>NC_040895.2:6269962-7712462 GCF_900634795.4 Betta splendens
AGACTAGCTAACTGTTAGCATAGATTGGGCTTTTAATACAGGCCATTGCTTCATCTGCTGCTTGAAGATTCTCGTGGTCGCACCATTTCACATCCTGTTCATTTTCATCCTGACAGTAAACATCTCACAATGCTCTTCATTACACAGGCAGCACATAATGAGGGGCACCGGCCAGCGCAAAAGATGTGCAGCCCGGCCGAGGGGAGGAGGGGATTGTGGGTAGTCTAAACACCGTCTTGCTCTGTGGCTGCAGCCCAAAATATTTTCTGTGTGAGTGTGGGCGACGCACCGTCCCGAATTACAGCGGACCACACACACCAGAGGTAGCACCTCGGCCTGGGCCACTGCGTTAGCAACGGAACAAACTTGGCAAAAGGTGAAAGGTGGAGTTCAAGAACAAAGACATTAAGAGGTTGAGAGGTTTTAAATGAGGGGGCTTATTTTTAGTGCAACGCACAGGGCAAGTGTTGGTGTTTGGTGCCTTTTGTGTGAAAAGTTCACGTAACGTCCGAGTACGTTTAAGAAATTCAAACTTTTATGGTTAAATTCTGAGATTTTGGTTTCTCCTTAAAATGAAAAGCAACATCTGTACCCATTCAAAGCTGCAATTAAAGATTTTGTATAAACAAAGATGAGATAAATACATGAGCCAAATGATGACACAATGTGAACCTCAGTGGAGCTTTTTGCTCATTTTGGTAAATCTGCTGGTAAACAAATAAAGTAAACAGGATTTAGAAAACTGAACTAATTTCTTTTTTCAACGTCAATCACTGGCCTCAATACGATTCTATTAAAAAACAAACCACAAGTAATTCAGTTCTTTAACATTGTTAAGCCTTTCCAGCCCTCAACCATTCTTCAGGTTATTGCCTTCTATCATTAAATATGATGCCTTTAGTAAACCACAACCGATTGCAGCAAATTGCTGTTTTCTAGGAGATGGAAACAAGAGTAATAACAAGTACAGTAGCTGAAATATAATGTTACACCTCATCACAAAAGAACATGCAGAATTGAACATCTCTGGCCAACGATGGCGTAAGAGAACCCAAGGGGGGATTTTTCCTTAAGCTCAGGGAGACAAACGTGCTGTTCTCCAATCAGCACATCTGACCACCTCCAGGCCAGCGTGCTGACGTCTGGCTCCCATCCTTGGAAAGAAAACCAGTGATACATTACTGACGAGTGAGTCTGCCCACTGGAATTCCAGTAGCGGTGCCACAGACCACCCTCTCGCAATCTGATGGTGTTGGCGTGGCCCTGTCCACCGGCGTGTCCCTGTCCTCCGGCACACATCCTGCTGCATCCGTGGGCAGCGAGGTCCATAACGTCCTGCAGGTTCAGCAGGTGGGCGGAGGAAGACGCCCACTGGAGTCAGGCTGAGACGGTCAGCTGGAGTCTGTGCTCACATCCTTGGCTGCTCATCAACAACTCAGAGAGCTTCTCACAGTAGCATGTATAATATACTGTATCTGTCCTCAGCAGCCGACAGAGTCTGTTTCTCATTACAAATGTATTCCAGGCTGTGGGAACATGCGCCACCATGTTGGAATTTGTGCACAACAGTGGTTAGATATTGACGTTTCTAAAAAGGTAAATAGGACTAAACTGTTGTTTGGTCTGTAACAGGCCAGACAGTCATAAGGAGAAGGAAGTGACACAGTGACTACATGTGTTGTGTTTTTTAACCTGATGGTATCTGCATGGCCAATGCATTACAGATCTCACCCTATTTCACTGACCTTTGCTTAAACTATGTGAAATCTGATTGAACCAGTACTTCCTGTTTCTGATCCGATTTCCACTGGGGCCCAGTGTGTTACCTCTGTTTGGTTTTTGCGTTATCTGTTTCATCAGTAAACAGCATTCTGCAGTTTCTTGTGTCTATTAAAAAACACATTGCGTGTGTTGCTACTAGAAGCAACAGGAAGAGAGACAAGTCCTAAATCACTGACAGAATTTATTGATTTCATTCAGCAGAACGGATAGAGCCAATAATTAAAGGAAAACTTCACAGATTTTTAATGGGGGTTGACGATCTTGGGTAGTATTTAAGAATAAGGACACTCAGATTCCTCTGTATTTTCTATGCAGAGAAATCATAATTTATTTTTCTGCAAAAACCCTCTGAACCCTCTTTTGCCTTCGGCTCACTACAACAAGGGCTTTAAATGATAATTTTTCTGCATGAGTGTTCCTTCATTCTTAAATAATACCCAAGACTGTTTGGTTCAACCCCCACTGATAATCAGGTTGTGATTTACAATCCCTGAGAGTGTTTGAACGTCATCAGAGTGAGTGTGTTCTGCTTTTTTAGATAAAAGCATGAGCTGGTTTCACTTCCAGTAACACATACTATACTTCACAGCATCTGGTGAGATTATCTCCGAAAGCTCGTCAGAAGCGTTAGACGTTTCCAGCTGTCAGCGTAGAAACACTTCGAACGAGCCGATAACACGTGTTGCATGTTGCGTCATTTAAAATATACAAACACATTCCTGAGGATTTCTGGGGTATTGTTGCTCATCGGCATGTCTACATACTGGACGGCATGCACCCACCGCGGAGCAAAACATGGCTGAGCACGGAAAGACGGAAAAGCACGGAAAATGTGATCCAGGACTTTTAAAGATACCCAAACACCATCTGTTGTACTGTTTATGTGGAGACCCTTAATTTTAGAACTTCTCTGGTCAAACAGAGAGCGTGACCGACACTGTCTTCTGATAAATGATCCAATTAATTTCTGTGTTTGCTTTCCTTTAAAAACAACACAGTCAAACAGAAAAAATCTCAGCTATTTTGTTATTTCAGTTCAGTTCATGTTGATGATCAGCTGATATTGGCATAAATTCCCCTCTAGTTCCTTTTAAATTGTGATATTGAATTTTTTTACAAAGATGATGAAGAGTTATCCTTTCCACCTCTGCCTTTTGACCTGAGCCTGTCCTTTGTCAACCACTAATGACGCGATGTGTCACCATTATTATTCTGTGATTGTTAATGAATTGATAGTGTGTCAGTGCTGCCGGTAGTTGTGCTGCTTGTTCTGTGGTCTGCCTCTGGTCTAATTATATTAGGGTCTATTCAGGTTGAGTCTGGTTGTGCTCAAGTCCTTGTCAGGTCAGATGTCCTTGGGTTTTGAAAAATAAATTATTCATATCAGGTTCAGGTGGGCTTTCCATAAATCCATTCAGGTCAGATCCAGAGTTCACAGCACCACACGTGTGCAGCTTCTGTCTCAGGGAAACAAACAAAGAAGCTGTGAGATTGAAAACCAGCCTAACATAAAAGCTGACAGTGATAACACGGTTGCGACCTGTTGAAACGAGTCAGCAGAAAGCGAAGAACATTGCAGGTAGTGTTTTAACACGCTCCCCCCGTGTTTACTCTGTCTAACCACACGGACCCCGTTGACCCTGACATTGTTCTCGGCAGTTTCAGCTTCACACGATGCTTTTACTTTACGTAACGCGCATTTCTCAACTCAAACATAGAAATTAGCTCAGAAGGCTTTTGTGCAGAGCCCTGTAATATTGGCCTGAAAACTCTGGGGTGCGTCAAAGGTGGAGGGAGGCGCTGCGGGGGCCGGACAAATACCAGGGATACCTCGGCCTTTACTGTCTTCGCAGGCAGTGAGCAGAGGTTTGGAGTCAAAGGGAGCGTTTGCAAATGGGTTAGACACCAAAAGCTGAGCAGGTGAAAGTAACAGATGAATCCCAAAAGGACGAACCCTAGAGTCAAAATGGATCAGGACGTGATACAATTCCTCCCAGGCTCAAAGGAATAAAGCCGCATCTGTTCATCCATCCATTTTCTACTGCTTATTCCCATGCGGGGCCACAGGGGTGCTGGAGTCTATCCCAGCTGCCTACGGGCGAGAGACCCTGGACAAATCGCCAGTCCATCGCAAGGCGACTCACAGACAGACAACCATTCACACCTGCGGGTGTTCTAGAGTGACCAATCAACCTAATGCATGGTTATGGGCCGTGGGAGGAAGCCTGAGAACCCGGAGAGAACCCACGCGAACACGGGGAGAACATGCACTTGCTTTATTTGTGTAGTTTTAGTTCATTATGTTGTATGTCAGGTAATTATGACATCATCATACACTCTGTGCAGACTCAGACGAGACTCTGGTATGTTTTCTAGTTAAAGATCAAACTGCGACTCCAGCCTCGTCTCCTGTCGACCAATCAACACCGACGCTGACCTTTGGGTCTGGAACTTGCTACAAATAATGGATGATAATCTCTAACCTTTAGTCTGAGTCACGTCAGACAGACTTGCTTTTACCGTGATGCTATCTTCTGCCCTCACTGGGCCATCGCTCATCTTCTGAGCCATGATTAGCTGCCATGCGACACGGCCTCTGTGAAATGATGACACCGGTGAGACTGAGGTCTGAGGTCAGTCATATATTGCATCTGCTGCGCGGTAAAGCTGGGTCTCTATGCGGCCCAGCCCAGACCAACACCAGCCCCATCTTGACCTCCTGATTCCCCCACAGGGCAGATGAAGCAGTGATCTACACCCCTCTCATGTGGTATGTGTTTGACATGGGGTGTGGGGGGCGGTTGGGGGCACAAGCTCAGCACTGGTCCCCACCACTGTCCCAGACTGAGGACTAAATCTGGTGGGCGGGTCCAAGCCACTTCATCTGGGGCTGCATAGGCATCGCTTAAATTGCAGAGCTTCAATCAAAGCCTTCAGGCAGCCATACAAACAGAGACGTCTGTGAGATAAGGCATGATGGGAGTTTGGAATGTGTTTGGTTCCACACTGGGACTAAACCGCCAAACTGACTCATCTGCGTGTCACGTACAGTGCTGTGTAAAATAAAAAAAAGAAGTACAGTAGGCAGCGCTGGCACAGATCTGATCATCTGAGAGCGTGGGAGGAGGAGGAAGCAGGAGCAGCAGAGGCATCTGAGTGGGAGATGCAGACGTGTTCTTCTACAGTCAGCCTGTGTGTTTGCGCTTCGCCATGTGCCTGGAATGCATCTGGACAAAAGGCTGTATTTCACTCGTACAGTCCTTTGTGTAGCTGAACGCTCGCACACTTAAGCCAACAAAGAAAGCTGGAGAGTAACAAATGTTAGCTTAAGGTCTCCGTAAAACAATACCGCCCTCTGCACAGCTGAAGAATTCCCAGCAGCCCAGCGTTACATTGTCTGGACCCACGTTCAGATAACGGGCGACAGGAATGTGTTTTCAGACGACAGTTTCCTGCCTCGACGTAGCGAAACGATCATTAGTCACTGCATTAGATTTAATCGCCCCACAGAACTGTGTGATCTGCAGCAGTAACGTCGCAAGAATGTCAGGGCTGATATTAAAATCTGCATGTCCCGCAGATGAGGGGTGCCGTGACTGACATGACCATGAGGTGTGTGCATCCTGTCATGTGCTGACATTCTGATCATCACCCAGATGATTTCCTCCATTTACTGTACATTGAAACATTAACCGCACTCCCTCCCTGGTGGTGGCTGAGGCCTAGACCCTATACTGAACACTGCAGCATGTCGTTTGTTTGGGCAGGAAGGTGGGACGAGTGAATTTAAAGCGGCCAGCGCCGTAAATCAGTTTTCTGTTTCACACTTCCAAATATTTGACGACGCCACGAGAAAGAGGAGACGGAGGAGGAAGAGCGGAACGGGACGGGTCCGAGGGGAGACAGAAATAGTTGAGGGCGTGTAGGCTCGGCTCCGACCACTGGCATGCACAAGGAAGCAGACGCCATTCCACAGGCCGGCGGACGCTTCAGAGACGCTGCAGCCCGGCAGCCCACATGCAAGGCCTTCCCCGCCCTCGGCTATTCTGAGCCTCGCTGCCACTGCGGTGCCTTTCGCTCAGCAACCGCACCAATAAAGCCCCACCGAGAAAAAACAGGCCCAGCTGAAAATGGACAAATGCATTGTCTGCCGTTTGTCTTGGCTTTCGTTGCATCTTATCAGCGTGAGGTTTCCAGGCCGATTTACAGCATCGCCCAAACGGAGGCATTCAGCTGCCGTTTGGGTTATGTTTTATTACTTTGAAGAAGAACCCTGGTTTCATTGTTGTCGCGCTGACCGTCGTTTCAGTCCTATCTGCTGCGATCGCGTCACCCTCCAAAATATTTACCGAAGATGGAATTAGGCTTTGCATGTGACAGGGCAGAGCACGGTTCGGCAATAACACAGGATGTGAGTGCATCAACAACTGAGCTGGATCACCTCAATTACTAAACCTACAGCCTGCACACCCTGGCATTCAGATTGCACCGAAAAACTGCAGTGTGTGCAAGTACAAGAGCATTTAAAAGCTTTAGAGCAGACAGGCTGATGTCTTAACACACATCCATTTGACCGATCTGTCTGTTTAGAGCGTGATGATCATCTGACCATGGGAAATGATGGCATAAACATCAACTCAGTTGCAATTCGTTAATGAATTATTGTCCTATCAATATTTGCAGTACTGTCCAATATTTATGGATTTATTTATTTGCTCTTGTGACTCCAACCACGTGTAATGCCCTCTTTGCTCCCATGTCGTTTGTCATAAAGACTGATGTACCATGTTTGCAACATGTGTCCAGTCACATCTGATGTGATTTGATATGATTACCAGCTTCCACACATATTGTTTTTTTTATAAATTAGTATATATTTTCCCCTCCTCAACTATTAAATACCTCCATAGTCTGCTGGTGACTTTTAGGCTTCAGAACTCAGCGATTACCTCAGATGCCCTGTCAGGCCCCACCGGCCTCAGACAATAGAAGCTTGTGCTGAATCCTGGAACAGTTCATCACGTCAGGGACAATAAATCAGCTTCTCAACCTCCTTTGGAACTTTCCCAGTGACAGAACCTCTCTCCTCTTTTCTCACCTATGGCACGTTTACAGCTCTTAAATAATGAATTCCGTGTCTCCCTGTTCTCTCGGCGCCTCCTTTGAAACGTGTTTAAATATTGATCAAAATGAAATGAAGAAAGAACCAACAAATCCAGCTTCTCTTTGAAGCCGTCGGATGTTCTACACTTGGGGCAGGACTGGAGTCTGCTACAAACACTGCAGAACCTGCCTTGTTATTTCAAACGTCTTTGTTGTGAGGTGAAATGACAGAGTGGGGCCTCGAATGAACATTTCAGAGCTTTCTGTTGTTTTGTATTGTTTTGTTATGTTTCTGTCATTTAAACTGGGGCCTTTTTATTACAGTAGGTGACTCTTCTTCGGCAGACTTCAGAGCAGACATATTGTAATGTTTCCTCACCTTCACCTACAGATGCAGCAACATACAGATCTGCATGGAGCTGTCAGAATACATAATTTTATTTAAAATAAGAAAGAATCATGATCTTTAGATTATTCCAACCTGAACTACAAAGAGCTATTGTGTCTTGCTCACCTCAACCCAGTGATTGAGCTTCTTTATGGTACAATACAGATCTTGCTGAGCATGATACCGAGTCCCACCTGTCCTTCTCATCCACACTTATACCAATTCTTTTGGTGCCATCTGGTGGCCACGCTCCTCTAGCAGCTAATAACTGTGGCTTCTACAGTTATGCACTCAGTGAGTGACTCGCATCATATGAAGACAAAGAGAATTGAATGTGTTTTTGTGTTTTCAACTGTTTTTCTAAGAAGTCCACAAATGTGTAAATGATGTATCTGCTTTAGAAACGCATGACAGCTGATCGTCACCACAGAAGAAGTCAAAGAGGAGGGAAGGAAAAAAATCCCATTTTAGGGAAGGAAGAAATACATTTTCAATTCAAGTTGCTGATATACAGTAGTGCCCTGTACTGTCTGCTCTTAGAGCCTCCAATATCTAAAAGCACAGAACCTCAGTGTTATAATAAGAGAAGCTGAGACTCAGAGGCACCAAGTCTGTCTTCACTGTCTCAGTTACCAAGTCCTCTCCTGACTCAGCTGGTGGCTCCTGTGTTCCTGACTCAGCTGGCATCCTCTGTCTTTCTGACTCTGCTGATGGCCCCCTATTATTCGTTAGTCAACCGGTCAGGGGTTTCTACAAAATTTGTTAAATTCTTGACATTAGTGTAGCAAGAGAACTGGACTTTCCCAAACTCTGTACTGAGTATTATTGTGTCTTCTGTTACACAACACTTATCACGTCTTTACGGCTGAATGAGTCTCTAAACTATCTGTGAACATGGCTTCAACAGTAACAGCAGTTAGTTTTCCTCCCATGCACAAAAAATCCCTGCAAAACAAACAGGGACATGTCACCAATGTCCCGATAGCGACGCCTCATTTCGACTTGATATTTTACCCGTCTATTGTTTTGCAACTGAAATGGTTTTATTTCTGTGCACAAAAGCGTGTCTGAGGCGTCTTTTCCTTCTCAAACAGCTTGGGCAGATGTGTGGTGGGAGGATGAAATGACAGTGTTGACAGTCTCTGCTTATCTGTCGGCTTTGACCCAATGGGAGCAAGGCCACGGCTGGATGCGTTTCCCTTATCGCCATGTCTGCGTCTGCGAAGCCAGAGCCACTGGCCAAGCTTTTTGTTACACCACCATGCCTCCAGGTTTCAGGTGGGCTTTTTGTTTGCTGCACACGTAAAATGCAGGCTGAGGGCTAAGGAACAATGCTGCCTTCACAAGGAACGGAAGAAACTGCACGTAGAGATTCCCTCATGTTATGCAAGGGAACTCTTTTGACCTCACAGCCCTAAACAAGTGTGGCTTGGTGTAAAGATAGAAAGTGAAAGAACCTTCCAGATGAATCTGTTCATGTAACAAACTTACAGTCATCAAGGTTGGTCATTTAGTTTGTGCTTTTCTTTAAAAAAAAAGTTTCTGAAAGTGCTAAAAAATTATTTAAAGATAAAGATAAAATGACCGAAACCCCCTCAAGCAATAAAAAATATTTTAAAAACTCATATTTTTTGAAAACACAAGTAATTCACATACATTCCTACATAGCAAGTGACGTCTGTTACACTCGAGTATAAACCAGAAAGGACAGCTCAATGTGCAATGACCACAGGGCCAAGGTTGATGTGATAATGTGTGTATTGAGTAACTTTTTTAATCACTTTGCTTATTCTGTCCAGCTTCACTGCAGAACACTGAGAGGAGTGACTCATACAAGTAAGCCTTTAATTAAGCTTATGCATAATTAGTATAGAGATTGAGTAGCATAATACGTGTGTTTACGTTATAAATTGAGACTATAGTATAGTATAAACAAAATATATACATTAGCAAAAAACATACTTTTTGTAATGCTTTTTAACAGAGATTAAGAGAAGGCAACAAAATAGAATGAATATGAATAACATGTAGAAGTATAATAAGTAGTAGTAATGAGTAGGGGACCTATTTTCTTCTGAAAATATCTATGGAAATATTTTGACATTAATAGCAATATAAAATCATAGTTTAAATAAGTTACAACAATAAAACATATTAAATATAACACACACCTTTTCCAGATTCATAATTCTAAGGAAACCTAAACCCTAAAGAAGTTTAAGGAAGCGAAGCACGGAATTTGTCAGATAAGATATTTGTAATGACAGACAAACTGATGTCAAATTGAAAACATTATTTATTTATTCGTAGAAGACAGTTCTATTTTAATGTAGCGTTTACAGAAGCCCGGAACGTTTGTGGCTTCACGTTTAGGAAGCACGAGCTATTTTGAAGGTTACACTAAATAGCTGTGAAGCAAGTTGCTCCAGTAGCATCGTCTGTGCAGTAAGTTTTCTAAGTAACAGCGTTACTTTATGCTTTTTATGTTTATTGTTTGAGCAGTTTAATACGTTCAACGTTGATGAATGCCGTTGTTATGTGTTAGCGTTTTGGGGAAATGGCGAATTTTAGCTGGATGTGTTCAGCTAACGTAGCAATTGACAGCTCGGGTTCATTTACACAGTTGGTCAATGTCGTTACATGTATGTGTAGTTATGGCTCGGAGATGTGACACGTTGACTATATCACGCAATACACTTTGAAATGTGTTCAGATGCACAAGAGCTAATGTTTTGTTGCCGTTAACTCTGGTGCCTGAGTGATTATGTGTTGATCCAATTATGTAGTTAGGCTAGTTGTCCAGGCATTTCTAACGTGTGGCAGTGTAAACAGTGTAAACAGTGTAAACAGGGTCCGTTTCCAAACAGGATGTTGTCAGCGATAGTTTCTTTACTCACTCATTTGATGCAGGTTTTACTTCGAGTAAACATACCGACAATAAAAACAGTTTTATACCGTTTTCTATTTCTTGGTAAACTACTAGAGGCATTAGATACAGAATCACTAATTATGGCACATTACACCAGACTATTGTAGCCATGTACTAGAGATCATTGCAATCCATGGTCATTTATAAAACCCTAAACATCTAATGCTTGTATATCTAATGCTATATCTAATGTTAATTTATATATCTGATGTTGTGGCCCTCATGTTCAGACTGTCAAATATTATTAAATAATGCCCTGTTGTGTCGGTTAACTTTATAATTCAGTCAGTGTAAATGCTCTACTTAGTGTCAGCTTATATTCATTATTAACTTTTTCGTAGTCTTGCACAGTCTAGTTAGTAAAAACATTTAATTCAAAATGAACACCTGTCATCTGGGTCGAAAGAAATAGATTTGATATGTTTTGATTTTCTTAGCTTCTGAGTTTTGTTATTCTTGTATATGAATTATGTGCAAAATGAAGCCAATGACCTAAAACCTTTTCTCTGTGTCCTCTGCAGGCCTGCAAAATGGCCCAGACAGACAGCAAGGTGTTGGTCCTGGGTGCTTTGGCTGGAGTGGCTGGCATCAGTTTTGCTGTGGTGTGTTATCAAGGCTTTAGGTCGAGGCGAAGAGGCTCATGGCCGGGGCTGTACAGGAACCGAACTAATGAACAGGGTGTCATGATGGTGGATGGTCCAGTTGTGCACAGGGGTCAGGATGAGGTGCTGGAGCGCCTCGAGGCCCTGATCCAGTGTGTGTCTGAGCTGAAGGATGAGATGAAGGCATTGAAGAGTGCTCTGCCATCGCTGCAGGACCAAGTAAGAGAGGAGCTGAGAGGACGGGATGAGATGCGCAGAGTGAGCCCCTTACATAGGACCACGCCAACACGAAAGAAAAGGCCAGCAGGAACCGGCAACGTGGCCAGATCTGGTGGTCGGAGCTCAGAGGAAGCAGAGAGTGAGGGAGGGTGAGTATTTTCAAAGCTTGTGGCGTGAGTATTTCTTATTTTCTGAATGTTTCTTCCTGAGAAAGATGTAGGATTTCTATAACTTCCCGTTTTTTATCTTTTACTATTTTTTGGGAACTATAGTTCACATTGAGATTATGTACAGGCCTAAGAAAACGTAAAGTGCTTTTAAAACTGATAGCAACATGAGGCTCAAATAATGTGGGAAAGGGCCAAGTTTGCTGTTGTGTACTTTTTAGACACAAAATGTGAACTGGTGGTAAATAGAGACAGAGTACTGTCCTTTGAACCTGTAATTATGAAAGACCTTTGAACACAGTTCAAAGTTATTCATTTACTAGATTACCCTATGATCATATTTCTTGTTTTAATAACCAAGTTAAAACTGTTGAATACAAAGTGTGAAAATAAACTTCACAGTTTATATTCAGCAGACCCAAAACCTGTCCAATACAATACAATACAGAGCTACTGACCAAACTGGACGTTTTGATTCAGAATCTAGAGGGCACCTTAATTTTACCGGGCACAGCTGTTTACGGTAGTTTTTTGTGTATTGGCCAATTGAAAGCGAGTTAAGTAATCCCACATGACTTCACCTTGCCAATCGATTTTGTGGATCACAGGTGGTAAATTTTGCGAATCATTTGAGAGAAAGTTTGAGGTTGCAAAGGAATTAATAAAGACGGCAATAACAGTCGCATGTACTGTAGCTAGCAAAAACAAAGGGAAATACAGACAGAAGAGAGGGAGAGGCACAAGCGACAGAGGGTGAGAGGCAGCTTTCTTGGATCTATGGAAAGTAGCCCTGTACATCTTGACCATGTTTGGCTTCATAACGTCATTGATTTTTAAGTAGACAGGTAAATGCACATTGTACAGCAGGCTGAATTTCATTTTATTTGTTAACAGTATTTGGATAAGCACTCTTGTTAATTTCCCACTTTTCCAGTTAAACGCCCTTGTCAGTGTATGTGCTAAACTGTGACAGTGTGTACCTTTGCTTCAGAAAACAGCAGAGTGCAGACTGATCAGCCACCACATCCCCAGTTGACCTATTCCAATTTAAACTCAAACTCATTCAATGGCATTGAACATCGTAAACAGATATGTTCACTTACATTGAACTTGTCATCTTAATCAAAATCCTTAATAAGAATATAAAATGATAATGACTGAGCCAGTTATAGATATTTTAGTGGACATTTGCTGCTTCCCTACATACACAAACATTGGTCTGATTGGATGTAAAGCTTGTGCCAAGATACACAGTATTACACTACCAGTGCAGCTGCTCTCACCTCCTAGCCACACCGTAAGTTATTGGCACCTTCTCATCACAATGACTTACCAATTACCTTATGACAGCATAACTAGGTCATAACTAAGTAACCTTGACCTAGTTTTAAATGCTTGAGGTAAGTCAGATGCAACAGACACGTGTCATTAGTTTTTTGTTTTTTGTCTGTGGAACTTTAGTTTAGCACCCATGTAAAGGATTCATGAATCGTTTAAAATTACCCTGCCTCTGCTAAGGTTACCTTTTTCCTTTCCTTTAGATGGAAGTGTAAGACTGCCCTCTAGCAGAAATGGTTCACTGCCTTTGAATGGCAGTTGTCGGCCGTATCAAACGTTCTTAATTATAGCCTGTATTATTATGCTTTAAAAGAAATCACATCAGACGCACACCTCTCAAAATTAAAGAGCCTTCCCTGCTGCTGTGTAGTGTTGTATAGCAGAGGGCGTGGGGGATATTGGGAATGGTTCAGTGAAGAAACTGCAGCACCTTAGGTAAGACGTAATGTTCCCTCAGTGGAGCAAGTTACACCCCCTATTCTTCACATTCATTTATAGAGCTGTTCATCTTTGTTTGGTGTACAACATCCCCAGAAAAGCTGGGACACTGTTTCAGGGATGATTTCCAAATTTTGGGAATTCCACACTTTTAGAATGTGAAAGAGGGATTTTGTTTACTCCGTACTAGAGACCATTGGTGAGAGAGAAAATAAAGTTATAGAAATGCCTTCAACATTTTACACTTCATTACTGGGGCAGCAAATTTTCAGTAGACATTATTATGGACGTTTTAAATTTGACCACTTGCAAAGAACATGTTTTTAAAGCTTTGTGTAAATTATTGCTTTTATAAACATTTAATAAAACTATTAACTTTTTTTTAAACGCACATTGTTGTAACATTGCTTTTAGGGTGTGGTTGAACAATTACAATAGATCAATTACAGTATGACCTCATACTATATTGAGGCATTTGAAGTTAGAGCAGTGTTTGCAAATTGTCTGAACACAGGTTTGCATCTTTATTCTGCAAGAAACAACACACAGACACAGCTTTTATTTCGCCCACTTCTCATATTCACAGTTGTTTCCTCAGAGACCCATCGATCATCCCGCCTGGATGCCAGGCTGCCATATCCCTGGTTTAAAAGCATCTTGTGGGAACTTGTAACTCCTTGAAAAGTTTCCAATAAGTTTATTCACATGGCGTCACTGTAGCTCAAGCATGTTACAGATTCCATCTTTTTTTTTCTCTTTCCAAAAACCAGCATTTATAACACTGGATAAGTGTTGACATAAGCTGGTGTTTTGTTCAGTGACAGGCAAGTCTGATCAACAAACACCAAAATGTTTAAAAAGGATAAAGGTAACTCGTCTGCTCTGTGATTAAAGGCTTTGGTCTGACTTCCATGTGCCATCGTGCTGCATGGTGCGTTGCAGCCGTCTATATGAAGACTTTCACATCTAGTCTCGGACCTCATTGTAAGAATCTGTGTTGTTGTTTGGTGTATACAGTAGCTTTGTGCATTAAAGCAGAAGTGACAATATCAAATAATGTGGTATATTGAAAGTATGTTACTCAGGCAATACGTTTTAGAAAATCTGCCACTTTTTTAAATGTCTGTCCATGAATCTTTGCAAGCAACAATATTACAGAATAGAATATACTGGTGAATGTGCATCCTTATTATACAGTGAGCATTGAGCAGACTCTTATCTGTCTGTCTCCATTGTCACCCTGGCTGGTCTCTGATCTGTGTTTTCTCATGTTCGACTTTGATCACCCACATGATGGTTGAGTGCAAAAGGCTCTTTCACTGTACGTTCTTGGCATCAGTTTCATCTTGATTCTCGAATCGACTTTCCTCTATTACAATCAATGTTTTTTGTAACTTTTAGATGACACAAGCTCTACATAGGGCTTTGGTTTCTTTCATTGCTCTCAGTGTCTGGTACTTGTGTTTGTTGTCAGTTTGATGAATCTCCCATTGATCCCTGTCACCAACTGGGATGTTTTTCAGCTGTTGTCTTCTTCTGCCTTTTTTCTTTAGTGGAATTTCAGTGAGAATGTCATTCTATTTAGATTTCCTCCCACCATCTATTCCTCCATTACAACCTACGTAACATGTCATTTGTATTAGAATTGTACCTAGAATTGTACCCAGAATTGTACAAACACCAGTTTTCAAACTATTTTTTCCATTTGTACTATTTTAAGAAGTGTTGTCAGCTTGGTGCTATAGTAACTCATCAATGAGCTCACGTCTGTATCCCTCTCATTTTTGGGGGCCATGAAAAGACTGGGCTTCCTCCAGTCAGCCAGGCCTTGTTGTGTAGCAGGCATTCATTGGTGCTGTCACCACAGCCTCTCACACTGAATAGGCTGAGCTGCATGCTCCAAAGCCCTGCCAATGTTGGGATGGTAACTCAGACGTGTTTTGAATCATGTAGCTGCGGAGACTTCCACTGCTTAGTTTCTCCTCTCTCTTCTCCTCGGGGTCTCTAGTTGTTTCACTTTGGGGTTTACTGCTATCTAAAGACCATCGGTGACGGACTTTTTTAGCTACAGATTTGTCATGACTCTGCACTGTTCTTGGCCATCACTCCTGCAAACTCAGGATAACAATGGTCCCTTCACAAACATGCACTTAGTACCTACAGTAGCTACAAATACGTCAGCCTAATAGTATGCCGTTCTCCATATAGTTGTATTCACTGTAAACAAAGGCCAGATTAATACACTGATATTTCTAGTTTCACTTGAATATATGCACACAGTACCACTATCTGCAATGGCCATGCAAGTGCCTCATCATCTTTTCTAATCTTGATCATCTTCATAAATATGTGTCTGTAACAACAAAAAACTGAATACATGCACATTTGATAAACAACACCGTAACAAAAGTGTTTCTTTAGCTTCTGTGAGTGATTTATGAGCTGTGGAATGGCGTGACAGGAATGCGCTGAACACTCAGTACTGCGCTGCCTGTCTCTTTGGCTCTACTGAGTAAATAACTATAGGCAGTGATGGCGCACGGCCTGCTGAATGAATACGAGGACAAAAGGATGAATGGACGAGGGACAGCACAAGTTCACTAATGTGAACGCATCTACAGTTGGGCTAAGCCTTTGCTCTGAGATGTGGTGTGATAAAAATTGGAAACGAAGGCCACCGCAGTCAGAAAAGTAAACATAAAACCCGTTTTTTCCTGGAGTGTATCTGCTATTCAATCTTTTGAAACTTGCCTTCAGGTTTCAGGCTTTCCTCGGTGCTTAGTGCAGCGAAGGAGACTGGGGAACAGCTTTAGAGAAGTATCTGAAATGATGATCTGAAATTAGATGGAGATTAAAATAAAGATACTGTAAAGTCTAGTTTCTCATTCTCCATTTCTTACTAAGCTGCTGGATAGCCTACATTCCACTTTGCCACTGAGCTGTTTCTATATATTGCCAAATAGCTCCGAATGTTCAGTGCAGGCTATTGCAAGTAAAAACTGACTATTATCCATTTTACAAACCTAAAAGTAGATTCTAGAAGTAACAAAACTGACTTAAAAGTAAATGTTTAAATGCAATTGGGAATCATAATTATGACAAACATGCCATGAACGTTGTAGTAGTTTGAATGATTTGTCGTACATAAAAATATATATCTGGAAGCCAATTTTGTGCTTGTTTTATTATTCTAACCATATTTCACACTGTATTGATTATTTGACTATCAACTATGGCTGATTAAAGACAGCTCCATGTGCTCTACTATTTCATCGCACCAGACAACAAGACACCTCCTTTGTGTTGTTCACTCTGTCAGCCATGGCGTGTTATCATCCGTGGTGGTTGCTTTCATGCCCCCATGTTACTCTGTAATCACGGCAGCCGGGGTTGAAGGCGTGTGCTGTCGCTGCCTCCGGCGAAGGCACCTGTTGAGTCTGCAGTGTTTCTGTCTGTGGCCCGCTCTGACACATCCCTCCAGAACCGTGGCTTGCAGCCCGAAATATTCCCTGAACCACCAATGACGCAAATGCACCTCCTGCCAACACTTAATAGAGGCTCTTCATATTTTAACCATTGTGTGCGTCTTTCATTTTACCTGTGCAGTGAATATGGTATTATTTTTACTGCTGCTTCTTAAGTGTTAGCTTAGGGTGTTAGTACATACTTACAGTAGTTGAAAGGGAACCATAAAACGTCTAATACGGGTGTTGCGTGCCTCACCCTGACAAACTGTGTTCATGTAAAAGCCTCCAGGTATCCACCTTAAGACGTCAAGAGTTTCTTAACAGCTAGTATTTATAAATAATTAAGTGATCCACTTATGTAAACAAACCTATTGCAGTTTATGTGTAAACAGGCAGTGAGGACTGAATCATTTTAATCAGCACCTGGCAGAAAGAAGGCCTGTAAAATCTCTTGTTAAAACTGAACATCCAGTGATCTAAAAAAATTACTCGGCTGTGGCAATTTCATTCCAAGTACTTGAAGAAGGCTATAAATCAACTTGTACTTGGGGAAATTGGCAGCATTTCGGCTGTTTATTGAAGATTCCTGATCCTGCTGGCAGGATGGGGACTGTCTGGCCGGGTGAATGGAACCACCTAGGCAGAGGCTGTGAATCTGGACCAGTGGAGTCTTGATTTCTGACAGCAAACTCATCCCTTCACATTATGTGTTACTAACTCGTTGCGTGTGTGTTTGTTGTGCTCTCAGGTACATGACTGCACTGACGGACTCGGATGAAGAGGAAGTAAGCAAACCTGATGAAGAACAGCCCGCGGACAGTTTGTCCATCCTCCTCAAACGGGTCGACTCTTTGCGTCAGGGCACCGAAAGTGACAAAAGGGAAAGTTTCAACATATTAATAGAGCAGAGAGAGGAGGTGTGTCATATTATTGCATACTTCATATACTCACTTTATGAGCAGATGCGTATTTTCTCTATTTGTGAATGCCCAACGTAACACTTCACTGTACACCTCCAGTTTGGACAGGAGTCGACGTTTCTTTGGCGACTAACCCGAGCTTACTGTGATGTTCATGACATGAGCTCCACTCTGGAGGAGAAGAAGACGTATGCAGAAGCTGGTAATTCCCCAAAACACCCCAGACTGTTCTACACAACTCTTAGTTCTACTTCACTGATTTTTCTTTCTGTACTTTTCATATGCGGAGCATTATTGTCATGTTATATGTCTTTTCTTCTTTCCTATTAGGGAAGAAAGTCGGTGAGGATGCAGTCTGTCTGAACCCTACGTGTGCAGACAGTCACCAGTGGTGGGTTTGTTGTTGCATTCCATCCACTAGTCCTTGTTTATAAGCTACACTTCATTCTGTTATTTAGAGTCCCAAGCATTCATGTCATTTTTATTCATCCCAAGTTATCCTATGAAAATGAATGGGCACCAAATATAAGGCTGAGATTGCTTGCAGGAGAGGATTGCTGAGACATGCATGCTTGTCGGACAGCAGTGACGTACTGCACCTTTCCAACATGCTCCTGCTTCACATTGCCTTTCAGCAGTGTAAACCTTAATTTCCTCCGCATACACTGACAGTTTCACTGCAATAACTCCAGTGATTAATGTTCTTCTGTTGTTGCAGTTCCCTTATTTTGTGGCTGCTTCACAGCTGTAAATATTCAGTGCTTGGGGTTACGCTGATACAGAGAGAGACAATGGGTGGTTTTTCAGCATTTACGTCTAAGTTCAGCTCATACAACTTGTCTTTATTGTGATCAACTGTCTGACTTGGTAGAAGTAATGAAAAAGCTCCTCACATCAAATACGGTCTGGTTTGGTTTTGAGTGGTTAAGTCGAGGTTTAATCTGCCGTCGTAGCTGAGTCTTAGACAGTATGAAGGAGAAGGTGAACCTCTCGTCTCAAATACCTGCCTTGATACTCCGACTTAAGGAAAAATCCCCTTTCTTATCCTGTTTGTATTTATGCAGGCCCCAGCAGTGCATTCCTCCTCTTAAACACGGCTCATGTCAAAACATGAATGCTCATCACAAATGGAAACTATGGCTGAAATAAACAGATGAAGACTGCATCAGATGCAGCTCTGACATCAGGTGCTGCTGGAAAACCGACTCGGAGTCAGACCAAAAACGTTTCGGTCACAGCTTCATTAAATTGATTTTAATTTTGATATATTCGATTTGATTAACATGAATAGTCCCGTCTCTGTATCGATAATTAGAGTCCTGGAATGAAGGTTCAGTGTAATTAAGGACATGTGTTTCTTTATACACACGTCTTAAGGTTTCTCATGAAACCTGAACCCAACCTGCGTGCTTGAGCCAGCAGCGCTGCTCACCCTTTGCATTAAAGAATAATTAGCATTAGCTCACGCACATACCGAGATGTCAAGCGAAATAGAAAGCCGTGTTTGTTTAGTTAATACAGAGCAACAGCTTTAAAACAGCTTAATGCCTAATCCTACTGTATATGCACTAATGGAATTTGTAAGATTCTTAAATGGAGCAGAAACTCTTATTTAGGTTGATCGAACAGGGCAAGCTGGGTCAGCCGTGTTTAAAGAAAGTTTATGTCTGAGGTAAATGTTTATTTAGCTTGCCTTTGCCGTGAGAAAACGTGTCACCAGTTTTTTTTGTTTTTTTTTCAGAATGCCCCACAGCTCATTGCAACTTGGCAGAAGTTGCCATTTCCTGCTTTGCCTCTGAACATACTTCTAGAGGTTGCTTTAAAAACCTGAATAAAGGAAACTCTATCGCCCCTGATTTGCTAAAAATACTTTTACATGTAAAAATGAAGGAGTATATGCCATAATCCTGTCCAGTGAACCCTGGGGACCTTAACATATTTACTCTTCTTAATTGAACCTTTGCGTGACAGCTTAGCAAGCTGAGTGAGTGAGGACAGACCCAACAAACCTGCTCTGTAGTATGTGTAGCTCACAGGCCAGGCAGCAGCGAACGTACAATGTGTCTTTGAAAGGTGCCACTTCAGCCACTGATCCTACAAATATGGCAGGTTTTAGACTCTACATTGTTAGTGTGACACATTTTACCCAACTGGAACTTATGGGACTGTGCCTTTAAGTGGACAATGCCCATGAAATGGACCACAGCATACAGTTCTACACTACAGGGAAATAAGTACACGGAGTCCATGCTCTGTCACGGCGGCTGCTTTCGTGACAGTGACAGTGAAACCTATTAAAACTATGTTGGCAGGCTGCCGCTCCGTAGACATGATGACATCCTGGTATTGGCAGCTTTGTTTGGAGGCGCTCTTTGAACGATCCGACCGTGTGAATTGGGTTCATCGCAGTGAGGCCTGGCCAACGACCGGGGCCCTGAGGATTAAGCTGGGCAGCATTCAGGGCGGTGGGGTGAGAACGACCTCCATGAGCGACAGTAATCACCAGCACGTGCCTCGGCTCGCCACGGCTGGTGTCACTGGTCCCAGTTAGACTCCATGAGGGAACACTTGATGCACAGCCAGACAGTCCCGGTCATCCTTTCTTGTTTTCATTTGTTGCAAGGAGACACTTGATATCGCCTCACCTAAAAAGCTCACGTTGACTTTGTCCCACACAGGTTGTCTTTCTCTCTGGCCCTTTTGTCAATCTGCTTTCTCTCAAGCAGCTGACATGTACGCTCTTCTTTTGTTTTTTGCCCAGTCGAGTTGGGTATTTCCCTAAAATAAAAAGCACAGACTGGCTGATCAGGTCCATTCATATTTCCTCCTTCTTATTATTTCATATTTCTTCTATTGCAAAGTTAAAGCGAGATAGTATTTCAACTTGGGGGGAAGAAAAAACAAGATTAACAGCAGCAGATACGCCCCAGAGGCTAGACATACCTCTCAACATCTCTGCTTCCTCTTCCTTCTCCTTTTTTTTTTTTTGCCCTCATCTCTGCCTCGCTGCTGAAGGCCTGCTAGTGTTTCACACAGTGACATGTATGTTGGCCAAGGACAAAACAAAAACATGTACGGAAAAGCTCGTCTTTCATGTTCAGAAGACAGAGGCCCATAGTCAAGGTGAACTTCGACATCATTATGCCTGTTAACGTCCCCAAGAGGTGAATAGAGGTTATAGGTTATGGTAAATATGCTGGTCTGTTTATAAGGAGCTCGGCCACTGACACTTAAATAGAATAATGTCAGCGCAAACCCACAGAGGGCACTGAAATATGTGTTGCGGTACACTGGATGTTGAGCAACCTTTCCCACAGCAGCTCTTAACCTGGGCAACGCTCAGGCTCCATCATCATTACTACTCCCCTCTGGTATGCTGCTGTGGTTGCACTTCTCATCTTACCGCTGCAAAGATTTATTGTATTTAATCACATCACCATACTACAACATGATTTTACAAAGATAAGCGTGATTGACTGGTTTGCACAAATAGTTTGTAGTTGCCTGAGCTCATTCACCAGGGACAGAACGTTGTGGGTGGGACGTAACATTTTTTCTTAGATATTAGCAGGCCATGCTATTCTATCCAGTGAAGCTGGTGAAGCTATTTTGTTTCAATGCTTTAAATGGTATATTGTTCACACCTCCCATTATAGGTTTTGATTTCTTTTCTAACTTAATGACATGATACCAAGCAGCAAAATTCAGTTTCATTACAGCAGATGTTTAGTCACCAGTAATGGATTGTGTCTGCAGCGCTGTCAGGTGACCTTTGAACCTGCTAAGCCTATGTTTAAATAGATGTTTATGTCGTCGTGGTATAGTAGCAGGATTAGAGCAGTCTCACCGTAAAAAGGCTTTGATCAGCTCAGTTCTCCTGTGTCACACATACTTACACATCCCCACACTGAACCGACTCTTTGTTTCCCCTCCACCTGCTCATTGAGCCGAGTCAGTGCTATAATTAGCGAGAGTGGGATGGAGGTGGAACAGCTTGTCTTTACTGATGTTGTCTGATGAGCAGTCTGGCTAAAGAACATTCAGCGCTGTCATTTTTTGGGTGCCCCCTTTGTTTGCTTGTATATCTCCATCACAGCTGAAACAATTCAGAATATTTAATTCCTGTAGGCCTGTGTTGTGCAACAATTAAACTATATAGACAATTTATTGACAAGACTGTATTACAAACTGTTTTTTCCTTAAATTATCATTATCAATTTAATCTTGTCACTACAGACAGTTTTGCATGTGTAAACCCTGATAGGAGTACTATCCATCCCACTGTAGTAATACAAAGTCAGCATCTCTATTTTCTGTACTTTCAAAACAATAATAATAATTTATCAGTTTTTATTTTAAGCTACTGCATTTACTATAAATTCTCTTTTAGTTTGTTCATATGGAGCAGTTTATCCTGTAGGTACCTCATGTGAATTTCCCTCATGTGTCTCTTCCCAGGTACGCCATCATGTGTGGAATTATGGCAGAATATGACACAATACAGAACAAGATAAAGAATGGATATATCTTTAAGGTAAACATTAACAAGTCAGGGAAGGTGTGTGGTGTAGGGCCTTTGTTATCACCCTCCAAGACTGCATGAGGTGCTTGTGAAGCAGCAGCTGCATTGTGAGTCATCAATGAAAATCCTCTCCCTCTGTGTCTTCTTCGTCCTCCCACCAGGATCACCTGGATAAAGCCATTGAGTTGAAGCCACAAGACCCTTTGTCCTACTACCTGCTGGGCCGCTGGTGCTACGCTGTACGTGACCCACTGACTCTATAGTCAGTCTCTATAGTATACTGTATAGAGACTCACGTGACTGTTGGCCATGACATTTTCCCCTCATTCACTGAAGAAAACACTGCACCAATTAAACTACTACTGTTTAAATCCAATGTTTCTGATCAGTACTAATTTTCTCTTTGATTGTTTGTAGGTGGCTCAACTGTCCTGGATTGAGAGGAAAGTTGCGGCCACATTATTTGGAGAACCTCCAAGTGCCACAGTTGAAGATGCACTGAAGAATTTCCTTAAGGTACTTAAGATACATAAAATCAGGATCTAATGCTTTGAATTCAGATTTGTTATGATGTTTTATTACATCATGTCATGTTTGTTCAGCGTTTACTCCCAGTCTAACTTGCCTTCGGGTCGCTCCTGCTGTCAGTTTCCAGAGACCGAGCTCTTGTTTGGACAGGCATCATCCATGTTGTCACATTTCAATTGTTTATATAGTAGATAAATGAATGCTGCCTCTTGCCAATATTTGTGTGCGTGCCTGGCTTTTCAACATCGATATGATTTGACTTGTCTCAGTCATGCTGCTAATGACTTCAGAGAAGCTGTCAAGCTTCAACAAACACATGCTGTACTGTAGGATCCCCATCCATTGAGGATAAAGTCTCCGGGTTTTGCTCTTCATGATGATACAGTTAAAACTTTTAACCAAGCACAAATGTTTTTAATTAACAACAGATCAATTAGTGTGTGTACTAATTAACTGGATTTTATCTGTTTTTGTTTGTTCTTTTTAGGTTGAGGAGATTAGTCCAGGATATTCTAAACTCAACTATGTGTTTCTGGCCAAGGTGCGTAGCTGGCGTAGCAGCGAAGGTTTGTGAGGTATAACCTGTAAATCACATTGGGACTAAACACTTCATTGTTTTCCATTTCTTTGGCAGTGCTACAAAGACCTGGGCCAAAGGGAACAGGCCAGGAAGATGTGTGAAAGAGCTTGTTCAATGAAAGCTGTCTCCAAAGAGGTAAACGTCATCACACCCCTACCGCAATTAGCCTATGCTAAGAGTTGTACTGTACATTTGGTGAGTTGCGTTACTTTGTTTCTCAGGATGAAGAGGCACAGAAGGAGCTGGTCTCACTCTGCCCAGCGCTTGGGGTGTGACAACGGAGTAGCTCATAGGACATGGCTGTAGGACGTTCCTCCAGAAAAGTATTCTTCATGTGCTTTAGGTGGTGTATGTGTAACTTTAATTCACTCTGTGAGTGGAGGAAGGTGTGTTTTGTTTCATTAGTAATAGACATAATAGACCACCACAGTCAGAACTGTCCTGTGTCCTTTTAAGTCGAACTTGTTTATTACTTTTTTATCATAAAAAGGTTTTAAAAAAGGAAAACATGCTTCATACAGCTGGTTGTACCAAATCAGTGATTTCCTTCTCTAGTAATCAAGACTTTTGTTTTGGATTGACTGGACGAACTCTTCCCCTTTTCACTTTGCCATCAGTTTGCTTTCTGCCTATGTTAATATGCAGTGAACACACGTGGAGTGTGATCCTGTAGGATACCTCTGATGAACTATGACCGTTGATGCTGGCACCAACACCACTTGCCTGTACTGTATCAGAGGGTCCATCAAGAAGAACTGGTTTGCTCATATGCATGACCATGTGATGTTACACCGATTTAAGCCCTGGGTAACTTTTGGCTTTTAGTACTGAAGTATGATGTTTAGATTGTTAAGAAGTCATGTGGTTAATGTCGTAATTTTGGGGTTGATTGAGAAAATATTATTTGTTTTACCACATAGTTTTGAATGATTCTATTGGTTTTCCTTCGTGGTGCTTTTATTGTTTTAATCAAAGGTTGCTTTTTAATCCTGACCTCTCCTGGAACTCATCATCATCAGTCTTTTTATTATTCACACATTCCTTTATGCAGCTCTGATTCTTACATTTTGTTTGTATTCTATTGATTTAAACTTTCCAATCTTAAATCAGATTTAATGAGATGAGTTTAATAACTGATTTTTTGATTTATGTTAGTTAAAGTGAAAGCCTACCTACAGTGAGTTCACCACAAAAGAGCCTAATGTTTCTCTGACTTCCCTCACATACATACATACTGTCCCCAGAACAATTAAGACCTTGCTCAGGTTTCTGCAGCCTAATGACGGAAAGGGATTATTGTGCTTGATTAGCGAACTGACGCATAATCAGCAGTAAATCAAAGTTTAAAAAGAAATTAGCCTTTTTCTATTGCATGTCAATTATTTTACTGAAGCAGGTTGTGCGTGAAAGGGTTGGATGGACGGTTCTCTGTAATGAGTAAAGCAGGGGAGGCAGATCCACTGCTGTCTATCAGACAGTCGGTCATTTTATGCATTCCTGCTCTTTGTAATGTAAAAATTGCAATTTTCATGCAACCTTTAATTTTGTTACTCTACAGATTTTGATTTTTTTTTTTTTTTTATCAACTTACCGACAGGTTCAGTACATTTAAATCTTATGTTGTGAAGTCATCAGACTTTTGCATTGCTTTTCTTTTTCTACCAGAACTATGAATGTAAGTTTTTATGACAAAGCAAGTGCAATATTCATCTCAGACGCTACATAGAGATCGTAGTCCACAGGCAGTGTGCACTCACTCATTAATGATAATGGAATCTATAATTAAATCTGTGCAATGCTGAGATGAGTTGTCAGTTTGTCATTTGTCTTGCTTAAGCACCGTCTTTCGTACTTCCTTATAGGAGGAAGGCCCTCCCTAAATTAGTTATGTAAGCTAGTGTGTATAATTAACATTTTTTAGATTTATTATTATAAACCAAATTGATTCCTGTCCAAAGTCAACATAATCTGCATCGAGCAGGATCCTGCACGAGTCTTACGGCGTAGCATGAAGGCATCGTTTTTGTTGTGCTCAGATGGTACATTTTGTGCCGGGGAGGTCGGGAATCTGTTACTGGATCACATTCAGGCTAATGTCCCACCAGTCTAGTCATGTCCCAGCCCCCATGGTAGAACCACTCTGAACAGGTTCCTCCCAGCGCACACAGGTGCTCCTACAGTCGTGAAAACGCTGGCTCTCCCTGACTGATTTATTATCCAGCTGTTTAATCAAGAGCCTCAGTTGTTACAGCTGCAGAAATCATTTACCGCTGCTTCTCCTTCAGTATGAAGAAAACCGTTAATGTTTTGTGTTTAATCACCGACGCCGACAGTCTGCGCGAGAGAGCGATTGCGTCTAATCTTGATGTGCGTTCATAGCGAGCAGCACAGGACCACGCGTTTCATAACCGTTCAAGGCTGCAGCTTTCAGGGTTTGTTTTCTCCCCTCGCGCTGCTCCAGCTTTGTGTTTCGCCGTGGCGTCGTGTCGGGCCCAGCCGCCGCTGGGTTGTGGGGTTCATTGTCTCCTTAGAGCTGCCGACCCGTGTGACCACCAACGGCTGTGAGACGGGGTTTCACCTCTGTGAACCCTCCACAAGAAAAGACCTGGAGATTATGTTATAATGCTGGGCTTGATGCACTTCTGCACCGTGTATGAATGCATGGATATCCAGCAAAAACGATCAGGTGACCTTTAGCAAAGCATCGTCTCCTGCTTCACTTAATAATAAATACAGTCTGCAAGCGCATCATCGTCCTCTTTAAACACCCTTCTGCTCCGTTTTCGTCAGGTGTGTGTTGACCTGAACTGGCTTGACCCCAGTCTAAAGGCTGCACAGAGGACTCCGTTAAGATGTTGATTTCAGCCGTGTGTTAACATTTCGAGCTCTATTGTGGCTTCATTCCTGTCGGTCTGTCCCAACAGATAGCAGCCTGCTCTCTGAATGCCTTATCTGTACAATCTTGCTAACATCCATTCAGATCTCCACATGTGCCTCCATTCACAATCTCAGCTTGGTTAAAGTTATGCAACAGCATAAGGACTGTGTGTGTGTGTGTGTGTGTGTGTGTGTGTGTGTGTGTGTGTGTGTGTGTGTGTGTGTGTGTGTGTGTGTGTGTGTGTGTGTGTGTGTGTGTGTGTGTGTGTTTAAGTTTTAAGTTTAATCCTCAGCCAGCGCAGGATGCAAGTTTCAATTCCAGCTAATCTTCAGACCTAATTCAGTCTTGACAGATCTAAGACGTAGTGAAACATGTGTCTTACCACTGCTACCGCATCGCTCCATCTGATGCCTCGTCCTGTCATTTCTGAGATTTCTGATTTAATTCCCAGATTTTGCAGGATGTCAAAGTTCTGTGGTTGCACTTCATACACTAATAGGAGTGTTGGTTTCCTATTGCAGCTTGTAATATGAGGAGGGGCTCGTCGCTGGAGCGTGGACCCTCTGTTCCTGTAAGTCCAGCCACCGTCCCACTGAGGCAGACACTTACGTCGTCAGCGCCTTTGTACTTTCTCCTCATTTGCATCTGATCTGTCAGCGCAGCTCAATTGTGCCGAAGGAAAACCCAGTTACACAGGACTCCGCTGGCACCGCTCCGCCTCTCTTCACGTCGCCTATTTGTGAAAGGAGGCAGAAAACGGGTCCGTATCAGTTGTCATCTGCCGGAGCTTTATCTGAATTTTGTCACGCTACTCTGAGAGTCCTCTGGCTGATCGGGCACAGCGTGTTCTGGCGGGGCCAGATAAAAAAAAAAAAAAAAAAAAAAAGGCCGCATGAAACGGGATCTCCCGGGAAAACGGCCCTTTTCTGGCGCCACGCCAAGTCCTGCTGAAACTAAATATGGTTGGTCTGCATGAGAAAGTGACGTAATGGGCACAACTTACTTTGTTTCACTTTTAATTGAACCTTTATTGATCTATAAACTGTGATGAATTCAAAGGAAACATTGTATTTAAAGATTCTTTTTATTAAGCAACTGTACAATATTGGAACAAAACATCACATCTACTGTGCAGGAATATATTAGTAATATGTATTCAAAAGCTTAAAGGGCTGTATTGCTCAGCAAGCGGCAGCATAATAACAGCTACATTTGATGCTACACTGTGCACTGCGACATACAGTTCACATAATGACGGTCTCTGCTCCTACGCTAATAATTCACTGGGAACCAGGAAGAAACACAACGTGGGCGTTGAGTTTGTGCTGTTTCGGACACATCTGTGCGGTCACCTTTCAGTGCGACGCCTATCGACACAGTGACACAGCAGGTAATAAGGGGGAGTGTGGGAGCTTATTTGTCCCTGCTGGGTTAAAACGGCTCGGACGCACAATGTTGTGTTTGTTTGCATGTGTCTCTGTTATAAATCAGTAATCGGTGGTCGTGACCACGGAGTTGTTCTCATCTCACTGCTGTGTACAGACAATGTGAACAAGCAGAGGCAGCCTGAGAGTTCAGCTTATAGATACAGTATCAGCCAACACGATTCACCAGTCTTTGCGTTACTTCATATTTTCTCACAACCTCGAGCTCCGTGCACACTGTTAACCTGACGAGGGTTCACCTCTGACCTCCTCCTTGGGGCCGCGTCCGGCGGCCGCGTCCAGCAGCGCCATGTCGTCGCGCAGGCTCACGGCTATGGAGAAGGGCCGCGGCTTCAGGGTGAGGCCGTAGTCGTAGTCGAGCTCGGGCGGCCGGGCCGGGTCGGCGGCCACGCGGCACTGGTGGGCGAGGAGGGCCGTGAAGAGGGACAGCTTCATCTTGGACAGGCCCTCGCCGATGCAGCGCCGCTTGCCCATGGAGAAGAGCAGCACCCTGCTGGTCCGGTCTTTGTTCAGGGCGCCGGCGCCGTCCAGGAAGCGCTGGGGGTCAAAGGTCTCCGGGTGGGACCATATGGCCGGGTTGTGGTTGGTGGACCACTGGTTGATGAACACCACCGTGTCCTTCGGGATGGCGTAGCCCAGTATGGAGGTGTCCGCGGTGGTGGAGTGGGGGATGGTGAGGGGGGTGAAGCTGGTGAAGCGCATCATCTCGTGGACGAAGGCCGCGACGTAGGGCAGCCGCGCCTGGTCCTCGATGGTCGGGAGTCGGCTGCGGTCCACCACCTTGTCCACCTCCTGCTGGAGGCGGGTCTGCACCTCAGGGTACCTGCGTTCACATGCGAGGACCATTTATTAAATCACAGTGAGAGACAAAGGAGAAACGGCACCGTGTTTGACTGAAAACCCCCCTCAATCACCCAGGCACAGGTATTAAAAAGCCCCACAATGAGCAGAATTACTACTATTATAAACGTGTAGCTCGGGGCAGTGTATTCCACCGAAACGGTGGGATTAAGCAATCAAGCCAGATTAGAGAAGGAACTGATGTAAAATCTGCCAGAGCTCCTATTACTCCTGCAGTGAAGTGCTGACTGGGCACTTCAGTCACCCTTCAGCGGTGTGCAGTTTCAGCCCTTTGTGTTGCTGCCAGTACTGTACCTGCCCGCGGCTCCGCTCCCCCATAGGCTCTTACATAAGCAGCTACTGCACCACCTCAAGTCTGGACAGCCAGCAGCCGGATGGATTCGCCTCATTGTGGGCTTGAATTGATCTCGTGGAGCAGCAAACGGCAAATTGATCATTTAAAAAGGTGCTTACTTGGCGAGAATGAGGACGATCCACTGCAGGGCAGTCGACAGTGTGTCTTGACTTGCCCCGAATACGTCGCTCAGCGTGGGGGCCACGTAGTCCCTCTCTGAGGAAAGCCCCGTGTGGTCCCTCAGCTGGTCCAGAGCCTCTATAAACGCGTCCGTGACGTCCCTGGCGGCGCCTGGTCGGATCGTTTTCCGGTGCTCGGCCACTTTGTCCACGACGAACGCGCTGAACTCCTGGTTGAGCGCCTTGAAGTTGTCCGACAGCGTTTTGATGGGGTTGGGGAAATACTGGAGCCAGGGCATCACGTCCACCATGCTGCCCGCGCCCACCGTGCGCGTGAACTGGTCGTTCCTGCCCACCACCTGCCGGAACTCCTCGTCCTCGTACGTGTACCTCTTCCCGAAGCACACGGCGCTCATGATGTTGGCCGTGGACACCACCAGATAGGTCATGGGCTCGAAATGTCCCTCCTCCGCGGTTTTCTGCAGGAACAGCCGCAGCAGCTCTCGGACCTCGCACACGACGTGGTGCTCGAATGTCTTCTTGGTGCTCAGGTTGCCCGTGGAAAACATGCGCACGGTGGACTGCGCCAGTTTGCGGTGCAGCTTCCACCAGTCCGAGACGGTGTTGAAGGCGATGCTGTTCCCGTTGGACACGAACCTGTAGGAGGTGAAGTCCGGCCTGCCGGCGAAGTCGAACCCCCGCCCCACCAGCGCCTGCTTGACGCAGTCCCCGTTCAGCACCACCACGTTGCGGCAGCCCAGCCGGATCTGGAACACGTCGCCGTACTTCTTCGCCATGCGCGCGAAGTACAGGTGCGGCGCCTGGCCCATTTGCGCCGCGTTCCCGATGAGCGGCCACGGGAGCGGACCGGGGATCGACCGCTGCCGCAGCCAGCGCCACAGGCGGAAGGAGAGGAGCAGCGTCAGACACGCCACTATGAGCGGCCGCGCGGATGATGGATTAATCACCTCCAGGGACACGTCCATGATAGGAATCCTGCAGGAGGATATATGATACTCAAAGTTCACGTTGCAATTGAATATGATTCTGAATTTGAAATAATGCCATTGCATCGGGGGTATAAGTACCTGCTCGTGCCCATTATTCCTTCAGAGATTTACGCCACTTATCCCAAAACCTTTAATGATGTCACAAATTCAAATCTGACTTCTAGAGCTTGGAGACACTACATTCTCACTTTAAAGCCGTAGGTTATCAATCGCACAACAAGCTTCCCTAAGCAAATCACTCCTCCCATCAAAGCAGCCCGAGAGGCGTTCAGGGCGCGCAGCCTCGTGCAGCCACAGACCGTGTGTCTGTGTGTGAGCTCCGCAGCGCCGAGGGAAGTGGTTTATCCCCAAAGGGCGTATCATCACGCACCGTCAGCGCCCGTGTGTGCTCGAGCTTTGTTACAGTGGCCAGGTTTCTTGCAAAGGGTGTCAAGCCCCCCGTCCTCCACCAACAACCACCTCTTTCACTCTCCGCGTCTCCCCCCTCCCTCCCTCGCTTGGGGCAACAGGAATTGTTGTAAACGAGAGACACGCCAGTTGTGCAAAGCTGAGCAAGACAAAATCATCGGAAGTGACAGGAGATATTATAATAAGTGTTACTTATTTTAAATATTAAAAAATACTATAAATAGCAGTATATATGTGTTATTTAATAACACATGCCATCTGTAATTTTTTTATTAATATTATTATTATTAGTAGTAGTAGTATTATGTTGTTATTGTTATTATTATTATTTATTGTATTTTAAGAATACAACATCCCGATATTATTATTATTATTATTATTATTATTATTATTATTATTATTATTATTATTATTATTATTATTATTATTATTATTATTATTATTATGAAAGGGATATTTGTATGGTTGTATTTATGGCTTCCTCAGCAGAGTTGGAAACTAATAAGACACAAGTCGCTGAAGCTTTATTGTTATAATAGTAATAATAATAATAATCATTATTATTACTTATAATAATTGTTTATTTTATTAAATTAACAATGTTTTTTATATTTTTTAAAATAATCTACTAAGTTCGTTTATTTCTGTTTATTGGGAAAACACACAGGCTCATTTTCTACTACTGAGTTCAGCGGTTGTTTAAGCGTGTTATGAACTATCATGATACTTCAGGTGCTCGAGGTGCCGCAGTTTAAACTAGTTTGAATAAAACTAGCGGGTGCGCATTTCTATGAAACCACCAGGAGGAGGCGAACCCCGTGTTGTAAGCTCACTTCCCCTAAAGTCCGGCGCTGCAGGCCCCTGTCCCGCCTCCCTGAAATATTCTTATAACAACGCTAAATGTCGACGTGGTATATTGCAAGAATTGAATGTAGTATTTGTTATAAACCTTTCGGAATGTCACCCTCTGGCTGGTTGGGCCTCTGTCCGCTGCACGTGCTATCCTGGTACGGGGATCCCGCTTCAGCACCGCGGACAGCGGCTTAGTGAGTCTCCGTGCTGTTCTCTGACCCTCAGCTGTGTCACTGAGCTGCTCTGAGCCTTAGAACTGTTTCATTTGATGCATTAGTCATGTTTTAATGTTTTAAAGTGATATATTTTATATGTAATTTGTGCATTTATAAAAAAAATAAATAAACAACTGAAGTTCTTCTGTTATCCCTCTAATAAAAATTGTTGCGGTATCAAGAAAAGGCCTAATTAGAACTTTTATTGTAAACTCATTGTAAACAATAAAACTACGATAAAAACATTGTTATCTGATATTCTAAAAGGGTTAAAAAAAAACCCATAAAACAAATGGACAGTGTTGAGTTTCAATTTCAAGCTGAGTAAAACGATAATGAATACAAACTAAATTGTAACGCCATGTTTGAATATTTATTTATATTTAACACTGCTAAAATAAAATATATAATATATAATAGAGTCACACTTACTGAGTCCAGCCCTCCGGTTGATGAACGTCTTACAGGTTGACGCTTTGTGATTCTGCTTCATTTCAGTGGTGAATAAATCGCAGAGGGTGGAGACAACTTTCTATGCAAATACCGTGGACGCAGCCCCCTGATGGGTTTCAGTTATCACACCCACACACACAAGCCTTTTAATCCACAATAAATGCTGAGCGTGTTTGTATGTGTCTAAACAATCTGAGTTGATTTTCCAGCCGAAAGGTTCTGTGCATTATGCAGACTGCGTGGATTTCGCCCTGGTTACGGTCACCTGCGGCCTTTTATCGTCTGATAACGACTGTGAAGCGTCGTCTTTGCGTGTCCGCTGGTGACGTAGCCGCGATCTGTCCAGGTTATAGCCGGTAGCAGACGTGGCCTCCACAGCAACAGCACACATGCACGCGGCTGAAAAAGCTTCAGTTTGAGTATTTTATAGTTATAGTTACTTTAGTTATAGTGAAGTTTTATAGTTTAAGAATTTTATTAAAAATATTTATCATTTAGTTCAAATAAAATTAATGATAATAAAAAGAGTGGATAAACTAAAAATGACGTCATCCATATTTAACGCTGTGTTCCAGTTTTAAACTTAATCAATCAAACACGGCTTTGCTTCATTCCTGTGCTTCCATATGACCCACAGACGAACATTACCGCCTCGTAAATATTTCTATTAATACAAGGATGGATATGTCATTATCAGTTATTATTGTACATAGCATAGTTCAGTTTCCGGACTTTAACCCTTAAACCACACGTTTGCTTACGTTTGAATGCTAAACCTTTGCACTAATCCCTGTGTAGTGGCCTCGGCCCCGGGGCCCCTAAAGCTGTGCACCGCTCACGAAGTCAGTTTCAACATTACTCTTCCTCCCTGCTTAACTGACAGCTCCATCGTGATCGCGTGTGAGCGAGCATGGAGGTCAGGGAGGAGCGCGCCAAGGTGTGCTCAGACAGCGAAGGTACAGTTAAACAGCGACGTCTCAGCCTGATCCCAGCAGCATTTCTCACATTCGCCGCATAGTTTCACACACTGGAAATCAGAGTTAGTCGCAGCAGGATGTTACATCATCCTGCATGTGATTTATGCCTATAATTAATAGAAGCATGACCTCAAAGGAGCTACACGCCTTCCGCAGCATTTAGAGCTTATCTCACTTGTTGAAGCAATACAATAACTTGTGGGGAAACAAGGGGGGGCTGGAGGCTTATTAAAGCCTTAAAGGTTGTGGAGCAGTCACGCACATGTGCCGGTGACAAGTGAAGGGAAAAAAGCCTCTGACAGCTTCACTAAACACACATCAAATGCTGAGTCTTCCTGAGCAGCATGAGGTCGGGTTCAGCCATGTTTTTTGCTGGTGCAGCCAGTTAATACTCAATAAACCGCGAGGAACTAAGTCTGAAACCACCCGCGGGGCGCACGCCGATGACGTCACGCTGTCGACCAGCAGCTCCGCTCTCCCTCTGCCCGCTGCGAACCCGCGGATCGGGGCCTGTGTGCAGAGCGCTGCCTTGCTAATTGCTCCCCGCTGCAGATGAATCAGGCCGCCGCCTGATGGGTCCGACCGCCCTGTGCCGGACGCTCATCTGGCTCGAGTTGAGCGCGGGGGCACGGCCCCGGGTCCGACTGCGAGCGCCTCATTACTGTACGACTGAATGACCCCAGTGACTCCAAATGTCAAAACGCACAGCATTTCCACAAATCTGGTGTTTTGTTTTTTTTTCACTTTCCATCCCAGCCCTCCATCTGGGTTCATGAGAACAGTCCTAATGAGTGTTTGGTGCATCCTAATGACCTTGCAGATTAACCGAGCGCTCATTCTACATCTATCTGCGTGCTCTTTTTTTTTTTTTTTGTCTGGCCAAATGCTTTGGAGGCCCTTGCCAAAGCGCAGTCAGCAGCCCGTGAAGGCGTCTCCCCTCCATTCTCACACTAAAAGGGCATTTCATTGAATTCTGAACCATCGAGGACGTCGGGGGGGTTGTGTGTGTGTCTTAATGGAGGAGGAAACCTTTTCAGGGGTCCGTGGAGTCCAGCTGAACTGTTGGTGCTTCTGTGCAAAGAATGAGAGGCTTATTACGCGTCCAGCCGCATGACTGCGCTTTTCAGACCCACGCCAACCAGCGGGAGCCGTGCCCGGTCCTTCCCGCGCAGCCTTTGTCGCCGGCCATTGTTTTCATCGGCGTAATTGAAGACGCTGACGAGAAGAAGCCCGTAGAGGGCGAGCGGTGAATGGCGTTTGATGAAGGCGGAGGCGTTTTGTGTTCCGTGGGGCGCCGTGCGAACGGAGCCAAGCCAGTTGGATCAGAGGCAAACGCTGGAGCGATCGCTTCCTACAGGAAACGCTGAAGGATGCCGCAGGGTCTTAACATAAAACGGGAGGGGGGGGGGGGGCTTGACGAGGCCTAATCTTATGTCGTCTCTGTGCTGTTCTAACCCAAACAGGCCCTGCCATTAAAAGTCACTGAAGCTTAGTCGTCTCCCCCCTCGTGTTTACTTCTTTCCCCCGTGAGAGGTCAAAGGTGACGCGGCGCTCAAAGGGGAGCTAAGCCTCTCCTCAGCGACCCCTCCCCCACCCCCCTCCCCTCCCCGCGCCCGGCTTTGGTGTTTTCACAAGAGCGTAATGATGAAGGACAGTTATGCTGCACGGGCCGAGGCCCGCGGAGGCGCATGTCACGCGAGGCGCCGCGACCCGATCGCTGCGGCGGCTCCTGGACTCTCCAGAACCGCGGCTCCTGGACTCTCCAGAACCGCGGCTCCTGGACAAAGCGACCCAGCAGCCAAAGCCGCCCATAAAGACGCCTGTGTTGCGGACGCTTAATGACGGCAGCTCACCTCGGAGCCGGGGGCCGTGTCGCGTTGCAGATTGTTGTCTTGTGTTTGTGTCTTCATGGCTGGAAAGGCCCAAACAAACCCAGCATCAGTCCTCTGAAGCATTAAACTGTGACTTATTATGCCAGTCATGTGAAAACAAACTGTGTATAAAATGCCTGGCCGCGACAGCGGGACGATCGGAGCGAGGAGGCCTAGAAAGTGGAGGCACCGTGTTTATTTACACGGAGCCAGTGCTGTTTTTGAGGCTTTCGTATTTGGAGGTCGTCTACTGATGACTCATTTTTATCTCTGGATAACAGTCTGAGCTTCTTTCTCCAGGAATCGAGTGTTTCAGGAAGTCCGATGACCCACGATGCTCTCTGGCTATTCTTGATCACCTGAGCGTCTTCGGACCGAGCACCTACATCCACCTGATGCCTCTTTTGTTTTTCCTCCACCAGACAACCTGGATTTCAACATGGGAAAACGGGGAAATCATCATCGTTAGTGTTTTTTAGGATCAGCTGATAGAAGACATTAGGTTCTTGTTGCTGTTGAACTAAACCAGAACTGACAGAACCGCCACATGTTGGAAGTAAGACTGGATTCTGGATGGGTTCGCTTTTTTTGTTTTTGATGTGCTGCTTTAGATCTCATATAGTAAGTACATTTATCTCTGATGACTTTAAATATTAGCCACAACAACTATTTATTTCTGATTATTTAATTTTAAGAATTGCAGGACACAAAACAAAGAAAGTAGTGTGCAATAAAACACCCTATTATATAAATCTTTACATGCAAATTGTCATCATCAAGTGACTCTATGCACAACATTAATGCTGTGAGTTAATGTCCTTGCCTATATGACTGAATTCCTCTGTGACGTAATCTGGCAAAGCGTCTTTCAAAACAGGCTGTCTACACATTTTTACATGTCAATGTAAAAAGTTTTTAAAAAGTGCATTTCAAAGTAGTTTCATCAGGTTCTTGTTTTTATTTCCATCAAATTTAACAAGGTTTCCTCACATTTAATAAAAACTACTATATTCACATTTGACTGTAACAACTCTCTGTTCATACACCATTCATGTGTCTTTGCATGCTCCTAATAATCAGCAGTCATTTCTGTAGCATTTGGTGACTTGAATAATTCAGCCTGACTGCGGCATTTATGTGATGACAAAAGAATCATCGCTAAGCGGGTCGGACGTGAAGCCTCCCGTCGGGTCCCTGGTACCTCCTCACCGCCGACCGTGACGCAGTGACGGCGGAGCTCTGAACCGTGACGGTCTCATGGTGTTCCTCCAGCACAGAGGCCTGTGGCCGCATGGGAACCTGAGCAACGGAACGCACCAGTGACCGGTCGGAACCAGGTCAGACGCCCAGTCCCGCTCGTCGTTGGGGTGTGAATGAGTTGACATGCTCTAATAACTCGGACTGAACTCTAATGAGACCCTCGCTGGTGGATCTTCACGTGGGTGCCTGCGTCTCGTTTGCAGAGCCTCTTGGGGTCTTTTGCATCCACTCCACTGAGACTTTCGTCTTCCTGCACAGTGTGATCACGTGATCTCCGGTTGCTGAGGCGCAAAGCGCAGACAGCGGTGTGGGACTGTTTGTTTCTCAGGCTTAAGAGTAGAAAAACACAGAAGCGCTGTCACGTCTGGTGGGAGGAGAGAGGCCTGGCCCGTCACTCTGGATTACTTCTGCCCTGACAGCACGCGATAACGTCGTCACGCTGCAGGAACACGCGCTTCCTCGGCGTGTTTGCGTTGGCTGCCGCGGACGGGACGCGGGCTCGACGGCCGATCGCGGCTGCCATTCAAGCGTCTGCAGCTTCTCCAGGGGAAAAAAAACAAAAACAAATAAACACCCGTTGCGCCTTGAGCTGAAGCGTGTTCGCGCCCCGCGTGAAACCGCCCGGGCTCCGTTCGCTCAGTCTCACACGCTGCGCGCAACAGTCTATTCCTGTGGATTTGTGAATGGTATGTGAGAAAAGCCTCCTCCATTCATAAAAGCCGTGGTGTTTTCACAGAGCATCAGCATTCTTTGTAGTTTACATTCCTGCTCGCGACCAGGTAATGTGTGTGTGTGTGTGTGTGTGTGTGTGTCAGACTGGAGCGAACACGCCGAACTGGACGGGCAACAGAAGCTTTGGAACATCACGCACACACACACACACACACACACACACACACACACACACACACACACACACACACACACACACACACCGTGCAGAGTTTGGGTTCATTCCTCATCGATCAGAACCTAACTCTCCATTCCGGGTCAGGCTCGGCCCTGGATGGGAGCAGTTATCGCTGCAGTGCAGCCGGTACGTGCGGCGGCTCTGCCCCGACAACTCTCCGCTGCGCTGCCTTCACACGGAAAGATCGCGTGCGGGAGGGGAGGCTTTGCGCCGTGTCAGACACGGTGACACAGTGCAACAAGCGAAGCTGCTCTGATCTGCCAGCAACGCACACTACACCCTCACAGAGACCCCGGACAGACATGACGTGATCTTTGATCAAGCATTAACATGTTCTCCTGTAGGGGGTAAAAAATGAACTTTTATTTTTTTTTTATTTTTTCCCTTCCGGCTGTGCGTCATTGTGAATCTCGATCCCGCCTGAGCTGCGTGTTCCATGAAGCTTTGAAGACCGTCCGCCGAGCGCGTGCTGAACGCGGCACTTTCCACGCACTTAGTGACAGACGCTTGTTGTCATGCGCCTGGTCAGTACTTACTCATGTCATCACTTTCCTTCCAGTGCTTCAGGTTAAACATATTGTAGCACGAAGGTGTCGGAAACATTTACAACCATTATTAACCTATATCCTTCCTTCCCGTCAGCTGACGGGACCAGGATTAGGCAACGAAACCCAACAATTACCCAAAGTCCAAACACGCCGTTCCCTGAGCCAAGCATCAGAGTCACGACATCATTCCAGCAATATTAAGTGTGTACTAGCACACCATTAATCAGCAGCCAACCACGGCTGCAGGCTTAGTCATGGTAAATGAGTCCTCGGAGCATTTCACCACACGGTTAATGGTTATATCACCGCTCACTATCAGTCACAGCTGCTGCTTTAAGACCACAGACAGTGGGTTTATTATGACTAGCACATTGTGATGTGAGCCACGGCAGCAGCAGATAAACATAGAGGGGACACAGGCGTGCGTGTCCTCACAGAACGGAGACTCGGCCTCTTTGTCGCCCATCAGTGGTGCCAGACAGGAAACAAAAGGTTCCCATCCGGACTCTGCGGGCCCGGTTTCATGGCCCAGTCCTGGCGAGACGAGGGGGTGCTTCGGCAGCTGTAAGCAGCGCTCGGTGTGTTTGTGTGCATCGTGTCTGTGCTGATGAAACCAGCTTGTCTCTCACTGGACCGTCACAAATATTTGGCACCTTGAACTGAAACCGAGCTGCCGAGTAAATACGGCCAGTGCATCGACGTGGGAACCATCCTGCGTCTTAATCGCCAGCAAAGAGGACCTGAAAAGCAGCTTCACACAGAGGAGAGGTTTGTTGTCTGTCTGTTGAGAACACTCTGTCCTACTGGACGGACTCCTATTGTTCATCTCAGCTCCTGCAAAGTCACACGAGGACATGAATCACATACTCAGTTCATTTGGAACCCACCTCCTCCACTCTAACGTCCTCTGGAGTCTTCCTTTGAACATCTGGTGCTGGCTCCTCTGGTGAAGAACCACCATCCGAAGCTTCAGCCTGTGACCACTTTGTCAAATAATCCATGATTTCTTACTTTTATGACACATTTCCAGTTAAGAATAAAGTATGGGAGTAAAAACATTTAATTAAACTTCATTACAAAAATGAGTTCACCAGCTTTTACTAATTGTAATTAAATGTAATTATTGCAATTAAATGTTTAGTGAGTTGTTTGGTCATTAGTTTTTACCAGTTCTTTTGACAATGGAGTTGGAGGAAAGGTGAGATTTTCAGCAGTTTGAGTTCCTGATGGATACGAATGTTAGGGGAATTTTATGAGATATGTCAAATCAGGTATGCAACGAAACTGACGTTATGACAAATAATATTTTCAGTTATATGAGATAGTTGGTTATAAAGTCTACACAATTAAGTGAACCAACTTGAACATAACAGTCTGCCATCATTTATCTCATTCTATAAACATTCAGGAAATGAACAGGAAACCGAGAAAGGAGGGGCCCCTCAGATTTCACCTGCGGCCCCTGTGGAGCTGGTGAGCCTCAGATTGGGAACCCTCATTCTAACCATTAATAGTATTCTGTTAGGTGCTATGTTTAGACGAGTCAGCCTGAAAGGAAATGTTACGAGCTTGAATGAGTAATCATCAAGAAACTTGATGCCGTCAAGTGATGTTCAAGCGTCTCACCTTCCTCAATGTCCCTGCAGGGATTTTCCAGGACAAATGTTCCGTGCAAACCCATGATGTCACAGTTTTTACATCACACCGGGAAGTCAGAGTCGACCGTCGCAGGCCAAGTAAAACTATGTTTCGTGTTCGACTGTTTCTTTCGGCCTCAGTCCAACAAATGACACAGCGCCTTGGATCTTTTACAGTATTTTGTTTTATGGTTTCCGATAATCACAACAATAACAATGAGAGCGGGGCTTCTTCCTCTAAGTGAACGCTTTGCTGCTGGAATCGGTACAACCACGGTGGATCTCTACGTCTGGGCTTTTCTCCCAGGTCACATGGGTTCAGAACCTGGAGCTGTGTTGGTGACGAGCGTTTTCCAAAAGTCTGAGGCTGTAAATGCTTTCAATACGATGAGTTCCTTATCTCAGATGGCAGTAATGATTCACGAGGGTTTATAAAGCAGCAACATTATTTTTCCAAGCAAAGCAGGAGGGGCACGGTTCATTAGAAACCAGTGACTTATTTATTCATTGGAAATTTTCTGCAAACCTGCTGTTGCACAGGATGATGATGAGTAACAAATATTTCAAGGACCAACGAACATCTGTTGTTTTAGCTTGTTTTCCACTTAGCGACTACCGTAATGCCAGGACAAAATGCACATGTTGCTTTTAATTGTAATAAATAAATGCTCTCATTTCTACTTATGGCATCGTGTTTTTATTATGTATTTGATCTGTCATCTTCATATTTAACAGAGCCTGATGGAAATATGAGGTCCTGTCTTACAGTGTTGGCAGTATGCCTCATACTCGTTAAATCAAATTACTTGTTAAAAACAACAAGAACATCACCAGATCTGGCTGTAGTAAACTTGATGCTGGTAATAGTAGAGGTCTGGTGTTTCACGTGTTAAAATGTTGAAAAGGTTCCACTAAACTCTAAAATTAGGAAATACTTTGGGGACCTCTTTAACCTTTGAGCTGTAAGCGGCAGACAAACCAAAAGATTGGTTCATTTAATGCAAATATTGACAAAAGCAGCAGGTAGTAAATACAGGTAGCAGGTAAATACACACGTCTTTAACAGTATGATGATGAAGTCCACACATCCTGCTGTGTTGCTGACCTTTGCTGTACTTCTGCAGCGACTGGTTGCGCTTCCACTCAGCTCGCGTGGAGGCTCAGGTGTAGCAGCGCACGTGCTGTGAGAGGTCTTTGATGTGTGTGTGTGTGTGGGGGGGGGGTATCACGGGTGTATCAGATACAGTGTATCACGACTGTCCATTGTTTGTGGGGTTTGACTTTGAATCTGCTTTGAAGGTGAGTGCTAGGAAACAGCACCGCGTTCCGCTGATTGTTTTCCCTCTCGTGTCAGCGGAGCATCACTGCATCCAAATCAGTCATCTGAAGAATGTTTAATATTTCTGAGCAGCTCATTGAAAGGGAAGATAACGACCTTCGGTGTCACACAGTTGCGTGTGAGGAAATCCGCGCATCTTGATTTACAGGTGACCTGCTCAGTTCTCTTGTCACGGAACGCACGTGCGTGCGCGCATGCGCACACAGGCTAATGAAAACTACTAATAAAACACAGGTGCAGCTAAATCCCAGGGCCCGTGGAGCCTCATAGAAATTTTGAAAAATGATGCAGATCGATTACACGGGAGCGGTTTGTTCCTGCTGGGGAGAGAGCGCCACCCCGACTAATTACTTGTTTTATTATAATCTGCGGGAGATTCATGCCCAGCTGAGAGATAGCGTGTGAACGTGCACGGCCACCCACACAGATAAAAGAGGAAGACCGTCACGAAGCCTCACCGGTGCTTCGCGTGTCTGCGCATTGCTGGGGGGGTCACGCGTGGACTGTCAGGGAAGTCATTTAGCTTATTTTTCCTCTCCTCTGCATCAGAGGGGGAATTCCACCTTTACACCCGCACGTTCACCCTTCAGACATCCACTGTTTATGTTTCTCTTCCCTTTAAGGGTTCTTCCGACGCACGTCTGTCATTTCAACGAGCGCGTTCCTCCTTCGCATGCGAACGGCAGCTGCTGTTTGTTTCTGGCGGTTAATAGCGGGCTCGGCCTCTCACGCCGTTTCTTGATTTACTGCTCATCTTTGACACTTAATTGAAACAATTAAGAGCTTCTGCCCAATGAAACGCGGGCACCTGACGTGAGAGCGCGTCGTTGCGGGTTCGGGTCGGGTCGGGTTTGGTCCGGTAGCGCAACAGGTCTGCACGCGGTTGCGTGTGAACCTCTGGCTCGTCGCCAGATGAGAGCGCGAGGTAAAGGACGAGTTGCATAAGTATGGGGCTTTGTTTTGATTTAGGAAACTGTGTGTCACGGAATGTGTGTTTGAATTGGCAATATCCACCGTGACGAGACACGTAAGGACATTTTAGTGTTTAACAACTGATCGCTTCCTCTTTCTTGGAAAGGTTGTGTCTGATAATAAACGGTTCACGGTCTCAGAGGCTGTGATCCGTCTCGACCTCGCCAGTTTAATGTTTTGCTTGACGTCAGAGGGTTAAAACAACTGAATTCATAAAATAACCACTGAGGAGAGACTCGCAGGTGAAATCAATGAGTCGGTAGCACGAGCGCTCCAATAGGACATTATGAAGCGTCATTAAGTTCGTGTTTTATTTCCTGGCGCCATCTAGTGGTTTAACGTCGAACAACACGTCAGAACAGCAACTCCCAGAATGCACTTCCGCAATTCCGCCATAGAACAACCGGCATTGTGGTGCAAACGTGGAGCTACACCTGATGATGGACAACAAACCCGTGAAGGCGATATTATTTGACTTGGACAACACGCTGATAGAAACAAGCCGCGCAGGTGAAGTGGCGATGCAAAAGGTGATCATGTCTAGAAGAATAACGACGGCGTTGTGAGTGCAAAAGCCTGGGTGTTATTGGTGGTTCAGTCCAAGAGTGAAGTTGTTTAGGAAGTTACATCATGACATTTGCTTGATTTTGACCATAAAATCAAAATCAATCAATCAATTATGTAACGTATGCTGACATGTTGTAAACTTGTATACTTTTATTTAATATACCCTTTTAAGTAATTTGTGTGTGTATTTTCCAGACAGCTGAACTCCTGAAGTCCTCCCTGAGCCTTGACGACGACATCATCCGTAGCATCTGTGACAAGTTTAAGAGGAAGCTCCTGCATGAAAGCTTTGACCCCACAGCAGGCAGATCCATAGACGAGCTCCGCGTGGGCCACTGGGAGGAGAGCCTGCAGGAGGCCGTGGGCGGCGCATGCAGCCCCACCCTGGCAGCTCAGTGTTACTCCCTGTGGAAACGCAGTCGCCTGGAGAGGCTCAGTCTGGCCCCTGAAGTGCGCAGCCTGCTCGAACTGCTGCGCAGCACATACAAGCTGCTGCTGCTGACCAACGGAGAAGCTGCCACACAGAGGCAGAAAGTGGAGGCGGCCGGATGCGAGGAGCTCTTCGACGCCATCGTGATCGGAGGCGAGCATGCAGAGCAGAAGCCATCCGTCTCCATCTTCATGTGGTGTTTTCACTTGCTGCAGGTGCAGGCAGAGGACTGTGTCATGGTGGGAGACTCCCTGGATACGGACATTCAGGGCGGCTTTGACGCGGGCGTACGGGCCACAGTTTGGATCAGCAGCGCAGCGGGTGTCGTTCCACATGATTCAGTAAAACCAGATTATACTATTCCTACAGTGCTGGACCTGCCCCAGGTTCTGGCACAGCTGAAATAGGCTAAACTGGACACAGAACCAGTCTTAAACTGAGTCTTGATATTTTACAGACATGTAGTTGACAGGTTATATTTCTACTAAAGTAATTTTTATTTGCAGGTTTTCCAAAGATTCCCATTCTGTTTTAATTGCATCACAGATTGTAATACAACTGGTTACAACACTAAAATGTCATCTATGCACCAATAAGTTATTGTAATTTAATACAAATTTTATTGCAGAATAAAGTTTCCCTTTTTGGAGAAATATATTTTGCAGTTCATTTTGCCTTTTGTTACAACACAAAGCATCCTGAAGATTACATTAAACATAGTGGGACATGACATCAGTTTTATTTCTGGTCAGTTTTGATTCGTTTAACAACTCCACAGATGTCAACACATTCATTCTCTCGCATGCTGTTGCTTGGTTATTTGGCCAATACAACACTTCAGTCATCGCAATATGACACACTTCAGTCAGAAGACCATTTACCAGTTTAACTCTGATAAAATCATGTATCTATTGAACTAATCCGACATCATTTGATGTCCAGTTTGACTTTAATGTTCATTGCTGCAAGCTCAGCTACAAAGTAGCGGAAGACGTATGGAACCGAGACAGAGTCAATAGAGTCACTTTTGCCACACAGGGTGCAGACAGTCTTCCGGTGGCGCATGGCTGACCAGTAGGGGGGTGGCTTCTCTAAAAGTGGGGAGAGCAGACTGCCACAGTCCACACACACCTGAGCCACCGATCGGTCTGAGCAGTTGAAGAGGCGATCGTGTAGCAAGAAGGAAGCGCCGTGAGCCAAGAGGGCGTCGCGCTCCATCTCCCCGAAACGGATCCCTCCCTGGATGTTCCTCCCTCCCACCGGCTGGTTGGTCACCTTGTCCCGCGCTCCCGTGGTCCTCACCTGGAACTTGTCGGACACCATGTGACGTAGGCGCTGGTAGTACACGACGCCGATGAAGATGTCAGCCTCCAGCTCCAGACCGCTTAGTCCGCTGTACATTCGCTCCGTGCCGTAGTAGTTGTAGCCACCGGCGCGTAGCATCTCGCCAAAATACTCCAGCGCAGAGTTCTCCTCAGAAAACGTGAAGGGCGTGGCGTCGTGGCTCAGGCCGTGGAGGGCGGCCGACTTGCCGGCCATGCTCTCGATCAGCATCCCGATGGTCATACGCGACGGGAAGCCGTGGGGGTTGAACAGGATGTCGGGGGCCATGCCGCTCTCCGTGAAGGGCATGTCCTCCGCCGGCCACAGGCGGCTCAGGATGCCCTTCTGACCGTGGCGGCTGGCGAACTTGTCACCGATGGTGGGGTTTCGTGGCACTCGTATAGTGATGCAGACGCGTTTAAAGCGGCCGGAGCCACTTTCATTGCTGCAGATCTTGATGTTGTCCACAACGCAGGCTTCTTGGCTCCTGGGAAAAAATGAATTAGCGATTCACTGAGAAAACAAGGATTCAAATCAGAATTAAAAAAATTTTCAATTAGAAATGTCTAAAGTTATTTGAGACGCTAAAAACAACCACAGATGCCAACACCTACTTGTAGTAATTGGTGAAGGTCTGGCCAGTGTTGAGGTTAATGTAGCTGTAGAAAGGGTCTCCATATTGAAGTGTTGATCCTATGTAAGGAAGTCCATCAGCGTCCAGTTTGTCACTCGCCTTAGGGTCGCCTGGTTTAGTCCCAAACACCACGCTGTCCTGTCCCTTCACTTTGTCTGCCAGGTCGATCAGCTCAGTCTTGTAGATACTTCCATGGGCGAAGCCTCTCTCCCACGACGACTTGTTCACAATCTAGTATGTACAAAATAGGTCAAGATGTTGCTGGTTTTAAGCCTCAGTTCTTTCGCTAGTACCGCGTTTTACCTACCATAGCATCCTCCATGTCGTAGCCTGTGTAAGATATGACGGCCACAATGGCGTTGGTGCCACTGGGGTAGTTGTCCAGGTTGTAGTGGTCGTACATGTAGGGCCTGACCAGCGCGCTCTGTGGGGTCTGGAGCCGGTACAGCTTGTTGTCGGAGCGATCCGTGAATGAGTGCAGGGGGAAACCCATCGTCTGCTTCCCTGCAGGGGCAACAGCTTTAATCTCTAATAGATGAAAGGATTCAAGACTCCAGAGGGGAACCTTCAAATAGCAATAAAAGAACATACCCATCTGACACTGGTACATGTTCCTGGGACTCTGGTTGTGGTCCGAGTACGGGATGAAGTTAGCCACCACGCTGAGCATGCTGTGAGGGAAGAGCTCCTGGTGTGTGGTCACTCCTGGATCAATCTCAGCCTCCAAGATGCCCACGTTGATGTAAAGCTAAGGAAGAAATTCCTGATACTTAACGACTGTCCGACATACCTTTTTGTTATACTTATACGTCAGACATACTTGTTCAAAGGTGCCGATTAACTCTTGCTTTCCGAGAGCCAGGTTTTGTACAGGCCGCACCATGCGACAGGGGGTTGTGAAGAGAAAAAGGCCTGGATACAGACTGGCCTTGCCCGTTTTAGGAACCAGAACAATCTCAGTCCAGGGAGGGATTTTCTTTTCTCTCAGAACCTGAAAGTATTAGATTATGTGTCATCTGTACATATAGTATGAAATGGACAAGACGGACCGTTACTGTTGTACCTTAAATCTGCGAAGGGAATTGACCACAACTGGTGCTAATTCACTCTCCACCCACCCTACAACAGCTCCATCTAGCAGCACAGGGTAGCAGTCTGAGAACGGCTGACCAGGTGAACCATCCACTGAAGTAACGCCTTGGATTCCAAAGAGAGAAAATGCTTTATACTTTATACTTCATTTCACCGCACTGTTAAAATACTCAGTCAGAAGCGTAATTCATTTGAAGCTCTGTAGAACAACTGATGTGGTGTAAGCTCACCTAAGGAACAGAGCAGAGCTGGGAGAGATGTGGTCAGCAAGGTCTGAGCCACAATTTCACAGCTGGCCGTCATGTGGTTCATGAGGCCGCAGGGCTCTCCGTCAGGGGTGTGGACGGGACACAGGAAGCCCCAGGACTCGGGCAGCAGCTTGCGGACTGAGGTGGTCCTCATCTTGGCGAACGCTGCTCCTCTGTGCACGCAGCGGAAATGGGACAGGTAACGGATGAAGTTGAGTTTGTCAGCTACGACACACAGACCTGAGCTCTGCAACATGCCGAGACCTGGCGACAGAAGGAGGAATGGAAACCAATGAGCACGAGAACAACTCGTACAGAAGACTTCTCGCAATGAAGTTGGGGTCGTACCGGTTTTAGAACTGAGGTTACCAGTGGCCAACAGATATTCAAATGGTTTGGTCACATCAGTGCCCATATTGAATATCTTCATCACGTTTTCAGCAGTCCATCCTCCACTCAGTCTGCTGCCTCTCTTGTCAAAGGAAAGCTTCACAGACTGCAACCAGGCTGACAGTCTCTCCTGTGGAAACATAGTAAAGTTCAGGTTGATATACTAAAGATTAACTTGACAGTCTAAATGTTTTAGTTCTTTAAATGTTCACAGGGGAAAACCACAAGATAAAAAAATAACTTGCCTTAAGAAACATGAGGTACAGCTGACCAGGGGTGAGCACTTCCTGACACATGATGCTGTCGGGATTCTCCTCCATGCACTCCTGCTTGGCGAACGAGAAAAGCTTCCTCGTCATCAGACACAGCAGGTAAAACTTCTCTACGCCCGACTTCAAGTGGATGCAGACACACTCGCTGGTGAAAGCAGAATGCAACTCAGTCCACTGCATTTAACAGAAAACGCACAAGGCAAAGGCAAGCGGCATGAAGTACTTACTCTAGCAGGAAGTTGGCGCACTGCTCGTTCGTGTACCACTCAGGAAGGTTCATTTTGACCCTGAAGCGCTCTCCGAGGTAATTGAGCACCTGGTGACGGGTGTTGCAGCCTTGCTCCATGACGACGCGAAGCATCTCTGAGGTGCAGGTCTTGTAGAGAGAATTATCCTCACGCCCCTTGATCAGCTCCTGGTAGATCTGGTAGTCTGTAAAGTCCACCAGGGCCTGAAGAACACAAAGATGTCATTTATATTAAGATAGTTTCAACATTTTGTGTGACCTATATATATTTAGACGTTTTTCTTTCCGCACGTGCTGCAGACTTGATCATTTTTAAGATTCCTTAAGCCTGGTTGTTACCTTGAGTGCAAAGCCTAGTGGGAGGAAGAAAAGCTCTTTCTGGTAGATAAAGTTCAGCATCACCGTCCCATTTTCCAGATAATGTAAGTTCATGTTTATGGCCGTGTGCTCTTCCTTCACGCAGCGCATCGAAATGCCTGTCAGCATAAAAAAGTAATGAAAGTTCTGCAATAACATTTTTAAACCACAATTTTGAGCTGGAACTATATTTTCGCCGTGCTTCTATTTACCATACTGTGTGTAGCCCTGGCCCCTGTTCTTCCACTTAGGCCTGGACATGGCAATGGGATAGTTCCTCCTTGGCATGATCAGCATTCGGATAACCTTCTCGATTCCATTCACAATGAAATAGCCTCCCATTTCCTGTTATTGTCAAATGCAGAGTTGTCTATAAAAAGGAAAGCATGCATTAATCTTCAAACTCAGCCGTGTGTCTCACCTCTGCTTCTTCGTGGTGCTCTACGAGCTCTTTAGGAGACATGCCATGCAGATTACACAGCTTGGACTTCACCATGATTGGTACCTGGCCCAGGGACTGCTTGATTATGCCTTTAGGAACCCCATCGATGGACCAACTAACATCTGCCTGAGAGGACATGAAGATGGTGATGACATGAAAACAACAAAGGAAATAGCTCTCGTCTTGTTGTTTCGATCATTTATAGAGCACTTCTTCGGCTCACAGTCAAGATTTAGATCGCACAGTCAAATTAAGGCCACAAATCTGAGTCTTACCACCAACTTCCCTTTGTATGAGCTTCTTCTTCCCCGGCATTCAGCTGGAAACACCCTCGTTTCGCTGCAGATGCTTCCTTTGGCGACCATTGGGTGGTAGATGGTCGCTTCCACAAACGAAAGGCTGATCGTCTCGTTTTTGACAGTAAACTCCAGGGGCGGGATGGCCTGAGAAGGACATTTCACACAACTGATCAAAAACACAAACGTTTCTGCGGGAGTAATGATACTGAACGCGACTTCACATATATTCAGATAAAACATTACTGGTTCAGAAATATTTTTGCCCAACATAAATTAGTTTACAAACAAACTGTTGTATCGTGTTTTAATTTCAAATATTTTTTTTACCGTTTAACCAATACAGTAATACTTTGCAACCATAAGAACTACGTTCGGATAAAGTGCCCTGACCTGCACAACGCGGCTGAGTCCGTCAGTAACAGCCTGGTCAAAAGACTCGATGTGAGCTTTTGTTAAATCCTGAACAGCAGCATGTTGCGTTTCCTTCAGGGCTCCAAAGCCTCCCTCTGTCAGGTTCTTTAAACTGGGACCTTGGGGTAAACTGCTCCACTTTCCTAAAGAGTCCATGCTTGCAACTTCTGAGAGACATACGCTTGTTTACCACATGTACTTACTGACACCGGAAGTGAATCTATGTGGTACCGGAAGTTAACATTATTCTTCTTCTGTCAGCTTGTGACATACTACGGTGCGTTACCGCCACCCACTGCATCTAAAAACCAACTCGCTTTCCTAACCGCACTAAAAATACCCATAAACGCCATCCAATAAAAAACTATCCAGCTGTATTCCCCATATCTCCTGCTTTCAAATTCAATATTATATTCAACTCTAACTTTGTTGCATGTACTCTCAAACACTCTATAGAATGTAAAAACACAGGTTTGATTTCAATAAATAAACTAAAACGACTGATGTAATGAGGGAGACAGTTGATATTTACAGGGTAAAATGTCAAAATTGTGCAACAAGTTGTTTGTATAACTTTAGTTTCCAAGACATTTTGACATTTTACCAAGTTTCTCTTGGAAACTAAAGCTATACAAAAAACTTGTGTAGTTGCATAAGTAACAGCAGCTCAAGTAGAGAAGCTTCATTTCATGTATTAACACCGTACTTCAGACGACGTCCAGAGCGTTCTGCTCGTTTTGTGGTGGAAGTGATGTCATTGCTCCTCTTGTCCAGGATGAGGCAGTGTTGTACCAACAAACAGCGAAGGATTTAATAGAAATCAGCTAATACAAATACTGTAAAGAAGCAGCTGTATAACGATCAAACATCAGCTGTAGGGCGTGTGTCGCCCCAGCTGTTAGTGGATCAGTGTAAATGGTGTAAAAAGACTGGGTCCCGCTGTATTACTCAGGCTGCACCACAGCGTCTATTCACAGGCGCGATCCCACTACTGAGCGGCACGGGGGCTTTGACCTGCTCCGTTACCGACCTGGGCCGGGGCACCCCTCCTTAGGCGACCTGGTGGTCCCGGGCTCCCCCAGAAGCACCATATCGATACCGAACTTAGTGCGGACACCCGATCGACATAGTCCGCTGCAGCTCAGAGCTCCTGAGCTCAAACGATCCGCCAGCCTCTGCCTCCCAGTAGCTTGGATTACAGGCACGCGCCACCGCACCCGGCGAAGAAGCTGTCATTCATGGCGAGTTTGGTTTTACTGGCGTGACGTCATCAAAGGGCGGTTGGATCTGGATTTTCTTTTCATTCACTAAATTCTGTAAATGACGTGAACATAGTATTGGAAATGTTATTTGTTGAAATTTGGCCGCTTAATATTTGACAGTGGGATGAGAATTGCATCTTTTCTGATGTTGACATTTTGCCATTTTTGCCAAGTTTGTCTTGGAAATAAAGCTATAAAAACAACTTGTGTAGTTGCATAAGTAACAGCAGCTCAAGTAGAGAAGCTTCATTTCATGTATTAACACCGTACTTCAGACGACGTCCAGAGCGTTCTGCTCGTTTTGTAGTTGAAGTGATGTCATTGCTCCTCTTGTCCAGGAGGAGGCGGTGTTGTACCAACAAACAGCGAAGGATTTAATAGAAACGAGCAGATACGAACCCAGAAAAGAAGTAGTTCTATAATGATCAAACATCAGCTGTAGTGCGTGTGTCGCCCCAGCTGTTAGTGGATCAGTGTAAATAGTGTAAAAAGACTGGGTCCCGCTGTATTACTCAGGCTGCACTACAGCGTCTATTCACAGGCGCGATCCCACTACTGAGCGGCACGGGGGCTTTGACCTGCTCCGTTACCGACCTGGGCCGATGCACCCCTCCTTAGGCGACCTGGTGGTCCCGGGCTCCCCCAGAAGCACCATATCGATACCGAACTTAGTGCGGACACCCGATCGACATAGTCCACTGCAGCTCAGAACTCCTGAGCTCAAACGATCCGCCAGCCTCAGCCTCCCAGTAGCTTGGATTACAGGCGCGCGCCACCGCACCCGGCGAGAAACAGTATTGCTCATTGGGCTTTTAGCTTTTACAGAAATTACGTCATCAAAGTCTTTCTAGTGACATCTAGTGATACAAAGCAGGTACTTTTTATACTTTTTACAATAGAGTGGCATAGTACTGTATATACACGATTGTGCTGAATGTCGGTATAAAGTCACTTTATTTGTATGTACCCGTAACGTAACTGTAACTGTAACGTGATTATGCTACGTACATGCATTTTACATGTATTTTGTTTAAATAAATGTTAGGCAATTACATTTCTGTGGTAGTTACTTCACAGATGCAAATACCTTGCAGTTGTTTGCCTTACCTTCCAATCTGAATCTTGAATCAAAACTGTATCTGCTGTCTGAGTAAATTGTGAACTACTTCAAATAATACCCCATTCTAATGATACCTTGCACAAGATCAGAGAACTGAATGTTATGTATCTTATGTTATATATACACAGTAGCTAAAACTTAGCTATGGTTGGTTAAAGTTGAAAACAACAAACCATGCACATTTTTAAGATTGATTTATAGCTACAAATATATATATTTATTTGTAGCACTTTGAGATTTGCACACAAATGCAAAGTGTAGAGCTTTATAAATAAAATGAATTATACGTTTTTAATCCAACAATATACTTGACTAAAACACATGATGCACATTAAACCAACAAATATACCCACTAACAAGGTAAAGTACTAAAAAGGTAAAGTATCTAACTCACATGTACATATACATTTACATCTCACAATTTCCTGTTTACTTCAAGATGTTTAGTGGAGTTTCAGCAAGACAATATTTACTATATCTGACACAATAGCTAACTGGGCCCAGGACAATAATAACTAGACACAACACACACTCTTAACTACTATTAGGGTGACAATAAATTTAGATTTCATAATTTCTGAACTTCTGCAGTAGACCAGATGGCGATTCTGCAGCCCATCGGAAACGCAGATGGCAGCAATCACCTATAGACGAGATAATGAGAAGTCTGTTAATTCGGTTACTACTGTACAAAGAATACACACTGTTAATACAATAAGCATAAAAACAATCACACTTAATAAAATAATCACATTTGCACACTTCCTCTATACTGTGGCTATAGCTGACTACCTACCAGTGAACCTTCTAGTATCTGTAGTTTATGTCCATTATACTGTAAGAGAATTATAGTTTCCAAAATGTTAAAATACACTTACTTGAAGATGGCATGGCACCACATGAAGAATTCCCTGGTGCTTTTTGGTCATAACGAAGGTCTTCACTTTGGGAAGCGTTTAGGATTTCGGATTTTGAGGCCTCTAACATTGGTTCTTTCTTATCTCTCACAGCCCAGTGCATTGACTGAAAACAAGCCATCAATTCACTGAATCATCTCCTTTTATAGAGGATTTATTTTTGAGAAACATCCATATAAAAAGCATCACTTACAGTTTTTACAGAGTTGTTTAAGGCTTGCCAGTCACGGTATGGAATAGTGACTCCGCTTCTTTCCCAAAGGTCATAGTTTTTCCTTTTGGTTTCATTGCATAAAACCTCTTTGGCTTCCTGCAACTTTTGAAAGTCTGCCACTGAAAGAAAGAAAATATCACATCTTAGGTAAAGCAAAATAGAAAGAAACACTTTTCACAACATGCTGTTAGGAGCTCTGTATTAACATAATTAAACATAATTAGCTTTGAAGTTATGGCATCAGGGAGAGGCATTAGGTGCAGCATAAGAAAACACATACAAGTACAACAATTATTACTTAAAAGCTAAAAAACAAATATAACATTTTTGGTTATGCAAGGTTGGTTATTTTCTTAATAACAATGTTATAAAAAAATAAATCAATTATAATTTGTGAGTTAACCTGCGCTTGGGTTGTCTTGGTGTTTGTCTGGATGACACGCCAAGGCTCGGATCTTGTATTCATTAAGAATCTGTTCAGTCTGGAAAAAAAACGTCTCAATATTTGGGTATCAAGAATAGCTCTTATTTACTTTTTCTGTGTTGAGGAATGATCACAATATCAGTATTATTAAAAGAACACACAAAAACAGCTGTTATTAAATCTGCATGCATGTTGGCATTTTCTAGCAGCACACAGTACTAACCACAGTAATGCTTCGGGAACACACACACAGGATGACGCACGACTTCACTTTGGTCAAATAAAATCAACAGGTCTCTTGGCTCGAACTAACCTCTGAAGTACGCAGAATTCTAAATGCTTGGGTTTTAACAGTATACAGAATTCTGGTCGCGCTTGTACATCGGCTTTCGGGTTTCCAACTGTTAGGCTAATTTGCTGATGCACAGTTAATGCCAATAGGCAGAGCTGAAACCCCCTGACTAGAACTTACCGACGACAGTTCATCGCAGCCTAATAACCCGTAGTAATCCTCCAAGTCCTCTGATTTGCAGTTCAAAACAGCCTCCATAAAAACTGCAATCTGCGTTTTCTTGGAACTTAGCAGCGTTTGTGCTACCGCGGATCACAGCTTTTTTGGGCCGAGCGGTCGATCGTTCGCCTTTGCTGCTCCTCTGTTTTACTCACTGACAGAGTTTATTTGGTCAGAACCCGATAATCACTTTTTACAGACACTGCCAAACGTGGTTAACGCTTCTCTTCTGGGTTGTAGGGGAGATGTCGTTGTAACCATATGACGTATGCTGCATTCAGGTGTATCGCTAAGGGTCCCACAAAAGATCCAGTATTTATGTGGGGGGGGGTCACGCAACAACGCAAAGGTAGTTTAAATAGAAAGTACAATAAAAAATAATGACAGGCAAATTGTCTTTTTGACAACTGGACTTTATAAAATATGTGGCAAAAGTGAAAAAGAGAAACCATTTGCATGTAGTATGCAATTAAATCTCTGATTATTTGTATGATCTTACATATGGCAAACGTGATAAATGTACGGTTTGTTTATTTGAACATCTCAAAATTAGTTCTAAAACATTTAGGTCTGTGTTTTACGCACATCCTTGCTCTGCCATTCACAAACTCCCGCTTGGGTCTTTCGTTTACCCACAGCCTTTGAAGGCACCGAGATTTTGTTATGGTTTTACGTCACCAGCGTAAAGGGGGACGTTCCGGCCGTGATAACTGGCGGAGAGTGAGTCACGTGCGCTATGCAAATGAGCCAGCTGTCCGAAAGGAAGGATCTGCTCGGCGGCTCTGCGGGCTGAAGATGGCGGACGGAGAGAGCAGTCTCGAAAAGGCCTATTCAGGCGGCCCCGAAATGGAGGAGCCTGTCCCGAAAAGGCCCAAAATCAGTCCGGCGGCCAAATCCGCGTTGAAAGTCGCAGAAGCAGACAATTTATCGTGCGTCTCCGCTGACACGGGGAGCTGGGAGTCGGCGGTGAATTGTGCGCAGCCAGCGGAGAGGGAAGCCAAGCCGGCGATGGCGGTAGAACAGGCCCCAGCAGCACAAGGCGGAGACAACAATGGACTGGGGCTACTGGTCTCCGAGCGGCGCAGACCAGCAGCAAAGCTGCACGACGGCGGCGTCCTGGGCGCGACCGAGGACGATGCTGGTATGAAAAGAGGCGCGCGCCTAACGCAGCGTTCGTGTTTACGCGACGCACAGTGGGCAGCGCGTGTTTTACCAACTTAGCTGCTACCGGCAAGTTGGCCTGATTTAAAACAGAATTAGCTTATTACTAAATGTTTATCACGGCGAAGATTAGTGAGAGTCGGCAGGTCGCCGCGGCCAAAGACGGCGTCCTCTATGTATTAAGATAATGTAGAAAGTGACTGAACCGTAATGTGCATCTTGCGGGATTTTAATGTTTTAGCCTATTCCATGTAACTTTTTAACAACACCAGCGCTAACTGATTTACTAGTAGCATTCTCTTTAGACATGGCAGTGGATAATGCACAGATCTAGCCTTATGCCTGGTTGTCTTTGTTTATATTCAGATTTTCTTGGACACGAGGATTTCCCTTCCAACGGACAGGCTGTGACACCGGACCACCTCACCGAAGAAGACGACAGATCCTCACATGCAAGCTCCAGCGACTGGACCCCCCAGCCTCAAATAGGTAACCACCCTATGAGTTTTTGTTACTTTCCAGGTAGATTTTTAAAAACCACAGTATAACTTCACTCATTGTTGCGCAGCAGTCAGACGTGTGGGATTTACACTGGGATTTTGCGTTCTTTGCCAGGTTCCTACAGCTTCTTCCAGCACCACATCCGAGAGACCGATCCGAGGACTATTCTGAGAGATTTGTTGCCCGAGACTGTGCTCCCGCCAGATTTAGATGACATGACATTGTGGCAGATCATCATAAATATTTCAGAACCTCCAAAAAGAAAGAAACGCAAAGACATAAACACCCTGGAAGATGTGGTCAGGCTACTCCACGAAAGCAAAAGGATCCTTGTGCTGACTGGTGCTGGGGTATGTGTTTATAGCAGTACTGTGTACTGCTATAAATGTACTTTTACTATCTGGACCCTGTGCAATTCATTCATCCAATGTTTTTTTTTTTTTCATGTTGCAGGTATCTGTTTCATGCGGAATACCAGACTTTCGCTCCAGAGATGGAATATATGCACGGCTTGCTGTTGATTTTCCCGATCTTCCGGACCCACAATCTATGTTTGATATTGAATACTTTCGACGGGACCCAAGACCCTTTTTCAAGTTTGCTAAGGTAGATTCATTGGATTTATTTATTCTTGAGCATTCCTACAAATGATAACCATTCTTCAGAATTAGCAAAAGGTCGCACCCAATGACCCCCCTTCATTTTTATACATTATGTCTAAAACATAAATGAAACATTACTGCTAAACATCTGTCCCAGCATCATGATGTTACACTGTACAATTTTTTTAGATTGTTTCATGTAGTTTACAATTTAATACTGAAGCTCTAATATTGCAAAGTGTTGTCTTAGACTTAAACCTGAAAGGAGATACTATATTTGACCTTTGCCCAGAGAATCTCGTATTGTATCATTACATGGTGCACCAGAGCTTTGTGTGAAGAAATGCCTTGGGAATTTCCGTACTGTACTTATTCATTCATTCATTAATTATCTGTAGTCATGAGATTGAACTGCAGTTGGGAAACTTCAGATTCTGTGCTTAATGCATCCCCTCTTTCACAGGAGATCTACCCTGGTCAGTTCCAGCCTTCGCCGTGTCACAAATTTATATCTATGCTGGATAAACAAGGGAAGCTGCTGCGCAATTACACACAAAACATTGACACATTGGAGCAAGTGGCCGGAGTTCAGCGGATTATCCAGTGTCATGGTGAGTGTCGTCATGCAGTTAGTAGACAGATGCTGTTTATGCATGCATAAAATGTAAACACAGCTTTTTACATATGCTGTCTGTGATGCTGAGAGAAGCCATTAATGTGTTTCATTTATTTCAGGTTCGTTTGCCACAGCATCCTGTCTTGTCTGTAAACACAAAGTAGATTGTGAAGCTATAAGGGAAGACATCTTCAACCAGGTATAAATTTGTTACAAACAGATCCAGAGTAACACATCTATATGCACTGCTGTGCCCTATGCAATCTAACGGGATCTTACAGACTTAAGTTTTTTTCTATCTTTTAAAGCATATTACGAATACTGCATATCGTGTAAAACCCACAGCAATATAAAATATGCAAAACAAAAATTAACCACTGTTCATATTTGAAGTAAAGCTAAAAATGACTCCGTCAGCAGTATTTTAAATACTAGCATGTTGTAAACTGCAAATATTTATACTAAAGTACATTTTTCAGAAGAAAAATTGATGCTTGTTGCGTTGGCATTCAGCTCTAATTTATAGTGATACTATGAGAGGGACAGTCGTGTCGTGTTTTCAGTTCAGTGCCTATGCAGTGATACAGATAGTATGCATCCTTATCATATATTAACTTAATGCCCAAAACGGTACAGCTGTCGGAAGAGCAGCCTACTTTACGGATCACTGGATAGTACTGGAGATACTCTACGCTGTGCATACAATTATATTGTTATAATGGTGACAAAATAAATTCCTCTTACAGGTTGTCCCCCATTGTCCACAATGTCCAGATATTCCTCTGGCAATTATGAAACCAGACATTGTCTTCTTTGGAGAGAATCTTCCAGAAATGTTTCACAGAGCCATGAAGCAGGATAAAGACGAGGTTGACCTGTTGATTGTCATTGGCTCGTCACTTAAAGTTCGACCAGTCGCCCTCATCCCCAGTAGGTTTTATCTTTAAATTGCATATTATTAATGAGCTTGCAATAAAAGCAGACATGCAGTACCTTAACTATCTTTTTATCTGTTTGTCTCATTTAGACTCCATTCCTCATGAAGTGCCTCAGATCCTCATCAATAGGGAGCAGCTGCCTCACCTCAACTTTGATGTGGAACTACTTGGTGATTGTGATGTCATTGTCAATGAACTCTGCCATCGACTAGCTGCAGATTTTGAGCAGCTCTGCTACAACACTGTAAGACTCGCTGAGATCACAGAGAAACCCCCTCGGTTACCAGAACAGCCACCAAGTGAGGCCTTGCCGGCTTCCAGCCACTCGGATCAGGAGGAGCAGAAGCAGCAGCAGAGTACAGATGCAGTAACTGAGCCCTCAGAGGACACCAAACGTTTGAATGTCAGGGAGTCTGCTGGTAATAATGTTACACCTCCAGAGCCTTGTCCGAATGCTTCAGATTCACCAACCAGTAACGCACCAAAAGAGGCGACTGCTGAAGTAAAGAGCCAAACCTCGAACCTTGAATTTCGTAGACAATGCTGGATGAGTCGGATCAACAGAAGTCCAATTAGCAAACGCCTTGAGAGTAAGTTTAGGACCAGAGAGATGCATTAGAGAGAACATTCACTGTAATTAAGCTCAACCATATTAGAAAATCCAGATATTGAAATGGTTTTCCACCTACTTATTTCAGTACTGCTAATGATGTGTATTTTTCCACACAGCAGGTCAGTACCTGTTTCAAGCACCGAATCGCTACATCTTCCACGGTGCTGAGGTTTACTCTGACTCTGAAGATGAGATGTCAAGCTCCTGTGACAGTGACAGTGAGGATTCTGAATGCAGCGCAGATGGGGAGGAGGACAGCGAGCCAGAGGAGGATGACAAACTAGCGGCGGATGAGGAGCGATGCCTCAGAGACACAGTGCAGCACACGTTAGCCCTTGAGGCCACATCAAGTGTGCAGAGGGACAGTACTTCTGAAAAGACTCAAAGCACCACACACCTTTAAATGTAAAATATCCAGTTGACAAAGCACTAATTGTCTTTTTTTATATATATAAATATATATATGTTTCGTATATTTTTCACTCATCAACCTTATTGTTTTTCATAAAATTGAAATTTCGTGACAACTTTGTGTGAATATGCAGCAAGTTTGTTTTCTTTTTTTTTTCCTGTGCCCATCATATGCTTTGTGACTGAAACTTTATGCTGTATGCTACTTACTAAGTGAATGCAGCAGGATTTTTTTCTTCTGTGTCCTAGTTTAAAGGTTTATCTGATGCGCTCATCTACGTAAGCGCACCACAAATGCAACACTAGATTAAGCTTTAAATTCCTGAATTGCGATTTTTACGAGCAAAGTTTTCAAAAGTCAGTCTCGTTCGTAGATTGTCAGCTGTGGTCTAATGCTGTGTTTTAGAGCTGGTTCCCGTTGGGAAACGTGCAAGTGTATAAGTCTACTGCCTCCTGATTAGTGGATGCAATGAGGTTCAGACACATTAATATTCAGAGGGTTTACGAAAACACATTCTAACTTGCAATATCATAGCTGTGCCCTTTGATGGGGGGTAAAAACCAACAGTACTCTTTAATTTTAGACCAAAGAACATTTTCTCAACACTCTCCTACACTGTCATAAGCTTTGTACGTTTACCCCGTCGTCCAAATCTTGGAAAACTCTTAATATTTACAAGGTGTTCCTTCTGACATGTGGCAGCTACTTTTCAATGGTCAGGCCTCTTATTTTTGTACTCTGATATGAGACATACTCATCAAAGGGTAAATGATAGTTTCTATCTGTATAAAGTTACACTAAGTTGTAATTTGAAGCCTTAGGAATATACTTAATGAGTTTATGTTGAAAATGGCACTTTTTCCTTTGTATAAAACCGGTTTTGTTGCTTATGTCAGATTTCTTAGTCTACTGCCTGTAAAGATTATGTGTTGGTGGACAGACATGTTTGAGCCATTGGGATGGATAAATGTCTACATCAGCATAATTCACATGCCATTTGAACTGTTATGTTTTGTTTACGGTTTTAGGAAACAAGGCATTTTTACATTGTTATAGTTGTTTCCTCTCATGAGGTTCTCAGTAAAAAAAAGAAAAAGAATGAAGGCTGTTGCTTATACTGTATGCTTGAACAAGCTCAGCTAGTTCTTCTTTCCCCAAGCAATGCGAGGGATGCTGCTAGAAATGTGAATGACCTTTCTCTATTTTATTTTTTTGGTGGAACTCCTTTACAAGTACATTAACGTTAAGGTTTAATTTTAGTGGGAACAAGGAAAGACTAAGGGACTCTCGCGTTTTTACGCTGGACGTTTGTAGTTTGCGCATGCGTACTACGATGGGCCGGCCCGTTGACGGACTACAACATGCTCCGTATGATAATACGTGTGTTATTCCTGTCAACACTGGATCCAGTAATTCTTAGTAATTGTGCAGTTGTGCGACTTTCTGACGAGTAACGTTTGCGCACACTGGGACGTTTCCACGCTCGCGCTAAGTCTTTGGGACTACATGTCCCTGTATTCTCTCAGCTGCCCCGTGATACGACGTGTCGTAAAAAGAAAAAAATCCGTCAACAACACCAAAACCGACATGGACACCGCCAAAGGGGCTTGACACGTTTTTTACCTTTGTTATCTGAAAATGTTCGCCTAGTAGCGCCAGGCCTCTGCACCCAGGGCGGACTGGAGGGATGGAGGCCATGGAGGATGACAGTTTGGACCTGAAAGATGACCACAACCACAACTACTGTGCGAGCGGCAGCAAAGTCCGCCCGTGTCTCAGTAGTCAGCTGTCGGAGGTGTCAACGGTCCCACAAGCCGTCTGTCCGCCGGTGTCCGCGGGCGAACCGGACGCTCGGCGGGCGAAGCTGTGGTCCGGTAGAACACGCGGGTCAAAGTTCATGGACTCGGACTCGGGCAGCGAGAGCAGCGAAGTCAGCGAGAGCGACTGCGCGGCTTCGCCGGCCGCCGTCGAGGGGAAATTCACCCTGGACTCTACCTCCAAGTTCCGTAAGGTCGCATGAAGGATCGCTTTATTACCGGGCGGATTGCTTTGCTGCTGTACCTGCTTCTCTCTGTCACGCAGTGCTCAACGCCATGGCAGTAGATGACTACAGGAAGAACCACTGGCCGGAGCTGGAGAAGGCCATAGACCGCCTGCTGATCCAGAACTCCACGGACCACATCGCTGTCTCCTACGCACAGATTTACGGGTTCATAGAACACACACCTGAGCTGTGACCTCATCTGTTGTGCATCAGTGGCAGGTGTAAATTGGGTGCTTTTTCTCTCCCTTTGTTTTCCTAGTTACATCTATAAATGTGTTTGCCAGCAGCATTCGGAGCTACTCTACAACGATCTGAAATCCAAAATCAGCAGTCATCTGCAGCAGGTGTCCGCCCAGCTACAAGTAGGAGAATCCTAACACAATACAAGGAAACGATCAAAGCTCCAGCACACAGACCGGCACCGTATACTCCGTCGGCTTGTTCTTGTTGTTTTCCAGGACAGCCCACCTGAGAGCTTCATTGAAAACTTCAACACTGCACTCACTCAATACACGGCTTCTCTCCAGTGTATAGTTCCTGTTTTCATGTACTTGGTGAGTATGTTTTTGGTTGTGCTGTAAAGACAATGTAGTAGCACATTTAAACTCTTTCCATCCAATCGGGTAGTAGCAAAGTATCCCTGTGCTGGGTTTGTTGTTGTTGTTGTTGTTGCTATCATTTATTTATTTATTTTTCTTCAGAACAAGTTCTACATTGAGTCAAAGCTAAACAGAGACCTGGGAGAGGATCTGATGAAGCTCTTTGCTGATCACGTGGCGGAAAAACATGTGAAAGTTCTGATGCGTGAGTGTATTTCTTCATTGGTTGTCATGACATTTAAGCATTTGTTCACTTCTGATTGTGAGTCTGGACATTTTGCTGAAATGACCTGCCGCATTTGACCTGAAACCTAAACCTTTAAACATGAATTCTGCCTAAAAAATCCGTCTTGTGTTGTTGCTTAGCACTTCTCATCAAAGCCCATTCCATGCCCTTTCAAGTGCAGCCGTCTACCATGGCCAGTGTGGTCAAAGGCCTCTACAGCCTCAGGCCGGGTAAGCAGTGCCTCTGTTCTTCACCCATGCTGCCACCTCAAAGCTTTTGTGTGTATGATGAGCTTTGGTTTGCTCTTCCAGAGTGGGCCCAGCTAGCGCCAGCGCTCTTCTCTGGCTTTATTCCTCAAATCAACCCCCCCGCCGTGGAGTCTCTGCTGTCCGACTATGCTGCTCATGACCAGAAATTACAGATGGAGCTCTCTATGAATGGCTTTCCTCGGTCAGTTGGTCAACCTTTGAGTCACAAAAAGTCACTTTTCACGACTTGCTTCCTCTGAACTGCCATCGTTTGTTTTCCAGAGGGGACCAGTCTCGCAAACGGGCCAGTGACGACTCCTGATAGTAGAGCGGATGTCTGCGTCTGTGCTGCAGAACTCAAACTGTGCCTCCCTTATGTCGTGATCACAGGCTGGCTGCATTGGGGACAATGTAAAGACTGTGAGGTCCTTCTCTAAAGACTCAAGATCACAAAGCACTGTGAACAACAAAGAGAGAGCATGAAGCTGAGCAGACGCCTAATCTCAGTGCACTAAAACAAACACAGACTCCTACGATGGTGCTTTGCTCTGCTATCAGGATGCATCCAGCTTCAGTATTGGCAAGGTGTGTGTATGTATGTGTGTTTGTGTGCCCCCGTTTTTACCAATTGAAGCGTGCCTTCACGGTGTCTGACTGACGGGAGGTTCCGATGAGGGTTGTGCCGATGATGGCGTTTTCATTCCTAATATTAAAGTGTCTTGTGTGTTTTTTATAAACTGGACTAATGGAGACATTCTACTGCTGCTAGTAATCGCATTCCCCGTAATAACTGCTGTTGATGCTAACACTGTGTGTGTGTGTGTGTGTGTGTGTGTGTGTGTGTGTGTGTGTGTGTGTGTGTGTGTGTGTGTGTGTGTGTGTGTGTGTGTGTGTGTGTGTGTGTGTGTGTGTGTGTGTGTGTAACCTTTTGGCAGCAGTCAAACACATGGGGGGGGGGGCATCAGAAGTATGGGGAACCTACTGATTCTGCTCTTCGTGTTGCCTTCACTGTGTTGTTCCAAACCCAGTAATGCCAAAGAGGATCGCAGTAATTGTTTTGGCTTCTCTCTACTTTTCTTTACTATACAGTGTTTTGCATTCGGGCTGACATCACTGTATTTGCTGGCTGTGTCTCTGAGCCCTTTACGTTTTGTATTAACACATTTTGTCTGACCCATTTGTAAGTTAGTCAAATTGTGCCTGTGTGTATTGCTTTTTAGTTTAAAGCCTTACGTGTTGTATTGGCAGGGATCACAATGCAGGACAATACACTGAGTGCCAGAAAGCTTAAAATTAGTCAATTCTCGTTTTTATGGGTGTTCAGCTAAATCATCTCTTAAATGTGAAACCTGTTTTAGAAAAACAAATATGCAAATATTTTGAGTCCGGCCTACTTGTATTTAAGGTTGTGCATATAAAGCCGGCTCACGGTGGAACTAGTTCTTCCTTCGCAAAGGGGTCAATGCGCAGAAGCTCGTCTCCCGGGTGATTTTATTTTCTAACATACACTTGAATCGAGACGCATTTGATACGCTGTCTTACACTGTTTTAAGTGTGAACACGTGCTCAGGCTCGCTCTTTGTTTCTGTCCGTGGGTCTTCGGCACGGTTCTCCCCATTGCTTTAAAAAATCGCTGAGTCAATCATGGAGCATGTTAAGCTGTTATGTTTTAATTCGGGTCAAGTAGGCAACAACTTGCAGCCTAACCTGCTGAGATTCCATCACTTTCTGTTTAATATGCTGCAAGGATATCTGTGTTAAAACAACTGAACAACTGTGAATAAACCTGTCTGCTCATATCCAGTGATTATTAACCTTTATTTAACCAGGAAAAAAATCCCATTGAGATTGAAAAAACCTCACCCCCATTGATGCGTTCCAAGAGTTTGATCTGCTTTGATCTATCACCATGGCAACACAAGTTGCCATGCCTTCTTTTTAGGGGTGTGGTCAAGGTGTAATACTGTTGGCCAGAGGTCCATGAGGAGGAGGAGGAGGACAACGACGAAGTGATCAGGAGCTGCACGCCCCCCCCCGGCCAATGAGCGGGCTCCTGGGCCAGGCCTCCCTAAAATAACCTGCCACCGCAGCGCTGACAAATGTTGCTACTTCTACTGGTGACGGGTTACCCTAGCTACTCAACTCCATATCTTCCTGTAAACTCCAAGGTTAACTGTGCGTGAGGAAAGCGGGGAAGCTGGGCAGCTGCCTGCGTCCAGGAGTCACCCAGGTGGCAGCAACAGGAGGACAGGAATCTGCTTCTTCCAGCACAGGTGCAACCTGAGGATTTACCAGACCCGCGCAGGGGCCAACTGTGTTTATTCTGGAGGTAAAACACACCACCCCCTAATCTAATTGTTATTCATGGTGTCCTGTTGACTTCCTCGTGGCATCAGGCTAATAAGCTGTGTAAAACCTCAGAAAGTCTCTTGACACCATGTATTTGTGTTTAAATGCTGTATTACTATCCAACCGAATGGTCCTAATGTGCTGCATGTGCTGCATTTGGCCGAGAGCTTGTTTGTCTGACTGTCATATCTCACTCACCCGAGCTCCATTTATCACAATTATAGTTCTGTTTGTGTAATTGGGATTGGATTAATGACTGTTGTGACTGAACCACCGAATCACGATAACAAGGGCACACAGAGGGGGGACTGCTTGCTTTTTTTTTTCTTTTTTTTTTTTGAACCTGAGCCCTTGCTATTCTTAGATATGACTTGGTGGGCCTGGAGCCCGTTTGCAAAGGATTAATGTACACAACAGCTGCAGCGTCGGGCCCGTTGGAAGGGCACTGCTGTCTCTCTTAATTGCACGATTCTGAGTGTCAGGAGCACATGTGTCCCCTATCTTGTGTCTGTATTCAATAACCTGCTCATGCGTACTGTCAAAAATGTGCAAAGATTAAACGTCACAAAATGTTAGTCTGAGGTGGACATCAGCAAAAAAAAAAAAAAGCCGGATAAAGTGTCAGCGCATGAACATGAAACCGAGTGGAGGCCTGAGGAACGCTGCGATTAGGCTAAAATAAAAAAGCTATATTTATATTGTATGTATTAGTGTCTTCAAATATTTCACTGGATTGTTGTAACATAAAGTGGGTGTAATATTAAACTTAATATGTTGTCATCAACTCTTTATTTTGCATATATGTGTTATATAAATACGCAAATATGTATTTATATATGTTATATATATTAAAAAGTACCAAAAAAAGAAAGAAAATTGAATTTCCTGATGAACAACAAACAAATTCACCGATTTAGTCCTGCTGCTTATTATTGATGCACAGAGCATGTTTCACAGCTTCCATCTCAGTCAATATCAGGTTAACCTACATTACTGATGGTCTGATGTTTTAACTAAAGGACGGTTAATAGTTTGGTGAAAAGCTCATTGCTTGACCTTTTTAATTTGATTTGGGCTCCCAGGGACAATACTCTGTTAACCCTGGTGTTAATTGATGGGCACAATTAACTTCCTATTACTTCCCTACTTCCTTTTTTTGTTGGGGGGTGAAACACAAACTCCAAAGTACCTAAATGCCTTGTTTTTATTTTACAGAATGCAAGAGAACAGCACTGAGCAGCCGCCCTCGCTGTCTCAGCTCCTCAGGGAGAGCTACCTGGCCCAGCAGCGCCACAGCGAGATGAGCCGCTCAGATGCGTCGTCCACGCGTCTCCAGATCTACGGCTCGCTCAAAGGCAAGGCTGACAGCTCGGCGGGCCACAGTGACCCCCAGCTCCCGGACCTGTCAGCCTTCCTCAGCCAGGAGGAGCTGGATAAGAGTGTGAACCTGGCTCGCCAGGCCATTGGACATGAGGCCCACGAGGAGAGGGCGGAGGTCAGGGCCCCTGTGACGCCGCTGACCCCTTCCAACGTCTCAGCGGCCCCCGTTTCCTCCCCTGCAGCCCCTTCCGTCCCACTCGCTAAGCCTTCTCCTGCTCCGCTGGTGGCCCCCTCCACCGTGTCCTTCATCCAGCCGGCCGCTGAATTCAAAGAGCAGCCAGCGGCAAAACATCCCACATTCACATCCGACAGACAGATGCATAAAGCCTCCTCGCGGCAGGACAACATGATCAGGAACAGCAGAGATCCCGCGGAGGGATTTAACGACTTGAGCAGGCCGGCGAGGAACGCCCCGTACGGGCTGGAGACCCAGTCCAAGAAGGAGTTCCTCAACAAGGCGGCGGACTTCATTGAGGAGCTCTCCTCCCTCTTCAAGGCCAACAGCGCCAAGCGGGTACGGCCGCGAGCGTGCAAAGCTCACAGGAGCAGGGCCCAGAGCAAGAACCAGAGCGACGGGACCGTTTGTCCGCTCACCTCGGACAGCAGGGAGCGCACCGTCGTGGCTTTGGAGGTGGAGAAGGAGGAGGGACTCAGACCTGCAGCTGTGAGCCACCAGCCGGAGGTCAAGCTGGACTCGGGGATCGGCCACGTAGAGCTGCAGGACTGCAGGGCGTCTGAGGAGCAGCAGTACGACTCTGTGGTCCAGGAGGCCGAGGCTCAGGGTTGTGCCTCGATAGAAACTCCGTACGCAGCGGAGGCTCCCGCGTGCGAGCCGCCTCACTTCATCCAGAAACTGAAGAGCAGGGAGGTTCCGGAGGGAAGCAAAGTCCAGTTAGACTGCATCGTAAGAGGACAACCGGTGCCCGAAGTCCGGTAAGAAAAAACAGTCTGGAAGGTCCAGTGTGCTGTGAGCTTGTGTCCGAGCTCTACTGATGTGGCAGCGTGTCTGTGGAACAGCATCTAGTGTAGTTTGAGGTGAGAACGTGTAGTGCAAAATTTATTTGATATATTAATATTGACTTAGTCAATATTATATTAACATATATTAATATATGCTCACAAATACGTACACAAAATAATATATAAATGAATAGCAGCCATGAACAGCCATATTTATAATCAGTGTATTTATATACCTGTAATATTTGTTTGCAGAGATACCTACGTTTGTATAAATATTATTTACTTTAGAACCGTTACTAATAATTATTCACAAAATTATACACAGTAATCAGTTTATTTGTTATTATTTTTAGAGTTATGAAGCATGAGTTAAAACAAACCATGATTCCAGACACAGACGAGACATGATGGTGGCCAGCAGCTGAGGCTCTGTGTGTGTGTGTGTGTGTGTGTGTGTGTGTGTGTGTGTGTGTGTGTGTGTGTGTGTGTGTGTGTGTGTGTGTGTGTGTGTGTGTGTGTGTGTGTGTGTGTTTGTTTCTTTCTCTTGTTTAATGACAGTGCTTTAAAACATCTTAAATTTAAAAATGAAAATTTGATTAGACGTGTCTGTAAAACACTTCCTCGCCTCAGAAGAGCCAGATCTAAGAGAACAGAAGAGCTAAGGTGTCAGACCACGGGGAGTGGGGGGACATGGCCTTGTTTGTCCGGCTGATCATTGTTGAGACAGTCGCATACGCGTGTCCAGGGAGAATGTAGCCCTCTGCCATTTTTAGACTGGACTGGCACCGTGAGCTGTGGTGTCCGCTGATAATGCAGCAGACCGAGCTCTGGTCCAGAGCGCTTGGTAAGACCCTGTTTTCTGATATGTGTCCATGTATAAGCTTTCATGTGTGATGACTTTAATTTTGCTCCAGGAGTTTGACGCGTCTGTCCTGTGCCAGACCTCAGCACCGTGTGTATTCTATGTCTATGTTTAGCTTTGTGCGTATGCGGTTGGGCAACCGCTCAGAGCTCCCGGGCTCCAGAGGGAATCTCCTCGCTAGACTCCATCTCCAGAGGGGAAATATCTGCGACAGGTGCAGCGGCTGGGCTCAAGCAGCTCCACAGCTACTCATGCTTTCAATTTAGACCCTTACTCATTAGGAGTGACACAGGTCGGCACACACAGGGCACCGAGGACGTCATCCCGCGTCTACTATTCTACTGTCGGGACGGAGCATCGCCGTGGTGTCACTGTACCAGATTAGGTTGCTGAGAATCCTGACTAGTTCATTATGAAGGCTGTAGACTGACAGCTTTGGGGCGCGTTTAGACTCTAGCAATGTACTTGGGTTATGACCGTATGATGACGTCTGTCCAGAGAAACCTCGCCTCATGTTTGTTTATTAGCGGGATTTAATGAAGCATCAAGACGTGGAGTGCTCAAAATAGATGATGAACCGCTGCTTAATGTTGCTGGTCAGAACAGGGAGGAAGTGTGAAGTTCACTAGCGTCACAATAAAAATAGATTGTTGCTGCAGCTGCAGTGTAATAAACTTTACTTGGTCAGACTGATGACAGATACATAACATAAGTAAGACTGAATGTGACTGTTCTTATGTAGAAACAGCTTGACAAAATAAAAACAAAACAAACTAAAAATACATTTTAGATTCAGTAATAAAAAGCTTAAATTCACATCACAAAACCTCCAGTTGTTCATAATATCACTAGTGCGTCTCAGCGTCTCCAGGCCGACTTCTTCCGGCTCATCCAAACTCTACTGGATGGCACCAAGTCAGAACCCCTGTTAGGGAACTGGGAGAGACACAGCAGGGTGCCACCCTCACAACGGCAGCATCACAGGGGTTAAGAGAAACAAAAGGGAGAAGTGAGTAAAGCCGAGCTCCTTAAACATGAAGCCACGGTTTAGTCACCAAAAAATCAGTATAGAAATAGAATGAATAGATTAACTGCTAAAAACATGAAGTTCACTCGCTCAAATCTGTGAATAAATGAGACCAAGATGCAGAGTGAATCTGATTTAAAGCAAATGGCAGTTGACGGTGTTATAGTAAAATGGTTGCAGACGTTAGAGGAGCTGTGCTGTTCAATGCTTCTATCTACAGGTGGTTTTGTGAGGGCAAGGAGCTGGAGAACAGCCCTGACATCCAGATCCTCTCCAACGGCGAGCTGCACTCCCTGATCATCACCGAGGCCTTCGAGGAGGACACCGGGCGCTACTCCTGCTTCGCCTCCAACTTCTATGGCACGGACTCCATATCGGCTGAGATCTACGTCGAGGGTCAGTCTGACGTGTGTTTTTCCACCACTTTAATAGTAGATATATAGACCTCCTGACCTGTGTTTTACCTCGCAGGCGCTTCCTCTTCGGATTCTGAAGGAGAACAAAACTTTGAACCCACAGCCCAGTGAGTTTAAAACAACACACCGCTGTATCTTCACAATATGCAGGTTTAAATGAAACCATCACACTGTCCAGGCTGCAGAAGCCATCAGCTCCGTCATCGAGCCTCAGCACAGAAGACCCCCTTCCGTCGCAGCCTGAATCAGCTGCCGAGGAGCCGGCAGAGGAGCCTCCTTCGCCCCCGTCGGTCCAGCGTCTCCTAGCGCCTCGCGCCTCCAAGATCCCCACGCTCTCCCCTGCACACGCTGCCCAGGAGACGCAGCCGCCGTCACCCGCTCAGGCAGCGCCAGCACAAGCTCCTCAGCCTGAGGTCGGTGCCGCTGAGATTTAAAAAAATGTCTTTACGTTGCGATATCAAATATATTTTACCCATTCGGATTCTTCATCTTCAGATTCAAACACCCACCCGCGACTGTCTACCAGGGTTAAAGGAGCCGCCTGGCATGTCTGCCCCCGTATTCACAAAGGTACAGTCACTCTCCATGAGCACACCGCTGCAGTGTGGGGCGCCTCCATTGACCCAACATGGTGCCTGATTGTCCCTCCAGAGCCTACAGGAGCTGGTGGCATCAGAGGGCCAGTTGGTGGTGCTGGAGTGCCGCGTGAAGGGGGAGCCCTCGCCCCGAGTGGACTGGCACAGGGACGGGAGGCTCATCCAGGACTCCCCTGAGTTCAGGATCCTGCAGAAAAGTAAACTCTGCCGCTGCAAGCAAGATTCATAAACTATGTTACATAATTGATTCGTAATCGAATTTGGACACATTAGAAAATGAGTGGCTCCGGGATCTAAGCGAGCGTGGGTTTAAAGGCAGCTCCCAATGCTGAAGGAGGCGTTCTCGTTTGTGATGACTGTGCATGCTTCTCCGCTAACACTGTCCATAATCATGTTGGCACTCGTCTCCATTTCAGAGCCGCGGTCTCCGGTTGAATCAGGTGCATATACATTTCAATCAGCCCTCATCTGTCCAAAACAAAAAGCATTTGAGCCCCGGAGCAGCCGTGCGTCCGTGGAGGATGGTAGTACGATGCTGCGCTGCTGCAGTGTTTATAGTTCCAGCGAGTCCTCCGCTGTTTTCCTTTGCATGAGCCGGGGCTGTTTTCCCCGACTCTGCACCTTATAAGGAAGTCTCTCATCCTGTGTCAAATGTGGCAGATCATCTCAACCTGCCTTGGCCGCACCAAGGATGAGAAAAACCTCCGTGCCGCGCGTTAGAAACACCAGTCATGGAGCTTTTCTTATTGTAGGACTTTTGGTTGGATCAGAGACGATGCAGTGCCGGAGCACGGAAGCAGCCTGACTGGATGTTGTTGTTTTTACTCCTAGAGGAAATCTGCACTCTGGTCATCGCTGAGGTCTTTGCAGAGGATTCAGGGATGTTCACTTGTACGGCAAGCAACACCCACGGAACCGTGTCCAGCTCCGCTGAGCTAAAGGTCAAAGGTAACGCTCGTGGCTTCAAGGTCAGGCAGCATATTCTCTTGTCAGGGCTTGGTTCTAATTCCCTGATCTTCCTCAGGCGATGGCAGCAACAACAGCCACGTGCGGCCTTTCAGCGTAACAGTGCTGTCAAATCAGGTCCAGGAGGCGTCGCCATCAGGTCCAGCTGTGAACCATCAGCCAGAGGCCACTGTGATGAATAACAAGCCACACTCCAGCGGCATCCGCCTCGACCCGCTTGCCTCCAGCAGCATCCGCCTCGACCCCTTAAGCACCAGCATCCTCCGCGTGGACCCCAGCAGCTCCAGCATGTCACGTCCAGACCCTTTGTCCACCACATCACCCAACCCAGAACCCACCCGGCTGAGCTGGACCAGCTCCAGCCTCAACTCCCACAGCGGCAGCATCCCGAGCTTAGATCCCCTGTACCTCAACCAGAACACTCGCGGACCGAGCGGCGCATGCGTGGAACCGCCGAGCAGCAGGCAGGCGCCCGCGTTCTCCAGAGCCTTCGCTGCTCCGTGTGCAGCGGAGACCGCGCGGGACGAGCCCGGACCTCGGGTGACGCCGCCCGACGCGAGCCCCAAAGTTAAGGGGACCTCAGGGCATCAGAACGGGAGCTTCGTGGTGCCGCTGCCTGACCCGCCTCCTAACTCCTGCCTGAAAACAGGCTCCCAAGCCAACCGCCGAGGCTCCCGCTCCAGGGCCAGAGTCGGCCGCAGGGTGCACTTCAAGCTGCCCGAGGAGGAGGAGGTCGAGCAGAGCGACGGGTCCAGTCCGTCGGACGAAGACGCCGCTCTGGCGTCGGCCAGCAGAGGACCGCCGCCCGTGCTGGCGAAACCCAAACTGTAAGTTATCAATTAACAAATAAATTGTTGTAAAGATGTGCTGCCCAAATTGGGTCCTTATTTTGCAACAAATCACGTGAAACACCCAGACTGTGATGAGAGTGGGAGGATCCTAAACTGTCTCAAGCAGCAGCTGTGGTCATTTGCAATTCATAAATGAATCCACGCAGACATCAAATGTGGACCTTCCAGCTTTCTAAAACCAAAGATGGCATTTTCTATTTGTAAGTTCATGCATTTACTTTTTATTCATCCATTATTTTAGGGAAGTTATTATTATTATTATATGAGGTAGTAAATTAATAAGTCAATCTCTTAACCTGTTTGTAAATGACTATTTTGTTTGGTGTTTGTTCCATGATGTTGTTAAATAAAAGAGCAGCTTCCTGCTTTGAAATGGAAGTTAGAGGCATCTTTAGCTGGGACAGTGTTGTAGGCTTCATGCTGGGAGCCCATACAAGGGCAGAGTGTTCTCATTCCTGCAGGAGTTCATTGCAAGGACATCGTTCGTCTTCACCATGTATAGTGTTGTGTTCGGGCAGATGATCAGCTGTTTGCGTCTCTTTTCTCAACAGGGACCCGGCCCAGCTCCAGCTCCTGCACAATCAGGTCCTCATGGAGCAGCAGCAGGAGACCGAGCCTCAGACCCCGGCCCACGTCCCGCCCCAGACCCCCGCCCCATTCCACATCCAGCCTGCGGTCCCAAGCTTTCATGAAGCTCCCCTGTGGTCTCCCAGAATGCCGCGGGAACCGCATCCACCGCCTCCCCATCTGTACCAGAACACAGCATCCGTGCACTCTGCACCTCCGCTGACCTCCGCCCTCTCTGCTCCCGCGATCAACACCACCTTTCCAGCACCAGCCACCACGTCTCCAGCTCCCTCTTTCAGCTCCCCTCCACCTATTCCTCAGCTGAAGACATCATCACTGACCCCCTCCCCTTTGCCCGCCCCACACCTACACACAGCCCCTCCCCTCAGCGTGGCCCCTGCAGCTCAGATGACCACCATCCACGCCTCCCACCTCAACCTGTTGCCTGCAGCTCTTTTCAGGACGCCGCCTCCCTTTTGTTCCCCTCCAGCACCAAAACTGAGTACAGTTTCCACAAATTCAACTCCAGCCTTACAGCAGATCACGTCTCCCACTCCTCTGCTGAGGAGCACCCACGCCTCCCTCATGAATCTCACCGCCACCTCCCACGGCTTCAGCTACACCCGGCCTAAAGAGTTCATAGCAGCTCAGACCTTCTCTCCGGTCATGAGTCCCTCCCCAGTTGAATCCCCCGTCCCTCTGCTCCAGGAGCTGGCCGCTGAGCTGAACTCGTCTGCGGCCAGCTCCCCCACTCTCCCCCCGTTTCCTCCTCCGCCCAGGACCTTCCCCACCAGGGTCCTCACGTCTCCCACGAGTCCCCCGTCTCTTGTGACGTCGCCCACTCCGGGGTCGGCGCCGTTTCCGGGCAGCGTGTTCGCCCTACGAGCGCAGTCGCCCCCCCAGGCCTCCTCTCCCACCTCCAGCAGCTCCACCCCCAGCCCCATTCTGAACCCCGTGGCCTTCCTCAGCTCCGTCCTGCCATCTCTGACTCCAAGTCAACCCACCAACTCCATGGGTTTGCCAAAGCGTGCTCCTCTGGGGTACGGCCTCTGAACGACTGCAGTGGTCACAACGATGCTAAACTGGCCCCTAATGTGTTGTTTTTTTGTTTGTTTTCCCATCTAGGCCACAAAAGAAAACACCCAAATTGCGTCTCCCGTCAGCTGAAAACATACGTGACAGCAAAGAACTTGTCCTTCATGAGATTGAAACCAAGCTACGATTTAAGGACGACACTACACATTTTGCTTATCAACAGGTACTCGTCATGAAAATCTTAAAAAAATTTAAACAGTTTCCAAACTGTATATTTATAAATGCTCCATACAACTGTAGCATTACATGCACTGAAGTACTTTCATTGTTAGTCACAATGAAATTACAATTTTAAAATACCAGTCAAGCGATGATTATGATTATGATGATAATGGTGATGAAGAAGTGATTGCAACACTGCTGCTCAAGTGACCTTCTCACCTATTATGAGTCACAGAACAGTAATTGACGATTATGAATGGAAATAACATTCAGATACAATAATACATTTGTTTGATTAAAAACCCCTCCAGCAGCGTTCGCAATCACTTCCTTTCACCTGTGTGTGTTCATGTAACATACTGCGCCTCCATACGCATGCTAGTAACTGTAGCGTGTCTATGTGACATGCCCCCTTTGTGTTGCGTGTTCATCATCCATCCATGTCCTCTCGTAGAAGCTGAGAAATGAGGGGAAAACAGTGAGCAGACCCCTTGGACCAAACATTCCTGCTACTGTCATTAACTATCACGAGGTACAAGGATTCCTCCGCCTGCTTCGCCCCGTGTGGCTCCGTTTAATGCACACTGTTGACTAACATGTAATTCAGGTTCATGTTTTATAAGCGAATGTGACATCTCTACTGTTCATTGAATTGTGTTCATTGTAATCCAAAGGTTCCAAAAATTGGTTGTGCATTTTCTCCATTGAAACTTCAGCCCGAGCTTACGGATTTTATACCAGATGCCTGATACTTCATGTTCCTAGCATGCTAGAGCATTGTGCGCATGTTACTGTAGTCACCCACATCCAAAGCCAGAGGGGGGGAGCAGCTCTAACTCTACTGTGGTGGTTTTCCTTTTCCAGGAGTACAAAGTGTCCAATTTTGAGCAGAGGCTAATGAGTGAGATCGAGTTCCGTCTGGAGCGAACGCCCGTGGAGGAGTCGGACGACGAGGTGCAGCATGACGACGTCCCCACGGGGAAATGCATCGCCCCCGTTTTTGACAAGAAGCTACGGAGCTTCCGGGCGACAGAGGGCGGACCCGTCACATTCTCCTGTAAAATAGTGGGAATCCCTATTCCAAAGGTGAGCCGGCGTCTGTGCCGCATGGACGACAGCGCCACCTTTCACCCTTGGTTCATTCCCTGCTTCTGCGTCTCTCATCAGGTTTACTGGTTCAAGGACGGCAAACAGATCTTGAAGAAGAACCTCCGCTACAAGAAGATCAGAGAAGGGGACGGAACCTGTGCTTTACACATAGAGTCCACGACCAGCGACGATGACGGCAACTACACTGTCATGGCAGCCAATCCACAGGTAACGTCTGACTGGCTCTGCTCAACCTGCCTGAAACTGCATTCTCTGATTCCACTGTTTTGTGTTTGACAACCAACAGGGACGACTCAGCTGTTCAGGTCACCTGATTGTTCAGACAGGCCCTTCCCGGAACCGAATGACGCCCGTTCAGCCCCAGAGGTGAGCCACACCGGCTCCACAGTGTAACCTGCCAGTTAAAACGATTCTTTATGTATAAATATTTTACATTTTATTAGTAAAAATCTGCAACAGCATTTAACAGTGATGGTCCAGGTCCAGAGAAAACAGGGAAAACGAAATCAATGGCAATCAGTCCCGTGAGATGTCTCAGGGGACCTTTGCAGAGGAATAAATGATCATTTCTCTGCATAGAAAATATGCAGGAATCTCAGTGTCCCTTCATTCTTAAATACTACCCACCATCTTTTGGCTCAACCCCCATTGAAAATCTGTGACATTTTCCTTTAAAGTCAAGTTTATAGTCTATAAGTCTAGATCTCTCTCTAGAATGCAAAATAAACCATTACTTAGAACGTACTGTATAAACATTTAATTGAAACAGTTGGAGTATTCAGTCCTCAACGTTTGCGTTCAGGGTGCGAAGCCGCATACAGGAAGTTGAAGGGGAGCAAACCCACGAGCACGTGTTCCGGCCTCACTTCGTCCAGGCTCCGGGCGACCTGCTGGCTCACGAAGGACGACTGTGCAGGCTGGACTGTAAGGTAGGCGGCAGCAGGGCCTGGCGTGGGCTAGTGTCAGTGTAGCACTGCTACTGTTACTGACATCCATGTGTGTTTCCCAGGTGAGTGGGCTGCCCAGCCCAGAGCTGATGTGGCTGGTCAATGGGAGGCCGATCTATCCAGATCTGACCCACAAGATGCTGGTGCAGGAGAACAGCATTCATTCTCTGGTTATTGACCCCCTGACGCAGAGCGACGGTGGAACGTACACATGCATTGCAAGCAACAAAGCAGGTCAAAGCTCCTTTAGCCTGGAACTGAAAGTTGTGGGTAAGAAGCAGATATACAATGTTGGAGAAACCTAGTTAAGCTAGACATGAACCAAAACAAAAGCCTTTACAGTCCTAACACAAAAACAGTCTTCATCTTGCATTGACAGTAGAGTTGTGTCTTTTTAAAAAAAGAAATAGTTCCAATTTGTTTGAATCGAAAAGCATGTCTTCCTCCATTAGAGAGAGAGATGAAGCACCCTCCCCAGTTTGTGGAGAAGCTGCAGAACATGGGCATCCCTGAGGGGAGTCCGGTCAGGCTGGAGTGTCGGGTTCTGGCTGTGCCCCCTCCACGGATCTTCTGGAAGAAGGACAACGACCCTCTTGACAAATCCAAGGACAGATTCAGGTGAGTAAAGGCTCCCGAGGCGCCTGCTGCCGCTGATGCTGCTCATTGACACATTATTCATGTTGCTTATTTCAGCATGACCCAGGACCCCACAGGGTACGTGTGCCTCCTCATCCAGCCCACGACTAAAGACGATGCCGGCTGGTACACCGTATCCGCTAGGAATGAGGCTGGAGTCATGGCCTGCACCTGCAGGCTCGATATCTATGGTAAATATTGTGTGTAGCTGTGTAACCATCAGCTCTATCCACAAAGGGGGGGGGCGCGCGCCTTTAAGGCCCCACCTCACCTACAGCAATAACACCAGTTGTCTGCCGCGCCTTCAGCACAGTGGCATCAGAGCATCCCCGAACAGATGAAGAGAGCTCCGCGCGCCGGCAGCCGCTACGCGGCGCTGACGGGACAAGGGCTGGACATCAAGGCGGCGTTCGCCACGTCGGACACCAGCCCCATCCTGTTCTCCAGCTCCCCCCCCGAGGCCATGCTGGAGAGCGAAGAGCTGTGAGCCCCGCAGCTAAGCGGGCGTCTGGTGATCGGTGTGACGCGTTGGAAGCGAAAGATTCACAATCAAGTGTAAATGAAAGCTCTCGGCGCTGACGGCGGGTCAGTCACCATTCCTATCGATTCAATTCAAGTCATGAGACGCAGGTTTTACATTAATGAGTCTTACTCCATGAGCCGTCGGTGGAGCTAACGTTGTCCTCTGGGTTTGAATGATTGGTGTTTGTCACTCGCTACGTCATGTTTAACTGTAAGGGTTGTTGCTGAATGTTGATGACGAAATTGGCTCTCAATAGTTTGTTCTATCATCAAAGTGGTAATAGCGTTGCCTATATTCACTGCAGATCATACATGTCCTGGCAGTATTAGTGTATTTCTATAAAAAGAGGTTATAAGTTATTGTTTACTGATAATCAAAAAGTCTAGAGTAGAAGTCAGCAGACGTGTGAATGTGCTCTTTAGATTAGTGATTTAGGGATTCAGTTATTTATTGATGTCCATCACTGGTTCACTTTTTTGACACCATGCATTTTAATGCCAATGGAGGCTGAACAAACACTGTGTCTGCTCACAGTCCAAATATTACACTGCTAGAGGAACTTGACGCAGTAATGTAACAGTGTTGTCTTTAGGTGAGTTAGGGTTTAATGGCATCTGCAGCTCAGGATGCATCATGAGACGGATGAGTCACTGAAAACCCCTGAGGTCACTGCGTGATGATGCCTTGCTTTAGCAGGGACAGCGACAGGTCACGTAGATGTTAATTATTGAGCTGAAAAAAGGTTTGAAAGCATCAACAGATGTAAAGTTGCACATTGTAAAGTATTTTTTTCCTTCTCAGAATAAAGTTATATTTATTAAAATGCTCAATGTTTGCTTTTTTAAACAAGGTTCAGGTCATAAAACACAGACAGCACATAAACTCACCCACGTCTGATCATGTGACGTCATTGCTTCTGCTGTTGCCGCCGCCGTCATCGGCCTCCGTTGCTCAATCTGATGCCGAACACACCGCAAACAGGAAGGACACAAAGTCAATTAAGCGTTGGTAATTAGTCCAATTAGACAGGAAGAGAGTTCAAATAGGCAGAAAATGTTTTCACCTTACGTGACCTAATTACACCCTGAGCCTCATCTGACCAGCTGCTAGACCTGCTTGATAACTGGGTGGTGTTTGTGTAGATAAGCAATTAATTCTAAAGCTCAGAATGTGGTTTTATTTATTTATGGACATTTTTGGAAATTAGATTTATTTTGTTTCTAGTTTTATTGAATTTCACTAGTACACTATTATTATTTATAATATATATAATGTACAGCAACGTATATATATTGTCAATATATATAGCCAACCATAGACACAGTCTACTTATGTGTTTCTCTACTAAGTAAATCCTGTGATGGTGAAGGATTTGCAAACACAAAATCCTTCCTTACACTTTCTCCTGGATTAAAAACATACGCTTTGTGCCCTAATCTCCCCTTGTCCATGAGGAGTTGAGGATTTTAAGTTAGTGTCAGAGCAGACGGGCCACTCCTCAGTCGTGACATATGGCTTTGGACGGAGGGCTTGGCTCAGACAAGCCAATCACACAAACCTACACCAAAAAAAACGAAAAACAAAGAGGAGCAGAGACACGGAAGGGACAGGGCATGTCTGAGACGAGGCCCTCAGACAAGACAAGCAGCAGCTGGCAAACTACATCAATCTGTAATCAATGAACCAACGGGTAGATGGGATTATATGCCTAATTGCACAGCTAACCAGTCCATCCCAACATGAGCAGACAGCATCAGCTTGTGTCCATGACCCAGTACTAGAGTTGGGTATTATTCTAGGCCTCTGACAGTGATTAATCATTCATAACCTGCCTCTACGCCCCAAGCTGTGGGTTTGTCAGCACGCAGTGACAAGATGGATGTAAAACAAAGACGACACCAGCGATGACATTCTGATTTTAACTCGTAAAAATCTATTTATCTGCTTTTTGTTTTCGTTTGAGGGAATTCATTTCTTACAGGGAAATCTGATGCACCAAGAGTACATTTTGTCTGAGTGGCGCTGAGAGACGAATATGTGTGAATTACAGAATTCTAGTGTTGGCAAATGGTAAGCACAGACAGACAAATGGTTCTGTCTGTGTCACTTAATCTCGGACCAATAGACTGATCAATTATTTATTTCACATGTGGCTACATAAGGTTATTACGATTAATGCACCACATGCAGGACAATACAGACTCATCTGCCTCCATAGGACACTTGTTTTTAATGTTTCTAAGAACACTGTACACCGAGGCACAAACTGCTCTCCGTGCCCCCGATGGTGCAGTAATCTGTAAACCATCTTGGTCCATATTGTTTGAAAGCCATAATCCCCTGATGTGCTGTTAAAGTACCTCAGGTTACAGACCACACTTACACTTCTGTTGCCTCGGGCTAATCTCAGATTATCTTCCTATCACATGGAGACAAGTTGGATGGGAAGTGAAAAGAGACTTTTGATGCCTTATGTAACTAATAAAATGTGGACTTCCTGTTTCCATATATAGTTTGTCTGTTTTCACTTGCATAAAAGTTTATTATTATTTTGTGGTCTAAATTTTAATTTTAAATTGAGCATCTGTGTCCTGTGTTTCCTTTTAGCTGCAGTTGTAATTTTGTGGTTTAAGTTTAATTGACAATGCAGTTGAGATGTTACATATGTTACATATATATATACATAATATATGTTTATCCAAGCAATGCCAGCAATCATAAGCTTTTCAAAGTTTGTTTGCACCATCAGCTGGTGTGAGTCGAGCTACCAGATGGTACACGTTGGTGTTTGTGACACATGGCTCTGAGTGAAGCCAGGGCCACAGAGCCCAGCCCAAGATAATTGGAATTTCATTAAGGTTTTATTGTGTGTGTGTGTGTGTGTGTGTGTGTGTGTGTGTGTGTGTGTGTGTGTGTGTGTGTGTGTGTGTGTGTGTGTGTGTGTGTGTTTATTAATCTGTATGGCTGTGTTTCTCTCTGGCCAATATTGAGGAGAGGTGGGGGTACGGACTCCACCTGCTGCCACCTGGTTTCCTGCTCCATCTTATAAAAGCTGCTCCCTTATTGTCTCCCAGACCACAGACACCTTGGACTCTTGGCTGTCCACACTTTTTAATGCAAAGCTTGGACACATAGCTGGATTGTATTGAGGAGACCTCTGCAGACTTCTGTGACTCTATCTGCTCTGTGGACCAGCCCCTTGTTCGGTTCCTCGCTTCAAACCATGAAGTCCCGTCGACAGAGCTGCACTGACTCGGGATCAGAGTCCTCGGAGCTGGACTCCAAGAGCCCAGAGAAGTATGAGACGGCCACGAGGCGGCGGATGGCTGCCAACGCCAGGGAGAGGAAGAGGATGCAGGGTCTGAACACGGCCTTCGACCGCCTGCGTAAAGTGGTCCCACAGTGGGGCCAGGACAAAAAACTGTCCAAGTATGAAACGCTGCAGATGGCTCTGAGCTACATCATGGCCCTCAACCGGATCCTCACGGACGCCAAGAGGCCCGGCACTTGTCACAGGCAGTGGCTGGAGCTGCAGTTTGACTGTGTGCAGCCGGAGAACTACCCCTGCCTCATATACGACCCTGCCGGCGAACAGGACTACCTCCACTCATCGTTCTCCTACCAGCTGGACGAGCACCAGGTCCACACATGAACTGCTGCTGTAGAGTCATGTTGGTAGATGTGAGTGACAATGTGAACGCCTTCCTCCAGTCTGGGAGACAGTAAATACGTTTGTATTGCATTATTTTTTTGTCGTATTTATATAGCGTGACAATCGAAACACTTCTGTTGCATTTCAAGTCTTAACTTATTTGTGCTAGGGAGTCCAGCAATGTTGAGCAGTTTTTTGTTCGAAGCCCAGCGGCATCTTTATATCGACCTTTATATTGTACTGAAGAAACAGGAAATGGTGAATCTGAAGCACGTATTTAAACGTGCCCCCAAAAATGTTGTGCAAATGGTACAAGTTTAAGAAAATCATTGCGGTCTGAGCTCAGTATGTAACTGCTTAGTCGAAATGGAAGCATGTTTGTAGCAATGAAAATACACGTGATATTATTTTTCACATGCAGACTCTATTTTGTTACTTAAAATGTCCGATCAAAAATTAAAACTATTTTATACGAGCATTTTGTTTGGTAGTGTTTTTCTGCATTCATAAACAATTTATGATTAAAATCAAATATGGGATTATTCAGCTTCATTATATATAGTTTTGATATATTATTATACTGTATATCATTATATTTAGCTGTATACAGGTGATGTTTTAATTGACATATTTGACAACAACAAACATTCTAGTAGGTCGCATCATATACATATATTATTATAACATCATGATATCAAACCCTTATAATGTTCACAGCCAGTTCTGAGGCTCACAGCGAGACTGATGGTAGGTCATCCGTCGTCCGTGGCGTTGCCTCCCTCTGCTCCCTGGGGAATAAATCCTCCTTTTGTCCAGAGCTGCTGTGTTCTTTGATAAGACACAGTTGTGTCAATATGAGAACCAATGTCTTAATTTTTTGAGCAATTTCTTTTCCTAAATGAAAACTTTCTCACACTTACAAAACCTTTATAAAGTTTATTAACGTTAATGTAATTTCTGAATACGTGTAGAGATAAAGCACTCGGCCATGTGATCTGTTACCTCCTATTGTTGGAGTCACCGGCTACAGATTTAACTGGCAGCCATGGGCCACTCAAAAGTGACTGTTAGTGCTTGAATGGTGGCACAAGCCACAGCAGATGAAGGAAGCCTGTGGGCCGGGTCCTGTCACGGCTTCAGCGGAGGAGGAGAAATTAAAACTCTATTGTGTGTTAATGGCTGCGTGTAATCGCTGTGTTCGGAGCCAGTGAAGCAGAACTGCCCATCGCTGGACCCAAACCCGGCCTGCCTCAAGTAGAATACATGTACAGGAGTGTGTCCAACTGCTAATGCATGATGATTTGTGTGGTGACACTAATAGGAATTTTTATATTTGTTTGTTTGGTTTGTGTCAAATTGCTTCACAAATGGATGATAAGAATCCACAGCTTTGAAATGTGTCGGACCCTAAATGACACAGCTGGTCTGCTCTTCATTAATTCATCCACAAACGGCGAACCGTGGATAATAAGCATGCAATTAAATGATTTCCTTTAGAGGGGGCTTTACTGGATGAGTTGGTAATCAATAGTGACAACAATGTGCTCAGCATGGAAGTAATTGAGATGGCAAAGCAAATTAAAATGTCTAATTAGTGCCAAATTATTGATGTTCGCTTTGCATGGCATTAATAAACGGGTGTGATTCTTCCCCTCAGCTGTTTGTTCGGCCGGTTTGAACAGGGCTGTTATCGAGATTCAGTTCAGTTCATTTAGGTTTTAATTCTATAGAGTGAACTAAAGGCCCTTTACTGTAAATATATTCATAAATATAATATGACACATAAAATATAACTTCATTTTGCAGTTTATGCTGGCTTCATTTTAAAATACGGGTTGACAGTTACCTCAGTGTTTTCTAACCAGGTCTCAGCCTTAACACTACAAAAGCTCCGGGACGAGCGGCTGCTCCCACGTCACAGCGTGTGCGTCACACAGTCTTTATAAGCACCCCTCCGGCAGGTGCTCTGCTTCACTTCTCCCTCCGACCCCAACGCCATGAACAACCGGGCCGACAGCCACCTGACGGCGCAGGTGGAGTGCGAGATGGACCGACTGGGCAACGGGGCCTGGGTGAACCAGGGCTACTGTGGCTCTCCACCCCCGACCCGAACCGTCAGCACCGTCTACGCGCCCCAGACCCTTTACAAGGGCCCCACAGAGAGCATGTACAAACTGGACACCCCCGCTCCATTCCTCCACCCGTCAGAGGGCCCTCAGTCCACGGAGAAACCCCTGGTGAGGAAACAGAGAAGCTGCTGCTCATTTATCAAAGGTAGGAACTGAGTTCATCGATGTGTTCCTGCTTTGGAGTCTTAGACGCCAATCAACTACTATAATTCAGTGTCAGAGTGATGGTCCATCTAAGCCGACTGAAAGGACCCTCGTCTGTGTAATATAACAATGTCGGACATCTTCTTGTAGGTCTGTGGGGAACAACGCTGACTGAAAACACCTCCGACAACAGGGAGCTGTTTGTCCGAACAACCATACGGGAGTTAGTGGTCTACCTGGTTTTCCTGGTGGACATGTGCCTCTGTAGGTATCAAAATATGCATGAAGTGTATATAAGCAGCATTTGCAAATCATATTCTTCACTCCAAAGTATAAAGGATAAAGTAAAAACTGGAGTAATTAGTCAGAATGTTGATCCTTAATTCATAAATCTTAAAAAAGTAAATATTGAAACTCGGGAAACTTCTAATTACAAAATGAATAGATGTTTTGCATCAATCATCAGTAATGTGTCCGATGGATGATGTGGCTTCTGTGTCAGGTTAAATTTTGAATGTATGTATTATTGTTGGCTGTTTGTCTTTCAGCTGCGGACGTCATTATGAGTCAGGATGTTACTGTACCGGGCACTTTAGACTGTTGACCTATCATTAAAGGCTGCCTCCTGCTTTAATGCCTACAATGGCCGTTCCCGTCCCTCGGCCTGAGAGCCATTGTCCCGCGGAGCATCGGGGCTGAAAGGGAGATGGACACGCTGCATTTGCCTCTTGGCGATAAGAGCATTAGGCCTGCGCCATTGTTGCTTTGTCTGGATGGGTCAGACATTGTTTGAGGGGTTGTTTGCGTCAGGCCAACGTCGCTATCTCGGCAAACAAACCACAGATGCATTTGACTGCAGAGACATAAACATAGTAGAACAAAAAGCACACCTTCAATGAGGTTTTGTGCGTGTGATCCTGAGTGCTTGTGGCAGCGATCAGGGATCCGCCTGAGCCAACGCAGATAATCTTAAACGACTGATGGTGTCTTTCAGTGACGTACGGTATGACCAGCTCCAGCACCTACTACTACACCAACGCCATGACAAACCTGTTTGTCAACACACCCAGTGCCAGCGGAGGTAGCTTTCAGTCCATCGGTGCAATGGCCGACTTCTGGGCCGTGAGTTTACCTCCATATTTATTTCTTCACCACTGTCCACCACACTATATAGTACATAATATTTTGGTCTTTCCTGCTATGACTAGTTTGCCCAGGGCCCCTTACTGGACGGCCTCTACTGGTCTACCTGGTACAACAACCAGTCCATGAATCATGGAGACCAGTCTTTCATCTACTATGAGAACATGCTGCTGGGAGTCCCCAGAATCAGGCAGCTCAAGGTCAAGAACAACTCCTGCAAGATCCCCAACGACTTCCAGGAGGAAATAATAGGATGTTACGACGTGTACAGCGAGAAGAAGGAGGACGACCTTAGCTTTGGGCTCATCAATGGCACAGCGTGAGCTACTTGTCCTTTCTGTTACTGTTACATACCAGCATCACGTTTTCCTGACAGGTTAGTGTGCACTCTTGTACTGATGCAGCTGGACCTACCACACTGAGAAAGCAATGAATGGTTCCTCCTACTGGGGCCTGCTCACCACCTACAGCGGAGCGGGATACTACCAAGACCTGAGTCGAACCAAAGAGGAGAGCGCGGCTGTGCTGGAGGAGCTGATGAGCAACCTTTGGCTGGACCAAGGAACCCGGGCTGTCTTCATAGACTTCTCCACATACAACGCAAACATCAACATGTTCTGCGTTCTCACGTATGAAAGCGCACGTGACATTATCAACACTTACAGTCAATGCCAACACTCCCGGCGCCTAACCAAAGCGTTCCCCACTGCTTCCAGGTTGGTAGTTGAATTCCCAGCGACCGGTGGAGCGATCCCGTCCTACCAGATCCGAACAGTCAAACTGCTTCGCTACGTGGCCACCTGGGATTACTTCATCCTGGGGTGTGAGATGGTCTTCTGTTTATTCATCCTTTACTATATTGTGGAGGAGATTCTGGAACTTCGCATACATAAGCTTGCCTACTTCAAAAGTATCTGGAACATACTGGATATTGTGATAATAATGGTACAAACATCTTTATTTACTGGATTTAATCACCTAAGGTAGCTTGGCGTCAATTAAAGACGCATCATAACTCTCTTTTCCAGCTTGCCATCGTCGCCATCATATTCAACATTTTCCGAACGGTCAAAGTTGACAGTCTGCTTGGCAGTCTGCTGCGTGACCCTGGCATCTATGCCGACTTTGAATTTCTGGCCTTCTGGCAAACACAGTACAACAACATGAATGCGGTGAACCTATTCTTTGCGTGGATCAAGGTACTGTACAACGCTCGCCTCTGCCCTCCTAACATTTGACTCCAAGACTCCAAATGACGTGTGCTTACTCGTCCTTCTAGATCTTCAAGTACATCAGTTTCAATAAGACCATGACTCAGCTGTCTTCTACACTGGGACGATGTGCTAAAGATATTTTGGGATTTGCGATCATGTTCTTCATCGTCTTCTTTGCCTACGCCCAGCTTGGATATTTGCTCTTTGGGACAGTGGTTCAATCCTTCAGTACCTTTGCAAAATGCATGTAAGAGATGTTAGAAACAGCTGGAATTAATTAAGTAGCACAGCAGGGCCTCAGCTAATCAATTATTTCTCTTTCTTCCAGTTCCACACAGTTCAGGATTATCCTTGGAGACTTTAATTATGATGCCATTGACAGCGCTAACAGAGTTCTGGGGCCAATCTACTTTGTGACCTATGTGTTCTTTGTCTTCTTTGTCCTGCTGGTAAGCCACTTTGCTTAACTTTATAAGAATAACTTTGAGAAGTGTCATTATCTCTTTGCATTGATCCCTCAGAACATGTTTCTGGCCATCATAAATGACACATATTCTGAAGTAAAGGAGGAGCTCTCATCTCAGAAGGATGATCTGCATTTCACTGACATTATCAAACAGGTAAATGCAGTGGAATCAAAGTAAAAATGTTTCTATGAGGTTTTCAAACAGTTACAAAGAATCCTTCTGTAATTTAGAGCTATATGAAGACATTTGTGAAACTGAAACTTAAAAAGGAGAAAATATCGGATGTTCAGAAGGCACTGCAGTCTGGATCTGGAGAAATTGAATTCAAGGACTTCAGGGAAACTCTGAAAGGGTAAGTGGAATTATTGTGTATCAAAAAGTGACTAGTATTAAACATAACCTTTCTATTCTGGGGATTTTGCAGGATGGGACATGGTGATGAGGAAATTTCTGCAGCCTTCGCACAGTTTGACTGCGACAAGAACCAAATTTTAGACACGAACGAACAGGAGAGGATGATACAAGAGCTGGAGGAGAAGAGGGTTAGTAAGCCATACCATGATAAATGAGGCAAACAGAGTAAAGCAGAATGAATAAAACAAAAAAAGCTGTGTTTTAATGATGGTCTTTCAATGTTTCAGAATGCCCTGAGTGCTGAAATCAATGATCTTGGAATGAATTATGAGAAAGAATTACTGGAGAAGCCTCCCGTTAACTCTGAGCAGAGGAACGACCCCAGCCAAACCAATGTGGACTGGGAACAGTTTCTAAGGTGGAAGATTTTAACATTCCAAAAATTAAAAATAGTGTAAATAAATGAAATTCACTCAATACCTAAATGACCTTTCTCCGATTTTCCAAAAGCCTGACAAGACAGTTTGTGCATCTTGAAAACAATATGGCTGGAATCACACTGAAAATTGACCTGATCATGGAGAAACTAGGATTACAAGAGAAAGCTCATAGGAAGGACATGGTAAGAAAACCCATTAATGATATTACAATAGAATGGACTTAGAAGTTTAAAGCTTTGTCTTTATTTTCATATTCATATTTTCATTGAGGACTTGCAGAAGAGAATGTATAAAATCAATAGTTATGTAACAGATCTGTGAAGTAACCTGAGGAGATGGAGACTATTCTGAAGGCTAGTAATTAGAAAATACTTGTCTGGGTGTTCATTTATCCAGAGTGATGATGGGAGTGTCCTGGTTTCCATGGACAAAGCGCCACTTCAACTGGATTCTTCATTTGTGTCTCGTATGTAATTAACCTCCGTCAGCGGGTCACTGAAACAACAAACAAGTCTCCAACGTTCAATGTGAAGGTTCATCAAGGTGTATAAATCAACTGACAGTATGATCCGCTGCTTTTTAGTTACAGACACTGTAACATGTCTATACTGTACACATTATGGAATTCTTTATTAGCAGATTGTACTAGTGCTAATTTATTAACCTGGCAATGGATTAGGTAAATATAAACATATGTGCCTAGCTTATGCAACTTTAGGCATCGCACTCAATGTTTGCTTTGCATTTAATGCCTATGAAAGCTCTATTACAGTTGCTCATTGTGTACCAACCATTTTGCAATTACATGTTTAAAATAGAAGTGATTATTTACTCCATTATTCTTTATCAAATACACATTTCCCAGGCTATTTTATCTAAGTAAACAAAATTTGTCAAATTTCTTTGTTTACAAGTAAATTACCAAATTAATTGAAGACAGATTCCAGCTAATGTATAGAAAACAGATGCTACAAATGTCGTAATGTCTGTTTAATATTTGTTAAGTAGGTACTTTATGGTGTCTGAAGGTGGTCTAAGGCATTAGTACTTTTGATGTGTTGCCGTTGGGATTTTTGTGTAAAACATTTAATGACCAAAACATTTGCTTAACAACTATGTTCAAAAGTCTCTTTATTTGAAGTGTCTTGAGTTCTCCCATTAAATGGAAAATTCAATTCATTCTCTCATATTACTGCAAAAAGCAAAAATTACCAGTACATTCAATATTTTATGCAACAAATATATCACATATCTTAAAGTGTGTAGTTCAAGCTCAAACATCAACTGCTTTCTGTCACATCCTGAAAGAGGCACACAAACGTAAAGATGGGAAAATCAATAAAGGAAAAACAATTAGTCTGCAGTAAAGCCAGTAAACAATGCCAAAGTTGACATTATTGCTTGAGGCTTATTCATAAATTATATTACCAAAATTGAAATCATGGCAGTTCAGTTTATAGCTATGTACAGTACTTTCACTAAGGTTTATGATCAAAGTTTATATTTACAAACCTGTGTTGTCACATAGCCCCCCCCCAAACACATAACATACATAAGATATAAGAGATATCTAATTAACTACCTAGTTAGGAAAAAGAGACAGGCTTGCAAGGAGTGGAATATACCGGGAAAAATAGCATTATTGCAAAAAAAAATCCAAATGGGAAGACAAGGCTTTCTTGCAAAATAGTTTATATATGAAACATTGAAAAAGTCTGTAAATACTGAGAGAATTCAGGGAGCACTGAAGGGCAGAAAGCTCCCATTATACAGAGGAAGCATTCTATATTCAGTGGAATTACTATAGCTGACAATCTGAACTAACAGTAAGCTTCAAGCATTGCTTTGTCTATACAAAAGTGGGTGTTTAATACACAACATTCTGAGTAGCATTAAGCAAGTTGAAGTTAGGGGCTGGTTTTTGTGCTAAAATGTAATCTCTGCAAAAAAATTCAGCCATTAAAATAAACGAGTATAAATTAGCAAAGGTCAACAAAGGATGAAAGAAATTACTGAAGATGTGGAAATTCCTCGACGAAACCAGCCCCAGAATCAGCCCACAGTCTGCTGCCATTACAAAGTTTAGGATCAGACATGTTTTATAACATTGTCTTTATGTACGGAACATGTACTATAGCCTTACCTTTGGATTACAGGATTATGAATTAGGTGAGGCTACAATGAGGTGTAAAATATTATCCATCAAAAGTCTGCCAAAAACATGCAGATCACAAGAAAAACAAACTAATATTTGATTGCTTTGAAATCAGTCTAGAAAAAAAATCCTTACACAATATTTATCTAAGATGTACCACTTCACGCTAAAAATCTGCTTTAAAGCCAGAGCTGTTTTTACACTTGAAAAGGTACCGTCCCCCAAAAAAGGTTTTCATCAGTGAGTGAAAACATGACTGGATATTTAGTTACGAGCTTGAGTCAAGCCCAGAGCAGGCTGTCTCAATTACGCCGCTTCGTGCATTTCAAATTATGATTACTGATTCGTGGCGACTGATCATATTCATTTAATGTATTATTATGCACAATACTGTTTCATTAAAAACGGACACAGTACAAAAATCATTTGAATTAATGTATGAATATGAATACCCGCTGTATGTAAGTAAACAAACAGTTTGACATGTCTGTAACAAATAATTTCCTTTTGTGAAATAATTAAAAAACATTGGCAAACTGAGATAAGATATTGCTTTAGTTTAATAATTTTAAATTAATTTTTTAATATTACTAAACTATCCTTTTCCAGTTTCAGTGAGCAGCTGGAGTAAACTGATATTTTTCACTAAGTGTGCTTTTAACTTCACAAAGTAAATGAGTACATTCTGATTCACACACATTGCTGATAGTTTGAATATTAGATGTGTCACACTGGCTTGGTGATGTTTGGCCCTGTGGTCAACTTACCGAAAGTGTAATGAGACAACACATCAAATGGTTTGTCTACTATACAGATTTGCAGTAACCCTGCAAATCCTTTAGGTGAGATTTTCATAGGTCTAGACATCAAATTACACAGTGTGACACACAATGACAGTTTTTTTGGCTTTAGCGCAGGAGGACTTTATCACATCAGAAATATAAATTATCATCCAATTAAATCAAATGAACACTGTCCTTTAAAAAATAACTTTTTATGATAACTGCCTGCTACAAAGGCTTTATGAATGTGGCCCCATCCTTCTTCAACCACAGCAGCTGTGCATAAGAAGCAGCGCTGTGTGGTCCAGAAAGACTACTAGAGCCCCCTCTGTATAACAGGTATTTTAGGGCCAGCTCACTGTGTTTGATAGCCAGCCATGCTGAAGTTGGCAAGGTTGGACACGACTGAACCGGGTGTGGCTGAAGCCTGGGATGATGGCGATCCAAAGTTTCCCATCCAGGTCGGTGACTGGGGCTGCCTGAAAAGAGCCCACCAATGTTAAAGTTAGCAGCCATCAAAAAAAATTTGACCTGTATTGGAAATAACAGGAAATCATCAGTAAAACTCACTCTACACCAAATCCTTGCTGGTTCCACGTTTGCCCATACATGTTGTAGGAGGGAACTTGCCACCCATTAGTCACATACTGCCCGTACTGCTGCTGTGGACTGCTGTAGACCTGGTTCCACTGTCCCCACTGGCCATACTCAACCTAGATGACACCATCTCTTTAGAAATGACTTATTTCTATGATATTACAAAGACTATATTCAAAAATTGTATCCCTTTGTTTTAGTCTGCAAACTTTAGAAATAAATAGATTGAGCCATAGTTCGTAGTAAAAATTCCAGCTAATGTCAAATTACAAACAGATAAGCATGAGAGTGGGTGCTGATTTTCTATCGATCAGAACAACACCAGAAAATATAGTTAGTATTTGTCATGCTTCTTGTTTTCCAAAAACCAAAGGTCGCCTAATTTACTTACCCCCCCCCCATTTATCGTCATTTACACAGTCTTCAACTTGACAAAGGAAATTTTTACCTGTTGCTGCTGACTTTTTGCCATGTCAGGAGATTCTTTGCCCCAGTAGCACTTAACTACATGTCCTTCAATTACTGTACCATTTACTGAAACAATGGCATGAGCCGCACTGTCATGGGAAGAAAACCTTAAAAGGAAAGCAGATGTTTAGCAAATAAATGTTTAAAGCAATGATAGCACAATTGAGATTTCTTTTAGAGCTACAATATTCCTAATTTTAACAGTGCTATAAAGACAAAATATCAAGAGAGCACTAAGTCAGGTATTATATCGCTTTGCACTTAGCTGAAATTGACAGAGACATTACCGGATGAAGGAGTATCCTTTCTCTGGGAAAACTCGAATTTCCATTATTTGACCAAATGGTGAGAAGGTCTGTCGCATTAGATGTTCTATAAAAAATCATCACATAGTTAATATAGCGATAAAATACCCATGGCATGTTTTAAAGACATAACACTTGCCCGATAGTCCTGTCTGGATCCCTCCACAGTACACGGTACAGTTCTGTGGGCTGGACTGAGTCAGTACGTCATCAAACTTCAGGTGCTTCGAGCCATCTAATAAACAACCATGGAAATGTTTTATACAAGAATATTTACACATCAACTCCTAGTACACCTTACTCAAATCAGTAACTTACCATCAGTTATACATTTAAATATGAAGTGAATGCTCCAAATTTATTTGGCAGAAACAAACAAGCAAATGCTGTATTTATTTACACTAATTATATTGAAGTACTAAGTACTAGGCTAGAATGTGCATGTTATTTCCCTAATATAGTGACCAGTAGAAAGAACTGTGTATTTGAATTTTTATTAGAATGACCGATTCTGGTAGAAGCTAAGCGAAGGAGATCAAATTTAGATATTTTCAAATTCATTATTGACTGCGTTGCTTTTAAATTGACCATATATTATAACTGGTTTAAATCTGAATTGTATCCAAAGCAGCAATGAAAATAAACAACCTGTATTTTGTTCAATAAATCCAACAGCAGCGTGGGGTACGTCGGTTCCAGTCATAAAATGTCACAATATGCGGGGTACTTAAGTAACTTACTGTCTTGGGCAGTCTTTGGGGCTGGTGGCTTACGTGTTGCCCAGTTGGTCCTGATTTGACGTCCTCCAAGCCACTGCCCCCCCATGTTGATGATGGCATTCTCTGCATCCTTCAAGTCCAAATACAAGATAGCTATAATTCTGAAGTTTTATAAATCTCTCAAGGTTATTAATAACCAGATATGCTATCTGTCTAGTTCTACTGTAACTAGCATTCAAGATGGTGATGGAAAATGTAATAATGATGATATTAAATGACTTAGTTTGTTATGACTATGTTAGTAACTATGATTAATGCTATTTTAACTAGTATAAATTCTTTAAAGTAGAATAATAACAAAAAATTGAAATAACCTTCAGTCTGTGTTCTTGCACTGGAGCCTTACCAGTTTGTTGTAGAAGGACACAAATCCATACCCCTTTGATTTGCCTGTCGCCATATCCTTCACAACACGAGCATCCCTGGAGGAAAACGGAATTACAACTTAAGTGCTTTTCTCAGTTTAAACATTTTTTAAGTTAAAAGGAACCACGCAAAACACACTGAACTGTGAATCCGCTGTCTGAATACTCTGTCCTACAAGTATATTAACTACATCACCTTGTACTGAGCACTTACTCCTACTGTCAAAGCAACACAAACAACATTACAGTTACATGCAGCTTACAGTTGTGTTTTAAATACTTCCAGATGGGACTTTGAGACTAAAGCACAAATCCTGTCCAACAGTAGGCTACTGGTTTAATTTCAGCTTACACTGAATTATTTTATAGATTACCATGCAAGTCTTAAAATCTGCTGTTGGTGCTCTTCATACAAACATTAACATTCAGAAAAAGAATCATAAAAGAGAAAAGGAATTAAAAGGCATACGTGGCCTGTTAACAGATTTCTTTATTTTTCCTGGTCAATTCTTTACCACCAATATGGAGTATGGGAGCTGCAAATTTTGAGAAATTGACATTTTCAGAAATGTTGGAGGAGGATCATTGCACTACAAACAACACTATGCAAACAAAAATAGACAATCTGCTTATCTAAGCTAGATCATGATGACATATTGCATCTATGAATAAAGACATATTAAAAATTGAATAAATAGAGAAAAAAACTACATCTGAGTCTCCAGAGTGCACAGTTCCTTGCTGTTAGCCTTCAAGCTCCTGTCCAATCCTATGAGCATTTCTGTAAAATAACCAAAGTGCTATTACTTTACTGAGACTAAAAGCTGTTCAGGTTTATACACAGCTAAACATTTTACTGACATACTGTACAGTTTACTTACCTAAAATATATATAAAAATAACTAGGAGCCGACTCTTGAATGATAAAAAAGACAACTCAATGCACATCAGAGAATAACTTTGATAGAGTTCTTTTAATTAATGATGATTTAATTTAATTAAAATGCTGAAGAATTCTATAAGATGCTGAAGAACACTTTTCTAAATGATGAACATTGTGTCCATTCTCTATACCTCTAAAAAGGTATTTTGGGCCATCATCAACTATGTTTACATGCTTAATGCACAAAATCAAAATATGAAGTTCTGTTGTCCTGACCAATTCGCATATATTTGACATGCTAGAAAGCACCCGAGAAAGACTCATGAATAAGGCAGTTCACTGTCTGCCCCTTGACTCCTAAAACCAAAGTTCCCCATTTCTTTTCATGGTACTGAGACATTATTTTTATCCAAAAACAAGAGAAACAATCAGAGCTCAGATGTAGTTTATGCACACTCAAGGCACTCAAGACTCTAAATGTACAACAAAAGCCATCAGTATAATTAGTTAACTTTTTCATTTTTTTGTCTATTCAAAGTTAAAGTCAGTGCCCATGTGGTATGCATGTAAACATGGTCAGATGGTTGTTTTAAGTACAAGCTTGCAGTAAGTTATTATACTGTATGTTAATGAATAAACGTGCAATGTAGCACTACAGCCATACTACACTTTTAAATAAATGTTTCAGTGATAACTTACGAGATTTTCCCAAAAGGTGCAAACGCAGCCTTGACATCTTCAGTGGTAATCTCAGGGCTCAAATCACCCACAAAAACATGGAAGTGATCTAAAATTTCAAAGAAGACAAAGAGATAATAAGAAAACATTATTAAACTCCGATAAATTTTAGGTAAAGCCCTAGAAAATTAATAGATACTTACTGGATGTGTCTTTCTTCTGGCTACTTGGAGTAGTAGCCCAGTTTACTTTGACCTCCTGAAAGTCAGAGAACAGTCAAAAGACAAAACCTGAATTATCTAGACAAGGTACAAGAACATCAAGGAAATACTGACTAAGGTGAACTGAATAACTGGCTTTGCATCTTAGATCAGTCAAGTTGCCCTACCTTTCCTAATATCTTCCTCCCATTCATGGCTGCAAGGGCTGCCGCAGCATCCCTGTGTTCAAAGAACTCCACAAAGCAATATGGGTCGTTGCTTGTATGCTGCAGGAGAGAGGATCAAGCACAATTTCCAACAGTAAGCGTCCACAAATAAAACCACTGGATCGGTTAACAGGTAATTTCCTTCATATGACGGAGTGGTGGAACATCCTGGTGTTAATATCAGAGCAGGGGACCTCAAATGCAGAATATATATTTAGAAAGACTGAACAAGTAGTGTCTACTTACCTCCGTGATCATTTTACAACTTTTGCAAGGCCCGATCTGAGTGAAGAGCTGCAGAATCAAAATTTCGGTTACATCCCTGGAAAGGTTCCCCACATACCTGGAAGAGATAGGACAAGACACACTGTTAATTTTCTGTCCAGGTAATGATCACGTGGTGCAGACAGCGACACATGGGTGACTTACTCCAACAACGTTAACTTTGTTATAGCTTTGGCCGAGAGAAATTAATATGACTGTTGTTCACATTAGCTTAGTGTTAGCTCAATTATCGCTGCAAGTTGTTCCCCCACGTAGCATTAACTGGTAACTTTGGACAGTTGCTATCGGTGACACTTACAAGTTACGTACGCATATATCTGTGGAACCCAGTGTGTAACGTTTATTAATTTGGTTTTACCTCATCGGACGTCACTGAATTATACATTTTAACATTTTGTTACCTGGTAAGTTCTACTCGGACGGCAAAGGCAGTGGGTAGCCAAAGCTAAGCTTGCCACCGGTTCGAAACGTTAGCAGAGCTAAGGATAGCTAGCGTTTAACGACATGGTTTACAGGCCCAAAACGACTTACAAGGTTCTGGGGTGGATTTCGTCATCCATGGTCGACTCTGACAATCACCGGATAGAAAACGTTGGTTACTAGCTAGTTAGTTAACGATAACCGTCTCTGGTGAGTTGGTTTCGACTGTGACAGCTACCAGACTAGCTTACGGCTCAGAAGCTAGCGCTGGCTAACCGGGCACTCGGGTATACGTCACGGTGCGCGTGCGTGCCTGCGAAGAGCACATTCTGTAACAGCGGCATGGTCAGGGTGAGGTAACATGTTTACAGTTTCACTTCGGAAATTATAGGTGAGTGATTTTTTTTACCACACAGGGAATGTCTGATTGCATTTTGAATAAAAGACCTTTATTTTGAAGTGGAGCTGGTTTTGATCACAGATTCTTTTGTGGCCAGACATGTTTGTCGATATATTAATACCATGTACGTTGATCTAATTATTATACCGTAGATTTACATAGATAAATAAACGTATGAACTTCATAAATTAAACAACTAATTTTTACTTCTTATCCTGGCTTGGCAACATGCAACGGAATAGGCCAGGATTAGTTTAGCAGAGTAGGATGAGCCAAGATGCTTCACTTATCCAGAATTAAGATGTCCAGAATAAGAGAAGAGTTTCTTGAACCTTTTTAAGCTGTCACTTGGCAACAGGTGTACGTACACCTTGGACAGGTCACCAGTCTATCAAAGGACGCGCTGTAAAACTGTGTATACTATATGACATCAGAATAAAACTAAAAGATCCATAGCAACACTGTATATAGTAAAGGTCTGTTGGATAAAAACAGTGAAACGCAGCTGTACTAGGCAAGTGAGGTAAGTGATGGGACAGACACACAGATGCTAGCAAGTTTTCTATTTCAAATGTACACTGTAGCAAAGGTGTTTTATTCTGTCACTATTAACAAAATGACTGTGTTCTGTCAGTAATAATAAAATGCAGTAACCAGCTGATGTTAATCAAAGCAACACAAGAGGCAGGAGTTTGATTTACTTCTGAGAGTATTTTTATTTTTAATGATTAATCATGCACCCATTGTTGCATCACCAGGCATTCTGGCCAATGGTGTAGATAAATGGTATAAAGATTTTAACTTTTATCTGAAAAAAAGCAGAAGAATCATGGGACTCAAGGCCATATACAGAAAAAGGGTAAAATGCTGAGATGAGTCTTTGAATATGTTTGTAAGCTTCTATTTCTGTCTGCTACAGTGTCTTTTCTACATTGGAGAGCTAAAGGATTAGTGTCTCTAATTTGAACTGAGCAACAGAGGTTTCTCTCAATTTCACACAATTCCGGAGTGTATTTAAGAGGGTGGCGTGACTAACAGACACATATTATGTCAGTGTTTGCTCCTATGTTTGCAAAAGACAGATCTGCCCCTTGGTCCTGGCCAGCTGGTAACATGTGCTTGAATATTCTGACAAGAAAGTCATCACTGAATAAAGGGACTCATCATCATTTACCAGTCATTTATCACTGGATTTATTTCTGGAGGGCTCGTTAGTGAGAAATGTAGATCACTGGAACTGTTCAGTTAGAAATGTGTCATTAAATGCAGACTGAAATTTAGGAGAGTGGTGATGATTCGTTTTTTATTCTTGTTTTCCTCCATTATTCTGTCGCTACACTATAATAATCTACAAGAATCCCTCCAAAATTATAACATGTAGCTAATTTATTCTTCTATGTGTTAGTATTTTTATAAACACCTGTTAAACTACAGAAATCAATGAGATTGTAATGCAGTGGCCAAACTAACAAAGCCACTGTAGTCAGGTTCCTGCTGGGTTAAATATGATTTTACTACAGTAGCATTTGGCTGGTAGTATGAGATTGAACTGGCTAAGTCTGTGATTAAGGAAGATCTGTCATTAGAAGTGTCACTGTGCCCACACTATCACACCACCACACTTACATAATAGTGAACCAAATTATAGCAAAACCCAGACTTAAGAAGCCTTGGACAAGATTTTTCATGTGGGAGTTCGGGCACATCTATTTTGGGGAACCTTTATTGATGAAAAAGCTTGGGATTCCCTTGTCTTTTACAAACAAATGTGTTTGTTAAGTGGGGTCCGGGGTGTAGACGTCACAGAGGGGGGTCCCGGCAAAATTGTGCTAATATTCCCGTGCACAGAGAAAAAAGCCGCAGCAGCGGGGCTCCCGGGAGGAAAACACGCAGACCCGAGGTTCGGTGTGTGTTTATGTTGGGGGGTTTGAGAGCCCGTGCCACCGTATCCAGCAGCGCCGTCCGCCCCCGACATTAACCCTGCTATTTCGAGAAACTTCCAGCCCACTTTTCCACGTCACTTGAAGGATTCTTTAAAGCGTCCGCCGCCTATATAAAATGTCTCAGTACTCGGCAGCCGGCAAGGTGAACGGCATGAAGACGCAGTCGCCGATAATGACAATGGCAAATAATGACAACGAGCCTCTCCCCCTCGGATGGGAGGTGAAGATCGACCCCCAGACTGGATGGCCCTTCTTCGTGGATCACAACAACCGCACGACCACCTGGAATGACCCGCGACACGACACGAAAAAGGTGGGACAAAGTTGCCCCGCGAACGCCGTCGGCGACCGCGGGCGAAACTTGCGTTTTTGCGTCGAGCCGCGTCGGTTTTTCAGCCCGTCACGCCGCCAGCGCGGCCGGAGCGCCGCGCGCCGCCCGCGTCTATATTAATCTTGTTTTCTATAGGCCTTGTTTGGCACGGCCGCCTCCCCCTCACAGACAGCTCATAAGCCTGTTATAACGGGTGATCAAGTCCGTTATGTCCCCGAGTTATGATCTAATGCCATTATTACTCGGTGACTCACCGCGCAGAATGAAACGGCTTCACCCGCGCAGCGTCTACTATTTTAATAACGCGCTAGAAAGCACCGCGACGTCCGGCTCGCGTTAAACTTTTTCCCGTACATGGACCGAGGCAGGTCCGGTTCGCGTCGGCCCGCGGAGCGGGTACCGAGCGGCCGCCCGTCGGGTGCGTTTCGTGCGCGCCGTGGGAACACGCGAGGCTCCACGGAGCTCGCCCGTGGGCCGGAGCGGGCTCCGCCAGGCCGCCAGCTGCCGAGCGTTCGTCTCGGGCAGAGACGCCGTCGTCCAAAGTTAGTGTCCCGAAGAATCTGCTGGAAAGACACAGCTGTCGGGGGATAAAATTGGTGCCGTAGTGCTGGCGGCGTGCAGCGTCCCACACGGAAACGGCAGAGGGCAAAGGGTCGTTCACAACTTTTGTATTGAGGGGAAAATGTCCCCCGTGTGCAAATGCGGGTTTTATTCTGCTAACGGTATTTTTTTGAAAGCTCCTGTAGGGACTTCGACCGCTTCTCGCATTTATCATTGACAAAGTGCTGAACTGCTCGTAGACCTGTTGCTTGTACTAAGCCTTAGCGTTCAGTGGAAGGTGTGCGTAGTCATTATTAACAATATACTAGTATTATTAAAACTACTCTAATGAAAATTTAAAACAGGATTCTTTCACAGTAACATTGATTGAGTTCCAGAAACTGCAGGTCCCAACTTAGAACTTGTTCCTGTGTTAAATATATTCAGGGAATAATGATAATCTATTTCACAAGACTGGACCAGAATAGAGCTGTAGAGTGTACGTTGACTGAAACAAATATTCATCTATAATCTGTGAAAGGTGCCTGCACAAAAAATCAAAAAGAAGTGTTGGCTCTTTCTTTTAGTTGTCAGACAGGGGTTTCACTGTTTCCCACTCCTAACAACTTAATGATGATTAGTTAATAACTAGTTTGTTTAGAGATTGTGCTAATTTGGTGAGTCTAAAAACCAAGGTATTTACTTTAAATCTGATTGGAAAAAGCAATGAATCAACCCTAGAGTGTATTTGCATTTGTCAAATCCTCAGCGAGGTCATATTTTTGACATCTCCCTGTGGAAATGTCACATTTTAACCTATGACCCTTGTAATGATCAAAGACAGAGAATATTTTCTTACAGTATTTTAAATTCATGCTAATACATGTCTTTGTATTTGCTTTGTTTACTTTCCTGCAGTTTGCAATGCAAATAGATGACAAGAACAGACTTTTTGAAGACCTTTATGTCGTTGGCTTTGCTTCAGGTCAGAGAAGTGTCAGCAAATGGACCCAACATACCACCAGAACCAAGCCCTCAGGACACGCAGAAGACGTTTGTGAGGGAGATGAAGCACCCCATCCTGCGCCCGGGTTACGTCCCCATCCCAGTCTTCCATGAGGGCGCGGACATGCGGCAGCCACAGCACCCATGTTACTCCTACATCCAGCCATCCACAGCGCAGACCGTCCGCACAGACAGGCGGACGCCGTCCCCGACGCCGGGGCTCCACTGCAGGCCTCGCTCACCTTTGCATGGCCCTTCAGAGAGCTGTCCCGCCGAGCCCGGAAAGGTCAGCTCACCTGTTTCACCAACAGCAGAGGTAGGACATCGGAGAATAGCATATCCTCAATGTTTAATTATCTGTATGCTGAGTTTTGACAATTAGTTTTATTGTTTTATGGTTTAGGTGTATCCTGCCCCACATCACCAGCCCTCGCGGCCCAGCAGCACTGGTCTCCAGGCGGGTTACATCCCCATCCCTGTGATCCACGAGGGTGGAGGAGGCCAGACCCAAATGCAGCCTCAGTTGAACCCGTCCGTGTACTCCCAGCGCGTCCCCTACCCGGAGCACCAGCAGCCCTTCCATCGCCACCAGTCGGACGAATGGCCTGGCTACGCCGCCGCGATGCAGCCGCCGCGAGAAAGGGCTTCTCCCATACTGTTTCCACAGCACCGCGATGCTGCATCTGTACACCTCCCACCTCACGTGAAAAGCCAGTCACCTGTCATATCACAAGTGCTGGGAGAACGGCCACTGGTAACTTGACTTCCATGTATCGCTTCTTAGCTTTTATTTAAATATCCATTGCAGTTTGGTTGAGGGTTGTCTCACTTAGATTGTGACAAATACTGATGATTTCTTTTTCGTATCAGCCACATGTCGCCACAAGAGACCCGCCTCAGAAAATGGAGCAGGAACAACAGTGTACTCAGGCGAAACCTGAGAGCCCGCAGCTCCCTCAGCCCATGCACACAGACGCCGATGTCCCAAAGCCTCCGCAGCCTCAGCACGTCCAGCATCCTCCACCTCACCAGCACGCGGCGCCGCCGACGTCTCCGCAGCCTCAGCAGCCAGAGCAGTTCCAGCCGCCACAGAGAGCGGAGCAGCCGCAGCAGCAGCAGCACACGTCCGACATCACAGTTCAGATACCTCCGAAACCAGAGGGCCCGGACAGAACCGCTCCATCGCCGGAGTTCCCACCTGCGAAGTCGGAGGCCGAACCGGCTCCAGCTCCCCAGTGCCCAGTCCATCCGGGCTTGACTAAAGTCCAGCAGATAGTCGACCGGGTCGCCAAGCTGGAGCAGGAGGTGAAATGTTTTAGCGGAAAGAAAAATGATAAGAAATACTTGTTACTGGAAGAACTGCTGACCAAAGAGCTCCTAGCGCTGGACTCGGTCGACCCGGAGGGTCGCGCGGACGTGCGGCAGGCCAGACGGGACGGGGTCCGCCGCGTTCAGAACATACTGGAGGAACTGGAACAACTGGACGAGCAGCGCGCCAAGCCTGCTAGCGACGCGGCGATGGAGGGGGACAACCTGACGCAAAAGGGAGACCCCAGCATGATCACCACGGAGAATGTAGAGATGGCTAAGGAAATATTGTAATGACCGCACCGAGTGTGAGCAAGAGGAGCGACGGACAAGCTGCTGGGTATTTGATTTGAACAGATCTACTCCAGCTCACTCTCCTCCTCCTATGTCAACAGCATTTGTGGAAGTTGCATGCATTGATTAACACTTTTGCTATTTCCTGCCATTAAGCACATAATTGATAGTATCTCAGTGCAATTAAGTTTCTCAAGCCAATGTTGTTGCCTTCTATGTTGTGCCAATGTCTTCACATTCAGACAGCTGTCATGATCCAAGTGTTGACAACAATATCTGGTCAAATTTGAATAAGAGGCCTTTATCAATAAAACGAAGAAAAGCTGAAGTATTTTCTTAAGAAATGTTCCATGTCGTTGCCTTTCGTCTCGATCAAATATTGTACAGAGCTTTCCTCGAGCGAGTCAGCACATCCGCTATTACTCGAGCGCAAACACCGGGGCTTTACAGCAGATCTCACTGCAAACCTCCATCAGCAGGAAAGCATTTTCTCCTTTATAGCTGCTTTGTCACAAGGCACAGTGAAGACGTTTAATATATGCTGCTTTTTTGGTGCATTGCTGATTTCGCTGTCTTTGCACTTCGCCATCAATGAAACGTTTCCTGCTGAGATGTGAGCAGCACTTCAGTTAGTTTTGATTGATGTGTTTGAGTGTTAGTATGTGCATCGGTTTATTTGTTGTTTCAAATCAATATATCAGTATTTATATCAATATATAGTATTTTGGTACATTTATGAATGTGTAAAAACAAAAGGAGGTGAGACGGTGTACCTTACTTGAGACGAGAGACAATCAGCACTTTGTGCTATAACAGAATGTCCATGTATTGCTACCAAAGCCACAATCTGTACTAACACTAACCCAAAATGGTCTAAAAGCCCGAAACACAGTTTTATTTGCTGAGTAAAAGATGTAGTGCAAGAAACCATAACGGTCCTAAATTACTTTTATGATTAGCCCAACTGTTTTTATGGTAATCTGTTACACGATCATAAGTCATTTGTAAACCACAGTCAAATTGTGGATTTTTGTTGATCCTGATTTGCGGGCAGCAGGCTGATTCATTGTTGAAAGCAAGTCAGTCACATTCGTATGGTTGGAAATAAAATGTATTTGACATGGACTGTGACTCATATTTTGATTCACACAAATTCAGACAGATTGTTTTATTTCTCTCTTATTTAGGACTCTATATGTTTCATGCTATATCTCAGAGTGTCTGAAATCGGCTCTATCCTATTATTGTTTTCTTTATGAAATGCCCTTATCCCACAAAATGAGCCAAAGTCAAATGCTGACTTGAACGTGAACTATCTGCTGTCGGGGTTAGTTCCAAATGTAAAATTGAGAGTCAGGTTGACAGCTGCTCCCTTTTACGTCAGGGCCCCAGTGAGTCACAGCATGAGAACGTTTTTGTCACCTCACGCCTATGTACGTGGGGCATACCAAAATACTCACGTGGTATATTTTATTCCAAACGCATGTACAAAATAATGTTTTTTTGTTCAATATACAGTTGCTTTAGTCTTTAATTTCACATACATCTGGCTCACCTGCATTATGCTGTCACCGAACAACAGCTGGTGGGATTTAGGCTAAATATCACACTTTCTATAAAAAGCTGCAAGCTGTTGTGGGAAAAATAAATTAGATTATATTTCATATAATCTCTGCACACCTCCACATTTAGCAACGCCGTACCTGCAGGTGAACATTGCTGTAATCATATAAACACTTGGGCACGATGATGTTCTCTGCTGTGTACCTGTTCACCGGCGATGACGGCGATAAGTCACGTCACGTGTTTTTGTTTGGAGCAGGAAACTCGGTTGCGTCTTGAACGGCGCTCAGCGGCTGCCGCCCGGGACGTTTTCCCCACTCATTGCCGCGTATATGTATTCATTCGCTGTAGCACGAGTGCCGGGAGGGAATATTGACTAGAACGTGAATTCTACCATCAGTATGTGTAGATATGGAATAAGCAAATCGGACGCGCATCCAGCCGCCGCCGCTGGCGCTAGCTCGCTCGTTAGCTAGCTAGCTACCGTAGATCACCAGCCTGTGGGAAGCGAGCTAGCCAGTAGCCGTCCGGCTAGCTGCGCGCGCCCTCCCAGACGTGGAAGCCGATAGCTACCTGTACCTGGCTGCTAAGCCCGCTGCTTATTCCGCTAACGTAAAGGGACAACATGGAGCTGTTTCAAGCCAAAGACGACTACATTCTCCAGAGCGGGGACCGGGCGCTGTGGTGCAGCCGGAAGGATGGGACAATGACGGTCAAAGCGGGTACGTACGTGCGTCGCTGGATGCCAGCTTTGCCCGCAGCAGCCGGCCATTTACCTGAAAGTAACATTTGGCGGTGTTGCCCGTTGGAACCACACGAAAACAGCGCGTTTCGTGGCCCGTCTCGAGCTGACAAGCGTTATTTGACTCATACTGTCACCGTCCGTCTAAAACTTCCTGAACGGGTTAGTCCAATCTCAGTCTTTTATCCCACTAGCAAATGTCATAATCTGACTCGTTTAAATCGCCCATCTGGTTTGAAAACAGTCTTTCTGCTTAAGAGCAAGCAGAAGTGGTTGGAGGAACCACTGCCGGAGCTTGAAACCAGCGTTGAAGCTTTCATTCCGGGAATGCCAACACCCCAAACAGGCATCAAAGTTCATGCCTGGCTTCTTAGGTCACACTCTGAAAGTTAGATCAGGCTCCTCGGGTCGTCTTTACACTGTAAGAAAGGTGGTGACAGTAACAGAACCAGCTGTCAAATACTGTTCTGTAATCATAACTTTGTATAATAAGGCGAGTTATTACGTATACGTATGTTAAAGGTATGACCTGATGAATACAGGTATGAAAAGTGGCCCCTGACTTTATGCTTGGTTTGAAGAAGTGAGTGCTAGTCCTAGTGCTTTATTTCATAGTGTGCACAAAGAATCAGGCGTCCTTCCCCAATGAATGAAGCGCTGTAGGAAAGACATCAGCTCAGTGCTCAGACCAAAAGGAAAGTTTTCTCCGTTTCAGCAGGAGGCTCGAGAACGTCCTCTGTGTCGGCGGAAGTGGTGTCGCGGTGCACCCATCCTGAACAGGTTTTCAGTTGCACCACTGTTTCATTATTTAATTGGAAAAAGGGATTCCACTCCTCGCCCGGTTTCCACTTCGCTCTCAGGCACAACAGCGAAGTATTTCCACAATATTACACGTTACACAACCGAGGTGTTGCTTTTGTTTGTTGTGCTTGTCCCTCGCTGTGGGTTCCTCTCTACATGGAAATTTCTGTCTAGTACAACAGGAAGAGTCATTGTTTGAGGCTGCCTGCACTTGATGTTCTGCACAGCCTTTTCCTCCTCATGCCAATTGTTTTTGTGTTCATTAAGAATAACCGTGCTACAAGACTGGTACAGATATAGTCAGATGTTTGTGTGTATGCCATTGCCACTTCCTTTATCTGTGCTACAACCACTAGTGGCAAGCGTTTTTTTTTACTGGGTAAAAAGAACAAGCTTTAGGTTAGTGACAGGAAATCGTCCAACCATGACTGACATACATTCTGGTTAACTGAGGTTCAAGCACTTACTGTAATATAAACACTTCACTGACTGGACACACTTCTGGACATGAAAACACAAGCCAAGTGACCACCATAAGGCCTCGCTCGCGCTCATATGTCGCCCTTTCATCCTTCTCTCACGTTTCGTTTCCATGTTTTCTTTGCAGCAACCGACCTGCTGTTGGCCTGGAATCCAGTGTGTTTGGGTTTGGTGGAAGGCGTGATCGGAAAAATACAGCTTCACACAGGTGAGTGGAGGAGAAGAAGACTCTGAGGAGATGCATTCTTGCCAGGATTGCTGCCTGTGTGCGGTGGACTTCACCAGATCAGCCAGCACTTGGTGTGTTTCTTACTCACCAGCAGAGGTGCAAAAAAACAGTGTAAAAACACTTTGGAACGTGTGCAGTTATGAAGAGGAGTGAGCTGATGGCAAGGATTCAATTGATGGAGAATGTGATTTTGTTTACTGCGTATGTCTGTGCACATCAGAATAGGATGGTGAGATTAGACCTCATGGGAAAATATATTGACAATGATAGTTTTCTGATGAATTACATTTATTAGTATGATTTAAATATTTATTTACCAGATGTCTTCTGTTGCCTTATTAAAAAAATCTGTAGTTGATGGCTGGTGTGCAGCTGCTTCCTTCACACCTTTCAGAATGTGAGGAATCCTACACCCTTGATGCTACTCCCCCCTCTCTGTTTTTTTTCCCTTCTGGCAGATCTTCCTCTCGGCCTCGTCTTAATCCGGCAGAAAGCGCTGGTGGGCCATTTACCAGGCAACCATAAAGTCTACAAAATCACCAAGATAGCTGTCATCCCTCTGTCAGACGAAGAGCCCCAGGAGCTGGAGCTGGAGGTGTGCATACTAATGCTGGGAAAGAGACAGGAGAAGGCAGTTTTATGTGCTTGGGTTTTAATTACAGTGTTGCTTTCAGTTCCTCATATAGTCATTGTAAAAGCACTTGGAAATGAAGTTAAATTGTTATATTCTAGAGAATACTGTTGTTACGTCAGCGTGTAATTCATCCTGAACATGGGCTGAGAGTTCAGCAAATTGAGTTTATCTTAGAGTTTGAGATGCGTCGATCTTTTGTTGTCACCTTGTTGGTCTTGAATTGCATAACGTTGCTGTAACAGAGCTCAAAGGATGTTGACCTTTGCTAAGATTTCAGTCTTTCAGGGGAGCTTCATTGATGATGAGACAGAATATTATCAAGTGAGTAAGTAGAGAATAGATGGTTGGTACTGGCTCGGCTTCTAGACCCCTCCCTTATGTGGTGTCCTTTCTCTGAAGAGCGATCATTCCACCTTTAGATATGTGCCGTACTAGTCTAGGAAAACGAATTTCAGTCTCACTCATGTTTCTACAACTTTATCGATAGATATATACTACATCTGAATCCTGTGCTATTAGGCTTTGTTGCCAAGGTTTGATTGAAACGCCTCTTTTTCAGCTGTGTAAGAAGCATCACTTTGGAATCGACAAACCAGAGAAGCTGGCTCCGTCTCCTGACGACTCCAAGTTTTTGATGAAAACTTTTAGTCAGATCAAATCTAATGTAGCTGTGCCCATCAAGAAAAAGGTATTTTTACGCTAAACATTCAAACTATGCATTACCTTTTTATTTCTCTGAGGTTTTCTTGGGATTTCTTTTTCATTGCTTTTTTCCACCCTACTGCTTTTTCTCCTTCCACCCACCCAACCCAGTATTCCCCTGCTTTCCAGGTCAAGGAAAACAAAGAGAAGGAACGGCTGGAGAGGCGGCTGCTGGATGAGCTTTACAAGATATTCATGGACTCCGACTCCTTCTACTATAGCATGACGTATGACCTGACCAACAGCGTGCAGCGACAGGGAGACTCAGACAAGTCCAGCCTGCCCCTGTGGAAACAGGTTAGTAAAAGACCGGCTGCCCTGTTTTAACATTTCTATCCTGTCTAAACATCTTCAGAGTGTTGCTTGTTGTCTTTGTTAAAGGTGGATGATCGTTTCTTCTGGAACAAGCACATGATCCAAGACCTCACTGACCTTAAAGTAAATGATTCAATCACACTTATGCCTACACTTGCTTATTGCTCTGGCCAGCTGATTTTAAATCTTGTTTTTTTTGAACGGTGCAGGTCCCAGAGGCCGACTTCTGGGTGATACCTATCATTCAGGGCTTTGTACAGGTGGAGGAACTGGTCGTGAACTACAACGAAACCTCGGATGAGGAGAGAAGCAGCCCTGAGACCCCGCCGCAGGAGGTCACCTGCGTCGATGACATCCACCCCCGTTTCACTGTGGCCCTTATCTCCAGGCGGAGCCGCCATCGAGCAGGTAAAGCAATAAATTACTGTCAGTGTGAATTAGAGAAAAGTCCTATTCAGCCAAAATGAATATTGTTTGTATATATGTGTCTCTTCAGTTGATGTATAATGTGTAATGTAAATAATCAGAGATGTGCTCATGTATTGTCATTGGCCAAAGGGATGCGGTACAAACGCAGAGGGGTGGACACAGACGGACACGTAGCCAACTACGTGGAGACAGAGCAGCTGATCCACGTGCACAGCCACACTCTGTCCTTCGTGCAGACTCGTGGCTCTGTACCTGTCTTCTGGAGCCAGGCAGGGTATCGCTACAACCCCCGACCACGCTTAGAGAAAGGTCAGTGGCGCTCCATTATGTTACATAAGTGCATAGATATTGTTATTCAGATGTGGTTATGTGAAAACCCTTTGTATACTTGTTTTTCCTTTGTTTCAGGGGAGAAGGAGACCATGGCTTTTTTTGCTGCTCACTTTGAAGAGCAGCTCAAACTCTACAAGAAGCAGGTTTGTGTGTGTGATTCTTTGCATGCGGCGGATTTGTCATATTAAAAGTGCGGCTGCACTGATTTAAATGTTCTAACTGTGGTTCTGATAGAGGTTCTTGTGTGGTAACTAAAATTGTTCTCCATCACCCCATTGATGGCCTCTGTAAATATAGTTTATGATCAGTCATAATATTTCGTAAACCTTAGAATACTGTGATAGCATTATTGTGAAGATGGACAGATTGTTTGTGTGACTAAATGACAACAGTTTCTACTGTGTTTTTCAGGTCATCGTTAACTTAGTGGATCAAAGTGGACGAGAGAAGATAATCGGTGATGCATATATGAAGCAAGTCCTGCTTTACAACAACCCAAATCTCACATACGTGTCATTTGACTTTCACGAGCACTGGTGAGAAATTGATTCCCCCCCCCGATATGTACAAGCAAAATGATGTCTATGAAATACTTTAACTTCCTCTTTTTTGTGTTTCTCAGCCGAGGAATGAAATTCGAAAACGTTCAGATATTGACAGATGCCATTTCTGATATCATCACTGACACGAAGTGGGCATGGTAAGTGACATATACAATGTGTCACATTTATTTGGAAGAGAAGTACTAAGAGCATGAGCACTAGGACTTGATTGGTTTTATATTATGGAATAAAAGTAGATGCTGACTTGGTACTGGGTTTGGTTTTATGAGGGTGATAATATGAGTGCATCATATTCTGTGTTTTATTTCTCAGGGTGGACCAAGCGGGTGTCATCTGCAAGCAGGAGGGAATCTTCAGGGTCAACTGTATGGATTGTCTTGACAGGACCAACGTGGTCCAAGCTGCAGTTGCTCGAGTGGTGATGGAGCAACAGGTGGGATGCTTTTACTCGTCTGGAAGAATCATCATCACAGAATTATACAAAATATTGTCATAAATGTTGCCGACATGTTTTATGAGGTGCATATATGGTACATCAGATTCATTAAGCAGTACATATCATGGTCTCGTACTTTGTAGGAAGTCGGCCCATGTTTGTACAGCAGGTGACTAGTATTTGCATGTATTTGTTAATCGGATTGCAAATGATAACGGCACACCTTTTATTGCTTGTACAGCACTACAGAAACTGAAGACTAGCTCTCTTGATTATGAACCCAGGTGTTTAACAACCTTTAAAAAGTCCAGCATTGTCATTATAATATTTATATATAAAATCATCACAACCTACTCACACTTGTAAACATCTACTCGTACGTTTTTCTTTCCGGCAGCTGAAAAAATTGGGTGTGATGCCTCCAGAGCAGCCTCTGCCTCCCAAGTGCTACAAAATCTATCAGATCATGTGGGCCAACAATGGAGACACCATCAGCAAACAGTACGCAGGCACAGCAGCCCTAAAGGTAACATTCTGCCGGCTTGTGTCTTTTCTGGTCTCTGATCATGGGCTTCTTTGCAACGTTGACCCAGAAGGCGTTGTTTAACAGTCCTGTCTGCTTTAGGGGGACTTCACTCGAACCGGGGAGAGGAAACTGGCCGGTGTGATGAAGGATGGAGTGAACTCTGCCAACCGCTACTATCTAAACCGTTTCAGGGACGCTTACAGACAAGCAGTCATTGGTACAGTATGAAAAACAGACAGATAATACTGCTGTAAAAGCGAGTGAGCACAAACAATAGCTGAAATTTTTTTGGTGACTGGCTCTTCTCCCTGCAGACCTAATGATGGGCCTGCCAGTAACCGAGGACCTCTACTCCATCTTCAGTAAAGAGAAAGAGCACGAGGAGAAGGAGAAAGAGAGCCAAAGGGGCGCTCAGGAGCAGGTCAGCCTCCTGCTGCAGACCTACATGCAGCTTTTGCTGCCAGACGACGAGAGGTTTCATGGTGGGTGGGCCCTCATCAACTGTGACATGAGGTTAGTGGCCTGGGGTCCTTCCTGAATACAAGGGAGTAACTTTGGAACAATTTAACGTCCCTATTACGACACACTCTCTTATTTCCCTTTAGCCTCATTGATGCAACCAACAAAGATGTGGATGTTCTGCTGCTTCTGTCTGACAAAGCCTATTACATAGCTTAGTAAGTCTGTCTTTACATTTACCAAAATGCCTTCTTTTGTGGAATAACTTGGACTAAGAGTCTTATTTCTTTCCTTCTAGCTACGATGAGGAAGCGGATAAAGTTAACCAATACCAGCGCCTCAATTTAGAGGGTTTGGAAAAGATTGAAATTGGTATGAAGTTAGCTGCGAAGCAGAAGTTTGGTTTTCGTGCACTCAATGAGTCACTCAACAGTTTCTTTCAGCAATATTTCCGCTTTTCATGATTAATGCCAAGAAACACTTGAGTAAAACTGGGAGACCTGAGTTGAGTCTTTGCGTTTTGTGTGCATCAGGTCCGGAGCCCACTCTGTTTGGGAAGCCAAAGTATTGCTGCATGCGACTGCATTACAGGAATCAAGAGACAAGTGGATACTTTCACACGCTGAGAGCAGCGACTAGAAATCCTGAAGATGATGGGAAAGGTAGGATTCAGTTCATTGTTGTGTTTAGGCTGTCAAATCTGAATACCGGTTAAGACTTGTTTTGTGATGTATTTCAGACACGTTGCAGTGCATAGCTGAGATGATTCGCATAACAAAGCAGTCCACGGGGCTGGACTTGCTTGTCGTTGAAAAGAAGCTGGAGAGGTGAGCAGTAATTTAACAATTTAGCTTTATTGTTTCTTTGTATTATTCAGCTGGCTTTCCAGACTTGATTGAATGTAACACTTGCATCTGTGTCTAATTCACTCGTGTTTATTTGTGTTCAAGGCGACAGAGTAAACCTCACGAGGACATCATGGGCATCCAGAACAAACTGGCTCATCAGGTCCAGGGTAGTTCTGGTTTGGCTCAAGGCAAAAGCTTTTTGCTCAACAAGTTTTCCTCGCTCAATCAGAAAGTCAAGGAGACCAAGACAAACGTGAACATTGGACCCTTTAAGCCACTTGGGAGGCTGGGCAACTTCTCCAAGCCTGACGTAAAGGTCAATTTCCTAAAACCAACTATGCATGTCAACCTGTGGAAGTCAGACAGCAGCTTAGAGACATCAGATAATGCCCCGGGCACAGGAAAGGTGTTGAAGGACATCGGCGATGAGCACTCTGAAATGTCAGACGACTCTGATTCTTATAATTCAGACCCAGACCACCCGTGTTCTGGCTCCTTGGAGAATGTGGACTATGTGCTGCCCAGCTGCGGAATCGTAGCATCTAACCCACGTCTGGGCAGCCGCTCCCAGTCTATCGGTAGCGTGGAGCTAAATGTCCCCTCCGTCATCCGGGTCACTGGCTGTGACGGAACGCTGGAGAGCTTCTCTCACGTAAGTGACGACAAATCCCCTGGGGCCGTCTCCGTGGCTGAGGAAGCCATCCTCATTGACTTTGGTACTCCAATTGATGCCTACTGCCACCAGTTCATCCAAGATGCACAGACCAAACCTGATGAGGTGTTTGGAGAACAACCGGCAGCTGCTCAGCCCCTAATTAACCCACTGGTGCCTGAGCACAAAAAATGCCCAGCAGATTCAGACAAGCATCCGAGCTCTGAGCTCCAGCATCAGCAGAAGGAGCCCCAGCTCCCCAGACCATCCCAGCTAGACGTCCAGTCCACTACCTCCACTTCCAGCCTCCTCACCGTCCAGAAACATAGCTCGGCAGCGTCAGGGGGCTCTCAGAGGAGCCTGTGTTCACAGACGGAGGGAAGCCTCGGCCCCTCGCCCGCCGACAGCAACGGCAGCAGGGTTGTTTCCCCCTTTGCCAAGATCAAGAGCTCCATGGTCCAGGTGGCCAGCCTCACCCAGGCCGGACTCACCCAGGGTATCAACTTCGCGGTGGCAAAGGTACAGAAGAGCCCCGAGCCGGAAGCAGTCAACGAGACCCAAGCGAGCGAGCTGAAGGCAATGTTTACACAGTGCCAGACCAGGATCATTCAGATCTAGTGCTTCTCCTCGTAGCAGTGCGATGTGTAGAATCTTTATCTACGTTAGCAGTAGCCAAAGCTTGCACATAGCATTACTACTTAGCCAAGAAATGCGCTCCTAAACTTGCCCTTTAGTCACGTAATGATAATTCCTGTATAGTATATAGTGAAACCCAACATTGTCAGTGTCCATGTTTACATGCACAACATTTGGGATTCCCTCCGTCTTAGGAAGAAACTGACCTGACGTGTCTGATGCTGGTTAGAGTCGCTGTTTGGCTCCAGATCCTGTTTTTATACCAATGTCCTTCTTATCAGTGTATTCCTTCCACGGAAAGCACAAAATGGTGATACGATGACATGTCTGGTGTAATGTCTCAGAATAATACCTAGTACAAAAGAGAGGGTACAAAATGGGAACTGGTCGTAATGTGTTCCAGAGCTGTGAGCCAGATGAGCATCAGAAATGCTGCCTCTGCCACATGAATCATTTTATAGGCAACTTTTGATGATCTCATTAGGATGGCGACGCGTGAGTTCGAGCCTGCGGCTAGTGAGCACGGAGCGCACAGTGCTCGTGCATGTAAACATGTGGCTGTCCTCGGTCCGACAGACTCGCTCTGCTCCCCACAGCGCTCGCGTTAGCTGCAACGCTGAGCGCGTCATCCTGTACGTGCACATCACTCAATGGCGCGCGTGACCTCGTGATAGCAGTCGTGGGATCCGACCAAATGTTCGTGCGTGACTCCCAAAGGACAGTTGTGTCAACTATTCCCCCTTGTATAGCCGGACTAGCCAGACAACGGTTAACTTATGTAATATCAATGTTGTCAAGTGAACCTTAGAAGATATACTATAGAAATAAGACCACACAAGCCCTTAGTAACAGTATCCTGGTTGTTAACGTGTACAGTGAGTATTGTATGTTCATCCGTCCCCCGTGGACCCCTCCCTTCAGCTTTTTGTATGGACGGCAGGGTGGCAGCTGAATATGCTCAGAGGTAATGTTTATTCTATTTTGAAGATTGCCCAGTACTGTCCCGAATGAGCAGAGAACAGCTGGTTGGAGTTGCTCTTGATAGATTTATGTCTTGAAATAACTATTCTGCAAATGGTTTTACTATTTAACTGAGGTTCTGTTTGACCCAAGTTCTTGGCCAGCGTTGCACATGGACGTTGCATGGAGAGTAGTATATAGTAGGTATATATGCAATTATTGGACACATTGACGCTTTATGCACTTCCCCCAAACCGAAAGCATATTTGCCTTAACAGGGAATTGATGTGGGATTATGTATATCAGGTATTTATGGCAAAATCTACCTTTTTAACTCCATTCTTACATGTTACATGTAGCGTACTGTATTAAAACTTATTTTCAGGGTAACTGTACATCATCCAGCTTTATCTTGGGACATTTCATGCACCGGCACATACATTTTCCATGTCAGTGAGAAGTTTTAGAAATATTCCGAGAGCTTTGGGTGTGTGTTGTTGTACTGTGTGTGTGTGTGTGTGTGTGTGTGTGTGTGTGTGTGTTTGAGCATCCCTGCTGCTGCTGGTACTTAGGATCGCTCCGACTCATATTTCTGTGCTTTCAAGCTGTAAAAACGACATTGTACATTTTCTGTTAGCGTTTCCTTTTGAATATTAGGTGTTTAACTCCCTAGGGACTGGTTGGAAGTTCCTGTTTTTGTCCTCCAAAAGACATAATTGAACTGAAGTCACTTTTTTTATGTCAACTGGTTTTCCTGAAGCTGAAATATCTCAAGATAAAGTGTCCCACATCACAACTGTTGTTACATTTTCTGTTTCCTTCATTCCGCTGACCAGCAGATAATGTGTGACCTATATTATCATCTGACTTACAGCGTACAGTAGCCTGGGCTGCTGTGCTGGAGCTCCAGTGATAGTTACAGAAGGTGCTCCTCGTGAGTGGTGCTGCCAAAGCTTTAAGGTGATCGCTGCGATGCAGACTTTTATTACAGAGTATTTCTTTTATTTAAAATTTGTTCAGAATTGAATACACTGGAGCAGTTCTCAAGTAGAGAGAAGCGTGATTTCTCCTAAAGTGGCTGTATTAAACCTAAAGGAGCAGTGATCCTCAACATTCCAGATAGAGAAAACAAGGCTAGAGTGCTGGTGTCTGGTTTTTATATGCAAACGATGTAGTCATTTCTGATTTCATATTTGCTGGGTGTGCTTTTTCCTTTTTGATTTTACACCAAGTGCTTTTGCAACCACCTCTTTGTTTGTTGTCTGGTTGTTCTCCCTGACCTTTAAGACCTTGGCTTATGACAAGACATCATGTGCCACCAGGTCTAAAACCATTTGATTTGCACTGTTTAAGCACATTTTCTAGCATAAGTACCATTGCATCTGAATGTTTGTGACCCTGTTGTTCCTCTTTACCATCAAGGTTTCCATGGTGTACTGACATTGTATTGTATATTAAAGTAACCTATTTATTCTTATCCTCTTTGGGTGTTTTACTTGATAACAAAGTGCACTGTAAACTATTTGTTTAGGAACATATTCCACTGGAATAAAATGTTAATATATCCATGTTTGTCTTTTGTATACTAACAAGACACTGCACGGTAGGAAAATAAGTCTTCAGACGTCATAAGTTTATTTACGTATAGGTGAAAATTATTTAGTAATAGAAAGGTAATGCCTCATCCCTGTGTGTATTTAAGGAACTTTAACTATGCCTTTACTCAAGTGAAAATATTTACATCTTCAAATCAGTACAGTAAAAAGGTTGAAAACTCTGAACTACATTGTGTATGAAAACTTTATTACAAAGATTTTATGTATCAAAAGGAAAAACAAAAGCTATGTAATCAGTGCCAGTGTGATCACGGCTCGTTCCCATTGACACACTTGTGCTGCTCCAGTCGACTACTCCGCAGCATCTCAATGTGTTTGGCTCTCAGCCAGCTGTCTCTGGACAGAGAGGTCTGTCCGAGGCTCAGGGACTGCAACCTGCAGACGGAGTCATAGTCACGTCCTACTCAGCACTTACAGGCTCCAAATACTCAGGTTACACTCATCACATAAGCGTTTGATCACTCAGTCCATGAGACAAACAACTCAAATTGTTTGCCTATTATTAATTTGGCTGCAGTGACACATGAAGACATCATCATCCTGATTATGTTATAGCTAGCTGTTTTCATTATGACTTCTTGTCCAATAACTAGACAAAGTAAAATTAATCAGCTCACCGCGCCACGATGAGCATCCTGTGGAGGTCCTCAGCAGTTATGCTCTGGGGGTCGTCCTTCCTCATATCTACAAAGTCGTCCTCAACTGACTGAGGACATCGGAAAAGGACAAAGCACTTAAGACACACTAATGCACATGCTGCATTACACAAATACAGACCAGTTACTGTCCATCAAGGACACACATGACTGATGTGCATGAAACTGGTGCAAAGTAGCCACTCTTAAGCATAAGCACAAACACTGTTGATGACAGGATGTCTCACCTTTGTCATTTCATCCGAGATGCTGTAGTCCAGCACCCGAGCCACACTCAGGTACATTCTGAACTTGTTCAGCTGTGATGAAGCCGGCTGATGCAAATGGATGCTGCTGACATATTCCTCTATGTGAGGCGGTGTGACTTGAGGCAGTAGGTGTATCCGACTGTCTGACTGTAAAAAGATAAACACTGACAATGTACCAGGGGAGAACTTTGGAAACAGATATAGAAACAGAATCATGCAGTGTTGCTATGCAAAACTCAGTCACGTCTTGTGTAAAAGGGAGGGAGGTGACCCTGAAATTTCTGATCAGCCTGACTCCCCAGCTGCTCATCAGTCAGTAGTTCTTCAAGTAAACAAAGCCGCGTACTTTTGACTTCTAATCAACCCTGGGAGTTGTTTACAGCGTGCTGCCCTTCAGTGCAGGACTAATAGATGGTCAAGCCCGACGCCACTCCCAGGATTGTTCCGGTGGCACACAGCTGCCGCCATGGCAACCCATTAGACTAACGCACAGGAATAGCACACAGCACATTCCTCGGCCTGTTCTCAACAGCGTGAGACCCAGCCTGCAGGAGAGGTTGCAGTGGCCAGCCAATGGCTGGGAGGACAGCATGACGCAGGCTGGAAACAACCTCCAGCGTTTGACACTGCCGGGTCTCATGAGAGGCTGGAGGAAACCTAACCACTTCCAACTAGGTTGGGAGGGCGAGGTAGTGTGACATGGGGTGCAGACCAGGGGAGGATTGGGCTGAGTTTTAGCCCTGAGGTTTAACTCCTCGTGCTTCATTGTGCTCACCGGCAGCAGAGAGCGGCCCTCAGACGTGATGAGCACATTAATATTGCAGGGGAATTCCATCTGGTGGTAGTTAAAGTCGTAGTCAACCTTCTGCCACGAGATCAAGTTGCCCAGAGCTGTGACGTTACGCACACCTACCACACAAAACATAAACATAGAAGAGGATCCAGCCGGGTTAGTGTTAGCTCAGTCGACGGTCTGCAGGTTGCAGAGTTTGTCCTCTGAGTGTCTTGGGCTCACGGTTTCTAGAAACCTCACCTGTTGTGTCCAGCTGACCCTGCTCCAGCTGGGTTTCATCCAGGAAGAGGGAGGTGTTTCTGGCTAGCTGCAGGGCTCCACTCACTAGCCGGTTAGCCACATAGTCCTTTTTTGGCACTAAGCACATCTGGTTCATGTTCTGGAGGCTCATGCCCAGATAATATGACTGCAGGTTGGGAGAAAAATAAGACCTTCACTCCAATACAAAACTAAAACTGAACTGGCTGAGTGACAACGTTTACTCACTGAAGGAATGAGTTGGCGTATGATCTCGTAGAGGCGTTCAGTGTAAGAGTTGACCATGGGACATCCACTAATATTCAAGGTGAATTTGCCCATTGGAAGAACATCTCGTCTCGAGTATCTGCAAGATAATCCAACACAACGAATGAAAAACTTGAGAGACAAAGGCAGCTGTTAAATGACAGACTGTGCTTTTATCTGATACGTACACGTTAGAGATGAGGTGCAGAATGAGGTACTCAGCAGCCAGGGTGTCTCCGAGGAGAACATGGGTGAGGTATGCCAGGAGCTCTTCCCTGACAGACGCCATCTCACTCAAGGAGGAAGATAAAACTAAGGAGAAAAGACAGAGATGTAACATGCTTCTGTGACTATTTGCTCCTTCACACGGTGGGAAACATTTGCTGCATTATTAAGTCCTGACTCACACATTGGTTCAACACTAATGTCTCTATATTTGATATGTTAAATTGTGCACAACTAATGGTGTTAGTGTCCAACGACAAAACAGCCGAACCCGTAAGTGCATCATTCATACTCTACTGTTTGTCCTTACAGGCACTGTTGTCCTCTAATGTGGCAGAAGGCAACAGGGGGTTGTTGTGAGGAAGTGACTTGGCGCAGATCATGTGGAGACGAGGGACGAGCGAGGCCGGTGGACTGTGCACTCTCTGCTCCTCAGCAGTCTCCATGCACTCTGCTGGGTCCAGGACACACGAGGAGGCGTCTCTGTGTGGACATACTGAGAATGAGTAACAACCAGGTTGATCACCACCAGAAAGACTTTAATCTTGTGTGTCTCACTTTTCATCAGCAAGCGCACTGAGAGCAGGACTGACAGAGAGGATGCCGTAGACTTCTAGCATGTCGTTCAGTTTAAAACTGTCCCAGTCTTCGTACACCTGCCAATGACAAGCATTGATGGAATCACGAGCATTTCACTAGAGGAAACATAACTGTGTTGGGTTTCATATTATAGTCATAAAAAAACAAGGTGAACACCTCCCATGCCCTACCTTGACTAAGCAGGAAGGGCCTTTCTCTCCTGGCAGAGGGAAGTTAAGGTTGAGATGGGAGGCAGACGCTGGCTGCCTGGCTGGCGCTTCTGTCTCCTGCCGCTTACAGTCACCATTGCCGTGCTGTTCCGTGGAAACATTAGAACCTGCAGAGACCGAACACGCAGACTGCATTTAACACAATGTCTACTCTCATTGTAAATTGCACATAAGAAATTTGTTCAGATTTTTTCCATGTAGCCTCTGTAAGTAACATGCTGAATCAGGAGATTAAGCACAAAGTTATGTATCTCTAGTGAATCACATACTACAATGCGGCTCCCTCTGTTTCTGCGGCTGTGTGTCCATGTCATCAACATCGTCGTCGTCTTCCTCGTAGCTTCGTTTCTGCCTGCTCGGCACGTACGAGGTGGAAGGAATCACTCTTGCTTGACTGGAGCTGGCATAGATGTGCAACAGGATTAAGGAAATCTAGAGGGCAGTTCAAAAGGATCCCCACACATCTTCCATGCTTCTTATAAAGACGTGTGTTTAACATTGTGCAGAAATTGCATGATGGACGGTGACAGGGTGAGGATATCTCTTTCACCCAGGGATTTTCACCAGGGATCGGCACACAGTAGAACGTCTGTCTCTCTGCAGTCACAGTGCTTTTGGAGTTAAAATCCACCTGGAGATAAATATCTTAGTCACTGTCAGTGGGTAACTGAGGCGTTTGCAGATTCATTGGATTACAGAGCATACCCCGCTTTCTGTCACATCTTTGTACTTGCCACACTGCAGCACCTGGGAACAGTCACACAGTAATATGAGATGATCAAAGGATGACATGCAAAGGACCAACACTGGGCACAAGAGGTGACTGTACCTATGCAAACGGGTGCACAGAGGAGCACAGTAAGGCACTTACCTTAGCCTTTGTAGCAGGATCAACAGTCTCGTAGACTCCCATATAGAACTCTGGATCAAACATGTCTTGGATTAAACAGCGGAACTTGACCAGGCTGTTTGGCTTCAGGTAATGCAGAGGGATGTCATTCAAAGAGGGAACCTACACCACAACGAAGGCGATTGTTACGTAAGAGCGCATGTTATTTGTATTTTGCATCCGTGTGACGTACACGTTGAGAGGACATTAGACATGCATTACCCAGGTATGAGCATCCTTCTCCTTCAGCCTGTCTCTGAAGAATTCAACTGCTTTTGCCTCCCACGCTAAGTTAGTATTGCCCAGAGAAGCAGCTAAAATATCAAAACGAGAATATTACTTATTACAAGGTGAACATAACATAAGACGTATGTTCCACTGTATCAAGCCAATCAACCGACTCATTGGGTGATACACGTTAAACAGACCCCAGCAAAGCAGAGTTTATTGGTGGTTCGGATTTAAGATTTAAAACTACTTTAAACACATGAGCGTGTGGCGTGCATTTGCACACAAGTCTCCAGCTCAAACTCAAGTATAACAAAAGCTGTTTAAAGATAAAATGAGTTGGAGTCGGCACCACTGGAGTTGAATTAGTTAGTTGTTTCGGAACGACTGGTAATAAAGCACGACCAGCTCATCACATGTCGCTAGCTTGGTATGAATGTAGGCAGCTTGGGAAGCAGCCATGTAGCTAACAAACTAGGTTCACGCGTTTTTACGTTAAGTTCCGGTGTGTCTCTTACCAAACATCCCTTCAACAACACCCAGAGGGTTGTTAATCCAGTCGTGTGTGGACGGCATCGTGTGCTAAGAACAAACGCCGGAAAAATATAAAATACCCCAAAGTAACAGTAAAACTGCTTTTTTTTTGGTTTCTCTACAAACGGAATTGCAGAAGTGACGGCGGGAAATTTGCGTCACCAATCGATTAACTGGGTCGTTTGTTTTTGACACAGAGACCAACCGGCGGACGGAGTTACCGCCCTGGCTGAACGATTTACTGTCCTTGCCTGTTTGAATTGTGTAATATGCTTTTTGCTTGTTGCTTTATTAAATAAAGCTGGGATGCCTCTTTATAAAAATATAATTCAATTTTTTTTCTTTTTGGGCACAGTCGGAACCAAAAAACTACTTGTACGTAATCAATGTGTCCTGTAGGCGGCAGCAGCGGCAGGCTCAGTTTGTTTTTCTCACAACCAACGAATTGCGCTCAAGTGACCCTGCGGCATTTTAGTAGATCTGTAAAGCATCTGCAGCATATGTATCGCACCATTACTAGCTGTTCAGCTGCTGATTATGTTTTAGAGATCATCAAAATAAACGGCCACGGAAATCCTATTTGAGTGAGTGCAGCGTTTGCCTGCTCCGGTAGTGGCTACGTGTAAATCTAGGGGAAAATGGCAGATAGAAGAACTAACAATGTTCCAAACACTGGAGCAAATTTATTGTTCAGCGCTGCTCCGGAGTTTAACTTCAACTTGCCCTTCATACCAGTGAGTCAGGCCACTGGTCCGGCGGTGTTGTCAGGAGGTGAGATGACGTACCGGCGGAGGATACTTAGACGTTTACAATCGTTAGCAGGCTCGCTAGCTAGCTAACCTAGCCGGGGTCACTGCTGCTGTCAGCTCAAATGATATTGCTTTAAAAAATAAATAAGAAATAAGCAACGTTTCAGATGTATGCTCCGCTGTCAGGCCTTCTTTAGTGATATATTATGCTCATGCCTTTCATTATCTGACTTGTTATTATGAGATTCACTGCTAATTGGCTTAACCATATTATCAATCAGATTATTGTTTAAAGTGTAATTTCTACATCGATCTACCAATAAACAGGTAAATCAAAGACACTTTGTCCATTGAAGAGTTAACTTTGGACTTTTGGAGAGAGTGCTGGTCCTTCTCTAGTGATGAAGAAGATCGATTTAGCCTCATCTATCAAAGTGCTTAGAGTGTTCATTGCACCGCTATGTGTTGACCTGTGAAACCATATTGCCGTCCCAGACGATTCTGCTGATGTTGGTGAAGAAGACAGCTTCCTTGGGCAGACCTCTGTGAATGGACCACCCCGCTCTACATTTAACTACTTCTCAAGCCCTGCAGCCAGCAGCGATCCATTTGCCTCAATCGGCCAGTCGTCATGCCCTTCGCCTTCTCTGTCGGCACCGCAGATGACATCAGGCTCCGTTTCTGTTCCCAGCAGTGTTAGCATGGCTCCACCTCCGCTCGCACCTATGGGCTCTCAAATGAACCCTGCTCCTGCCCTTCCAGCATTTGGCAGTGGAGTTTATCAGAGCCCCGTGGGACGCCACACTCCTCCCCCGACCACAATGACCCCACCACCTCCCCAGATGCAGCCACAGACTCATAACCCGTACCGACACACCCCCATCAGCAGCAGAGCGAGTCCCTATATCCCCGCCCCGGAGATGATGGCGCCAACGCTCGCACCTCAGCAGAATCCTTACTCCCTCAACTCTCCACCACAGACGTTCCAGATGTCAGGACCTGCATTCACAAAGGTAGATATCAGCTTTTACAGTTTCTCTGATTAACTCGTTAAGGAAATGAACCAGTTGTGTAATTCAATTGCAACCGGCAAAATATTGAAAAATCATTCAATCAATCAATTTTTAAAATAAGCTTTCTTTTTTTCCCTCATCAGCCTCCTCCTACACAAATCCAAGCGCCTCCACCTCCAGCCAGCACTGCTGGAGCAATAGTTCCCACAAGCCCCATGATGCCATACAACTACAATGTTTATGAAGCTGTTCAGCCTCACTGGTTTTACTGTAAGCAGGTGGAGTCAAAGAGTGTTTGGCTTCCATTCAGCATTATTGACTCAATTCAGCTGGAGGAGACCTACAATTCAGGTATAATGATACACAATCCATTTTGTGTCCAGAGTATCTTAAACAGATAACCATGACAGTATTATTTGCTCTAATGCCTCTCTCCCTTTGATTCTTGTAGTTCAGCCAGACCCAGAAAGTGTGATTGTACGTACTGATGGAGGGCGTTATGATGTGCAGCTCTACGATCGCATGAGAAATGCAGTATACTGGGAGGAGGAGCAAACGGAGGTCCGGCGCTGCACCTGGTTCTACAAAGGGGACACGGATAGTCGTTTTATCCCATATTCCGAGGAGTTTAGTGACAAGCTGGAGGTTTGTCTTACTTCTGCATCTATGAGACTGTTTTCATCAAGGTCTTGAACTCTAACTTGGAGTTCATTGACAGGCAGAGTACAAGAAAGCTGTCTCTACTAACCAGTGGCACCGTAGACTGGAGTTTCCATCAGGAGAGACCATTGTTATGCACAATCCAAAGGTAAACCATTGACTGATAAGTGTGACCATATTGAATTAATCCTATTGGTTTGACTTCTTGAGTTCTGACGATCGTCTTTATCTGTGTAGGTGATAGTGCAGTTTCAGCCTTCCTCCCTACCAGATGAGTGGGGCACAACACAGGATGGTCAGACCAGGCCCAGAGTGGTGAAAAGGGGGATCGATGATGACCATGATGAAGTGCCTGATGGTAGTGAAGCACCTCTACTCTAGTTTAGTACAAGTGAAAAATACAACATGCTACAACACACTTTGAACGCAACAACTCAACTCACAAAAATAGATTTTCAGGATAAAATCAAATGAGACACTTCAAAGAATGATGGAGTAAATCAAAATCTGTTTTAGTACAAAGTAATACTAATACAGACAGAATATTACTTAAGTCAGGAATTTAACCAGTAGTTATAAGATAGCTTAGGTTCACATTAAGATGCAAACAGGGCAGTGACGCTACTTATTCTTCAGGTGAGCACTCCAAAGTGGATCATCTTGTGTTCATGGTTCATGGAATTGGTCCAGTGTGTGACCTGAGGTTTAGGAGCATGGTCGAGTGTGGTGAGTGCCGAGCAGTCAACCAGTTTCAGTTTTTGTGTTGATCTTATTTATTAAACTATGAAACCTTGCTTTCAGTGGACGATTTCCGTAACGTGTCGCTAAAGCTGCTGCACAGTCACTTTAAGAAATCGCTGGATGAGCAAGGCATAAGCAGGGTGGAGTTCCTGCCCGTCCAGTGGCACACAGCGCTCCACGGAGATGCCACAGGAGTGGACAGGTGAGGAGCAGCTGATTCACGGTCCCAGTGAAGCATCATACCACTGAATTTAGCAGCGAGATGTTGAACTTCACAAAGCCATCAAATGACATTGAATAAAGACTCCAAACACGCCTCTCAGATGAACTAAATCCAGTTTTAATGGGGTGACCAAATGAACTAACTGAGATGTTGCTGTATTTCTCTTTACAGGAGAATAAAGACGATCACCCTGCCCAGCATTGGACGATTGCGTCACTTTACCAATGAGACGTTGCTCGATGTGCTTTTCTACAACAGCCCCACTTACTGCCAGACCATCATGGACACAGTTGCTCAAGAGATTAACAGACTTTATGCTCTGTTTATGAAGAGGAACCCAGACTACAGCGGTAGCATGTCAGTGGCTGGACACAGCTTGGGTAATCATCCAGTTTGCTGTGGATTTCAGCACCACTGGTTTACATTGTATTCAGTTGTTCAACTGAATTGTCACGTTTCCTTGTTGGCTTGCAGGTTCCCTGATTCTTTTTGACTTGCTGTCAAATCAGAAGAATGCACTGACCGTGCCACTCATGCCTGCGGCTAACGGAGAGGTTGAGCAGGTTATAAACTTGTTGACCTGTATACTTAAAGTCTAGACTCGGTCTCCTCCCCTGATAATCAATTGAAAACCGTCATATTTGAGTTTATTGCTAACTATTGATTTTGGTTCGTTGCCATAGCAGTGTACATGGTTAATCATATGCAAATAATATTAAGATGCTTCTTATTTCAGGGGGCAGCGACAGTTACTCAGAGAGATAAAGCTGTCACTCCTCCAGCTGTTGAAGTGGAGACCAAGGAAGATGAGGAGGAGTTTGAGGACCTTTCTGCCATATTGGAACATCTGGGACTATCTGAGTACAAGAGGACCTTCGATGAGGAGAAGATTGACATAGAATCATTTGTAAGAACAAAAAGCTCACTGCTTTTTTTTTTTTTTTATAAAAATTATTTGGAGTCTTGTTTTACTGTATCTTTTACTGTGTCTGTCATTCGTTCAGCTCATGTGCACAGTTGACGACCTGAAAGAGATGGAAATTCCTTTGGGCCCCAGGAAAAAGATATCCAAGTTTGTTAGAGAGAGGGTAAATAAGCAGGTATGCTTCCCTTACCAGTGCCTGTGAGGGCTGCAAACAAAGGGATGGCGACGTTTACTTAAAGGGCGATTGTCTCTGTGGTTTTTGTGTATGCAGGCTGCACGTCAGGCAGCCCAGGAGCAGAAAGCAGAAGTGAAGGAGCTCAGTCCGGCTGCAGCTCCAGCGCCACCAGCGGAGTCATCCGCAAAGAAGCTTCCTGCGGGTGCCTCCTTTTCCTCCATCCACGTCGACTACAATTACTTCGAAGTTGGTACTGGACAGGTAAGTGTGGCTTAAAATACAAGCAGGGCGCGTTTAGGTTCCACACATTACTCAACCCTGCAACGCTGTTCATGTTTTGTCCTGCAGGTGTCAGTGGTCTACCACACTCTAGACTTCGAGCCAGTGAATTTCTTCGCCTTGGGTTCTCCCATTGGCATGTTCCTAACAGTCCGAGGAATGGAGAAGATTGAAGAAACCTACCAGCTGCCAACATGCAAGGGATTCTTTAATATCTACCATCCGGTACTCACAAATAACCCTCTTTACTGCACAGTCTGTACAACACTATAAATCAGTAATTAAATAGTGACTGCTATTGTTTTCAGCTGGACCCAGTGGCATACAGGATCGAGCCCATGATAATTCCAGACTTGGAGTTGAAGCCAGTTTTGATTCCTCATCATAAGGGGAGAAAGAGGCTTCATCTCGGTATGACTCACTTCTTTCTATGATAAATGACTGTCATCAGTACATATCGCTTATCAGTATTACTAAATCCTGACACAGTTCCATGTCTAGTTTTGTCATGGGAAAAGAAAACTCAAATTATTTATCGTCACACGGAGTGACGGAGCAGATTGTGGTTCTAAAAGACGTTGTGTAACAGCGTTTTCATGTAGAGGAATAACTGAATGTCTGTTGTTCAGAACTGAAGGAGAGTCTCTCCAGGATGGGCTCTGACCTGAAGCATGGCTTCATCAGCTCCTTGAGGAGCGCCTGGCAGACACTCAACGACTTCGCCCGTGCGCACACGTCGTCTGCTCAGCTTCAGGCCCAGCTCGCCATTGTGGCCAATCAAATCGAAGAGCAAGAGAAGGAAGTGCAAGAAGGCGAGTTTCTGTCATCGTTGAGTCATCGCAAGTTATTTCTGCGTCATATAAATGACCCTGGTTGTTTTGGTCTGACGCAGAGCATAAGGTTTCTGAGAGCCCTGAGCCACAAAAAGAAGAGGAGCCTCAAGTGAAGGTCGGGATGTTGAACGGTGGGAATCGCATTGACTACGTGTTGCAAGAGAAGCCCATCGAGAGTTTCAACGAGTACCTGTTTGCCCTCCAGAGTCATCTCTGCTACTGGTAGAACTGGCCTCATTTACTTCTGAAATATAACAATTTAATACTCAGGGTTCTGTTACTGTGCCTGCTGCCTTCTTTGTAATAATCACACCTACACCTGTGTTTCCTACTGATAAAATGTCTGCTGTGATAAGACCTGTAGACTGACCCAACGTCTGTCTTGTTTTAAGGGAATCTGAAGACACAGCGCTGCTCATTCTCAAAGAGATCTACAAGAGCATGGGGATCCACCCGGAAAACCTAGCCCATTAATGAAGCACCAGGAAGTCACATGTCTGGTTCATTAAGTTTGATGATACTCCTATTTTTTAAGCTTATTTTCTATTCATGTACTTTATTGTATTCAGATGAGTAATACAGCTGTATTATGCCATTTGTCTTAAATTAAGAAGCAAATGAGTTAGAATATTAAATAACTGGTTTGATAATACATTTTTATAGTATAAATTATAAGTGAAGTTCACTGAAAACATGTATCATCAAATCAAACGTTAACAGTGGAAATGACATGGTAGCCTTTGATAAGTTTTATTTCATGGCCAAAATTTAAAAATAAACCATTTCCTCCCACAAGCTGTGTGTGAACCGTTACTTACTGCTGAGGAAGACACGTAACGTTTGTCCTTCAACGTAAGGAGAGTCAAAAACTATCTACAGAAAAGGTGTTATTTGCAAAGTTATTGATTTGAAAAAGAATACAGTACAGGAATGAGACGCAAGTATTACCTGCTTTCATAGTGAGACAAACAAAGCGCTTCCTTCCTGCTCTACGAACATGTTCACGGCTTTAGCATTAGGCCTCTACTCTACGACGCCGCTCCCCAGCTGTGCTCATTATGAGACGCAATCCAATGAACAAGCCCACAGCTACAAAACCTCTCAGAAGAATCCGCTCAACGTTTTACATCACTTTAAGCATGTAGGCACGTGCGACAGAAGGGTACAACAGAAGAACGCTAAAGTATTTACAAAAGTGGAACATTCAATCTCAGTCGAATATTGGGAATCTGAGAGCGACTCATTGAGCGGAAATGACAAGTCTGTTATTTCAACATTAATACTGGTCGACAGACCTGATCTCATGCTAGAAGCAGATCTTTGCTCCTGGTTTCACTGGAGCAACATGCTGATGATTCTGATCCCATCAAAGCAGTCATCATCAACAGCGAAGGAAGGCGGTCACCGTCCTGAAAGGTCCCTTTTACCCTCACACACACTCACAACACAACTCCAACTTTATACACACACTTTGACAAAGCTGAGGAAGTAAAAACGTTCAGGTTTATATCGTGTCAAAAAACATTTCTTTAACTTCTATTGTGAGAAAGTGCAACGTTGCAAATTATTCATCAACAGCTAATACTTAGTTTTAAAGTTAAGACATATTAGCCTTCAGTTGCTGTTCCAAACTCTTCAAACATGAACACTGGTTGTATTTCACAACCTTCAGTATATTGTTCTGGAATGCAGGACCATGTGAAACAGCTGGAAACCACTGGTGAGGATGCTCACCACTGACTGGTAGTTACGCAGCAGAGAAGACAAGGAACTAGCTGCTTCGTAGCAGGTAACATGGTTAAACAAAGCGAACTGCATGCTAACTCAAATATTTCAATGCAGGTTACTCATGACAGATTTGATCATTTGGTTTTGTTTGCTACTGCTGTAGCTCTTCTAAGAGTGGAACCATGTTGTGAAGTTTCACATCGATCAATGTGCTTTTCGTACATTCATTTGTCTACAGCTGTGCAGTGAAATGCAGAAAGACCCACGTAAACACGTCTTTGTTGTGGCGCCGCCGGCGCCTCACAGTCTTCACGTCGGTACGACAACAGGCAACTGGGGGCGCTCAGTCCTCAGTCTTGCTCTGCGTCTTGAAGGCCTGCTTGCGTAGGTGAGACTCGATCTCCTCGCGGAAAACCAGCATGCCCAGGTGGGAGTGGGAGGCCTCGTTCATGGCTTTGGACTGGATGCACATGCGGTACTGCTCCGGCGTCAGCTCGTCCGCGCACTGCTTCTCGTGCCACAGGTGGAAGAGACCCGACACGGGCGTTCGGATCACTATCAGGTCACTTCGAAGGTATTTCCTGTACAGGTGGACGTCTTCTACCCCCCAGCCTTTGACTTCCAGATCGAATCCTCCTACAAACACGCAAATCGCTTGTAAGACAGCAATAACCAGGAACAAGTACACGAAACATAAAGTTACACAAGTGCATCTGCGCTTACCAATATTCAAGAAGTCTGAACGGTACTGACACGTCATTCCAAAGCCAAAATCTCTCCAGAATCCAGCATCTTTTTTGTGAATCTGTTTGAAATAAATATTGTAATCAGTAAATGCTTAAACATCACAGATCGGCTGGGGAACTATTTTCAGTTCTTACCAGCTGAAGTTCAATGGGTGGAGCCAGCTCCGCGTTTCCATAGACTATGGCAGGATTGTACAGACTGAACACCACTGGATAGAAGACCTTCTTATCTACAGAAGAATAAAGATAAGATATAATAAAAAAGTGTGGTTTATTTACTGAGACTTTAAAATACTACTAAGTAAATAAAATAGCAATCAAGACTGAGATATCGCATGTACTTGGAGCAGTGTGCAGACGGCAGGTGTTAAGGAACTCCAGTGTAAAATGGATGTCAACATCACAAAAAAACATTAGGACGTCGCCTCTCTTCCACTCATGGGCGCCAATGTCCAGACCCCGACCACGTGAAAACTCCTCATCTACCGGGATCAGGGTATAATTGGAGAAGCTCTCCTCCCTGAAAAACAACATAAAACAGATTTTAATTCTCAAAAAGCACCTAGCACAAAAAACACAGTTTATTCTTTGCAGACACACAAACCTGGACATTTTTTCCAACGATGCCTTCACTTCCTGTAGGCCGTCCTGCCCAAAATAAACCACTGTCAGATATACTCTTCTGTCCTGCTGTATGCACACCTCCCTGGAAACATTTACACACATTAGGTTTCTCATATTCAATACAATCACACACTGTACGTTTGCACATGGAAATTGTGAAAACTGGGTCGTGTTCTGATTCATTCTTACCTGAAGTTGTGTAAGAACTGTGAGAAAGTTTCTACTCTGCCTGCCAGCGGCACAATGATGTTAATGATTATTCCTGATGTTTCTATCGATGTGCTCCTGACTTTCAGTAAGGGACCGAACGGCCTGAAAAGCGTGACATGACGGAAACTACTGGAATCCTCTTTGGCAAAGAAGAGCTCGTAAAGCGTCCCTTTGTCCCTCTCTGTCCTGTACAGTCCTGCGAAATGAAACAATATCAGAAAAATTATTATGCTTGAACAAAAGGTGCCGTAATAATTCGTCAGTAAGAGTCTGGCTCTCGCCTTCAGTGAAGTGGCCCTCGGTGTAAGTCTGTCGCTGCATTGGCACGTCATCCTCCACCCCATCCTCCTCATCTGGGTTGTTGATGATGTCCAGCGCGGCCTCAATGACCTCCACCAGCTCGTCCCTGCGGTCTTTGCGGACGGGTTTCTCCTCTGGGTGCCTCGTGAGTCCCATCTCCAGCTGATACACCTTGGACGACGTGAAGCTCTCGAAGGGCACCAGGGCATACTCGCTGGGCAGGCGCGCCCCTGTGTTGACCTCAGCCTTGTCAATCTGAGAGTGCAGGTACTCCAGCAGGTCCCCGGGTTCCTGGTCTTTCGTTTCATCCGGACCCCTCACCCCAGGGACCTCCTTCTTATCCTGCAGGAGCTTCAGCTTCTCGCCCATTTCCTGCAGCTCCTGCTTCAGCTGGGCGATCTGGCGTTTGAGACTGGCAGCGCGGTTCAGGTGGCGCTCCTCCTGCTCCTGCAGTAGGGCCTGGTAGTACTCCTTTCCATAAGGCTCCCCTGGTAGACCAGGGAGATCCACACTAACGTCTGCTGGAGGGGTGCACTCCAGCAGGTAGGCAAACAGCAGCAGCACCAGCAGCAGGAAGAGGCCCAGGAACAGCCAGCGGACCCGGCCCTGGAACGGCAACCCGCGCCGGGGCATCACGCTTGCATACAGGCTATAATCGGAAAGTCTGCATCCTCCTTCCCCGCTGATCACATTATTTGGCACTGGATTTGCAGAGCATCTCAGAGATCTGAGGTGTCATTTTAATGTGGAGGTCTCGTTAGTGTGTTCATACATTTGCTCTGTGTAGGTCCATGCGGTGGTCACCTGAGAAAAATCACAAAAATCCACAATGAGACATCAGGTCGTTGCTGCACAGGGAGCTTTTCTGATTCATGTGATTAGCATAGTCAGACAATAACATCTGATGAGACAACCCTGTGTTAACGCAACGCGTTATTTCTTTTAACACGGTCTGGAGTCTTTTCAGCTTCTAATCGGGTTCGACGGGTCAATCACCATCAACAAACAGAGACATAGATTATTCTCTACACCTGGACTGTCCTCGCTAGCAGTGGCTAGCTCCCAGCTAAACAGCAGAACAGAGAAGTGGAGGTCGACGAACTCATCAGCTTACGCTGAGCCGAAGAACGACTTCCGGTATGACTTTTCACAATAAAAGCACAGCGTTTCTAAAACACTTGAAACCTGCAACATTAAAGAATTAATTGTGTTTCTGCTCATCTTGTGGCTCACAGGTCTGGGTTTTAAATTACTTAGTTTCCACATCAGGCATGAAAGCTTGAGCCTTAAACACCTAATCCCACCACACGCTGCGCACACTTGGTTTTCAAAAGGTCACGCAGTCAAATCTACAGCTGCCGACATCAGTTCCTTTCCTGGCACCCAGGATAAGTTTTAACTTGTAAATCTGACTCAAGACATGTATAATGAAACGCAGCAAGCAAAAAGTCTAAGGGGCCACAGATGGAAAACCACAACCATGATGTGTAGGAAATTAGTCACAAATATCAACCAGTTCTTTGTTATTCAACTTCTAAAGTGAAACCACAGTTAAGAAAAATAGTGGGACAAACAGGATATTACTGCTACATTGATCCTGCTGATTTATTATGGGTTAGGTTTCACTTCACACTCTCACTGACAACTCTTCTTTGTCCTGTTTCTGAAGGATGACGATAAATGCAGCACTTCACTCACAGCACTAATTACAGGCTACAAATTTATCCAGCAACAGGGACACATAAATCCAGTCAGTCAATTGACTTGGAACGTGCAATCTGACTTACAGGGATGGTCATTGTTTTGTCATAACATGTTTTATGAACAGAAAAGACATCACATCTGTGACGTGTTAGAAACTACTGTAAATAAATAAGATTCGGTTTGAGACACATCAATTGTGTTGACAACATATGTGCCACGGAGACTATTACAGTGGCCGTCAAACCTAACTATACACATTTATTATAACCTTTATAGTCACAGCTATTAAAGACATAACAATGAAAAGTAATTAACATTCTGTCCTTGAAGACGTCGAGCCCACAATTGACAAGAAAGTTTATTTTGAAATGTCCAACCCGGATATTGCTACCGCTGTGCATTGGACTTGGCAACGTTCGGCGCTCCACTAAGCATTCATTAATTCGATGACCGCTGCACAGCCAGCTATAGTTCAATGTTTGGAAAACGCTTTTACTCACATATTCCAGTCCTTGGCCATTCCTGTACGTGCTTGTTGGTGCGGGCTTGGTGGGAAACCAGCGGCAGCGCACAGCCTCTGCTTCAAAATGCCACGGAGCAGACAGAAAAGAGTGTCTGAGTACACTTCCGGTAAAATGAGAACCAATGGGAGTGAATGTCGTCATCAAACACGTTGAGTAGACTTTGTTCACAATAAGAGCATTCATTATTGTCATAATTACTATTATCATTATAATTATTATCATTGTTCATCATTGTTGTTGTTGTTTGTCCATTTTATATATCTCTGTTATGCAAATACTTCTTATCTTCTTATCTGAGATTATACATTTGCTGGCATCACTCAATTGAATTATCAGTGAGTACAGGGCTGTAACTCGATACAGATCAATTGTTTGATGTGCAAACAAGGGATATCTGTGATTATCACTATGCAACATAGAGCAAACCAGGAAACGTTCCCATGATTTTCTATTTTTAGTTGTTCCTTTATTTACTGATTTCCTGCCTTAGTTCCCCCTATGAAGTGGGACGATTTTAGTGTCTATCTCAGCAACAGGATGTATGAGGACACAGTGATACCGTGACTTGTTATCATTCTGCTCTGTGATGTTGTTATAGGGTTTCATTTACAAGGGACTTGACACAGAGCCTTTTAAAAGTTTCATGTGTGGTTGTAAAAGGCTCATAAATATTACACACCTGGATTTAAATACTGATAATAGAACATACAAGTAAGTTGTAAAATGTATTTTGCTTTTACATCTTACGAGCTCCAGTTTTACTGAAAGTCAAATATCTGTGTCTAAAACCTCAAAAGTGTAACATTTATCGGATCTTTGCTTACAGACAAAACCAGAGAAAAAACAGATGCGAGGCTTAGTAGAAGGTAAACACAAATATTTGCCTGCAAGACTTTGCTTCTATACTGTACATGAGATGTCGTCTTTGGTCCAACGCTTCCAAAGCCATCACTGTGAATGTTTCATAACGATGAAGACATAAACATTTGTGCAAGCTGTTCACAATGAACAATTCATATCTGGAGTCTAAACAACGTGTTGTGATATTATAACAGCTAATTAATGTCAACCATCAATCACAGGCTGCGTTATTAAAAAGCAACCACATCACTGTCCGACTTACTGTAGGAGACACGGGGTCAACAGACATACTGCACATTTTTAATGTTTATTATTAATTGGAACATAATCAAATCATAGCATAATGATAACACTCAATAGTTTACATAATCATGGGTTTTCCACCACGTTTGCCATTACAGTGAATCAAAACATCAGCTGTAGTCGGACACAGGACGTAGTCACAATCTACATTACAGCTCATGTCTTTACACCAGAGTTTAACTCGTTAGTTGATATCGTTCATGTATAAAAAAGAAAGTAAGAACAAAAGCAGGAAAACCGCTCGCTGAACATGTCTGCGTTACTTTCTTTGGCAAAAACAGTTTTGAAACATCTCGTGGGAGAAACAGAAAGTGGGTGTCTGACATTTGGAGCGGCGCCGCCCTCTAAGGTAGAAACTTGCATCTTTAGAACAAAGTCGGCATTTTGCTTTCGTCCACTCGGCCCCAGCTGTCTACAACAGGTGATGATGCGGACGTTCCCTTTAATTCCCAGGCTGGAACACGATCTTCCCAGTCGTTGTATTAATAATCGGAGGCTATTGTAGAAGCGGCACAGGCACTTAAAAGACATTGACACTGACATACAATCTGGTACAATAGTCATGCAGTGATACAACTTGGCCGACAGGAGCCATGAGGTAATAATTAACATAGTGACGAGCTGAATGAAGCTTGGTCTGTGTCGTTCCAGCCAGAAAAAAAAAGACTCTGAACTCCCCGTGCAACAGAAATAAAAGGGAACCAACTTTAGCATCAGATTGTATTTGTACAGTCTCATAGAAATATACACATCTACCAATTAGTCATCTTTTCTACAGTGGTGCTTTGTCTTTAGCTATCAAGCTTGTCCACAGCTTTTGGGGGTGAAGGCAAAGCCATCCAGTTTGCATAAACACTATCATTGGCATATCTTGTAAAGACTGGATTAGTGGCATCATGTCTGCTGAGCGGTACCGGGCTCTTCTCGGGCCAGTTGGGGTATGACATGCCTAAAAACGAGAACACATCATTTTTCTGCACTCAGTAAAAGGCAAACAGCGTGCAGACAGTAAGGCTCTCGAGTCACACTCTGCAGTGAGACCCGGCTCCCAGCGACGCAAAGCTGCGCGTTCGCAAATGAAGACGACACGTGGAGCGTTTACTGGCGGTTTGTGAGATGTTTAAGGCTACGGCGCCGCCCGCGTACTGGAGCGACGCTCTCACTGCGCAACGCTGCAGACGCACGACAAGTAACCGGTTCAACACGTCACTTGAGAGCTGCATCAAAAGCCTTACTGTGTCTCTGTTCATCATTGTGGAGACCGTACAGAGTAACGGCTAGCAGACGAGACAATCAGGAGTTCAAACCACAGTGAGTGACTGAGGACCTGTTTCAAATGTGACACACTGTTTCTGCCGACGCAAACCAATGATGAAATGACCACAATGGGTGTGTCGTGAAATGACAACGTGAACTATGTACAGAGAAAATGCAGATGGCGCACACGCACGGGAGGTGCAATATAAATTGGAATGAAGATAGTCGATATTTACAAAATGGGGTATTTTTGGTCAACATTCATGTACATTCGAAGCAGGTCCAGATTAAACAGAAACCGTCAAGACACAAGTTCTTTTTTTTTTTTTTTTCCTCTCACTGAGCCTCTCATTTACGATGAAATGGGAGACGCGTCATAAGGCATGCCCAGGTCACAGTCACACACGCTCCACTACAGAGAAGCCAATCACAGCCTGCCAAAAAAGAGAGCTTGTGTTGTGTGTCCTGTTTCTAAAATCTAGTAAATGCGTGGGAGATTCTACCATAGAGCTTGTTTTCAATCCATGTGGAGGGGAGGGTTCGAGGGACAGGGGCGCTATTACAGTCCACTAGTGGCGTGTCCTCTTCGGAGAGCGCGTCGTCGTACAGCAGGGCGTCGGCCGGCGTGGACGCCGCCAGGTCCAGGTAGTCCTGCGAGAGCAGACCAGGGGTTGGTTAGGCAGGTCGCTAACTTGTCATCGCATTTCTACTCATTGGCCTTCGCCTTGCCTTCGATAAGGCCGTGAACCAGCCTGTTGCCGGGTGTCTGCATTCCCTTGGATGCTCTATGTTTAGCCTGACCTTAGCAGCGGGGGCCCGACGGCCACGCTCTGTGATTACGCTGCCTCCAAGTCTGCCTTTTGTTCCTCAAACACTAATTATGGTATGTAAAGCATGCGGGAAGCGTGACAGATATTTCAGTAGAGCAGGAGCAGTGTGTGTGTGTGTGTGTGTGTGTGTGTGTGTGTGTGTGCGTGTGCGTGTGAACACAAGCCAACAGTGCATGTCGTCCAGCAAAAACAGCAAAGTGCTCATTCTGGTATAGATGCAAATCTAAAGGCAGTGGGAAACTAAAGACTCCAACCTTCTGCCTGTCATTACTAAAGCTTCTTAAAATTGCTCCAGCTCCAGGAAGAGGCTGATTCAACTCTGTATGACGGAGATGTCTGAATGCGCCGCGTGGCGTCACCATACCCGACTCTTCACCATCATCTTTTCCAGCTCTTTGCTGATGTCGGAGAACGTCGGCCTCTTGTCTGCTTCTTGTTTCCAGCATCGAAGCATGAGGTTATACCTGCGGAGCATGAGCACAAGTGTGATTTACGCGTCCCGGCGGGGCGCTTTTCCGGAACGCTTGCCAAAATGTACTGGAGGGGAGTCATGAGAGTCAGCCGGGACGACTGGATGCTGCGGAGTGACCGAGCGGAGCTCACATTTCCTCGGAGCAGTTCTCCGGCCTCTCCATCCTGTAGCCCGTCTTGAGGAGGTTGAAGAGGCGTTCGGGGGCGATGCCGGGGTATGGATTCCCCCCCAGTGTCACTATCTCCCACAGCAGCACACCGAAGGACCAGCTGGAGGAGAACGCACGAGGTTACAGTACAGCAACATTTGATTTGTGTGATTAACACATCACAGGGAAATGCAGGGGAAAGTCTATTTGATATGTCATTGACTTTATATAAGACTTATTTAATAAATGGTTTGATTATTGGACTCACACGTCACTTTGTGTTGTGTAAATGTGATCAAACAAGGACTCTATCGCCATCCATTTAACAGGAATACGGCCCTGGAAAACAGAAGCGTTGTTTATCATTTATAATATTGTACATTGACAAAAATAGCTTTTTTCCGGGATCGATTTTCTCACCTTGCTCCTCTTAACGTAAGAGTCCTCCTCGTACACGTCTCTGGAAAGGCCAAAGTCGGAGATCTTCATCTTCCGGCCTTCGGCCACCAGGACGTTCCGCGCCGCGAGGTCCCTGTGGACGAGCTGTGGGAGCGAAACACTCACGTCAGGGCGTTCGCCGCAAATATGAGCTGTAGCAGCAGCACGCGGGCGTCCCCTCATTCTGCTCTACCTTCATCTCGGCCAGATACTGCATGCCCCTGGAGATCTGCCACGCGAACGAGATCAGGTCCCCCATGGTGAGCGCCCTGTCGTCCGGGTTCTCCAGGTAGCTGGAGTTCCTGTTGGCGTCCCGCCCCATGTAGCTCGGGCCCACTTTCCGACTCTCGCGCAGGAAGTTGCGAAGCGAGCCGTACTTGGCATATTCCACGATCAGATACAAAGGGCCTATTGAGGGACACGCACGGCGTCAGCAAACAAACTCTGGGAGTGTGTGTGTGTGTGTGTGTGTGTGTGTGTGTGTGTGTGTGTGTGTGTGTGTGTGTGTGTGTGTGTGCGTGCGTGTGTGTGCCTGCGTGCGTGCGTGTGCGTGCGTGTGTGTGTGTGTGCGTGCGTGCGTGCGTGTGTGCGTGCGTGTGTGCGTGCGTGCGTGCGTGCGTGCGTGTGTGTGTGTGTGTGTGTGTGCGTGTGCATGCATACGTGTGTGGTCTGGTCTTACCGTCCTGGCTGCAGGCTCCGTACATCTTTATGACGTGCGGATGGTTGACTTGCTTCAGCAGAGTGAACTCTGACAGCAGGTCACGCAGCTCGCTGTGCGAGGCGTTTTCTGGGGCGGAGGGAAACCAGAGATCATAATGCTGAAACCATCCGCGTCCTCACACTTCATATATCACCCAGTTCCAGACGCGCCGGGCCTTCGCCTGGCGCCTCTTACCTTTAAGCATTTTCACAGCCACCGTGGTGTAACCTGCTTTTCCCTTCAGCCTGAAAGCCGTAGCCTTGACAACCTTCCCAAACTCTCCTTCCCCTAAGGTCTTGCCAAGAACAAGGTTTTTACGGGGAAACTCCCACTTTGGATCCTCCTGCAGAAGCAAAGTGACGTTTTCTGAAGCCCCCGGTGAACAATCCGGACAGAAATAGAGAGAGCGAAGCAGCTTACGGGAATCTTGAAGGTGTCGGTCTCGATGGATTCCTGGGAGCCTCGGCGCACGTTGTTGGCGGGGAAGCTGATGGGGTAGGCCTGAGCCGGCCGGCGGAACGTCATCTCTGCGGAGGCGATGGGGGGCTTCGGGGAGTTCTTGTGGTAGCGGTGGATGAAGTAGGAGGACAGGAGGATGGAGAGCACGAAGGAGAGGAGCAGAGCGGTGGCGATGATGGTCTTGCACACGTCGTCGCACATCACCTCTGGGAGAGTTGGGTGACGGCCGGTGAGATTCATTTCCCGCAATCTGAGCTCCACGATTGTGCCGTTTGGGACAACTCACCCTCGACGTCCTCCTTTTCGCAGAAGCACTTCTCGGAGTAGCAGTAGCAGGTCCCATAGCCGGCCTGGATGCCGTTCCTCAGGCCTCGCTCATGGCCGCCAGTCACAGTTTCCTCTTCAGGGGCCGGACGTGCACATCAAATCATTATCAGGCTTTTATAGTAAACAGAGTGCGATTCAAACCCATGAATGAGTGTGGGAGGAGACGCGCTGTTACTTGTGCAGTCTTGTGGGCATATCGATACATCCTTGCTCTCCACTGCATCACAGAAGCTGTCTGGGCAGGTGCGCAGGTCCGGAGAGCAGGTTGAGTAATCTTCAGATATCCCTGAAATAAGAACCAGAAGGGAAAAGAAGATGGTGAGAGGAATATTGTAAACCACATCTCTTTTATTGCCGAATGGACCTGATCTAGACCTCTGGTTCCTCTATTTCACCTCTGAGGGAAACATGTTCCCTCACGGCCCCATTTGGTTCTAATGTGGTTCCTAATGAGCTCATAATTAATAAGCACATGGTTCGGTGGTGTTAAAACCCACCCAGCATTAAATGGAACCTACCCTTCTCCACGCCTTGCCTCCACTGGCATCTGCCCGTGGTCGCTCCCAGGCCCCGGACCGGCTCGCATTCCCCTCGCCGTCGGTTTAAGGCGCAGGACGGGAACTGCTGGCTCTCCTGAGCGGCCCTGTGCGCTGCGTCAACCACAACCACACACAACCAACGCTTGAGCCACTGAAAACCGTGAGCGGGCTCCACCCGGCCCGGTCTGTTCCTGCCTCACCTTCGCCCTCCAGCCGGACGTGAACGTGCGCGCTGGCCTCCAGCTGCGCGTGCTCCTCCCTGACCACCACCACGTACTGCAGGTCCTGGCACTCGGGCCTAAGCAGAGCCCCCGAGTCGTTCACGTAGAGCAGCGCCCACATCTCGTCCGGAGCCTGGGCGACGCTTATGGCTGCGTGGCAGGCCTGCGCGTCGGCGGACGCGTTCCTATCCGGCACCTCCAGTCGGTACGTGACACGGACGCCGTCCAACTGCTGGCAGTTTTCCACGCAGACTCTGCCGACCTTCGTTAAATGGGGAAAAGATGAAACTAAACGTCTGAATAGGCTTTACAGGCTGCGGTCAATAAAGTCCACCAGCAGGGGGCAGTGTTGCTGCGTTTCTACCATTCGCTGGAGCCCGACCAGTATTCCCAGTGACCCTGTGGGCATGTGGACGCCCGCTGATGGTTGATTTGCCTACGGCAGCACACCAAACTGGGACTTCACGTACCTGCGCGTAGTCGGAAGCTCTGCGCGACAGCGAGAACCCGTGCGTGACGTTAGCGAAGCGGATGTCGACCGGCAGGACGGTGACGTTGAAGTGCAGCAGCACCGTCGCCTCCAGGCCCGGATAGGTGGTGTCGTTGACCAGGAAGTCCAGCTGCACGCTGCGATTCTCAGTCACCCACAGGTTTCTCTTCAGGACGAGCTCTAAGTAGAAGGAATGAAATCGTCAACGTTGGCTCCCACACAGCAGCCGGTTGCGTCCGGTGGCCTTTGGGCTCCTTACGGTAGTCGCGGACAGTCTCTCGAATGCCTCCGTGGGCTGCTGTTGTTTCACTGAAGGTGGATTTTATATCAAATGTGTCCTTCACCCACGGGTCGCTGCTGAGCAACGTCCCCACGTACTTGTTGTGGCTCTGGTCAATGGGGTAAATGGGCGTCAAGTCCCGGTCGAACACAGACACGGACCCAAAAGTTCCGCCCTGGAAACGAGGAGGGAGAAAGTGAGGCACCGGACCCTGATGTGTCTACAGACCCGCGGGGTTCTGGTCGTCCCACCTTGGTCCGGTTGAAGCTGATGATGACGTCCGCGGTGTCCGTCCCGTTCACGTACGGCGCGTTGTCGTCCTCGTCGTTGACGAACACGTCCAGGGACGTCTCCATCTTGGTGATGAGCGTCTCCGTTCGGACCGTGCAGACCAGCAGCAGCCTGTAGCGCTCGCTCTCCTCTCGGTCCAGCCGGGCCGTCACCACCAGCTCCGCGGTGCTGCCGTTGACGGCGAACGGCACCGGGGTTTCTGGGAAAGCAGGAAGGAAACACATGAGGCCCCGTGTCAGATGTGAGAGGGAAGATGAGTGAGCTCCTCATTGAGTCGAACCTGATTCCACGTTGTAGGAGACGGTGTAGTTTGGGCACACGTTGGTTCTGGTGAGCCGGCGCAGTTGCCGTATGGGCCCTGGGAACCTGTTCTCCATGATGTGCGGGTTGGACGTGTCCCTGTGGGGGAAGCACAGCTCCTTCAGGTCCGTCTGGGCGCACTGCGGCAGCGTGGCGTTGACGAAGTCCAGCGTGATCCGAGCGGAGACCCTGGGAACGCACGGGGCCTTCCTGGAGAAGTTGGACAGCGCCACAGCCTGCAGGTGCAGCTTCTTCACGGACCACGAGTGTTGATCTGAGCCAGAACACAAACAAAAGAAGGCTTTTTGATGACGGGGCTCTTTTTGCCCTTATGTAATTACATTATCATCCCGGGGGCTGGGACCTGGAGCCAGAGCCATAAAGCATCGTTAGTATGCAAAGAGCACAAACGCCAGGGAGCTAATCTTCTCTGGCGTGCACACGGATCCCTGGCAGTGAAGCAGGAATGTGCATTACGTCTGTCCTCGACTCACTGAGCAGGGCGAAGTCGCTCTCCTCCAGGGACTTGTTTAAGGACAGCACTCCGGTGAGGACGTCCAGGTGGAACCAGGAGCTGTAGACCAGGCGCCTGAAGGAGCTGCCCCAGCACAGGTAGAAGTGCGGCCGCTCCGCGCTGGAGTTCAGCACGGCGTGCAGCTGCAGGACGGCCGTGCCCGCCGGCTGGCCCACGTGCACCGTCTCCGTGTACTCATTCTGGGGGAAGCTCATGCCTGCCGCTCCTGGGGACACGGAGGAACCAGATGTTCAGATGACACGGCGGCGACGAGGCCTGAGGTTGCTGCTCTGTCACTGACCAGGACCGCGCACGCATCTGCTGCTGGACACAATACCCGGCAGCTGGATGGAAATGAACACATGCGCGGAACATGACAGGTTCCCTTTCTTTCCTCTCAGATCAGCCTTTCATCTTCCCCGGTAGCGGAAATTGAAAGTGGGGCTCAAATGACACTTATGCAGCTCTTTTAATGAATTTCTCACGCGGTCAATAACGTGGTTTCCAATTCTCCTTGTGTTCACCTTGACTAGTTTAATTACAAGGGATAACATGATATGGAGGAGAAATGAATCACCACCTGCCATAGGGTGCTGTGTGTGTGTGTGTGGGGGGGTAGACCATAAAGAAGCTATAGCTGCTTGCTCTTTACAGGAAAGTGGAGATGCGCGTGTGCATCCTGTAATTATATCCCTGTTGTGTTCCTCTTTGACGACGGTAGGCGACCATTTAGGAAACACACTAATGTCATTAGCAGACAGCACAACTAGATTTTCTATTTCTGTTGGTGCAGTTGAGGCCTCGGCTCTGGTTTCAGACATTGATTTAATTTTGCGGGTCTTGGATGACAGGAGGCCGAGCTGATGGATAAAATGTGGCCGTCCTCTCTGAGGAGGGGGGGGGGGGTCACTGACAGAGGCTGCGGCCTTTTCATTAGATGCAAAAACAAACAGTGCTTGCTGCTGGATTGTAATGGAGGTGTGTGTGTGTGTGGGGTGGGGGGTGGGGGGGTCGCCTTCACCACTGGTAGCATTTAGCATTGTAGTGATGGCTTTTTTTCTGATTTACTGCATCTCTTCTACTACTTAACACAGCAAAGTTGGAGGCAGAAGCAAATTGGTTTAACATGGATGTTTTATGAATGTGATGTTTTATGCGTGGAAAGGCAGGAAGCGATACTAAAACTGTGTAACGCGAGCAGCTCTCCGTCTGTGTGCTCAAAGTGCCCATTAGAGGGAGTCGCTATCACACGGACACAAACAAACAGGCCGCTTCCTTCTTCATGCACGCCTGACGCCTGTGCTGACCCCATAATAAAATAAGGCTTCTGCATTTCCACCCGGCTTGAAAACACTCCTTTCAATACAATTCATTTAACCCACACAGGTCTCAGGACGCCGGCGTGAATCACGCGGAGCAGATGACGGCAGCTCCAGCAAATCAAAAGTCGAGGGGCGACGCGTTAACGGGCGGCGGCCGAGCAGCGCTGCCTCTGGCTCCGGGCCACGTCGGCTGGACCCCCGGGCCACACAATACCTTTATATCATTCAAAACTCAATTTCTTTTCAGGACCGAAGCCAACAGAAAGCAAGCAGTTTATATCAAAACTAATTAATTGAATGGATCAAGCAGGCCTCTCCCAGCGAATGGCATCTTGGCCGTTCGCTGCCATGACGATGATTTTCCAAAGCATTACCTCATTACCTTCACCGAACGACGGACCAGAACGATGGAAATACAGATAGTAATGACATTTCACCTCTTATCACTGCGCCTGCGATTTAAATAGAAACCACGCACAGCGAGGTTTTCCGCCATAAGCTGCATTTGGAGCAGCTCCAATCTGCCCGAGCTCGAGCTGTGCAAACACGAGCATCACAAACAGACACTTTACTGCCTTTGCGCCGATAAAAGCGACGCAGCGCGGCCACGGCGTCACGTCTTCAAAAGCTGGAGTAAGTAATTTAGCAAACAGAGCCCGGGTTTGCACAGAGGGAGCCAATCAGTGTTTACAGTAGATACCATGTTCTGCTGAAGAGACGGTCGCTCCGCGTCGTCGTCTGAGCTAATTGCGACTGCTGTTTTGTCCTGCATTTCACCTGGTGAAGGACACAGAGGACAAAAGCGGATCACCACAAGGTCCGACGCCGCGAGCTCAGCCACAGACCGCAGCCCGTCTAGGACCGGTCGGAGCCGACGGGGTGGGACGTCCTCTCCGTCGTCCCAGACAAAGACAGAAACTCAATTAAGTCAATGCGGGCTGTGGCTGATAGATTTAGTAGCCATGAGCTCATGTGCTGGAGTCACCCACAGCCTTACTAATACACCTCAGTAGACCCCCCCCCCACGCAGGCGTCCTCGCCCAGCATCCTTGTCAACGGCCCGGTTGCTGTGCGACTTTCATCCATAATCGGAGCTGCTGCGGCGGGAGCCCAGACCGACGCCCTCTACTTCCCAAGGTCAATGTGCTTTTGCAGGAGGCGCTGGTAACGACCCATCGGAAGGGCAGCGTATCTGGCAGCAGGCCAATCAATAACCCCGCTAATCAACCACGATGCTGATTGTTTTCCACTGATGAGGCGGACGAGGGGGGGGGCGGCTGAGGGACGCGGGTGTCCCATCATCTGGGCTGCTTATAACACAAGTCCACTCGTTCTGCTGTGCTGCTCGTGGAAATATCGCAGCTCCCGTCGAGGGTTAACGTCGCAATTTGCCTCGTTCGATATCTCACACCGTCCATCATACGTTGCTAAGTAGGGAGCATTAAGGAGCCCGTTGTACAATAATGTAACTCCTCTGCTTCCACACAGGACTCCTGACGGGTCAGTCCACTAAAATGCTGCACATTGTGTCATTGTTGGACTGTTTCACCTACTGGATGTGCTCTAGATCCTGAGGCTCTCACAGCAAAGAATCACTGAGAACGAAGGAAAGCGGTTTCCCGTTGTGATGACACAGTCGTTACACCTTTCATCAGAGTAACATGACACCTGGTCTTAGTTGGGAGGAGGCAGTCAGGTGGATTTCCAGTTTACTGTGATGCATGCCGTAACATAATAATCAATTACCCCATAATGTAATCCCCCTTAGCCCTCAGCGCACACAAGAGCTGAGATGCAATGAACCACGGTCATCAGTCATCAAGTAATCTAATAGAACATCTCCCTGGGGTTTAACTACAAGCACAGATCCAGTTAGGGGCATTCCTCTGGGGGGTGACGGTGGCATCAAAAATTTAACATCCAGACTGAACAGTCATTAGGCCGCGTTGATAAAAACATCTCCGTTCTCATCAGAGCGGCGCTAAAAGCCCTCGGATGCAAAAATCAAGTCAAACCGATGGGATTTGAGCAATTAGCAAAGTTAGCTACTACAGGTTTTGTTCTATCAGTAGATGTTTGATGCTGAGTCAGGGCTTCTCCGCCAACATGTGGATAACTAGCACAGCTGTACAACCATCACTGTTCACGTCTTAACGAGATCGAGCTAATCCAGGATGATTTTCTTTTCCCAAAGAAACTGTGACATGCAAACAACACAGGGAGTCTGCAGCCGCGCTAGCAGCTCTGGAGGTGAATGTCCCCACGTGGCAACATGTTACTGTGATGATAAACAGGCCCAGGCCTCACTTTTTCCTAAACCATCATTTTGTTCCTATGCAAACACACCACTTACGAAAGAGAAGAAAGATGTCACAGATCTTTTGATTCTATCAAAAGGTTTGTTGTGTTTAAAGGCCGTGGGACTCTCCAGCGCTCCTCTATGCATTTTGGCATCATTCAATTTGATTTGCGATTTCAGTCGATGCACTAAAAAGATGCTGCGATGACTATTTGTCCTAATCGTCTCAGACTCGTTGCACCGTGTGCCACCACATCGGGTTTCACCGTGATCCAGTGGATTACACTATGGAAACAGAGGGAGGGGTGCTGCTTTATGGCAGAGAAGGGACGGTGCCGATCTCTCAGCGCGGATGGAAGTGAAGCTTTAAGAGTTTCTGGCAACAGCAGGTGGTGGAGAGCAGTGGAAAAATAATTCCCAACGTGTTTACCCACTTCACTAAAGTGAAGGATAAAACAAATGGACGCTGAAGGATGCCAGGGAGTGGCTGGAGGAGGAGGAGCAACATCTTTGGGATAAATAACAAAAGGGTTTATGGAAAAATACTGAACGTTCTGAAATATTACTTGAATTTAAGACGACTCCAAACTGGCAAACTTTGCACATTACGACTTGCAGGAACACACAGACTGAATGAGCCGAGCGTCCTTTGTTTTAAGCGGTGGGTCAGGAACAGCAAATGGAAAATAACTTGTCAAGACCCATGTGAAACAAGAGGCCTAAATGCCCCAGGGGCGAAATTTCAATCAATGTCTTCTTGTCCTTTCACCACAGCAAATTAGATTCAAGCCACGCATGAGAGGGAAGTGTGACCCCGAACTGACTAGTGGATGAGGGAAAGAGCTTTGACAGGTAGGAGCAGCGTCTCTGCTTCACCAGCAAAGGTTGGGACGTCCAGCAAAGACGGTGATGATGGACAGGAACACTCACTGAGCTCAGATGGGTCAATGGAGCTGTACAACAAATTCATCATCAATAAACTATTACATTTGTAACTTGAAGACTTTTGCTTCATTTCCTTGGGGCAGTTGGGGTACGTTGGGTCGAGGTACCAGAAACATGGAACCAAGATTTTATTTCTACCACAGACAGAAGCGCAATTTAATCTAAGCGATTAACGCTGCTGCAAACTACTTGTATCATGATGTTTTCCAATTGAACTAAGACAGACGTAGTGACAGGAAGAGTGGGAAATGTGATTGACAATCGCATCAATGGGCAACACAACACAGAAGCTTCACTAAATCATATAATGTAATAAGGAACTAAATCCAATAGCAGCATAAATCAAATGAGATTTATTGGTCTGGAGCTTCTCAAAAGCAAAGGTCGCTGCTGAAAATGCTTCAGGAAGGAAGCCGACGCCACCGCAGACGCAGCTTCCTCTGAGGGCAGGGGTCACCGCCGAGGCCGACCGCCCGCTTAGGGTTTTAAAGGTCAGAGGGGAAGACAGGGTCAAAGATACAGTAACAAGGTCACGGCGGACGACAAACGGATCGATGCTTTTATGTGAAAACATCTGGGGCCTCTGTTTTGTGGGAGTGATGGATAACACGGGCCCTTGTGTTAAGAGGACTCGGCTGATTTCAGTGAAGGCTTTTAAAAGGCTTTCACACACACACACACACACACACACACACACACACACACACACACACACACACACACACACACACACACACTGCTGATCAGCCCAACATCCTCTCTGCTCTTTGATCTAGAAGTAAAATATAAACCTGGATTCATTTCTGTGATTAAACAGCCAAAGTCTAAATCATACAAAAACGAGGACCAACCAAAGTGCTTCAGTGCCTTTAATCCTCAGACATCAGCAAAGAGGCACCAGCCACCAATTCATTCTAATTTATGTCTGGTAATGCTTCACTTAACTCGACTCCTAAGTGCAGGGCGACGTCGCAGCCACATTTAAAGATGCTGATTGTTCTTATGATGAGTGCTGACTGTCAGTTTCCTTTGTTTGATTAGCTCCTAACTAATCAATAACTCTGGACCTTTAAACAGCAACAAACACTCATTACTGCAACTTTTATTTTCTACTCTGATTCTAGCAAATTTTAAATGTCTTGAGTTCTGATGAACTCATTAGAGGTCACGCGGCACAAAAAGAGCAAAAAGAGCGTGATTCAATTACTGGAATATGAGCGCGGACACATTTTGATGATCTACAGCCTCAGAGCAGGAAATGGCTTTTATTATTAGTGACGTCAACAGTCACAACATCCTTCAAACGGCCAGATGAAATCAGAGACAGCTAAATCAATCTGATGTCGTTTTGAGGGCCGTTAACGTCCGAGCCGCGGTCTGAGCGGTGTGTGCACTCGCATAACAGGCCATTTTTCCCTACAGAAAACAAACAGCCCGTGTTTGCTCAGAGACAGGAGCAGCTGCTGCACACCTGCCTGCAGCGCGCTCCCGCCTCCCCTGCACCCGTGCAGGCCTTTGGTGGAAACAAACAGGCAGGTGAGAGCCAAAGGGTCTAATTTGGGTTTCATCGCCTAGTTAATTAAAAATCATGTCCTCGGCTCATGAAAACGTGCTGATCGAACGGCCTGCTGTGGAACAAAGAGACCTGAACGTAGGTGGGGTGTGACTGGAGCATCGTGTGCGATGGGAGTCACCCTTCTGTGCTCAGGCCTTCACTGGTCGCCCCAATAAAAATAAACAGGGTAATACGCATTTCATTAATCATTTTAACAGCGGAGCTAATATATGTTCACATCTCAATTTCACTAAAAGGCTGTAAGAATAATCTATATTTACATTCTCCCTGAGCAAAGACGTGGCATTAACCTCCATCACGACTAGTTTAAAGCCCAACCACATATTCAGGAATTACAAACAGTGGCCTAAATTGTATATAATGTATTTATATGTGTGTACATCCCATTACTGCACACTCCTGAGCAATGACAGTCACTTTAAATATAGAGCGCACGAGCACGGTGTTGGTACAGTTGGGCTGCGGGATTGGGAATGGGATTATAATATTATGATATATGAGAGGATCCGTTTGACTGAGCCATACCACGCATAGCGACCAGCAGCACAATGCAAGCGGGCTCGCTCCCCGCAGCGGCCCACGGCGCCGGCAGAGTGCTCGTGCCATTTGCCACACTTCTCGGAGAAGACCTCAAACTCACTCAGCTTCCAAAAACGTCGCAATTTGGGGAAAAGCAATTTGGCTTTTACGCACGAGCGGCCGAAACCTTGTGCCTTCGTCAGGTGCCATCCAGGCTTCGGCTCCAGTGACTCCGTCCGCAAACAGCGCTATCTGTCATTTTCACTTCTCTTCGGCTTTGATGCAGATAATCACGAACGGTTTGAATTTGAGGTGAAAAGACAGAAAAAGAACAGTTGCGCGCAGAATAAAACGAACCTTATTTTCTGCAGTAAGTTCCGCTCGTTTAAGACATTGTGTATTTCGGCAGAACAACCTTATTCAAAACACTTTCTTGCTTCATCTACGTCCAAATAGAGCAGAGGATGACGTTTACCTCCCAGCAGCGGCGGCAGCAGCAGCAGCAGCGGCGGCAGCATCGCCGCGATCCCTGGAGACAAACCACAACTTGGCCCCATATTCGCGAACCATAGGTGAAAGTTTCTCAGTGAGAACGCGATTCAAAAAAGTTCCTTTGCGCGAAGGCTGAAAATGAGGCGCGCGGCCATAAAATGAGCGAGGGCGACCACACACGAAAGAAACCAAGCAGCGCGCGTCCTCTGCGCACGGCCGCACGCGTAAAGTCCTCAGTGTCCCATAGACGGGCTGCTGTGCGCGGCGGCGGCGGCGGCTGCTGGGCTCACTGGCTGTCGGGGTGGTGGGGGGTGGAGGGGGGAGGAGGAGGAGGCTCTCTGCTCCACTACTCACTGCCCCGCTGCTTCCGCAGCAGCAGGCGGCCCAGCATCTACAGGAAATTTAAGAGCATCATTTAGCGGCAGGTCAGTCGTCTCATTAACGCTCTGCGGGTGGAATTATTAATTATTAGCGCCAGATGCGTAATGGCGCGCGTAAAGGCGCAGTCGCTGCTTTTTAACAGCAGATTGTTGCGCTCGAATTAGTTATTATAACTAACATGTTTATTGTCATGGTCTCACATCATCACAACACTCCTATTTATCATCATCTCGCCGTCAGACGCGTGCAGTGACTGTAGGACCAGCTGTGAGCAGGTCTCAGGACCGAGGCTGGGTCGCTGGGGCGATGCCGTGGAGCGATGCCTCGCTGCAGCCTCGGGGCAGGACACGAGGCGCTCGCGGAGCAGTCGCTCCCCAATCAATGGACTGAACCCGACGCTCTCTGGGACGCGGAGGGAGCAGCGGCGCTCCAGCAAGTTCCGCCAACGAAAGCGCACATCTCTAACGCTTTACTTTTCTCTGCAAAGACCATTTCTAAAAATAATGTTTATAAAATGCCATAAAAATTCGCAACCCTGGAGTAATACATGTAAAGATCAGACGTGTAAGTTCATAAAACATCCCAGTAACACAATTCTGGGTGATTCTAATTAGGGCAGGTTGACTGTAAACAGGTGTTACTGTCAGTGCATCAAGCGAGGACTCACATTTAAAGCGAGGATCATTTTATAATATCATGCTAATGACATTATAAATCATTCTGATGCAACGCTGGGCAGTCACATGGCGTCCACAGAGAAACACAGTCCAGTTGTCAGGCCCAGACCCATGAAGGCTGCACCAACGTCTACAGAAACCTCTAAAAAATCATTAACAAAACTAAAAAGAATTGAATTGGACTTATAAATACATGTTGCTTTTATGTGCACATGTGAAACTACAGGCGCACATGAAGCTGTACATTCAGCAGGATGAATTGAATACTGTTTGCTGTGTCAGGGGACAGTGTGGTGAACATTATGTGATATAAGAAACCCAGCGGTCTGCATCAGCACCATGTATCTTGGATAAAGTTTCCATATGACAGACTATAGGTATCTTGAGATATATGCTCAGCGATAATCGATGAAGATGAGGAAATGTGATGTGTGTGGAAGCACACGTGGCAGTAACGTTGGAGCCCCGGGTTCAGCAGCACCTCGATCTGACATCTGGCTTCAAACCATGGAGCATGTTTAACATGCTTTAAGCCACTCTCAACCAGGCTGTTCACATTTAAATGCACAATGCTTCATCATAAACGCAGATATTTGTCTTTAGCCCTCTGTGACCCGCCCGTATCGATCACATTTTCCTCTCACACTACTGCGTTTCCTCTGCTGGCACAGGAGTTTGGGAAAAGCAATTACAGGTTTCAGTTTGGATCAAGGAGGCACGATGTACTGAACCTACTGGGACCCAAACAACTTCTGCTTATAAGACAATTACCAAAACCGCAACGTCATTACGGCTGGTGAGGAGTGTGTAACATGATTTTATTCTGGAAGGACGTCATGCTTCATTTCATTAACTAAATGGTCATTTCATGATACATGCAGCATCTGACCTGATGCTGAGGCACAAAGATCTGAATTCCTATTAAGAATACAAACATGCTACAACCTCTATATACTGTACAACGACACCCTCTCTTTCTCTGTGTGTTCAATGCAACTGCATAAAGGGCTGCAGCTCCTTGAGGGGACTCGGCGCTGTTGTCCTGGGCTGAATTGGATTTGTGTAATTTCCCTGATTTTCTAATACAATGAGAGCAAGAGGTGTCGCTCCCATTAACGACGCTCCTTTGTGAGCCGCGCGTCTTGACCCCCATTAAAGCGCCGTCACTTGGACAGATGGTTCCCCGACACACGCACGCACGCGCGCAGAGAGAGAGAGAGCCGGTGGCCATGGCAACGGACCCGTAATAGCCGGCCTGGTGTGTGCCGGAATCACTCGGCCTAATTTGTTAAGTACCACCCCAGTATTTTTGATTTAATCAGTGCACAAAACGAGTGGTATCAAATAAATCAGCTGCCTGTAACGAGTGGATCAGCCTCTAGAAACTGGACGCTGGCGACACACAAACGCTCTGAGGCATTTTGTCATCACTTACTCTGTTTCTCTGTGTTGTCTGCCCTCGTCCCGGGAGGACGAGGTCGCGCGGAGCAGCGTCCTTGAGCGTGGACACAGCAGATAGCAAAACATTTTCCGTGCCGCCTGTGTTCACGATCAACAGGCTGAACCTGACAAACACCCATGGAACAGATCGTTCTTTGTTCATCTGTGCTTTTAAATTTCTTAAATTCATAAAAGCTTGTCATTTCTCTGTAGACATTCTGTTTATTTCCATGACACGTACCATGCAACGTCTGCAAATTATACTACAGATGCATTTTGTGGAAAGATAATCTTAATTTATTTAATCTGGCTTTCAAAAAATCCTCATCCACAGAAAACGGTCCCATGATGGTTCTGTTCTATATTTTGAGGAAGAACTTCTTCCTGTAGAGGAAGTAGGCGATGAGCACCCACAGCGCGGTCGCCCACAGGTTCTGGAAGAGCCACTCCCAGTGACTGTCCTGGAGGCGCATCTCCCAGCTGAAGGGGAAGTACAAACCCAGGAGGGAGTGGCCGACGTACACGAAGATGGAGTTCATCCCTGAGGAGGAGAGGCTCCGGTCAAAAACACGCCCCTCGAAACGCATGTGGATCTGTGAGTGCACGGCACCTGGATAGATGAAGGGCTGTCCACCCCACCAGCCTTTGACGTCCGTGACGAAGTAGAAGACGCCGAGCAGCAGGAAGGAAAAGCAGCCCATACACAGCACAAAGGACAAAGACCTGGAAAACAGAGCACAACAGCATCAGATGCAAAATGGCTGCATCATGAAGCCTCCTTTCACTGGGCCTTTACTCCTATTTATATATGTATGGAGAGTATCAGCTGAAGTGGGGGCAAAAAGGACTCTTGGCTGGGAGTTAATTACTTCTAGACATCCAGGCAGGGACTAGTACTCAAGAGCTCAATAACCTGTGCATGATGAACTGCCTATAAAAGGCAGGTGGGTAATGGCGAGAGATGAGTGCAGCGTTAGTGCTGGGCCCCTGTGGAACATCAGGAGGAATTTGCTTACACATCACAGATGAAATGGTATTCTTCCTGCTGAAACATTAAAATGATTCACCTCACATTAAGGGGGAACGTGGGAGCGGAGGCTGGAAAGTAAACCCGGTCCCAGGTAGTAATCGAGCCGCGTTTCACGCAGAAACCCCTGCACACATTCATCAAGCCGCAAAGACTTGTTTTTATAAAAATTCACTATGATTATTCAGACGCTTGATGCCGCTGAGTCGGATCCTGTTCCATTACACGGCCCTGGTAAAGGGCGTAAGTGCTCCCAGCGAGGAGAGCATAAAGCATGCCTTATTTCGCTGGCTGCGAGGAAGAGTGATCACGTTGGGAGGATGTGTAACTGCTCCGTCTCACACTCCCAGCAGCGCCGGTGATTATTTACTGTAGCCGGCCGTCGTTAGAGGTAAGTAAACGCGTGTTTTAGCAGCCTTGATTTGTGCCGCTTGGAAAGACGGCCCTTCTTTTGTGAGGAAACGTGGCTGGATTTAGAGGGTCAGGAAGCACTTACCAAAGGTTTTTATTGACAGGTATAAATCCCTCGTCTCGCGTGCACTTAGAAAGGATGGCTGCAGAGATTCCCTGAGGGTGGAAATGAAACAGATTTCAAATCGATGGGATGGCGATAAAGCAGGGCTGCACCGGGCCGCTGAGGCGCGAGCCAGATAATCGCAGGCTCGGACAAACAGGGTCCATCCAGTCACACGTGCGCCATGTTGGACTGTAAACAAGAGCATGTGAATGTAAAAAAAAAAAAAAAAAAAAAAACAACGGCCACTTAGAGCCAAGTTCAAAGAACAACCCATCTGATGAATGCCTCATCTATGAGCTTTAGCCGCGGCGTCTGTTTACCTTTGCGTGTGATTTAGAAACATTCTGTGCGCCAGAGAGAAACCGGGGGCAGCAGATCAGAATCCAAACACGCTTGTTAGGTGGATATCCATCATGTGTATGGATGACAGAATCAATGGTGTGGAAATAGCCTAGCCGCGGCTGGGGCGGGTCTCCAGGCTATACAGGCAGCAGGACGCGGGATGGAGCGGGTATGTGGGGCAATCGCTCAATTTTAATCTCTCACTTCTGGGGCCTGATCATTGGACTTTAATTAAAGGGGGGGTGAAGATGCATACAGTAGCCGTGCTTGAATATCAATCCGCCCCAGAAACACACAGCGACGGCCGCGTGCGGGACGCGTTCACTCCTCCTCCTCGGAGGAGGAGGAGGAGGAGGAGGAGACGCGCTGATGTCCAGAGCACATGTCTGAAACAAGAGGCGCTTCAGCTGCGCTTCCTGCCTCCCTCTGGGCCAGAATCGTATACAAAAACTCAATATCAGGAGCAGCCGATCGCTAAAACTAATCTTGTCTTTTTTGTTAGTGAAAACACTTTGTGGAACTCAAAATAGACCAAATTAGTCAGATTAAGGAAACATGTGAAGGCTAAAAACATGTGTTTGTCTGTACATAAGAATATAAAAAGCTAGTTAACCAGTTAATAAAGAGCCTTTATTGATTCCTCCTCCTGATCGTCGCAGCATCGTTAGTAGTGTCCTCTGGTTTGAGTGGTGAACTATGAGACGCAGTGGAAAAACATAAACGCCTGATGTTTATTTATTTGGTCCTTTATCACTCGGCGCCTGTGGGAGAAGCTAAATGGATCTAATTTATTTCACCCTGCAGCCATTTGCTCCACGATAATGGTCAATAAGATCCAACACCAGGAGACATACAGGGGAATTTATCATTTAAGAATGGAGGTTAATTATATAAAAGTCTCACAACACAGCTTCAACCCGTTCTCACTTATAGCAGTGACACAAATATGTTTTCATTCATTAGGATTTAATACTTCATTAATATTGGACCTATTATTTTGCTGTACTCAGATTTACTACAAGATTAAGCACATAAACATTTATTCTGTATTGTAGCTAAGTTGTTGAGGTCAGAGCTTATATTTAAATAATGTTGGACCATTAATATACACTTATATGACAAACTTGACTACATGAATTCAATTAGAAAAAATAACGCATAAAAATAGCTTTCCTGCCTGAAGCCCTGCTCCAAAGTGAGATTTACACGTAGTTCAAATAAATAAACCTCCTACAAAAACACATTCCAGCGTGCAGGGAACCTGATACGTCAGACCACAGCAGAGGCTCGGTTACGTCCAGCAACCAGCGTACGCAGCTTCAATCTAACGGGGCCGAGCTCCGATTCCGAGTGTTTTCTCTGGCCGAGTCGGCCGCTTCCCCTGTTTTCGCTCTCTGCGCAGTCTGCTTTCAGAGAGAGAGAGAGAGAGCGAGAGCGAGCGAGCGAGGGAGCTGCTCGGCCAGCTCCTCCGGGTCCATCATCGCTCCGGGTCGCGGCACCAGCACCGCCAGCGCGGGACGTGCGACCCCTCCCGCTGACCCCGTTTTTGCTCGGGCCGCGTCTTCGGGGCTTCGCTGGCGGCGGCGGCGGCCGTGCAGGAGCTGCAGCCCGGCCCTCCCTCGTGGACGTCTGTCCATCCAGTCAGAGCGGCCTCCTGTCGCAGGCCTTGCAGATGCAAAACGGACCGGCTCATGTAACACTTGGCTTCTCCCTGCGGGACGCGCTCCCCTACTACATGAAACAGAGCCCAGCGCGCCTCTTTTTGTGTTTTTAGACCACCCAGAATCTGGATGAATCCAAAACCAATCAGACCTCAAATGTTATTGGAATAGATTTATCATTCTGACCTCGATTTAAATGGACTTTTCTGTTGGACCTCTTCCTGCCTTTGATCTCTATGTGTTTGCTGAGGTCTCGCTTGCAGGCTTATGAACGGAAGCAGAGCGTGTCCCCCTGAGGTACTGGATACTCGTGTCTACCCGGAAATGCATGTTGTTTAATTATACTGAGATCACACACGGGTCTTACTAATGAATGGTGTTGGCAGCTATGACTAATCTCTAAGTGACAGGAAAACATGCTGCACAGTTTACCTGCAGGTAAACCCGCTCCGTTTGGGGTGAGTCGCTGGAGCAGAAACCTGAGCGATCTGTTCATTTTTTTACATTTTCAACCGAGCCGATGATGCAACGTACCAGGATGATGGCCCACGCAAGGAACCTGCAGAGGATGTGGAAGTTTATCCCCTTGTAGTAAATGATGATCTTGCCAGCCTGCAGAGAAAAAAGGGGAGAAAGACACAGTGATGTAAAGGCCAACAACTGCACTGTCCGTGTATTTACCCTCAGGTAACTAAATAGGCCTGGGATGTGGGAGTCAATGCCACGTCCCTGACTTGGCGGCCACATTTCCCCCGTCCTGTCAGGCCAGATGTGCCGTGTAAGTCCTCCGCGGCCTTTGATTAATTTGGTGACGACGAATGTGTCTCAGCCGAGGACATTAGCACGGGCCGACACAGACGGGAGCAGCGGGCACCTGGCGCGTCGTCCGAGACCCGCTGACTGACGGGCTCAGCGCCGGCCGCCCACAGGGAGTTGAGCAATGCGGCCGCTCGGGCCCGCAGCTTCCCACAGCAGGAAGGCTCGTAAGCGACAGCGGTGCCACCGGAGACTCAGAGAGCGAGGCCGCTCCCACAACGTTTAGTCTGTGAAGAGCAGCAGCTGTGCAATTTAGGGTAAAGCGGGAAAACACAGTTCCTGTAATGATGATTCACAAGCACGGATCGGAATGCAGAAGTAGGAGTACAGTATGTCATAATATATTAGATACTAACGCCACTGCTTTTTTAGATAAAGGTATCAACCGACCTCTCCCTGATAGTGGTGCAGTATTTATGTAGAAAAGGATCTCTCTCTGACAACAACACAATCAGGACACAAATATACTTGTTTCACCTGCATGCCCAGAAATCCCATTACTATGGAGTTGATCGTGCCTAGAATCCCCTCAGGGTCAAAGGGCTGTGTGGTGAGATACATTGGCTGGAAAGAGCAAAATATAAAACAAAATCAGCAACATTGTTTTAATAAATTCAGTCCCTGCTTGACTTTGGAATAAATATATAAAATAACAAATATGTGTGAACAATGTCTTACTCTGCAGGTGGGGAATCTGTACATGTTGTCGCCAAACATCCATCTATCAATGTACCCTGCTGCGCCCCCAGTGCAGTCTGGGTAAAGTCCATTATCACCGATACCACCAGGTCCCAAATACCCTCTGATAACAAGAAGAACCCATACACGTCATTAGAAATGCAAACATAGTTAACATTAACCATCCTGTTGCACCAGCTGTGACCCGTTACTGTGGTATTACTGTAGTATTACTGTAGTATTACTGTAGTTTTTTAGCATGGACGCTCGGTGGGAGGAGCAGCGCGGGCAGGAGACACAGGGAGAAGGAGATGGATCCTCTGCCTCCGCTGCTCTTATTGCACAAGGCAGACTAAGATTGGCTAATTATGGCCCGCGAAGCGTCCACCACAGGCCCCATAAATCACGCAGGTTCATAACCCAGCCACACACGGCGCAGGCCAACACCTGCCCGGCTGAACAGCACCTGGACATGGAGACGCACGCTCAGCGCGCGTGTGCAGGGAACCTTCAGACTCACGTGGGGCAGCCGGGCACGGGCATGAGGAAGGTGATGCACAGCCACAGGGTCTCCAGCAGGAAGATGATGAGCCACTGTGGCCAGTAAAGGAGCACATCCTGGATGGGGTTCCACCAGTGATACTGCATCACACACAGCTCTTGTTACACAAACTAACACAAACCGTTGGTTATTATAAGACTTTAACCAATAATATTTATTGCAGTTATTCTCGCTATAGGATAGGGCTTTTTTTCACGCTCGAGCTCTAGCGAGTACTGTAGCGACTGATGGGACTGGACTTGACGGAGCTGCTCACCGATCTCAGTGGGATCTCTTTCTGGCCCCAGAAAGTCTGCAGAAGAGACAGAGCAAAGTAGGTGAAGCCCAGACGCTGCAGGACTCCAGGGAAGCGCAGCCAGGACCACGACACTGAAACCCAGTCAACAACTCAAGGTATGAGGCTTCTCACAAGCTCAAACAAGGTTCAACTAGAACTCATGGCGCGAAGCTCCTCCTCCTGATTTTGCAGGTTATAGATCAGGAACCTGATAAGAGAACGGCTCGTCTTCATTACTACTTCCTGAGAAACGCAGATGGATAGTTACACAAATAGAGCACGCTGTCACTCTTCAGGATGTGGACGCGTCAAGGAGGTGGGAAGCTAATGAAAGATTCCCAGTTATCTGTTGGTCTCAACAAACTGGTCTGGAAGGGATGGGTCTCAGATTGATTGTGATCTCCACATTAGTTAATTGAAAACCTTTTAGCTGCACAAAGTGCCGTAAAAACAACCCGATTTCAATCATTGATCCAACCAAATCAAATAAGAGGCGGAAGTCCATCTTTTGGAGAGAGGAAGCTCGTCATGATGACACTTGGCTAAAATATGCAGGTTAAAATGTTTTGGGGCTTGTTGGGTTTTAGGGGCCGGTCAATGCAGTGTGAAAGCTCTGCTGCCTACGTTTAGTGGTGATTGAGTGAAATGATGATTCCACAGCCAAAGTGAGCAAAGCAGAAAATACACGTTGAAAAGCCCAAAGTAAAGAGTCGAGTGGAAAACTTTTACAGAAGCGCGTTTTTAAGTCTATTCAATCCAAGTTTACATACTGAAATTAAAAGCATTGACGGTTTAACATACTGAGCTGATTCAACTCCACCGTCTTCCTACATCACTGACCAGCCGAGGACGACCTCATCCGGGAGGCGAGAAGGTGAAACTCCAGCATCACGTCTACAGCTGAGGCTGGTAACACTATCTGTCTGTAATTGTCCATTACTGCAGTGCGTACTTTTGCTCAATCTGCCTCTGGTAAACATCCCCCGGTGCTGGGTTTGGAGACTGCACACACAATAACAATATTTCTGTTAACCCATTTACACGGGGCACCACCCAGGAGGAGTCCATTAGCACCGGGGAAGGCTAATGTACGAGGGGCACCCTTCAAATCCCCAGGTGGAGGATGAAATGGGGATTTTTTTTAATGCACGCTTTCATTTATCAGCAGTCTGGATGTAAATGCGTTTCTTCATTCATCTCCAGGCGTGAACAAACGAAAAGAGCCACAATCTGTCACATCTTTTGCCATTATTGCACGTACGTAGTCTGCCGCCGTGGTTGACGAAGCAGAAGCCGATCACCATGAGCGCCACTGTGCGCCAGGTGATTTTCCTCAGCAGCTGCAGGCGGCCGACTCCTCTCTTCTGCATCGATGTGAAAGCCAGGACCACGGACGTCCCGATGATGAACACAAACCTGGGGGAGCAGAATCGTTTTCATGGCAAAAATATGCGTGTGTGTAGATGTGTGTATATGAATCAGGCTGACGTGTGACGCACCACGGCATGACGACGTCTGCCACAGTCAGACCTGCAAAACACAGAGACATACATTCAAATGGAGAAACAGACAGCTGGGTCTTAATACTTTTTACACAGGTGCTTCGTCCATTAACTAGAAATTGGAAAAATATGATTAATAAACATCTACACTCCTATGAAAGCAGCAGCCCTGCAGCAAAGAGATTATTAATCAGACTGTGAGTGCAATCAATAAAATTGTGTAGATGATGAGAAAAAGCTGTGATGCATTTTTAATTTTAAAACAATAACTTTTGAAAAGTTGCAGTGACACTTTTACATTTTCATAAATCTGCAACTGTCACAGCGGCTCCATCCTGTGTTCTCCCAGCTGTCCATCAAACGCTGGTTATTAATAACAATAAAGCGCTTTGCCTCGGTTACATAAGGAACGGCATCTATCATGATTAGCAGCAACGCTGCAGACTTAACGAGGAGAAGGCTGCGGCTGATTAATAGGCCACGCGCTCATTTCCTAATAACGGCGTGAAGGCGGCGCAGGAGCACCTGCTCTGTCCATAAACAGACCACTGTCCTCGCCGCGTCCCTTCATCCACTAATTTCATTTGAACGGCAGATAGTGTTTAAGAGGAAATGAATTAATCACGCGCAAGATGCAATCTGGGTTTATTTTAGCCGGCGTTGTACCGTTCCACGGTGCGTGCTCAAAGAACCAGTAGCCTCCTCCACCGCCGTTCACGAACACCATCACTGTCAGGGCGAACCTGCAAACACACAGCAGTGACTCGGCCCCATAGAACAGAACACGCAGCACTTAAATCAGCAGGTGTCGGATTAATGTGTGTACAATTAAAATCATCATAGAGCCGAATAAACAGTTGATAGCATCGTAGTATTTATACATTGTGACCCTGCTTTAGATCTCTTAGCTAAATGTTTTGACCATGGTTCTGTTTGCATTCCAATCAGTTCATGCACATACAGTATTAACATCTGACTCAAAGCGGTCCAGGACGGGTCTTTTTTATTCTGTCACACTCCAAATGCTAGGTAATGCAATCTAAGCATTATGAATCACTCAGGAAATGAACACTTGTCCTCTGGATCTCCTCAACCAGTAGTGCTGACTAAAGACTTTGCATCTAATATATGAAACACTTTATACTTTAGCACTGGCCGAACACAGCACACGTGATGGAGTGCGGCACTGGACCAGACACTGGAGGAGAGAAGGTGTCTGACAGAAAATGGGAGGGTGCCATTAGCCGACACGAACGCAAGAGGTTGCATAATCCAGTGGTCCAAGGCAGACTGCGTGCATTCATCAAATCCAATGTCTGCATCAGGCACTACTAATTAGATCCAACAGAGAAAAAAAATCATAAGGGGATATTTGAGCATTCTAACCAGATTAGGACAACCTCTGAGAATGCGACTGATAAGATACTGTATCTACCTCTGCTTTGCCTTGTTATTCTGCCTAGATTTAATTAAGAAGTGCACCAAAGCCATTACTGCTCTTTTAGCCCCAACCTACTGATGCAAGATTTTAATCGGCCCCTATCATCTCAAAAGGGCTATTAAAGAAGAGCAACCCACGGTGCGTGCCCCCCCCCAATACACACACACACACACGTGCGTGCACACAGGCACAGGATATCATTCAAATTTTGACGAACATATCCATTAGTTGCCATAGTAACAAAGACAAAGGTTAAATTAGCAGCCAGATGAGACCCGCTGAAAATCACTGCACTATCACAGCTTTCTGGCCATTTTTTAATTAAACGCTCCGAGTAGTGATTGTGTGCGAGGGCTCCATTATCGGCGGATTAAATTACAAATCCGACACACGGTGGACACTTGCAGCTGCTGATTATGATTAAGGGGGAAACTGCAAGTGCCTAATTAATATGACACCCTTTTGTTTTAACACAAGATGAACGACCACTGATGAAACGTCTGGGCTGAAGCACCACAGGCTTATTTCTTTGTTCCTAATCAGGTTTGAACTGCGAATGTCCCTGTGAAGTTCTCAGTCGGACATTTGTCACTTGACTAATAGACTTAATTCATGTCTGGAAATCGGCTCCTGTGATTTATAGCTAATAGATCACACACGGACGTGTCATTCTTGCAGGAGTGGCGACTGGTTATGAGTCACAAAGCGGCGCTGATGGACTTGTTGGATTTGAACTGCTGTACATGGATTACCAATTAGAGTATAAGCTCAGTACATTTCCCCCGTGGAAATGGATAGTTACAGCCACAGCTGAGCATCGAGTTACCTGCTGTGCCGGCTCTATCAAATACACACACAGACACACACAAGATGTAGTCATAATAAATTACTACCCAGGTTCTTTCCTTGTGGCCAAACATCAGAGCATATCTGAAACTAAACCACAGGAAAAGTTGGAGCCTGGAGGCACAATGAATAAGCCACCTGGTGTCAAAGCGACTGACAGTCTGGTGTTTAGGCCCTTCTGTTCTACAGCGCTGCTAAACGACTGACGGGGCGATTTTCAACAATAAGGAAACTGGCGACAGGCCTTTTAGCAGCGTGGCACAAGATTAAAATCCAAATCCTTTTAGAAAAATTAACGTCCAACTGGTCGGCCGCGGTTCTCTGTAGATCATGTCACCGGAGCCTGAGCAATGATCAGAAAAGCCTTTCAGCTCGGAAGAAACGCAGTTCGCCGTTAGAAACGTCTCAGCGTTTATGGCAGATGACTGATGTGTCTGTTCTCTAAAAAAAAGGAAAAGTTGATTCGTGTCACGGGCCATGGATCATAAGTCACGGGGGCCGAGGAGGCGCAGGCAGCAATAAGCTTGAATGATGAGTCTCGCTTTGATGAAGTATGTTGTCAGGTATGAGAGCTTTTACTTTTATCCATCATCAATATGCAACAAGTATCTGTAAAGGGACACACGGTTAGATTAAACAGGGCACAGGCTCCAAGTGTAGCTAAAAAGAAGCAGAATTTGAATATATTTTTTGGTTTCTGGTGTAAATGTACTCAAACCCATTCAAACTATATGCTGTATATTACTTGTCACGTGTGTCTTCATGAGAAACCCCCACACGGCGACCGTCCCATTAATCTACTGGCCGCTGCTTCTGTGCTGCTGGATTTCCTCTCGCTCCTGGTCTTGGCAGGAGATCTATGGCCATGTGGGTGTGTGCTGATATGTTGACGGTATTATTATATCAATTATTTGGCTGGGGGGAGGTCAGCGCCGCACCAGCGTCCTGTTTCCAGAGAGGCGTGCTTTGTATCTACCCCCGGGCCACAATTAAGGCCAGCAAGGAGCACCAGATTCAATCACATGCATCACTCCTGTCTAATAGAAGCACACTGTTCCAAACGCGACGCTGATATCAGAAATCATGCTGAGAGCTACGCCGCCTGATCGCAGAAGCCTGGGGGGGACGTGTGGCCAGACCGTGACCTCTGCAGTTACTCATTACACGGGCCTGCAGTGGCTCATCCTGCCTGGCTGCTCCGAAAAGAGTTAGCGTGTGAAGGAGCCGCGTGTGGTGGCGCGGCGCCGAGCAACATGGCCGCCGATGCCGCGCGTACCCTCTGAAAGCGTCCAGCGAGCGCAGACGCGCTTTAGCTTTACCAGCGACGTCCTCGGCCTCGAAGTCACGTGCTCCATCCTGGGGAAACAGCAATATAACACGTTTGGGTTTAAATTGCTGAAATATGTATTACGCGCAGGAATTGTGGCGATGCAATTGTTTTGAAATGTAAAAAATGTTCACAGAAGTAAAAGACGCTGCACGGGTCAAAATGTCTGAAAACAGCGCTTGAGCTCCTTTCCCCGGCGCCCCTTTCTCCCACTCCCTGTGAAGGCAGCATTGAGATGACCCTGGCCTATTGCCCTCTCAGTTGGATTAGCCTGCCTCCCTGGCCTCCGCGGAGGGGTTTAAAGGGCCAGAGCAGGAAGAAAGCGGCGCTAATACGTGATGATGGATCTGCATGCCATCCAGGCAGCATATGGAAGGCAGAGACGCGTTGGGAGGCTGAGAGGAGCCATTCATGTTCACCCAAAATACTCTGCAGCTCATGCCGTCGAGCAGGATGATTGGACGGATATGACGCCGCGCGCAAGTCTGCTCCACGATCGCCTCTGCTAACATTTGTATCAATCATTCCATTAGTGTCTCCCAGATGACTTGATGACTGGAGTCTCCGAGCAATTTCAGCGTGTATGTCGGGCTGCGAAGCCGGCCAATGAAAACAATGCAACGGAACTGCTGCATCAAGGAAACGCCGGTGCTTGATTACAAAGAAGCCATGGTGCAGTTAGGCTGCTGATCTTTGTAACATTTGCAAACTAAAGTGGAGAATTCACGAATAAAGAACCCAAACAAAGACGAGTCACGTATTTTACTTACACACAGAACATTTGTGGGTTTAATGGAGCATTTTTAACTTAATGGGTTGTTTGCCATCTCATCTCAAAGCTGCCTCTTGGCCAAGGTTTTGATTGGTTCGTGATTAATCTATCGATCAAATCAAGCATCTACGCCTCCGCGCTGCGTTGGGGAGATGATTCTAACGCCTTCACCCGAGGCAGCGTTTTACTTACATTATCCACTGAGCTCTGTGGGGCTCGGCAGCATATGATCCTAACACACTTTGAAGTGCACGGCCTCCTGTGGGAGGGACCAGAGGTTCGGTCTGATTGGTCCCAATGCACGGGGAAGCTGGTTTGGTGGGTTTACAATGGGTTTACCTGTAGACGTACGGCGCCATGACAAACAGGAGCGCGATCGTGGCCAGCAGCAGCGCCGCCACCAGAACAGCTGGAATGACAGAGAAAGAGAGCGGAGGTTGACTGACGGACGCTGCGCTGCAAACTGCGATACTCCTCATGTCACGTCTGCATCACGACAGGGTCTGATTAATGCATCCAAACCGTCCCTTCTGGCTCCCTGTCACTCAGGCAGTGTCAAAGGGAAGAAGCTTAGAAAAATCACTCTGCTTAATCAAACTCTACGAGCACCGGAAAGGACAATGAAAGACTCAGACTGAGAGGAAGGGGGAAATAAAAGCAACAGGACTGGACAGAATGGACAGTATTACATAAATGAATCCGCATCAGCAGCAGTTAAACATTCACTGGTTATCAACCTGAGGCGGAGGTGATATCAGTACAATCCTCCTGCGTCAACGCTGGAAATGAGGGGTCGGCCCGAGCACTGTTTGTCTTTAGAGGCAAAGCAAACACTGCCAAGCCATTCGAACCCGGACTGAATCCACACGCCGTGGAAAAGTTATGGCACCTCCGGTGGAAACAGTGCGATGCTCTCAGCACATGAAGACCAAGCAGCGCGCGGCGAGCGCCATCGCTCTTTTAGTTAGTGCAACAATAAAGAGCAGATTAATGGACGCCTCCCGACGCAACTAGATTAAGGTGGCTTCATTGATGCGTTCGCTAAAAGTCAAAGCAAACACTTAATACCAGTCGATGCTGTGGACTGAATGAAGCCCTTGGGCAGGTGACTTGTGGTTTGTGTTGCGATGCAGAATACAGTACTAACGCGATTAAAGGGTGGATCTGATGAAACGCATCCTCGAAAGGTTCCTGCCTGATGGAGCCCTGCCGCCACTCAACCCGAGGCCCCGCAGTCAACTTTGAAATTCCCTCACAGGGCAAGTCTAACCCACCCTCAGCTGCTGACCAGACCATTACTTAAGCACAGCGAGTCCTATGGGAAGTTTGTCTCATCGGCGCGCGTCTGTGGAGCTAATGGAGGCTCATCATACTGCGAGGGGTGCAGTCACACTGACCATATATCTACTCAGATAATGGCTACTTGGCCTTAAAAGTCCGATCTACAACATAATCTGCAATATTGTTAAGTAGAGTGTACATTATGGAGAGAGACGCTTTCAAAGTCCCATTACGGCCTAATCCTTCCACGCTCCCTAATGTATTACCCACAATCCTCCGTGTGCGCAGGCTTCAAAACAAACACGAAAGCTTTTCTTTAATCCTCTTTAAAGAGAGCGCGTCTTATTTGATCGATACGCACCAAGTCCCGCGAGAACGATGGGGGGTCACAGCACACGTGCACACGCGGAGTGATTCTTTTGTTTGCTGACTCAGTTTACACCGTCGTGCAAATAAAAATGTTAAGGGAAAGAACTTACTGTTACTGAGCCTTGACAAGTCATTCGAAACGATGCAACTGATGACAGAAGTGGACTAAGAATAGAAGAAAAGTAGCAGAAAGGCCAAAACAAGAGAAGGACGGACAGAATGGGGAAGGAGCCAGATTGAAACAGTCAATGCAGGTTTGGGCAAAAACTGAGGAAACGAGGAAAAGGGAGAAGGTTCAAAGGGGATTTGACTTGGAAAGGCAGAACTGCCTGTGAGCAGTTTGGCCCCTGCATGAGGCAGGATGAGGAGAAGTCTGCTTCTACAGAGACTCTACTCTGTCTCTGACTCGTCTACTGTCCAACCAGAGACAGAGAGGTTGGAGTAGATTAGCAGCAGTCATAGGGCAAGAAACGACATTTTTAGATTTGTTGTTGTTGTTTGTGATTTTACATATTTTAATCATTTTTATTACTTGCTGCTGGCTTTTGCATTTTGCTAAATAGGTTTTTTTGAGTTCCTTCTCCTCAGCCTAGATCCACTTACGCAGGTATGGGTTGTTTGGTGTCTTATCCACATCATGGGTGCAGCTGACGTTACTGTCTGCGTCCGGCATCTGGATCCAAACAGAGTAATGGCCACCTTCTCCATAGGTTTGTCTCCACCTGTATCCAAAACAGGTAAATGATGAGAAGTTCTTTCTTTATAAGAGACACGTAATGATTTTTTTTATTCCCTTCTTTTTATTACGCGGCTCATGAGCGCCACCTAGTGCCCGAAGACATGAAGTGCACGATCGTTCACCTCACGGCTTCCGTTTCAGGCTTCAAAAACATGCTCCTATTGATCCACTGGTGGGATGACATACAAGCCATCACTTGGAGTGTTTTTTTCCTTTCTAAGGGAAAAGGAAATCAATAGAGGCAGAGTGCGGCTAGAGACCTCTGTACTGATCTGTGAAGCCCAGGACTGGACCTCTGAGAAGAAAAGAAGCCTATCAGCTTGCTCTCGAATGCCTGGACCCACGTTTACAGGTGACCCTCATCTAGGATCTCTGCCGATGTCGTGTCACTTTTGCATGTATAAATATGCTTTCTCCAGTGAACGTCCCCCAACAAGGATTCCACAGGACAGATTTGAAGCTTTAATGAGGCCTCTTCATCAATACTGGAACGTCGGGTCTCATTAACCCCAAAAAGGCTCCTGATCGATACGCAGCGAGGTGGTTAAAGGGAGGGCATCACTCAGGCCCAGGCAGCTCCGGATCACTCCCCCAGCTCTGTAAATAATTGTGCTTGGTGCTGACGCAGTCCGGAGGTGCCTCCACCCTGTTTTATGAGCGCAGACAAGCGTGGTCCACTCCCACGAGCAGCAAAGCGGAAATAAAGCAGCGGCGGAATTAATGTTTAATTGGACTTTGACTGCTGCGAAACGTACCTGCAGAGGGTCGCGTTGCTGGTTTGTGATTCCACCTGCACGGTCAGAGTGAATTTGGTGCCGATGACAACGGACGTGTTGCCGTTGTTGGGCCTGACAGAGGCCAAACGCTGGAACACACACTGAGTAAAACAATAAACGCAGTAACTTTGATGACTTTACACCGACGATTTTAGAATGTTAAACTAGGAGAATGTGTGTAGCCTAGACTTCATTCATGCGACTTTATTTGAAAACGTGAGTGGATTTGGACACAGACAGAGAAACTGCACGTTCTTTACCTTGTAGCAGTAATCTGACATATAAAAGACCTCCACTTCTTCTGTCAGCTGATTGTGGAAGGTTAACAGCGCATGGTCAGTCGTCAGCGTGGGCCCTGCATGGACTAGAGACAGGGGACTCACAGCTGGGGCTAAACATTACGTAGACAGGAACCAACTAGTAGTTGGGTTTGGCAGAGACCAACTACTTTCTAAGACACACATTTTAGTTGAAACGCATCCTTATTCACGTCGTGCTGGATTCAGTAAAGAACAGTTATCACTCACCTGAATGAATGATTCCGTAGCTGCCTGTTAGAAGGATCAACAGAGTTACGCGGGCCTGGATTAATTTCCCAGGCTCCATGTTGCCACCTGGAAACAGACACTTGCGCGGCTCAGATTTATAACGGCAGCGACATAAAGAGTGAGCAAAGGGCAGCATGCATGCGTAGTACGAGGACTCGCATTACACGCGAACTGACACAACGGATGGAATAAAGTCACAGAAAAAAACAAGTTTGAATTCATGTCACATTGTAAAGTGTTTCAGTACAGATGTGTGTGTTTCCCATGTAAGCACTGATCGACACTGGTCCCGATCCACATCCAGCCAAGCGTTAAACGCGGCTCACGGTCACATCCTGCCCCCTCCTCATTTCATTAACCAGCTCATTTGTCTGAGCGCTGGCTGTGACACACGAGTTCACGGGGCCAATCTCACACGGGAGCCTCATTGACCTCTGACATGAACTCCAGTCAGCTGAGAGGAGCCCTGATTTACAAGGACGTCATTATCTGTGCGAGCCTTTTGTTATTTACGACATGCATTGGACTGATCCGACACCAGTAAATCTTGTCCCTTTCTCCTGCTTTGTGCAGCAGGTGCCAGTGTGGGATTAAACCATGCTTGAGAGCTGGCTGTCAGCGGGGAATTGTGCGCAGGCGTCCGCGGGGGCAGCTCAGCAGGACCCCGCTCACGCGCGCTGGCGCTCCAGGCGCCGTGGTCCACTTCCACGACGGGCGCCGAGCCTCCTGCGTGCGTGAGCGCGAGAGAGAGAGAGAGAGAGAGCAGCGCGAGGACATGGTGAGTACAAGGCCTCCCAGCGTTCGCCTTCCGCCTCGCGCACCTGTTGACAGGCTTCGTCTTCGCACAAAGACGCGCTGTCGTCACATTTTGTGTGATTTTGAAGGAGTGAGAATGACCCATGCGGATGCGTTTCTGTGCGCGCATTGAGCCACTGTTTGTTGAAGCGCTCCGGGTTTGAGCCGCCTGTTGCTCCACAGATGCGGCTGATTACAGCGTTGCTAGGATACCTGTCGATGTCGTCGCCTTGTTTCGGGCTGTGACGTCGGCGTCACCTTTGCGCTACGACAATGACCACTCATCCTTAAAAGGCTCTTCTTGGTTGTGCATTCGGTTTGCAGAGCGCTGTGAAATGGTGACATTACAGTTTAGATCCACAAATAAGAAACAAAACGGACATAACGAGCTTTAAACCCACGTGACTCTTCATCATGCGTTATGATTAGGAGGAGACAGGGCCCCCCCCCCTCGCGTCCCACCACCAAATACCTTTGAACCAGCGAGTTCTTTAACCTCGGAATGCGGCCGCTCATTGTTCCCAGATGGGATCTGTGCAGCCAATCACAGGGTGTGTTTGTGAAGCTGCCCCCTCTGAATGTGCTGCTGTCACCTCTGTCCAACCAGGCGGCCAAGATCCAGAGTCTGACGGACGAAGAGCGGGCCCACCTGCTCCCTCTGCTGCGCAACGCCCAGTGGGTGGAGGTGGTGGAGCGCGACGCCATCTACAAAGAGTTCATCTTTAAAGATTTCAACCAGGTTTGCGGCCGCGCATGCGACCGTGCACGGCCCTCATCACGAAATCCTGTTTGTTTTAGGGTACGATATGGTTTGTTTTAGGCTTTTGGATTCATGTCCAGAGTGGCTTTACAAGCTGAGAAGATGGACCATCACCCTGAGTGGTTCAACGTCTATAATAAGGTAGAAAACTGAATTATGTGTCTTTATGTAAAAGTATAATTGAACGTGTCAGTTAGTTTTGGTTTTATGCTGCCTGTGGATTGTCCAGTTCTGTCCTGTTGATTTAAACAAACCAGGGTAACGTGAGGGCAGTTATCACCCAAACAGACACACTTGCCCTCAGGAGAAGGTAAATATCAAAACAAAGCTACTGGAGGAAGTCTAAATATTGACCTTATGTTCATCAGGTGAAACACGTTGCACCAGATGAACGTTTGTCATGTTTACTAACAACTACCCTGCTAATTACATTATAATTCGTAGAGGAGGACTTAAAGGGCAGTTACTTGCCAATGGCCCTTGAGCTGCTTTAACTGACAACAAAAGCAGCCTCATGTGATGCTCTCTGCTCGTTCCCTGATGTTCCCTCAGGTCCAGATCACGCTCAGCACACATGACTGTGGAGGCCTCTCCCAGCGCGACGTCACACTGGCCACTTTCATCGACCAAGCTTCTCTGATGTGAAAGTGGTGCAAGTCCAAACAGCTGGAAACGCGATACACAAATAACCTGCAGTGGTTGCCTTCATTGACAGATTATGTAGCTGTGCGTAAGGGGTCCAAACATTCTGTATAATACTGTATATTGTTGTCCTGTTCAAGGGGAATAAATGAGATTGCAGCCAATTCAACAGTAAATTCATGTTTAAACATTAAACAGCCACTGCTTAGCCACTTAAAACCTGATGGTTTTGTAGAATGTTACTGGTAATATTTGAAAAAGACTAGAAAATGATCTGATGAATGGACTGAATGAATTTTATTGAAAACACAAAACTGTACCATTGACAATCTGCTGGACTCAACTATGAGCTTTGAGGGTTAATGAGAGTTGCTATAGCATCCATGAGCCTCAGAAACTGTTGTGACACACAGACACACACGTTACAGGTTGTAGCCCTCAACTGCGAGTGATGCTTGTTTCACCCAGTTACTGAATGTTGCTGTTCTGAGGTCAAATCCCTGAGGATGTTCGACGCTGAGAAGTCACGAATTCAAACCTCTGAAGGCACAGAGGAAAACACTCCTTATTGCTACAACCAAACCAAAACAGGTCCTTAGAGCTGTTACAATGTCATTCACTTAGTTACTGGAGTTTGAATTAAACAGTTTTATTCCAAAGACATTTCTTACCCACAGAATCATCCCAACTGTGGAGGACATTTCTCCACAGCAAACAGAACGAGTCACATGAAAAGGTCTTTGTTGTGCACAGGCAAGAGTGTCTGGTTGACTGTATTTTAAAAAAGGAGAGACCTTATTGTATGAGGTTGTTAATGAAGACGTTACATCCTGTCTGCGGTGAATCTTGTAGGCACTGGCTAAAGTACAGAAATATCCTACATGTGCAAGAACGTAAATACATTAATAAGTTTAAACTGCTCAGTGTGTTTAAAAAAAAGTTGCTGGAAACACAAAACAAACTTACGAATAACTGATTAAACACCCAGTGGTCTTCAAACGCCTCACACATCAACAAGCAAATGAGCGTTTCCCTTGGTTTCACTTCATTACATTCATAAGAAGACAAGTTACATATTGCACAAACATGGAAATCCACAATTATAACATTATTAGGAAATCACATGAAAGAAGGAGAGCACAGATCATTTTGGTGTTACAGTATGCATCGTTATAACCTGTTAGTAAGTGCGTGCATATCCAGAGGAACAGCCTTGTTAAAAAAAAAATATATAGAACCACAATCAGATGGAGCACAGGGTGCATTTCTCCCATGATAACATTCCCTGCACTGAGTCTCCATCACAGCCTTCAGTGTCTGTACATCTATGAACACGTCAGTACAATTTGTCGAATGCCCTTAAACTGTGAAATTAATGTTTGAAATGGAAATGAGAAATCGTGAGAAACCCCTTTGGACCGTTTCCGTGACTTGATACGCGACATCTGCACAGAGTTGGAATTGAGGTAGATTGAATTAGGAGACAAAACGTTAAAAGAAGATGGTCCACAGGCGACTCCATGCAGTCTGCAGAAGTGGAGCTCCTATTCCTGCCGTGGCTGCAGCTTCTCCCCTCCCCCCTCAGTTTAGAAGCATTCATTGAACATGACTAACAACAAAAGCTCCAAATTCTTCTACCTGTGCCTACAAATCCAACTGCAGATGGACCCAACCAAACGACTGTCATCGTGCTACTGGAAGTGCTGACGAGCACAGACGCTGCAGACCAGTACATCAGAGCTGTAGATTCACGTGAGAGATCACTGTTCTTTTCAGGGCATCGCAGGGCTTTCACAATGAAAGGACAGTTTTACACAGAACCGTGTTAGATAATATGATTAATCATAATAATTTTAAAAAACGACTTAATAGTGCGACTGGCTGCCTATGCCGTGCAATTCTAAATGCTGATTTAAGGAAACTACACTAAATCGTCAGGTCCTGCAACACGATGCTGATAGTGGTTCAGTAGCAAGTAGCTCAATCTTACTTAATGCTTGAAAATTTTTGATTTAAATTGTCAGTTTTGGTCGCCTAAAACTATTATTATTAGTTCTCTAGGTCTGTACTACGTGGAGGAATGATATTTTGTTATTCTGTGTGGAAACGTCCACTTTCAACAGGCCTCCGTTAATGAACCAGTGTGGAGCAGTGCGCCAGGCTTCATGCTAGAGGGCAGCACAGTGCTTCAAGTTTCAGTGCTCTGGTTCTTTTTTTACATTGAGTCATCACACGCTCCCAAACTGAAATGTTCCGGCATTTAAAACAAAAACTTAATGGATTTGTTGTGAAATCAGCATCAGAGGTTATCACTAGTTTAGCAAAGTTGAAATTGAAATGAAAATTTACAACAAATAAAATAACACACACACACACACAAACAAAATCAAACTGGTTTGAAAGCAGTCACTTCTCCTCTGGGCTGATTCAAATTACAATGGCTTTGTGCTTCAAAGAGCTTAGCAGATGTTTCCCATACGTTGCTACAGAGGTAAGGCAACCGTTGAGCGATGAACTCGGGGCTCTGGAAGGAGCCGAGCGCGTTTCCCTGCATGCAGTCGGGTCGAGGCCCGGAGGCCTCGCTCCCATTTAGTGGGCTTTGCCGTTACCATTCATGTGGTTGATGTTTGTCTTCACCTCGGTGTTGTAGAGGCAGTCGAGGAAGCCTTGGGAGACCTCCGTCACCATGGATCTGTCTGGGATGGCCTGGGCCATGCCATAAATAGCACCCTGACAAAAAAGACAGTTAGATAAGATTAGCCAAAAATGTCTAATCAGTTTAGTGCACAGTGGTATTTATAGAATTTGTGTCAGTACATCTTGATAAACAACAATAGAGTCAGTTCCTTATTTAACGGACAGAATTCACAGTACAAGCTTCAGGCAGACATGACATCATGAGCGGTGCTGCAGTGTGTGGGTGTGTGACAGCTGGCTCACCATGCCTGTGGTCTTCTCTTTGGGGTTTTTCATGATGATGCCAACCTGCTCCTTGACATCGCGAATAAACTGTTCGGCCACACCTGGCTGGGTGTGCAGCACTGTGCAACAGATGTGGATGCTGTGGGAGAGAAGGTCACACACATTTGCTTCTTTGTCACTTTTTATCACAGCGCTAATCTGCCGCGTAGGCCATTTCCGGTTCAGCGCGTACCTGGATGGATACTGCAGCGTGTTCAGATTCCAGCCTTTTGACGACAGCGCATTCGACAGACGGAAGATATCAAAATCATTTGAGCCTATCGCCACCACTGACACCTCCGGATCTCCAAACACAAACACCCCCTTTATCTTGCGGATTCTGTCAGTGAGAAAAAACACAGGCATGTGTGTTAGAAGTGATGAGACAGATTATTGTTCTTCTTAGTGCATATGATTGTCTTCATAAAAACACGTCTTACTCTGTTTTGATTTTGCGCGCAGTGCTGATGATCTTCCTGGTGGCATCCACGTAGCCGCTCTCTCCCATGTAGACCATGGTTGCCCAGCAGGCGGCGATGATTCCTCCGGGCCTGGAGCCGGCTATAGAGGGTGAGGCGTAGATTCCACCCTGCCAGTCTGGAGCTACGAAGTACTGGTAGTGACGATACTTCTTATCACTGTACAGGATCACTGAAGAGCCTTTGGGCGCGTATCCGTACTAGAGATGCAACACACAGACATTTGTTAGGTATAATAACTTAGAATCCTATCCCAGCTAGCTAGAGGAGGGGGATTGAACAGGTCACCAATCCATTACAGCAATTTACAGCAATGTCTAAATATTAATTTTAAAAAGATCATTACCTTATGGGTGTCTGCAGAGATGCTGGTAACACCTTTTACCCTGAAGTCGAATGGTGCTAATGGGAAACCAGCCTTGTCCATGAAAACCACCAGGAAGCCTCCCAGACAGGCGTCCACGTGCAGCGGGATGTTGTAGCGCACGGCCAGCTGGAAAACAACAAAGGAAAGTCTCTTCACTCGTCTGCTACTTCCCTTCAGGTTCTATTTACAGGGAAGATGTTTCACTTCTAACCTTGGCCACTTCCTCCACGGGATCCATGATTCCATGAGGAAACTGAGGCATGGAGCACACGAGCATGGCTGTGTTCCCTCCGATGGCTCTCTTCATGGCCTTGAAAAGAGAAGGAACAGCATCAGAACGACTGGTATCAGAAAATAGGAGCCGATTAAGACACGATTATTTGCCTTTTTCTGCTCACCTTCACATCCACTTTCATAGTTTTCTTGTCCAGAGGAACGTGAACCAGTTTCATTCCAAAGTAATGGGCTGCTTTGTCGAAAGCGGCATGGACGCTCACCGGTGCAATGCTGGGAGAAACAGAGCAAAACAAATTGGCAAAGGGGCAAATGTGGCGCAGAGCAGGCTGTGAGGCTTCACCGTGTCTTACATTTCAGGGTGTTTAATGCCCCGTTCATATGCCAGGTCTCTGTACGCTTTACAGGCCATGAGGATGCTCTCGGTTCCACCCGAGGTAACCTGGACAAAGGAACGTCATCACGTCTCTGTCTGGGCTCGGACATGGTCAACTTGCAATATGTGCGATGACTCACTGTGCCACAGGAGTTGGGTCCCCCGTGGAAGAGCGTGCAGGCCATTCGTACGACCTCGGCCTCCATCTTCCTCACGCCAGGGAAAATGTCTGGGTGAAGGGGGTTGCTCCAGGCGAAATCTCCATACACCTACAAGGAGAGTTACAAAATGAGCACCGGCTAGCAGAATCATAACCAAGTCTAACTCTACCAGGACAAATTGTTTTCATGTTCAACCTTGACTATCTGTGCTTGCGCTGCCAAAGTCCAAAGAGATATACAAAGACGTGTACCTTCACTAGGAGCTTTGTCAGCGTTTCATCGCCCCAGTACACGGCGCCGGACACACAGCCTTTCTCCCACTTCACATCATCTGCAATAACACATCAAGAGGAGCTCCCGTCAATACTGAAACAGGATGAGGCTTCACAGAGATAAAAGCAACATCTGACTCAAACTTACTCAGTGTCTTGTACTCTTTGATTTTCTCTAGCACCTGGTTGTGAGAAAGGCCTTTAGGGGGCAGACGCTTAGTGTAGCTCATACCGTCCTTCAGAGTGCACAGACTAGCAGACATGTCATCCAAAGCCTTGTTCAGCTGACTCTGGATCTGCCATGGAGAAAGGACAGCTACTTTATGAACAGCCCCCGGATGCAGCAACAGGCTGTGTTATACACAGCTTACAGAAATGAGCGAGTTCTCATCAGTGACACAATGACCAGAAGTAACCGTGTTTATCACAAGGGTAGTTAATTGTACCAAAGGTCTGAACAACCCCCCAAGCTCTACTCAGCCATAAGTGTGACTCATACAAGGCAGACTAGAGAGTCAGTGAACATCTGCCGGAAAAAGCAGGAACCAATTTACCACAGATACTTACTTTTGTGCCAACAAAGGGTATTTTTCTGATGAGTCGAAAGAACTGCTTCTTCATTCGGGACGTGAGGCCTATTAGCCAAAAAGACAAGGCAGCAGATGTGGTGAAATTCTGGCGCACGGTCAGCCACAAATATCAAACAGCTGAGTGTGACCCGTAATCATAGGTCAAGACAAGACGTGCTCTGTGGAAAGCCAAACATTCCCGCAGCCTTTCATTCTGACCCTGAAAGCACCGACATGCAGCCGGTTTCAAACCCTCAGCCTGCACAGCTTTGATTCGCTCCCAGCTTATGTAAGTCGGGTGGAGCCAACCACCGATCAATTGATAGCAGACCTCGATCTCTGGAATAAACAGTTTGTACTACAAGAAACTTCACATCCCCATTAGCCCACGTGTCGACATCCAACACCGACTGTATGACTCAGATGTCTAAGTGCATAAATGAAGCTGGTTCTCACAGTCATGTCTGAATTGGTCTTCAGACTGTGTCCATGAATCACCTACTTTCTGGCTGGAACAGGAAGCCTTTGACCCAGATGGTTCCCAGCGTGGTGAGGACTGTTGCTGCGATGATCTGCCACGGCTCCAGGTGAGCACAGTGCGAGTTGATCTGCCGCCTGCCCTCCTCCAGGTACAGCAGCACCATCTCCTTGTACACCTCCAAGGCACTCTGCACACAGGACAGACGACAGCATGGCTTCAATGAACGGCCGCAACAGGGAGTTCAGCGCACATTTAACCGCAAGCTTCATTTTGTCTTCATACATGAATTGTGTTTACAGTAATTACAGTGTACTTCAAATAGACTTAAACACAATCACATGAACGTGACGTCACTGCAGACGCATACAATCACTCCCATGACTGAATTAAAAAGATGCACTTCCTCGTCTTAATAGTTAGTCATCAGCAGACAGCATTTCCACCATTGTTGCGAAACAAGTCAGAGACTCAATTAAAATAATATTGAGAGAAATGTGGTTACGTGGCCACACATAACATGTACCAGCACAAATACAGTATGTGCAGCTATAAACACAGTGATATCCTATCCAAAGCCTAACATAAATGCTGGTTACTGGGCAGTCTATATACATTACTTACTTCAGGAGACATTGTCAGACGCACAGTAACACTGTCGGACGCTTTGAGTTGAACAATGGCCTCTTTGCTCGGCAGGAGGGAGTGAACACACCAATACCTGGGCGACTGCCACCAGACTCCACCCACCACCCCAACAACACATCCGTCCATTCATCACAAACATACATACAAGATGTGGACTGTGTGTACACACTCACACACGGCAGCATTTTCCTCATCGTGAGCTCAAAGCGGGTCACTATGAATGACTTATGAATGCTATTTCACAAGCACAGTTAGATTATGTTCTTATTATCTCTCCCGTGGTGATTTTATGACACTGTATCAGGCAGTTTGATAGCAACAGCTCGGCCCCCCAAGGCAGCCACAATCAGACAGAGAGCAGCTTAAGGTTCAAACACAGGATTTTAAGTAACCACGGGTTTTTTTTTGCTGCCTCAAATAAACATTCTCTCCGCGTGCAACAAGACGCCAGTGTTTGTCGTGTGTCTCGGGTGTTGCGTCACGCTTATCACTCATGTCATCAAATGGTGATAAGATCTTAAAAAGATAAGATTTTTTCGTGCATGAAGCCGTCAGTCACAAAAGCATGTTCAGCTCGTTTCTCCGCTGATGTGAAGCCTGACTGACAAACGAGGAACGACGGCGGGGACCTGCTTGTTGGTTCAGATGGAGGTGAACGTGCTGCAAACGTTGTCGAAGAGGTCGTCGGGTAAAGCGGAGAACAAAAAAGGGTTTGATGAACCTGTTGGCAATCCACTCTGATGAGAGCGGAGCCATTCACAGCAGGACAGCTCATATTATCACATGTTGGACCAGTTGGACTGAACTGTGTCTGGGAGAACAGACAAACTCCTCCTGAACACTGTGCCTGAAGTGCCTGTTTGAGGTTATTGCTGCCAAATGAGGTCCAACCTGTTATTAAAGGCAAACAGTCACAAACCTTTTCCACTGGGAAATTGATCATTTAAACTGTGGGCTCATCAAAGGGATCTATTTGTTATGAGTGTGCCGAGTTTGTCTTTCCTTCCATGAAGATCAAATGTTTTATGGCCAGTGAACACATATCAGGATCACTCCAGAGACGAATCTGTCTGCCTGTTCTCATACAGGTTTGTTGAGATCAGCTTCATGCAAGCAGTGGAAAACCAGCCACAGGCGAGTTGACGGAGACGCGTAATGATGGACTAATGCTTCATGACAGGAGCAGCATTTACAAGAAAAACTAAAGTACAGGTGCAGAATGATTACTGCAACGCATCTGTCATAAAAGACACACTCCAACCACGTTATCTAACATCAGTGCAAAAGGTCTGTTCCTTCAGGTTCTGGCCTCCTGTTATCCAACATGTTACGCCTCTATCGCGACCTCTGGCCACCCACGACTTTCCGAACCATTCACTGCTTTAGTCGCCCCAGGAAAACTTAAACTGCCTTCGCACAAAGACTCTTGTGCCGAGTTTGTCCCAACTCATTGTTGAAGAGTTGACACCCATTCCTCTGCTCCCCCTCGCTCCACGCCGGACTATTCTGTGAGGAGAAGCTTTTGTTGTGTCAGAGAGGAGGTCATGTTCCCGTGGAAATGTACTGAGTGCTCCTGGACACATCAAAAGGACAGGAGACAATAAGAAAAACATCACCGCTGCCTATGTTCAAGGAAAGAAGGAGAAAGAACGAGATCTGTGCTCGAGACATGACACGAACTGACACTGAGGCTGGAGATAATTACTGAGTTACCTTGAACTAAACTCCTTCACTAACAGATAACTTGAAGTTTTTTTTTGTTCTTTTTTTTTCGCTGATGCCACAATTAACCAAAACTGATTCTTCTGCTTCAGGGAAAACCCTGCCGATCTGAACAGCTCTCTGGAGGCAACAAGGAGAGCGACGCTTTGTTGAAGCTTCCTGCAGGTTTATGTTGAACGGGATCTCTAATTATAAACAGCAGGGGCAACGCTAAACAATAGGAAGGAGCTATTAAACTTGTAAAAGAGGAAGCATCACCCTCTATAAGACAATTCATCAAACAGGAAATCGAATTTCTCCTTAACTGACCCGCAACGTGATGAAGCTACAGACCTCGCCGCTACTTTGTATTTGTTTTATCACATACAGTAACAGACGTTTAAAGGCTAAAAGTGCCAGAGGCTAAAGTTTTAATGTGGGTCAAATGTTGTTTCACAAACTGAAGAAACGGCAACATAAAGCTTGGTTCATGTCAAAGAGGCAGTGGGAAACCTGAAGCATCCCTGAGAGCAAAACAACTCGGCTCATTAGCTTCCGTCTCCTCCGATAAACAGCTTTCGCCTCCTTATGAGTCCTGTAGCAGCGCTACCATCGTCCCGTGGGTCGCTTTGTAAATAGTGTGAGAAAACCCGCTGAAGTGAAGGGAAACCTACCCAGTAATCCATGTTGTCGAGGCGACTCTCACCAAAAGTCCCCTTTAACTGCGGCTACTCAGAAAAGTCACCTCCAGCTGCCTGCGTGTAGCCGTCGGCTTCTCTCAACATGCTACTTTCAAAGACGCAGACGCAAGCTAACCCTGATTCAGGAAGTGAGTCGGCCCGATTTAGCTGCGCGCCGTCTGCGCATGAGTAGATCTGACAACGCTCTGTCTACCTGTAACCCGCCAAAGCGTCCTGCCCGCGAGGCGTCGCATGTTTTGTACATCTTTAGTGATGGAACCGGGGCACCGCACGCTTTGACGTACACAACTGGATGAGTTAGCAAAGAACGACGAGGCGTTCACGAGTCCTCATAAATGCAGAATGCGTTCAAGTAATAGGCTGTCCAGTTAAAGCATGACCCAAGTTCTATAGAGCCCCAAATCAAACATTGGTTGGTTTGGTTGGAATTGGTCTTCAATTGAGGTGCTCATAAACGTTTTGTTAAATGAGAGATTACAAAAAGAAAGAATTGTACACTGTTGTACGTAGGAAAGAACTCGGACAAGAAAATTGTTGTGAATTTTGATATGATGTTGCACAGGTGGAAGGATGATTAAGAAGATTAATTAATAATTATATTATTATCCATTATTATAGTATTAAACACATTTTAAGGAACCTTATCTAGAAAAACATTAGTATTAAGCAGAATTAACTGAATGACATATATCACACTTCATATTGCTGCACTGTAGCTGAGTGAGGGTAATTAATTAAAATTAAATAAAAAATTAATATTGATGTGTCAGAATTTTGCAAACAGTGATGATTTTAAAGCACTTCCACATTTAGCTATACAACTGTTTTAGGCTGATCCACAGTGGTTTCTGTATATTTGACATGACTACTGTAGGTAATGATAACGGAGTCATCATTTACGTCCATTCATTCGCTGCTTGACATCTTTATATTGGAGGAGAACAGCGCCTCGGAGCCGCCGTGTAGTGGCACTGCAGTTAAAGTGCTCTATGCTGTTTGGTTCTGGCTTTTTGTTGTAATTTTTGTTTAGATGTTATTTTTATTGTATATTCCCGGAGATAATTAGAAATCAAGTTCATACTAAAGTAGTATACATGCATACAATTTAAAATAGTTTGATGAAAAATTTTTGTCACTTTTGATTAAAAATAATCAAACACATTTAGGTATACATATATGTATGTTTAACTTCACTGCTTTTATCTGACAGCGTTATTTACTTTTTTATTTACGTGTTTACATGTGCAGAACAAAAAACAGTCAAACAGCTAATAAAGGGTGAAATATTCTTAGGATAAACTGGATGAGGGACACAAAGTAGCTAAAATAAACTATTTTACACCTTTACTAACTGCTGTTTTTGCTCTACATTGCACATTAGGTCTACACAAAACATAAACACAGAAGTGTTGCCTCACTTGTAGTGAATTTGCTTGCATGACAAGCGTTTGTCATCATTAGGCTGGAAAATATCGTCCTTAAACACAACTGATTGGGGCTGGACATATTACAGAATTATCGCTAGATGTTTGATACAATATTTTTCAAATGCATTTGACGTTTTGCTGGTTACAATTAAAGTCATCTCTATTTGTTTGTCTATTTACTTATTATTGTCATAATTAATTTTCCAAAATTTTGCTCATTTCAATCTACGGCACCTGATCAGCTTAACATGCAGGTTTCAAATCTTGATCAAAGTTTGGACTTAATAAAACAACAGTGAAGACCTTATGCTTATTCATAAAACTCACCAAAAGACTTAAGTAATCCTTCATTTTCTCAAGAGGGCAGCTAAAGTTCACCATGAAGATGTTTCTAAGGACAAAAGGCACTAAGTTATTTAAAAAATATATAATATAAAGGGAAAAGCTCAAACGAGATATTTAATTCACTCCACAAGTTCCCTGCAGATCACATCAATTAGATTTCACTTGGCACAACCTTAATAAATGAAAAGGCTTGCACCTGTCTGAAGGCTTCTTGGAGCATCTCTGAACTAATGTTGAAGTAAAATCTACATTAAATTGTTAGATTGTGCTTTTATAAATGAACATGCGTCTGTCCTTTCTGCATCCATTAGTAGAAGACGCACATTTGTTGTTTTTGTTATCAAAGGGCCACAACACAAAGTTGCGTATTGAAAAAGCTATCAGAATGAAAGAAGAGGCATCTCACGTTAGTCGGAGGGTGAAAGGGGCGACTTGAAGCCAAAGCCCCATTCCCTACTTAGAATCTACCATCTTCACAAAAAGAGACTTCTCCAAAGGACAACGATCCCAGTGTAATTGGTGTACACTGCCTTCAAAAGATGAGGTGAAAGCTACAATGGATTGCCTGTGAAAAGAAACTCCAAAGCACATTAAAAGTGAATTACTTCTTGTGTAAAGTGTGTTCGGGGTCATTCTGGTCACGACGCGCGCACCTCTCCAAAAGCGCACACGTCTCCAAAGGCGCACTCCATACTTTCTAAAAGGCAGTCACATTGTTGAGGGGTTTCACAAGAGGTGTACATATGGCATCCGGGTTGCAATTAAATGTTTTTAAGATGTTTTTCTTTTCTTAAAGAAGTTTCCTTCTCCTTTTCTCTCTCTCCCGGCAGCTCTTTACCAGGGAGAACAAGAGGAGGGGGGCGCATTGAATGGCTTCGCTGCTAGTTTGGGATGACAACAATCTGGTCAGCGAGTTGTTGGACTTTGATTGCCCCCTTCAAAACGTCCTTCAAACAAAAAGCTGAAGGCGAAAATAAAGCCCCACCTGGTACCTCTGTTTGCTAAAATAATAATAAATAGATTTCGTTTAATAAATAAGCAAAGGAGACTGTAAAGTGAAGTAGTAGAGGAAGTATTAATCAGGAGCTTCGGGCAGTTATCACCTGCTCGGGCGCTCGCCGAGTTTATTGTTAAATATTGTTACTTCATTTTTTGTACCAAGTCTGCTCCGATATCTGCTATTTCCACAGCAACTGGCCGCTTATGTTTGCCCATACTTTGCATAACAAGCAGGATACTACAGCACACTGATAAAAATCAAGGATAGAGACTGACAACTTCAAACCCACACCTGTCCATGATATCCGAAAATGGATTTGGCATCAATGATTATTTGTAAAGTGGTAATATTTAGTTTACTTTGGACTTTTTTGTGCCTTTTATAACAGCAAGGCACCATCTCCTATCTCACTACTGTATTTGTCCAGTTTATTGAAAGCATATGGTTATCAGATTGCTCCCAAAACACATATTTAGACAGAAAGTTAAGGAGAGCTTTTTCGCGACCCATTGTTGGCAATTGTAAATCATGTTTAATCGCTGCCACGCTCCCCACCTCGCCCTCACCAGAGCCGAAACGCGTCTGCACATTGTTGCCATGAGTGTTTTATTTCGTAAAGGCAAGGTTTGATATAAAACTACAGTGCGTCACTGAGTTGTCGCCACAGCGGCTGTGTTTTTGGAGATGTCATAGCGCACAGATACACGACCGTCTAATGAAAGAAATCGAACTTTTATTGATGTGACACACAACAAGACCCCTTGTACTATCACTTCACACAAAGGGTTTCACCCTCTTAAACGCGCTTTGTTGGGTGGCCTCATGCGTAATTGTCTTTATCCAAATACCGCAGCTTTGCGCTATAACGCACTAAGCAATGTTTATCCAAATATGACTGCCAATAAAAATGAAGCTTTTCTTTGATATGGTTTACATTTTTGAAAACAACTCAGACAAGTGCTTCTCCTAAAATAATTTTCCGCCAGTTTTAAGTGGGGGCGATTTCACCGCAGCCTACGTTTTAATGCTTGGGTGATTTACGCATAATCAAATTACGCACCTCCAACATTTTATTTGAAAAAGAACGCAGAGATATAGCTGCTTCAGCGCGTGTTTTTAATGCTGTGGCAAACTTGTCAGTTGACTTTAGAGGCCAGTTTACCCAGTTCCCAGTGGGACCAGCGTGTTCCCCCTGCGGCATGTGCCACGTGAAAAGTGCCATTCCAAGGACCCCCCAAAACAAACGACCTCACAACAAAAAGTAAATCAATCCTTGTGTGAAAATTAAATGCAATTCCGAACATTAGGCAAATAAATCGAATTTTTACTGTAAACTTTTAAATTTAAAAAGAAATTACAATCAATGTAACTTTATTCCAACCTTAATTGAAGTTGCAATAACAAGATCTCCCAATAGAGCTGAGCATCGTCTACGCTCAACTGTACCATACTGTATAAATTGTGTAGCCTTTGTATGAATAACAACCCTGGATAAATATAGTTATGAAACACGTGGTTTAATAAAGATGTCCTTTTGATACTGGATGTTAGTAGGCTTCACACATACTGAGTGTGAATAATGTTAATACAGAGTCACCAGTGCAGTCCTGCATGCTGCTTAACTTTAAATATGAATAACCTAACGAGCATCTCTGGCACTTTATTCCGCGTAATTATTGCACAAAGAAATACAGAAGTGTGAAAAAAAATTAAAGGGGGTACGAGTGGAGGACGCGCTGCGCGGAAGCTGATTGGCCACTTGACAGGCGCTGTTGATTCAGGCGTCCACCGGGCAAAAAGATAAGATAAAGGCCATATAAAATGACAAAGATGCGCCTCCGTCCCTCACTGTCAGCTGCACGTGAACGCCGGCTGCCATCTCCAGCTACGGGAGCGGATTAAAAACGGCTGCCTGTCCGTGTCTTCACCTCTCATCACTAGGTAAGTGCACAAATGACCAGTCGAAATGTTATTTTGTGTTGTCAGGCTTTGTTCCACATTTTTTATAAAGGAATTTTGTTTTAATTAATTAAATCTCCGAAAATGCAGATTCACTCCTTTAGAGTTTGACAAAAATAAAGACTTTCAAAATAAGACAATACTTGGTTAATAGCAATTTCTTCATTTTCTCAGGATGTCTCCTAAAAGACGATGCGCTCCGTCTGAGCTGATGCTGAGCAGGTTTTCTCACGCACTCAGTGAAGCTGGTAACGCGTCAGACGTCTTCAGGGTGAACCTGCCTCCGAACCCGCTGGCTTTCCCAAGAGGAACAGACGCGTCCTCCGCGAAGCCTCCGACGCACACGCCCAGATGTGAGCAGCCCGGACACCGGGGCCGGCGTAGGATGAAGGCGAACGACAGAGAGCGTCACCGGATGCACAACCTGAACTCCGCCCTGGACCTGCTGAGGAGCATCCTGCCGGCGCTGCCCGAGGACGCGAAGCTCACCAAGATCGAAACGCTGCGCTTCGCCTACAACTACATCTGGGCTCTGACCGAGACTCTGCGGATGACGGAGCAACAGGGACACACGGCGGCACCGGGCCTGAGCAGCCCGTCCAGCGTTTCCTCTGCGGACTTTAACGCATCTGTTGATGAAATAAGATGCAAAATCTTCACAGATGAATCCAACACTTTTCCCATTACCTTTTATTTTAAGTCACTATATGGAGACAATCTCAGAAATACTTTAAATCACTGACTTTTACATTTCACTGATCCATGTATGTGACCGTCACCTTCTCCACCACCTATGAATGTATGTAGCTTTTCTAGTAAACAGTAACATCACTGGAGGGTTCAACTTAGCATTAGCCAGTCCTTTGAACAGGTTTACAATAATAATAATAATAATAATAATAGGCAATGTACCTAAGGAACAGCCAAAGAAGATCAATCAATTATTTAGTAAAACGAACAATACCTGGTTTAATCTAAAATATTTATTTGGCAACATTTGTTCAAGTGTATTTGCAGCATAAAAGTGGGTCTACAAAAGAAAGAAGTAGAAAACATGAAGTCTCTTGTGGTTAAAGTAGTCTGGTTTTTCCATTTGTGATTCCAAAGAGCAACTAATGAATACAAAAATTACTAAACAGTGGTTGTCATTACAACAATAATAAAAAAAAAAGGGAATGAGATTATACAAATGCCAAACCTAATGTGCAAATGAACATTTTCAAATCTGTTTCCTTACTGTCCCGTCACCAGTGACTGTGCTGAAATAGACTGTAAGAGAAGACCATGATAGGTTTTGGAGCATTCTAACTTTGAGATGTTTTGGGTTCTGTGGTTCTGTTCTGTCGAGGTTTGCAGTTCAAACCCTACAGGCAGGGCTTTACTTTGGGAAGACTGTGACCACGTCGTAGCCCTCAGGTGGAGTCACCCGCTCACGTGCGTGCTTCTCACAATAAATCTGGTCCTCCACAAAGAAATGTCCCTTCTGTTTTAGGTTGACGTCGCAGTCTGCGCAGGTGTAGCACTCAGGGTGACGGAGCTTTGTCCTCAGCTTCACCACCATCCCCCTGAAACACACATGCAAAGATCACATGTGTGAGAGACTGCAGGGACGTGCTTTAATTCAGATTGCAGTCAGGGCTACACCCACAACTAATTGAAAACACTTCTTGTAATCTAGCTTTTAGCTTGGTTTTTAAATGGTGTGGAAAAGAAAGATGTAGAAGAAAGCCTTTATTGGTCATTATCACATCTTGATAATGACCGTGGGGGAGCAGTGCACTGCCATACAAGGCGCCTGGGGAGCTAGTGAGTGTGTCTTACTCAAGGACACACCTGGAGCCCTGGTGGGTTTTAACCTGGGACCTCCTTCTTCCCAGGCCAATACTATACCCACTGAGCTACCAGGCCACTGGTAGCTTGATGAAACGATATGATAAAGGGCTGAAACACAGTAGCCATGACTAAAATGTTTAGACCACTCTCCTCCTCTCGCAAAGTGCACTTTATTCTAAGACTGGGCAGCAGGAATAAAGAAAACATCTGGGGAGGGAAGACGTTTATTCTGGGGTTATTATGTGATTAGGCCACCAGATGGCGACAAACCCCAGAGACAAAAAGGGTCTTTAGAGCAGTTTACTGCCACAGGAAAAAAATTAAAATTTGATACCAAATGTCTTATCAGCAAAGATCTGAACAGATCTGTTTGGATGCATTCAGATGGATCCACGAATAAGCACATTTGTAAAAACATCAATGCTGAGGAATAATTACACTTACACAATCCCAGATCCACATTTGTCACAGATGGGTAACTGGTCTGCGTTCCCCACTGAGGAGCCAACCTTTGTTGCAGGGGCTTTCACACTCCTGAAGCCAGAGGGCTTATCGGAGTCACCTGTGAATAAAATGTCAGACTTGTTGAGGTTCCACATAATTAGCTTTTATACTATTTAAGTAAAAAACCCTGACCTCAACCCTCTTTGATGGAGTAGAGCGTAACAACCAGGCTCTCATACCTGTCTCAAGAATCTCCTGAAGCACCTTAAACGAAGCAGACTGGCGAGGAGGCTCCTCAGACTCTTGGTTCTCCTGCAACATCTTATAGACCTCTGACTCTGCTGCTAAAGGCGGCCGTTTGCTGCCCTTTGATTGATCTGCTGGGGCTGGTGAGGCTCTAAACAGGAATGGTGTACATCTCAATATATATGCAGAAGCCAGACATAAATACCTTTTTTTTAGAACCAATAATTGGTTATGTCACTTAATGTCTTCTGCCCTCCGACAAGCCTTTACATCACTGCTTGTTCTTGTAAGCTGGTGGGAGTGTTTGGCCTAAAGCAGATGTGTAGCAGGGTAGACACAGGGCCACAGGTCCAGGTCATCACAGGTCACATTTTGAATATGATCATATATAATATGCATGAAGAGGTATTAAACCGCCTTCTATGCTTCAACTATGACATTTCTCTGCTTCTACTGACAAAGAACAAGTTGTTAAAGTCTACAACCTCTACAGCACAACCTGCACAGGGAAGTGAAAGCTTAACACCAATACCCCACCCAGTCAGAAGATTTTTACTTTACTAAAAGACAGGAGGTCGGTGGCACTGCATTTGCCTTGGAGTCTGAGCTAATCTTGACCCTCTTGTGGCTCAGTCTCAACCCACACAGGGTCAAACATATCATTTCGGCTCATCTTACTTGCTGTTGGGTTCACTGGGTGCAGCCACCGTTTTAACTTCTTCCACAGCTGTATTGAAGTTTTTGATGTTTTCTGAAGAGTAGAGACCGGATGGGCTATTGTACTGGTTGGTCACCACCTTCGGGCCAAAGGGTAGCGCGCTCCTGTTGTGGGTTGAGCCGATGTGTTTGACCTCCTGAAAAATTGAATGTTCAAAATATTCTGTTAGAGGAAGACACACAAAGAGAACATGTAATAGCTGAGCTACACTAGTGCAATGGTGGTGACATGGTTTCATGGATACCGTCAGATGAACCTTTTACTTTAATGCTTGCACGGACATGCAGCTGATATCATGCAACTTATGAATATTATTACTCAAGATTTAGGACCAGCCTCTATTGGGTCACAGTAATGTTGCAACTTTTACTGAAAATGACACGTCTTTTCTTCTTAAACAGTGACGCCATGACTTAGCAAAATAATACAAGACTACTCATTCTGCCTAAATTATAACCAAGCGTCTCCAAACACAAAGAGGTTATGATGCTGGCATGCCATCACAGTGCTTCAGAGAGAACATGGAAATCCCTCCAAATATAGCTCATGCCTCCACAAAGACTACACAAAGATGAACTATGTAGGCACATCACAGTAGCACAGTGTGGTACAAAAACTTCACTCAAAGTGTGGCAAAGCATCAAGAGGTGACAGCCGCCACGCAGGTACTCGACACGTGCTTCTGTGCGCGTGAGAAAAATGCACATCTGTGATCTATAAAACACACACAGACTGGGACACGTCACAGTTTCCTACATGAAGTTAGACTTTGGGTTTAACCTTCCAGTTAGCGGACAGGAACTGAAGCTTGCGTCAGAACTTGGCTGATAAACTAGCATCGCCTAGGAAACCTCCTGTTGGGAAGTAAACAATGACTTCATTCTTGGCAGTAAGGAGGAGAATAAAAGAGCATTTGCAGGCGTGGTTTGTATGGAATGCCCAGGCTTCTAGAAACCAGAGCTACCTGTAAATTGGATTTCCTCCTTTCAGACTAAATAACAGACTGAAGCGAAGGAGCTCGTTTTAAATACTTAAGTGCTACATTCAACTTTGATGTCGACACACACCCGTGGCTCTGATGCAAGATTCATCTTGTATGGATGGGTCTTCCCCTCCTCAGATGAAAGCGGTGACCACAGTTTACTTTCTGACCTGCAGAACACAAAGCAAAAACAAAACAATTTCAGACAGTGGGTTTAAATCCAACATGATGTTCTCATATGCATCTACCCATGAAGGCGACACAACATCTGTGTTTTTAATCCAACAAACCTTGCTACGGTACGTAATGTTCTTTTGCTAGAATGCCTTGACAGCTAACTCCAGTGCTCAACCCGACTCCAACATATTTGCTCCAACATGCCTGTTGAATCCGTTTCAAAATCCTTCCTACGCGCAGAAGGTCATGACATAATGCTCTGGCTTGGATGAGCATTACATGGTAGCTCAGCATATGTACACAACTACTGAAAATATCAGCAAAACAAAAAGACAGTCACACCCTTTAAGAAGTGTGAGAAAATAGCGTCACTCCCTGGAAACCTGGGCGCACAGCGTGCCGCGCCGACCTACCTGTCTATGGAGAGCGCCATCTCCTCCACGCACCCCTTGATCTTGTTCTGCGCTTCCAGGTGAGTCATGTTCTCTGTGGCTTCTCCGTCAATAGACAAGATTATGTCGCCGATGCAGAGATTGGCCTGTGCCGCTTTACTCCCAGGGTTGACCTGCAACACAGCAACAAAAGCATAATTATAGGTTTCAAATATTAGACACGTGCAAAAGCAGAGCAGTAATTTCCATCATATTATAGTCATGTCATATCTTATTTCTAATGAGATGCTCGGGCGACTGCTCTGATGTTTACCTGACATTTAAGGGCCTCTAGACACACCATTGTTATTTACAGTACACACAGACGTTTTTTTAAGTACGGGCTGAGCTCTGCCTTCAGGGCAAACACAGCCAAAGATAAAGGCTGGAAGCAGGAACGACTCTGGCGCGGCCCAGGAATTTCTAATCGCTTTTCCAAGGGTGGAGAGGTCCGACCACAGACGCGCTCACTCCAGGAACAGCAGACGCTCACGCGAGATACAAAGAGGAGAGAATAAAGGTTTAAATAGGCAACAGCCGGAACTACAAGGCTGTGGATAAGCTCTGGGGCAGATTAGTTAAAGTTTTCAGTTTAACGAGTTTAACTTGGAAGGACCGCAAACATCATGAGATACTAGTAAAGTAAAAAAAAAAAAGTTTGGTCCATTCTGCATAATGAAAGCAAGGATTACAACAAAAACAAGCCCAAACTTTGTGTCGTTATCCACAAAAGACGAGAGCAACACTGGACGCGTCTATCACCAGTGTGCAACCGAAATACAGCGTCAGCTAGCTAACGTTTCTTAATTAACTAACTAGCTAGCTAACGAGCGTTCATTAATAACTAAACGGGTAACCCAGTGGCCATTAGTCCAGTCAGTGTAAAGTAACACAGACTTGTCGTTGCTTAAATAACTAACTAGCCGCTAACGTCTTTCTAATGTCTAGTATTTTCCGTAAAGTCGGGAGAAGGCGTAACCGGGACCAGCGCAGGTGAAGCTACGCTGATTAGCAGCGTCGCAGCTAACAGACCCACAAAAAAACTTACCCGGGAAATAGCAAGCGGCTGCTCAAAGTCCTTTCCCCCAACCAGCCTGAACCCCCAGGGCCCAGGACCCTGCATCACCACCCGGACAGGCATGACGTTAGTGTAGAACGGAGCCGACGGTAGTTATCCTGCGTGCGAGGAGCCGTCAGAGCAACAGTCCACTTCCTACAGCATCCAACGAGTTCAGCGACCGACGGCGAGGCACGATTCGAGGAGGGGGAGGACCCTCAGGTCACATCTGGGCGAATAGGTTTTAAAGTTTCCTCACTGATCGGCAAGAGACCGAAGATCGTCTATTATGATGATGGCTCACTTTAGATGAAGTTGGCGGTCCCATCAATACAGTCTCACGCTGTGACCGTACAATTATTCACACGTCAGTGTCAACACGGCTCATCAAGATTTGCCAAAACAAAATAAAAGGTTCCACAAAAATATCTGAATATTGTGCTTTTTGTAGAAAGTTTTTTCTTCCTGTAGCTGTAGATGGATTTGACCTGCACAGCATCCTGGAGACCCAGTAGCTCCACGGGCCTGAGTGAGGGGCTCACGCCAAACATCCGAGGAATCTGGCTGAGCTGAAGCCATTGTGTAACGAAATACCCTCCTGGACGCTGTGCAGGTTTAATCCACAGCTAGAGAAAACATTCCCTGGTGCTTATTGCTGTGAAAAGTATTTAAACCATTTGTAAAAACACTGTTGCCATGACTTTGACAGAGAGTCTTTAACAAGGGTGTCCGGTAAAGGCAACATCAGTACGTCTGGTATTATTCCTAAAGTGTGATCAAACAAGACACAGTCTGACGTTTTCGTGTAAGTAAAAACTTTGCAGAGTGATCCCTCTGACCTCACCTCCCTCTCCTGGACTGTTCTTCGTCCCCGTTATATGCAGGCTTACCATTTATGGTAGAGCTAAATTCCAGGATGTGGAATGTGCCGCTCCCAAGACTTGAATTCCTGCCAGATGATCTGTGGTGAAAGTGCAGAGGAAAGCACTGGGCAGACTGACACAGTGAAACACGTCCTTTCATGTGGGGGTAACGCGCATGAACAAAAGGCCTCCGGGCAGACGGTGACGTCAGCCCTTCATTATATGTCTCGAACCCAGGTGAAGCGAGTCGCCTGTGGAAACACATTCGTCCACATCGTGGCTCTAATGGGATTTTAACAACATATAACACAAACATATTGTTTCCCAAGAGAACTCACTAAACTTTTCTTCTTGTGTTGTAGCATTATCTCGGCTTTTTCTTAGAATATTATAAGAAGTCAAAACATGTAACACCAAATGGTTTAAATGGATTTATTAAATATTGCATAATACCAAAGTCACAGCAGTGTATAGTATTTTATTTTCATTTTGTCAATGTAACAGCACTGCAAATCGAAGCAAACAAACCAAACCTGTTGCAGATTGTATGTCATCAAACAAGTCCATTCCTATGATTATTATTCATTATGTCGAAGCGTCGTGTCACACACTAAGGTACAGTAACTGTCTTTATTAAAGTTCATATTAAATATTGTCCCGTCACAGGGATTAGGATTTATGGGCACACCATGGTTACAATAAACATGACATGGATATAATTCAGTGATGATCAAAAAAATAGATATATGAAAATGAGGCACAATACATCAAACATAAGGAATTATGATCCTCACAAATGGCAGCGTAATGTTCATATGCGTCAAACTTCCTGTGCTCAGAAACGCTCCACTTTGTGCTTCGCCAAAACGCCTTCAGGTAAATAAACCTCTGCGAGCGACGGGGAAGCTCAAACCGATGCTTCCATCACTCACAGCCCATTGTTATTTTACATATTTACAGCCATTCTTGTGCCACGCTGCTCATAAGTCTGCACGTTCGTTTATCTTTACAAAGTATTTGTACACTCTGTGAGCCACATTCATGTCTTCATACATTCATTCATCCTGTGATGCTTTGTAGCGCAAACCTATAAACAGTGAGTCGTGTTGTGGCTACATGATTATTACTCATTCACCACAGACTGTCGTGTGTCTCTCTCCTTATGGTTCCATCTCCTGCACTTTCATGAGGAGCTGAAGTTACACAGGGACACGTTTGGCCAGCAGTGAAAGGAAAAAAAAAAACATGCTTTTGTGGTGAAACAAAATACCTGAACATACAACACCAGTGCTACACAGGCAAACCCACAACGCTGTCCATTCATTGTGTTTCATCCTGCTGAGTAAATATTCCCTTGCTGACGTTGGCAGAAGTGTCAGGAAGCGCCACCTGATTTTGTCTCAACAGAAACTGTCAGAGGACTGCTATCACTTGTTAAATCAACATGCTCCAATAGTGATTAAGCCTCGTATCACACAGCATCAGTCATTTTCCTATCAGGCCATTGTTTATCACAACTGCATAACGCTTGCTAACGTATTCAATACTGATACACAGCAGTAAACATACACCTCTGGATCTAGGACGGTATATTAGTTTTCAATACTTCGACCATACACTGAACAACAGGCCCACTTGTTAAAAATGTGCAAATTCTGAAACGGATCTGGTGAAGCTCCTAGTAAAATACTGCTCTAAACAGACCCGACCAAGCGCTAAAGCAGACTTTTATTTTGGAAGTACAGTTGGACAGTTCTGCTTAGAACCACTGAGCACGTCGCAGCGATGGGTGATGACGAGGCGTCTGAAGCAAAGCAAACACAACAGCTACGGCATCGCATTGTGCGACCTATTCTGACGCTTAGTGCGCGATGCAGGACCCGGTGGTGCCACTGATGAGCTCGCAGGAAGACGCGTGCGGGTGATCTTTCACCGCAGAGCTAGTAAAGTCAGGGAACCCTGTCGCCACAAGCGTTTTCTTTAAGCTAAGGGCGCAAATACACGTGTTGGCTGAGTTTCATGCTCCACCTTTAATGGTTAGTTTTTTATTCTTTTACAATGCATGCTGTACTTATGAGAGTTAGTCTTTAACTGCATACTGTAGTTGTACTTATTACATATGAAAATATGTCGCCATACTGAACTGTATGTGGAAGGCCGCTTAAAGTTTTCTGTACACATTTACATGGCTAAAACATACACTCCGTCATTAAGGGCACGGTTAAAATCTCATCTGCTTTTAAAAATCAACATGAATATTCTCTAAGACACCTTGTTGGCATTAGTTAAAACATCGAATCCCTTTCTTTACTGATTCATCTTCTGCTATTTGCAGGGATTAGGTGGGGTTTGCTTAAAAGAACCAAACAGGAAGTTAAGTGCTATCACGCGTGCGCTGTGGTTGAAGCCAGGCCTCCACCACCAGCTACCGTATAGGCATCAGGCATCAGCAAACACAGGAGGCCTCAGTAGAAATACACAGTTCACTCCAACAATGTGCACGTTTGTCCTCACTTTCTGTGAGACATGAAATGGATGATGAAGGAACCAAGGGCAGAAAATGAAAGCAACACTGCTTTCAAGGTCTTCAGAAATATCAAATATTGATTTACTTTGCAGTTCTTTCACAACAATACAAGACAGACTTGTTTTTCTGAAGGGGCTTCAAACTGCATACTATTCCTTATTTTAGATAAACTGTCCAAAAATGAACCACCAATCTTGATTTCATACATTCACGTCAAATAAATTTAAACACTGAATGTTTTTTTCTGGAAGCACAGCCTGAATAGAAACAAAATCATTTACATGTCTGGTTTGCATCATACGATAAACACCTCCGGCGCTGAAAGGTGGCTCATGACAAAAAGCTCCAACCACCGCGTCGCACAAAAATACATTCTGACCCCGACAAAGTCCAGTTCATGTACCAGGACCCGCTCTTTGATCCACGCACTGCTCCGCTGCCGTGCCTCCGGGTGGAGCTGCTACGTAAACACTTGTGTAACTGTTCAAAAACGTGGACGAGGTGAAATCTGCCTTCTGTACGTTAAAATGCTAGTTAACGATAAAATTCCAGATGTGTAACGTGGCGGCGGCGTGCGCCGCGCTGAGGCCTGGGCCAGTGAGCCGTCTCTGTCCTCACCTCCAGCTGTTTGACATACTTCAGGCCGAACCAATCACTTTCCCAGACAAAATACCAACCAAGTCTTTTTCCAACCAACAGCCGACATGCGTGATAGAAATGACTTCCTAAGCTTAACGGGCATCCGTGGGTCATGGTAGAGCAGGTATCCTTACAGTTTCACTTCCTTCACGTAATTCCCAGGAAAAGTCCCGAACTGCTTCGTTCTCTTTGAGGTTCCTGAAGAAACAGAAAGTGAGACATGGATCAGACAGATATTTTTGCAGACTTATACGAATAAATAATCATTTCTCTTATTAAAACGAAGCGCGTGGCCTGTGCTTGTACAGTACATCACCCCGTGTCACTCTTGAGGAACCCTATATGGGAGGATGTGACAGGCCGAGCTTGACTTTAGTCCTAACATGCACATTGCACGCATGCATTTCTTTGCTGTCATCCTGCAGACGCCCTGTATGGAATAACCCAACGGTGCCAGCGTGACTGCATCTCCGAGGAATTTATCCCAAGGCACGTACCGACAAACCAGCCGTCATCGCATTTCTCCATGACGCTGACGAGATCCCCCTCCTGCAGCTCCAGCTCGTCGTCGTTCTGCGGCGCGTAACTGTACAGAGCCTGGAAACTGGAGGACACAGACGTGCACGACGGACAAAGGATGTCAAACCAGGTGACGGCGGCAGAACCCAGCTGAAAGCTGAACGTGGGACGCAGGTCTTACTCACATTCCGCAGCTCAGACGGCTCGGTTCCGGACTGTTGCTGTGTGACTTGGGTTGCTGGGAAATGATGAGAGATTGTTTACTGGGGTGGGGGTGCAGTCTATGGACAGTATCGTGGGGGTGGTGGGACAGGGTGCTGCAGTACCTCACCGAGGTCTCAGCTATATTCAAGATCTCATTACACACTGCCTCCTAGTAGTGGTAGTAGAAGGTGGGGGTCGTCAGGGAAACACAGACGTCCCAGTAGAGGTCAAGGTGGAGTTGAGGAGTTAGAAAGGGGAGGGAGGTGAAGGGCAAGACGGGGAGGTGGGTCCAGTGAGTAGCGAGGGAGGGGAAGTGAGCCGGAGGACAGAGCAGATGCCGGTGGAGGCCGGAGGGAGAGGCATGGAAAGGCAAGACAGCAGAGTGAGAGCACGTTGACGGGAAACGGGAAATATTAGTTCAGCTACTCTGTACGAGCATGCAGCATGAAACAGGGGGATGACGGGAACGGCTCAGAGGAATAGTTCTGGGTTGTAGCTCACCCGCCCGTTATCAGCCAGACAGAAATGTGAATGAGCTGCAGCGCGCAGGCTAGACTGGAGTTTATTTTTACAACCGCACATGAAATGTTCAGAGGCTGCAGTAGTTCTGGCGTTAGCTAATCTGGCAGGGATTCAACGACTTTCCACTAAAAATAAAATTCTTTAGTTGTCATGCAGATCACCCGACGGCCATAAAAGGTTGTTTACTGAGCTTTAGAGGTGTTGGCAGGTACATCGTATTAGCTTTGGACAAATCCAGACCACTTGATTCCTCCTCTTTCTAGTGTTTATAGCTTTTTGTTCATATGAGAAACATAGAAGGAAAAATCCTCAAATGCCAGAACCATTCCTCTGTCCCCGTCACGGCCCTTTGTGACCTTAGACTAATGTACAAGACAAATACAGAGGTTCAGTGGGGGTTAAAGATGATGGGAATCCAATGGGTATTTGAAGACGCTGGGTTACGAAGTTAAAGCGATGGTGAGAAGGCGCCGCCGCGTCTTACCGCAAAGGAGTTAACGTTGTTGTTGTCCTGGATGTCGAACAGCATCACGGGGCTCCTGGAGCTGCGGCCGTGATGGTCCGGCTCGCTCTTCACCAACTGCAACACAAAGGTCTCGCGTCAGTCCCGACTCAGATTAAGATCACAGCCGTGCCCTCCTGCTGTGAACGCTGTCATACCTCTGCAGCTGCAGGTGGAAATAGAAGCCAACATGTGAGACCTATTAATACTTCCTAATAAATATGTCGCCGTCTAACCTGTCACAGCATCCAGGCTATCACCTCAGCTCAGGAACAGCAACATGCACCCGTATGAATGGAACGCAGACTAAATCTGGAAATCTAAGCACCAGGCAAAAGCTCCTCCTACAGTTCTCCACAGATACGAAGGCAAACCGGAAACTCTCTATGTGCAAACGCTAAAACACTGCAAAAACCAGTCTGTGTGTTAGTATCAAACACACAACACCATGCAAACTCGCAGCCTCAAGCAATGTGATGAATCCAAGCCGGCGGGTTCATCATCATCGTCGCCTCTTCATTTCTACCAGTAACTCATGTCTTTCACGCACATCTCTCCTCCGGTACTTTGTCTGTTTTAGGGAAACACACTGTGGCCACAAGCCCAAGTTCCATGTGATGCAACGCCTCACACCATGCAAAAGTACCTCTGCGGGGCTATTCTGCCTGCTGCCCGGGGCTGCACAGCCCCTGTCCCCCTCTGAGCTCTCCCCCTCTGCCAGCTCCTTCTCCCCCCTCAGCCAGCCCTCCAGCACCGGCCCCCCGCAGGGGCTCATGCTGCGCGACAGCCGGGACGAGGGGGGGGAGAGCAGGAAGTCCTCCCCCTGGGGAGGGGTGAAGGTGACGAAGGGAGTGGTGGAGTTGGGCCGGGGCGGGTACGGCGGCGGCAGCGGGGAGGCCGACGGCGAGGCCACGGGGGAGACGCCGTACGGGCTCCCGGCGAGGTGAGGCAGGGGGCTGACGGAGAAGGGGGGGGGCAGGTATTCGCCGCAGCGGTAGGACACGGTGGGCAGCGGCGGCAGGGGGGGGGTGGGGGCGGCGGGCGGGCTGCCGCCTCCCACGGTGAGGGAGATCCACTCGGAGGAGACGGCGTGGACCTCGGGGGAGACGGAGCGGCGGGGGGAGCGGGGGAGGGGCAGGGGCGAGGTGGTCAGGCGATTGCGATACAGCTTTTTTTGCGACAACGGCACAAGGGGGGGGGGGGGGGGGGGGGGGGGGGGGTGGGGGGGGAGAGAAAGAAAAAAAGAACGGATGAGACAAAAGGAAGAGGTGGAGGTGGGAGCGATCCTGTCCTGAGAGGAGGCGAGGAAGCGGTGCCGGTCCGCTCCGCTCTGAGTGCGGGCGGGTGCGTGGGTACCTGGGGGGACGCGTTGGTGCTGCGCTGGGGCGACTGGCCGACGGGGGGGTCCGGGTACTCCACCCCGTTCCGGATGCGGGGCCGTCTGTGCACCTCCACGTAGGTGACGGGGAAGATGCCCTGGCGGTTGGTACCCGAGATCTTGCCCTCGTACCAGTTCTCGTCCACCCTGCGGATCAGCGTGATCCTCTCCCCCTGCGCGCAAAGAGAGCGTTTAGACGAGTGGAGGAGGACGTGGAGGGGAGGGGATCGGCGAGTGAGGAGTCACGGGCACCTTTCTGAAAGACATCTCCACCGCGGTGTCCCCGGTGAAGTTGAAGCGGGCCACGGCTTCTCCGTATTCCAGGACCTGCACCGGGACGCTCTTCTTCGGCTGCGCCTTCTCCGTGGGGGGTAGAAGCTGGGACACAAACACACCGTGACTCAGACGAGGCCGGGGGGGGGGGGGGGAGGGAAGAGCCCACGCGCTCCTACCTCCACGTAGCTGCGGGGGAAGATCCCCACTCTGCCGTGATGCTCCCCCTCATACCAGTTTTGATCCACCTGCCGGATGATGTAGACGATGTCGCCCTTCTGAAACGGCAGCTCCCTGAAGAGGCAAAACCAAGCAGGCACAGAAAATGCACGTGTTACATTGGATTCGCGGCATCTCTCCACGTTCGAGGTCCTGCAGACGCGTTTCATTGTGGGTCTAACAGCGATTTCCTGCGATTGTCAGAGCGTTTGGCACCGCGGTTGGTGACCCCGCCTACGAAATATTACACTGAGCCAGAAAGTGAAAATAATAACACAGCGTCAGAATCTGTCCATTATCACACGACTGGAAAGAACAGCTTCTGTTGTTAATTCCAATGTGAACACTGTGGTTGAGAGGTGCTGATTAGTCTCAGGTCTGTTTCCTGATGCTGTTACACTTGATTGCAATAAGTAATTAATTGTTGATGATAATTCCCCCCCGCCCCCATCTGATGTACAAACATTTAGTTCCCACTTACTTTAGAGTTTCTGCTCTGAAGTCGAAGCGCGCCATGGCTGGAGTTCTCTGTGTGGACACAAACAGAAACCTGAGCGCTGCTTATTTCATGTCCATGTTATAATCAGGCTCTGATGCTAATTCTCACCCGTTTGCTCATCTAATAAATAAGAAGATACCAGATTATGTGATTTGCTGTAGGCTGTGAACCTGTGTGACACAGTCTCTCTCAAAGCTATCTGTGTGGGCAGAAGCCCCACTGACGACACACACACACACACACACACACACACACACACACACACACACACACACACACACACACACACACACACACACACACACACACACACACACACACACACACAGCTTCTCTGACAAAGCATCTGTCGCCTTCTTTCCTGTTCACAGAAGGATAAGACAGGCCCTGCATTGTACCTCCACGCCCGATTTCCTTTTCTGTGAGTTATCTGTGACGTTGAGCAGGTCCCCAAAGCGCTCGTTGGTGATGAACTGATGGTGCGTTGGAACAATGCCTGTGTGTCGCCTCGACGCCGTGTCAGCCTCTTCCTGTTCCCGCTTCAGCCGCCGCTGCTCCTCCAACATTTTCTGCCAGGAAACCAGACTGAGTCTAGATACGGGAGCCTTCCATGCGTTTATGCCACGTGACACATTCATTTTTGTTGTGTATCGCTTCCAAAGGGCTCAGTACTAAAGCAAGTTTGCGAATTCACCTCTTTGTCTCCGTGACGTCTCCGCAGCACTTCATCAGGGTTTTCCCCGTGAGCCGGGGACGAGTCTGAAACACAAAGGGAAAGAGGTTCACACTGTGAAGAGCTCATTACCCAACTTCAAAATCAACTCCTGAATTACAACAAATAATATCATAAAGGGCGACAATAACTACTGCACAACCAGGCATGCTTCAAATGAACACCATAAAGCACACACACACACACACACACGTCAAAAAGCCAAATGTAATCCTGCATGCAAGTAGGAACGAACACAAAATGGTCCCGTGTGTGTTTTCATGAGAAACAAGTGCAGGAATGAAAATGTAACACACTGTAAAGAAATAAAAAGAACATGTTTTCACCGATCAACCAACCAGCATCCACTGTCTGACTGACGGATTACCTAATATGCTCCCCCACATCGCCATAGATGATTCACACTGTGTCTGAGGCTCTAATCACCAACAGAGTAATTACAAATGAGGCAGGAACCGTCCTGTCTGGCTAATACAAACCTTTCATACTGAGAGAATGAAAGATGGCAGATGTGAACAGTCCCCAAATAGCAGGGGCACAAAAAATACAGACATGATGAGACATCAATTTGAGAGCGTGTATGCAATGTAACATCACAGTATCGTGCCTAAACGTCACAGATGAACTCTGGGATTGTGATCTGGGATGAGGCTTTCAAAGGCATCGCCTGTTTTGGACGTATATTCACCTTCATCTGCACCGTGGTGATGGAATCGACGCTTGCCTGCACCGCTGCGATGCTTGCGCAGCCGCCGGCACTCTTGCATACAACTCAAATGTGATGTCAGAAGTAGAGATGCGTCATACGTTACCGCGAGCGGCCTGAACCTCCCACAGTCACTGAGGTGCTGTGCAACGCGTGCGGGGCCGTGGCCGAGCACGGTGGGACGGAGGAGCCCTAAACGGCATGCTCAGAATGGGATGGAGGGAGGGCTCCCTGGCACTGCGTAAACACACCACACACACTAGAAATGGAGGCCGGCGGACGGAGGGGACACACGGTGGAGGCGGCGCTGAGGTGCATGGATGGTCACAGAGGGAGAGAGGAGGGTGACAATGAGGGGATGGAGATAGCCACCTCTGCAGAGGACTGCCCGCGGCTGCAGTAGGTTCCCATTGGCGTCCAAACCCTGCCCGTTACTCAGGGGCTCATTGGGGTCTCCCTCCCCGTTACTCAGCCTCTCCAGGACCTCCAGGGAGGACATGCGCTGGGGGATGAGGGGCCTGGGCTCCGGGGAGCGGCTGCTGCCGGGCCTCGGGGTGCCCATCGTCGCCGTGGCGGCCAGCAGGGTTCTGCGGGTCTGGCCGGACTGCGGGTTCCTCCTCAGCCTGAAGGGAGCGGGGCCCATGAGGAGGAGGTTCCCCGGCGGCGTCGTGCTCCTCCTCTCCGGCTGTGGCGCGGTGGCCTGCTGCCGCTCGTGCCTGAGGATGGTGGTGAAGCGCGTGTAGGAGGCCGGGCAGGAGCCTTTGCACTTGCTGGGTTTGAGGAGGAGGTGGTGGTTGAGGTGGTGCAGGAGGTGGTGGTGGTGGAGGTGGTTGTGTTGCGGAGGGGACTCGGTGTGCGGTGCTGAGGGACTCCGTGACGTGCTAACGCTTTGGCAGATCAGTTCTGGGGAGCGTTCGCTGAAGATCCGTTCCACCTCAGCTTCAGTGTTGGAATCAGTCCCGATGTTGAGTCCGTCGCCCGAGGAGGAACCAGACTCCTCCATATTCACGCTCTCCGGTGACAGGGTCTCCTCCTCGCAGGCCTTGCCCTCTGCCTCCGCCGTCTGCGTGGCGCCGGCTGCCGGTAGAGACTCTGCCGACACTGCGGACGCCATGCGGAGCCGGGCCGAGCCGCGGTCGGGGCTGTGGTTCCGGTCGGAGTGCAGCGTGGGCAGGGAGGACGAGCGGCTGGGCGCCGGACCGGTCCGCTGGATGATCATCTCAAACTCGCTGACCTGCGACAGCACGGCGTCCCGTGGGACGCTGGCGCCGTCCGCCTTTGACCTTTGACCTCCCTCGGCCTTCGCGCCCTCGAACAGGGAGGCCAGGCTGCGGACGCTGCCGTGCGGGCTGCAGCCGGCCGAGCTGGGCCGCTGGATGTGATGCATGGTCCGGTACAGGCTGGAGAACGCCGACGTGCTCCTCCTGATTGCGGGGGAAACATCGCTGAGGCCTCCTTCGCCCTCACCTCCACAGACAGACTGGGAGTCAAGCGTGAGGTCTGCGTCGCACGGCCCCGTGTACAGGTCCTCACAGCTGTGAGCCTTGGGCTGCCTGACAGCTTTGCTGGCGCTGTCCTGACTCTCACCACTGTGTGGCAGCAGCTTGGGCTTGAACTTAGAGGGCAGGATTTGCGGAATGCAGGCTTTGGCAGCAGAAAGAGGCTTCTTACTCTTACACTGGTTACCTATTGCATTAGTGGCAAGAACCGATTGACTATTTACAGAAGAGCAGGGCGAAATCATACAGCCATTCCCACCTTTATAATCCACTGGCGAGCATGCAGGACAACAGAATAAACAACATATTAGATTACAATGGTCACAGGTTCACACACACACACACACACACACACACACACACACACACACACAGGCTAAAACTGAGTCAGGCACGTTTCTAACGGTAAAGACCAAGTTCTAGTAGATGAGGAGAGGAAGCAGACCTGATGCCCTGAGCATCAAGTAACTGATGACTGTCATTATAACAACATGGGTCCTGGAAGAGCGCCTCATAAAAAGCAGCAACAGAACCAGGAAAACATGGAGTGAACAGCAATATGCCATGAAATGCTTGGTGACGCTGATGGTTTTATATTTATACCCAGGCTCAACATGTGCCGTTTAAACCTCGTCTACCTCAGACGTGCGGCTCCGGTGATTAATGGGCCCGGGGGGCACTGCTCCCAGTATACCGTTCCCCTGAACGGCCGTAAATAAAGCGTATCCTGACTCAACCTGACAAATAAAATATGACTCTCTCTCTCTCTCTTGAGGAACCCTGTCAGCTCCTGGCTCCGATGCGCAGGCAGTCGGACGAACAGATGGAAACGGGGAAATGACACAGGCACTTTGACGCTTCGCCGGGAGACGCTCGCGTCCCATCTGTCACACGCGTATCTGCCGCGGGAACGCTCACAGAGGAAGCAGGCGAGGAAAGCGTTAACCTCGCGGCCACTGAACCCCCCCCCCCCCCCGAGGAGGCTCGGTTCTTTAGACACCGCGTTTATTGAGGACATTTTTGGATTTCTCGGGCACAAGACAGAAGCACATGATGAAATGCTTGGCCCGCAGCGCGGCCTCATTTCTTTGGGCTTGTTTACGCGTTACCGTGTGCGCGGCGGACAGTAAGCGGCGCTAGGGATCGAGGTGGTGCCTCGAGCAGGAGTCGGATGAACCCTTTTAACGCATTTCCACCTCCCTTGAAGTCACATGCGTCGTGTTTCTTGACATATGACAGACGGCCCCTTCCTTTCCGCTCCTTGTATTTTCCCATCTCCTCCCCCAGCATTTCTCCTCCCGACCATGTGCACAGGCATTCCAGTGCCTGACCCCACATTGACAGCTGACTTCCTCATGCCTGCCCACCCTCCGTGTCCCTCCTGTTTATCTCCCCTTGTCTGGCCGGGTTGTAAAGAGCAACGCTTTGTTGATCTCCCGCGTCCCTCCTCGTTTATCCCCTCTCACCCTGGCGCTGGAACGCTCTGGAGTCTTGCCCTAAGTCTGCCTAGAGACTGGCAGTGCACAACTGGAGCAAGAGGGGGGAAAAATCCCCCCAAGGTTAGCTTCCATCGACTCAGCGGGGCCGAGCTCGCTGCCTCTGTGAGTTTTCCCATGCAGATAGCCGGTGCACATCTTATGAAAACATTAATGACGGCACTGATAAATCAAAAGCTGCAGTGGAAATGGATGCTACAAGTTGACTGGCCAATGCTGTGAAGTCTGGGAGCAAAGAAATGTGGGCACTTCAACAGAAAGATGGAAACGCGTGTATCCTTGTCTGGTCCAGCATCAGTACAGTGTATGCAACCAATTGGTTCTGTCTCAGCAAGAGAGGTCTTTAATGACCCACTGCACTGTCACAGTCCTAACACACACACACACACAAACACACACACACACACACACACACACACACACACACACACACACACACACACACACACACACACACACACACACACACACACACACACACACACCGGCGCTGCTACCGGTCACGCGTCCTACCTTTAGAGGAGGAGGAGCTGCCGTGGCGCTTGTTCAGGGCCCGTAGACCTTGTAAGGGAATGTCCCCGCCCTCCAGGACACTCTTGTAAACATGGCGGTCGCATTCTGGAGCGGCGGGCTCGCTCGAGGACGATGCCCTGTCCTTCTCCACCTCGTTGTGTCCAGACTTGCTCGAGGAGCTGGACGGAGATGAGGGGGACACGGAGGGTAAGCCGTTTAGAGGAAGCATGTGTTTCTATGACAAACAGAGGCCCACAAATTGGAGGATGAGCTGTCATATGGTTCCTATTAGACGTATCTTGAGGTAACGCCTGTCTCCACAGACGGAGAGAGAGAGTAATCAGGAACAGAAAAAGCCAACCATGAGACAGACTGCAGGGCTGGCGTTGAGGAGCTACTGCCTCATACCCGTACCTTGGCATTCCAGGGAGACCGACATGACAGGTGTCTATAAATATTCCCAGAACATTCCCACATGGTGCATCAGGTTCTGCCGTGCACCTGTAAAAGCCTGGGGTTCACTCTGCTTTCACCTACTGCCCATGTGCGTCCTACTAGTGGGTTTAACTGCCAGAGGCTCCGGTGTCATCCAGGTGAAATTAAATCCCAACATGTATGTATGGACACATTGCTCCTCCTGTTCACTGCCTCAACAAGAAGCTCTTTCATAACTCTTGGGAGAATGTTCACTGCAGACTGCACAGGGCTATTAAAGTCATTTTGGTTCTAGGTTACTTACAAGAATTCACATAAATGCCATACAGGAAATCTACAGCGCAGGAGATTTAAGATGTCTGGAGAAGGTTCTGGTGAACTCCACAGTGAGGGAGACAGAAGCAATGATTTGGTTATTGCCAGTCAACTAATGAATTGTTAATTTAACTACACGACTAAATAATATATGTTGTCATAGTTATATAATTATAACACACACACACACACACACACACACACACACACACACACACACACACACACACACACACACACACACACACACACACACACACACACACACCATAACAGTCTTTACAGGAATGAAAATGTCTCGACTTTCAAAGAGACCCCAAAGGAAAATAACATCCGGTCCAAAACATATGTCCCTTTGAAGGAAGTCAGTTTATGGCCTGGGTGAAGTTCACAACCGTTCATAAAGAACTGCTTCCGAACAACATGAGCAACACACAAGTGGATTAGATGGTGGATCTGTTCGAATACTCCATCAAGACGACATAATGAGTGTAACAGACGGAAATGTCTTAGGAGAAAACTGGAGAGAGCTTTGTTTCCCCTGGACCACAGCACGAGGCATTCGTCACAGTCCTCAATACCCTGAATTTGATCAAATAAACCAAAAGGGAAACTTTCATTTCACCAAAGAGAAACAAAGCAGGCTCAGTTTAAATATGAGACATCATCTATCACAATCTGGCTGCTGATCCTAGTTTGCCATCCACTCAGACATAACGGTTTTTAAGTTAGGGAGCAGCTGGCTGAGCCTCCGTCACAGTGACATCCAGGATCCTGTGCTTAAATAAGTCAACACGTAGCAGCCGCGACTCCGCGCCGCGACCGCCCGAACCCCTCAAAACACCGCGAAATGCAGAGACGGAACACACGCTGCTCTGCCAGCGCTGGTCCTTTCTAATAGGATCTCTTCAGGAAGCAGGAGTCCCGTCAGCTGTAGGCGGGCGAGCTCCACAGGGTGGAGAAATCTCCCACTGACATTTATCCTCATAACATGACACAAATAAGCACCAGCATATTTAAAGGCATAAGCAGGGTTTAAAGCGCAAGGATCTAAACAGCAAAGCGGGATGTGAACTTACTAATGCTGCAGGTCCGAGGCTGTTTCCAGGGGGCTGAAAGAGGGGGCACTCTGCAACAAACCAAACAAAGAAGTCATTGATAGATCCACAGGAAGGTCTCCTCCAGCTAGAACACAAGCAGGAGCGTCCGCTGTGGTCCCACTCGGCCTCGGCTTCCTCTCGGCTGCGCGCTCGCCGCTCTGGGTTCCTGTCTCGGTCACCGCGGGGCTCTCAGCTGCCGTGGACGGGGCTTGGCGCGGAGGAGGCAGCGTGTGTTTTGGCCCGCGTGCGGGTTGGTGGGGAAACCAAGCGGCAGAGTGGAGAGTGGAAGGGGTGGGGCGGTGGGCGTGCATCGGTCAGGGGCGCCCATGCGGGGAGGGGGGCTGTCACAGGCTCAGCCAATGGACTGCTGCCTCCCACTGAAGCCCACTCCATTGTCTGGTATTGAGTCACTCTCATTACCACTGGACCAGACCGAGGCACAATTAACCAGCTGGTGGTGCACGCAGGCCGAATTACACACACACGCACGCACGCACGCGCACACACACACACACACACACACACACACACACACACACACACACACACACACACACGCACGGGTCATCTCAAAACATATGGTTAGAGTCAAAGTAAAGATGCTATGGCGCTTATTAAAGACAAAGAATCAAACATACATGGACTGGGAGCGTGAAGGTGGTTGTTAGAGTATTTAGGAGGAGTGATCCCTAAAAAAACATCCAGTGCGGTCGCGCCGGCAGTTCGAACGGGCCCGGCTAATTTTAGCCCGCTGTTTCTGCTGCTTCCCGCCCGCCGGACGTCACCACGGGCAAAAATAGCCGAGCACTACGAATCGGAGCGCGAGTGTTTGTTTGCAAATACGATTGCACAATCTCCATCCCAACCGGCGCGGCCCCCGGCCTCCAGCGCCTGCAGCATGACCAGACAAGGAGCAGCCCCGCGGCCCATTCGCCACGGCGGCCTCTCCGCTCAGTTGCCAGGCAGGGTGATCACTAATAACCTTTCAGAATAAATTCCAGTCTTCATAAGAGCACAGCGTTTGCTTGGTCCGATCTATTTATAAGTCCAAATGTTCCACGTCTCCTGCTTGGAGAACGGGCGAGCGTCAGGGAATAATCTGCGGCTCGTCTTTGTTTCGTGCGGTGAGGCTGAAGAAAGTGTCCTCTGACACCTCCGGGTCGAGCTTCCACACACACACACAGCCTGAGTGGAAAGTAAACAGGAAACAAGCGAGAGGGGCTTATCAGGAGCGGGGGGGTCTCAATCTGGTTCTTCACAAAGATGATTTTAAACAGATTCTACACTCTTTACCCTCACGTTACACGGATTCTACATCTGGTTTGTGAAACCTGTGAGACAAACGCTGAAACCGGTCTCGTTGGTGAGTCGCGGAGACGCCGATGACAAGGGTTTCTGCAGAATTTGCATGTTTCCTAACAGGTGGCCCCGGCCACTCGCAGCGCCGGCTCCCGTGTGCCGCTTTCATTTTCAAAATAGCCATCGTGAGTAGGTCGTGGTAACACGAATCCCATTCTTTCCAGAACCTTATTTGTGTTGATGTGTCCTCATGAAAACAAACAGTCCCACCCGCCTCACCCCCACTGCCTGTTATAGCCGTGCTCGACCCTCGTCCCAATGCTAAACTAAATGCTTAAATGTAAAGGTTAAGTGTGTATCGGAGGTCAAATATGAAAGCGCGTTGATCTGAGGGGGTTAAAGAGTGGCCCCCTCTGGAATACAGCACGTCAGGTGGTGGAAGGATGGATTGAGTAACAGCATATGCTCAAGAGATGGAGACACTGATAGTTGACAATATAAGAATAATATTCAATATGAAAACCTGTTACTATTGTAACACACAGATGCTACTCAGGACAGGACCAAACAGTCACATAAAGTATAATTTCAATCATATTATTACAGTACTTCACTGGTACAAGTATTCCTCCATTCTGTGGGTTATTAATAAGAACGAGCGTTAACTGAAGACCGGGCTCTCCACTTCAACCCTGAGCACCGGCTATTTCGCAGACAGCCGAGCCATATCTCGCCTCCACCTAATGCCGAGTAAGTACCAGTGTGCCAATCAAACCTCAATGAGCCAGTCTGTCTGGCTGAGCCTTAAGGTCACATGCTGCACATACCAGGTGCGGCTTTAGAAGTGACTTTGACATTAAACAGGAGCCCGTCATCGAGCCGGGCTCATCTGGCAAACATCCGCGCTGCCATGAGACGGAGTCAGTCGTCTCCACCGCTAAAGCTCCCGCACACATGCACGCATGCGGCAGGAGACCCTGCGGCTGCTGGGATATGAGCTCAGGCGGCGGTGCCACCTCGTATGAGCCGGGGTGTGGCTCCGAGTGACACGGAGCGGGAGGACGGACATCAGCTTGTGGGCGACGGGTGCCACACTTGTCTGGTGCCAGCTAAGGCCCAGAGGCATGGATGCGTCATGACACCCTATCCTGCTGCTGCATGCGTCCCTTCAGACATGCCGGGAAAACTACCGGGCGACGAGGGGGCTGGGATTACCCTGGAGCCTAACGCCGACTGGGCTGCAGCCCCCCCCCCCCCCCCCCGAGTGACAGGAGAGGCTTCTGAATGAATCACCCAGTCGTGGTGTCAGGACTCGTGATACGTTTTCCAGTCGGGATCAGAATCACCACAAGGGTTTCTCATGAGTAACGCAAGAGCATGTGTGCTGCTACAGCTGCTTTGTGCCAATCGAATAGGTTCGTTTTGGTGGGATTTATGCTACCACCGGACTATTGATAACGATCAATGAGCTAATGAGACGAGTAAAAGCCACAGATGAAGTCAGGAGGCGGCTGACTCTGCGTCGCACGCGTAAACAAACAGCTGAGGGACAATAGCGAAGGGGGCAGAAATAGAACTCAGCTGATTGTTTTAGACACGAGCAGGGATGAAAAACCTTTTAAGTGGGATGAGGTGATAATGGGCAACGACAATAGCTACACATACTGGGCTAAGTGCTCAGAAAAGAATAAGCTACCACAGGCAGGATGGTTTACACACACCCTGAACAATTATAAAAAACATAAAGATGCATAAAGGAGGTCTCATTGTTTCACACTGGCGGGACACATGGTAGTAAACTTAGTTCAGGAGAAACAAAAACATCTTAGACATGCATCGTGTGACTTTAAAGAGCAGCATCAAATGAATAGAAAATTATTCAGTAGCACATTTAATGTGAGAGGGGATCAAAAACTGAAGGAAGAAACAGTTTGTTCAGGGATTATTTGAACATGCAATAGAATGCAACACACTGTCAGGTTGGAGACAGCGGACCACTTACCGATTTGTCAAACTCCATCTCTGAAAAGAATCTATACCACGGCTCATTCTCTAAATCTACATCTTCGGGGCTTACGTCCCGAGTCTAGGGCCACGGCCACGAGAGGAGGAGGAGAGAAACAAAGAGAAGACAGTTCAGACAGCACAGAAAATACATGCCGAGGTGATGAAGCTGTTAGACTCCGCTGGCTGAGCCAACGCTTCCACCTCATCACAGCAGTGATCAACAGTGGGCGCTGGGAGTGAAATCCAGCTGTGCGTCAAATATTGACAAGACAAATATTGATGATGACAAACATGTCTTCAATGACCCGTTTTATGAATAGGATGGATTCTGTTCAATCAGTTGCTTCATCTTTTGAGGTAATAAAACCTGACGCCTACTTCCCAGCAGCGCTCGGTTGATTCAGCCCAACTTCAGGAGGTAACGGAGTGAACGAGCAGCAACAGGGACACTGACCCATAATAACTGAGTTTGTAATTATAAAACTACAGCTCATTGTTTTACATTGGTCTCAGGGTGAACTGGAGCAAACTCTAATGAGTCTATTTGTTCTGTCTGGGATCTTGGCCAACAGCTTCTGTTTGGTGAAATAAAAATTACACAATTACCCACAGCATTTAACTAATCACAATAATACACAACCTTGTGCCCTGTTCTATATGAAAACAGTATAAAGGACCCAGCTTCCAGTGCTCCATTTGACACAGTAAAGCTCATTCTCAAGAGGTGACAATCCTCAAGGACACTGAATAATGCCGACTCTGCAGAACCTGCTAAGGCTTTAAATGAAGGTAAGGTAGCGAGCACAGAATCCATTTTTGTGTCTTCGCTCAGATCCGCTCACACTGAGCAGATTCAGCCCAACAACCTTACGCTGAAGACAGGAAGACAATGGTTATCCTTGTAAGTGATACCCCCCCGCTGCCGAGCAGGTTCGTCTGTCACCGCAACAGGACACGCTTTAGGAATGTGGTGCACATGGCGAATCGGGCCACACACACGTTATTGGTGAAGCTGCTCAGACGCGGTGGAAGTGTGTGGGTGGGGTGGCTGGTGCGTGGAGTGCGTGACAGCTCACACGATACGCACATAGAAAGAGAGAGGGAGGGAGGGAGAGAGAGAGAGAGAGAGAGCGAGCGAGAGACAGGCGGGCGGGCGGGCGGCTGGCGTACCGTTCTCTCCAGCTTCAGCACCGACGATTTCCCCGGCTCGTACTCGAAGATGCTCTTGGGCTCGGCGCGGTACTTCCTGGTATCTACCTTTTTATCTGGGGGCTCCCACTCGTTCCTGTAGAGCAATGGGTGTCAGCAAGGGGTGGGGTGTGGGATGGAGGAGAGCCAATCCTTATCAAGTAGTCTCCATGGCAACCGGTATAGGCTAAGATGTTTTTTTAATTCAGACATGACGTACACTCATTATCCCTGCCCTCTCTCTCTCTCTCTCTACCCCCTTTCACTGTCTCTCTCTATTGCTCTCTCTCTCTCTCTCTCTCTCTCTCTCGCTCTCTCTCTCTCGCTCTCTCTCTTCTCCCTCTCCCTGTCCTCTCTCTCTATCACTGCCTCTCGCTCTCTCAGTCTTCCCCCCTCTTCCTGTAATGAGCATATGACAGAAAATTCAATTCACAGTTGAGCCTAATCACTAATTTAATCAGTTAAATAAGATTGGACCTGGTGCAGGACTTCCTGCAAAATGTTTTACATTCTGCCATAAATTAGTCCTTACCGAAGGGCTGAAATACAGTCATCTTATCGCACAACAGTTCACATAAGCATCCAAGATCATTGAACTGAACACAGATAAACAGAGCTACTGTAGCAGGAGCCTTAGTCCTCAATATGTCTTCTGCACCTTTCTCTGGTCAGATGATCCTTTTTTAGGCCCACCAACAGAACATACAGCCCTTCTTGGTGTTAAGCACTGTGAACACAGGAGGAGTGGAGCACACTGACCTTTTGGCAGAGGGTTTGAGGGACGACGAGCGTGTTGGCACAGGCATGGACCGGCCCCTGGAGCTGACTTCAGCATCGCTTTTTGAGCGTGGGACTGTTTTCACTGGAACATGTCACAGTAATGTCAACACAGATAACAGCTTTAATGCAACACTTAAAATGTAAGTGAGATAGTGAAGTTTGTAGTATAATACAGTGTATTTTATGGCTTATCTGTAACAAAACCCAATCGCTAAACTCACCATCTTCCAAGTAACCAAAGGGGGTGAGACCATCATCTAAAAAGGAGAAAAACGGTCAATCAAAAGCCTATTGATAGAGTTTTATCACCTGTCTATATAGCACACTGCTAAATAATTCACAAGGCATTAAAACGCTGAGTTCCCGTTGCTTCACACCTTCTTTAGAGTAAAGCAAGAGGTTCATCGAATCAAAGCACATTACAGGAAGCATTACTGAGCTAAAAACGGCTCACAAACAGCATCAAGGCTCTGAATAAGTAATGCATCGTGAAGCCAAAACAGCACAGCCACCACATTCACAACAACCTCTGCATAAACCATATTTACTGATAGGCCGTTTACAGAGCCATAAAATTCACAGCAACACATGGAAGTTATTGGGATCCGCAGATTCTGAGAAACCCAACTGATGAATCAGGCAACTAAAAAACCCTGCTAATCTAAAACCAAAACCATGAACCGAACCCGAGCCTAAAACCTGAAACTATCTGTCACTGGTTCGGTTTGTAGCGTCCAGCAAACAGTGGGAAGGTTCTGCACAGCCTCGACCCAGACGCCCCCACTTCACAGCCTCAACGCAGGGTTGCAGCAGCCCCTAGTGGCCAAAGCCCCGCACTGCACCCAAGTTATTACTACAGAATTAAAATTAGACGGTTAACAGAGTGAAGAAACTGCGAACAAGCTGTTACAAAAAAGCAACACTACAAGGTTTTGTGCATTCATACGCAGAACTGAGCTGCACATTATATTAATATGGTTGAGTCTAGATCACACTACTGTAGCAGGTTTGTTTTAGGAAATGTTAGATTTGCACATAACTTGGAATGCACATCGATGTTAATCTAGTTAGTTGCTCTGATGCACGGAGAGGAAAAGAAGTTTAAATCCTTTCAAATACTTCTTCTTTTTGGACTGTGATGAGGTCAGGCCGATCAAATGCAGCTAAAGTATTTGAAAGGGCCCAGGGTGGCGCCGCTGGGGGCAGATCAGGAAGGACAGCGATAGGGGAGCTACTGCCGTCGGATACCTTTTGGTTTCACCTCATAGTTCTCGGGGAATATGTAGGTGGGGCGGTAAGGGTTCTCCTCTACTGGCTCTGAGCACAGCGGTGGAGAGACAGAGCACAGCGTGACCTGACAAACACCCAGAGCCGTACACATAAACATACGCAGAGGGGAGATGATCATAATCTTACCAGGTAGCTTGTGTATCTGCTTGAACATTGTCTTATACCACTCTTTGGGCTTCTCAGTGTTCTGAAATGAAGATATAGATATGTTTAATGAATAAGCGCACCAGATTCCCACACAATCAGTTGTGGTGTATTTCGACTTTGCGGTGAGGCTGAGGTTCTGATTGTGACAGCCTGGCTTGTCAAGCACAGCTGGAACCAATAAAATACACAACGGCCACATTCAATAAAGCGTCTGTGATCCATCTGACTGTAAATCAGTGTGATACAATTATAAGTAATGCAGCTGTGTTTTATTAATACAAATCCTAGGCTAAGGCTTCATATTAAACAGCGAGTAGTTTATTCTTTACGTGACGGCAGCCGCTCACCCGTACAGGCACAATGGGTCTGTTGATTGGACTGAGGATCGGGGAGTGAAACGATAGTCGCAGCCTTTTCCCATCCATATCACTGACAGGACTGACTGAGTCTCTCCACGGATCGGGACCTTTGTCCCTTTCTGGGGTTGGGTCTGTAAAATAAAATGAAAGAAAACACACAAAAGGTTTACAGCACTTTACTAAAGATAAGAAGACAAGGTTCAGTGAGGAATCGGGTGTGAAGGCCACGCTGGTACTAAGTATTGGACTGAATTGCTTAACAATATTTGCAAATAAATTCCAATATGAATTTATGTTTATGAATATATGTTTTTTTGAAATTATACATAAATTTAAAAGTTTAAAAGCTTCTAAATGAGTTTTAACCCACTGCTGCATAAAACGTGGCTCATCCATTTCATGACATTTAACATTTGGCTGCGTCTGTGATGCTGACAGACGCACGAGTCTAAGCAGACAAACGAAAGGTGAACCCAGTGCATACCTTCCAAATGAGAAAGATGCTTTTGCTGCTCTGCTGTGAGAAACAAACAGACAAGGGCAACACAGTGAAATCCGACCGAGCCGTGAAGCAATCGCGTGGAAGCGGCGGTTCAAAGCGAGGCTGATGGAGCACGGCCGCCGCTAACTCGCAGCCGCGAGTCATGGCGATGCGTTCGCGAGCCGTCGCCTCACCTCGGCTGTGCTGCAGCAGCACGATGGTGGGGTTGACTGTGCTAGTGCACGGGTAAGCAGAGCCGTAGGTGGACGCGGCACGGTCCTGAAGGTCCGTGGAGAGGACGGCCTGGTGCGCTGATGGATTGGCCTGAAATGGACAAATACACAAAATTCGTATTTCATCGTATGTTTTAGAAATCTGACAAATCAAACAATCTACAAAAAAAAGGGTTTACACAGCCCCTAACTGTAAAGAGAGCAGACACTGCGTTAAATGGAGCGGACATAAACGTACCTGGCACCGAGCGCTGTTTACAGGAGGTAAATCAGCTGTGATGCTGCTGCCGCCCTCGGCCGGTTCTGCTCCGGAGCCGTCTCCATTAATCTGGCCCGTCCAGCCGCCTGAGAAGAGTCCAGAACACTGAGTTTGGCAGGCACAGAGGGCGACAGTGAAACATATAGGCCTTGAATGGCAAAGCACAACATCTAATTGTTGACCATATAAATCTTCATTTCTTTCCACAGGGCGTGAAAGCTTCCACGGCGGCTTTCGTGCACAGCGCTGTTAACATCCTGAGGAAAGAGGGAGAAAACAGATTCTCCCACAATCTCTGAACTTCGCTATTAGAACAAAGAGCCCATTCAGCGAGCTGCAAAGGCCGTTTGTTCTAATGGCCTTTATGTTCAGACTCTACAACAATTAAAGCATCTTCCCCAACGTGCTGGCCGGCCTCCAGTCCAGTTCCACTGGGCTCCAAACAACAAACAAGCCCACAGTCGAGGTCCCGGCTCCAAAGTTCAGCGTGGGCAGGCTGCAACAAAAGGCCTCTTTCAAGCGTGTGTGAAATGATGAGGCATCGCGCTTCATCACGACTCCGAAGCTGTGCACACACTTCCAAACGGGCCGCGTTTTATGGTCGTGAAATCAAAACAAAACCCTGAGAGTCAAACGCAAGAGCGCTTCACATTCCAGGAGCGGCCTCACAACTGGGACCGTCCCGCGGAGGTGCTGTTGCCGCTGACTTACTTGTTGCCGGGGCGACGCTGGGCTCCTCGGTGATGCGGCCCTCGTCGTCTATGTGGACGAGCGTGGCCCTCAGAGTCACCACTCCCTTCCCTTTGCACACTCTGCTGGGGTCCAGATCTGAGAACAGTCCAGGTGAGACCCTCGTCATTCATGCCGCGCCGGTCTCACGTTCATGACCGAACTCACAAGACGGCCGGAGCTCGGGTTGTGTGTTCTGTCTCGTTAAAAAGTGAGTTTCAGAGGCCTCCTTCTAACTTTCCTTTGTGGGTGTTAGGTGTCCCACAGTTGTAGGTGCTTAAATATTAATTAGATGAAGGGGTGCGTCACCTGCAGAAGGAATCAGGTCAGGGGAGCCTTTCATGGTAGACAGAGGCGTGATCTTGACAGCGCAGACCGACCTCGGACCTCGGTCTACAACACAACATGTAGAAAACGTTTGTGTGTGTGTGTCTTACAGAGATTCACATAAAATTTGGTTTTACTTATGTTTTTAATTTGTGCTTCATTTGCATAGTCTCATATTCAAAAAACCTCCACTGACTCGATAAACTGGGAGAGAGATGGCTTACTGGGAGCGGAGCTTGGTCTCACACTGCCCCCTGCTGGACAGGCCTGAAAGACAAAAACCCTCCAATAACACTGGACAGTCCGGGAAATGAACAACTCGTGTGATTTAGTGCTGCTAAATAAAAACTACGAGGCAGAATTAGCAACACAGTAGACTTGCTGATATACACTGTGCTTTCCCAGTTGAATCTCACTCCAGGGCTCATATTAGCCGTGGAAGCCTGGAACCAGGGCAGTGCTCGCTAATGACGGGCAAATTGAATTTTACTAATAAGACGGCAGCGATGCTTCACATATGGGTCACTTGACTGAAGTACCTGGTTTGGCTGCTGTGAGTAAAGTGGGACACTGAAAGCTCTGATGGGGACCACGAGCAGCTAATGAAATGGTGGCGGTACTGTACACACATGGTTGGGTTACACACTGAAAGGAGAGACAGAGCAGCCGGACCGGAAGGTGGTGAACGGGTCTCAGTCTAGGATTAACAGTCTGTTAATCCTTATTAGTGTTATATCTATTTACATTCAGTAGAAGACGTCAGTCAGGTTGTTGTCCTCAGTGATCAGACACTTTATTCCAATAAAAGCAAGCGTTGCTTTGAAGATTTGGGTTCAGGGGGATGTTTGGTTCGACTACCAATGATACGTATTCAACCTTTTCCACTAGTCCCCTTTAAAGACAATAAGAAGGGGCGTGAGCAAAACCAAGGCCACCAGAAAAGCAGCTCGGAAACGCTTTCCATCACTGCGGAGGCCTCCCAGTGCGCCCAGTCTGGACCACTGATTTAGGAGACGTCCCCATTAAAAAGGCAGAGAAAGGGGCTAATTGAGTCCAGACACACACGCACACTGCGAAGCCGCTCAAACACTCACTCCTGTGTACAAACAACTGCAGATCAAGAGTATTTCCAAGTCAATTGTTATGGATGGAAAAACATGAATTACTAGAAAGATCCTTTCAGAATGTAACATACTGTACAACGTCAGCTGCATTCAGAGTCGCGTGAGACCGCGTGTTTACGCCCGGCGGAAAATAAGCCGGCCTGCGGAACAGGCCGGGGACTGATGTTGCTGCTGGAAACCTCCACAAATAGGCTTAAATGGATGAGGGAAACTGGGAGCGACTCCAAACTGGTCCCACGGGGGAACCAAAGTACAAGCCTTTTAAAACATCTCCCAGTCCTGGAGCTGAGCTGCGTATTTATGTTCCATCCCTCCTTAATACAATCACCGGCTTCCTGACCCCCTGCGTCCCGGAGGCCCCGTGCATCCGTGATCTCACTCCTCACACCATTTACAGTGGCGCTTTTACCGGTCCCCGCTCCGCTGCCGCCGCGTCCTCGGATGAACCTGGGAAGAGCGAAGCGGAGGCTTCGGAGCCTCTCTCGTGTGATAGAGGATGGGAAAATAGCAGCTTGGAGCGTTGGGTTCCCTGTATAAACACCAGCAGGGATCACCTCTGGCCTTTTTAGGAAGCGACGCCTGGGAGCGGAGCTGATCCGTCCGTCCAGAACGAGCGGCGCCCTAATGCTCGTTGCACCGTCGACGGTGCACGCTAACGTTCTGGGTTGCGTTTCCTCCCAAATGAGGAAGCACTCGTTCCATTACCTACTTCACGAAGCCCACGGGGCGGTTTGGGTGCCGTCCCTGAAGCTCCCCTGCCCCCGGCGATGCCCTTGGCCCCTGCTATGCACAGCAGGGGGTCTGTTTGTTTTTGACAACAGGCGTGTCCAGATGGAGCTGTCACCACATGCCACCCGGGAACGTGTCACCCACTCAGCAACTGGCGCTGCTGCTATGAAATGTTTCCCTGCCCTGAAAGGCGCCGGGGGCGAGACGGGATCCAGACACCGCACTCAACTGGGCATAACACCTGCTCCACATCATGAACCACTGCAGAGGCCACTGCTGACTGATGTTAATGTGGAAATCTACTCCTCTCCGCAGCAGTTTTTAACATGCTATGAACGAATTTCATCATTTTAAATACAGCCTACAGCATCTGAGTCAGACTGTCGGCCTTGTCTGGAAGCTGAACAAAGGCCCGGTGGTACCGGGCAGAACCACGATGAGCTCCACTCTCAGTCTGAAGCCGCCTTCGAAGTGGCCGCGCGGACACAGAAGAGCTCTCATCGCGCTCGGGCGCGAGGAGCCGAACGGAGCGGAGCGGAGCGGAGCCGAGGGCCCGTTACGCAACGCTTCCACTCGTGCTTTGTCAACAGACGGCGGCGAGAGGAGAAGCTGTCCAGCGCCGCGGGTCGAACACCTCCAAACAAGGCTCGAAAGGGAAGAGGGCTCGGGAGCAGCGGCTTATCCTCCTCATGGAGAAGCGACCCCCCCCCCTCCCCCACTCGCTTCCATAAACAGCTTCCACGCTGGACGGCAGCCTGGGATTCTACACATTCCTCCACCGAGCTATTCATTTCAAACAAGTGCAGCATAAAAGGAAATGTATGTAGCTCCCACGCTGCCGACAGGTCGGACGGACGCCGCTGTGAACGATCTCAAACCACAGCTCTCGCGGTCGTAGTCGAGCTTCTTCAATGTCTGGAAACAAAGGCCGCTGGATGCTCCACGTGGACGGGCAACACTCCACCGGCACATGTGAAGGTCCGGAGGGAGCTGCAGCTGCTTATAGTGTGAAACGCCTCCCGGGCTTCAGAGGAGCAGATGCATCCGAACTACAAAGACTCCAAGTCGCGAAAGTCATAACTCCCAGATAACTCCTCCACAACAACCAAAATGTGTAATGACATATTTATAACACAGTGGCTTTTAATTTAGGCCCATGACTAAACGTGTTGCTCATCACTGGACAACGGGCTCAGCTGTTCACGAGAAATTCCTCCTGGCTCAGATCACAGCGCATTAGGTGAGCGATGATAATTCACATGATTCTTTGAGGGGGTGCTGAAAGCCTCTGCTCGTCTCGGCAGGATGTTTTGACTCTGACGCGCTGGAAGCCCGATATAGCTCCCTGACAGGACGGCGCGATAATTGAGGCGTGGGATGCGGCGGCCGGGCGCGAATACGGACAACGGTGCGATGATCCAGCGTTCGGGAGCCTCCGTCCCCTCGTTGTCTGTCTACTGTCGCTGACACTGCAAACGCCAGATTCAATTTTCCATTTTATTACATTTAGCAGTGAGTGATTTGGAAAAAACGATGATGTCATCATTTTCCATCAGCGACATATATGAGAGGAGACGGGCGGGACCTGTCGCCAAGGTCTAAATTGCATTTCCACAACCTTGTTTACATGCGTCGAGGATCAGTGAGCGCCTTTGTGTCACGGGGGCCTTGAACAACACAACACTTCACCTCATCGGGCACTTTACCAACGGCGGCCAATGAGGGGAGACAACGGAGAGCGACAGGAGCGGGTTGCCAAGCAACATGTTGTAACATTAACATGGACTGAAAGCAGAAACCCGGTGTCTGGCTGACACATCCGGGCCTGATCCAAAGCAGCAGGCTGCTGCAGCTAACAGGAGCTAACAGAACCAACAGGTGGTGGTTCCATGTGGACACTGTAAATATGAGGTAGTACGTGTCTAAATGTGGTCCACAAACACGGAGCGGTTGGAAAAACAGAGCTGTGACCCGGAGGCCGGCCGGATTTGGGGAAATCTTTGAAATTCAGTTTGCAGATTGACGCATCCGCCGCTCCTTCCTCTCAGATCCTCGGGATCCGTGCAACTTGACTCTGGAAGAGCCTCATGAAATTTTAACAGCTGCGCTGGGTTCGGGCCGGCGGGCCCCCTCCCCAGCCTGCTCGGTCACGGCTGAACCATGAAACCAAAGCGATGCTGCAGGATTCTCGGGTTTTATTTACACAGATTTCCATGTTCCCGGCGGATGGAGGTGAACCTGGGAGCCTCCTGTGGCTGTGATCGGCCCAGAGCTGCTGACACGAACGCGCCCGTGAACCTGAAAAACTGGCCAGTGAACACAGTGGACACAAGCTTAAGTAAATGTCTAATGCACTAATGAGGCCTCGTGTTCCTGCCGGATAAAAGGGCGACGCCGTAAAATGTGACACGTGTCGTTTGGGCCAAATCGGCCGGTGCAGCTTTGTCCCTCAATAGACTTTGCCGAGTTATTTGCGTTGAGGTTAATATTTTACCATAGTCGTGTACTGTCGTGTACAGGCTCCCGGGGCCAAAAAAGGAACCGGTGACTTTATTGTAGTGAAATTATGAATGGAAACAGGAGCAAACGTTTGCAGTGATGCAGTGAGTTGATTGACAGAACAGAGGAGGAGCCCACAGCCACTACTGTACGTGACTTAGGGGCATCTAGCACCACGGCACGTGCGAAGCTCACATGGACGTTATGACAACACGCATTTCTAGACTGACTGGCTGCCGCGCGTGCGTCCCCACCGTAAGTCCACACTTGTGCTGCGAAGACAGTTGCTCATTACGAGGCGTCAGACGGACCTGGTCGTCGGAGCGGAACGCAGCGTTTTGTGCAGCTGCGCGTTGACGTGAGACACGGGGAGTCCAGAGTAACGTCAATCAGCTGTAAATTAGCTGACGGACGCTCGCAGGCGTTCGCACCGTTTAATCACATCTCACAACACTGTGCTAAGATTTACAGTAAAATACTACTTCATAAATACCCCCAACACCTCAGTGCCGCATGATGTGCATTCCATTAAGAGAGTGGTCCTGATGTCACATTGAGCGCATGTGGAGCAGCCCGTTGCTCACGCGCAGCGACTAATAGCGCAGCCTCGCCGACGCACAGGAAGAGACGCAGGACGCGCTGAGCCGCAGCTGTCGGGAAGCTTTTACACGCCTCGCCTGAGTATTCAGGGCTCCTCCTGGGCTTTCAGCTCCACGGTGCGGCACGCACAGTATGGATCTGCCGCTGCTGCAGCAACTGTCCCAAAGCCAGAGCGCCCGTGTGCTGAGGCGCAGAATCCAAACTGGCCCATACAAAGTCCCACGCGTGAATAAAGTCTGCGGGTCTGCCATTAAAGTGCCGGGAGACTTATAAAAAATACATCAGGTCAGCGGTTTTTTTGCATAATACATCACTATAAAGTCAGACGTAAGGTGCCTTTAAGTAATGAGAAATAAAGGTGCATATACATAAAAACAGGCCAATATAAATGTGAGGAATGTTATCGAGACGCACATGTGATGTGATGCGGAGCGGAAACTGTACCTGTGCGTGCGGGTAATCCACTGTGGCCGCTGCTGCAGACACACTTCACCGATCTGCTCTCCCTCAGCGTCCTGTCAGCGCTTCACATCCACCGGCCTCAGCTGCGTCACCGCCACCGCGCCGCACGTCCAGCACCGGGTCCGGGACGCGCTCCTTTCACAATAAAGGCTGAACGGGGCCAGGTGGGACGAAAGTTACGAGCAGTGAGGTACAAAAGAGTGAAAAATGGGCAATGTGCAAAAATTGTGCAAAAATAAAAACATCTAACGAATCTACGAAGACAAGTTGGGTTTAGTTTTAGTACCTTAAATAATACCTAAATTGTCGATACAGTCAGAAGACAGAAACAAAGCCAGTGATGCTGCTGCACCACAGCTGGTTGTGAGGCTGTAAACTTACAGCAGGAGGCTCCATTCCTGCTCCTGACACCTGCCTGTGAGGGTGGAGGATGCTTCACCACCATCTGCGTTGTGGCACACACTTGGCTTTCTGTGCGTCCACAGAGAATTATTTTATAGTAGAATCACATGTCAGTTGAAGAATGAAGAGACCGTTCAGTCTTTTGAGCAAATGTAATTTGTATACGTCACATTTCACTTTTATACTTTTACTTTGAAAGGTCATACCAGAAGTCGTGTAACCGCTCAAATTGTACAGGTCGGTGCTGAGAGATATTAATGGGGCTGCAGTCTCATTTATATTTCAAAACATGAAGTCATGTGTTACATGATTAACTTACACGCGCTAAATCACATAAAAAACTACTTAAAAGAGATGTATGTTCATGGGACACGTTGAAGCTCACCAGAACAAACAGCCCCACCCAGTGGTCAGAGCCGGATATTGCGGGTAATAAATTATACTAACGGCCATAGACCCATAGAAAAAAATAGACATTCAGGTTAATAGAGGAAATACACTCAGTTGAATTTATTAGGCACATATTCGAATTGATACATATCAACATGACACTTTAAGTGATATTATAAAAAAGAGTCACCTTCTGAAAGCACTTCCTAAATATTGCTTCTAAAACATTGTTACTTTAAACAATGTTGCATAACGTTGTAATAATTATGATCATCACTGTCAGTCACCAAGCAACTGTTGGATCTGTGAAACTAAAGCTACAGTCACAAATATAAGCAATACCTCATAGATGATTAAGCGTTCTAAATGCTGATAAATACTGTAGAATTAGGACTTTAACTACTTTAAAGGTATGAAAAAAAGTATTATTTACAATTATAACAAGTTCAGAATACCACACTCATATATTTTACAGTAATAAACATAACACATATATAAAAAATATCTCAGCACACACACACACACACACACACACACACACACACACACACACACACACACACACACACACACACACACACACACACAAATTAGGCAACTCAGGTGAAAAATAGAGAAAGAAAGCCAAGCAAAACGACCATCAGGAGTGGATCCTGATGGTCCTGATGGTGGCGTCCTCTGGGCCATAACTCCTCCCAACTCAATACTGTAAAACGACCACAAACGGATCACCGCCGCCGAGGAACGGGAGGTGCTGAGTTTGTTTGTCTGTAGGAGGGTCTTTGAGGAGGGGGCCGTGTAGGGCAGGAAATGTAGCGCTCCTGCAGAACCTTATCTTGTACCCTGCAGACAAAAGGCAGCCTAAGGTCACATGATGGAGCTATGGGTCTGTAAACTGAACCAGGAACAAGGAGATGCCATGGTTTTAAACAGCACTTACAGTTGGATGAAAGCACAGTCTTAGTTTTGTTTCAAATAACAATGTCAAACAATTACAACACTGCATTCTGATTTATTTATTTATTTGGTTGAGCAGCATTTTTTTGTAACTGCAGCCTGTTTTCTTATCATTACTGAAGTCAGCAGGTGTCTCTGTTACAGTACGTTCCAAAACTCAAAATACAAACACACATTATTTTTACTGCAGACAACGGCTTGTACTTCTCTTATCTTTTGCATGTGTTACTGTAAGCTCTTCCGCCCACAGATTAACAACCTGAATGCGGTTACAGTGGTTTGGTTTGGAGCCTGCGCTTTTAGACAATGAACAATGCATGTGATGTTTGGCTTACACCAATTGTACATTTTCCCACATCCTTTTTGAACTACGCGATAATTGCATTTTGTATCTTGTTATATGGAGCAGATCACTGAGCGTATCATGAAGTTATTGACTGTATGGTATCTAGGGTTAGAATGATCACAAGATATAGCTCAGCGCTGACACAGATTAAAATAAGATAGTCAGGGTTTAGTAAACTGAAACCAGGGTTTAGTAAACTGAAACCAGTCTTTAAAAAGGAACCAGTTCAAGCAGTGGAGGGGAGAAACAAGTGAATGTAACAGACACATGCAGTGAATCCACTAACTAGTGTCACATCACAGCATTTGAATGCAACGCCTCTAAATCTAACCGTGAAACCAACAAAATGCCTGAAGTCACACTAAGCCCCTTAATTCATGTCACTTTTAGTTTATGCATTCGTGCCAGGCGTCAAACACTCGCTTGGTATAATTTTGCAAATTTGCAAGAATGAAAGCCACACGTGGAAATACCACTCTGTGAAGAGCACAGTACCTGTCGCCAAGTAGGTGTTTCTGTGGGGACTATTTCCAGCGCTGTTATCTTTATATTGTAGTACCTTTGAAAATGGTTAAAATACTCTTCATGTGCAGCAACATCATATGAGAAGAGGAACGACATATGCTGTTATCAGCGTGTCAGACGTTCAGAGCGGCTTCAAACAGTCAACAGAAGCAGTTATTTTAATGTCATCAGAAATAGAGAATAGAGAACGGTGTTTTAAAATTAGAAACAGATCACAGTGATCACAGTTCCGGAAATTAAGTGCAGGTATAACTTCTGTACTTAGAAGTTTTGTTTCTTAAATGCTGACTGTGTGGGAGAAATAATGATATCGCTTTTATCAGCAAAGCACATAAGACTTCCTCCCTAATGCTTCTGTGAATCACTGGTGAGTCAAACTTTCCCCTCCAACATATTGTCTCACATACACATATTTTAGCCTACAGCTTTATTTCTGTCACTCGCTATGCTTTCACTTCCGTGTGACCTGTCGATGCAACACTGTATATAACATGGTAAACTCAGGCGTTGGTTCTTTACTGACCTTTCTGGGATCCGTGGAGGAACCCTAGGAGGAGGAAGAACGGGTGCGTCAGACGAGCGCAGAGGTCGAGGAGGAGGAGGAGGGAGACCTTCTAATGTGTCCTTCAAAAAAAGGTGATACATGTACTTAGATTCAAGTCTTCCTTCTACTTCTGCAAACGCCTTGTGCTATGAGTAAAGGGTTTCAGTCAGACTGTCAAAATAAGACTTTCACGGTGTAGTGATTCCACGAAAGGGAAGGAAACATATGCATGAGGCGCTGCTATAAACCAGCTAGCACATCGATCTCTGAAGCATAAATTAATCTGTAGGTTAATAATTCAGCTGAAGTCATCAATGAGTGCATCATAAAAAGGAAGGTAAAAACAGACATGCTGTACAGAAGTGTGTTAAGGAAGTAGGACGGTTCCATGCACAACAAAAATTCAAATTCTCATGTAGTTAATTTGGGTTCACCTCAAAGTCCGGCTCTGTTCCGCTGCTGAAGCTAAAAGTGCTGTGAGTGCTGAGTCTGTTGCTCTCAGTACCTGGTGTAAACGAAAACACAGAACCATTAAATTCTGACTGCACACTGATGTAAATCAAACATCCCTCTTATTGTATACATACAAGAAGAATTCATTAAACAGTACCACGAACATAAATGAAGTATTAAAAAAATCTTTTGAAATATGATATTTGGAGCGCTGACTCATCAAACTGTAAATAGACAGTTTAAAAAATAGTTTAGCCATCTGTTCATTTTAAGAAACCAAATACGTGGTCATGTGCGTGTTGTGAAAAGTAAAAAAAAAAAAAAAAATATATATATATATATATATATTAATTAGAAAGGTTTCCCTTTAGAGAGAAACCACCATTGCTTAACTAAAGAACTACTGCGGCTTCATCAGAATAATTCAATGTTCTGATAACATATCCAGACGTCATCACTGTAGGAATGCTCGCATTAGGCCTCTGCTCACTGTTATCCTCAGTGGAAAATCATCTGTTTAGGGCTCAGACAGCAGTGGAGCCAGGCGCCCACAACTGGACCAACTGAACACTTACTGGATGTGCTAGACGTGCTGCCAGTCTTCCAGTTGCCTCTCTGGATGACCTGGGTCGCCGCGGGCGGCGCCGCCGGCAGCCGCGACGTGGACTCGTACACGGCGCACTCCAGCGTCACGTTGGAGCCCCAGTAGAAGTTCCTCTGCAGGGGGGCGCTTATCTCATAATCTAACGGGAGACACCACTTTCAAAATGTTGTGGGGGTAAATTTATTACAGTAACTAAATATATAAACCTGAATCCCACCGAGCTCCTTTCCTGTTTTCTCTCTCTCTTTGTGGCGCCTGGTGATGCTTTCGCGTAACTTCTTCAGATTGTCCTGATAAAACAAAGGCAAACGTTGGCTCCGTTCATCGGCCACTACGTACGAACGAACGCGAAGCCCGCTGAGTCGACCTACGGTACCTGCTGGTAGCGTATGGAGCTCGACCTCCGCTCGTGGTCGAACTGCCAGGCCTTGAACTCTTGGACGGCTTCGTCCACGGTGATCTCGCCCACTTTCACCCTCTCCTGCAGCGATATGAGCTGCCTCTGTCCTGGCGTCTTCATCCCAGCGTAGGGGTCGTAAATAGGCGTCGGGGCCTCTACCACAGGCCGGACTGTGAGGGAGCAGAGGCTCTTAGCTTTAAAACCTCACTTGTGGTATGAGAAGAAAGATTATAAACTTTACTTTACCTGCAGAATACTCCATCTCCAAGGTTTTATTTGGTGCAGATTTATCTGAAAATACTGTCCAAACACCAAGTTAGCCACATTTGCCTGGAGATCAGTTTTAAAAAGAACATTTGGCGTCATACCTTTAGATATGTAGGCCATGGCCCTGTCTGGCTCCACCTCAGACTCGGGTCTGGGTAGCGGGGCCGGTGGGCGGTTCAGGACTACTGGGGTACAGCTGCTGTTGTCGTCCACCATGTCGTAGACGTCTTCTGGGCAGAGGTTGTACGGATCCTCCTCCTCTTCGTTGTGATTCAGGCCATTCACATCGCGTTCTTCCTCCCCGTAGTTTAGGGGCTCCTTGTTGTCCCCGACTGCATTCTTGTGAGGTTTGGCTGAACAAAACAACACAATTAACACACTATGCTGTTCATATACATTTTCACAATTTTAATATCTTTTAAACACATACCTTGAAAAAACGTCCGGAGCATGGCTTCCTCTGGGTTCTCGTTTACTGCGTTCATCACCTCATCTGATAAAAACACCAGAGTTCACTAGCTTTGTGATTCAAAGCACCAATATGACCAATAAGTAAAACAGTTGTAATCTTACATAGGTCTCCTGCACATTCAGGGTCAATCCCCAGCATTGACTCATAAATGTCCTCTGAACAACCTGAATACTTCATCATAATGTCCTGAGAGGTGTTCGACATGTGCTCATACACCTCTGCGCCCTCATCGGGGTTGATGGTTTCCTCCAGGTGAGACTTGAGCATGTCGGCTGTCTCCTGCAGTGGACGTATTGAAACACAGGCGCAGGTGAACGGAAAGTGAAAACCAAACTTCCACGGGACAAGACCCGCTGTGACACACTTTGCCTGCACCCACCACAAAATCGTCCATGAACTGCCTGAGGTCAGAGAAGCCGCTCCTCTCGGCCAGCGTGTTGGGGTAGTCTCCGTTCTTGTTCATCACGCTGTAGGCCTGCAGCGCGCCGGGACACTGCAGGAGAACCGTGGTCAGCTTCTTCAGGCCGTATTTAGCAGCAAAGTGCAGCAGTGTGGGGAGCTCCTCGTTCCGCTGGTCTGGAGGCAGAGGGTAAACCGATGGGCACCCGGCACACGCCTACTGGATGTGGACATCAGCGCTTTACTCACATGTGGTCATGTTTTCCTCTTCGATCTGTCTGATTCCAAACAGCTGAAAACCGGCTGAAGGCAGCCTAGATTTGAGCGAGTCCGTCAACATGACGTCCAGCGATTCTGTTGTATTACACGTCCAATTGAAGGCCTGGAAGGGAAAACACAAACAGGTTATGAGAGTAGAAGGACAGTTAAAGCAGCCGGAACCTCAAAACCCACTCGACTCACCTGGCAAATGAAATTGAGTGGATCGGCGGCCTTTTCAAGATATCGGCTGACCTCTCCCATGCTGGTGTAATATGTGACAGGCCTCAGGTCGGCACACAGGCAGTCGGTGTGCACGGTGAGCGAGACGACTCCGGCAGGCATATCTGGACAAAAGCAGATTCTGACTACACCTCTCTGAATCTCACACCATCAGAATATGCACGGCTTCCAGGAGACACCCACCAGGCGCCACAACGCTTATGGTGTAGTCGTTCTCCACCACAGCCTGGACCTTTGTCGTACACGTAGCTGCGGTATGAGACGAGAACTCCACCTCCGGTGCCGACTGGTCCTCTAATTTATGAGTGAAAATGATAAAAAGTGTCTCTCCTCCCTGAAACACGTATAATCAGAAATTAGAATTATTTACTCCAATCAAAGTTGTAGACATAAAGAGACTTCAGATCAACACTGGTGTTTATTATGTGGCTCTCACCCCACAGAGGACTCTGTCTGGTTGAACAGTGAGACAGGTGAGCGGCGCTGGTGGAGCCAGATCCTCCACCGCCACGGGCTCCTCTTCATCCTCTGGGACTGGATCTGGCAGCTCCTCCGGCGCCGCTTCCTCCGTTTCATCCTCGGCGGGAGGTTCGGGAAAAGAGTCATCCGCGATGTGCAACTCCTCTATGGCCGCGAGCTCGCTCTCGTGCACAGCTTCCACAGGTCCACCTATGAGGAAATAAAAAATGAAATACGACAAAGGCACCTATACGTTGTCGAACCGCTCCATTTAACCAATGTTAATTAAGAAGACCTCACTTCATCAACTAATCCTAAAGATATATATATATTTTATACCCTTTTTTTCATACTCATAATAGTAATAATAGTTTCATGTAAGTGTGATAGAAGGAAGTAGAGCGTGAATTAATTGTCATACGGTCTCTGAAGGATTCCAAAATGGTGTCAACATAGACGACGGGCTCGTCGTCGGCGTAGAGCTTCCTCCAGCTGTGCCAGTGCTCGAAGCTGTCCGCCAGCACGTCGTCCTCGGCGATGCCGCAGAGCAGCGCCACCACCCTGCGCGGGGGGTGGAGGAGCCGGTGCAGCGCCGCGTGCAGCTCGGGGTCGCACAGCAGGTCCACGAAGGCGCCGCTGACCAGCACCACGACGCAGCTGCAGCCCCGCAGGTGCTGGAAGTTGTACCCGTGGAGCTGGTCCTCCGGGCTGAGCGAGTACAGCAGAATGGAGCTTTTGGGGAACTTCTGGGACGAGATGAGGATCACCCGCAGGTACGTGGCCCATTTATGGGCCTCGGCCGCGTGCAGGATCACCAGCTCAGGTTCCGCGGGAGCGCCGCCGTTTGCTGGGGAGCAGAACGCACAGCGGAGTTAATATCCACAGTGTCAGACTCTGGAAAATATTCATCATCGGTTCCTCCTAAACGTTGCTAAACTTGCTTCGCCGTGTGACATTAATCATAATCCCGTAATCAGCTCAAATATTACGCTAATGATACAACAGCGCCCACATTATGTGCTGCAGCAGGTAGTGTTTGCCATGGAGAGGCTCCACACGGCCGCTGCCGGCGGTGGAATGTCAAGGTGACTGTGGTTGGAGAATGAATGTCCGATCTGTTTGATATTTCAGCGCGGAGCCAGCGAGGAGCAGGGCAAACACTGCGCTGTGTCAACACTGGTCAACGTGATTTAGTTTGACTCATTACAGTATTTAATCAGGTCAAGTTCACCCCTGTACACGCTAACGGGGAAAGAACCCCAACATGAGGGTTCACCTTCACTACAGTTCCCACTGAGGCGGAGCAGACAGCTTTACGGGCCAGAGACCTGACCCAATCAAATTTACCCGTGGGGAAATTATTATATAATAAATAAATATGGCCAACCTATGAGTTCGACCACACAGGAAAACTAGAATGGCTGCTTCCTTATTTGAGAGGCTTGAAATATTAGTATTTTAATTAAAAGCGAGTCGGATACAATAAAAACAAATAAAGATACATTTCAATCAAATACAACAATTATATATAATATAAATTGGTCCACACTGTTGGATGAATGAACAGGCTTTAAGCATCTACGTTCTCACTGTCTACATGTACAGACCGTGACTCTGGCGACTCGTAGAACAAAGGCCACTTGTACCTGACTCAATACTTGAGGCTTCTTCTTCCATGGCTGCGAAGGCTTGAAAATCACCCCAGATCTAAGGCATCGCTGCCTTAGCGTGTCCCTTAGGTTTCTCTGTCGACTGACACTACATAAGCTTTCACCAAGTACCACACTTAGTGCTGTCGTATTAATAGCAACACTCAGTTTCCTGATTTTGGTGACACTGCCCCACTTCCTGAAACAGATGAAGAAGTGAGAAACTACACCACAGTCGCTGTTACACGACGCGTCTGCAGGATGCAACGAGGCTGTTTGTCATTGGTGATGGGTTTGTTTGTTTGGGCCAAAAGTTACAAAAGATGTGTTCAATGAAGCTTTTATGAAGCTTTTGACAGTAGATTGAAGTGGCATTTATGTTAGAAGTACTCTATAATAAAAGACACACACACACACACACACACACACACACACACACACACACACACACACACACACACACACACACACACACACACACACACACACACACACACACACACTCCATTGTACCTGTGTGTGACGTGCTTCTTCCGTTTCTTCACTTCCTTAACACAGTGCAATGCGTCTGGAGCCTTTTAAAGCCTAATTAAGCCAATGTGCTGTCACACTAACACCATGACGCATAAAATCTCTGTCTTATCATCATACGGTACATTGTGTCATTTTACCACAGAACTACAGCGAAGGAGTCAGAGAACTGGGCAATCATCTGTTTGTTGCAACTCCTACCTTGCTTAAGTCACAAACTACCCAAAAAGTAATACACTGGTAAAACAGAAAAAACGAAGCACCACGACTTCACATCCACTAGAGGGCAGCAGACCATCACTTACATTGGCCAGCACACAGCCTCTAATACTGCTCACTGTACAGGGATGCATGGGATGAGACACGCAGGTACTTCCAAACAGGTGTGGTAACATACAGTACTAGAATCCTAATATGTTGTTATATTCCAGATACAATTTCATTATTTTGCCTAAAAAAATTCACCAAACCACAGGAAATGTTGGGAAATGGTGACAGCACTGGATCTACTTTCCAAGGGAACAAAGATGTAGCAGCTTTAATACTGTTATAGCACAGAATAAAGGCATTAGTCAAAGGTGAGCAGTTGGTGGGTGAGACCAGACGTTTATGAGTAAAAGGCTGCTTTGACCCACTGTCTTTTTATGAGCACCAATCAACTCAAAGCAACTGAGAGAATCCCTGGTGAAGCCGATCATAACTCAACAAAGTGCAACTACAACAGTTTGTAAAAACCACCGTCCACCAGACCTCACCTCGCTCACGCTTCATTGAGAAATCACAGGACATTATTCACTTTTCACCATGAAATTCATTTACACAGCTCTGCCTTTCTCCAAAAAATACAATTAGTTTTGTTCCCGCTCTGACCCCTTAATAACCGCGGCAAAAGTTCACTCTGGGACTTCTGAAGCTGCCTGTGAAGAGCAGGGTGATCCGTGACCCGTCTTTAAATACAATTTCCTGTAAAAAAAACAAAGCCTAATTTCTTCTAAGTCTGCCATTAGCTACCAAAAGCATGACCGGGACGTTACCTTTTGTTTGGGCTCCCTTGAAACCACTATCTATTAGGTGGCTCAAATAAAATCCCTGCAGCCTGAGTTTAATAAGGGAATATTTTCGCTCCTATGTTTTAACCTTGTTATCCAATATCCTGTCCTTTTAGTGCTCCGCGCGTTCTCAGCGAGCGCGGGGCCGACCTGTCCGAGTGTGCGTGGGTTCACGGCAGCAGGCACGAGGTCGTGATCATGAAGGGTCAGGTACAAACCAGCCGGTCTGTCAGACACAGTGTGGATAGACTTCAGCTCATTATTAACAGTTATTACAAAGTTACCTTATTTACACCAAAGGTTGTGAAAGCTCTTTTACGGGTCTCATCAATGGAAGAAATACAAACTTTAAACTTTAAAAGTGCCGTTTTTACACTAATTCATCAAAAGTTTATAGGGAATCACGTTAACAAGACAAAAGCATAAAAACGAACAAAACTAAAATCAAGATTCCAAACACCGAGTAATTCAAGACAGGAAAGCGCAGGCAGGAGCAGAGGCCTGCGCTGCTAACATGGCTGGGCGGGTGCTCGTGTTACCGTCTCGCTTACTGTACTTCCCCATCCCAGGAAAGCGCTACCTCATATCTGCACTGGCTTTTAGCATGTTTGGGAGCGCTTTAAAGAGGAGGAAACGGGAAACAAAGGACGGTCCGAGGATGTGGAGCGCAATCTTGAAATGGAAAACTGAAATGGGGAAAGGGTCTGCAGCTAAAATGTTATTTGGATGATAGCCTGCATAAGAAAGGAATTGTGTTTGGTTTCTCATTGAGAGTCACCAGCAGGGCTCATTGTGATAAGAAAATAAGTCTAATGTTACCTGATCTGGTATAATGTGGACCAATTACCACTCCATTGCACTTCATTACAGGACTGTAATTGGGCCGGGGGTCAGTGCTTGAGATGGAGTGGCAGAGGAAAATTGAGTCGTCATTGATAATATGATAAAAACTGACAGCGGGAGGCCCCTCCAACAAATTATTGAAATTTACAGTTGATAGGGAAACACTATAACCTCATTTGGTAAGCAGCTGGCAAGCAGTCGCACAAAGCGGGTCCTCTGACACAATGAGAGGCTTATGGAAAAAAGGAAATCCAAAACTATCACAGAAAAGTTGTAGAGGCCTGTTCATCGGTTTCTGGCACTGAGGACGCGTGTACGTTTAGAAATGTCCAACGTCACACCAGCCTCTCCAGTAGGTGAACTGGGGCGGATTCCTGTGGAAAACCAGAACCCATCATTAAATACATAACTATACATTTGAAAACCTCTTCTCAAATCAAATCCATGGAGCGAGTCTGACACGGCGTTATTTTCGTCTCCGTCGACCGCGGCCGTGTCGGCAGCCGTTTGTTTGCCCCGCTTTAAGTGCCTCCATTTGAGGCCTCTAGAATAAATAAATCAAATCAACTACTGTCAGACATACGTTTTCAATCCATCGGGGTAATCAGATTCTGTTTACCTGAATGGGAACTATTCTAAAACGTTATTAAAAACTTAAATGGAGTTTAGGTGTGGAATAACTAGGCGCAGGAAATGATGAGCAAACAACAGGATAAGATTCCAATTACTATTAAACAAGCATCGCATTGACTAGTAAAGAGGAAAATAGCTTCGGCATTTTCCACAGACGGAGCTCCCACCTGACACGCTTTGGTGTAGGAGAGCACGGAAAATGCAATTCCTGGGCTTTTATACATGAGGTAGTCATATATTAGTCAAATATGGCTGAAAGGCCCTTTTTCAATTATTTCACCTCTGGTCAACATCCGTGGGAGGCGATTCAACAACAGCTGCTTGTGTAAAACATGCATCTTTGCGTATTTCTAAAAAAGGCATGTACCAGTGTGTGTAAAAATAAAAATGTATGTATTTAAAAAAATACATTCAGTAAATTAAATTAAAGTTAATTAAAACCACACACCCACACACACACACACACACACACACACACACACACACACACACACACACACACACACACACACACACACACACACACACACACACATTCGCAGCTGACGTTTTCCAGCATTTCCAAAGCATCCCAATATTAAGAATTCATCCAGGCTGTAAAGTCATTACCTTGTACTGAAGGAAATATAATTTATCAATCTTTGAGAAGCCCAGTTAAATTTATCTCACATATCTAAATAGGCAATATACTGAATGCATGCTTCATTGATCAGAGCTGTTGTGGAACAACTTATCCAACAGCCATCTTTAACTACTATTTAAAGATCATTTAGCTTTCATCTACTGTCTCCACTCGGCTGAAATCACGTCAACGTGATAAGACAGTCTATTTGGATGTCAGCGTTGGCTACAGTAATCACACTGGCCACTAGATAAGGGCAACTTTACTTATTTATATTGCGCCCTGTGCGTGTCTAGTGGAAGATAATAGTTTCATTTTGTGGAGAAAGTTTGCCAGCGACCCTCATTGTGGAGCAAATGTGACAGATTTCTGCTTCATTAGGATTCATCGGGCTGACAAAAAGGGATTCACAGGATGAATCCACAATAGACCCCACAAATCTCTGTCCCGCCTCTCTCCTGGCTCAAATACACACTTTACAGATGAGATGCACAGAGCAGAGGTGACTAGAGAATACAAATTAAAAGTACAGACTGGCCAAAACTGGCCAAAACTGTCCAACCAACACTTTATAACTGAAGAGATCTTCCATTGAAATAAACACATTTAAGTGGAAATTACACATTCCTAAAGCCTAAATAATTCAATGTTACTTACTGAACTTATTCCAAAAGTTACCGTGGCCTCTAGGAGCCTGTTACCGACAGACTCCTATTGTTTTGCTAGCTGGCGCTGTGCCACATGGGGCCGCTAGTTCATACACTACAAGTGGAACTCAGCGAAAGGTCACTTAAGGTGCTTTATAATAAAGACTAAAGGATCATTTAAAGCAGTAAAGCAACGACACACAAAGCTAAAGCAGATTTGATGATCTCGTTCTTACAATTCGTTTTATTACAAGCAGCCTCGGACCAACCTTGTATCGGTGGCTAAGCTTCCTTTACAGTCCAGCGTGAGTGGACCATAAATGGACATTTCTAGGAAATATCACCCGACCGGTTCCCACAGGAACGTTCATGAAGGTCTTTCTGCGAGTCACCTGAGCGGTTTCATAAAGTTCTGCCTGTAGAGGAGCTGTGAAAGGGCCCTCTGAGAAGCTTTAATTTTTATAATTAAAGTGCATACTTACAAAGCTATTGCATTACAGACCTTGTCATTACCTCCCCGCCAGTGTAGCATGAGGATTTTGCACTTCCACAATGAGGCACAAGAGGTCAGAGCTCCACTGCAAATGCTATGAAACGCCTCTCAAAGCTGTATTTACTTCGCTGCATGCCAGACACGGAGCTGTTATCATGAAGGCCTTTGCCTGAAAGATGTCTGTTGAAATAAGTTTGCTTAAAACATCATTACCAATCTAATTATTAGTGCCATTAAGTGGATGAAAAGAGTGACAATATTGTGTGGGCTGAAATCCCTTTATTTAAAGCCTGCAGGTGAATTTCAGGTAGCAAGGGAACTTTTCACTGCTTTAAATGATGTTAGAGAGGAAGGAACTGGTCTGGGATGCACGACACTACAGTGTTGTAAGAACTTCCACTAATTAAAGGTTGAGAATTTACAATAACAGGTTTAGCTGGATTTTCATGCAATGACAGGATCAACCGGCCAAACTGAATTTAACATCCGTTGTGTTGGATAAAGTCTAAGTAAATAATATCTCTTGAATCTCTTTAAATTAAAGCTTGAAAATAGGCTTTTAATTTTAATAAATCCTTAAAATTGTGTTGATTGTCAATAACTTTCATTTATTAATTTTATTATGTGCGTACCATGTTCTTATCTGTACAGTATAGTAATACAATAACACAGTGTGAATCAACCGGCGAGTTACAAAATATGCTTTGAGGACTTTAAGGTTCAATTTGGTTCAACTTCAAGTAAGAGACATTAAACAGAAGGAGATGTGAAAGCGGACGCAGCGTCAGGTCAAATCCCAGGTTACAGTTCCATTCTTTGTTAGTAAGGTACAGTCACTATGCATTCACTCACTAGGTCGTAGATGCTGTGCTTCACCCTGAGAACATGCTGACAATACAACAAAAATTAAAATGTGCATCCTAATAAATCATCAATTTAGTTAAATAGTTAATACATTATGTGCATTTTAACTAGTTTGATGAATTTTAATATATATATAATTTTAATATATGTGTATGTTTTTTACTTTTGAGGTGAGAATAGTCAAACCTTCTGGAAACAATGATGCTGCTTAATATTCTTCCTTTCATCTTTTAACTCCTGACTCTTTAGTCTCACGGCTCCTGACACAACATTCCCGTTTCCTCCTCTATCGTTGAAGACATCGATAAATAAACAACGCTGACTTGATGAATGAGCACGTGTGTCGCTGAGCTAATGCCGTCAGATCACTTTAGGCCTATTTACCTGCAATACTGTGCAGCTGAGGGGAAATAAAGCAAACATGAAAGCGCCCGCACGTCAGTGTCGTCTAACAGTGATCTCAGCGCTCATCCTACACGTCTGTAACGAGATATTCACTTCCTGCAACTTTAGCAACTTCGCATTTCCATTTCCAGTCAGAAAGCAGATCTCTAACTTTCAGCAAATGGCATGGGACAAGAAGAGGCAAGACTGCCGACCAGACAGACGAGCGTTCCACTCTCCAGCTCTTAACAAGCATAGTAATACATCAGTCAAAAGCAATAATTTTACTATTAATGAAATTCCAATTTGCCTTCAGTGCATTTCACGTTGACATTTTCCACATTGCAACAGTGCTTTGATAAAGTTTTTAAAATGCAAAAACGCATCTAAGAGGCTAAAGACCAGCCCGGGTGTCAGCGTGCCTGGCAGAGGACTATGGTACTTAATTTTTATCGCCATGTGCCCGGGGCATTGGAAGCCTGAATGTTAACATTGGCTCCATTTTCATTATCATCATATGATTATGGATTTTACTGCATTTAGCTGATAATACAACTAGGAGCTCACCTTAAAAGAAGTTGCTCGAAGGTTTCATTTCTGCCCAAATGAAATTTTCATTTGACAAACAAGTATAATTAGGCTGCACTTCTTGTTCAGTGTCAGTCTGTTTTCTGATTGAACTTAGACCAATTTGCTGCCACTAAATGAGTTTGAATAATTTCCATTCTGAATGTCTTGGGGACATTAGCTTTAGGAGTGCTAAGTGGCAGCATGCTTTTTGAAGTTGCTGATTATTTGATGCCACCCCTGTCTACCTATACATTTTTTTGGCTTACTTCAAAGTTAACAGGAAAAAAAAGAGCTCCACACAGTCTACCTCGGAGTACAATGGAAATTTGAAAGTGTTTTTGGCCAGGTCTGCGAGGCAAAGTGAAAATGACTTTAATAAGTGTGTAATACACTTCGTTAGCTTCAATGCTCCTTGCTTCTTCACTTCATTTCTTTCATGTGGCCACTTTTATTGGACTGAATGATGGATTTGTTTCTGTTAAAACTGTACAGCCAATAACTAATATTGTAGTATCAGTTTCATTAAAGCCACTAATTATAAATTAATACATTGTGAACTGTGAGAACCACCACAGCTGGCTCTCACGCAGCCTCTGATAATGTGACGCTGTAATGCTTAGTATCCATCAGAGAAGCAGTGGAGCTGGTTCCTGTTAGTATGCAGCTGCACCATATTGTAGCTTCATCCACATCAAGTGTTTTTCCCATGACACAATAACCACAAATAGAAAACCAGATTGTTACAGATTACCTACTATTATTAGCAGTTTAAGCCTTTCTGGCCACAAGGACCCTCAGTCCACTACAAACGGAGTGGCTGAATTCTAAGTAACATCTATTTCAGGAGGGTAATCCACCACCAGTGTGCTTATTTCTCTCGTGAGCTAAACTGAAGAAGACAGAGAGACTAAAGTTGGTGATGGAATGAAAAAGAGGATCACAAACACAGCTGAGTGTGGAACTAATGAGAGGAAATAGACCTTTGAACAGTGTGATTATGCATAAAATATGAGCCAATGATAAACAGTTTATAACAGTAAGAACAGACTTTTTCAGTTCAAAGGCTGAATTACACTTTATTATCAGAAATGAAAAAAACTCCAACTGAGATCTTTCAATAGCTCTAAATACTTCTGAGTTTATTTTCCCACCAGAATAATATGTCACAGAATAGTTAATCACTTCAATATATGAACTCTGTGTTGGACAAATCCTCCTCATTAAACATGGTTGGGTTTTCAGGCTTCAGGGAACCCAACACTGCTAAGAAACTGTACACCCAGAAACACCAGATCACGCTCTGTCCTGTTTCCCAAAGTGGCACTAAATAATAGCACTACACAAGGAGCGACGGTGGTCCACAGTACAGATAACTACTGAACACAGATGACAAAGAGCTCGGAGACCGCTACAAAGTGGAGATAATGCCGTGGAATCAAGTCAAGAGACGGAACGGCTGTGGATCCAAGGAGGACATCTGCAACACATTTGCCTGGTGCTCGCTTCCCCGAGAAAAGAAGCAACACTTAAACTTGTAAGACAAGCTCAATGCAGTTCAATGAAAAGATTAGATGGAAAAATACTGTAATACTAAATGAACACAATAAAAAGTGAGTAATGACCAAAGAGTCTCTCAACACTGCAGCTGGTCTCAGAACAGCCAGACATTACACTATTATGCTAATGTTGGATGTATTGCCAGTTTGTAATTGAGGACAATGGATGAATAAGATGAACAAGTCAATGACGATGTCAAACGTTATTACATTATATATTGAAGTATGTTTTAGTAAAATATAATTACATTAATAAAAGTAAAATAGAGTTCAGTTGTACCAACAGACTAAACTACTACCAAGATGAATTAGCATTATAATTAGCATGAGTCTGAGTGTTAACAGATAATCTGTACATTGCATATACATTACATTATAAGTACATTACCTGCCTTTGCTCCCAACCGGAGTGCAAACAAAAAGTTTTAGAAGTAATTAGACCAAGTTAGGGATGATTTGTCATTTCCCGCAGTGAGGACTGAAGATTAAATCTCCCTCTCCACGAACAGTGATAACGCCAAAATCTGATCTTGGTACAGTATCTGCAGCCCCACAGTTTTATCCCTGTCCAGAAGAAAGCTGCTTAGCATTGGCAGCTATACAGCTAGCAATGCTCCAGGGGTCACAGAGAATACACATCTGACCTGGGCTCAACTAAAAAATAACTACATTAATGCTATTTCATTTCTTACCAAAGTATCGGTTTACGGTAATAACATTGTTATTAATAAAAGCAGAGTTGGTGATTTCTGGTGGGAGTTTACTCAGCTTCAACAACAGCCAACCCTCCCTGTATTCGTCTCTATGGCTAAATCCCAGGTGAGTGACAGGTGCCAGCTACAGGCCTGTTAGAAGAGAGCGTTTGTTGATATAACCATGTTTTCCTCTCTTTGAGCGACTGATCTGCAAAGGTACACATAAAGGCCCTCCTTCAGCAATGTACACAGAGCACTTCGAAAAGAGTACATAAAAATGCCCCCCCCCCTCCTTCCCGCAATGCCGAGGAGTGGAGGCGGTGGGAAGCGCGAGAGAGGAGGCGGGGGGGTGGGGGGGGCTCAAACAAACGCTGGAGAGTGGCAAGTTTGCATTCGCCCATACCAACAAGCTCCTATCTCATTAACAAACCGCTGAAATAAAAGAGTGCTTTTTTGGCTCACAGCTATAAAAAAAATTATCATAGTGATGATGTTCCTCAGCCGTCAACAGAGCTGTGATAACGTTGTTTGATGATGACTTTCCCATGAATGTTAAGCAGCCGCCACGGCAGAGGAAAGGAGCTTATCAGCGCCTAATGCCCATCTCTAATTCCTGCCCTTCTTGAACTAGCCATTTTCTAACAGCGTTAACTGTCAAATTTACATCCCGTCTTAATGCCACTAAAGAGTACGGGGGATGAAGAGTAAATGACAGCAGTGTAATGAGGAAGGCAAGGCATTCCTTCTCCCATTTTCTCTCCAGAAGATTTCCACAATAAGAGGGCTTTTTTCTCCCCCCTCCACCTGTGCCACGACGCGGTGACGGGAAGCTTACCTGTGAACCCGCTGCACTTGTAGGTGCATGTGAGATTAATTAGCAGGGAGGGAAATAGATTTTCCAGAACACAGCAAAAATATACACATCATTAAAAAAATGCTAACAAGAAATGAGAGCAGACAAAAGAGCATTATTAGGCTAAATGGAAGAGCAGAGGACAACGGATTGTCCGGCCTATAATTATTGTTTGCACAATTGATTTTATAATAAAGAAATGTCTGTGATTATTACAATTATTATTATTAAAAATAATAGTCCACAGGTACAGTATATTTTTGTTTTAGCCATGAACAGGTTTAGAAATAGACAGGCACCCTGCTCCAAATCTCTCCTGCACATAATGAAACAATACAATGAATTATATCCATGTTTGAAATCTGTACAACAAAGAATATGTTATCTGGGAACTGACCGCTTTCATTTCCTGCTTCCAAATTGGCACGGCGTGCATTAAGTCAATTAACAATGTTGAACTGCGGCAGCGCCAAAGACAATCACTTGTGACGTTTGCATAAAATAATGAGAACATTGCTAGAGGCTGTTGGTGAAATCAAAATGGGTTCCGAGCTGAAGGGGCAAACATTCAAAAGACATGTATGTATTTAGTAGTTTAGAATTAGGACAAGGTGTTTTCTAACACCACAGACCCCATTTCCCTGACGTCGCTATGTAATTTCTTTCAGTTTCTCTTTTTTATTTCTACAATAACTCCTTTACGCCTCTGTATTCCATGGAAGGCTTTGTATACACTACACGCTTCTGCACCTTCCATGCAAATGAGACAAGTTGAAAGTTTTTGCATGTAATTTAAGATGGCATTTAAGCTTCCTACCATAGATGTTATCATCCTAATTAATTCATCAGGTAATATTTTCCATTATCCTAAGGCTTTATTTTATGTCAGGCTACATGTAGGTAGTGAATGGCTAAGATGACACACAATACACTATAGCTACAACCTGTCCTCAGTGTAAATATGTGGCGATTTCATACAACTGACTGGTGAATCTATTAATATTCAACATTTAAACCTTACTCCTAAAAAGCAATAGTAAATAATGATAAATATGAGAAGGGCTCTGCCTTCTTTCTATGCAGGCATAATCAACCATGCAAGTGAACCTATGAATATGTAGTCAATTTCATCTGAGGGGTCGGACTCTGCTAGGGCAGGCCAGCTAAGATTAAATCTCAGCTCATCTGATTGGACCATATAAAGATTCAAACTGAGCTCATTTCATGCTGATCTGGTTGCCTCCAGTGAAACTTTCCAAAAGCCAGAGGATATAATGATTTGGAAAGGAACAGACAACAGATAAATGGTGGAATGTATTTGAAGAGCTGCCTCACTTTTGAGAAGAAATATTTCAATTTAAATGTATCACTTTATCAGGGTAGGGTCCTCCCTTTTTTGAGCTCTGAGATTACGCCAATTAAACATCAAATATGCTGAACAAACTGCAAATGAACAAATGCTGCATGTCTATTTAAAGGCTGCCATTCTGCTGGTATTCATGGGCATCCTGCCATATTTTGCCAACTCTGTTGCGTATATATTTCACACACCTTCAACAAATGTGACATAATTCTGGTTTATAACATTTAGTAACTGATCTTTTGTGTCAAACGACTTTTTTACTCATTTATATTAACCATAGTATAATATAAACAGTCTGCAGTAATAAAAATATTATTACCGTTATGTTATAGTGTGAGCAGAATGTGAAGTTAAACAGCTACTTTCTGTACGATGCTGTATTTTATTTGTGTCCAGCCTCTCTGTGTGTGTCAACATATTGCACAGTAAACCTGCAAACTTTGCTGTTTTTTTTTAAATAATCAGAGCATGAATCACATAACCTATGCATTCATCAACTATCCAAAGATGAAAAATGACATCAAAATCACCTTTTACCCAGAGTAGGAGACCACCTGGCGTAAACCAGGAAACAGCCAGGAGACAAAGCCTCGGTTTGTGTTCCACCCTCCCCGTGCTGCAGTGTGCTGCTGCTGAACTCTGCCTGTGGGCACAACAGATTTGACAGAAGACTGCTGATGAATCTCATCAGTTTAATGTGTTTATGCTTGCTAAGCCCTAAACGCTTATTGCTGTTCAATGGAGTGCTACAAAGTTACCTAATTTCCCCCCTGGTTGTCTCTGGGCTGTCTCTGGGTCCACTGGCAAGGCGGGTTTCCAATATCACCGTGTACTAACTCTGCAACCTGTGGAAGACATGAAGGCACGCTGTGTCTTAGTGATTTGTTCTATCGGGCGATGAATAGACCCTGACAGAAATACAGTGAGCACAGATATTACTGTTTTTTCCACCTTAAATTTAGCCATGACTGTCTCTCTCCCTCCACATTGATCCTTTTTACAGTCTTTTCACAGTAAGTGCTTTAGCCTTATCTTCACTGCCCCCACGTCGCCTGTCTCATATTCTACCCAATAAGACTGGCTGCCTGTATGACAGCTAACACCCAGTATTAATTAAAATGTCATGCCTCCAAATCAATATTGTAAAACAGTTCAAACACAACTCTTCACCACTGCTGTGATAAGTGCTTTTGGGTGACAGGTGAGCCCAAAGAAAGAGATCCAGGAGAATGGTATGACGGAATTATCCAGAGAGAACATGTAACATGAAAATTTATGACTCCCCTATGTGTTACTTCATCGCTCACAATTACAAATTATCCACACTGTCATGAAGTGTGCAGCGCTAAACTGACAGATCCATAAGTCAGCAGCAACAGGCCAGGAGGCTCAACGCGAGAACTCTCTACGCTTTAGATGTCTGACTGCAATGCATTAAAAGTGACTAATACACACTCATTTGGGAAGGAGGCTGTCAGAGAGGGGATTTATCAGCGCTGCTAAACTCGCTACTATTCAGCTGATTATGTTCCTGTTAGCTCTACTGTGGTGGGACAAAAAGGTGCTGGTTGTTACCAGTGGACCTGCATGGAAATTCACCTCGAATAAAGTGGATAAAACCAAGAACTGCTGCACCTTTTTTCCCGCAATATTCCAACTATTATGAGCGAGAAACAGTTTCGATTCAAAACTTTGCGGGGCCGCGCGCGTTCGCACGTCCTCGCTGAAAGACATTGTTCAAAAAGCAATGCTCGGGATATGGATAGAATGTGACAAATTCTGTCAGAGTAAATATGGTTTAATAAATGAATTAGCTTCATAAATAATGGCTGTAATGACATTTTAGGGGACAATAAGCCTAAGCGTTGTCAGGAAATAGTTGATGTATGAGTTTCATGCCTCAGCGGTTCCTCAAAATGAATAGGCTTGGGAAGATAGCAGGGGCCTGCAACCAGCCTATTTCCTCGAATTATCTACTTGTTGTCAATTTGCACAGTGGAATTACACATGCAAATTGAACTGCCTGCACAAACACCACTTGGAGATGATAAAAACAAATTAACAAAGGCTATAGAAGGAGGATTTATTTCACTGGCTAACCCAGGTCAAGCAATACATGTATTTTACGATTGTGTGTACCCAATTTTGGTGTAATTATATCAGCAAATTATTCTTTGTAATCGTATTATTTTTCCCCCAACCTTCTCCTTACACACATAATTAACTTCCTTCATATTCACTGCAAAAAAAAAGAAAAAGGAAACGCAGCTCTCTGCATCATAGTCACACAGCGTAATCAGATTGAAGGTTCATTCTTGTTGTCTTCCTATACACCTGAGCTGCAGAGGAAAGGGGAGAGGTCGTCTTTTTGGTGGAACAGTTTAGTGTGACTCCTCTATCCTGCAGGAATCACAATGTTAGAATCTATATAATCGCCACTTAACATCATCCCTCGTAGTGGGGAGGAAATTAGGCGTCCCGGACCTACACGTTTGCTATTAGATATCTCATTTACTTTGTACACATAGTGCTAATCTGCACTAATGAATTCTGCCACACCAAGCCACATCGAGATGACTTAAAATTATTACCACTTCCACAGATATGCCTTTGCTCATTTGAGGCTCAATTTGGCTGGCTCGCAAAAACAGTCTGCCACAGTAAGATACTAATAATTAGGGTTTTAAGATGATTAGTTTATCTCTGTGCTCTTACAGTCCTGCCTCTTATCCACCATGGCCAAAACTTAATAAGAGGCTCTAAGTTTTAAACAGCCAACTCCAAATTACCAAGAAATGACGGAAATAATGAACTGGCGCCCATGCCAGTGAGAGAGTCACAGAGAGAGAGGGAGACACAGGGAGAGGGATGGTGGGAGAGCGGAGAGACTTTAATTCAAGTGTGAAATAGAACACAAAGTTTAGTAATCAATAAGGAAATGATTCAGACCTGTAATGCCAAAATTGTTTAGTATTAGCAGGACTTTGTGACTCTCATTTACCTTCAGACGCTGACATGCTCATCAACTTGTCACACATGTAATTAAAGTCTGAGTGAGTGATACCAGTTAATGGTTGCATATTTCAGAGGATGAGATACAGATTTTACAGCTCAAGATGACATTTAATATAGTTTAAACTTTATCAGCCCTATTAAGTCCGCACTAGGTTTCACCGAGCTCAACACAGTCATCAGTATTCACAGTAATCGCAGAAATCCGTCATTTTAGAGCACAGAGGGGTCAAGGAGATTGCAAAGTCTCCAGGTTCCACGTTCTGCTTTTGAGTAACACCAAGGTCTGGTTTTGTTTGACTTGCTAGAAAGTTTCTGATTTGAATCCATGAAAAGTGTATATGAATTATATAGTTAAAGGTAAAAGTGTAAAATAAATTAATGAATAAAAATGTAAAACACAAGTACCAGCGATTATCATTCAGTATTTATATGTTCTTCTGCTGTTAAGCAGCCAACCAACAGTCCCAAACCAAAATTATTGATTACCGGTATTTTAAAATTGCCCATTCATTTTGACATAAAAAAAAAGCAATCCAACAAGCACGCGGCATATTTATTTGAAAAACAAATTTTTTAAATGATCAGATTTGTCAATTATTCTTCTGTCCATTCATATATCAATTAATTGTGTCATTTTAAAGCCTGACCTCGTGTCCTCTGTTTCTATTTCTAATAATTGAAACGTTGCAAATGACATTGCATTGCTTTATTGCTTTAGCTGACACACAAAACCTGCTCTAAAGTCTCCAGTGTGGACCGGTATACATTGAACTGGTGTCATGTACCCCATTAATAAAGTACAACCCTACAATCTACAGTAACGTAATCTAAAGAAGGTCGTACAGATGTACTTAACAAAGTGGCCAGTAAGTGTATTCCTCACATTTTACTCCAGCTACATTTATACAACACTCAAAATACAAGCTATAATTTATGTAGATTATTGGCTTTGCAATAAGATGCAACCAAAAGAAAGCCTAATGTGAATGAGTGTGAAAGAGCAATTTTAAGGCTAGATGTGCCTGTGCCACTGCCAGGGGCTATACAAGATTTGCATGCTAATCATTCTAATAATAATGTAATGCCCAAAGCACTTTGCGAACCATTGGTCATAGACGGACGCTTATCTCGCCGAGAACATGACACAAATATAGCTAACACTGGGTTAACATTTAAATGATTCCTGGTAATTCACGGACCTGTCAGTCGCCTGGCTCACCTCAATTAGAAATGCTCCACATCAGGAAGCTCTTGATTCAACTTTACTGCAAAGACCCCCTTAGACATCGATTTTACATCGGCATTATTAGTTAAATAACGGTAAATATCAGTAAACAGGGTGGGTGACAACAAAACACCGCTATCGCTGACAACGCGCCGAAATATTGCCTTAAAATGTGGTTTGTGCCCACGAAAAACAGCCAATAGAAGCGTATGTCTCATCCTCGTCTTCACAGGCATAGCCCTAATAAGTACAGTCCTGATTGGACAACGTGATCGGCTGTCAACCAATCTATGCTCTTATTTTGGAAACGTCACAGTGTTTATCCGGAAATGAAAGCTTGCTCCTACAGCTGCACTCGAGAAACGCAATTAGCCGATTTTCTACTGTTTTTACACTAATGAAATGAATTGTTACCCTATAATTTGAGACAAACCGTCACGAAAGATTATGTACAGCGGGCTTCTACCTAATGATTTAACAGAGGACGACCTTAGTCCAGATGACGAAGAGGATAAGCAGGAGAATGATGCTGAGGAGAAGACGAAACAAAGTGAAACGCGCTTGATATCTAGTGAAAAGTTAAGCTCTGCCGGGGAAAACACAGACACAGTGATAGAAACTCAGTCGAGCCACACTGCCAGTGATGCAGACAGTGAATTCCCGACATGCGGTATGCCTGGTATTTCCCAGGAAATGTGGCAAGTATGTAAATCTGTATGTAGTGAGCGCCTACTGCTGATTGGAAATAGTTTTCTGTGGTGAAACCTGAATTTGAACTGTATGAAATGTAATTTAATTGGTTATGAAACACATATCAACATTGTTTAAGTTTGCAGCTGAATCCCGCTAGTAATTGTCCTGGTAAAATAGTGATTAATAACAGGTTTGTAAGACCCGGTTGTATTATCATTCTGTGTCTTATTTTTATTTTAAGAAATTCCAAGATCTGCGGAAGAAAAATGATGAAATGAAGTCAATGAAAGTTCCTAGAAGAAGGAAAAGAAGGCGACACGTGAAAGGTTTCTGTGACAATACAATCCCATTTTTGCTACAGTGGCCTCTTCTATGAAGTTTATGTTTTGTTCATCCTGAATTCAAAACAGAAATTAACTGTCTTTTAAAATGTAGCACTTTGTTGGCCAACTTGTTATTGTGGCCCTCTGTGTATCTGATGCTGATAGAAACTATTCTTTCTTTTAATTGGATCTCTATCTCTCTCTTATTTAACAGAACAAGAATGCAGAAACCCCACAGGGACAAGGTAGCTACATGTTACAAGGTCCATTAAGTGAAGTGTATATAAAAATAAGCAATTAAAGTGCATAACAGTTGTGATGGTTATCAAAATATACATACAATTCTCATGTACAGTGTCATTAATACATGAATTTCAGCAGAGGCATAGTTTGTGAAAGCAACGTTGTTGCTGTCTGGCACTGACGTCTCATGTCCTTCACAGCAGTATGTGACCATATGTCACCTGACAGTTTCTGTTTTACCTAGTATTTGATCTTTGCATTAACCATTAACATATGATTTTTTTCTGTTAACAGAGAACATCAGGGTAAACAGAAGAAGCACTGGGATGAGCTTGAACAGTATTTTGGTGTTAATGATCGGTTTGATCCCCCTACATGTTCCAAACCCTGTGCACAGGTACAGCAACAAAGACTTTTTCCTTTTAACTTGTCTCCTGAGCTTTAATACTGTTTCTGCCGTACCTGTTGGTAGCACCTTCACACCCTTTGTGTTTCTGTGCCACTGTATCCTGTCATTGTGTTATGTGATATGACTTGTGGATTAGAAGAATCCTATAGTAGCACTGACAAGAATACCAAGGATTACGTTTAGCTACATTAAGTGATAAGATTAGGGCGAATCTCCTTTCTTGTGCAGTTCAGATTAAAGTGAGTTGATTTTTTCCCCTCTGCACAGAACCTAAGATAAATCACAATTTAGCTTGACAGAAGAAGAGAGGAAAGAATATCTGATACAACACAATACTAATGAATTGAATATAAATAGTTAGGTGCTTGTACTTTCGAGGAATAATAGTCAAAGAACCTAAAGGCTTTGTTTTCATCCAAATGTGTGTCTGCACTTGAAGATGAATTAACATTTAATACAAAGTCTTGCAAATTGCCAATGAAGCAAAATATTTGCAAGCTTGATGGATATTATAGCTGACCCAGTCAATGGGAACTGTTCTCATTTCAATTTGAAATCCTTTTAATGATTATTTTGAGGTATTTGGTGCTTAATTTATCTCACAGCAGCATAAAATTGAGTTTTTGCTGATTTTAGCCTCATTTTGAATAGGATGAAAGAAATGATTAACAGCCTGAATGAAAGAGAACTTGTCACATCAACATAATGAGGGGCTTCTCTATCCCTCAAATGCAATTTTAATTAATATATTATATTTTTAATTTTGCCAAGTCTTGCACACAGTCATTCGAGGAAAAAAGCTGTTATAGCAGCTAGATTAAGCTTTATTCCTGTTGTAACAGTTTCTTCTGTGACCTTAAAATACATTTCATGACATAAATTTTGTCACATTAAGTTTTATTTAGTGAGATACTGTTGATAACAACAGAGGTCACGTTGTAGGAAGTGTCATGTCAAGTGTAAATGATAATAATTATTCAAATCCAAGCCACCAGTTACAGAGTTACAGTAAAGTCTGAGAATATCGTCCTTTTCCACTTGAGTAACGGTGTCAATTATTCTAAACAATACATTAGAGGAGACAAGTTAATAATTAGGGCCTCTTCCTAGTGTATTTTTAAAAATGATGAAATTTTGGCGAGCTGAGAAAAGTGGTGCACGACTCCCTCAGATGGGCTCATCACAGCAGAAGTGCCATCAGTAACTAGACTCCCCCCTCCTCGCTTAGGCCTGTAATGGAAATGTGTAATTAAAGAGTCACATTTATGTTTGGTAATCTCCTGTAGCATTTCTAAGATTTCCTTACTAATATCCAATCAAAAAGCCTTTCATTTGTGAAGGGAAATCTACATATTTGTAGTAATGGCAATCATATTAAAAATAAGGCCCTGGGGACTTTTGAAGTTACTCTTTGATTTTTTTTCTCTCTACCCATATTTCCCAAAAAAAAAACTGATTTTTTTTCCTCTTCTGCAGTCCGGCCTAGAAAAGAGCATAGAGAAGGCCATAGCTGAAGGGGACATTGCAAAGGCGGAGGAGATGAGCGACAGACTCGCCACACGAGAGGTACGTTGTGCTGATAAGAGATCTTTGGGGTGCTCCCGCTGTGACAAATCAGGCTAATGGATCCGTGGCCATTTCTGCTGCAAAGACATAGAGGAACAAAAACACACGCAGACACATACCATTCAGTCCTGCAGCCCTTTTCCATTGAGTTAATGGAAAGCCCACCCCTTAGTTTTGAAGTGCTGCAGTGTCTAAAGGACTTTTGGCTCTGCTTTTTAATGAAGGGTACATTGCTTTCAAGCCAACTGTTAAATCATTCTCCAGGTAAGAGTTTCATACCTTTGAAGTGAACATGTCCCTTAATGCAGTGCCTGAAGTTTTGTAACTAACCGTCTTGGCAGGCATCAAGGATCAAGTGGTTTGAAACTAATTTAGCATAAAATGTAGCCCACACACACACATAATTGTGGTTAAAAAGACATACAGCTGCAGTGTTACTTCTCCACTGGGGGTATTGCTGTACGTTGAGCATCAAAGTTAAACTTCTTTGTTTCATGATGCATGTTGCTTACAACATCCCATCAGCTTTTTTAATTTTGTAATAGCTGCAACAGGAACATGTAACATGCCGCAGGCTCAGTTTGATTGTTGTTCATGGATTGCAATTGAGTTGTAAAGTAGGTTCAGGAGAGAGTTTAGCTTATGCTGAACTTGTTCTCTTTCAATGATACTCATAGTTGTAACTTAAAATAGTAATAAAGCATATGTAATTCAAGGGTATGCGTCAGTAGGTGTGGGCTTTGGCAACCAAATTTAATTATTTGATGGGTTTTTTTGCTCTTTTATGGGAGGGGTACTGCTGCTTCCGCTGGGTGCCTTGCAGCTGTTAATGATAAGTGTGTGATTGGATGTTTCACCACCTAAAAAATATATTATGTTTGACTCTGACTTTGTCTTTTGTTTCGACAAGTCAAGCAGGACCTGCATTTTGCAGCCAAGCAATAATTGTCAGTCACGTAAGAAAAATTAATGGGACATCAATGTTTTTTTCTTGAACAAATAAGACATATAGACAAATTCCTTGCTGTTCAATTTCTATAATGCATCAGTTGTACTATTGACTGAATTGGCATTACACACATGGCCCCAGCATCACCAGCATGTAATAGACGTTAGTGTGCAGCATCGGAGCCCTTTCATTTTCCCATCTTAGCTGCTAACAGAGTGGTCAAATGCGGCAGAGTTAAATGAAAGCTCTTGTGAGTGGCACCTGCGCCGTGCTTTCAGAAAGCCTCTTAGTGCGCTCGTGGATTGGTTTTAGCCTGAGCTGAGGTTCTTGCCTTCCTGGCACCTGCCTCGCGCGTTGCCAGAACTATGATGGGACGTGACAGCAGCCTGGCAGCCCCCGCTCATTGTTTAGCAGTGATAACTTATTTCACCAGGGTGGTGAATTGACCATTTTAAAATCCCTAAAACCTAAGTGACACAAAGTTGTGCGCCGTTTACTTTTGTACACGGGCAGGGCTGGATGTGTGGAAATTATGAATAGAAGTGGCGGCTGAGGGCCAGCAAGTTTGAAATGTTGTGAATCGCAAAGGATTATAATGTATTTAAAGTGATGCAGTCTGTAATGCAGATAGCATTAAGAGCAACATGTTTGTTTACAGCACCCTAGTGCACTGACAGGATCACTGTGACAAACATTTAGAAGATCAATAATTCCCACTGTGGCCAGAATCAATTTCAAGGTTATAATTGAGTGCCTCATTTGGTATAGAATGACTTAGATGTTTAATTTGTTTACGGTCATAACACCGGGACGTGATTGTGGCAGGCTTTTCACTCGAAGAATAGGAACAGGTTTTCTTAGCAAAAAATGCAAAAGCGTACCGACAGCTGTGAAGAAATAAAGAGGCCTGTTTGTCCCTCTAGGCATTGTTTTGTAAAGAAAACGCTGGTACACGTTGGATGGCAGCGCTGCAGTATATTTTCATCCTGAATCTAACCAGTTCCTACTTATCTCTGCGAAGCAAAGGCAAATGGAAGGGAGATAGAGCGCTTGCTGTCAGAATCCCCCCTTTTATGAGGAGAAAATGTTTGTTTTGGCTGTTTTGAGCTCCCTCAAATCAATTAGCGATTTCCATTTGCTCTACTTTCTTCTTCTTTTTAATCTGAACATTAAAACAATTACAACAAGTAAAAAACCCGTTTTGAAGGCTCCTTACAAATTCGGAGATACGCGCTCTTTCATCTGTCAAACTTCTGAGACGTGCCGCTCGGATATTGCAGGTTGAGCCTTTTTATTCTCATTACAGTTTTTAAATAGTTCCCAAGGCTGAAAGTCTTTGTTTTGGATAAATTCATAAAGACACAGCTCCATTTTTTTTTAAGTGAAAGTATTAACGCCCACAAAGATTGCACAAAGAAATCACATCCTCCTTTTAGGTAACAAAATATTATTAACGTCTACATTTCTTAGACAAAGCTCTCTAATGTATTCCTTTAAACTGTGCAGATAGGGCTTCTTCCCTCATAACGATGTCTGTTGATCCTCCCAAGCACGTTTAGATTTCTTTCCACGAGCCTTAGAAGACGCGAAACAACGTAAAAATCTTCTTGCGTCTGAAGTCGTGCTAGTAGTTCAGTGGAATAAAAGATGCAAGTCGTCCAGTTAAGAAGATTGGGTCTCCATCCTTTGATATGTGCACATTATTTTACACTGATGCAAGTTGCATACGGGGGATAATTAATTCTGTAATTAGCATGACACTGAGTGACACGTGCAGTGTGAACGGTTCAAAGCTTGTCAGGAGGTTTGATAGCACCCAGAACCTCATCTTTGACAGACGGATTCAAAAGCTGTTCCTGGAAAATTAGCCCATGAGATGCTGCAAAGCACTGTGGGACGCCGTCATCCGTCAGCCTAGTGTGACCTACGAGAGATACAGAAAGTACATATTGTTTCTGATTGCTTTGGATTTATCCACTCTGAAAAACAACACACAAGACAAACATGCATGTCTCTTCTTCTCTTCTACTAAATTGTGAGAACTGAGGATCTGCCTACACACTGAATGACAGAAACGCACCAGAGCAGCCAGTTGGACAGTCACACATGACTTACAGAGCTTAGTTATTAACATTAATTACTATTTTGTACAGTCTTTGTGTGTCTGTCGTGATCGCTCCGACATAAAGCGAAGCCACAACTACCTCCAGACTGAATAAAATGCCCATCACTCGCAGCTGTCATGACAATAACGACTAAGTTATGGCTTCACTGCATTCAAAAAGGTGATTTAGATGAAAGTGGCTTAATATTGTCAGTGAACTGTACTAAACATTTCATGATCTCTTGCATGTCATTGTATTGAGGTCTCTATTCAGTACTGTACCATAAATCAAGATGATAGAAATCAGCTCAGAAAGGACAAAGCTGCTTTGTCTAGTTTACCGTTAAATACTGAGCAGGACTTTCTTTGTCACATTAATACGCCCTCCTGTACTCCATTCACTCTCAGTCTGTGTGATATATAATTACTCCCCTGCACTTTTTTCTCTCTTTACAAGACAGAACTACTGTGGTCTTTTGAAAGACTCAGGAGCTGTGTTTTATATACAGTAAGTGGGTATATTTCACTACAAAAGACAGTCACGCTATGTTAGAGCTTACAGTTCCCCCGTAGCACTCATCTCCGCTATTAGAGTGGCATTACCACTTCAAAACACAAACTGTCTGTAGTCTGCCACAATAGGGGGTGCCACATGCATTTTATGACTTCCAGTAGCTACAGAATGGGAAAAATAAAAAGCTGGTTGCAGGGCTGCTGGCTCCCCCCGAACCACGGGGGCAATAAACAGACCCCCAAACAGAGAGGGGCCTGCAGTGATGTGTGGTAGCAGGCCACTTCAGACGTACCTGGCGCTGGGCTGTTCTAGTTGGGAGTCGCGCGCTCCAGCATTTAAACATCACAGGCCTGTGTGATATGAAAATGCAAAAAATTGTGAAAAGTGTGAAAGTGAGATGCTGAGGTAAATTTAACAAACGCGTGTGACGAACATTTAGACACGACAACGCCTCTGTCTTTTCTGAGAAATGCTGAATGAATTGTGTCGCAGCCTCATCACATTCATGTCATATTAGAAACGTGACCCCACTGTAGGCTCATATGTGACCCGTGGCTTCCCTTTCTCTGCGTGGCCTTTGGACGTTGGACCCCTCTTGAGTCTCTGTTTGAGCATCATTACCCCGATCAGTCGAAAACAGTTTAAAACGGGGTTCGTCCTAATAGTTAGATCACTTGTGCAGTAATTAACCAAATGAATATGTATTAACTGGGCCATTTATGGCATCGGTAGCGTTTGACCATGCAGATGGTTTTAATATCCCTCATTATGTTCCAGCTCGTGTTTCAATAGAAGCAGCAGCTAAAAGGAAAAGCCCCACTGTCCTTGAAATCTACCCTTTGGAAAAGCCTCCCTTAAACGCTGTGAAGCAAAGGTGGCGCGGCATTTTGTCAGCGGAGACATGGTGGCTTAGTTAAAACAAAGAGCCGAACTAAGAGCGTTTCATGATATTTATGTCACTTAACACCTTTTTTCTCCCCTTGCCGCCACCTTCTCCCTGCCGTGCCCTGTGTTTATAATCAAAAAATTAATGAGCGGCGCTTTTGTGCGAGCCGGGCCTTATCAGATGCTGCCTTTCCCCGCCCCACATCAGAGAGGGAGGCAGGCTCCCCTCTCCTCTGCGCCATCGCCATCCACCCCCCCACCCCCCTCCGGGCCACCTCGCGCAGAGTTTAGGGAAACTCTCGTCTTTGTTCATTTTTCCTTCAGCATAAGCAATTTATCACTGAATGAACTTTTATTGTATCTCTGGATGAGTCACATTAAATTTTCGCCCATTAATTTTGAAATGGATTTTGAAATGGGTGCTAAGCTTTTATCAAATGCCTGGGAATCTCATTTGGATTATTGTATTTCATTAATTACTTGATAGACAAAGCATACTTTTCAGTGTAGATTTGTGTGCTGTTTAATTAATTAGCATGTTTTCTCTTTTAATTAAAGCCATTATTTAAAATTAAAGCCCACAGCAAAATACATATATAATTTGTTTGTAATTAGGCCTTAATTGGTGGTAGTGGAAGCTTAGCACCCTCGGTTTCTTTTTTCATGATTGCCATTTTATTGCCAGTCACTCATTAATTAAACTGTTTTTTCTAATTAGCTTATAAAACTGTTGATGGCATATTATTGTAAGTGTGAGTTCAAAGCTTGCTAATAAGCCTTCTCTACTCAGAAGACGTGAGATAATGAAACGTGCACAAAGCGGGCAAACTTTGACAGCTTTCTTTTTTTTTTTTTGTCTACTCCCTAAAGATGACGTGTCGTGTGTATCTAGCATCAGATTACCAGCACAGAAAATAGAGACAGGGCTGTGGTACTGTACCTTCCCTGGAGTGGGCTTCTTTTGGCTTGCCACGTAGTTCTGTTTGTCAAAGTGGAGGGTGCAGATTACAAAAGGCTCTTCAGGGGCTGCCCCATGGAAGACAGATAAACTTTGGTGAGAACAGCGTGGGAATTTAAAACCCCGCCATGGAAATAATCACACATTCTATTCAAGCACTGTACCTCAGTATAGTCTTAACTGTGCATTCAAACTGATAGTACATGTTAAATGGAAGTTGTTACAACTGTATAATATTTGGCTTTGAACTATTCATTGGACAAAACCAGCTGAGAAATAATAACTTAACAGAAGAACCTAGAGGTTAATCAGTGTTAAATCATTATTAATAAAGGATCATTAGATGATGGACCACTCACCCCCAGTCAACTAACAACAGGAAGTGAGTGCTCACACATGTATCAGTAATAAAAGTTGAATGATGCAATGCGTACAGGGTCAAATGGTGCTGCTGTGATTTTACAGCTACCATAAAATGCCCTGAACGACTGCAACAGACAGCAGAATTGACAAAAACCTCACTTCCATCCTGACATCACTGCTTCTGGGGGGAGGTCACGCCAAGCGACGCTGCTAATCACTGCCAGACTTAAGACCCGAGCTGGATTTGCATTCCCTGTGTTGCAGCCAGTGCGTTGCTTTACTTAAGAGATTTCAATTGGGCCGTCTGAATGAAACGGCCGCGTGAAGGCGATACGGGTGGCGCTGATTGACCTCTTGATCCTTTGACCCTCTCGGCGCTGCTGCAACACTAAAGCCATTGCAACCAGAACCACCGCTTTCTTCCACCTCTGTGTCACTTCTGAGAATTCACGCTGAAATAACTCATGAGCTGCCTAATCTGATATTCATTCCTTTCTTATATAGCCCTGCTTTCCAAAGTTGACTAAGGCCACATTATTTAGGCATTAAGGTAGTGTGATAAGGGAATTAGGCTGGTCATTAATCGTTTACACGTCAAATGCAGCAGAGCAGCTCGGGGAGGTGATTTAGCGAGGCAAAGCCATATAGCCCTTGTTAATCCACCTCTCACACGTTTTAATTGGAAGAGGCTTCCTGGATAGGAAATTTATGAATGGTTTTAGGGCCATTTCTTCCTTAAAGCCATCATTTATTTCTTATTGTTAATAGGAGCTTTAACACTTTATCCACATGGAGATGTATTTTTCTCATCTTTCATGCAGCTATTGTCTTCCTGCACCTGCTGTTTAATTGCCACAGTGTTTCTTTCTCCGGCCGAGAAGACAAACTAATGCTCCTCTCGTTTACTCGAACGCCTCCGAAATGATGCAACGGAGGAGACGCCAATGAAAACAAGAGTGTGAAACTGTTATTAAGACACACCAGGTTTATCTTGTGGATGACTTAGGCAGATTATTTTTTTTTTGTGGATCGGAGCCTCGTGTTTGGGTCCGTGCTTAAATTTCCATGGCGACCCAAACATGAACGAACAGAAAATGGTGCTATTGACTTAACCCTCCTAGTGCCCTTAAGCCTCTGCGGCTGCAGTGCCAGCATTGTGTATGATGCATTTTTTTTGCCTTTAAATATTCCAAAGGTCAGAGTGCTAATCCTTTAAATAAACCTTGTTTTTAACAGGGCTGTGCACAGGCCACACAAGAGAGAGAAACAAGCCACAGAAACACGCCTGTGATGGACACTTAATTGTATATTAATATGTGGTGGAGTGGGAAGAATTGCCTTTTAGGAGCTGCATAAACAAAGAATGCACGAGGTTTCCTGTCTCTCGCCTTTATTCCAGCTTTGTACTTTCATTCTTATGTTTCCGCAAGCCTCTGATGTGAAAGGATTTGGCACTAAGATGCACGCGGGGGGGAGGGGGTTGTGGGCTAAAATCCTGAAAAGTGGATCAAAAAAGTAAATGAAAAATAATGTCATATTACTGAAAATATGAGAGGCTAATTTGTGCCGACTTTTTGCTAATTTTGTTCTCGCCACAGAAAGAGGAGCCGTCACCTGCTCGGCGCCACAGCGCTGACAGTGCCAGTGATCCATGAAATAAGCTGCCGCTGGCTTTGTTCAGATAAGAATGAACAAATCTGCACAATGTACTGCTCTCGGAATCTCATTTTCATACTTGCATGCAGGCTAAAAGAAATAAGCTGTTTGCAGGCTTGATTAATCAGACATTTGAGGGGTTTTTTTTGTCTCTTTGATCTCTTCTGTCTCCTAGGTAACTTGGTTGACATTAATGTTGAGCCCCAGTAAAGACAATCAGGGATTGGAGACTAAACTGATAAAAAAGGAAAAAACCAAGACCTTTAATGCTTTAAATATAGTAAAGGCTGTGTTTTGAATTTGAAATAGGGGAGACGAGGGGCATGAATTTGGGTTTTAATTTTGCTTTTGGAATGTTTAAGGAGGCGTGTTTTTGAAACCTTTTGCATTTCAAATGCAGCCCCACAGGAGAGCAGGTTAATGTGGGTAATCCCTGTTTAAAAAGAAGCATCTCAGTCTGCAGATCTCCAAATGACACCATCCAGTTTCATGCACTTTTGTTTACGGTGCGTAAACGTGACGAGGGCAGAGTTGTTCTCGGGTTCCTCAAAAGTCCGGTTTCTTCTAAACTGCAGGAAACATCTGAGGCGCCCACACGCCATCGCCACGAGGAGCAGGGGAACACGTCCGCGTGCTCTTATCAGCGCGCAGATCTGCTGCCCACGTAGGCGCCGTCACCCGTCGCAGCACTCTTTAAGAGGAGCAAACATGATTTAAGGAATTTAAAAGCTATAAAATGGCAAAGAACGGGAGAAATGTCATAGCATGCACGCTTCAGGTTATGCAGACGCTTCCACAAATCTTCCAGTCACTGTATAGATGAATGCCTTGAGGGCCCAGCCGGAGCCCAGTACTTGCAGACAGCCGAAGCCCTTATCTTAAATCCAAGCAAAGTACCATTAATCTTTTTGAAAGACCTTTATGGCTTTTAATGTATCCCAAATTAGAACATTTTACACCCTTGGTTCCTGAAATATGGTGATAAAAAGCCTTTAGAGTTTAATTTTTCCTGCCTGCTCGCTCTGACCTGCTTAATCCCAGCATGCATTAGGAGATATTTTAGTTTCAGTCTTTCTAATAAAGTTTATCCCACTTAATTATAATTGAAACATTTTTTTCGAGCAGGTCTCTTTTTTTCAAGTGGCGCAGTGGTGGCACATTTCTTCATTACCTTAAGACTTCCTTTCCCCCTGATTGTACTCTGAATATTACAGAGAATTACCCAAAGGTTTGGTGAAATTGTTCCAAGTTGTTTATCAAAGTTTGCCTTTGCTTGAATAATAAACCTATCTCAGGAGTGACAGAGGAGGCAGGATTTTTCCCTTTGTTTCCTGTGCTTCTGTGTGACTGGGGTTATTGGGATTATTCTGCTTCACAATACACACGCCTTCCCTGGGATTTGAATGTTTGCCTCTTGCAGTCACGGTCATTCTCTGCACTTCTGATTTCAGGGACTGCCTGCAGTACTCCAAACAGTTTTACTCTGGTGATGAGTATTTTTATTTTTTTTTAAATGAAAGGGGGGGAAAGTGCTGACTGTTGCTCCTCAGCGTTTATTTATTCATTTGCTTCGTTTTCACATTAAACAAGAAAAAAGAAGCAATCAAAAAGAACAGTGTGAAAGAGACACTAGAAACCAGGAGCTCAGAAATATGACGCCCCTTAAATGCCTCAGACAAAAGGCAGAACGATGCAGGATGATTTGAATAGAACGAGAATCCTGTCATTTACAGTAAGGAGCTATGGGGCAACTAGAAGGTTTAAGACTTTAAATTCAGATTCCTGAGTTCTGATTCTAATAGTTGTGGATAAAATGTCAAAATACGAAGACATTCAACATAATGACAAATATTGTACTGTTTATGTTACATGAACACAGACCAGCACTAGAGCCGTGTGTGTTTAATGCCTGCGCAGCCGATGTGGAGTGTGTTGGACAGTCGGATGGAAGCTGAGACAGTGACACACGAGTCCAAAAAGCTTTTTCCTGCCACAGACTGATTTCCATTCTCTAATAGGCCTCTCCTCTCTCTGTGCCTCTAAATAGCTGGCCGTGAAAATCACCCAAGCCGCTGATTGCCGTGACTTTGTGAAACGCAAACAGGAAGAGGACGCTTTGAGGGCAGCGAGAAAAAGGAAGAAGCAAATACCCTGGGGGTACGGCCACTCTCTCTCTCCCTCCCCGTCCTGTTTATGCTCGGCCTGATATCTGCCATGTGTCGCACTCTGGTGAAGACGGCGCTTCTGAAGCCCGCGCCGCTGCACACAGACGTGCGTCCTAGAGCCCGGTTGAGTGACTGAGCTGTTTTCTGTGTTGCAGGTTTGAGGCGAAAAGACGATGGGAAACCAAAAGCAACATGGGTTACATGTGACACGTGAAGGAAACCCAGCTCGTGGAGGCTGTTTTGATAATGCTCCCGTTTTTGTTTTTTTCCACCATGGACTGATCCTCTTTCTGTTCATTCACTTTGTATATTTTGAAGACTTCACACCAGCAGAATGTGAGGAGGAGAAAGTCACACTGTTGGCTGAGGAAGAGCCCAATCCACACAGTGTAAGGGAGAAAAAACGATGGCGCATTCAAATTAATTCCCGAGGCGCCCATTGGTGTCTGCATTGTGTTATTTTTCATTACATTTCAGTGATTTGAGCTTTTTGGCCTTTTTTCCCTCCAAATTAAATCTGGTGTACATTACTGGATGATGCGTTTATTTATTGCTGTAAAGTGGGTTAATCACGAAGGCGCTCCTTTCTTCTTCTGCAGAAGAGAAAGGAAAGATTAGGGCCCTAATGCAATGTACAGGATAATGTGCGATAGGATTTGGGAGTAGAAAATGAATTTTGGCTGCTGTAAACTGTTGTGAGCGGCCGTAAAACTGGAAGTTGAGCGAGCGGAGAGGAAGGGGGTGTGAGACGTGGAACAGGGGCTTTGCTGTTGGCCGTCACCCATGCTGGGAGACGGGCTATTGTCTCTGGGCCCCGAACAAGAGGCGCGCGTGGTTTCTCGAAGCCTACACTCGCGGCTCATTGTGCGACGAGCTCTCTTGAGCATCTGTAAACTCACTGATTCCTCTCACTGTTGCTTTGATCTTTTTCTGTGATCCGCAGCGTTCGCTTCGGCGGCGGCTCCACGTTTCGGAGGCGCCCGTTCAGATTCCAGGAAGTGCTAATTGCAAACAGCATGTCAAAAAATTGAAAAAAAGCACAAAATGATAAATTACTTCTATTCTTAATGCTTTTTTTTTTTTCAAACCGTAAAAATGATTGCTTTGCTTCGAGGTAATGAGAAATAAAATTAATCCACCTAAGTTGTTTGCATTGCACATACCTGGCCACTGTGTCCCCTGGTGAGAAACACTGTTCTCGCTGCTTCGCTGTGTAGGCGCAATCAGCGTGAGGAAAAATGAACAAGACATCAGCAGTAAAAGTTTGTAAGCAATTATGTTAAAAAAAACACCTGAGCGGAGGAAACCTAGATATGCACGTGGTGAAGTTTGAAGTTTGTATCATTTTACATTAGAGTGTGAGACTGAGAAGCTGTCACTTGGTGAGAATTGGTGTTAATTAAACTATTAATTATCTGGGTAATGAGACGTGTGTTAGAACTGTGTTAAGCACATCAAAGTACAACATGGGATTTCTTCACTTTGATGACTGCTATGAAAAATAGATCTTGACTGAGGAGAGAGGAAACATCAGAGATGCTTCATTAATGCGACCAGAAGCAGCGCGTTTTAGGGGCTTTGAAAGTTCCGGGCGACTCCTGCAGGAAGCGCTCAGGAACGTCTTCCCCGACATGCGGAAAACGTGGGGCCACGATTTTAAAACCAGCGGCTGTCGGTGAACATGACCAGTGCTGATCCAGGAGCAGCACAGCACCATATCAACAGCATCTCACTTTATTAATCTCTTTGAACACAGGATAATGCCTTGAGCAGAGATGATTCTGCTTTTAAGCTGGAAAATCCACTTCCCCCCCTCTCTCGTCATGTCGACGAGCTGTTTTCAATAGTCTATTACTGGAGGCCAATCTTAGCCCCTGACCTAGGATGATTTGTTGTGAAGCGCACAGACAAATTCCTTGGGCACATGTCGAATCACTCGTAGGAAGACTTGTTTGTTGTGCGAAGCAAGGCTGAAGGAAAAAAAAAACAACAACAGCAACAACCCGATTAAATGGTCGGAGGAGCTGCTGTCGTATGAAAGGGAACATGTGTTGCTGGAAACGAGACACCAACGCTATCACTTCCTGCTATCACCGGCTAGAAGAGGATTAGCTCAGAGGAGCGATGGCAGAGATGCAGCTGATATAAAGTCAAACAGTGTTTATAGCAACGCTACCTGGTACTGCCGCAGCTCAGACACATGGTTTACAGGTTTGCCCATTTAAATGTCACTTGGATTATTGACTTATACTAAAACAAACATGTCACACTTAAAATCTTGAATATGAAAAACAAAAAATGAGAATTTTTTTTAAATATATCAAATTTTTTTAAATGGGATATGACATTACGCAAGTGTCACACGGGTAACTGAGGTCTGGTTGCAATGAACCATTTTCCACATTTTAGCATTTTTCACAGAAGATAAGGAAACATCTTACAACAGTTACAGTAAGAAACAAAAGCATTTCCAGTCCAGAAACCATTTAAAAAAACACAGAGTGATTAGAGAACATTTCTAGAACCACAACCTTTGATAAAAGGCAACAATCCAGAAAACACAAACGTTTAGAAAACACGACTGTTCCACTGAAGACATGTGGGGAAAGCATTAAATGATTAAACACTCGTGTTTTTGCGTCTGAGGGAAAAATTGTTAGTTTCAGAATAAAACATATGCAAACATTTTGCTTCACAAGTGTATTTGTGTTTGCTTCATCTCCCAGTGTGTTCTGGGAGCGACAGGCCGGGTAGATGTTGACATATTCCTTGGCTGATTTAATGACCTGTTTAATTCTGGCACTCCTGCAGCCCTCTCAGATGTTTTGCAGTTTTAATTAGTGTAATCATCGTTCTTGAAAAAGGCCACAGGGTTGTTTAATGGGTCATGTTTGTCAAGATGCACAGAATTATAACACAAAAGACATGTCATTTATTCAGCGCTACAGTCTTTGACTGATTACGGGTGTCACAATCGGTAATTAGGGGAGAAATTGATTCGACTGGAAGCCAACGTGAACCTCCGCGGCGCGAGGAGGCGAGTTTGACAGTTTGGATGAGCAGCGCGAGCACGTCGGCGCTGACTGGAGCGCCGTGCGCACGCTCGCTGCGTCTGGACCGGGTCAGAACGCGACATCTGACCTCTGCAACGACGACACAAACTTCATGTCGAATTATGAATGTGTGGCTTCATTCTGCAGACCTCGGCCTCATCACAAGTTGAGGTTATGGTTCCAATTTTCAGGCAGCAAAGTGAAAGTGTTTTACAGTGGAAATTAGGTCAAACTAACATTTACAATTAGATAAAAGCTGTTAAAATACACTTGGCCATAATTAAAAAGCAAACTGTAACACTGGACTGAGTGGCTACATGTACACCCTCCTAATTGTTTCTTGGTCAGAAAGTGCTTGGAAAGCATCTATTTTATCATTAAGCATAACTTATAGAACAAAAAATGAAAATGAACTTTCAATTAATTTTTCTTCTTTTGCTATCATGGAAAAAAAACATTCCCTTGAACAAATATGCTGAGCGTGCACTCATTATGCAATCGCTTCCTCCTCTGCAAACCATATACTGCATTTTATCGGAATGAATTATTAACCTAGTTAATGAATATTTCATTTTTCTTTATGGAAGCATTTAATAGTCCCAGCAGAGGTAATGACATCTTAAGCAGCGCAGTTACCTCAACAAAGGAGAGAGGAAACCGGGGAAACACAGGACTGTTGTTGTTATTCATAACCAGGTTAAAACAGGCTAATATGGTACAGACATGCGTTATGGTGGTAAAACTGTATTTAATAATCAACATGTTCATGACGGATCCATCACAGAGCAAAGCACCGCTACTGCATAGCCTGAATCTCTGTATATTAAGAGTAGATGTCAAACAGCCGGAGGGGGATTTAGACTGAGCAAATGGACTTAATGGCGTCATTAACATTACCTTGATTTGTCCCAGGAACGACCTGAGTCCGGCCTGCGTGGCAGTTGACCCAAGACGTTGTATAGGAGCGTCTGTACAGCAGCTCATTACAAACAGGGGCTTGATTAGACCAGAGGAGAACCTGCCTCCCGCTTGTTATTGACCAATTAATACTGGTGATACTGAGGTTTTACTAGCGGACAGTGGAGCTTCAGACTGTGTTGACTTAACCCTTAGAAGGATGGATACACAGGATACGTTGGTCTCAGGTTCCCTCCCTCCATTAGCTTTTCTACCCAATTTACAATAACTATATTGTGAAAGTTTACGTCCAGCAGCTCTGGATCCAGTGGAGCAGCTTTGACTTTGTTCCAGCGAGGCCTGACAATGTGATGTCGCCACCGCCCGCACACATGTTGGCTGCTGATCTCCAGTCAGATGTTGCCATCTTTAGTCTTGTCTACCAGTCAGGGCAGCCCCAGTGAGCAGGGAACCAATTTGTGTCCAAACCCCAAGGAGCTTCCGAACCCTCCCAAGTAATTCCCTCCATTCCGACTCCTTAAAACCTTGTCTCCACACAAACAATAGCAACGCTTTGTAAAAGTGACTCTAAAACCTCTGCCAAGCATAATTTATCATTTGAATGACAATGGACCACTTAGCACTGCTTCAATTATTTCTGTGCACTATCTGCTTCTTGGTCGGCTTTGTGCTGTAACGGTGGACGATCATTAACGCCGCCGGGTGACGTGGAGCTCTCTTATCTGGCCCTCCGTCCTCAGAGTTTACTTTAGATTGGAGCCGCTCAGCCACGACGGCAACAACCACGACGGCCGGTCTAAGTCATGACTTATTAGACTTAAGTGTAACAGAGCGAACTATTTAGAAAGTAAAGTTGGAGTTTGCTTAAATGTTTTGTCATGTGAGAGGTCTGGGGAGATTAAACGATCTCAGACCACTTTAAGCGGTTCGGGGCAAAGAGCGGTCTTAATTAGGAGAGCGGTCAGGGGGCCGAGCTGCAGGAAGAAGACATCATCAGCCCCAGATGCACTATTTGTTGGATAGGTGTTCTAGAATTTCGAAGGGGTGATACCGTCTTCACATCCCACTCTCAGAAAGCTGATCTGTGACCTTTGATGACCTCCAGTCGTTACCTGGCAGGAACCACACCTGTGCACCGTGAGGCCCTCGTGGTCCAGCACAGCGATAAGTGCCATTAAGAGAGAAAAGGATGAAAAAGAGCCGTGGCGGCGCGTACGGCTCACGGTAAAGAGCCCAACGCTATCGAGCCGCAATTCAATCGCTGAGTTTGAACCTCTTTGTGCCGCGACATCGCGCTATATTCATTTCAAAAAAAGGCCCCGTTTTAATTAGTTCTCGTGTGTTGGAGAATCGGCGAATCCTGCAGTTGCCGCCGCCATTGTTGGAAGCGTCTTAAGCCGCGGCGTCGGGGCTTTCGGGCGGTTTCGGAGGAGAAAACAGCCGCAGTGCTAAAAAGAAACAACTGTTTATGTAAATAGACGCAGCGTGTTTACTGGGTGGAAGAAAGCGAGGGCCCTGAACGGAGTGCTAAGCTCGACGAGGCTCCGCCAAAGGGGACCTCTCACCATCAACTTCAGTCTTATTAAACTGATTACCAACTCCAGCTAATTAATCAGAGACAGTGCCCTTTCTTGTCGTGCGGGGAGGGAGCTGTGCGGAGTTCCTCTCTCGCCGCCTCCCTCCCCCTCCCTCCCCCTCCCTCCCCTCCCATCTGCTCGCCTCCCGTCCCCCCGTTCTCCCTTTTCTTCTCCCCGCTTTGATTGAAGTAGGGGAATGGTAATTTTCATGCATCATCTGGGCCAGCAGGATGGGAGGACAAGTAGTAATTACCTTAAACAAACAAGGCCAAGATTGCTGGAGAAGCTACCTCTTTATTCAAGCTCGCGAAATAAGAAAACAGAGCGGGAGCATAATTGCCCTAAAACAGGTTTTACGGCCTATTTTGTTCGCTGCGTTTGATACGATTTTCACATTATATATGTGGAGTGGAGCGCGAGGTGGTTTGTAGCGTTGAAGGATCAGAGCTTTTTAAAATGTTACAGATGAGGCAAAATGCAAATGGAGTCGAGACGAGCACTGGACTCTACAGTAAATATGGCGGCGTACGTGCGTGGATTATTACCCACTCACTGGTTAAATTGCTTTAGTAGTAAGCAGCTCCATCGGCCGAGCCTGTTCCCTAATGCGACTTTTCTATAGGTCTCCAAAAAAAGGAAAAAAGTTCAGTCTACTTCATGCAAAAAAAACATATAAATATAAGACACTTTACTTGTGATGCTAAACTGTAGCCTTTAATTACATTTCATCCTTCCTTCTTCTACGAAGATGTGATGATGAACGTTTTAGGAAACAGGGTTGTGTTCATTTTCGACAGTCAGAAGAGAAAGTAAATGTGTATTTAATATATAGATTTTCAGATACTGTATATATAATAAAGTCTGAAACCAAGTCATATTCAGCGTCCTCTTCTGGAATGAATCAGCTAATGTGTCAGGACTCTGTTTACTTAAGTGCTGCTGCTCCTGTAACAGGGTGCACCTCCTTCCTCAGGTCCAGGTGTTCGTAGCAGCTGCTCGTAAACAGCACAGCTCCACCGAGCTTAACTGGACATTCAGTCAGAGTCGGCGCACGAACACAACCCGCGTGCATGGATCCAGTGCGTGTCCGTCCCTGCGTCCTCATTCCACACCTCCGCTCCTCGTTTCCATCCACACCTTCCGCGCACGCCTGAACCCGGACGCTTTTGTCACCGAGGCGCATTTGCACTCGCTGATTCTCCTTCCACTGTTGCTACAGAGCCACACATTCTGTTTACCCTCCGTGGTCCCTTAATTGTTAACCGTGTTGTGCTGTTTGCACCCTTCGTCCACGTCCACACCTTTCTCCTCCCTTGACACTTCTTTAACTTTCTGGCCTGCTTTCAGGAAACACCGGACGTCTTCCTCAATACCAACGCTGTCACACAAACTGTGTTGCAGACGTCATATTCAAGCTGCTGCTGGAGCTGGGAGCTGGTGGGTTCTTGCTGGAGGAGGGATGTGCTCCGTGTGGGAAACGGGGCTTCACACGCTCACGTCCTCTTCCTCGCAGCTCCCGCTTCCTGCTGTTCCGTCTCATTGTGTCCCTTTGTCTCAGCCTCCTCCTCTGGAGAGGCTAATGCAGGCCCTTTTTTCCTCCCGCAATCTCGCCATATGCCAAGTGTTACTGGTGCCCCTATTGCTCCTAATTAATGCCTGATTAAAGAGTGAAATAAGGGATTCTACCAGTGATTTGTTTTTTCAAGGAGTAAGAAATTAATCCCCTTTGGATCTCACGGAATCATTTAAGGATTGTCCTTGTTCTGTTTATCAAATAAACCAAGTAATTAGAGACTTTAGATAAGTAGGCTAAATTGATGCCCGCCCTATGTCTTCCCAAGCTAGTGTTCGCTGATAGAAACAGCTGTGTTGCGCTGCTAATGTGCGGCATTATACTTGTCCAATAACAATGCTCTTTGTGTTTGGCAGTGCAGTAATTACGCCGGGGAGCCTCCTTGACCTTGGTAAGCGCATCTATCTCACTTATGGATCAGTGTATTTCATTTCTTACCCCACAAAGATGTTTCGCAGGGGAGTTTACCGACAGCCCCCTCAATGTAATTCAGAGCACAGACTACATTACTGGCGGTGCCCGATTGTGCGGCGTGCAATGGTGCCGCTATCCAGGCTGTGGCTATTTAACGGCGTAATCCTCAGCCGGCGCATTGTGGCGGTGCAGCTCCTGGAGGGGCAGCAGTGTGGCTTTTATTGCTTTCGCCCGGCTCCCCAGAGGAGGCATCTTATCTCCCCACTTGGTTTTATGCCGGGCCGCTTCTGAAAGGTCTTCAAATGTTGGAAATTTGAATTTAGGCTGCGCGTCTGACCCGGTGCCCGCGTGAGGTGACATCACTTTGCCTCCCTTGTGGGAAGGTTGTTAACACATTTCTGGTGTTGCATCAGTGTTTCCAACATTGCACCTGCAGCCAGCGTCCGGTCCGAGACCTCAGAGAGGCGCTTTGAAGCCGAGAAGGGCTCGCTGGCGTAAATGGCTTCATCCGGTCCAGATGAAAGGGGGAATTTTAGATTCCCGCGTCACAAACAAAGATGGAGGGAACCTATTACATTTGCCTGCTCTTTGCAACAGCTTGACTCTTATTTTGAGTCATTGCCGCCTCGGTGGCGGCTCTGCAGAGCTCGGCTAGTTTTCTAATGATGGCCTGTGCGGGGTTTAACGCCCGTATATGCAGCATGAGTTGTAGGAGACTCAGTCACATTGACCTGTTTGTCGCCAACTTCCTGTTCGCCGCTCTCCGTCTCAGTGACTTCTTCCTCCGTTTCCCCGGACGCTCTGCGCTTCTTTCCTGTTTCGCAGCAGGCCCGGCACCGAGCCTCCCGCTAATTAGATCAGGAATTATGGTATGGATTAGGTGACGGAGGGTCGTGCCAGTTCGTCTGACCGTGGTAGCTGTTTCAAGTCGCCATTTCAAAGTTGTGCGCTTAATGCCTTATTCCCCCCTCCCCTGCGCGCGCTGCATTATAACACAGCTGCAGGAAGAGTGACAAACACTGTTAATCTCTTGTTTGTTGGCAGTCCATTACAAAGGGGGTGAAGCGGGATTTTTTTTTTTTCTCCAGCGCTGTAAACACTCAAAATTCAGCATTGTCCATTACCTCTTAAACACGGCTGATAACGGGCGTCATTAATTAAACTGTGGGAGTAAGTGGGGTTACATAAATTGAAATTAATAATCGGGCGCAAACAGAAATAGAACGCACGTTTCCGAATTGGTCCCTCGCAAACTTCCCAATGTAGCCACGTAAGATTAACAAGGTTTGGCTCCGTCTTCGCTTGTGATGTTGCCGCCAATCCTAGGGACAGGTTTAGTCATGGAGTGCTCTTTTAATTTGTTTGCCACATTCGCACATTTTTGGAGGAAAAAAATGATCAAGTAGGCATTTAATTACTTTAAGAAAAGAAATCACTTCCCATAGCTGTTGTGCCGCTGCCAAGTCTGTTGCGCATAAGAACGCGGAATATCTCACCACTTGTATTTTTTGGGGTTTGGGGCAAACGACGGCTGCGAATGTTGTTTTGCGGTTAGCGAGAACGCTGTAATGGAACTGAAGAGCTTTTCGGATGTTCTGGAGAATCAGAGAGTCACGTGCATTGTTTGTCGTTATGTCGTATGCGATTGCATCAGAGAGGCTGGATTCCTGCGCGTGATCCTGAAGCACCGCTGGGAGGCGCCTGATGCAAATCGAGGCTAGCCTGTCGCTAATCACCCGACTTCTCTGAGGGTTTCGGCGCCGCCGTCCGCAGACGCGCACCCGTCTGCAGCCGTACCTGCAAAAATGTTGTTTTAATTGAATTAAGTTAGGGGAAGAGAGTTTAATCGCTGCACACGGACGCACACCAACATGCGAGCACCGGTGGAGACTCCCATGAGTGACTGCTGGCACTGCAGGCGGCTGAGATCACTTTCATGTATAAATAACAGACGCGCGGGCCCTAATTTCACCACTGGGAAAACACCAGCCCACCTGATGAAGACCGATAATCAAAATCTGACAGAAATTCCCCAAACTCCCAAAAGGTGACACAGAATCCCTTGTGTGCCAAATTGAGCAATGGGTTGGACAAACATCTGCCAAAAGCCACAGTTGAAATCCATATGGCCGGGAGTTAATTGGCGCGCGCAGGCCCGGGCTTGACGCGAGCGCAGACACACAACAGCCTGCGTGGGTGGGGGGGGGCGGAGCGTCGGGTCGGAACCCGGCCCGCTTCCCGGCGCTCCGCACGGCCATCCGGGCGACTTATCTGACGGAGAGGGGAGATCTGGCGCCACTTCCTGAAAGTGGCATGTTAAATGTCTCATTAACGCCGCTGACCTCGGCCTAATCTATGGCTCATTTCCTCATGGGGAGAAGTGCAGCAGCCATTAGACGGCAGCTAATCAAAGAGACATGAGGTGATTTTAGAGATTTAAAGCTTTCTGCTTTGGCTTCTCGTGTGCACTTTTCTCATTTCAGTCAGTAATGTGGTATAAGTGAGTTTGGCTGGTTTACTGAAGCTTCAGTAATAAAAAAGCTGTTTTTCCCTCTCGAGTGCTTCACTTGTGAAAGGCTTGATTCATTAGGACACTAGGTCTCTTGAAGGGAAATCTCGAGGGACTTCAAACTAAATAAGTCACTGGAATAACACACGAAACACAGGGAGGAGAATTCAACGCCGGGAGACGGCACTGACACCGTTTGCATGTTTTATTTGATTCCTTGTTCCGTTTCATATAGAACAAAGCCATACGCAGTATTTGTGGCAAAACAAATCACTGCTCCCTGTCAACAAATCGCCAGCAGCGCTCCGCCCCTGCCAGCCATGGGAATCTGAGCCGCACCGGGGCGGACAAATAAATGACGCGCCCCCGGGAAATCACGGCAACAAGCAGATACATGTTAGGACTCGGGGGAGGCTCCTCGATGGAGCGGAGGGGAGCAACCCCCCCCCCCCCCCCCAAAAAAAAATCCAGATGTGGCGAGAGAGCGCAGACGCGGCTCGGGCCTCCTCACCAGTAATGAAGCAATTAGACAGGCAATTATGAACACCTGTGACGCTGATTGGCACCATGCGGCTTTGTCTCCTTCTGCTGCGCTAAAGACGCCTGAATGTTGCTAAAGTCAACCTCTAACAAGGCCTGTAATGATGACGAGGGCCAAAACACACCACACGCACACACACACACACACACACACACACACGCACGCACACACACACACACACACACACACACACACACACACACACACACACACACACCCACATAGACTCACAGCAGGTTCGCATTAGGACGATGGGCTCATCCCACACAGCTGGTTGCGTCATGTATTATTGAAACCACCCTTGTATAAACACAACTCCAATAAATTGAGGTCCCGATTTTTCTGATTCATTAAGGTTAATGCAGTTTTAATTAGTGCTTGATTTGAAGCCTATTAGACGCAATTTATAAGTCCTTTTCAGAGACCTGCGAAATGACGTTGCATGGGATTATTAAGATAAAAGACACAAAGTTGGAAATGCAGTTCCTCCTGGGTGAACACACAGACTCAGGGATTCCTCTTTTTGCACTGTAACGCCTTGTTTATTTGCACAACTGCTTTCAGGCACATTAAAACAATCTAATGAATAGAGAGCTTTGGCTTCAGGGATTGCATCACCCATTGGATGAGCAAATGAAATGCTGCTTATGGCCTGATTAAAAGGATGTTCTGGAAATAGGTTGAAACAGCTGAGGGCTGTATAATTACAAACCATACAATGGGGCTTGTGACAGCTTTTTGCCTATCAGAGAGACTTTACGGCTCATTTCTGACGCTCCCGTTGGTTTGCTTCACATCAGACGTGAAGGTGTGGTCAAGAGTGGAACAGAGATGTTGATGAAAACACCTCAGTAAAAATATCTAATACACAAGATATCAGGAATGTACAAAAAGTACAGTTAACCAAAAATTAACCTTTTTAAAAGTGTTTCCAGTTCAGGAAGTACAAAAAAGCAGTGGACCTGAGTGTGACCTGACACACGTCAGGTATGATAGTGGGTATAATTCACTGTATTATAAAAAAAAAAAACATATCACTTGTTGTAATAAAATCAGCAGCAGCAAAAGGAAAAAAAATGCACAAACTTGTTTACAACTGAATAAAAGCTAACGTCCTACAATCGCTCCCTGTGGTACACCACATGTTGACTGACTGGAATGAAGCTAATGCATTCACATTCTAACTCTGTCTTGTGTTACAGTATAGTACAAAAATATTTTCAAAGATCTGAAAAGAGGTGTTAACTGAAAGTGTGTCGGTTTCAGCTATGTCAGCTATGTAATTAGTCACCAATCGTGAAAAACTAAATAAAATGTCTAATTATCAATGTACACAGTAAACATAAAGATATATATTTTTGTCAATACAGCTGTGCCATATATTTAAATTTATATATTTATCATAATAAATTTATTACATATAGTTATTACATATAATATTTATTTATTTACAGCTGCTTCACAGAAATACATTTTAAACCACATTTTATTTGTTTTACTTTAAATACACACAATATTAATTGCACAAGGCAGCTAAGTGACAAACAAACAAAACAGCAGTCGCCAGCTTTCAACAGCTTCTAATTGTTAGCATCGTCTGGTTGCCTTTTAGTGAGACTGAAAACTGGAACTTCCAAAGACGCCTCAAACCCCGTAGATCGAATGAGCCCGATCATCCTTTCAGCAGGAGCATCTTTATTTCAGCCGGGCCAGATGGCTGGTTTGAAAGCATCTCCCCTACACAATGTAAAGCATCCAAGCCGGAGCAAACAAGCCAGTGGCCCCCGCAGCGTCGGCACCACCGATAGCGAGCGGGCTTTGGAAATGGTATCAGTGCAGTGGAGATGGCTGGAAATTACAGCAAGAGAATGTGGAGCTGAACTGCTGACAGCAGGAGTCACAATACATTAGCAGATCCTCCGACAGGCTGCTGGTTCTGCATGACATTCCCACTCCACTCCGCTGAATTGTTAGCACACATTGTTTGACAGTGTCACGGGCACATTTTTTCCTCCCCTCTGCAGGCAGGAAAATTGTGCTCCGACAAGGCTCTGAGACAGGTGGAACTCCCGTGTTTGGCTCACAGGTTGTGCTTGAAAGCTCTTCGCTTTGCATGCTTGAAAATTGCCACCAGAAGCGAATAAAATGGTCCCATCTGTAAACTGGAGCTCCGCAGGCCCACTTCAGAGACCTGCGATCTATTTTGCTGCATTTATTCCTTGAGAGAGGCACACAATGGGAGTTCGCTGAAGATCAGTTTTCAATTGGATAATAGGGCTGTGAGAAGAGGGGATCTGGAGGGCATTGCTTTCACACATTCTTATGGCTTCATATCTGTGTAACACAAAACGTGCAGCGCTCCAGTCTCAACACCTTGATAAGTCTCCTTTTCCCTAAATCAAATTCAATTTGCACCTACAGGACGGGTCTTATAGTGCTACGCCATCAGACCATACGGAGGCTCCTCATAATGAGATACTCAAACATATAATCAAACTGAATTAAATTATGACTCTGTTTTCTTTTAATTTTACAGTCATTGACTGAGACAAGTTTAGTTTTAAATTAAAACAAGGCAGTTGATGATCCGTGTGTGTGTCCGTCCGTCCGTCCGTCCGTCCGTCCGTCCGTCCGTCCGTCTGTCTCACATCAGTGCAGAGAGCTGCTCCGTGCCGTCTGTCGGCCTGTGACACGCTGCCTCCTCTCCTTTAACCTGCTGCAGCCACTAGATGGGGTATGATAACCACAGAGAGGCTCTCCCAGTGGGACTCCTCCAGCTCTGGGTGCTGCTGCTGCTCCTGCTGCTGCTGCTGTCAGAGGTGAGGAGAGGAAATTGTCTTCCAACTTAACTTTACTACTAGATTACTATCAGCTACACATTTGTTTTTTTACCGTTTCTTTTCTCTTCAAATAATTCTTCATATATGATGGAGTATTTATTACATACGAGTAGCAGCAGTTAGTCTGCTCTGAAAGACTCCACTACTGCATCGTGGCTTTTCTTGGATTGTTATCTGTCAGTAGCTGCAGATTTTAATCAGTATTAAAATGTTCATTAATTTAATTAACCTAGTAACTTCATAATTAGTTTAGATTTTGGAATTTATATTACAGGACGTTGCTGCAAGAACAGTTAAATTGGTTGAATTACAATATTTTATATTTATAAGAAGAAAAGAAACCTGTGAGTTTAAAAGCAATAGGTTAAATATTAGTAAACTGGTTTGCAGTTGATTTAGAAGAGAAAAACAAATCAGATTAAATGAACCTGATTTAACTCAATTCAGTCATTTACTTGTTTTGAGCAGATGGAGGTAATTCTTGCTTCGTTCGGACGTATTTACGTTTGTCCAGTGTTAAAGGCAAAAGGAAATGAGCAAAGTTCATTTCTACTTACAGGCAGTAAGCCGTGTTGCTGTGACATGACCTCCTCCTCATCTTCTCTGCTCCGATCGTGACCTCACTCATGTACTGGAAAACAAACATTAAAACATCATCTCTGTGAATATCAAATCTAATATCTTTGTAAAAGCGATCATGTTAAAAAGGAATAAAACAAAAGTTTAAGGTTATGTGTTCAGTGACTCCAATGTGATGGTTGGAAGGTACTGGCATCGTACTGGTGTCTGCTGCGTTGTTGTGTCCAAACTGGGGCTCAGAGTTTCTCACAGGGTCTCACTGACATTCCCAGTATCATCTACTGGAGGATTTCTTCCCTTTCACTCACTAGCCTGCGCTGGTCAGCTTTTATCTATTAACCCGCATTACAATAATTCAATCTTGCGTCTTTATTTTGGTGTGATCTATATTCAACATGCTGATACTGTAGCTAACATCATCTCAGGAAAAATAAAAAGCTGGACAGAGTAAAATCTAGTCAATTGAATTAATCTCATTCCTAAACACAGCTGGGTCGCCTGTGATCATAAATTGAAACCATGCATGTTTTCATTAAGAGCATCTCTTTCAGCGTTTGCCTAAATGCTTGCGATCAGTTGAAATCTGTCATAATTCATAACGCAGACTGTCCTTGTGCTGCACCCGCTTGAACAGTAAAACAAATATTTTGAACTAAAAAAATGACCTCTCATAATTGCATTTCTCCCGAGCTTCATTTTCAAACGCTACCATCTTTTATTGGTGTGTGTGTATGTGTGTATGTGTGTGTGTGTGTGTGTGTGTGTGTGTGTGTGTGTGTGTGTGTGTGTGTGTGTGTGTCTGTGTGAGGGGGAGATCTCTGACGAACACAAACAGCAACATGAGTTTCTCAGCTCGGTAAATGGTTTCGGACAAATTGAATTTCTAGCAGTCACCAAGTTTTTGGATGCAATATTCTTGTAATGCTTAACACGTTCCATGAAAACATATGTAAAAGCACTAGTTTTATATCCTTTTGCATAATTGTTCACATACTTTTAGTTTTATTGAGATGTTGTTGAAATTGAATAGAGCTCACAGTAATAAGTGGCAGTCGTGTTCTAATCATCCGGGTGAAGGGGACGGTTTCTCCTTTATCTGCATTAATGCTTTAAATGGTTCACAGAGAGTTCATTCACACCAATGGCCAAAATAGATTTATTTTACTTGGGGCACCTATGTCAACAGTAGTTACAGGAATTACTCTGGATGCGATCCCATTATAGGATGTCAAATATTTTGAGGCCATTGGTAAATGGCAGAATGGTGTGGAGGACAACAACTGGATGGCAATTCTGCAATTTCAGGATCAGAATAAAAAACATACAGCCCGGCCGCTCACCTTCCCAATCTCAGGGCTCACCCCATCCGGCGATGTAATACTGAACAATGAATTTTAAATAAAGTCAAACATTTGCTTCATGCTCCTCTACAGTTTAAACAAGACATTTCTGATGGAGACGTGTGGATTTAATGTAAGTAAGAGATATAAGAGATAACTTAATCCCCGATTGGATTGTAAACCCCACCTCCACTTCACGTGGCTCCACCCCCGTCGCGCCGCTTCCTTGACCTTTTGTCTCATTTCTTGGCGGGTAATGAATGCTTTCAGACAATTTCAGACGAAAAGATCTCGCACATAGTCCAGAGCATTGGAATGTCATATCAGAAAATCACCCAATCAGCATGCTGGTGTTGAGAGCAAACACAGAGCGGGCCCGGAGCGGCGGTGGACTGGGTCGTCTGGATGTCAATATAATAGACTGGCTTATGATGTGTAAATAACACACCACTTAATGGTCTTCTCCCGTTCTGATGGAGCATTTTGAATAACATGGAGGGCTGCTTGTTCCCCCCCACCCTCTCTCACCATCCACCCAGCTCACCGCTCTCATCCTCTGAGCATTAGATCAATAACACACATTCAGTAAGTGTTTATCTGTTTTGGTTGTTGTGCGAACGGGTACAAACGTTTAGTAGACTACAGCTCCTCTCTCTGTAACCAGGTCAACTCATTTCCTTCAACATATTTTCTCGTCTCAATCCTTTAGACACCAATTAAATTATAGGACATATCATAGAACTACTGGAAAATCCCAGTAGAACCCAATCTCAAAGTAAATGTTGCTGTTAATAATTAAAACTTTAGTGAAGCTATTAATCATTAAAACAAAGCAAGAAGCAAAACCTTTGGAAACTTTATGTACAGTAAATTGAAACAATTGTTGAGACAATATCATTATTCGGGAGTGTGGTTTGCAAAACATTTGTGTCAAAATATTGTTAATGTATTGTCCACATCTACATTTTCATTAATTATAAATGTGCTCTACCACTAAAAAACTGTTGGACTAGTTGGTCAGAAGAAATAAGTTCTGAATGTAAACATTAAATTCTAACATTTGCTAAACAGAATAATTAAGTCTTGTAGATGAATGTGTACGTGCAGGGTGGCAGACGCATTTGAAAAACAATTACAAAACAAATATGCCCCAGAGACATCGTATGACACATGGGATAATATTGCGGTGGATTAATAATTACAACACTCACTTTTGTCCAAGTGTTTGATGTTGAGCAAACTTACAATGGTGGGAAACACCATGACATTTATTAGAATAGCCTTGAAATTACAAAACCAAGTCAATGACACACTCTCACTGTGTATTTGCTTTAAGTGTTTATAAATTTGAACAATTTTGACATTAATACAATGCAGCGCTTTCTGTGCTAATTTCACACTGCAGTGTGCAAATGAGACAGAGCTCTGCGTGCTTGAAAGTTAGATCGGCCGGTTTCCTGTTCACATAAACAAAACAAAATCGTGCTCTCTCTCACACACACACACGCACACACACACACACACACACACACACACACACACACACACACACACACACACACACACACACACACGGCAGTGCTGCAGCATCAGTGCACGCGGGTTCGAGTCCCCAGCTCAGGCTGCAGGATAATAACGATGATGATGACAAGTCATTCACACCTGCTGATGACACACATCAGCCGTCATTACTGTCCCGTCCGTTATGGACGTGCTGTAAATGCGATACTCTCCCCTGCTGTAATAAATAGACGTGACCTCAGTGAGCCTATCACTCAGGAGCCGTCTTTGATTTGGTCACTATTTCCGTCGGGCCCAAGAGACAGCGGCGGTTCCCACGTGCGCTGACCTTGGAGCTCTTTCCGAAGCCGCCGTTCAAGGCTGCGCCCGATCCGTCTGTTGTTTCTCTACATTAGCGGACCCCAACCCGCCTTCACCCCCGTTGAAAACCAACACCTGAGTGCGAGGCGGTGTGGGAGCGCGGGTCGAGGCGGGTCAGATAGGGTGATCAAAAACAAAGCAGAAGGATAAAAAATATAATTTTACCTCCCCTATAATCCCAGGCTTCCAAGAGTGACCTTTGATCTCACAGCATGTGTGGTGTGTTGAGCCGCCTGCTCGTGCTGCATGCCGCTCTGATCCTGGGAAGCAATCACGGAGCGCGCCGCTATCAGAAAGACTGCCGGGGAAACACTCTAAGCCCGAGTCTGGAGGTGAGCGTCGAGCACCAAGAAAATGTGCAGGGACGGAAAAAAATAACCAAGTGCAGCCAAGCACATAGAAAACCTGATGGGCCGGAGCGCTGCATGATAAAGGTAAAGTGGATACTGTATCTACAACGCAGACTGAGGCCGGCGGGGATTCAGCCCTGCACAAAATATAGAACAAGTAGAGGAATTATTTCACACAATATTTCAATTAAGTGCTTTTTAATTTGTATGAGACAAATCGTCAGACGTAGTAAATCAAAACTTGTGAGCTTTAAATCTTTCGTTGCAGTTTGGCAGATTTCCTACATCTTATGTGTTTTCAAACGTGTCGAGTCCGAGCGAGGAATCTGTAATTACTTCATCACAGGCTCCATCTAACAGCCTTGGGCACGGCAAATTCCCAGCATGTGCGTTTATTTGATTGTTTAAGAGTGATTTCCGGAAACCAAGTTTCGGACGGGCAGGAGCTGCCTTGTAACAATTATGGGGTTAAATGGCAGTTGGCCACACAGGAGGGCATTTGCCTGCTGGCAGCCTCTTCCTGCTCGGTGTCACGGGGTCAGAGGTCACAGACTTTTCAGGAAAAGTCCATTTCTCAAGCTCCCTGAAACAGGTGGAGGCCCGGAGAGCCCTGTTTTCTTAAACAGCTTGGGGAAAATGGGAAAGTATAGCTAATGGAACGAGGGCTGTTTTTTCTGGATTGTTTGGTCACTGTTGACAAAACTGTCTTTTTAGAAGTCGATTTTTTCCTGTATTCCTTGTAGAAATTGAGCGCATGATGACAAATCACTTGAATTGTACATATAGAATAAAACTCTTTTATATTACACGTTCAATTAATGGGGGAAGGTTAATACACTGAACTGTACACTAAAGAAAGTGCAAAAGGCAACTCGGTCAAACTCGACCCTTCAGTGCTCTCACTATTTGGATTGGTTAAATCGCTGGGACCTGGAGCTGAACCCATCAGGAAGGGCTTAAGTGTTTAGGATTAGGGATCTAAAAGGCATTTGGAGGCCCTGGACCAAACCCACAGGACCGGGGCGGAGGCAACCTCTGGTGTCTGGCCGGTGCCGTAATCAAACAGGGGACGCTAGGACCTCGGCACACCTGCAGGAAGGGCCCACAGCGCAGAGGACGGGTTCCAGCGAGCGCGGCCACATGGCGGCGGGGCTTTTCTTCTCGGCTGCAGAGCGACAACAGCTGGGGCAGGGCACGGCGGCGTGGCCCAAGGGCAAGGTCAGTGTATGAGTGAGAGGGGAGGGGGGGGGGGGGGGGGGGTTGTTTTCACTCCGCTAGCGAAAACAGCAGCCATGGAAATGCCGAATGCAGCTGCGGGTGCGCAGCTCGAGTCCACAGCCTGACCCCATATTAACACTATGAAGGGAAGCTGCACCGCTAATGACCGGTGGCCTCTGGCCCTCACCTGAGCTCCTCCCGTGCGGCAGCCGGGCCTCCGGACGCACTGGCAGCACATTAGAATCTACAAATGAGATGTTTGTTACAGGAATATTCCGCTGCACGTCCGGTTTGGCTGGATTTAATAATATTCCGATAATCCCTCAAAGTACAAACCTCCACTTTTAATTCCACGACTGCTACAAATTCTACTAATGAAAATAATTTCATATTTGAAAAAAAAAAGCCCTGGTAAAAATATTGGATTTAAATTTGTGAAGCAGATTGGTGTGTGGTTGCAGTGCAGAGAGTCGACCTGAATCCATCCATGAAAGCGTCAGGATTCACACATGTCCTGGGGCCTAATTGGTCTGGACAGTTAACATCAAAGAAGCTGGGCTTTATATGGAATCTGTTCGCTCCTCTGCCACATTCTCATGTCGCTGCTTTTTTTTTTTTTCATACGTTCAAACGTTGTAATGAAGGTCATTCCCCATTAATTCACTTTGATCTAAAATGACAAAAATTTTGCATTTTAATAAAAAAAACGCCGCTGCCGTCCCACACGCTCCTTCGCTCACTTTGTCGTTTTCTCTCCCCCCTCCTCTTCCTCTTCTTCTTCTTTCTCGCGGCGTGTTGGAACATCTCGCTCAGCTTACATAAGACAAATGAGACGCTTATGAAAAAAAAATGTAAAAACTAAATAAAAATACACAGTGGGACTCATAATGCAGCCACCGACATGCTCTGACACCTGCAACTGATGTATAATTTGCCTGAGAAGCTCCCCTGCTTTATAATGATTAGCTACTTTTATGGCTGCTACAGAGTCAATTATGTGTAAAGTATAAAACATCCTTCACTGTAATAAAATTCAGCTCGGTGGAAATTCCCTCATAGCAGACTAAAGATTATCATTTGCCCTCTTAAACGGGGGGGGGGGGGGTAAGCTTTGTTTATTGCCATGCAAGTATAAATCAGTGGGGAACGACTGTAATAGTCTCTTGGAATTCTTTTATAAATAACACATTTGCTCCGAGATGAAAGTTGCACATGGCGACATGCTCAGGCACCGTCTCGCTGCAGCTGTGTGTTTCCATCGCTCCGTTATAATGAGAAATCAACTGTCTGCAGATCAGCTGCTGAAATGCTGTAACGAGCCATGAGCGCTAATACTTGAGGATCAGTTGCACTGGATGAGGCGGCTTTATCCAGTTATTAGGGTAATGTAATGGAGTCTCCTAATCCAAACCCACCAAACCCTTCCACCGTAGGGGGCACAATAGCGAGGCAACACGTTATTCCAGCACAAAGCTGACTTCCCCGCTAATGTAGCAGGACACTGAGGCTCACGGCCTGTTCAAACAAGTCCTTCACAGTATCTCCCATAAAATGATTTTCTCCCTTCTTTCTCCCGCTCTCTCTCCCCCCCCTCCTCCCCGCTAGCTCTCTCCCTCCGACAAACAGTGTGCTGGCGAGGCATATTCTACGCTCCTTAATGCCAAATTAAACCCCAACTCTTTTATTTTAAATGAGAAAAGGCAAAAGAGGCTGCTGACAATCTTGATTAGGCCAAAGAGAAGGAGGGTTGAGCAAAAATTAAATGGTATTAAAAAATATAGAACATTACATTAATGCCGTCCGGCACAATTGGTGCTAATTGGCAGATAATCCCGAAGCTGTGGGCTGCGTAATGCTGGGTTGAGGATAGGAAGGAGCCAGGCCCCTCGTCCTCTCCCACCACACAGTCCTGCAACCATGGGATGGGGTCAGAGCGCGGTGGAGGGGGAGGGATTAGCAGTGGCATTGTTGGCGCTTTCCATAGGAACATGACCTTGACGGGAGTTTGGTCCCCCCCAGCTCAATATTCTAGCAACACGAACTTTAATGGGAGCATAATGGGCAGTTTTAGAGAAACCCCCGGACAAATCCGAACATTCCGACACCTTTGAATTTCCACCCCTTCGGGAACGACCCGGTCCTGGAAACACTGCGAGCGGCTCCTCAAATTAGGATTATGAACAAATCTGAGACGAGTTCAAGGGAAAACAGGTCTGATGCTTCGGAAGAACAAAATGGAGTGAAAGCTGTTTTTACTGGATGCCGTCATTATTAGAACAACAACTTTAATAACGCTCGGTGCTCGGAAACAGCTGTTCTGTCTGCAACAGCAACGTTCAAGGGTGCCAGAACCAGAGTGGCCATCCAGAGTGCTGTGGGAACGAGCGCCGCTCAGCGCTGTGTGTTTTGAAAACGGTCCCGATAATCTTCACCCTAATCCCTTAATTGGGAGTCAATGTAGTTTGCAGCGCACGCACAAAGCCAGTGGCCGGAGGGAACGCGGGGCAGAAAGAAGCCCTTGAAGGGGGCGCGTCCACACCTGGGCGCTGAGCGGGCTTTCACTGCTCTGAGGAGGCTTCCCATCAAGCCCTCGGCTGTGAAAGTTCCCATGTTAAAAGCGCTACCTATTAAGGTACATCCGAAAGAGATGTATTTCCGCACAGTGTTTGAAGATTTCTCATTTGCATGAAAAAGGAGCCTTGGCAAAACTGTAACTTGTGAACTGATCAAAAGCCGGAGGCCGCTCTCGAGTTGAATGGCTTTCCCCCTTTGACACGAGAGAGGCTCTCTTGAGGCGCCTACGCGGCGGTGGCCTTGGAGGTTAGGAAAATGTAGCCTCTCAGACCATACGGGACTATTCTCTGGAGCCTGGACAACACTTGAGTCTGCAGCCGTAGAATGGAGCCGATCAGTGCTTCAACGGGCCTCGCTAACATTCCATAAGAGGGCTTTTACTTCTTCTATGGACGGCCTTTCATGTTAAGAGCAGTGTGTGTGTGTGTGTGTGTGTGTGTGTGTGTGTGTGTGTGTGTGTGTGTGTGTGTGTGTCTGTGTGTGTGTCTGTGTGTGTGTCTGTGTCTGTGGCTCTGTTGTATTTAGCATGCTAATATCATTTAGAATAAAGAATAAAAGAATAGAAGTAAATTAGCTTAACATTGTTCGATTTGTAAAAACAAAAATGTTCAGCTTGTTGCTTGCGTTGGAAGTTAAAGGCGTTGGACGTTGAAACACAAGCGCTTAAAGCCACGCAAAGAAAAATAAATGTCCTAACAGGGGTCGCGCAGGTCACAGACACACACTACTTTATTAGCACAAAGCATCACTGCAAACACCTTACAAGAAACTGAGGCATTTGTTATTCTTTCCAGGTCTGGATCCACTGCCTGTGTTTGGACTGGATGTTTTGCTTGAGAGAGGAGCTGATGAGCTGCGTGACGGCCGGGACAGGGGCTTTCACACCAGCTGAAGTGTGGGACTGATGGGGAAGTGAAGCCCGGAGGCCGGCGGCCGATCCGGCCCCCGACCCGGCGACGCTTTGCAGCCCCTCTCCCTTCTCTGTGACTCAGCTGGTTTCACTTAGAGAACACGGAGGGAAGGGGGTCGCGGGGTCAAAGCATGACCTCATCAAATTAGCCCCAACCGAGAGAGGTGTTTAGCACGAGTTAAAACAAGTAATCTGAAGGGCATTAAATGCAAATGCGACGACCATATGCCCACTTCAAACACGGACGGCTCCCCCTCCTGCCCTCACGTACGCACAGCAAAACCATTCACGTCTCACAGGGCGGGTGGGGGGGCACTTAAGATGACAATGGGTTTCTGTCATGCCGACCAGGTGCAAAACATTTCAAGTGTTCAGTGTCTTGAGCTGTTTGATTTCCGCCAAAGGAGCGTTCGCAACCAGAAGTCCGCGACTGAACTGCTGTTTGCCTCTGAGAATAGATATCTCTTACCCGCCTGTGTTAAGTGCATCCATATCGCATATCCCGACCCTATGGAAATAAAGGCCGCGACGCGCACAGAGGTTATCCAGCCGTTTAGGCAGCGTTAGCGCTGAGGTAAACGCTACACCATGTGCCCCCGTTGGTGGGAGCGAGGGCCCGGTCCGGCTGTGGAGATTACGGGCCGCGGCTGATTTTGCCCCCTCGGGCGCTGCAGCGGCCTCGAACATGTGGCAGCTCATATGTGCTAATAAGCACCTGTGGAGAGGAGGGGGGCGTGGGGGCAGAAAAGCCCCGCCGGGCTGAGCAGCACCTGCGCAGACCTCCGCTGCGCTCTGACTCACGGCCGTCTGGGAACGGGACTCACACACAGAGCTGGAGAATGTGGCGCGATACCATAAAGAGATAATCTGGATCTGTTATACCTTGTTGAACAGGTGTTGATTCACTGTTTAATTTCTGCAGGAAATCGCTGTCATTGTAGCAAAATACCCCAAGAACTCAAACGCATCCGTCGCTAATTGATTTATATACGTAAACAGTTGACCCCAAACCCGCTTCCAATGACAACCACAGTGCTACCTTGTACTGTACAAATTCCCGGTGACACAGAATAACACTTGTTGAGCGCGTCATGAGTAGCACATTCACTCGTATAAAAGTCCCGCTTGTTCCCGAGCGCGTGCGCCGCGGCCGCGGCCTCGCGGGCGAGCGCCGGCGCAGCTGCCGGCGAGGAATGCGCGAGCAGAGAGACGACATTGTGGGAGAGCGCTCCGCTGTCAGTCACCGGGGCGTCCCATTAAATTTGTTTAAGCTGTGAAAGCATTTGGAAGAAGAGGAACCTGAGTTTTCCCCCCGCGCGTTCGCGGCGACCGCCGATTTCTCCTCGACAAAGTTTCCAATCAGACAAATCTTCCTTCGAACGAGGCTGGAGGGAGTTTCACATTTATTTATTCCAGCACAGGAGACGCTGTGGTAGAGCTCCTAAACCCGTACGCTGAGGATCTGGTGTTTTTACAGCCTCTCAGTTGTCAGTGTGCAGCTCTGAGTTCAATTTCGCTCCTAACAATGAGTGTAAATGGCTTCTTCTCGTGCTCTGGTCTGGAATCAACACACAAACACTCGAATGCTGACTTATCGGCGTCTCCACTTTATGACTCTTGCTGCTAGTTCGCTCTGTAAACCACTGCTACAGTAAATGCAACTCTGTAATCTGCTTTGAGCTGTGACTGATGTACTTGTAGCGATCCAATCAGCCTCCAGTGATTTATGGGATTTCATATTTTTCACATCTGGATTTCATTTATAAAGGAATATTTAAGGCACGCCGCATACTTCATTGACAATCGGACTGCGTCACAACAAACACCTTCCTCTTTATGGAGAGCACGTGTCCAGATGATCACTGGTGTAAAGCAATAACTCTGCTGGGATTAGAGTCAAACATATTAATAATATAACACATAAAATAAATGCTTATGCTCAATATGAGGAAAGAATTATGAGACTATAACTCAAGTTGATGATTCAAATGAAAACTTTTTTGTTATTCCTAAAGTTGGTTAGAAACATTAGGAATGTCATTTCCAATTAGATTTTTAATTGAACAACAGAACACTTGAGAGCAAAGTTAATATTAATTTCTTCTCTGGTTAAGATTGTTTGAGGAAATTAGCCTGTGTCAGCACAAGAGTTCTGAACCACGCACATTATAAGATACCGCACGTTTAACTCCATGTTCCCAAGTTCATCGCATCCGCGGTTCAAGTCGAAAACATTACAAACGTTATTAATGGAAGAAATTCACATCATCAGCAAATTACATTGAATTTTCAGCCTGGGCTTAATTATTAACCCGATTTCTTCAGTGTAACCTTCTTTTAAAGGACCATAAACTCTGGAACTGATCTAATAACTCTGCTGCTGCTTCTCGCAGCATTGCAGACTTTGTCAAACTTTAATTACTCCGTCTGCCTGATGTAAAAGACTACACTGAAGCTTCTGCATTCGGCACCTGGAAGATACCGATGCAATTAATTGCATGAATACATTTTTTACCTTTGAATAGACACAAGACGAAAACATTAATTTAGAGTAAGTGTAACAACAGAGTTGAGCTGCCTTAACTCTGCAAAGAGCAATAAACTCTTTGTTTTAGAAAAGTTGAGCGAAGAAACATGTGATAAAGACATATACTGTGATCAGGCCACTGCTGTAGCTAAGAAAAGAGAATGTCTTCGATCTTTGCATCATTATATTTGGTTAATAAACTAATGGGGGCACCTCAGGTGAGAACATGTGCATGTTTTTCCTCACAAATTATGAAGCATTAAATGTTGATCTTACACTAATTGGGAAGTTTACATTCTAAGCAACCACTAATCGGAGCCTGTTGCTCCCAAAATAATCCCTCCTGAGCCACCATTTAATAACATTTCTCCCAGTCTCTCATTAGCTAAACAAAGGATCGACTCCTATAGTTTACATGACGCTGATGTATTGCAGAGTTTATGGGGACTGTATTTGCAGGCGTCTTTGAACGAAAACAAGCCCCGCGCATCTCAAAGCCCCGCTCTAAGTCTCAGAGCACAAGTCTTTGATAGTGACTGCGTGTTTCAAACGGGTGCCCCCCCCCCTGAACGTCTAATAAATGCCTTCAAAAGTCTGGGCTCCTGATCAGGGCTTTGAGCAAAAGGAAGCATTGCAAGAGCATGAGATCAACCCCTGGATTATTCGGCGCTAATGCTGAAAAGCAGCCCTCTCTAGCTTTTGGCCTGGACATAATACCCATTGGTCGCCACAAGGAACACTGTTCGGATTAAGTGGTGGCCCTTTCACATAAGCAACAAGTGACAAAGGGGGAGATTGGGCAACTAACCTGCTGTTTAGATAAATAAAGGTACTCTATCAGCTCTAATAATTGCTAACCCCCTCTCCTCCGGCCCCATTGTCTACTGACAAGTGCTGCTTGGCCTCCTTCTAATTGCTGACAGATTTGATTTTTCAGCGACAGCAGGAGCTCTGTTTGTGGCCTTTACATTTCGTAATTACTTTCTCCCTCTCTGCTGCCGCCGCCGCCACCTATTTAGTCCTTTTCCTGAGCCTGCCTTCATTGGCTGCTTTCTGGGCTTCAAACCCCTTCAGTAGTTTTGTTTAATGTGAATACGTTTAGTTACATTAAAAGATTCTGGGTTAATCAGCATCCACATCCAGGACCAAATGTTTAGTACCAGGATCTGCAGCATGAATTAGGTCAGACGTAACTCATTTATAATTATAAATAATAAAATAAGGACACATAACATTTATATTGAAAAATATGACCCTGTTTGATTTTGTTTAGTTTAAGGTACTTTCTTATTAATTATTGATAATATTTTTCAACACCCTAGTAAAATCTGAAGCAATTATAAGACCGTGTCTTCCAAGACTCCAGTGTTGACTGTAAACAGCAGTGAACCCAGAACGCGAGCTCCTGAGAACTATTACTAAAACCGTATCGAGTCAGCTGCTAAAAAGGCCTCAAATTACCAACAACAAGAAAACTCCCAGAAAGTTTGAAGCCGCCTTTAACTCGGGCCTCGCGAGTGCGGCGCTCGGAGCCCGTATCGCCTCCCCTCCTCTCCTCTGGCCCCGCGGGAGAGCCGGAGGGCTGGCTCCGGAGGCAGCGGAGCCCAGGAGAGCCTTCACAATCGCCCTCGCAACGTTAAAAAGCTAATTATCCCCAGAACAAAAGTGCACTTTATTTTCACTTAACACAATTAGTCATAAACTGCATTTCTGAGTTCTGAATCAACACAGCCTCCCATTCTCCGGCAATTATTCATAGTTCCATGTTGGTATCACATAGAGAGTTTCAAAGCAAACATATTTTCAGTGCTGGTGTCTGTGTTAATCATCCCACCCACACATTTCATGGATTAGTCATTTTCATTGCATGAAATAGAAACCGTAGTGCCGCTCTGCCAACTATATACATACGTATTACCCTGAATATTCCTATTGGGTACTTTCAAAGTGTTAGGTAGACTCTCTACATACACAGAGAATCAATGATTCTTAATCCACTCAACAAGCGGTTAAGATAATTATGCATTTCATAAATGATTAGCAAAATACAGGGAATATTTAATCCCTCTTTGCACTGGTGTTCTTTAAACAGCTCTTAGGTACAGCAGGGCACATGATGAGCATCAAATTGGCCTTTCTACTGGAAAATAGCATATTCCGCATTTGAATGTGACTTTATTTGCACACATTAGAATAAGGTTTTTAGCATATTCATAATTGAAAATGGGGAAACTATGTAGAGACAGAAAGGAAGGCGGCCTTGTTTTTAGCATCAATTCAAACTATTGATAGTCTCAGTGCAGCCTGATGTGTAAGTGACAGAAACCTTAACGCTTACAAATATATTACTACTGATTTAGTAAAACCAGTCATAATATCAGGAAATCAGGCCACTCTGCTGAGTGGGTACATCACTAAAGGTCACATTGCCAATCAGAGGTGTCAGCAGCGCTTAATGTCATCTGAGTAACCTTTTGTGGTTGAAATGACACCAAAAACAGACGTCGGAGACCTCGACCTTTGTTGTCAAACTGACTCGCCGGTTATCAATATGTCATCATGTCACCGAAACGTAAGAACTAATAAGATGTACTTAAATTAAACAGCAAATGGGGGCGACCGCGCTCTCGCTGCCATGATCCCAACATCTGGAAGACGCGTTAACCCGCGCAGCGGAAAGCGCCGGCGACGGGTCCTGGAGAGGATCAAGACGAGCAGGAGGGACGATGACAGAGCAGCGGCGTCTGACCTGAAGGAGGAGCCGAAACCATCAGCGGACGCAGGCTTCGGGCCGAGCTCCGGACTCGGCTGCTGCTGCTGCAACATCAACACAGTGATTAAATTGATTTTTCTGGACTCAGCTGTTTCAGATTGTCCGCAGTGCGTTTTTGACCCGACAAACCTCCCGTCGTGTAATCTGTGAGACAACGCGTCAGCCTCCGCTGGACTTGCTCACACTTTGGTGGCCTTTAGCGAAGTGGATACAAAAGTCATCTATTTGGCCGTTTATTACCTAAGGAGAGGGAGGAGGGGGCTTATCTGTTCAGTCATGACCTTCCTGACATAAGGCTGCACAGGAAACACTGGAAGCAACATGCTAAACTATCATTGCATCAAGATAAATATCAGGAAAAACAACGTAAACAGAATGACACATGCCACTGATACATATTCATGTATTGTAAATGATAAGAGCACAGCAGGCGTCGTGATTAGTTAGAGACTGTCAAAACGTCAATCTTAGTTTTACACACAGTTATATTTGGTTGATCATTATTCTTGTTTCCCTGCTGTTTCCCTGCTTATTACTTTTATTTTTGGTGACATATACTGTCATCAACCTTTTCAATAAACAAATTTATTAAAAATGTTTTGGGTGAGAATTAAAAATGGTAAGAAAAAAAGGTAATTGTGCTCTAATAAATATAAAAATAAAAAAAGGATAAATAAAGTAAAATATTTGTTTAGATAAACAATGAAAGATGAAAGATACAGTTTTTTCAACGCTAAATAAAATAATACGATCACTGTCATTTTGAGATCTAGATTTTGGTCCCTTTGTAAATATTGACTTGTAAATAATTCACACTTCCATGTGTTACGTATTTATGTAAACACAGGATTTATTAATTCTGTGGTTGTATTTATGCACAGGACTGACTTCGCTACAGTACATTGTGTTAAATATTTACACTGTAGAAAATGGTAATTTGATCCTTACATAGGCAAATTGCTCTAAACTACAGTATGCAGAGTGGGTCGCTGAGTGGGTTGTTCATCCCTGTAGAAACTGGTAATAAGCTGATTCCATCCTGCTCCCAGCACTGGAGACTGGTAACGATGCATCCTACTCATGTTTCCTGTATCGCTGAGGAAATGCAACTTTACATTTGTAAATGATGCTGTGACTCCACGTGCTGCCTTTGCTTTACAGTGAATCCTCCTGAGTGGCTGCTCAGTCCACCCTCTTGAAACACGGACTCATTTAGAGCATGTTTTACATTCATTACCTTAAATTACTGAAAAAAAAACATCTGCATCTTCATTTTGACAGCAAAATCCAGTCTTTGGCACAGGTTTGTTCGTACCTTAAACAGTGTTACATAAAATAACAGAGACAACACACTTCAGGATTTGGGGAAATATTCACCGCGCAGCTCTGCAACATGTGCTACACAACCACCAATTTCTTTAGTACATTTGCAAACCCTTGACATGGATCATACAAAGACATAAGGAGTTTGAGAGAGCCCAACCTCTGTTCTGCCATTCCCAATTGATTCAGAGCTGACAGTTCGCCTTCTCTCTGTGAACATGCGCTTGTCATTAACATGCCTCTGAACTTTGCCTTCCAACGTCTCCTCTGAGCGCCTCTGATGAATTATTTGGTCCTGTGCGCGGCTGACTGCAGGGCAAACACACGCGGGCGCTTCCTCTGGCCCGGGTACAGTGTTTCCAGAAAGCGCGGGCTGGACACCTGTTTGCCTGCCCTGCTAAACATGACCCCAGTGTGTGCTGCTGACATTGAACGCTGCATGTGGGAAGGCAGTAAATTAAAGGCCAACAGGTCCAACACACTGAGGCTTCTGCTGCATCTGTACTTTTTGTATTGACGGAACCGAAAGGTACCGTCTTTACGCTGCTACAGCCCAAAAAAAAGTTTAAAAATGTTATCACCATGTATCAGGTCTATCTCAGTGATGTGATGCCCCGACTGATGCTGAAGCCAGCCTGTGATGCTGGAGGAGCCCAGTCATGGAAGTCAGATATGTTTCTCTATTCTAAGCCTCAAGGTGCTTCAGTGGAAATCACACTACAACACCTGTCTGTTACCACATCTATAAGCTGTTTGCTGTGTTTAGTGTTCACTGAACAACAGGGCAACAGTTCCAGTCTTAGCATTGGAAGCGTGTGACTCCTGTAGATGAGTCACCGTGTCTTGGTGCCCTTCTTCGACGCTCCCCACCCTGATGCTTAAATACTGGATGTGTCATTTTTCCATCCACCCATGATTTGAACCACTCGTCCCTGTGAGTGTCCTTTGTCCAACTTGCGTTTCTTACCAACGTTTCACTGTTTTCAGTGTTGGGCTGATGCACTTTTTGGCCAGAACACTGATCATCTAGTGATGGGCCTGTAACTACCCATATATTACTGTATACTTGCATATTATTGCATCCGTCCTACGAACCTCACAGCATCTGGGGTCGACACAGCAGCTGCATAGTGACCCACAAAACATCCTGAGTCCTTTGTGCAAATTCAAAAAATAATCTTTGCACAAATAAAACTTTATTGTACAGACCCAAAGTATGAGCATGTACTACGAAACAAATATGTGCTACAGTAACTGCAAGCAGATTAAAGTTACTTTTACCTTTGGTGTTTATTTAATGAATTTGTATGTTGTTACAATATGAGAAATTCACTTCAAGAGCAGAAGCTTTCATTTCCTAATTTTGATTTTAGATTTGTGTCAATAAACACTCTAGGTCTCACTGACCATCGAGCTGTGGATGCTCTACGTTCTCTGGCTTTAGTTTCACTTACCCTTTCAGAGGTTACAAGGTAGAAATCGAGGCCTTTAGGGAGCCATCAGCCTGACATGTTGCCCCCTTTTTAGCTCTTCTCGTCACGCTGCAGTCGCACATCTGCACCTATATATCAAAGCTGCGCACAGAAACATTCCTGAGCGCAAAGCAGAGGTGATTTGTGTGCCTTTCTCCTTTTTTTTTCATTAAAATTCATCTGTGATCTAACTGCTAGCTGGGCTGCGAGGCCGTGCCTTTTAAATCAGTCATCCATCCAGAACGCAGACCTGCACCACATTGAAAGCACCACTGACATCACAACGGTTTCTCCTCTCCTCGCCCTCGTGCCTCTTTCACATATTTTCTCAACAACAGATGGGCAATCCTGCAGATAGAGATTTTTTTTTCAAGTGTTTAATAAATGTAATACAACCTATATAGTGTTGAAGAATGGCCCTAAACTAGAACCATGTGCAGAGTAAATGGATGCCGTTAGGGGCCACAGCTAATACAGGCCAACATGTGGACACGGCCGCGCAGGCAGGTTCAAGTACATGTTGCACAGTTTATGACCTTTAGTGTCGTTCCTGCAGAAAGCAGGCTGCGTCTTTACGTTACCACTGCATAATTTATAGCGTAATGCTTTGTTTTTAAATGTGCCAAAGGGTTCTCTACTGAAGAAGGGTAATAAACGGATACAGGCAGTGTTGGAATGCAGTGTCTTTCATTCAGTTGTAAATTGGTATTATGTCCCTATAGAGGATAATATATGAAAGTGTTTGACTTATTGTCAAATTAAGAAAGATTTCCATGACCCTGGTGGAGTACATGGATGCCTCTGGTCATTATTTCATTCACCTCAACCTGACACCCTTAACCACAACAGATAGTAAAGTTTTAGTGAAAAGGAATGTGAGTAATGAGGGGACTGGATAAATCACAAAACCTTGGATGTCGTCCAGGGATCTGTGCAATGTGAAGACTTGAAACAGTTCAGGCCTGCTCCACAGTTAGATTGTGAATGTTTGTCAGATCTGATGTTTTAAATGGCAAGAAAAAACTGCCTGGCTTCATGTCCCTGCTGGCGGCCACACACACACAACAGCAGCCCCAATCATACCCTTGAGGAGCGTTTTTAATTTTATCTGGAGAAACAATTAGCTGTGATGTTGTGAATTTACCACAGATTAGGCCTAATTTCATCACTCAATGTCAAGGTCTCCAGTCCGTCACTGTACAGACAAATAGTCACTCTCACACTTGCACATTTAGAATCTCCAAATATTTTGAGTGGATTGTGGGAACCGATGCAGATACAGAGAGAATATGCAAATTCCCCCCAGAAACTCATGGGAATCAAACTCGGGACCTTTGTGCTGTAGTGTGAGCCACTGCAACCCTAATCCATAAACACGCAGGAGCATTTAAATCAGACACACACAGAGCAGTGATTTCTGAACACACACTTTGTATTGATTTCCAAAAAACTAAAAAGCCAATTTCAAAACATCACATTATCTGTATATGCTCTGTCCACCTATCACACGCCTTATACTACTACTGGTGTACAGTTACTATAGTGTAATATTCTCCTCATATTTATACAGACGGTTAATATAAAACACGAGAGTGCGATACGCGGATGCATTCAATGCATCCGACTGCCATTTTGCGCAGGCTAATATTTCAGTGAGCCGTAGCATTTCATTTAGAGATGTGCTCCAGATAAGTGCAGTAATCTCAGTTTGATGGATGGCCCAGCTGGAGCCTCAGGCCACTGGTGTGTACATACTGCACTGGTTGGGGCATAATGATAAAACCAACACTGGCAGGTGTGTTTGGTTAAGATGCACTTGTCAAGTGCGGTGACAAGCATGTGTGCATTCACCGAGTCGAGCCCCTTATCTGCACCTCCATGTCCCACTCATGACACAAAAGCACTTCCCATGTTTGTATGATTTACCTCTCAAGCGCAGCCGCGAGCCCACCCGCGCGCGCACACGCACCCATATAACGCTATTCTGAGGAGGCTGTGTTAATATTGGATTTAATTAATGTATAGGTAAGAAAAAAATTTATAATCGCCCTGCGACTTGTCTCTTTCCGCCTTTTAGACATTTTCAAATAAATTATCAATTATAGTAATAATTATTCTGCGTACGTGAACTTTAACCGGTGAGAGGCGGAAGTGACGTAAGATCAGGAAGCGCTACTCTCCCCTGTCCGACAGAAGTGAACAGCAACCGTAGCAACTAACAACTAACGCTGGCGGATGTATGCGTCAGAAAACCAGCAACTGCGTGTGTTTGAGGAACCGTCTGTGATGAGCTGAAGTACTCACGCACTTCAGCGTCGGTGAGAATGAGGTCGAGGTAAAAAGCCGTCAGTCGCGCTCCCTTGCTAGCTCAGAAGCTAACTACGCGTGGCTACTGCAGCATTAGACTAGAAGCTAACCGTATATAAGTCAAGCTCCACTTAAACCTCATCATTTACGCAGTGGCTGATCGCTTCATAGTTTTAAAAACATTAATGTGGGAGTAGAGTTCCGTAGTCAGATGAATAGAAACATTGGTTGTTACAACAGATATGTGTATTGATGTCTATATAAACTCACCTTTTTCACTGAGTCAGTCATTAATATAGTCACTCCTGTCATCGAATAAAATCAGCAAATTCTGTTTTGATACTGTAGCTATAGGTGACCAACATATTATTAGTGTGTAAACCCAGGACGTTCAATTTCGACATTTCTTAAAATCCCATGATAAGAGTCATGATGTGGTTCAGGGAAAATACTGATGTTGTTCTGTGTGTGTGTGTGTGTGTGTGTGTGTGTGTGTGTGTGTGTGTGTGTTTCAGATGACTCATCGGTGGCTTGGACATTTGTGATCTGAAAATGAGACTTGCTCAGTTTGTCAGGCTTGTAAGACCTGCTACTTTACACACAGTAGCAGTTTATTTCTAACAGCTGCTACTGTACACATAAACTACACTTGCATGGATTGACACCTACAGTAAATAATGGTTGTTGCTTTTTGCATATCACAAACACTAGAAACTCTAACCACCTAAAATATAGTTTTTGAATGGCTTTTAGTAAATAGCCAGTGCTGAAAATGTCACTGGGTGAGCAGTCTCAGAAGTGGTTTCCAACCCATGTCCAAGCCACTGTTCTTCAAGCATCTGGTTTACAGCCCAAGGGCAAAAATGGCACCAATGACGCCTACACTATCATTCAGCTGGGCAAAGAAAAATACTCAACATCCGTGTCAGAGAAGACACTCAACCCTGTCTGGAGAGAAGAAGCCTCATTCGAATTACCTGGCCTACTTCTGGAGGGCAACCCAGAAGTGTATGAGCTGTGTCTGATAGTGATGCACCGGTCCTTGGTTGGAATGGACAAGTTCCTGGGTCAGAGGTCCATCAACCTTAATGAAATCTTTGATAACAAGGAGAGAAAGAAAACAGAGTAAGTGCAAATCACTAAAGCACAGAAGTCTTATGTGTCAACACAATGAACATGATGACTTAATGTCTGCACTGGTTGCCTTCATAGATAATGATCAAATACTAAATAGACAGTGTCTATTCAATCTACTTGTCAGAGAAACCAACACTGAAAATTTTAGGATAACTTATAATGTTTTTTTTTCTTAAATCAAGTTTCAATGCTATGATGACATTCGTAAAAGTAAGTACCTGACATACAGGGAGGTTTAATTCTTCTTGAGCTTAATCCAAACTGCATAGTAATGGAAAATGTCTCTTTGATTGAAAGTGTGACTTCATTACACTATTTTGATTTTAATGTTTAGTTTTAAATATTGTGCCGTTTTAATTAAATCCTTTGTACTGACTCAAAGCTGTTTTGTATGTGATAAAATTCATGTTCTGCACAACACCAGCTCACAGTCATGAGACACTGTGCTGCTGGGACAGACTTTTGAGAGGAAGTGGAAAATATTGGCACAAGTCTTCCAGTCATAAGTGGATTACAGCATGGACTATGTTAGTTACTTGTCACATTTGCAACATGTGTTATGTCTATATTAGGCTATAATTCTGGGCTTGTGGATTGTTTTTTGCATCTCAGCTCTGTTCCCTATTACGTTTATGATCTAAAGTCTTTTGCGGCACACGATTTAAACACCATTGTATTGTCTTCAAGTACTTGATTTCGAAAGCAGTTTTATTATATAGATCAGTTTTAATTCAATTTATGAAGATCTGACATTAAATAGCTTGTAGCCCAGTAGGTGAGCTGCTCTAACTGAAACCTCAGACCTTTTTATTTCAACTTTACACTGTCTAACACATCAACCACAGATGAGGTAGTGCATTCTTGCTCAGTTAGTGACCACAAATTGGTTTGAGTGTTTCCATTTTGTTGACCCTCTTTTGTGTGAGGCTTTGCGTGGATTGCCCTTCATTCCTAACAGATTATTTTTAGTTTAGCACCAGTTGGTTGGATTAAAACCAGTGGAGCTGGCCAAACATGTTGTGTTAGTCATTTGTACCTACAGTCGTTTTTAAAGGTGTGGATGAAATATTGTTTGGTCTTTACAGCCACAAGAATCTGGGCGTAAATCTCAGTCGCTTTGACTTTTACTTTTTCCTGTTCTTGTGTTTTAAGTACCTTACTCAGTCAGACGCAGTGTGGCCTTAGAATTTAGATACTGGTCACCGGTTCTGAATGTCAGCCCTTTTTTTTTTTTTTTTTTATAAAACACTTGACATCTGTGCTTAGTTTACCTTTCATATGCTCTGGCCTCGATTGTTTAGGATTTGTTCTCTTGTGAATTAATGCATGGACTTGTGTTGTGTTACAGTGATTGAGTAATTGAATACATTTGGGGTGAACTAAATAAGGGTTTTATAGCATGATAGCTTGAATAGGCAGTATTATATCTGGCTAAAGAGTTTTAACTACAAGTGAGGCACACATGTTTCTCAACTGTGCATTAAGCAAACAGGAACAGAAGAACCAAATTGGAACTGGTGCTAATTAGCTCCCTGCATATTTCAGCGTCAAGAGACATTAGCACATTTCCTCCTTGCCCATCAGCTGGGAGGATCACAATATGTTCTAATCAGTGCGGATGGGTTGTATTTGTTTTAGGTGCCTGAGCTGATGCACCTTGGGGCTGTGCTTTTTTTTTTTTTAAACAGAGGTTCTGTAATGGATATGTCCATGATGCTTGTTGGCTTAATCCTACACTGCAGGCATACTTGACAATGACACAGGCGCCCTTGATACTGTAACCACACTTCACACTGGGTCTGCCCATCTGCTGGTTTCTGAACTGACTTATTGGGAAGGAAAGCCTGTCTTGATATCTGAGCAGGCAGCCCATAATTATCACACACCTGTGTTTGTTGATTGTGAGGAGTTTCCCAGCAGTCCAGGCCCGAGTGGGAGGATTGTGGTTCCAAGCAGAGCAAGGTTTATCTTGGCCTTGAGACAGACGTGAGGTGCAGCCCCAGCCCCATGGCAGCAGCGTGCTGTGGCTGCTGATCACACCGAACATGGTGTGCAGCTTGGGAATTGGACCCAGAAAGAGCCTTCATAGCTGGGCTCCTGTGCCACCAGCTAGATGTGATGAACAGCTTTTAAAGGGAAATTTCCTCTCTTTTATTGGAAATTACCTGAACTGTAATTCTAATATATTTTGAGTTCAGGGTTAATAAAGAAATTTGGTGATACTGAACCATAATAAAGTTAAATGAGATGACAGGCAAATATTAGCAACGGGTGTATTCCCTACATCTACGTCTGGGTTTGCAATCCCTAGACTGTGTAGCTTATCATTGGATTCTTGAAGGACATTGTCACAAGGTCTATCACTTGGAGCATATATCTCATGCATGTATGAACTGTTGGTTTGCCCTGCGATGTGGTTTTGCAGCTTCCCAATTGCTTGTCATTGCATTTTTGAACAAAGGCCAGATTTGTGCAAATGCCACTTTATTTTGCTCAGAGTGAAAGCATAAATCCCATTACTTCTAGTTGAAAAAGCAGAGAGGTTAAACAAATAGAAACCCAGAAGCTGCCTGAAATAGTCTATATTATTCAGTCTGAAAAGAATGTTTATCCTCTGAACGATAAATTGCCTTCTCAATTGTACAAGAAAACGTTTTAAGTCGCTGCATTTGCATGTAGCGCTTGGATTAGTCCGCTCAAATTAGCCTTTTTGGTGGTGTCCATAAAGGACTAGGTAGAGCACATTAGAAAGCTTGTGAGATATTTTCTTCTATTTCTCCAACATTCTTTATATACCTGTCTGTATCCTATGGAATTATTTGTAATAAACTCAGGAGTTTTTTTTTATTTAAATGGTCTAAATTACTTTGCTCAGCCTTAAACCTCTTCCACTTTGGTCATTTTAGCTGGTATTCCTTGGAGTCCAAGTCGGGGAAAAAGAAGAAAGAACGAGGACGTATACAAGTCAGCATTCAGTTCATGAGGAACAACATGACGGCCAGCATGTTCGACCTCTCCATGAAGGAAAAGCCACGCTCGCCTTTTTCCAAACTAAAAGACAAGATGAAAGGTCGCAAGCACGACAGTGGCTTCAGCGACACGTCGTCGGCCATCCTGCCCCGCTCCGCCGTAGGTGACTCCGAGCCCAGCCGTCAGTCCATTGCCCCAGAACCACAAGCCCAACCTGAAGCAAAAGCCAAGAGACCACTGCTCGCCGGGTCCCATAAACTCTCTGCAGCCCATTCCATGTCCGATCTCATTGGGAGCCACTTTCAGCCCAAGCTAGACTCCATTAACTCTATAGAAGGTAGTGGTGAGAATCAAAATGTTATTCTTCCTGAGTTGCGGGCAGTTCATTTCGGAATGTGTTATATTTGACATTTAAACTAGTAAACTGCCCCAAATCTTCTTTTTCTTTACAGTGTGAGGTTATTGCTGATAAGTCAGTGCTTATTACCGTAGCTTTTAAAGCTCAAGAACAGATACAAGAAAGACACTGGTCCTCTATTCAATGAATGAGTGACAAATAATGTGCACATGCATATAAAGTAGCATTGTTCAACTCACTGGTCATTTCACTTTGAATGATCTCCCCTGCACAGCTGTTGGGTTAGTTACAGTGTGATAGTGTTGCCTTTATCTTATAAGCTGCTTTGTTATCATTCAAGTTGGTGGGCAGGGGAATGGAACCTACTCAGGGATCCAATGGTATGTGTTACACGAGCAGATTTGGATGATATGAATGATATAACAAGCTGTTCTAAATCACTGCTTACAAATGAATGTTTTGTGCGGTTGAATTAGCCGGTAAAGTCACACGCCGGCTTGGAAAATAACACGGGTAAACAATTAATCAGAGCACAGAGTTTAGATCTTTGCATGTTTCTTTTTATCTGACAGAATGTAAGTGTTGATGAAAAGAAAACAGGCATTAATCAATTTTAAATTTACCCAGCGTAATGACATCAAATCAGTGAGCACTGGCTGTTAAAGCCTGATTAGATCATCCCAATCTCTCACAGATAATCATACAAATGGAAACAATCATATATTTGACCCCGTGTGCTCAGTTGTGTGCATGTTTTTTCCTCCCTAACTCCAAGTTATTATAATGTTTTTGCTTCTTTTCTTCGGCCAGGGAGTACAGGTGGACCTCACAGACGTTCCCAGAGCGAAGTGCCAGGCTACCAGGACGCAGAGGTGCACAGTGACCCTTTCACTGATATCAGTGACACCCTGCCACAGAAATATGCCACACTCCCACGCAATCGCAACCCCTTTGAGGGGGAGCACGGGCAGCTGTGGGACCAGGCAGAGCGGAAGGAGAAAAAGGAGAAGGTCAGCCTGTTGGAACGGGTGACAGGAAAGAAGGAAGGCCGCAAGACAAATAATGGGGGGCGTTTGGGCAGTTCTGGAGACCTGCGTTCCCCCAACCCCTTCAGTGGAGACTCCCAAGCAGACACTAACCCATTCAGCTCCAACTACAAAGCCAGGTAGTTAATTTATCACAAAATGTTGTTATACGGCTGTCTTTTCCTAATCAGTGTTGAGCCTTGATGGTCAGGTTTTATTTATTTCACACTGACCTGTGAATTATGAGACGTTAAAAATCTGTTTCTCAGTGTAGAAATGTGGACTTCCTCTAGACAGCATAAATGTAAAGTTAGGATTTGTTCTACACGTGGCTTTTTTATGGTGGTTTACACACACACACACACACACATACTCTACATGACAATTCTCATGATTGGTACAGTTAAATGATATCTGTGTTATTGTTGTTCAAACATTTCCTCAGAGCCATTTCCATCTATTTCCCCACATAAAGAGTTGGTGAGCACTGTGGCTAAGTTCTGATTTATCACAGAGGAAGGTGTCATTAGTGGCTCTTTAGAGAGCCTGGGCTTGATAACAGAGCCCTCTGAGCCACAGTAATGAGATCCTCTGCAAAGATAGATCACCCAATTAACCACTTATCTCTGTAGGCACAAGTCCATCATCTTTACTGCTGCCTTTGTCATAAAGTAGCTCTGTGGTCATTTGTAATATGGTTCATGGGCATAAAAGGTAGTTCGCAGTGCAATATTTATAAACCAGCTGCAACAAAAATGTTCCATGATTCACATTTTAAGTCGGGCACCATACGGCCTTGAACATACACATCTATGTTTCATTTGTTGCAAATATAAACACCTCAGAGCTTCTATTAGTAAAATGTTGTGTGTATTTATGTACACTAAAAGACCACTGTGTGAGTGCTGACTTTGTTTTTGATTGACTTGCAGTGATAGAAAGTCAGGAAATGAAGACATCAGCTTTGGCAACAGAAAGAAGGACCTTTATGGCAAGAAAAACGTAAGGACAACTTTATACAAAGAGCTGATGGGTCAGGTGATTTTGTTTGTTGTCACTTACGCTTAGTTTTTTGTGTGGAAACATAATAATAATCAACCTATTAAGTAGGTCTGGCTTGAGGCACATAGAACAACATTACAGGCAACCAACAAAACATTTGGTCAACTCTAATCACTCCCAATTACTCAACAGCCTGTAGTTCCACCTTTATCAGCAGCAACTTAAAGTAATTGTTTCCTAAATGACTTTATCAGTCTTGTGGCCTCATTTCTTCTTTATTGCTTCAGTTTGTCAAGGTTCCTTCGTAGCAGATCAGTTGGCTTTGTCAAACATCCTAATGGAGATTTATTAATTTGCTTTGGGTTATTGTCCTTTAGCTTGAGCCCATTTTGACAACGCTTTGGCTGAAAAACTAATGGCCTCATATACAATAGTCCTCTAGAATACGCTGGTACACATAATCAACTGGTCGACTGTAGGCTTGTCAGGCTGATGCATTAGCCATGTTTTCTTGTTTGCAGTGCTCTGAGCATTGTTGTCTCACCACTCCTGCAAGCATTGGCAACTATTGCTTTCTGACATCAGTTTTGTCCCTGTACTAAACACTAAATTGTCAAGTAAATCAAGTAATTACAATCTTTTTTCTTTATGACCATTGCTTCTGTCTTCTGGCACAGTTTTAAAACACACCTTAATCCTCCAGAGCTGCAATCTCTGAAAACTGCAGCATTCACAGATGAATGAAGGACTGATAATCTGACTCCTACCCTCTTTAATCCTATATATAAGTAAGGGCTCATTTGGTATTGAACACATTTGGGTTTTCTATGGGCTTCACCCAATACTAACTTCTGCGCATTGCTGTAGATGACAGTAACTAAGCTGAAAAATAATGGAAAAATGCCTAACAGTTGGCACTGTGTTGTTACTTTGCATTCAGCGTCGTTCCGATTATTTTTATAAAGGGAACTGAAAAGTTTCATTTGACATCGCAGCTGGTGACACTGATCTCAAAGACCTCTGAAAATTCAGATGTGCCATTCAACTAATTAGCAGCTGCACACATCGGTCATCATGTCTGAGCCGATCATAATTTGAAGCAGTGTGAAATCTCGGTCTGTGAGGTCAGTTGCATTGGTGTACTGCAGGGATTCTGTAATTGGAGATTTTTGGGTTAAGAAAAAGAACCATGGTCACTTGTTTCGCTTTTTAATGGTTATTTGTAGAGGGCATCTTACCCCTTTTTTTTAAGTTTGCGTTTAGTTTAAAATCTTTCCAGTTTGATAAAACCTAAAATTTGCCAACTATTACACAGTGAAATTGGTATTTACGACAGAGCAGTGGGAGCAGTAGCTGAAGTGACGGCTAAATGAGAAAGAGAATGCTGATAATGGCTTTCCTCACCTTGCTTTGTGGGTGTTGAGGGCTGTCAGTATCCACACATGTGCCCCTGTGCATGCCGCAGTGCCTCGCAGAATTGGCAGCTCCCATTTCCTCCGCTTCAAGGCCCTAATTAACCACACACGGGGGGAGGGAGGGCAGTGGGAGATTTCAAAGGACTGAGCTTTTAGATTCTCAAAGCCGAGCTCATTAGAAACTGTAATGACACAACTGGAGAATGCCAAGTGTGCGCCTTATCTGCTTCTCACTACTGATCGCAGCAAAATGGTCATCATTACCTTGCCAGTTCGTGGTCATTTCCAGGCCTTTGTCACCAGCCACTAAAGCTCCTCATCACTATGCTGTGTGTACGTGTGCGAGGGGGACAGCTTGTGGACATATGCTATCATGGGAGAGCAACATCCACTTCCATGTGACTTATTCACTGTCAGATGGCTCAAGTGTAGAATCTTTCAGCGACGTGGCCTTTTTGCGTTGCGTGTAAGGAATAGGTTACTGAGCTGTGTTCTTGAAACCCTGCTTACATTGGACATTTAATCTCGCTGGCAAATATTTCATTTTGGTTTGTGTCGGCGCACAGTAGCCCCTGTGCGCTTCGGAGCGATTAGATACCTGGTAAGCAGTCCTGCTGCAGGTCCTTCTGCATTGTCTTTAGCCAGCAGTAAAGGCTTGGATGGCGCATGGGAGTGGAAGCTGATAAGTGTGGTATTTTAAACAGGGTGAAGGCTTTGCTGCTCTATCCGTTTGGGGGAGGATGCCCAGCACTGAAGCGATAAAGTGGTCCCTAATTAAAAACGATTACAGCTCCTATCGTACCAGCGCAATATGATCTGCACATACCGTTCCACACTACTCTGTCCAAGAAGATTGTCCTCGAAGAGCAAAGTCAGGCCTGGGATACATACTTATTTTGGTATTTATTAAGCTGACCTTTAATTGCAGAAATATCCAGGCTGGTATTTCCCCCTCGAAACAAAGATTCCATTTTAGGGGGTGAAATGTTTTTTGTTAAGTCCTGGCAGCTTTGCAAGATTTATATGCCAGAAGTCTCTGGTTAGAGAGATCATGCTTTCAGATGCTTAAAACTGAAGATAAAGGAGGACAACTTACTGACGCTGTTTCCTTTGTCAAAGTTAAGTCCCATTAGACGAGTTAATCTGCCCTTGATTCATTCTAAAAACTGTAAGACAGTGTAATATCATCAAACATCTGCCATAGACTTCATTGTGAGGACTAAAAGCCCAGAGAACAGTTTCTTTTTACTCTCATTTAGCCTTTATTAGCAACACAGAATAAAAAATGTACAAAGTAAACACATCATGACTTAACGGCGACTTGCGGCAACACATCTAATTAGTCTATTTTCTCTGTCGTTTTGTGAGCAAACGTAGATGGAGTCTTTATTCTTCTCTCTGTTATCAGACGCTGACATTTCATAGGGGCCACTCCTCTCTAACATAAAACAAATGTACACACAGCATGGTAATTATTGTGTTTTTCTCACAGGAGGTGACACAAGAAAACGTCGCAGCTTATAGCAACCTATCCTTCGAGGAAGTTGTGCAGGAACTCATCAAGCAAAAAGAGGTGGTTAAAAAGAAAGACGCCCACATTCGGGAGCTGGAAGACTACATCGATAATCTGCTGGTTCGCGTCATGGAGGAGACGCCGAGCATCCTGCGGACCCCCTACGAGCCAAAGAAGAAGGCTGGTAAACTGAAAAAGAAGTAGGGACGCTAAGGAACAGGTTCAGACGTGACGCGCTTTCTAGTGGGAGCTTATCAGTACCGTGTTAAACTGAGGGTTGATCAAAGCCAAATTTATGATTGAGTTACATGTTTATTTTAGAACATTTCTAACTAGTAAATGTAGTTTTTTCCTTTTTCCTCATTTGTTAATTTAGTTCATGCAGTTTTTTCTGTCCTCCTTATTTAGATTTTCCTGCATTTTCATTTCACAGTGACTTGACGAATACTTGCTATTTCGTAGGTACTTAAACACTGGAAATTCATGGGTTGATTTAAATCAAATCCACACTTTGTTCTGGAACAATTAGAATTTTCTATATCATACGCACTTGTGACTGTTGCGCATATAACTGGAGGGCATCTGCCCAGAAGCTCTAAGGGTAAACACGCAGCCAAGTCCGTGTTGACCAAATGCTGTAGTTGCTGTTTGCTAGAGACGGTGGTGGATGAAGAATAAGCTGTAGTTCCCATGTTTACACCCATGCACACGACTTTTACTCACCACCCATGCTCGCTTGCACATAGTAGGCAGTATCAGCTTTGTTTGAATCATTTTCTGGGCTTCAGTGGCTGAACTTTGCTCTAAATAGGTATTTGTCAAAAAGAGCAAGAAGTAGCTTTTATGCTTTTCACTTCAATGACAATGATTTACATTCCTTTTTATTGTTTACTGACTTGTTTTTTGATTCTGTTATCAAGGCTTGCTTTTTCTTGTCTCGCGGTCGTTTCGATGCTCACTAAGTGCAATAATCATAACTGGAGCATCTCACTTTATGTTCTGCTGGTTGTTTACACTTTGAGTTAAAGTCTAGCACAGATTTAGAGTTCGTGGTTGTAGCCTATGCATATCAAGCAGCCTTCATCTCCTAGTAGCTCACAGCTTTTGTGGTATCGGTACGTGTGGTACCTACAGTAGATGCAGGTAGGGATATATGCAGAACCACCCTCTTTAAAATTGATCCCATTATTTGCATACAGTATGAATTTAATTGAATGTGTTTTAAGGTTCCAAATGTAAAATGTGCCACTCTCCCTCCTCTTCCACTATAATAATACTGTACAGTACAAATCAAAAGATGACTTTGCGGATTTAATGAAGTATTTATTTATTAGACATACATTTTAAATACAACTCACTGATATGTGTTAACTGTTTACCCTTTACTGCTGTTCTTGTCACAGTTTCCTTCTATACTGTGCCTCAGTATAATTTCAACATTCCTTTAAGATACGTGTGTCGTATGGAAGTGGTTGTCATTCACAGCACAAATACCACACCCTGTTCCAAAAGCCCTGGGATGCTGTGTAAAAGGTGAATGAAAACTAAGTACAGCGATTTTCAAATCATTAAAAAACAACCCCTTGGTTCCCTAATCTCACTTTTAAGCTGCTCCACATTTCGAGCCCTATTTTTTTTATTTGTTACAATGCAGGCAAACTCTATTTATTTGTAACAGACGTTCTAACTAACACTACTGTGGCTCTTTAAGTGTTTTAATGGTAATGTATACTGTAATTCAGTAGTTTTATAATATTGACTAATCCGGTCCTTCACAGGTTGCAGGCGATTTTTCTTTTATGCATAAACATTTTGACTACTTATTTTGAGATGTGTCTCTGAAGTTTTTTATTTTTTTATTTTTTATTTTATTACACTACCTTTCCAGTCTTTTATATGCCCATCCTTAGCCTTTGAGAGACATGTTACTGGCATCAAATTTAAAATGAACATTTCCACTTATGTTTGATGAAATACAGGTTTACAAAGAGCATGTTTAACATTTTACACAGCTTGCCAGCCTTTTGGAAACAGTTGGACAGTCAGTCTGAAGCCTTTTAGTTCACATTTTAATGATAATGAACACATACTCTACTGTACTGTACTGCAGGCCACCTCAGTTTGTAATGCTGACATCATTTGTCTTTACCATGTTAAACAGTGCACCTTAATCATGTTAATTATTGTTTTTCTACCAAACAAATGCAGAGTAAGCTGAGAGATGCACTGCTGGTACTAATATAAATTAAAGGACGACTCAGAGGTTTTAGTCTAAAAAAAGAGACCTATTTTCAACCACTTGTTCTGCGTTTGTGCTGATGTTTAACAATGTACAGTAATATCATCAATTGTTTAGTTAACATGTTTAATTGTTCATTTCTGTTTAATGGAAGCTTCACGTGTGAAACATGCTTTGTATTATCATAGTTACTGCTCCTCACTCAAAATTTCTCTCAGCTTTTTTTCACAGCTCTGACATAACTAACATCTTCATGTAATGATGATTTCATGATTTTGTTTTGTACTTTGTTTGTTTACATCTCTCATATTCAGAAGATTTGACCTTTACACTGTATGATACCAAAACACAGACATAGTGGAATGTCAACAGTTTAAAAACACTTAAATTCAAATTCTTCATGAATGTTGAACCACTCAAACACATTTTGTCATGTACTCCTCCTGATTGCTTCCTGCTGCTGGGAACATACTGTAGTTATTGAATCTCAAGATACACGATCTCACTTGAAGCCTGAATGTATTGTGGTTGGCTTTAAAACACAATTCTGAAACGCATAACAATATACTTTACACTGATGAGGCCAGTGAACCTTGTTTGCCTTTAAAGTATTTGGTGTATCCAAAGACATCATTTCATAGGTGTTTGCTCTGTTTTTGATTGTTTATACAGACAAAACACACACACACACTAATGATAAAAAAAATTGTTGACTGTTGTGCGATGATGTGACCCAGAGTAAATTCCTTTGTCTTAGGAAAAGGTTATCTGATCTGCATATGTTTGGTAAAGCCAAAAAAAAGTTTGAATCCATTTGAAAACTCAAGTATGAGGTTAATTAAGAAGATATGTTGGATGAAAATCTGTTTCCTATTTTGGGAAAGTTTTCACTGGTTGCCTTCCTACATATGTTGAAGTGTAAACTTTGTTACGGGCCTCGGATTAACTGCTTTAACTAGTGTGTACTGTATTAACTGGTTGTTTATGGACCTTGGTGAGCCTTATCTAGTCTACATTGTAAAAGGTTTCACCTTCCTGGACAACTGCACAGGTTGTTGCATTAAATGAAATTGTGCTTCCTTTATTGTGTACAGTTCAGTCAAATTTCAAAGATGACAAAAAATCGTAAAAAAAAAAGAATTAACCACCACCTGTTTTTATTCAAAATTTTAAAATCTGACTTGACATTGACTCCTGTGATTTGACTGCAACACTTATACTTTTTATTATTTTCTTCTGTTTCAGACATTTTGTTTCTTTGCTGTTTTAATTCACTTGGCTGCCATTCAAATGCATAGCAGTCTAGCGATGATCACTCATGTTTTATATTGTAAAGTAATGCGTAAAGGATGTGGAACAAGTGATTTACGCTCACTGTAAGTACAATGTGCAGAAAAATTTCATCGTTTCATTTAAATGTTGAAATAACAAGAGGACATTCACTGTTTAAAATATTTACACCCTGAGTTGAGTTTAAACAAGAAATAGGTCCAAGTGGTTCCAAATTATTATTTTTGATTTTTATTATGCTATAGCTGGTCTCAATATGAGACCAGTTATACCATCAGTAACTGCACCCATTCCAAGCATATTTGTAATGAGCAAGTATAAAAAGCACTCATAGGCAAAATTTTCTATAAAACTTTTCTATGACTTGTGTCACAATTGCATTTTATATAAAAATGCCTCAAAAAGTATGATTTAAAAAAAAAAACTTTTCACCCATGCTGACATGTAATAAACCTAACCTGATGGTTCTGCTTGAGCAGGTAGTCATTGTTTAGTAGTTTGGCAGGTTAATTCAGGCCCATGATGTTTTGCTGGCAGTAAGTCACATACTGTAAATGGGTGCATTTAAATTCCGGTCAATTCTGCATGTTAATCATGTAACACTATGTAACTGCCAAATGAAAATGGCATTTCCTGATCGTACAACCCGCTCATTTCACTGAAGTGGGCTTGTGTTTAACGTTACACAATCTAGGTCGTAACATTCTACTCAAAATTATGTGTAGGTTGTTTTAACAAATGTACTTTTATCTGAGACACTAGATGAGTTTTTTTTGCTTTAGTATTTTCACATAACGGCTAATATGCAAGACTTTCATACCTGGATGTTTTGGAGCGAGAATGTATGTCTTTTATATTAGTGTGTATCTGGTTATACCGGGGATGGGACGATGTACAGTATGTATTGCAACAGCAGTAAAAACTTGATAATGGTAACAGTATGTAAAGAGCCAACGAACACATAATCGAAACAAATCTAGGGATGTTGTTAATATTTACTCGTTCTGTACTGCTGTTTGTAATTTTCAGATAATATGACTATCACTGGATGTAATTCAAAATGCACACACAAGATGGTATTGTCCTTTCCAATAAAGTCACTGCAATAAAAAGTGTTTTCGTTCTTCTGTTCTTTTATTTGTTCTTTTTTAGGCAGGAAGCTGAAATCCAGTAACAACCTTTAACAAATAAAATCTGAATTTTATAACGTCTGTACATATGCAGCAGATCTGGTTAATCAAGCACCGCGGTGTAAATCTGATGCTAATCTGCTGAATGGATTGCTATTCAGCTGTCGTATCGTTCTTAAGGATAAATTAAAAGCCACTCTCAATTAACTCTGATCTTGCTGGCAGTTAAACCATGATTAGTGTTTTAATTGTGCTGATTTGTGTCAAGCTTTTGTTTTCTCCCCGCTCAAAGCAGCTGTTCCTTTTGTTCTGGAGAAATTCCCATGCCTTCCTGGCAAAAGAGAGAAGTGGCATCATTTGACAACTGAGTAGCGAGATTGCTTGTTAAAACTCCACTCTAATTTGCTTATGTGTGCAACAAGGCTGTGTGAAATCTTGTGGGACAAGAAACACTTGTGTTGTTTACCAGATGACGCTTTTGTGAGCGGGTTTGCCGCCACGTCACCCCACCACGTAGCAGGTTAAAACATGACCTCTCCCTTGTCACCTCGGCATAGTAGTCCCTGAAGAGTTGCACCTCAACAGTGCAGCAGCTGCCACTGTACAGCCCTGGGTTGGATCCCACAGTGGAAGATGCACCATGTCAGTAACTAGGAAGACTGGGGAAATACTAAATTACCTGTGATTCCTTTGAGTATTATTTATTATATATTTGGCTAAACAGTGTCATTAGCATTTTCTGTATTGTAGATTTACTAGTATCCCTGTTTTAAATTGGTAACATTGCACCCTGATGAATTTTTCATTTACTTGTGTTAGCCTGTACTCTGCCTGGGGAGACGCTCATCATCAATAAGTGTGTAATCGGGCTTCGTGTAGATGTCACCTGTTGTATTTCTAAGCTTCATGCTCATTGGCGTCCTTACACGTTCTTCGGTGGATTGAATTTCAGAGAGCCCAGCTTCAGTGCGGCGCCGGCACGTGTCATCGCAGCGCATTATATCATATTGCCGTAATCTGAGGAAATATCCAACAAGTGTGCGGTGCACGGATCTGTAGCTGCAGAAGAGCCCACGCGCGTGACAAAGGGCCACCCACAGGTGACCTGCGCTGCCTTTAAATATGGATGGGCGTCATAGCTGGGATCAGTGTCACACTGCACGCGTCCATGAATGGAGGTGCCTCAGGCAATCATGTCGAAACGTATATGAGGAGAAATTGGGCAGATGGATGGGGTGTTTTTAGTGGAAAACCAGACCTATTTGGGCAGCTGGCCTGGACCTGCTGGATGATCGTGGACCAGATGTCAGAGTGAACCCTGCAGACTCCCTGGAGGGTCGGCCCCCACCCACTCATCCAACTCAGCACTCTTTGTTGCACGGGTAACCTATCTGAATGGGTGCTTGAGATAAATCAGATGTCCAACGCGCAGCAGGCCCCGGCGTCGTGCACTGTCATTGTTGGTATTGTCTTGCTTTGATAGCTGCCACGCGTCTAGTATCAGATGAACAATGCCAGATGACAACTAGAGGTAAAAGGAAGGAAGAATGACTAGAATGCATCAACAACAACTAAATACTGCAGGCTACTTATAAAGAGGGCAAGTTATTACAGTATAAGGTTTGTCCTGTAACTATGAAAATATATTATAAATGACCTATACTAAAATATATGCAAGTATGTGATAATAATAATAATAATAATACTCATGTTAACGCTTTAATTATATTCATGTTTGAACTTTATTGTTCTAGAAGTTAAATTTGTTCGCCTGTGTTTTTAATAGTGTCAGGTTTTCCGTTGGACATTGTAGCTAACGCCAAATTATTAGATAATGTTATAGTAGTAGCTTTGTTTACTCATTCACAATCACATTGTCCAGTTCATCACCTGCTGGACGTTATGTAAAAGAATAAGATACAGCAGCTACATGAACAGCTCCTGTAGCTAGCCAGATAGCGGCTAGCTTAGCTTAGCTCATTCTGCTAGCGGTAGTTTTCATGTTACTCATGTAAAACACTGCTACAAATCAATTATTATTCCATAACAGTACTGTAGATAATTCGCCACGTAACACGTGCTCTTAGCGGATCTGGAACAGATCCAGCTCATTGGACCACAGCAGGTGAGCCACAGGTCTTTTTGTCGCTGTCCACACGTGTTTGGGTCTGAGTGACCACTTAAAGCAATGACCCATGAGCTGTGACCAGACCGTAGGTTGTAGAGTGACCAGTGTTGTGTGAGAGCTATGAGAAGCCTATTTACTAACGATCCCATAGGATCGTGATCAAGCAGAATTATTAAATAGCATTCTTAAGGCTCTTCACTACTATTCTTCACTGTTTAACCATCGTACGACTTGTAATGGTCCGAGCCCTGACCCAGCATCACGCAGGCTGCTCTCTGCTCACGTCGAGCACACATGTAGTTTGCAGTGGATAGATCACATTAGAACTTCAGTGCAATAGCTCAGTAAAGCCATGCTAAAACTAGAGTAATACAATCAATCAATCAGTCATCTCCTGACTTCACAGCACAGGAGAGCTCTGCTGGAATGCTGCTAAGCTGCAGATGTACCAGCCAAATTACTCCAGAGGGGAATTACCAGACCATAAATCCAGACGTCAGGAGGATGGCTGTAGCTTATTTCACGGTAAAAAAAATCATGCAACTTGTTTCTACTGCTTTCATAAAAAATGCCCTGCTGTGTAAAGTTCAACCGTATCGCTGCTGACAGATCTAAACATGCTTGCATCATAACGTGACCTCAAATCACGGAGACTTTAAACGAAACATCAGGAGCATCTGCAGTCCTAATTCACCAGGCCCTGACACGTCCTTTAAAATGGACCATCTCCAACAAGACAAACAGTGAGAGCAACTAATAATCATCCCCTGCTCATTCATAATTGTCTGTAAATCTTAGGCATGCTGCAGCTTGCGGGTTTGACTTTCCTATGATTACATCCATAGTTATCATTAAATGCTGTTGCAGGGTTATTCTGACTAAATATTTTTATTATCATGTTTAACTTGATTTCAAAGATCCGTCATCATTAGTGGACATGTTTGTTATCAGAAGTACAGTAATGATTTGAGCAAAATTCACCTGTTTTATTTGTGCAGTTCTCATGTAAGCAGCAGGCAAACAACAGACATAGTGTCTAGTCAATATGACTCAGTTACCACTGGCATCAGATCGCTGGCAGTTTCTGGCCTTCATTATTGCTAATTAAGATGTATAAATATGCTCTCTGGCACTTGACTTGTGATTTGCAATGGGCCATTTTTTTCCCATCAAACTCTAAAAGTGCCAAGGTAGACAAGGTGAGGGCACGAGTGCTGGTGCTGATGCTGCTGTGTGTACTCAGTGGGCACACTTCAGCTCAGCTGGCATACATCTGACTGATGCCTTCGGGTGCCAGCAGCCAAACAAGCCCAGGTTTGAGTGGAGAGTGGTGTATATTTGGGCTGAGCTCAGCAAAGTCTGCCAATGTCTTTGAGTGTCTGGCTTCATGGTCTTGCATACAGAGCCTCTTGTTGAGCTCTGCTCGCTGGTCATCCTGCAGATCATGGCTCCAGGCAGTTTACACCATGAGCTCTGGCCTGGTGGATGTGACTTCACTGAACGCTGACCTAATAGAAAGTAATGACCTGTTACATACATTTAACAGCATTGATTTTACTTGTTGTTTCTGGACCTACATGTACAGTAGCTGTAGTCAGACAATACACATCAGCTCCACAGGTCACATGACACACGATCTCGTCACAAGCAATTCATTAAAAATACATTTGAAATAGAAACCAAGTGGTTTCTACAGTTGACTTTGTGTGATTGGGCTGTGTTCATTCACTTTTTAAAATATTGCCTTAAAAACAGAATTACCTGCAAATGTCAAGATAGCAGAGAGAGGTCTACATATTCTAACAGGTAAATTAAAAGACAAGAGAGGTTTATGCCTCCAAGTGTCTTAGATCAGATGTTTTTCAAAGAAAGCATGAATAAACCAGATTTTCCATGGGCAGTTTCATATGTAGGTCTACATCTGATTTCTTTTCGTCAGAAAGGTCACAGAAAAGTCCATGTGGTTTTTCTGAAGTCTTACTTTTCTCCTATTATCATTCATGTCATATCACCGGACATGCTAATAAACATGGAGGAGAGCCACAACAAAAAGAAGCTGATGGAGAGATTCAGTTCAGAAGTTTAAATCTTGTTGGACATTTATGGAGAACCTTCAGAGAAGCTTAGTGTCAAATTGAAATCAAGCCTCGAGGCCCCGAGAGTTAAAATCTCAGGCAAGTAAATTGTGACAGGACTGTTTTTATGTAGTGATCACACAATTCCCCTCACAATATCTCATGGAATGTACATGTTTTTTTTGCTTTCTTATTCATGACCACTATCAGGAACATTTGTGGAGCACTGGTTAATGTGCAGCACACATGGTGTATTACAGATGCAGATACTGTAGTCTTGTGATGTTTTCCCCTTCCACATTTATCTACATGGGCAAATGATTGAAATGCAGTCTGTTACCATTGCGGAATTTCCCAAAAGACTGAAATAGCAATATTAGGATTTTGAAAACATGTTATTAGCAGACATTTCCCAAGAGTGAAAGTAAACCTTTGTCACCTTTTATCATTCTGCACCTATTTATGTGCAGGCTTCTTCAAATAATATGTACACTTACAGTGTGTGTTTAGGGTAATGTATAAAGGAAAAAATAGATACGATAAAATATGTTATTCTTACATTTTTTTCAATAATATCAAGTTTTCTACCTTTATTTTGTATTTCATTTTTGTATTTGTCTTTTAGCACACAGTGTGGTATTTCTGTCCAGTCATTTAGATGGTGGCATGTGTGTGGCTTGTACATGTGAATCCTCTATTACAGCATTAGACAAGCATATTACTGTAAATGAGGGTCACTGAACAAAGCTCATTATTCCTCAGTGGTGACTAATTAGGAAAAAGAACAATTAGCCAATGACCAATTAGGAACAATCCTCTAATCTACAAAAAGTGATCGGCAGGAAAGATCTGTCGGTGTTTCTTCGCCGTGAAAAGAGAAGCTCTATGGGCGTTCTGCACCAGACGAGATTTAAAAGGTCCCTAATCGTATTAATCTCAGATAAATAATGGTTTATAGTTTTACAAAATTGCTCATAGAAAGGATTACAATACCATATAATACAAAGTAACAAGTTTTCATGAAAGGAATTGAAATTTCCTTCTCTTGCCTCATTCCCTCTTTCTTTTCTCTTTTTTCTGATCTGCTGTCTCATGACAACATTCTCGTACACTTATTATAGCGCAAACAGCTTGCTGGACTTTTCTCACCTAAAGTATAGTGTAATAGTTACCGTTTATGTTTCCAATATAAGTTGATTGCAAATTATCTTAAAACAGTTTAGTCTGTGTGGACTATTATTAAGACTTTGCATGTTTGTTTCCAGCCTGTCTTCACTGTTTTCAAAGTGTCTCATAGCCTCATGGAGACCCATCAGCCTTGACTGGTAAGAGTCTTACTAGCCTCTATGGACTCCTTTGTAAGGGGTTAAATACTTGCAATTTGCAAGTGAGATGAGTTTTCGAGTGTTGGACGCACGCAGGTGGCTCAATTTGTCTCTGTTTTGATATAGCTTAGCAGTGAGCGGAGTCCTGGCAAAGTGTTAGTAAATCTGTACAAGTCTTTGTGAGTTCAGTGTGTGCTGCAATTAATTATGTCGCCTGGGTTTTGACACACATAGCATTATGCTGTCACTCCCTTAGAGAGATGACGTTGATGTCTTTATCCCTTGAATGTAATTGCCTGCTGTCTCTTGATCACCACACTAACAGCCAGAAAGAAAGATGATACGTTTGACACGTTTGATAAAACTTACATCAGGCATTCACAAAATTGTGTTTTAATGTAGTGTGTCAACGTATGAAAAGGCCTGATTTCTTTCAGCATGCAAGGGATGCATCCACTTAAAAACTTTCAAGTCAGTGGAAAGACAAACAAATGATCACTGTCAAACAGCCTCCAGTAATAGTATGGATTGAGTCTCGTTCTTACGCTGGATTATAACAATAAGGATTTATGAGTTGTTTGTATTGTGTTGGTTTCTGAGCGTGGAGTGTCAGTGTTTTGAGAAGTCGACAGTCATCAAGACGTAGCTAGGTGGCGGTTTGTCTGTGGGTACGACTTTGGAACATGCAGTCCACTCTCCTGGAGAGGTGAACCAGAACCAAGTGGAGTGAGGCTGGTGGGCCACAAGAGCTCCATTGTTCTTCACATTAATCAAACCGAGGAAGGGCAGGTAGCATTTCCCTGGCCCACCCCACATGCACACCCTGCCAACCTCCATGAATGGACTGCTTTTTTAGCTGGTAGCGATTGGCCATCGGAGCTCCGAGAGGATGTGTGTCTGTTTAATTAGTGTGATGAGCTCAGCGGAGTTTATGTGCAGTGTTGGACACCAGGTATTAACCCCTCGTGTTTGACCCTGTGAGGGGGGCGACCGACCTCAATCTTGACATCTCTCTCTTTCCGCTGCTCTCGCTTTCCTTCTCTTCATTAGAAAAAGACAGATTAGACGGCGAAAGCAGAGTCTCGTCTCAACCTCAGCCTTTGTTTTTCACCAGCTCCTGTTTGGGGGCTTGAGCGAGAATAATTACTGCTATGATACTTCTAATGATGCTGTCATTAGGATGCTGAGTTGTGGTCTGCTGATACAAAATGCTTCATTCTGAACACTGAGGGCTTTTGACTCTAATAGTGTGTATGTACAGGCATCTGTCTGGCGTTGCAGGTCCTGAGACGCATTGGCGTTGAGTACAAGCTGTTTCAGTCATTTCAGAGCTGTTCAAATTAAATCCCAAAGCAAAATAATTTAATAGATAAATAAAGACACAGTGAAACCACGATTAAAGCTGTGGTCGTTTTCACTCTGCGCCCATAAACAGTCATATAAATGACAGAGATAATTTGCTGGCAGCTGCCTTGTACTACATACTGCTTCGAAAGAGTGCAACGTGTTAACATCACCCAGGGGTACTGTTTTCTAATTCACTTAACCACAGCGGCGGTTTTCTAACGGCTTCAGTTGACAATTAAAAACCATGACAAGATACGAAAACAGTCTTACCATGCCAGACGCACTTTCCACAAAGGTGAAACAACCACTTCAGGCGCAATCAAAGCTGAGGAAATCATCCTTTATCCGATTATGCACTTTATTAGTTCAGTAGAACAAACACAAGCACTTGAGGGGCATCTAGTTTAAGATTATAATGCCTATTTTGCTCAGTGATGGTTAATTTATGCAGGGCAATTAATTAGTGAAACAGTCTTCTATCATTCTACTAGAGCGTCTAATGGTGCACAGACAGTGACAGCAGTGGTCAGCATGTGTTCAACAATGAAAGGGCAACTGGAGGGCACTTCATTGATGGGTTATGGTAATGATTTAGGAAACTAGTTTGGATTAACTCCATAAATGACTAATTTGTTAAAACATCTGGCAGTCATTTAAATGCTTTCAACTCATGTGGCCCAGTCCAACCAGGGATTTTTATGGGATTACAGCATAAGGACGTCCATAAGCACATTATGCAAGCAAGTTCAATGCATGCGTGAGTTATTTTTGTAGGAGATGTGCCCATATTCATCATGAAAGTAACTTTGAATAATGAAATATTTGTTGTTGCTAAAAGACCTTTCACTTAATGCTCATTTTAGCAGATCAAGCAAAAACTGAATCCCAGTTTTCTTGTAAGGAGCGATTCAGGCTCAGGGTTGTATTTATTAATATCACCCTTGCTAGTAAGGGAGTGAGGAACAAAGAAGTGGAGTCACAGCATGTCAGCTCTGTGTTTGCTGCACCCCCTCTGAAAACACCTTATTAATTGGATTTAGATATTTGCAAAATGATCTATTTAATGGGATTACCACTCGTATAATGATCTTATTTATGAGGGAAGCAATCCAAGCTTTGGGGCGGGCTGATAATGCATTTCCAGCTCTTTGGCAGTTAATGTTGTGTTACAAGTGAAGATAAAGTTGAAGTCCTATTGTAAATGAATAGGTAAGTTAGCCTAGTGAAATGGAGATGGGACGGTGGCAGGTCAGACAGGCTTGAGTGGCCGCACTCGCATTCCACAGGCCTGTCTGGACTGTAGGCTCAGACCTGCTGAACTCCTTACAAGTTCAAGGCAGACGTGAAGAGGGAAGGAGGAGGGAACGGAGAGAGATAGAACCCCCCCCCCCCCTCGCTTCAGCAGCATAATGGGCCTTTCTTACATCTTTATCCACCTCAATATCTCGCTGAAGCTTTTACAGACCCTGTTTCCACTTAAATGCCTGGAGGCAATGTCCTTCCTCTGCCTCGTCTCCTCATGAGAAGGAGAGTGGAAGCGATACATGTACATACAGTACACGTTGGGCAAACTCACACAAAGAATGTATTTTCAGTTGTTTATTGTAGCTCGTTAAAATGGATTTCACATGTTTGCCAAGTCATTTAAGCTGTTGGATGTTTTCCCTCATGGAGCTTTTAGCTCCATTTTGTATCTTTTCATGTTGTTTGAGCCACTAATGCAAAAAAAAAAAGTATATATGTAAATGCATTTCTTTTCAGCAGAGCACACCGACTTTAAAACATTACCATTTAAATATAACATTTGATTTTTGTGTTGAAAAAAAAGGTTATAATCTTTTACTTTAAAAGGATGTATTCTCAAATGAGATTATGCTAATAGGCTATAATTTGCATAAAACGGGTGGAAATATTAAACCAGATTAAAAATTCAGAATATTTAAGAGTTTTATCCATGCTGTTAGTCAACAAATATATTCATTCTCCCAGTGAATATTAGAGCCTAAATGTGACATTGTGGAATAAACATAAACCGTGTTACAGTTGCAGTGATCACCTAAAGTAAGTTTTTATTTAGTAAATAACCACAGTGCTCTCTAACATTCCTGTGAAATAAACATTTCTTTTGTCCCGTCTGCGCTGCTCAGCCCAGTGTGGTTCTGGGCTCTTTGGAGCATTAGTCTCAGGTGAGGGCAAAGGCACAATGTGAGGCTCGCGACAAAGAGCGCCCTCACAAGCCTCCATTCAAGTCATTAATCTGCAAACAAGTGTTTTTTTGTGTGTCGGAATCTTATTTTCATCGCCATCAACTTAGTACACAGATTGAAAGTGATTCAGGTCGGGTTCTCAAGTTCCACACGCTTTCACCCCACCCTCCCCTCAGCCGGCAGCCCCCAGCTGGGTCAGCTGGCAGATATTTTATTGTGAGCACAGATGAAAAAGTAACCCTGAAAAACGACTCCCACATTGTAAATCGCATCAGCATGGCACCAACCTACAGTCTGTGATAAATTTAATGCACCCACTATTTTAAACTATGCTTTTAGTTTACAGTTATATCATCATTTAACGTCATTCAAATAATAAAATAATGACAAAGAGAAAAAAATGTACGACGTTTCCATATATAAAAAGTTACAGAAACAATTAGAAACAATTTAATACACAAATAAATTAAACATTTCAAATGTTTTTTTCATTCAGTTGCATCCTGTTAAAGGAAAATCAAAATAGATCAAAATATAACGAACACACACACACACACACACACACACACACACACACACACACACACACACACACACACACACACACACACTCACACACACACACACACACACACACAAACTCTTTTAAAACTACTCTAAAAGAACCCAGTGAAGTCCTTGGAAATAAAAATGTGACTATATTTGAAAGTCCATCCACTAAGATACTGTTCAATCTATTACCTGTTATTAATATTGCTACAGTATATTGTCCTAGAACCCTCATATTAGCAGTGTAGTCTAGCAGCTGACCGTAGATGATTCTGTAGACATAAACTGTGTGCACCTTCATAAAGAAAAACCAAACAGATCTTTCTAGTGTCAGATGATATATGTACATTTGAGTGGTTTACTTGTTCCTGTAACATCCTGTACAGCTACTGTACTGTACATAACACAGGTTCCATAATCACCTGCTTACCTTAACGGGCCTGTGTGAGCCCACTGCTGCAGTGGCTGGTGTGTGTGTGCGCTGCAGCCCTCATTTGTCGTGTACTGCACACTGCCCCTTGTGGTGCGCTACAAGCGGAGATCGAGATTGTGACTTGGCACCAAGATAGTCTCTTTGCCCTGAGGCTTGCACATTTGTACACTCATTTATTTATTGGTTTATTTAAATAGCTTTGCTATTGTGAACTTTGGATAGGTTTTTATTTTAATTTTGCCTCCCAACAATACCGTCCAGAGTTGTTCTCCTTCCATTTGGCAGCGGCCCTCTTCCTGACAGCTTACTTGCTAACAGTTTAGCCTTAAATTATCTTTACACCATGTAATGTAAAAGAATCCGTCTTGTAATAGCTGGGTCAGGAAGGCCCTGTATTAAATTAATGTTAAAGCTGACATCTCTCTTCTGCCTCATTTGTGAGGCTTTAATTGTCTGCAGATGGCCCGCATGGCCTTTGCTTCATTATTAAGGAATTATTACTTTCTAAATAATTGCTCATCAGGCATTGTATATGTGAACCCTGCCTCTTTAACCTGTACTCAATTTCTTTAATTGAAGCAATCATATTAGACAGATATTCCATAGTGTGCGTGTTTTGAAGTTTCAGTTGTCTTGATATAGATTTATGAAGTATCGCCGACTGAGGTCACAGCCCTATTACAGATTTATGAAATGCCCATGAGGCACCAATATTTAAGCTCAGTAAATCATGCCAACCACTTTTATTATGGTAAAATGTGCCATAAGCTGATCAAATGCATCTCTTTGTTCCAAGTCAAAAGGGATATGCCGTTTTCTTATTTAAGATGATTCCTGGTCATCTACTTGGAAGCTATCACCACATTTGTCAGAGCAGAGTTGACGTGAAATTCACTTTGGGTTTGACTCATATAATCACAAATCTTTCTAATCACGATGTTGGGTGCCATCTGAGACCTTCCTAATGATGCATTTGCTGGAAGCCTCATAGTCCCTAAAGCTTTTATACTTCACATGTGGGTGCATAAGGACAGTGTCATTGTAAAGCAGAGCATTATCAGAGCACTAGACTGGCGGTTTTCCTGAAGTCCACTGAATAGGACAGACAAGATGTTGAGGGTTTGTTGTAGACTCCTCACATAACAGAAATTTGAGCAAACTGCAGCTTATTCAGATTGTAGTTTCAAAGTAATGGGGGATGCAGACATGAGGCGTTAAGGATGTGGATGAGTTTTTGCACAGGCTTATAATATAAATTTCTTTCATTGGGAGCAGTGGGTGTAAGTGTTGTGTTCTGGTGGGCAGAGACAGTTAATGTCCCAGATCTACAGTATGAATAAAGTCATATTGTGAAGTGTGTGGGCTGATATGCTTGGCAGTCAACCCTGACAAGTAGATTAGCTCTTACTGGGCCACCTCTGAATGGCATGCACACGACTCAAGCATTTCCAGTCACAACGCTACATATCAAACATCTAACGCCCTGCAACACAGATGAAAGCACATCAAAACATAGAAAAAACCTGCTGTACGTTATGTGGCTTCTCCACAGCTACAGTGGTTAACAGGAGTCAAAAATTGGCATGTCTAAAAAGTGGGATAATGATTATAAATGTGACAGGCTGAAAACTAATTACAATTGTCTCACTGTGTTTTCCAATAATGCCTCTAACATTTCTATAAAACTCATTTAAATCTTCCACAAGTCCAAAATTCAGTCTTGCTCTAGAGCCATTTGGCACATTTTTCTTCAGTTTACATTTAGAGAGGATTAGCTGAAGAGCTGAAAATAATCATGCCAGATGTCTGCTACAGTGAGAAAACTGCCTCCCCGGTGGGCATTTGATTTTATTGAGTTTTTATCAATCTTAAGTGAATACACTGCGGGATCATCGCAACGCATGGCCTCATGTTGTGAAGTCGTGTACACAAACTGAATATCATGTCACATTCTACAATAACAGTGAAAAAAGAGGCACAAAAAGCAAACACGCCCTTTGCTTATGTGAATGTACGAGGAGGAGTTCAAACAGTCAGCAACAGTCTGTTTATAGCCAAGTTAAACAGACAACACGCAGCTTAACTGGGCAGACTGGTGGAACAAACAGCATTATAAATAAGCCAAATTCAATGACAGGTTTAAAATGCTAAACCACATCTGTACACTTTATAAAAGCCTTGGTAAATGTCACTGTCTTTAAAATGTGTCTGAAAATCCTGCTGTCACTCACACTGACTCATTAAAGTTACGAAAATGATGGAATTAAGGATTATGAGAATTCTTGGATTTTACTCTTTTTAGTCGTTGCGTGACAAAGACAATGGACATAATCAAATTCCTAAAAACGAGATAAATAAATAAGAGGAATAGCGGCAATGCGACACATTTTGCGGTCCTCCTGCGAGAGTGGGGCGGTGTTTGTTGGACTTGTTTTTTATCTTTAATGAGCTCCGCTGGAATGCAGTGTGTCCCACATGTTTTGCGAGGGGCGGGGCCATCTTATTGCTGCCACATGTTGGGCCCGTAGTGACTCTTCCAGGCCTGTGTGGTCAGCCAGTTCAAAGAGCCCAGGCTCATTTGTTATACAACTTTATGTAACAACGAGCCGATGCCTCGGCGTGTCTGAGGAGGCAACAAAGGAATGCCGCCTTCCTCTCTTTGTCCCGGCCGCCTCTGCCCACAGAGACTTTTCAGATCATCTGTTTTGCTAATTAGCATGTTTTGCTGGACAATATGGGGTATTGTTGGCGGACGCGCTGCAGGATTCCTTCATTCGGATCGGCCTGGCGTTTGAACTCTTGCGGTGATGTTTGCTGGACGGTTATGGTGAACGGTAGTAGTTGATCACTGTCATTGTGTGAGTGGTGCGCCGTGCCACATATGGCAACAATCTGACATGGTAATCCAGCGTTGAGGTTATGAGTGACTAGGTGTGGGCTCCCTAGATCAAGCCAGGGCCATCAATTCTTCTGGTAGCCATTTCTGGGCAGCATATCCCCTGCTGCTAGTTGACAGGAAATCTCAGCAAGAGCACAAACTCGGGCCCCACCAAACTCCCCTCATGCTGTTTTTATGTGTTTTAGAGAAACTTTTCCACTTATTAAGAGGATGAGAAGAGGGATGGAGGAAAGCTGGGATACATTTCAATTGAGATTCCTCCAGCACTGACTGTCTGTGACGACTTTGTTCTAACATCTCTTCCTTATTCTCCACAATAACTGGCACATGTGCATTTGTTAAAGTGGACTAAATTACAGAGGGTCCAGACCACCCCATACTGTGCCGCACACTCACTGCAGATAACATTTTTTCCCTTATTCACACGTTAATTCCCCCGTGGATGTTTTCAGCTTCACTGGACTGGTGAGTCTTTTAAGGACCAGGTCCACTGCATGTGCTGGCTAGTAGGCCATTTGCAATAATCTCCTTTTTACCATTTAGAGGCTAATTATGTAACATTACACCTGCCTCCCTGAGCCTTGGCTCTGGCGTAGTGCAGAATGAGTTGCTTTTTCCCCCGACTCCTCATAGGGGTGGTTAGAGTTTCTTAATGAGATTAGCCCAAAGCTGAAATCTGCTTTGTGTCCCTTCGCTATATGGCGAGATACTGGATCAGAGAAATCAAAGCTAAGAGGGGGAATCATTGGAAGATGCAGGCGGCCGACCTCGTTTCTGCCTCCCCACCAACCCCCCTGCGTGTGACTTGGACAGGATTCGTCGGTATCACACATGACATTGTGTGCAAGCTTTGCATAGGAAATATCTTTGTCTCACTGGGATGTTTGCTTGCTTCAGTGTTTTCGTGCTTTTCCTTTATCTTGCTGTCCAGTTTATATTTGCTGTTGGATCAAACTTCTCAATAGCTGTTAGCAGAATAGGGGACAGATGGGTTGAATATTGAACAAAATAAAGGCAAAGCTTTGCCACAAGTCTGGAATATATATTTGTCTAGCTGTGGTACTACTGTCTTGTCTTTATTAACTCAAAAAAAATCTTGTATTTTACCACAAGTTCTGAGGCTGGGCCTAAAGTCGTATTCGTCAGTGTCACCATCATGTGCAGTAGAGGGCTATATAAAGACAGAGCTACCCACACATAGCAGCTCATCTACAATGGTCGCCTTTCTTCTTCTAATTTATTGGGACCTTAATGCCCTTGTAAATTTCAGCTCAGACATAAGATGAAAAACCGACAAAGGACGAGTAACAGAATCACACGCGGAGTCACGCATGGACGTACTACACGCACACACGCGCCTTCACCCGCGTAGCGACGCGCGCTAACCTGCAAACAAACTCCCGACCGAGAACTCCCAGAGTGAAAGCCAATTCTCGTCCAACGCTGCAAGAGATAACATGTAAATATTTTGCCCACTTGCTCCGAATATGATGTTGATTAAGAGAGTAAAGGTTAAGGTTAGGGAAGGGGCAGGGATTAGTAGTATGGACTGTGTCTAGGGTTACCATAACAGCCTGGCTGCTGGGACTAGTAATAACAACAGAAGTAATAATAATCACAGACTAATTGATTGAACCCCATGGCTTCCTTGCAAGAGTCATATTTGTAAAGCTTAATGCCTCCACTATAGCAGCTAAAGTAATGCATCAATTGCTTTTCATGGGTTCAATATTCACTTGTAAAACTGTATTTTAAACACAACACAACTAAATATCTTGTAAACTCTACTTTTGCAAGTTTCCCCTCACTGCCGTTTGCTTATCTGTGATGTTGAGACTCTTTAAGAGATGCTATCATTGCATTGTAGTTTGTTGAATTCACAAAGAAGCCTAGAAGCCCTGCAGCCATATACTGCTACAAAGAGCTATTTGCTCTGCGTCAGCGGAGTATCCTGTCATGGAGAGAAAATCCCGTTTGAAGTATGGCCCCCGTCTTTCACACTGACGATAATGCTCCTGGCTTTATCATGTCCTCCGTGCAAAGCCCATGTCTTCCCTTTTGTCCGGCTCCCTCTCCCCCACTCCTGCGCTCCCCCTGGCTTTCCTCTTTTGTGTCACTCTCTGTCACACTGGTACCCGTTCACTGTAAGAAAAAGCGGTCCAAACCTTATCCCCCGGAGGCATGCTGGGAAGTGTAGTCAAAGTCTGGGGATTTTTTGTTCTGTTTTTGGGACATCGCTGTCATCAGGAAGTTGCAGTTTATATTTCAGTCAACAACTATAATCAAATTTTTAAGTACAGTATTTTATAATGAATGCTTCATGAAATTTTCATATACAGCAATTTGCATCAAACAGACTATTATGGATATTGAAAAAGATGTGTCTGTCTTCATAAGGTATTAGAGTTGAATAAACTCTAAGGTAAATACTTAGCATTTTAAATGAGATACTTTATTAGTATTCATTCTGCTGTAGCTTTTACTAAATCCACAGCTTAAATGCAAATGCACTCCAGTCTTTTCCATCCATGGCTTTGTTGGCCTCTCAGAAACCTTAAGCTGCTATCTTAAATAGGGGCCTCTCATGGCATATGCATGTGCAGTATCTTATCTGGCAAATATCACAATCATTCTCTAGGACATCAAATATTTAAACAGGCCATACAAACAAGAGACAGGAGGGAGGGCATGAAAACAAGCACTTTGTGGGCCCAGTGTGAAAACAATGAATGTGCTACCAGCCCTCAATATTTTCATATTCAATGACTTTGTATGATCCATATGATCCCAACATAAAGAGGGTCTGTGAACCCTCTCTCTTAAACTGTAGCAGGCATATATTACCAGGCTTAGAGCTTGGCAAGCTCCATATCCCAAAATAGATTTCAACAATACTCTATGAGGATGCATTAAATAAATCTCTGCTCAGCTAATCCGTGGAACAGTTCACATTTTCGAGAGAGACACTCCGGTAGGACAAAGGCGCCGCTTTGCTCGCCGCGCCTTCATCTGGGGACAGACACACATAAAGAGAGATATTTAGAGAGAAGGGAGGGATTGGGGGGGGGGGGGGGGGGGGGGGGGGAAGAAATCTTTCACTAATGTGACAGAGAATTTCCCCCAAAAAATAAAAAATTTGCATTGTATGCTCTTGCACTGCAAAGCAGATTCTGTATCGCGCCATACTTCCTCTCTCCTTTTTTTTCTCGAGTGCAAAAACTTAATCTTAAAGGCAAAACGTGGACACGAGGGCCATTTCGAAACATGTTGTAGATACATGTTAATCACATTAGCATTTCCCAGACTTCCGTAAATCTCCATAAATAGCATGCTGAGGTTGATCCCTCTTTTTTGCCCATTGAGGCAAAATTACACTTGATGAATTGCTTTTGCCATGCATGTAGGCTAATGAAAGCTTTGCTCCTGGGCCTTCCTTAACAAAGGCTCATAATTTTTCCACTTTCCACTAAAATAAGAACCTGTTCCACTTTTAATTAATAGTTTTACCCTCTCCTATTCAGGAGTCTATGCGTAGTTTCAAATTAATTTTTTAGGTGAGGCTTGGTTATTAATACTGTAGAAACAACCCCCTTTGTGTTAAAGTAACAGGGAGGTAATGTTAGCCTGCAGGATCTACCTCTCATGTCACTTGACTGCTTAACTCAGCTCGTGACACCGCTCAGGGGCGGCAGCATTTCCTGACAGGTGGCTATTTCACTCACTTGAAGTCACCACTTGCACTTTTGTTCCGTGAGCTGCAGTAGGACTAAAGATACAGCTACTTACATAAGCACTTAGGATTAACCTGTCCTGATCTGTTTAGTTTATGTAAACTAAAGCCACAAGCAATGCTTAAGGTATATAAAAGGAAATATTAATCAGCCTGCTTTCAAATTTATATGGGGGCGGTTGGTTGAATTCATATAGGTGCAACCTTGCTTTAGTGGGTATCAGCAAATATTAATAGTCATATATTGTTTATATGTTGCTCCGAAACGTGTGCCACTAAGCCTGTACTGTTACCTTTGTTAATGGAAGTATTAGGTTAATAAGCAGCAATTAGCATGCATAAGGGTGTATGCTAGACATAATGAGCACTTGGGTATGATTACTCAGACAGCTTGATGTTTGAGAGAGCAAATAGCCTCATCGAGCCATATGTTGTCATGGGACACTTGCTGTTCCATGACAGATTTAAGTGAGATGGTTTTGACATCCAACTACTACAGTATCTTTTCATAACAGTAATTTATCACCATCACCTGTCTCCTTCTGGAGGCTAAATGTTCCTTTATCTTCAGAAAATATCTGGAAATGTTGTGACATGCTGTCACCGCTTAACTTTTAACAGTTTCTCTCAGCTGCCAACAGCACCGCTGTGATTGTGTTTAAATCATTTTCTGTCATAATATTTAGAATGGTTTCTTTTGCACATGAGAATGTCTGCAGCTTTTATGTGTTCCTTGATAATGGCAGCAAATAGCACATGTATTCTTTACAGCTGATAAGACCAGCAAAAAGCTACAGAGATGATTTTCTGGTAGAAATCCATTCGCTCTTTGTACCTGTGGCTTAAGCTCAAAGGTGGGCGATCCACATGGCAATTTTATATTTGTATATCCAGGCTGTCAGAAAGAATCGACCCTGACATAGTGCAGATGCAGCAAAGCGGTAGCTGCACTTAAGCACTGTGAGTGATTTCATACCAATTAGTGCAAATCATGGAGTACTTACGATTATTGCCCAATAGGTTTACCAGCACTTTGACACCTTGTCTGAAACTGACCTCTCTTGAGTTTATTTTTCCCCATAGATTTCCAATTTCATTGCAGGATGAAAGAGTAATTTATTTAGGCTGTGACTTTTCATTTCACCAGCTTGGGATATGTTTTTTTTTAAATATGGCCTCCAGTGACAAATCTGGATTCCATCGAAGTTCAGGTCCGCCCCCCTCATTTGTAGGAAGTGAAGGGGTGGCTGGGCCGGGGACGGCCTAACACCCCCTTTCTGCTGCCCCTCATCTGGGGGCTTTAGCAGAACTGCTCTGGCATGAAGTAGATGCTGCTGTCTCCATGGTGACAAGTCACTTCACCAGCTTCACCAGCTTTACCCCAGCACAATCAAGCTGTGAATTGACAGGCTTTAAAAAAACAAAAGATTGAGAGAAAATATACCGTTTCATTCCCCTCCCCATTATGCTGGCTGGTGAAAAACAAGCCTAATATGGTGCATTGGCTGCTAACACAAATAATGGCTGGAGAATATGCACTGAATAGCTGTTCTGCTGGTGAAAAGCTAATGGATGGAGTCTCTGGCAGTGTGCTCTGACTGAGCACACAGAGAGGGAGGCGGTCCCAGAGGTACGGATGGGGCTGCTGTGATAGTGAACTCTCGCTGTGTTTATGTGTCAGCCAACAGCCTCCGGAAGGAGACTGGAGACATTCTCCACACTGTCTTGCAGACAAGAACTGGTCCCCTCAATTAAATGAGTTAATTTGAAACCATAAGCTTGTCCTTAATTAAGAAGAGCTTAGACATCTCCTGAAATTAAATATCTGAAATGAGCTATATTGACGACATACTATTCCCTTTTGTTCTGATGTTGGGTTCCCCATCCTCCTCCATTAGTCGGGACTGGCCATACGCACTGCTCAGTTCATGCAGGCGACGGATAGATGCTACGGAGAGCTGTACCCTCAGCAAAATGTGCATCGTTTTGAAGGAAGTTTCAGTTTCAAAGTAGATCCAGTGCGGACTCCCACCACGTCTTCTCTCACACCCTGTATTCCCCTTCTGCCTGACTCTGTGCATCCCCAGTGCCAGGGTGAGGAGGATGAGAGCGGAGGAGAGGGAGAGAGGGAGAGAGATTGTGGCATTAAGTAAATAATTTGTATGATAATTCATTACAGCGCAGTCTTTTTCAACTTTAATTGCTCTAAATGAAGAGACATTTCACACCATTTAGATAAAAAAGAAAAAGGAGGCCAGCGTAATGAAAAGGGGCCTGCCTATCGGACTTCAGAGGTTTGCTCTAAATGAAAATGTAATTGCAGGCGGAATGGTACAAGAGGAGAGACCCGCGCTGCAGATCCGGGGGTATCTTCAGACAGCCGAGCAAAAGCTAATGACTGAGCAATTTGGAACATTTACTCACCCCAAAGACTCTCATTAAGTCAATCACAGGCTTAGCCGAGACCCACTCGCAGCGCCGGAGCCGGCCCCGCATTTATTCCAACATCAATCAGGAGGGGCTGGCTTCTTCTTCTTTCAGTAGCCATGAAAAACGCCCAAGTAATTTATTTGGGATCTTTGAGAGGATAATGGCCAATTATTTGTTTATAACACTGGTTAAATTTTCATTAGGCAGATTAATGGAATATCATGTACTGTCAACACTGGACTGAGGGGTGGTGTGTCAGAGATAAACGGCCAAACAGATGATGTCGCTCTGTTAGTAAATTGGTTTTTCTGCAGACCTTTTCCTCCATATGAAAATTTAAAGGTGGACAAGGCACTGGGGGTTGAAGCAGTTTCCAACAGGAGAGCAGGCTCGGAGCGGAAAGGTGTTGTGATCAACTTCATCCAGCTGCAGGTTTTTTGTTCTTAATGTTTGGCTGTAACGTTTAAGTCTCAGCATCGTATTAATCCGATTTAAGTGTTAAATATTGTAACGCGTACGTTTGTCTGTGTGCTCACTGTGTGGGAACTTATTCACATTCATTGCATCCCAACCCATAAATCACCCATTCTATCAATCATGCACAATCCATAGCCAATCCCTGGGAAACATATTTCATACAGGCACTATTTGAAATGATAATTCTATGAGTTTTTAGAAGCTAACTTTTTTAATGAACAGAAAAAGCTACTTTTGGCAGTGACTGTGGGTGATAGCTTAATCTGACATTATGCAGGCGACACAAGATACCTGTGTGTGACAGTTAAGAGTGAAATGACAACTACAAGGCTGGCGGGCTAGTGATTCGCTGACCCCATATGATGCTCAAAGTTGATATAAAGCAGTTTGAACCGTAAGTTGTGCTTTAACAGACCTCCACCTGAAAGTGGTCTTGGAATTGTCATTTTAAGTGTTGCATATTTGGGCTTCAAATAACCTCCCTTTTTGCCCAAATGCAGGGGTTTGAGAATCGAGATAAAATGTGGCATATCAAATCTTAATATGCATGCTTCACCCACTAGTGTGCAAATGATGCATCGGGGGTTCACAGTCCCAGATTTATGAAGCCAGAATTTTAATGACTGTTTTTTATGACTTGTGGATAGGAGACTGATTTTTTTGCAGGCAAAGCTTATGATGACTTTCTAAAAATGCGTGTTGCTCCACAAAGCTTCTCCAGGTCGGATCTCGCTTTAACGTGAATCTGTAACATCTGTTATAGCCACATTACATTTTGATTTCAAAGAGTCGATCCGTCACTTTTCTCCATAAACCTTTACGTCCTGATTTTGAGTTAATTTGGACTCCTGGATCGCAATCTGTCAACCTTAGGGCATCCAAAGTGCCTACTAGCTCCCCTATCAAAACAATCATCAGCTGAAGGAGGTTATCGTGGGGCTGGGCTATCTGTCACCCCGCCACTAGCAGCCAGCGGGACACAAGGGCCATTTAATTAGGCCTACTGCTCCTCTCTGGTGTGAAAGACTCTCAGACCCCTTTGATTCCCCGCTGCTATCCCAGCAGGAAGTGGTTGGTGATAATTGACACAGGATTTCCTTGTTAACCAGCGGCAGACTCTGTGGATTAAAGTGACAGAGATCTCCAGAAGAAAGTGGGGAGCAGATAAGGGGGAGAGGACGAGGTGCAGTGGGGGGACTGGTGGGCGCAGCAGCTATTTACCGCTCTTGAGAAACCAGGGAGGAAATAGCAATATCAGACTGGTGCGCGGTCCTGCCGCGAGATGTAGCTCCCACTTATCTTAGCCATTTCAGCTTGGCTGATCAAAGATTGGCTTTCCTTAAAATAACCTGGGCCCAAGGTTGAGTACATGTTTCCACGCCATGGGTTTTTTTGGCAAATTATCAGTCTTTTCCAATCCCCCCTATAAAGCTGCATGGCTGTTTGTGGAGGACTAGAGAGATAATCTCATTTCATTTGTACAATTATACACTATCATGGAATAAAAGCATATTTGCAAATGACGTAATTTCCCGCTTTATACCAATTGGGTCACAAACCTTGACAAAAGCATTATCATGCAGACAGGAGAGGTACCCAGTTGGCTGTAGGGGAAAGATTCTGCTTTCAGAGGACATAATCCACCTTATTTATTTCTAGATTTCCTTTCTGCTTATCCCACTACGGCACAGCTTACCAACAGACATTTTACAAGTACTCATTGGAAGGCTTTTACATTGCTCTTCTAGAGATAAAAGAAGGGGCCACTGTTCTCTTCACTTTCTGAGTTTTTAATCAAATTCTCATTATTGTATCAGATACACATTGATGGCTTTGTCTCACTTTTTAATTCCTACAGGTTTATAAACTTTTAACAAACTATTTGAAACAGCTTTTCATGACACAAGGTCATGAAGAAAAAGCTCAGACCATTCTGATCAAGCGTAATATGGGATATATGCTTGGCATATATTCACCTGACAGGAAATCCCACACTATGAAGGCCCAAGCAAAATGTACCATTTAGGTTTGCCTAGTCACTTTAAAGCACTTACTGATAACTAAATCGGGTGATGGCAAATGTCCAATGGTGGGATTGGGTCAAAAGCAGGTCCATCATATAAATCAAAGGGGAAATTCCATTCCTTCTTATCCCCCAGCCAATACATACAGTACACGCAGCTGCAGATATGTGAGGTGGAAAAAAACGTTGCTTTATTATATCCATAATACCCCAGACAGGGCTTTTCTCTGTGATAGACACCATGCTTTTAGCAGACGCAAATAATGTACAATATTATTTAAAGTATCATAAGTTGTATAATATCTTCCAGTACACATATGGTGCTTCATCAGTCTGTTTCATATACAGTAAGTAAGAGAAATGCCAACAAATCAAGAAGATTAAACCTCAAGTAAGCCTGACTCAAGTGAGATGACTGTAAGTTTTAAGGTCTCATGAATCAGTCTGGCTGTTCAGCAGTGTACAGTCAAAGAACTGCAAAAATAATCAGATATAATAATCCAAATTTAGACTGTTATTTAGACATTTCAACAAACTTCCTGGCTAAATTATAATATTTATTAAAAAAAACAATATGTACAGCGGAAATACAACCTCATGTGGTTATGTGCTTCATATTGTTGTGCTGTGTTTTCTGCACAAAAGTTTGAAGACCTGGAACCTGAAGCATCCTCTAATCCAGACATGATTCTGGGATAAATATGTACATTGTTGATTGGCTAAGCACAAGCAGGTGCAAAGTCCCAAGATGAGTCATGCCACCTTTGAAGTGTTTAGACGCGATATTACACAAACATGCTGCACAGAAACTTCACATCGCTGTTCACACCTTGTTATCTGTGCTCCCTCATAGGCACTGTATCTTAACCATGCTGTAAGACTTCAATATATGAGCATTAACACGCTTCAAGGTCCTTGGTTTCTCCTCAGGAATTGCTGTGCGGCATCCAGGAGGAGAAGCTGAAGATTTGTTCCCTTCAGTCTAAAGTAAATAGGATAGGCAGGGGAAGCAATCACATAACCAACACATGCTCCGCTATCAAGAAAACACAGCAGTCTAGATTAAGATTTAGTCATAACCAAAATCACCACAAGCAGATAAACTCTTAACTTTTTCCATCCCCTGATGGCTTTGCCGTGATGTATGATGTAAAGTTAGATGACTGTGTACTGAACATGTACACTTTGGAGGAATGGTCCTCAGAAACAATAAAATCTGTCCATGTTAGTAAATGAGCCGTGAGTGACACAGAGAAGCCTCAGTTTGTAGCCTAAGTAAAAGCCCAGTGACACCGTTCACACACAGCTGACAGATTGACTGAGGGAGGAGAACAGGCCCCTGTAGCTAATCCAGATTCACTGACCCGAGAGCAGGCGCTTTAGCATTTGATAATGGACATTAGTAAATCTTAGTGTTCAGCTTTAACCACTCATTGTTAATTAGGTTGGGTCATTAGTTTTAGTTACAAGTTAGTTTTAGTAACTAAAGTTAGTTAGTTACTGATATTCATGATAGTCACAACAACAAATGTTAATAAGACATAATTATTATGCTATTTAAAGTGGTTCTTTTGACTTTATTGAATGTAGTCTTTAGATTAGCACAGGGACACTGGGACTCTGTTTCCACTTTTATTCCCTGTAATATAAGTAACATGAAGTTACTTCCATTGATATTGTTTGGTGTGTTTATGTGTTTGCCCCATCCCTTAAAATGGATATAGCTATTTAAAGAAACCATTAGGCACTGTTTGGTTTTAAAATAGCACAATGGATTTTTATTATAGAAACATTGGTTTTGGGGGAAAATCTGTGTTTTAAACCACTGTGGGTGGAGGAACAAAACCACAGTTTGTGTCAAAAACAAAAACAAAATCTGACGCCTAAAACTATTCATTTCAGGATTCACATTTCTTCATAAAATAATGCATAGTTTGCCTAAATACCGTATCTCAATCACATTCATTAATCGTCAAATTTCAAGATTAGTACCTTTTGACTTCAAAAAGAAGAAGCAAGGGGGAAGTTAACAGCCAGCAGATTTCCACAGACCTGAAGAAATCTATCAGAGAACTAGGAGGAAACAAGTTGAAGGGAGGAGAAATGCATAACCTTTCATGGCTGCACCACCTTGGCCAAAAGATTAACCAAACAGCGGCCACTGACAAACACTCAGGAAATCAGAACCACATGCTTGAAGGGAGGTATACCGTGGTGCTTATTTGTTTTTGGTAAATTAATGGGAGCTAATTGATAATGTCATTACATCATGGGAGGGGCACGGCGCAGGGCAGCGGTAAAAATCAAGGAATGCTGCCCATCAATCCTCTTTGAATACCACAGATGCTAGACTCAGTCTGCCCAAAAGATTAAGATCTGCTCAGTTAACTAGGAGCAGACCTTGGCCTGACTCACCGCGGCACCCTGTGCAGGATATGACATGGATACATCACCTTGCAGACTCAAATCAAAGTGCACACAAAGAAAACGAACGTTGTAACCAGTTTGATGCTGAGATCAGAACTGCAGATCGCTACAAGGAAATGTTCCTGCAATCAAACAACAACAGGGAAAAATATCAAAAAGACTAGAACATAAAGAAAATAAATGAATTCAACGTCAAGCATCATTACAGTTTACTGCACTTTGGAAAATCGTTTATGAAAAGCAGCTCTATTTACTGAGCGCTATTGATAAATGGCTGGAGGGATTCTGTCTGAAAGCTGCAAAGCTCACAATTAAAGAATGGAAAAAAAACTCCACAAAGTCAATAATTCAGCACGAGACTGGACAGAAGGTCTGTATCTGCTTAGAATCAACACCACTTCAGTTCAGAGCTTCAGAGCTAGTGCAGCTGTGGGAGAAACGATGGTGGCTCATATGCTGCACAGTGTGATTTAGGAGACAGCTAGGGGGTTTAGAGAAGGAAAACAAGTTCATTACACTTCCATACTTGCATATCACTCCCCATAGGCCTGTCAGTGAAGACAGTGGAGAAATGAGCAGGCCTCATCCTCTCCTCAGAAAGTTATTAGAAGAAGCCCAAGGGTAAACACGTCATTTACAATTCTTAGCCCAGGACCCCTGACCTTAGACTCTCTAGGGTCACGATTTCAATTTGAGTAGTTTGTGTTATTCTGGTGCTTACTAAACACAAGTTTCATGCTCTCTCTCAAATAGCATAAGCCGGTTTTGTGTGCGCATCTGTGTAGGTTGTAGGGGTGGTGTGATGGCAAATGATTACAAATGTCTCCGTTCTAGCGTAATTGGATCAAGCTGACTCAGAGCTTATTGAACAAGATTGTGGTTGTTTCAAAGCAGATGGATTAACAATTAAATTTGTTTGGTAATTCCGTGGAATACACCTTTAACAGAAAATAAGACGCATTAGCTTGAATAAATTACATTTTTACCACAGGGGAATATCATTAGCACAGAATTCATTCTTTTAGTCTCCCAAAAGACTTGGTCTTACTTTTCATCTTGTAAATGGGGTAAAACATCTAAAGTCAGACTCATCTCATTCAGGCCCTGTATGTCATAATTTTTATGTGTCTAATTAGTTTTACACTCTGTGCTATGGTGTCATAACCTCATGCTTTTGATCAGTCAGCTTTCACAGATGAATTAAACCTACAGTTTTGGTTTATTCTAGTATAATTGTGAGTTAATGATGATCCTTGATAGCATATGATGATGCCACGTTGGGCCTAAATAATTACTGGTGTTACCATATGTGAAGAGGAAATAAGTACATTTATTTACTACAGTACATATAAGCAAACAGCTGTTTCAGTTAAACATCTATAGTAAGTAGAGTTCTTGTACGTATAAGGTAAATCAAGAGCAATTTCAGGTCCGTACTAGAAACATAATGTTCCTCACTGGGAAAAAAAGTTCTATCAGCTTAAGATTCCTTCATCAGATTTGGTGGATTGTGAAAATGGTTCATCTTGAAGTTAAAACTTCTGAGAATCACTGCCAATGTTCAGGTGTGCTCATGAGGAGTGAGATTATTAGAAGTAAGAATATCTGCGCCTGTGTACGGGGGCTTTTGCTGTTAAAATCGAACTTGACTCGATCTGTGTGTCACCAGCTGCACAAAGATAAGCCCTCCTTCAATAGAGCCAAGCCTTCAGTTAGCAAATTAGCTTGACAGAGGAAAATAATTTGTCAAAACCTTATTTTAAAGCACTATGAATGTCATCCTGTGTTGCCGTTCTTAATTGAAATGTACTTGGCCAAGCAAGGAAATATATGGGCACACATGGATGGTGTTGGCAGGATGTTTTATGGTGATGGTAACCACACCTGGTTAATATTAACATCCTCCTTACTGTACACTTTACATTCCTCATGTCACTTTTAGTTTGATTTATCCACGAGAGGTTAGCGACAAATACAAAAAGAGTTTTACGCCTTAGCAAATCTGAGATTTTCTGATAACTGGAAAGAGATGAATATGTAAAAAATGTTTACTAATCATTTAGCTGTGAGGTCATTCCTGCGATAACTATAAGCACTGCAATAATATAGTGATCATGATTTACAGCCAGCCTTTTGAGGTTTGTCATCTGCAAATGATTCTGGCCAAGGAACTAAGCCACTTCATGTGGCTAAGATCTTCACAGAACTTGATTCACAGAGGCCGGTTGGACGTTCAGCAGCTGTAAGAGCGGAAATAATTTCCATTTTCTGTGCTCATCCTCACTTCTATTTCAGTCGCATGGATCAATGAAACCTGTGAATGACTACCTTTAAGCAGCTAAATGTAAAGCATTTAATAGTTTCCCTTTAAAGCTGCTACGTGTTGGTTTTAGGGCTGTTAAACTGACATAACAAAATATGTGGGTTATAACAGTCTGACGCTTATCATACACTATGTTCTTCACTAAAACGTTGAATTAACCCCCCCCACACACACCTCCCTTCTGAACCTTGCCACAACCCCAGGCTCCTGAACCCACTTGTACATTATAGTCCTTGATAATAAACCAACATCTGCAGAACTTACAAGTGCTTTACCCGAGTTAATTGAGTAAATTGAAGCAAGCTGCAGAGCAGTGCTGATCTATGATCTCCTGTTGAGGGCCCAGAAGGGAGACAACAGATTTACTGCATGGACAGTGGGCGGCCTTTTGTTCAGTCACTGGTTCATGGGAAGTTTGAGGTCAGCCGGGATTAAAATATCTTAGGGAACAAATGGAGTAATTTGAGTCCAATATGAGGAGTCTTCTGCTGGTGTTTTAACAAGGATCCAGGTGTGATTTATTTCATTTTAAAACCCATGTGTCTTTTTCACCTTTTTTGTTCTCATTCCCTATGAGATTCCCAAATAACATGAAGATGTTTTTTTTTTTAACAGGCATAGGCATGTAAACAAATACAAATGTGGTCATTCAGAGACTATGGCGTTTCAAACTATGATGCTGCTGCAGCTATATTCAACCAAATTGCATATAAATAAATACAATCAGGACAGACACTCTATGTAGGCAAAGTAAGCGGTACCAGTGCTAGCATCGCTTAGCTACACCCTACAAGCTAGAGCTATGGTAATAGGAAAGAAGATATGTTAAGTAAGCATGCATATCAGAGTCATTTGGACGGGGGCATAACAATTTTAGTTACCAGGGTCAAGAGTTTGATCCTGGTTTTCTCCTGAAGGAAAAAGCCAGGTGGCTAAGGTGGTCCTTTAATATGGTGATTGTGTTAAATTGAGCATTAAAGAGAACCACTCAAGGGCTCTAGTAAAACATGAGTGTGACTGACATTGATAGCCCCAAGAGTGCGCAGATTTTCAATCATGTGTACAAAGGCCTTGTAACTACTCCTCAATGTTTGTTTTGCCTCATAGGTTTTTATTGATAATATGGGCTTTAATCCACTTACTCCTATTGAAGTTTATTGCTCATAAAGTAACCTGCATGCTTGCTTGCTCAGAATAGCCAAGACTTGTGACTTGTAAAGACAAGGCGAAAGGATGTCAATTTGTAAGTAATAGAGTAACACAACATAACCTAACACGATTTCCCAGCCATTAAACGAAAGGGACATTATATCACTGATGATTTAACAAACCACTCACTTTACAAAATAGCTTGTTGGGTTTTTTTGTGTATTTTTAATCAGCTCTTAATTTTATACTTAAATGTGAGTGTTTCCCTAGTTGTGTTGTTGTGTAAACATTTGTAAACCTTGAACTTGACATATTATTATCATATTCAGACAGGAAGACACAGATTTGCAGTTTGAATTAATGTCAGAAGTAAGAGCACCTGAAAAATCATGTTGCCTGGTTGCGCAGCTTGCACAGAGAAGCTCTGTAGATAGTGTTGTGCTTCTGAATTTCTGTGTGGAAGTAAATTTTTCTTCAAAGAATATTTTAAATTTCCACAACCCTCATGTCAGTATTTCCCTCCTGTGAGTGATTGATATCACATGCAGTAAATATCACTGTACATTATATATGTGTGAACTTTTTAAATGTCAGCAAACGTCTTTTCAATTGCAACATGGCTGTAAAGTTTCTAGTAATGCTTGTTAAAGGTTCTCAGGTGAAGGGGAGGATTCACAAGTTGGATTTGTCCTCATCCAATCACTGCCTCCATTGTGGCGCCCTCCACCACAGTTTACTCAGTGTATTCGGGCTGTTGCTTTGGAGCTACTCAAATTATCCAAACCAGAAAATCGCTTCACTGCTTCTGGTTAGGCAACAGTGTAAAACACAAACAGCTGTTTTAGTTGTAAGAACACTTTCTTTGATTTATGTCTATAAATGAATGGACTGATGGTTTGATGGATGAGTGTAGAGAAGCCAATGGTTTTATCTGATATTTAATAATCAAATTATGGTTATTGTGAGAGAATTACTCCTAATTGGACTTACATACACTCTCTGACACAAGCTGTCCCATCTGTTCACAAACAAAAAAAATGAAGCATATGCTTTTATCGCTAAATATAGCAACATTTGGATCAATTCCCAAGTTGAATTTACGACCAGATATTTTTCATTTTCCATGTTGAAGCACACAAGTCTCATTATCGTGCCCAAAATACAAAGGCTATATTGTCTGTGCCAATAAATTTCCTCCTGATTGGACGCAAAATATAATTAGCCATGATGTATCAATGGGCTGCCAGCCACACCATCTCTTGAAAGCTTTCACGCCCAGGCATGGCCAGCCTTTGGCTCTGTGCCTCCCTCATTCACAGAGTCAGTGAGCAACTGCATAAAGGTTTCACAATGGGAAAGGGGAGGCAGTGACACACAGAGCAGAACAGGCCAAGAGAGGGCAAGGGAGGAAAGGTGGGAGAGGGAAAGGGGAGGGCGAGAGAAATAGTGGGCCAAACTCGTTTTCCGCTTGATGGGTTAGCTGCAGAGAATGCGCCTTTACTAGTTAAATGATTAAAGGGGGGTGGGAGGGGGACCTATGCTGCTCTGCTATTACTTCAAAGGTCTCCAAAGGCAGGTTAAATGAAAAGCAAATGTGTTGCCCTGCTGCTCAAATACCTCAAATGTTTTAGCAGGTGCAAGCAATGAAAAGGCGGGCAGTGACAGCAGTGTGCTGCACCTTGCTTGGGAATCGTGCACGCGAGCTCCTGTTTGGGAAGATGGATAATGTCTAAGTATCAGAGCCATGAAGGGGCGAGACGGGTCCAGCGTCTGCCGGTATGAGGGAGGTCAAGAGCTGCTCATCGCTCTCACTTTGAACTTTGTCCGACACGCCAGTGGAACGTCCGTCGGGTCTGGCTTCGCTGTTGGGATTTTGCTGTATTGGTTTGCCCTGCTCATTTACCGTTCAGAGTAATAATAGCAGAAACCCTGTGAAGTTGATGCCAGGAAGAAAAACTGAGAGTGAGAATATCAGAAGCAATTCTTTTTTTTTTATTCTTAGCTCATATTTCTTAGCAGAACAAGAGCCTTTTTTGCTTTTCTTGGTTGTTTCACAGTCACACATTACACACATTAGTAGTAGTCGTAGTGGGCGCTGTACTGTTATATTGCTTTATTACTACTGCTACTCTGCTATTTGGGTCACAGGAGGTGGTGGAGTTGAATGGGACTACAGTATATCATATAAAGAGCTGGTTCTACTGTTCTGGCCTCTTCGCTTGTTTGTAAATGGGGCCCTATCTTTTAATGTAATGTATAGTACTCCAGTATCACCCACTGTGACCTCAAACTAAACATACTGTATACTGAAATCTTACAGCTTCAACGTGCAACAACTGAGCAATTAACTGAGCAACTTAAAAAAAAAAATAGATCTTATCTGTGGTTTGAACAGCATATACATTCAGTCCCTGTTGTGGATCCTTCTTATGAATAAACTAGCTCTTAGTTATGTATATCACCAGGTTCATCACATCACATAGTCAGTGATTACGGGCCTCCTACAGGAACAGCAATTACTGCGGCTTGGTCATTATCACCTCATAACATCACCTGGTCTCTTCATATCAACACAGGCTACATAGCTGTGTATTACTTGGTGTTAGGTCACAGAGTGCCTCTGCTGCATTAATGCTGTATAATTTGTTCATTATAATAAGTGTGAACATAATCGGTTCTGATAAGCACATTCGTGACACCTTTTGTTCCAACGTGTTTGGGTACAAGTGATAGAAGTGATGGCAAATAATAGTTCATATTAGAGGAGTGCAAATGTTTTAGACTCCATTACTGTACTGTATAGTACAATATGTGGTTTCATAATTGTGTTTAAATCATTTATATCATCATCATCAACACTTAAAAAAATTACAAGGAATATTGTGGATGACGGCCAAATTGTCAGGTTATCTAATATCAGGTGAAAATATCATGAGGTTTGTCACCTGCAAATAATTCTGACTAAGGAACTAATAAGTACTATCATTACTCAATTGAATGTTTACATTCGTTGGGTTGTTAGTCGCTTCCAAACTAAGCTTAGCTTGACGCAAGTCTTCTACATTGCATACAATTGTAAAATTAATATTTGCTAAATTTAAAGGTCAAATGCTGCTGTCTCCTGCTAAAAACGTACAGTGCCTAATAATTGGGGGGATCTGACTCTTGACCAGCGGAAAGAATGAGCAAACATATTCCACCTGCAAAACCGCAGCAATTAGTATTAGCACTTTCCAATTAAAAGCAAATGTGATGCAGTGCAATCATAAACATGTTTTAGAGTGTGTTGAAAGCGTCAAACTCTAAATTTGTTTTTATAAGTTTTAGAGTAATTATCATAATACTGACAAACAGATGTTTGTGCATTTGCCAGTATTAAATCCTTTGTTAAACATCCTCCTCAGTGTATCACACACTAACTCAAACATGCATTTTCTGAATTTACTCTCAGTCTTTGTGTGGTTGAACAAACATCCAGTATGATGTAAGTGAAGCAGGAGGAACCGAGGAGTCCTGCTTTGCTTAGTTTGCTCTGTCTCATTTGTAAATTGTAGATCCAAGATGTCAGCTAATCCTTGCAACATTTTCCAGAGAGATTCATTCATTCACATTGACACTCTTGTGGCTTCCAGTGGTGTGGTGGGGAGCCTCTCAGAAGTCAGACTTACATGGGCTAGCAGCTGAGATGGCCTACATTATGGAGCTTATGGCCCGTGGGGGGGCTGCTTGAACTGCACAGCGTCAGATGTTGAACTAAAACCTTCTGCAGTGTAAACATGAATGTAATAACCTATAAAATCTTACCTGTTCTAAACTACAGGAAGAAATCAATGATCTTGGATTATTGTAATTTTTGCTAAAATTAAATTATGAAAAAAAAGATGAATGAATGGAGTCAGATACTAACCCTGTGGCCTGCCCTGGTGGAAGGAGGGCGGGTTAATGTGGTTATGTTTTCCAGCAGAGCAGTAATGTCATGCGTATTATATATCAACACATTATTGACATGGACACAGTCAGATAGAAACCGCACAGCAGCAGCAGTTACAAACTCAGACAATACAAACTCCTAGTGATACCACTGACACAGGGGTGCACACCTTACTACAGCATAGCTGGATTGTTCCTTCACTGTGATTGATGATGGTTCTTCCTATATAAAAGTGTGTGCAGTTTGCAGAGTTTAGCTGGGGTAGAATATTATGCAAAGAGGCATCTCTACCAAAAGAGTTTTTTTGGAGGGTCAGGTTGAGCATTTACTGATGGAGCAGCAAAAGGAATCTTGGCTTCTGCACTTATCTGGTGTGTGTGGAGTGTGGGGTACTTTCCTCCCTCTTTCCTCCATTTCTTCTCTATCTCTGGCACCAAACTTATCAAAATAATGTGCAATAAGATCATTTTTTGGCTTGTGCCCGACAAACTGATATAAATTTCAATCTGGGTCCGACAGAAGTTTTCATTTTGCCAAGAGTGCAAAAGCAGGCACGTGTGGGCACGTGTGTGTGTGTGTGTGTGTGTGTGTGTGTGTGTGTGTGTGTGTGTGTGTGTGTGTGTGTGTGTGTGCGTGTGCGTGTGCGTGTGCGTGTGTGTGTGTGTGTGTGTTGGGAGGTGAACTGTACACGTCTTGTGACACACAAGTGAAAATGTGAGCATGTGAAGAGCAGTTGGACGTAAAAATGGGCTGTTTTTTTTAAACAACGCCACAATGAACCAATAATACAAGATGACCAATAAACCACTAATTCTTTCATGTGCTGGTAGACTTTTGATCCAACGCATTGCCTGATTCATTTTAATAGCTGAGGATCATTATCATTGTTATCATCACCACCTGTTGGGACCCAGTGCACTTCATCTGGGGAACTGTCGCACTTGAACATGAGCCGCCTTCTGTCAGGCGTCTCCTGTCCTGAGTCACAGGCGGAGACAGTGAGCAGCAGCAACCTCCAGCTCCGGTGCCATTCACTGGTATGATGCCATCGATGCCCTGGACCAGTTTGGCACCGGCGGCAGGAGCAGGAATCTTGCACCCTCATTACACCTCAACCACTCTAATTACAACCTGCTCAAGAGCTGTCACCCTACACCTCGCGGTGACAATGACAGCGCCTCCTCTTAGAGGCCTGGCCAGCTTTTTGTACTAAGGTGCAACACTACACCCCTGTAAATAAATGACGACCCTCCTGCAAAGGAGCAAACCGCCGCCTACACTACCTGTGATCAGCTGGAGGCAAACATTTGCACTTGTGTAAGGCCTAAACGCGGTGTTCTGCTGAATTCTGACGATGACGATGGTGAGAAAGATTTAATATATTCAACTAAATTATGATGAAACCGAGCTGGATTCTTTCTGGCCCTTCGCTGAGATTCATGGAGGAGAAATCCATTTACACAACAGGCACCGAATTCGGCTATGAATGTGTTCCACGGTGTCCTATCACACACACATTATTGTTTGAGATCCTGTGTTATGCTGACAAATCCTCTCGTGGCAGCAATCACCTAAGCGTCTTCCATGAAAGGGATGTACATATTCCTCCACTTATTTCAGAATTTATTGTGTTCATCACTAATCCAAAGATGGGTTTCTCATGTAATACCCACCATCTAATCATTCTTAGTACTCCAATGACTTGTTAGACAAGATCCCGTAGACTGTAATTGTTTTGTCAATTGGTCCCATAGAAAAGCAAGCAAAGATTAGAGGAGAACAGAGACGAGGACATTATTTTGAAAGGTAAAAAAATTCACCTCAATACTGCTGCAAATTTAAATATATAAATTAATTCTGAATTCAAATGTAGTTTGAATAATACATTGGATGCATTGACTAAGCCTATGTCTTCATACACCTTTACAACAACATTGTTTTGATAAAGCGCCTGACTTTTGAGCTCCCTGACAGCGAGCAGCGCTGCCTACTGTATGTCCTCGCTCAACCTAAACATATTACACAGCATAATGTTTTTATAAATGTCCGTATTAGGCCGCGAAAATCTTAACAGGTTTATGACGACCATTTAGCATCATGAGAGCGAAGCTTAACATGGCCATGTCAAGATAACATGCAAGCGCCCGTGTTGTTTTCATTGGCTGTCAGCACAGATTTTACAGTGGCTGCGGGGAAAAGGGGGCATGTGCGCTTAAGACGCTCCTGCAAGGGCTGTCATTGCAGGAGAGCCGGGACGAGGACAGGGAGGCGCAAAAATAGAACAAGAGAGACAGAGGAGCTCTCCCGTCCAAAAGGATGATGAGGAAGAATAGAGCACAGTGGATCATTTGACTGGAGCAGGGGGATAATATGGGAGCAGTATTTTATTTGAAACGGCAGATCTCCCCTCATCCGAGCCTCGTTCAGACATCTGCGCTGCTCCGAAAGGAGAGCGCGGCGATGCTGAAACTAGGTGGAGCTATTGCTTACATCTGCATCCGCCAGTGAGGAATCAGGGCCAGAGGAGGGGAGGGCGGAAGACAATGTTTAGGAAATGAATGCGGTGCAGGGCTGGGTTACAGCCTGGAAGAAGACCTCAAGGGCAGGAGGAGCAGCGCTGTGAACTGTGCACCTGTCACACAGGATCTAGTGGTTCTCAGACTTAAAGTAGAGCTTTAGGCCGCCTCGTTACTGGGGAGCACGAGGAAACGTCTGTGTGGTTCATTCTTTATCGAATTGGTGCTCCACTACAGCCCTAAAGATGACACCCAACAGAAATTAATCTATAGGGAGATTGTGTTGCAGTAATGCTGAGTTGAAATTTGCAGACTAAATTACTCTTTGGCTCTATCTCCCCCATCACCCATGCATCATAAAAGCAGGGGTTTAGTGTGAGATGAGTAATCTCGCTCCAGCATGCCTCTCTTCTGCTGCTCCCCCTCACGCCATAATCGTCAGAAGGCAAGCCAGCTTAGTCAACCCTGTGCTACGGGCCAGGATAATAATTGCTGTATTAATTGGTGTTGTCCAGGCTAGACAGAATATAAGAGATCCCACTGGGGCTAATAATTAATGTTTTTTACCCTCTCTTTCTCTCTCCTCCTGTTCAGCCGCCGCCACCAGAATCACACACACACACACACACACACACACACACACACACACACACACACACACACACACACACACACACACACACACACACACACACACACACTCCCGCGCCGTCTCAGCCCTCTTTATTTACTGTATCATTAGGAAAGGGCATCGGTAGCTCCATCAGTTTGCTGAGCGGGACGATGACGCCTCACAAGAATATTTTTAGGACGACGGCAGTATCGCCTGTGCCTTAATCTGACGCCGCTGAAAGCTGTGGGTGTCGTGTCTTCCTGGGCTGCTCACTTATCTGTGGGGATGAGGGGTCATGTTGAGGCCTGATGCAGAAGCCTGGGTTCCTTGATTCGAGTCCGGTGCACTGCTACACATTAAACCTAGCGCCGAACGCTGCCATCGGGCTGCGTTTTGCACAGTAAGCCGCGGAGAGGTGTGCACCATGTTTTACTGCTCTTTGTTCTCCTACCCAGATGGCTGCTGTGCTACTGCCCCTCCTGGTTTCAAACTGCTTAAGTTCCTTGTCGAAGCCCAGTGAGTCAGTCTGTGTGAGTGATTGCCAGGGGAGGAGAAAAGCGTTTTATGGAAGGCGCGCAGGAGCTCACGGCAGTTTTACGTGGCCCTCCACATTCAGGAAACATATAATCACAGGCTGTATTATGTGCTGTAGTATCATGTCAGAGAGTGTGGTGACTACACAGGACGGCTGAATGCGCTATTACAGCATGTGTTCCAATTGTAAAATGATGATTATACTCTATGATCCTTTTAATGACAGATATGGGGATTTTTTTTCTGCTCAGCTGGTATTTAGCACATATCTCAGTGTGGTGCTTTTAAACACATCTCACAATTTAAGGGGGAAGGAACACGAATTTGGAACTAGTTTAGAGGAAATTGCCTAATAGCAACGTCTCTGGGTTATTTTCAAATTTAAGCCCAACTGCACACTAACTTACACATCTGTCATGGCTTTAATTTAGTGACCCCCTGTGGTGCACTTGTTCATTTTATTTCTTTCGTTCTTTCTTTGCTCCCAGGATGAAAAAGAACTGATTGAGGAAATAACCTTTTCTTTTTGGGGCCTGATTGAAGGTCATTCAAATATGAGTACCTGCGCTGCGGAGATTAGGCGGCCGGGTATTAACAGGCTTCATTTCATGTCATTCGAGGTCATATCTGGCATGTCACAGACACTGTCACCTCCGTCTTTCCTGTTGTCCTCGTCCCAGACTGTTTACTGTACGTCTTAACTGTAGTCCCAGCTCTTGTGTAGCGACGCGCACAGGGAATTGACCAAGGCGAAGTGCGACTCCATGGGAAAGGCGCCATGTAGAGGCCTTACTGTGTTAATAGACCTGTCAGGGTTATTTGACCATCTGCTTTAATTACAGGTAGTGGCACACTCACAAGCTAATACCTAAGTGACACCCGTGTATAGGCGCAAATTGGTTTCCACTTGAGGAACCAGGGTGGGCTGCAGATCACACTAACAGCGTGAGTAGGCCTCAAGCACAGCACAATCAGCTAGAATGTCTGAACTACTCAATCATATCAGTGTTTATCTTTTCAATTTCATATAGTGGATATACTTACATAGTCCCTGTTTCTAGGACAAGTTAAAGAATATTTGTTTTTATACTATTGGTCAATCAGTGATTGTGCAGATGCCAACTGTTTTTCCATAACTTGGCCATAGTTTGTGTGAGCACACACAGGCTGTGGGACGCACCTTTTTCAAAGGCAAAGGTTTATGAAGCCTTCAGGGCAAATCAAACATTCCTGACATGCCCCGTTTTACACCACACTGGTCGTTATCCTGACGGAAGCCTTGCGTTTCCTACGTTGAGCTTTCAGTAAAAGCTGCTGGGTTTGTTTTCTGATTCCCATTCAGAGCTGGAAAGTCACACTGAAACTGGGGCCGTTTTGGCTCCGCAGCGCAGCTCTCTGCTCCAGCAGAATTCCCTGTTTGACATCTGCAGCAGGCCAGCGCCTCTGCTGAGGCAATGACACAAGGGGAAACCTTCAGTATTACTTTTCACTTCTCACTCATACTCACCTCTGACTTATGGGTGTTACCTGGGTGAACTATCAGCTAATCAGCTTTCCACACATATCTGCCAAGTGTGGACATTTTGCCTGTTTTTCTTTGTTCTTGTGATCCCGTGCAGAAAAGGGTGCTTAAATCAAATAGTCATTAGCAGAACAGATTGTCTTTTATTCCACTGTGTCTTTAGGATAAACAGGCCTGAGTGCTGACATATGATCTCTTCAACTAACACAGTCCATCCTGAGCGACTGATGGGTGGAATAGTAATCAGGGGAGCGGTCACGTGGAAGACACACAGGAAACCGCCCACAGAAAACAAACCTAAACTCCTACACGTACACTCGTACACGCACGTACAAGTCTTTGTATGTGGAATATTTAGTACTTCAAGGCTTAATAATCGCCAAACGACTGTATGCGTTCTGTATTGGCTGCAGCATTTTGAGGCACGATGTTAATCTTCTGAAGGTGGTCTAACACAAGGAGACATCGAAAAGGGGGCGGCTCTCGTTCTGAGGCCAACACCGTCTAATGTTGCCTTTTCATTCAAGCTAAACGTCTGTCTTTGTGATCTCTTCCTGCAGGAGCCTGGTGTTCCGTCAGCCTCCCAACCCAGGCAATAACTGTCATCAATTAGTCTGATAAATTACGTCCAAAACAATGACATGTTTAAATGGTCCAATTTAGCTCAAATCCTAAATGAGATATTACATCAAAAGCCAGCCGTTCCTCTCTTTTAGCCCATTTAAAGAGGCATACTGGCTTCCTGAAAGCGTTTTAAAGGTTATGATTTCCTCAGATGATAAAGCAGTACCTTTTAATGAAATTCTAATTAGTAATTTCATGGACTTTGTTACCCACCATATCTGATTAGTGCACATTTTCACAGGCCACTTTAATTAAGCACACTTACTGTACAGTTTTAAACGTTCCCCACTTGAAGATGGAGCTTAACACGTCAAATAAGTTACTTTGTAAACACAAATGTTGCAATTTCCTTTCTTAATTAGATTAATTTTGAAAACATTTCTCCTTTATGTGTTTGTGAAAATGTGCTTTTTTCCACTTCTGTAGCTCGTGGCCTTGAACATGAAACATGAAGTGATGATAAGTTTCTCATTACCTAACATGATTTTTGGTTATTATTTTATATGATGACAACACAATCAGCAGGCTGCAGTTTTTCCTCATTTGTGCTTTTTTGTGTGTTTTCTTCTTTGTGGAATTTGGAGTCTGGGCTCTTGCTTATGATAGCTGCATATAACGCTTAGATGGGTGTTTAATTGGTCCGATATTTTGAAAGGTGATAGCTTGACAATGATACACAGAACAGCTTCAGTGTGTCTGTCTCAGGCTGTATGCACCATGTAACCACGCATGCTTTTTCCAAGTAGGTTTCATGTCTCCCGTCCTATTTTGTCAGAGCCAATTACACACGGTTGGTGAGCTGAGGCTCGGGGACTGCTGACCAAAGAGCCCCGAGACATAATCTGATTTCACTTTCATTCAAATCGTTTTCCACTTTGAGATCTAATCCTGGTTTCACAATATGAACTCTGACCTTGAATATCAACCGGACTGCAGTTGCTATTTAACGTTCATCAGAATTCGGTGTGGGAGTCTTCCCCTCACAGTGGAGTGCTTTTGACACAGCCTTCACCCAGCTGCCCCACAGTGGGCCCCAGTGGACTCTCTCAGGTCCCTAACCACACAAGTGTTTCCACGGCGGGGGAAACTGTTTCAGTCTGACTGACATCCCAGTGTTGAGGAACACGGTTATAAAAGTGCACAAAGCGTGACAGACCACCTTGGCCCTACCTCCTCGCCCCATCTCTCCTTTTAAACATGGAGTCCACCCTGTCAAGTCACATGCTGGAGCTGTAATTTAGACTAATAATTACCAGACATCACCACAATGAAACATCAGTGTCTGAACTTCTTTGGACTAAACTGAATTTTAATACATTTGGAAAAGGTTGGCCAGAGGCAAGGACCCCGCACACTGGGAAAAGCAGCGCACATGTGGAAGCACTTTGAGAAGTGATAAATGATTTGAAATCCACAGCGTCCCTGAAAATGGAAATTAGGGCGAACAGGTGTTAAATGGGAACCACTGGTGCATTTTGAACAAGGGAAAGAAAATGTCCCGGGTCTTTGGGGCCAGATGTGACAGGGCCTGGCCTGGGAGAGGGAGGGAGGGCGTTGCCTGAGGTGTGTGATGTGTGGAGGCCTCATGTGCCTGACCTCCTCTGTAAGAAATAACAGATCACTTGTCTCTTGCTGTTCTGGAGGAAAAGGCCTCTTATGCTTCTCCTTGCAGCTTCTTTATGCCACATAAATAGAAATGTGATGAGTTTAGCTTCGGCACAACTCACTTTAGAGTGTAAAGTGATTTTTAGCGGTGATCCGTTATACGTGAGGTATTCCTGCTGGAGAGTATGATAATAGCAGCTTCAGCCTGCACTTTCTCATCACCTCTGGCATTATTGCTAATTTGTATGGGTGCCATCTTTAACATGGATAATTGCCATAAATTGGAGCTTTATTCACAGTGGGTCAGGAAGTGGCCAAGTATAACAGCCATCAAGTGAGTTGGACTAATTTCCCCTCAGCTCTGCCTCATATTCTAACTCGAATGTTTGAGCAAGGGGAGCTGGGCTATGACCTAAATGCTCATGATTTCAGCCACATCTTGCCTGGGGTCTGTTCACCTTAGGGAGCTATTTTAAATTTGATGAGTCATTACCATTGTCAGATATAATGAATGAATAACAAATGGGCAAATGTTGCTAGTGTTACAGAAAATAACTCAAGTAGTTAGGAAGGACACAGGATTGGGTTTCATTGTTGGAGCGGGAATGAATACGCTCTAATTTTAGCCAGTGGAGCAGCTGACTCCAGGTCAGTCCCTGTGCCCACCTAAATATCTGGTTTTCTCCTGAACACACACCTACTAACACTGTCTTGACTTTTCCCCCGTTCCTCCTGTCAATCTTGCGCTGGCTGTCCATTACATGGAAACTTTCTCATACCCCGCTGAATTGTTCACTTGTTTCAGACTGAAACGCTCAGATTGTTTTGTCCCAGCTGTCAAAACAAGAAGAGTCCAGATTAGGCACGTTTGGAGTCTCGGGTAATGTCGACGGTGCATTATGTATCGCCTTGACCTCAGGATCCCAGAAGATTCCGGATCACGATGATTACTATGCTGATCTAGAAAGTGGACAGCTGTTGGGACTCTGTGGTATTTCAATAGTACAGACTTCATACTAATAAAGTGGCACAGTGCCCAGATGGAGCCTAATCCTATCTATACATCAACATAAGTTAACCATTTCATTAACCCTGCTGTACTAACCACTGCTGTGGGAGGCTGCACTGCCGCATTGTTTAGCCATGACACCACAGTATGGGAGTTTAATTGGCTATTCCATTAATAACATGGGCAAACTAATTCAGTAGAACCTGTCCTCTTTAAAGCACGGGAACAAAGAGTAGGAGGGTGGAAATCAATCTCAGCTTTGTGCCTGAGCCACTGACCCGTTCATGCTTTGAAGATTGCTGCTGTAAAAAAAAAAGCATCTGAGAAGTTATTTAACTACAAACAGAGCCTACCTTCCCCATTCCAGCTGCATAATCAGGCATAATAAGTGACTGCAAAGGTCCACTTAATGTATTTCTAACACTGGAGACCTGCTAATCCTGTCAGGGGGAATGAAATGGAGGGGGGAACCGTGCAGAAGCCCAGCCATGGAGCTGAGCATTTAACTCCATAACCATGCAGGCAAATGCCTGGGCGCCTTTCACACAAAAAGAGAAAGAGAGGGAGAATAAGCCCAGCTTCATATTTCAACCCAAAGTGAGGATCCATTTTTCCGCTTTAGTGGCCATCGAGGAACAGTGGGAATAACAACAACAGCAGCCACGGCAGTAACAGCCTGTCTCACTGGGCTGAGTCCTCATAAACCTCAGCCATTATCACTCTCTTTATGGGCTTTTAAATAGAGAGCCCTTCAAATCAGCCATGTGTGCTCCCTGAGGTGAACACCAGCCTCCTCGCTTTTCTGCCATTTGGAACATTTTGTGCTTTTCTACCTTGATTAATTGCCTCTACTTTTGTTTTTTAAATAACTAGTGTACACGTTTTTGACGATACATATTTGTCGGAACTTGACACTTTTACTTTACAGCTATTTTCGTCGCCGAATAAAACGGGACATAAGCGGAGGGAAATGCGGAGCATCCGAGCGCGGCCGCCCTGCAAATAATGGAGGCATAAAAAGGGAAGAAAACAAACAAAGAGTCCCACAGCAACAAACACAGTGAGACTCATCAGATATCGCGTTTTCCCCAGCTTTGTTTGTCAGAACACCTTTTATGGTGGTCTTTGAAATGCAGGGGCCCCATTAACAGTTCAAGCATATAATCACATCTCCGTAATGAGGTATTAATTAAGCGAGGGGCATCTATTGGCCTGCTAAACAGCCTCATAAACAATTGACAGGAGATTTGTGATTTTTGACTCCCTGACACCATTAAACAAATCAATATTGGGTTTTGCAGACAAGCTCTCCGGCTGGCTCTCTCTGGTCTTTGCCAATCAGCTCTGTGGAATACTAATGAGGGAATTAACTGCCTCCTATTCTGCATGTGTCCCATCAAACAGATCCTTATCAAGTGAGTCTCATTTGCATGGAAGAAGACTCTGCTTTGTAGGTAAAGATTTCTCAATATGTCACTCATTATGCCGTCCCAACTCAATCGTACTTGTCTCGTGTTCTTCTTCAGAGCCTTGAATGGCTCCATGACCACAGTGGACACGCAAACACGCACACGCGCCGCTGCCCTCCGTGTCCAGAGTGTTCGTTTGGTCTAACGGCCCTGCGCCGACACGGCACGAAGATGTAACCTCGTTTGAGTTTTTAAGTGGCACGTTTATCCTCAGTATTTCCACTGAGATTTCTCCTGCCACGACTCCGTCTTTGAAACGGCTGCCTGTTTGTTGTCGCCTGGCATTTCGCTCCTGCAGTAATCTTGTTTGATGAATATTGCGCTTAAAGTGTTTAATGATGTTTGCTTTTTAAATTACAATGCTGAGTCGGCCAAACCTGCTCTTCAAATGAGTGTTACACAGACTAAAATAGTTTGTGTGTGTGTGTGTGTGTGTGTGTGTGTGTGTGTGTGTGTGTGTGTGTGTGTGTGTGTGTGTGTGTGTGTGTGTGTGTGTGTGTGTGTACCTATCTTGTGATTGTTAAGGAGCAAAGAAGCTGCTCACTACAAACGGATGTTTTCGAGAGTGGACCTGTGTTTGTTTTCTATGTAAATCACGTCTTGTACTGATGCCATTCCACTGCTCAGCATTTGGTGGCGGTACCGTGGCAACAAACAGAGCCACGTGCCAACAGATTAGCTGAAGAAGAAGACCGTTAGCCAAGAAGCATGGATGTCAACAACAAACAACTTAAAATATTATTCATAATTGGCCTGACAAATGTTTTACAAGTTGTCACATGTTTTATGTATGTGCCTGCTCACAACAAGCCCCTCTGCAGACGTGAACACAGACAGGAGACTGGCAGAGCAACAACTGAAACCGAGACACACGCTAGTTTATTACTGCAGTATGTGAAAACGAGCCTTTATACCAAGAAAATAACTGCGTATACACACTCAACTGTTTAGTAAGCAAAGCTGCTGTTGCTCATTTGGCATAAATCATATATCTGTTTTTATAAGGTAAAGGTAAACTTTACCACAGTTCTCATAGATCTGAAGTTCTTTTCATTATAGCGTCTTTACTTTCCTCACTGGATCCTTTCATTATATGTAGAGCTCCTCAGTTTAATTAGCATATTAGATTGTCCTATAATAAACCAAAGTATTCATGCTTTTATTATGCTTTTATTTATTAAATCATTTTCACTGTTAAGTTTCCCATTTCAGGCACATCTTTACATTTTTTCCAAATTGTAATATTAACATAACAGTTTACTTAAAGACAAAAACTAAATGAAAAGCGCTGCGGCATGATTTGGTGCTGCATTCATTGCTTTTCCTGCCACGTTTGGGTTTCTGCAGGTGAGTTCAGAATAACAGAGCATCTAATTTAATCTATCTTGGGAGTGTTTTCCGCACTGCTCACCCCATGAAAATGAGTGACAGGGGATGGCCTGTTGTCTTTGTGCTGCGTGTGTGGCCGCGGGGCGGTGAGTTAATGCAGGAGATTGACTCTTAATTGCAGTGGGGAACGCTCATCTTTTCTCTTTAATGAGACGAGGACAGAGCCTGGAGATTTTCTCATCACACAAACACACTCCTGCAGCAGCCAGGTTAAGTGCTGTTTAGATTATCGGTTTCCCTGCATATGACTTTTTTTATTCCTGAGAACTATGTCTCCGATTGTGAACACATGGATGAGGTGGGAGTAAAGGGGGGATGTGTGCTTGCTGGGGGTGACGACTGGGGAGGGTGGGTGTCTCTGAAGCGAGGCAGTCACATGTGTAAGTCCAGAAGAGGCAGGCCTCAGTCCAAGGGGCTAGCGAAGCCTCTCCATTGAGCCTAACAAGGCAGATGAGAAGACCATTTATGGGATCACGTTTCATTTGCATTTGTCCAGCCTCCAGATCAAAAGGAAACCTTAATTTGAAGGCTGCACCAATAGAAAGTGAGTGTTTCCTGACGGATACAGATGTTGCGGGTGAGGCAGTAGAGGCAGTAGAGGAGAGCAGTGGAGCAGTGCTGTGGGCCTGTCTGTCTGCTTGTCTGTGATTCTGGAGGTGGGGGTTAACCTCCGCCTAAAGAATGACCACTGGCTCCCCATGATGCATAACCGTGAGGGATTAGAGAGCACAAAGCAGCAGACTGTTTGGTGGAGCACTAAAATGTGCTCCTTTGGGGCTCATTGAAAAATGATTGCCGATTAAGTGTTTGAAGTCTGCCAAAGACGAGTGTGCGTTTTTAGTGGGATGACGATGAAACTCTATCTTTCCTGCTTATGCAGGCAATTTTCCTTCTCTTTTTCCACTAACTGTACCATGATGTGTGTTCTCTTGTCGTGCCTGGAGTTGAGGTTGCCAAACTCATTTCACCTCTTGGACCCCGGCTTGACTGGAAGCCAGACAACCAAAAGTGATAAGAATGAATTAAGCTGTTACTCTCCAGCGGGAATGTTATTATACCGCCAGAGAGAAGCATTGATTTCCTTATGAGAACAACAGGTGAGCTTGTAGAAAATAACATCGCGTCTGCCTAAATAGCAGGTAACACAGAGAGTATGAAGATAAAATTATGTTTATGGAAATAGAGGATAAACTTCCATAACTTATTTCACAAATGATTTATTGGGTAATGTACTAATGCTATATTTAGCACGCTATAGTAGCGATAATTTACTAAGAGGGCCTATTTAGGCAACAGTTGGGATTGCTAAAATGTTTTATTTTTCAAAGTGTATTTTTACAACATGATTTGCAGCTCAGTTTGTTTTAACGTCCGACAAAGCAGTTAATTGTAACATTTAAAAAAATTCTAGGAACAGAATAATGAAGGTGGGGTCAGTCAAAGTCACCCCGCGAAGACATATGGAATCGAGCTTCCTTTGATTAATTGAACCCCTAAGAAGACTGATACTCTCGAGTGAACCGGAGGAAATAATTTGTGCGAGAGACAACGTTGAGAGCGATGACAAACATAGCTTAGTGCTTCCCTGGTTGCACCTCAATTCCCGGCGATGTCAGCTTTGAAACTGCAGCGCTCCTCAATATATTATCGTGTTACACTCATTTGTTTTCATTATTGCATCAAAGAGGAGCTGGTCATGCAGCGGCCATTTTGGGCTCTACGGAGGCCTAGAGAACAAATGTGACTCCGGAGTCACTTCGGGGTTACACAAACAAAGAGGAATCTGCAGTTTAATGAAGGGTTAGGCTCACATTCTTATGTTACTACCTAAAGAGAGCGGCCACTGGACTGGAGAGCGAAGAAAGGACTCGCTTTTGCTCTGGACTAATATGTTAATTTGTATATGAGGTTCAAGTTCAGCAAAGCAACCTTCCATCCTAGTACAAAACCTTAAGCTCGCTCATGTTTGCAGTAAAAAATGATTTAACTGGACATGAAAGCGGCGTTTTCACCCGACTAGTGTTGGTCAACAATACCAGAGTTTTGTTAAAGAGCTGTAAAAGGAGCTGAGTGGGGTATGTTAAGTAGCCTCACAGAGAAGCTGCAGGGCGAGGGGTGAAGGGAGAGGCCGGCCCCGGCGGGCAGGTGGAGGTAAGCTGAGAGGCGTACCACCCAAGGGGAGGATGAACTTGAGACGCGTCCCTCACTGTCCTGTGAAGGTGCAGGTCAGCAGACAGCCCCGCCGATCGGCCGCCGGGCCCCAATCAGGAGCGAGGCCCGGACCCCTCTTCCCTCACATGAAATGAAGCCACCGGCGGGCCGGGTCACTCGCAATTAGGACTCATAAAATATAATCAAAACCTCAAAAGCCGGGCTGCAATACTCGGGTGGTCGGGGCGGAACAGAGCCCATCTTTGTGCCGGCGGGAGCGTCTACTCACGCGTGAAACAGACACACCTTGTCCCTGTGCCTGAGACGTGTCCCTCAATCAACTCGGAAGCCGAGCGCTTTGAAAAGCTGCCGCAGTCGCAGACATCTGCTGGAAAAAAAGGAAAAGAAAACACGTCATTTCATTTAGAAAACTGTGATTCACGCACCTTAAGTGTCACAACCCCCGTATGGGCCCTTCTCCGCATTCTATGGGGCTTTTGTGCTAATCTGTCTAAGACATCAGAATATGGCGATAACCTCCTGTAAGCCCAGAGGTTGTTTGTTTTCACTAGCATCTCTATCTAAGGCAGATTTATTGTTTGCCTTTTGGAATCCGCCGATTAAGGCGGCTGCAAATTTGTATTTCTGTTGTCTGAGGCCTGCAGCCAGGATTAAGAGCGTTTAGCATTGTAGACTACCTGCTCCCCTTTAAACAGGGCAGAGGAAAAAGACATGTAACGCTGAGTTGGTGTAATGTTTGCCATCTTCATCTAATCGTTCCTAAATGACTCAGTTGCTTTCATACATATACTGTGTTAAGGAAAGCGGGCTTCCACTAGAAATATAAGAATCCTTTAATAAAATATGTATGACACAGGAAGTTTCATCCAAACTTTATTCAGCTCCTCTGACAGACAGTTGTGCATAGAAATGACTAATAAGTAATATTTGGTTTCATTTACGTCAGAACTCACCTCTGACATAAATCAAACGTTATTAAGGGTAAAAATTATAGCTACACCTGCATGTGCGATTGTGGTTTTGACACCAATGTGACACACGACGCCAGAAGGTATTTGGAATGGCCCATGCTTTTTGACACTCATTACCGGTATTACAAGAACACATCAAGCGTGAACATATTTCCCATTTCTGCAGTACAACTTGAACAAAGCGTTACATTATAGCCCAGGAATCTCCAGGACTTCTTCTGCCCCGAGCGGCACCCGCGGGGGACATCTCCGCTCCCCGCCTTATTACACCTGCCCGTCAAACATTGTCTCTCGACATTTTTCGCTCCACAACAAACAGGGTTCGAGGTGTTGCCGGGAATGAGTCAGGCTGTGCAGACATGCTCCGCTGAGAGGAAGCGTTCTGTCAGAGGTGGTGGTGCTTTTGAAAGGAGATCCAAGCGATGATGTGATGAGCAGGTAATAACTCATTCTAAATGAGTCATCATTTAACTCCGACGTGCTGATATTCATACTGATAACAGCTGCAAGTCCGAGGAAAGCGATGGTCCTGTGTGTTTGCAGTAGCAGCGATGCTGTTGTTTTTAATGCTTTTCACCTAGATTTCTTTTTACAAGCATAACTTGTTTTAAGATGGGACAGGGGGAATAAACGTCAGCTTGTCGAGTTTACTGCTGAATATGTGTTGCATTAAGTCTTCCTCTCCGGAGTTTCTAGGCTGTCGAGTCTTCAGGTGAATGGAAGCTGGTGGGCAGTGTGGGAGCTCTTCTGTAGTCAAACCTCAGCATGCTCTGACAGTCGCTCACAATCCTGTTAAATAAGCAGGGGCTTGTAGCACATCAAGCAGATTCAATGGGACCAGAACCCACGTGAAACCCCGGGAAATTATACGCAATCCCTAATACAGGCCAAACCTATGATGTTAGGATGTTGCATTTAGCAAATATGAAACAAGAACTCAAAATACTGTAGACATCTGGAAAATTCACACGTGCAACTGTCTGTCCAACAAGATTATTATTTGCTGGAAAATGTACGCGTGGAACACTTTCTCTGTTTAACAAATACGAGGATGATTTGTGTCAAGTTTTCCAAAGGTGCGTACTCTAAAGCACACAGTGTGACCGCGTTGTAAATTTGCGAAGGTAGCGAGTGTGTCAGGAAAAAGGAAAAGTTTATTTTTCCTCCACCTTAGCTCTGTCATAAGCTATTTTCTGCTCCACTGCAAATCCTAATTGATCGAGCTCAATCTTAGCTTTACATTACATGGGCAGATGACATCATTTGATACTGATATTTTGCGCGGCTCCTGCGGGCTAATGTTGTTTTGTCAGCTTTATGGCAACAGACAAAAGCATGAGTACACAGAAATCAAGTGTATAAATGTTTAGACAATCATTATTTTAATTTAAAAATGTTAAGGTTGACTTGCCTTTGGTGCAAGGTGCCAGTCATTGTTGGATGGTGACAGCACAGGTGTTCCTTTGGTGTATTTAAGGCTCTCGTGCATCAGAAGGTTAAGTCAGAGTGAAAAGACAATGGTCTAATTTATTAGATATGAAGACCAGGTTCCTTTAAATCCTGGCTTGTCTCACATGGTCCTTTTATCTTCTCAGCTGTGAAGCAATGGTGGGAAGCGTTTTTGAACGGTCTGTCATTTCTGACAGTCCGCCTTAATCTCTTTATCTCTCTTTATAATCTCTTTACAAACAAATGGCTTCGTTAAATGGTGCGGAATAGTTTCTTTCTATAAAGCTCAGCACCACAAATAGATTTTCTTGCCGCATACCTCCGCCTTTATTTTTAACAACACAATTAAGAGACCTTTGGACATCAGTCACTACAAGCTTTATTGGCATTCATTTCTTCAGGGTAGTACAGGAGCCTCCCAGAGGGGCTGCTAAATCAACCCTAAGACTAGTGCTTTAACCCTTTGACTGCCCCCCCCCCTCCTCGAAGCTTGTCCTTTAGACATTTACTAATAAACAGCAGGTCAGCACCTGCGTTGGCAGGTGATTTATTTGCCTCTGAACGGTGGGGAGGGCAGCGGGGTGGAGGTTAAAGAAGGGAAGATCCCCAGCAGAAAACCAGCTCCCCGGCCCTGGAGGCCTGGAAGTCAACGCCCCCACTGTAAAGCACTTACTGCTCGCTTCGTTCTGCTTCTCATCTGACTGTTTTCTTTATTTCCCCTGTAAAAGACAGCAAAATCGTTCCCGTTTATCACCATGAGCTCATAAAAAGCCTCAGGATAAAGTAATCACTTGTGCGGGGGGGTTGGGGGGATACAGTATGTCCCTTGTGTGTGACATCATCGAGCCTGACCACGTTGTCCAACCGCCTCCCAAATAACTGCATTGGATCTCCTACCTGCCGGGCCAGTCAAACCGGGCCCACCCTGTTCTGGACCAATGATAAGGGATTAAAACATGTTTCCCCTGCATCTGCCCAATGGATTGAGCTGATCAGACAGGGTACCATGCAGGATGTTGTCCAAGGACCTAACTAGAGCAGAATTATTGAGTAACAGGAAATTAAAAAATTCCTGCAATGCCGATCCACCACTCAAAGCAATTCTTTTGCAATCTAGCCTGCCCCCTGCCTGAACCCGGCCATTGGGGGTTCGGTTTTTGGTTGTCAACAGCAAAATATGTACACGTGAAAGAAAGAGAAAGAGGGAAAACAGATTGGTGGTACCTTTCCTCACAGTACAGCTGGTGCGTCATCACATCACCACGCTGTGTACTGATTTACACAGAAACAACAGTGAAGCGGAGCAATAACACAGCCCTCAAAGTTAATGAAAACGCGTGGAAGTTTAATGATTGCATTTAGTGAGATTCTGGGTTGTCTGGTTCATCCATTTGGGGTATTTACTTAGTTGCTCTTGCCAAATGCAGATAGCTCTCTAGCTGTTAATTCCCTGCATAATACATGGGATAAAGGCCTAAATGTTCCACTGTTCCAAATCTCCCCTGAATAATTACACTGAATTTTTATTCAGTGTTTATGCCTCTTAGAGACTGATCCTTCTCCAGGAATTAGAGGAAACAGAACCGGCACCTCGCGGGCCATCGTCAGCCCGCCACTTGGGCAGTTTGCGCTTAAGTCAGGAATCTGACCGCGTTTCGTATTAGAGCAGTCGCACCTACAGTAACACACGGAGCTGAGCGAAACGAGAGGCAGCATCGCTAACATACATGTTCAATCGGTCATATGTAAGTATTAAATGGCCGGTTGAACATTTTAAGTGTCCATTTTACATGAACAAAATCAGACAAAGGGAAGCTGTTACACCGTGAAATGACCTCTGAGTTAGACTGCAGCCTTTTATGTGGGCGTTATTATGAGCTATGGGAGAGCATTACACAAGCACTTATAATTTAAAGCAGTCAGTGCCTGTAAAACTGTAAGCAGGTGCGAATGAAAACTGAACAGAAGTATCAAACTCTCAAAGCTTTTAGACTCAGTAACGCTGACCTTAAACCCACATGTAAAATATTAACAAACGCGGGGGGAAAATTACAGGTGCATTACTCTGCGTTTGGGCAGCATGTGGGAACGGTTAGCACCGCGCCGCTAACGCGGGCTAGCCGCTAGCAGGAGGGCAAGGCTGCCGGGGGGCGGGTGGGGGTGTTGGGGGTTCATCTAGGTCTGTTTGGGGCGAGATGTCAGCGCACCTACAGAGGGATTCCGGTGAATTCCCTTCCTGCTCCGAGAGAGAGAGACACTCCTCTTTAAGGCGGCGCAGCTGGGATCACGCGAACGCTCCATCAGTCCTGCGTTACCTCACTTTGACCCCAAACCCATCGGGGTCAGCAAGTAGCTCATTCGTTTCAGCCGTCTTGAAACACCGGATAGGTGGGGTTTACTCAGCTGGAACAACCCAGACAGCGGAACCAAGTTTTATTGACAGTTTCTTTCTGTAATAGTCAAAACATTTCTGTATTATATTGTTAATGTTTACTGTCTGACCTCAGGACAAGACAGAAGTCATCATCAAGGGTTGGAGGATGGAACACTGACACTAGAATAGTCGGCACCTCCTGCAGTAAATGTTTAATTTTAGACGGCACCACAACTAAGACGCGTTGGGAGTGTGCATGTTGTTTGCTCCTCTTCATTAATTCTCCTCTTGTCTGTAGTGGACACATTTGGAAACGTTTTAGAGAATCTGCTCCTGATGAAATTTCTGATGATGGTTTTTCACCCTTTTAAAGCAGCGTGCGCTGCGGTATTCCACACCACTGATCTCGTTAACAGGCCGGCTGGTAAAATGCGGCAATCATTTGTTTGGGAGCAGTCGGGGCTCTAGGTTGGGCATCGCTGACTGGGATTTGTCGATTTCAAACGTGCGATGCGTGACTGCAGGGCCCACACTACAGGGGATGAGCACAACGGCGGCGTATTATCAACATTTAGAGGCCGTTTCTGTGATGGGCCGTTTCTTCTACATTACATCAAATCTGTTCCCTCCGAACAATCGTTTGAATTTAATGCCAAAGAAAATCTCATACAGTATAGGAACACCGCAGTGAACCCCTGCCCTGCAGAGCTTGTGTGCATATATGCATGTGTGTTACCGCACAAGCACGCCGTCATTCCTCTCTGTCGCAAATGCGAGGACCTGAGTGGAGAGTGAGTTATGTTTGAAAGGTGCTAAACCTGCTGAGACTCTTTAATTTCCCCCCTCTTCACCGGCGTGAGGGATGGTTCAAAGGGAGACTCTCTGACAGGGCATGTGATCGCTCCTCCGTCCTTTATCTGCCTCCCCACATTAGCACGTAAATGAGGCTGCACTTTGGGTTTTGGGAGCCGAAGCGTGCGCCGTGTAAACAGGAGTTGTGCCGTTATCGTTATTGGACAGATTTTTGACATCCCAACACCTCAGATTCATTAACATTCAAAAGGGCTGGGATTTTGACACTGCCTCTGTTTATACAGATTGTTCAATACTTCGCAGTGGGGATTGTATACATAACACTGTCTATACTCTGTATCTGCAGCGGTGAGTGGAGTTCTACAGTTTCCTATTGGCTGCAGAGTTGGTAGATGATTTTCTGTTTAAGTGCTGAAGTTAAAATGTTGAGAACAAGTCAGGATGGAAAAGAAAGCTTTTAGGGAAAAATGGATTCAATATTGTAAGTCCAATTAGCTACAGTGCTATATTTCAATGCGGCTTGCATATCAGTGTTGATGTGTATGCTGGAGTGTGTTCTCAGGCCTACAGTGGGGTGACTGCAGCGTCCTGAAACTCCATTGTGATTCGAGCAGAGTTTATCGCATGGGAGAGAACTGGCAGCCTCTTAAAAGGTATTATATGTGCTCTCGCTCTCGTTCCCTCTGTCTGACAGGAGCCCTTGGGATGAAAGGGAAAAGCAGTGGAAAAAGAGACATCGGTTCCCGACATGGGGAAGTCTTTGTTTCTATTCTCTCCATCCCAAGTCTCTCCAGGAATCCTAATTTCCACCATTCACCTACCTATCGGCAGATAAAAGCTGGCTGAGGGGGGCGGCGGGGGGGATTTCCTCAATTGAGACAGCTTGTAACCAGTCTGCACAAGGGGGAAGCTGCACAAAGCTCTGGAGTAAGGGGAGGTTGGAGCGCAGATTTTCAAATTGCTTTGATTTCGCATACATTGGTGAGCACGTTGTTCTAAAAGGACATTTTTGCAGAGGCCGATAAATAAAACCAGTGGCATTGCACGTGAGAAATCCTGAGCATTCCCAGGAAACCAAAGAGAAGATGTTGACACTCGGTGTGAGAGGCTGAGCGAGCCATAGCCGCGTCTCCCTCATTATGTTGGTTTCTTGAAACCACTCTTATTAAAGCTGTTTTCTTTTTAGGGGGATGGTGCTCGGATGGTGATGTCCAAGCCCAGGGAGTGCCAGGCTTGGCAGCTGACGTCCTTAATGCGGTTGCCTGGCATTAGAACGAGGGAGGGGAAAGTCCATGCCAGTCTCTGGGGAGTGGGAGGTGTTAACTTCTAATGGCTTTCTTTGCCACAGCCCTGACATCTGCAGGGCTCCCAGCAAAGGAGAGTAAGGCCTTTTTGAAAAATTAATGGAGCTGAATGCATCTCACAGCAAGGAGAGGGCTGGATTAATCAGCACATTAAGGGCTAGCTCTGGATTGGAAATAATTATTGGAGCTGACAAGGTGCAGAGGTGCCAGTGCCAGCTCCTTTCAGGAATGCATTTTAAAAAGCAGTTTAAAAAGCCTTCAGATGTTGGCATTATCTTGCGTGACCAAATTAGGAGCAAATGAGAAAAGTTTATCTGGCATTTTGGAGTATTGAAAGAGCTTAGGCTTTATAAATTATACAGTGTGTGTGTGTGTGTGTGTGTGTGTGTGTGTGTGTGTGTGTGTGTGTGTGTGTGTGTGTGTGTGTGTGTGTGTGTGTGTGTGTGCGCGCGCGCGCGCGCAAAAACAGGGTGTGGATGTGTTTTCTGCAAGCGGGGGGAAGGGATGCAGGCAACAAGAATTATGGGTAAATCCTTCCTCACAAAAAAAACATAGGTTTCAGATTAAAAGTGGGTGGTTTGTTTTTTTCTGAGACGGACTGCACAAAACTTTAAGGGGGATTAGTTTAAATGGCTGCTTGAAACTATCATACTGCTTGTGCAAATGAAAAGTGGATGTCTTAACACCCTGAAAGAGCCAGACGGTAAACTGATTACTGTTGACCACCCATGAAAAGCATGAAGAAGGGGGGGAGAGGAATGATTTAATAAGCGGCGTGTTTTTCTGCCTTTCAGAAATAATCCTCTATAATTTTTACGGGGAAGTGATTGGGCATGCGTTCCAGTCGTCATTAATATTCTCTATGTTTCATTTGCCAGATAATAGCAGCCTCCATCGCAACAGAATCAAGGTGATGCAAGCCAAACCTTATCACACATGTCTGTCATGTCTGTAAATCACTGTTAGCTAACATTTTTCGTATAAAAAGTAGTTATGTCATAAATGTTAAAGTAAGTTGTTTATTGTAATTATGACATAATACCTGTGAATAAGATTTCTATACTTCCGATAATGCCGCACCTTGTGACCCTCTGACTACCTTTTAAACAATGTCACAGGTGGTGACTGAGCATTCTGGGCTCCTAAAATGTTTCAGCCCCGAAAGCAAACAGGATATGAGCAAATGGATTTACAGTAGCGTCCGTATCTCCAGGGTGGTACGAAGGCAGCGCCTTTGAAGAGATGCAGTCCACCACTTCAAAAGCACCTCTGCGAGGAATGCCCAATGTTTAGCTGGCTGTTTGATCTTTGGAGCCCCATCAGATATGTAAGTTGGATAGAGATCTCCATTATGGCCGTTATTCTCTTTTGACTGCAGCAGCTCTCCAGGTAATGGCGACGTACTCGGTGACAGATTGGAGGGGCTGGGTGGCCGCAATCGCCTGCTCGATCTCTGTTCCGCTACAATAAAGAGTCGGCGACTTTAGGCGGCGGCGGCGACGTGAAAGAGCGATTACTTCAGCGAGTATCGATGTAATTCCGGACGTGTAATCACACAAAGCGTGACTGAAGGTAAACCCCAGAAAATAGACGCATTTTGCAGATGCAATCAGGTTTGTGATATACACATGTGATATACATGTTTTCAGAGGTGATGGATGAAGAGCGACATTAGGCATGTAAATTGAAAAAATAAATAGGAAAGACATCATCCAAATTACCTTGAAATTAGACTCTATCTATCGCATGTGGCAGGTAACGATTTCAGTTGTTTATCCTCCAGTTGAGCCGCAGATTGTCACAGATTGTGTTGTATTAACAAATTTTAAGCGTATTTTCATATCATCTGCCAAAATGTAGATTATCCAACCAAAGGTGTGAAAAGCATTATACAACTGAGTTGCTTATTATTGAATACTAAATTATTTCCAACATAAACGCGTGTGTGCTGGTGTTTGTTTTTCCAGCAGGATAATTACCACCTTTAAACGCTTACATTAACTCATAAGTCTTATTTCCTCAATGATTGCAGCTCCTCCGACGCGCTGCTCGTCTCCTTCTTATGGTGCCTATTAAGAAAGAGGGGATCGTTGAGGTGCTTGTGTGAGGACAGGCCACCCGTTTAGAGATAGGCAATGTTCCCAGGTGTTTTATCGTGACTGAAATTAGGCAAATTAAATTAAACAGAGGCTTTAAATTGAGGCCCGATGTCTCCAGAAATGAATTGTCCCTGAAGGAAACGACAAACTTCACTACGCTGGGCGTTTTCAGGAGAGTCGTAGAGCTTGTCATTAGCGCCTGTTCCAACTACCACTTCCCCACCGTGTCTGGAGAACAACCCTCCGGCCCCGGGACCCAGCCTCAGGCAATGAATTCTGGGTAGTGTTTGAACACACCTCTGTCTCCTGTGTTCAAAAGCCATTTAGATCCCGGGAATATTTATGGATCCCTGTTGGTGTCTTGCCATGGATGCGTGGAAGACAAACATATGAAGGAGCACGGGCGCTTTGTTTCGTACCCCGATCCGCACTTAAAACACAAGTCGGTGGATTAATTTTTGTAATGGATTAAAGAGCTACAACGGCGCTGTGTCTGAAGGAGAAAAAGGCTGTTCTTGGTGAAGCTTAACGTTTTCGCTGTGATTGTCGTGTCGGTGCGTGAATAGAACAAATCAATTCCCGTCTCCGTGTCTCACCTGCTGAGTTGGTTAGTCACCATGCAGCACTAGGTGACATCCCACACTGCAGAAATACAGATGTAGAAGAAAACAGACAATAGCAGCATGGCAGATATGCATAGCTGCTATAAATACATTGAAAACAACTTTCTCAGCTTTATTAATCCCTTAATAGCTGCCTCCCCTCATCCACATTATTGCTTCTATTGTGATCCAACCATGCATTAATCCTTTGTTTTTAAAAAAAGGCAGCTAAAAGGTGCGTGTGCATTCAGAGGCATCGCTGTGCTTCTCACAATAGCCGGCAATTAAACTTTCTTCAAGCTGCCAGGGGAGCTTTCATAAGGTCAGGGGCCGTGCAGCGGCACCGTGGCTGCAGCGAGGGTGCTGATGGTGCTGATGGTACACTGCGGCGGGGGAGCAGAGCTGTGATGAAGGCCAGCCACCGGCGATTTAATGAGGGAGCAGGGGATGCGGCCCCCCACGGCAGCTCCTCGCCACTTAATGGCACCGCTAATCCCTGCAGGGACGGCGCTGTACGCGCAATTGGCCTGCCCTCCATGTGGCGAAATATCCCAGCAACACTTCCTCACACCCGGCGTCACTAGTTAGCCGCTCGCCATCGCTGGGAAATAGTGCATCCTTCAAAAACATTGACAGGAGCGGAGGATGAGTTGGCTCTTACAGGTGATTCAGTGGGGAACAGTCGTTTAAGTGCTGTTTCCTGTGAACTTCGCCACTTCAGCCGGTTTGTAACTGAAGACACGGCTTGAAGGTGTAAAGGGCTGGGATGGTGTAAAGATGTACCCATTATTTTTTATCGCACGCTGCTACTCTGCAGGACGATGAGGGCTCATACTTCCACAGTTGCAGCGTTAAGGGATGGGATGGCTCCCATCACTAGCCTCTGGGTATCTTCACATCCTCCTGATGTTCTTTAAAGCAACTTTCATTGGCCCTAAGCACGAGACACTTGTTTTTCACAACACTGCGCCGTTAAGAGGTGGATGGTGGCTGATCTGTCAGCTTCAGCGGGATTCAGGGGAAGAAAGTGCATGTGCAGGCCTGCGTCAGTTCCCCCCTCACACGCAATGATTCCGCTTGGATTATGCACGAGCAGCTGTCCTGTCTGCGTTTGAACGGTCTCATTAGAACAGCTGTGTTTCCAGAACGGCTCCGGACTCGTAGTCCTTGCGTCCGCGGAGCACAGGGCAACATATGGAATATGGATGCGCACCAACATATTTGCAAGGCACGTTCGGAAGTCATGAAAACCCAAACCGCACATTCCGCTTGAGTTTAGTGCTCATGAGGCGTCACAGATCTGAAAAGGTAAATGTGCGTCAAAGCACGTTTAACTTGTTAGACATGTACGTTAATGAGCAGTCACTGTGGCTCCCAACAGGAAGCTGGTCCTGTTCTCTGGAGGACCGATACTTATTCTCCCTGTCTGGTCGTTCACAGGCTGAATGGTTCAGCTGTAGCTGATGTTATAGTCTCATCATGATTCTCCTGGCTTCCATTTGCTTTTGTTTATGCTTTTATATGCTTTTATGTGGTGCTGCTTCTTCACAAGGTGCGATGGCGCATATGACTCTTACAGGGCGTGATAGGAAGTACCAGTACAACCAGTACAAGCCCCATGGGGCAGTGTGTCATATTTTCTCCAAGAGGATTATGGGACAATTCATATGCAGACGTCTCTTCAAACTAGCGAGAGACCGCGGTGAATTAAACATCAAGTGCTGTAAAAGATGCTTTAAAACTATTTGCTGCTTTTTCTTCTTACATTTGTTTCAGAGAATATTACTTCCTTCGCAGACAGATGTCCTCACAGAGATCCTTCTCACCGTGAAAATATGCAATTTGTTTGCATTTGGAGAAGATTTACTGGTGAGGAGACACATCAGTCTTTATCCTGCAGCGCGTGATGAGCCACCAGTGAAAACAGAGGTGGAGCGGAGCGCTCGCTGCTGTTGCCCCCGTGGTTCCTGACAAATGAAGGCGCGATAGAAAGGCCTCTTTGAGTGAGTTGTAACTTTCGGCAGCCCCTCGCAGGTGTGGGCCATCTTTCATGCTCCCAGCCCTCCTTCCCCTCCGCCTCCGCCTCCGCCTCCGCCTCTGCCTCCTATCTCTGGCCTCCATCAAAAGTGAACGTGCAGCCCCGGGTTGAGATTAACTCCACTCTGACAGACCAAAGGCCTTCCCTCCTCCTGCCCCTGTCCACCTCCACTCACACATCTCCTACAACAGGGGGAATTAGGGCTAGTTTAGCAGATCTTACAGCTCCACTAAACACCGCCCCAGATCGCTCGCTGATTGCTTGGCTCCATCCATTGTGTCCCCACCACCACCTCCACTCCCCTGCTCTTATCTTCGCCTTCGGCCAAAAGCTGCCTCACTGCTCCGAAACCACCTCCCCTCTTTTACACTCGCTAGCACACACACACACACACACACACACACACACACACACACACATGATCCTCCCTCCAGTTTGTCAAGAGAAAATATATAACCTATTGCAAACAGTCTCCCAGCCTGGTCAGTGTATAGAATCAGTTCTGCTGCAGGGTCGCCATGTTTGCTTTGCGGCTCTCTAGAAAAACACTCAAAGTTAATGTGTCTTTTAATTGATTTAATTGAAACTGTTTTTATGACAAACTCCTTTCTAGGCTGTTAACACAGGTTCATCCTAGGCTTCGCTGGTCATCCATCTATCTGGACTGGAATCAGTCTGAGCTCAGTGGTAGATGTGGAAAACGGTTCCATTTTATAGTGAAAGCTCTCAAGACGCGTATCAATTAAAGCCCTTCTAATTATTACTCTCTCAGCAATTAGGGATGATCAACCTTTGCGGCAAAATGCTTGGACGCCCGTGGTTGGGTGAAGAACCATCGTTTGTCTCCTTTGTCAGTTTCCTGTTTTCCTGAGCAACTCCCCTGACCTGGCTGGCAGGCCCTGAAAAGCACTTTCCCTTTTCCTCCTGCGGCCGGGCCGTCGGGGGAGGAGGGAGGGGAAGGGTGGAGGTTGGGGTGCTGTGTGCGTGGGGGGGGGGGCTTCCAACTTAATCTGACCCATTGCTCAGGTCAGTGAGCTGCTTACCGGGTCTATCCAAACACAGGGGCTTGTTTTGCTAAAGCTGTGGAAAGAAGAAGTACCCTCTTAAATCAATGCTTTACTTAGAGCTGTGCACATGCAAGGTTGTTATGCGTGAAACCGCAGGAGGCAGAGCTGGCACACAACCAGCCCCCCCCCCCACCCCCGCCACGAGGCAAAAAAAAAAAACACCGCTCGCCTCAATAGCCAGAAACTTTTTCGACACAATCCATGTTGCCGCACTTTTAAAGTCAACACTTTCGCTCCGATTGCTACAGCGCACGCCGACGCCGCAGCCTTTTTCATTGAGGCCTTCACAGCCTGTGCTCGTCCTACGTCTCCAAAACGCACCCAGCTGCGCGTACTTATCTTTTTCTCTTGACATATTTTCACAAATATGTCCAGCGCTGATCTAATCGTGACGCAGCAGAGACCCCAGTGAGGAGCTCGCATGTACATAAGCTGTGACCAGGCTGGAGCGCGTTCAGCTTTTTTTTCAGGTATCAAATGATCTCAAGAAGAATGCAGAAATCAGCCAGATTTATTGTTCTCCTTGGAAAAGGTTTCCTGTAGCCTCGCGAGGCATTTAAGGCATCTTTGAAGTAGCTTTAAGAGTTTTCGGAGCACTAAAGCGCCAAGTTACAGTAAAGTTGAGCACCCAGAGGCCGTCCTAAATGGACTCTTTGTGCTGTGCGCTCTCAGAAAGGAATTCACATTGTCTTTCGTTTTCTTCTGCAGACAAACGTGGAAACACCTGCCCGGCCTGGAGTGTGGCCAGTGAAGTGCCGTAAGCTCCATAATAAGTTATAAGGAGGTTGTGACAAACACAGCTGGTGGTGAAAGGCTCTTGTTGAGACTGTAAACAAAGAGTGTAATTCACCTAATGCTTCTGTGGGTCCAATGCTCTGGGAGATGCAATGGCCAGTCTCAGTAGCTTAATTATCTTTCTAATTTGTATTAGCACTGACTATCCTCTCAGGTATAATTATGTATCTAGTGTGTGAGCGAGCTTAATGAGGTTAACTTAAGTCTTTACATGGAATAATGGTCCAGTCACCTTCTATAGGAAAAAGCCCCTCTGCTGCTGATTGTGGTGTTTTCCTCCTATGGATGATGACCAGGTGCTGTTGGAAGTCCCAGCGGAACGCTGAAATTCCCCTCAGTGGTAACGAAGGAGAGGGGACGCGAGGCTCCGGCTAAAACATCACCAACGCTGACCTGTTGTACCTAAAATCAAAGCGTGCGTTATCAGATGGATGTGTTCTCGCTCAACCTGCGCCGTGACATTTCCGAGGAACCTCGGCCCAACTTCGCCGCGCGCTGGAGTGAGTCGTGTTCAGAGGGTATCGATGCGGCTGATAAGAGCTCCGGTTGCTTTTCGATATCATCTGAATTCCTGAACTCCTGTGATCGCGGGCCGTGTCCCTCAGTTCATACATGATATACTGCGCACCACCAACACAACACACTGTACATTTTCCTTTAAGACTGGGTGTAATGCTGTAATCCACAGCTTAAGAGCCCTCGTTTATTTGCTGGACCCCTCCCGTCTTTCCTTGCTCAATACTTGCAGTGCTGTTTTTTTTACTGCAGGTTAGGAAGAGAAACCATCTTATCTGTGACTGGGGGGATTTATTAGTGAAAAAAAGATAATTGCTATTCATAGGCCACTGGGGGCTGATTTACAACCACTAATATTTAGGATTCCTAGAGCTGTTTTTCAGTGTTTTATCTGTAGACCTGCCTGCAGCACAGGGGGGAGAGAGGTCATGTTAGAGGATGAGGGATGGGCCGGGCAAAGCCTCCACTCAAAGCGATTCCACTGAAGACTAATGTGTGAGGAAGTGGTCTGAGTGCAAGAAGAGGCCTCGCGCATGTAGGTCTGCCACGAGGTGACAAACACCTGCTCTGCTCAGCCTGTAATGAGTCTGCAGCGCAGATCAGTCCCGTCCGTTTTATCTCTGAGGGAAATCCTAAGAAAACAAAAAATGGTCATAAAAGGGGAAATCTGCAGACAAGCGCCGCTTTAAAAGCTTTTCTATTATGTTTAAAGTATCTGAAGCAGCCACTCTTCCATTCTGGCGTGTGACGCTGCTATGGGAGTGTGCGGAGAAAACAGGACTCGTCCTCATAAAGGACGACCCTGGTTCTGTCGGTACCTACAACACAGGTAGCTTTTTGTTCTGAGGTTTGGGAACGCTTGGTTGCAGGCGAAACAGGAAATGAAGAGTTTTGGGCCTGTCTGTCCGTGCTGATCCTCCGGCTGACCGGGAGGCAGCGGGGGCTCGGAGTGAGAGCGCTCAGATGTGAGGTCACGGGTTCAAAGCCCAGGTGTTGTGCCTCGCAGCAGGACCCTTCCCAGTCTAAACAGTGTAAATGATTTTAGAGAATGTAGAGGTTAACCTGGGATCACAGAGAGCCACTTGTACTGTATCTGCCAGGTATCAGATTGTAAACAGGCTAATCTGCTTCAGCCTGGTGGGTGGGTGATTGTTTGCTAGGTAATAATGTGCATCAGTTTGATATACAGTAGAGCAGAAATTCTGGCAACTCTCATCCCTGTTTCACTGAGTTTTGGTGGGAAGAAATATATAATTTATATCAGTTCAGATAGGAGTTAAGCAATTATCAAATTTAATTTTCAATTTGTTGTTCCAAATGAAAAGAGCCTATCAGTGGATGTAAACTGTGATATTGCGGCAGAAGTAATAAAACACACACTGGTGGAGAATCCCGGGCACTCGCCTGTGCTTTCTTTTGATTTGCGTTTCATTGATTTAATTTCTCGTCCTTAAGAGATGTCACTTTGTCTGAAAATGTATTCATCCTGCGTGTGCAACTCTTAATAACGCTAATCTTTTTGCCAGAGCAAAAATCTCATGGAGGGATAATCTGAGATAAATATGGTTAATTGAGGCCAGGTGAACTTTCGTTATCAGCCGCACAGTCAACCAATCTAAAGTAAATGTGATAATTAGAATGGAGATGTCTTCACCGAGAACACAGCGTGGCTCCGTCCTGCAGCCATTTCCCTCAAATTATATCTGATTTCGCAACACATCAGAAATCTATCGGAAATTAGCGGACGAACAAATGCTGTAATGTTTCCCACAGACAAGCGCAGGCGCTCTAATCTGGAAGCAATAAGCGGGCGTGCTCGGCGCCTCGGCCAGCATTTGGTTGTGATCACGAGCGCGCGGTGAATACGGCAAAAAGACGCCGCCCTCCTTCCCCTCAGCTTCCTATGAGGAGCCGAAGCCTGCTCTCTCTGGCCATACGCGCAGCCTGTGCTCCGCTGAGCCTGACCACCATTAACACCCCTGAGAAAGCACGTCCTAATTACTCATTCAGCCTGACAGAATCGCCTTAATTACAAACTTCATTAGCCCGCAGGACTTTGTTTTTCTGCAGGAAGGGAGGGAGCGAGGGGACGGCTCGGGCCAAGGTGCAGCGGAGGCGAGGGGTAGGTGCTTTAGCACCTTATTCCACCATGCTTTTCTTTTCTCTCTGTGTTTTTTCAGAGGAGATGTTAAGACCTCAGTCAGAGATCTAATTAGATTCATGGTGAGAATCAGACACCTTTTAACTAGCCTCTGGAGTCCCCCTAAAAGGACAGCCAGATCCAGGGTAGGAGAAGCACAGAGAATTAAATGGGCCTACTACTTCCTTTCATGTGTGAAGTGCTCTGATTTGCCATGTCCTCACCTCCAAATACAAAATAACTTGCAGCACTTCTACGCCCTGCTGCCATTACAGCTGGCTTATAAACACATCGGACAGCCCGCTGGTGGGGGGGGCGAGCGGCGACCAGGCCGCGTGCCGTGGCGCCGGTGTTCGCCCTAATTGGACTTGAAAAGACGTATATTGCCATTACCTCGTTTAGATGTCCCACACGCAGTTTTGCACCTGTTCCCTCTCATTAGTGGGAGGAAGGGGCTCGCAGCCGCGCGTCACGTGGCTTCAAAGTCGCCCGCCACTTATTGCAGAGAGTTACGTGCATTTAGGGGTTCATATGTTTGCGCCTGCGCATGCAATTATATGGTGGCAGGCGTTTTGGCCACCAGTTAGAGTCAGGTGAAGCCGCAAAGCGCTTCTCAGTTGCTGCTAATGCATAATGGAGTGCTGCACCAGCCCGTCCGTCCACGTTGGAGGGTTTCCAAGCGGCGCCAGCCGAACTTCAAAGTCTCTCGGCGAACGAGGAGCGAGGCTGCTGCTCCCGGAGAAGTAATTATTGCACCTTAAGCTCACATAAACCCTCCGCGAGAAGTTATGCTTGTTATTAATTAGAAGGCGACTCCTGGAAATTCCACTTGAGATCGTCGGGCAGCGCTAGCATCCCTCCCCTGCAATGGCTAAGCCTCGCTATGTGAAGGGAGAACATTAGGAGTGAATGATTAGCAAGTATAATTTGGGTCAGTTTCTCTGTGGAGGTGCTAAGGTGTTCACTGGCCCATAATAAATGTCACAACCTGAATTACTACCGCCAATGATTTACACTGCCTGTCAAATATTGCTCCGGTGCCCAAAGCAGCCACAGTGGAACCCCATGTTTATGCTCCGGGTAAATAACTAAACGCCTTTTCTTGACTTTCTATGTTGCCTAAACATGTCAGTGTTTAGATGTCAGACAAAGCAGCGCGCTGTATTTATTCCCCGTATCACATTCTCCACACATGGATGCACTTTGGTGCCACGGGGGACTGGAAAACATCTGCCACCGGCGGAAAGGAGCGACAAAACACCAAGTTTCTCCCACTTTTCTTCGGCTTCGTTCTCGCCTGAGCCTAGAGCTGCAGCCCCTCGGCCCTCGGCCCGCCGGGGGAAACCGCTTCTTTGGCGCAGCTCAACCGTTCGCGCTGAACATACAGCGGGATTGTTTTTAGCCACAGCCCAGATCATCCAATTTCTCTGACGTGAACCCGCAGACGGGGAGTGAGGGAGCGATTTCTGTCCGCTAAGGAGAGAGGAGAATGCAGAGATTTACCCACATATGCGTGAACATATGCACGAGCCCCACAAACGATCATGTTTGTGATCATTAGCTGCGTAAAAGGCACATTCGAGCGTCTGTTCTGTTCTGTAGAGGGGAGGAGGTTAGTGTTACAGCGCTGACCTCAGAGTTGGCTCGGCTTCATATCAATACTGCAAATAACTTGAGCGTGTTATATAAAAAGCTAATGAGGCCTGGCGTGAAGAGTGGGGTCAGCAGGAAGACACCGCACGAGTGTCATGACATCCCTGCGTCATCCATTTAAGTCCCTGTAAAACATCAAAACGTACACAAACGCAATACAGACGTCATATTAGTTTACTAATAGTTATATAAATGTCTCTGTGATCAGTGTCTTTTGAAACAAGATCTGATTTGAAGATTGGTTCGCAAACAATGCAGGATTCTGCCAAACTCATGTGAACTCTCCAAACTAAATAATAAGGTTTTATGAGGCTTAAAGTAAATTTACTGATGGAGTGTTTGTTTTGGTTCAATGCCGATTTGTTTTCGAGTGCTTGACGAAAAAGTGCAAAGATCTAGAATGTCATTTTAAAGAAGAATATTCTCATGTTGGAGAAGAAGGACAGGCAACGCGGCGTTTCACAAAAGCCTCTGTGCAAAACCTCCACCGCTGCTGTTTCACGCCGCCTCACTTTCCAGACGCTGAGCACTCACCGCCTTCAGACTCGGCCAACAGAAACTCAATATTTCATGTTTTCAGAGGCCCAATTTTCTCCCTCGCAGCTACCAAGAGGGGGAGACACAGCGGAGCTCGGGCGGGTGCAGAGCAGGGCCACGAGAACAGGTGCCCACAATTTCACCTGTCGGCCGTGAAACGCGCTCGCCAGCAGCTAGATTACATTTCACATCTAATTGTAGCCACATTTGCAGCACTTTCACAGACGCGGAGCAGCGGACGAGAAGGAGGAGCGCGACTCCAGGTTTAGACGTGAGCTAATGTCGCTGGATGTGATCATGAGCTCACGTGCGATGACCCGTAAACAGGTTCAGCAGCCGTGGTGTGAGTTTGATACAAAATCGATAGTTGATGGCGACGCAACCGGTCGGCAGCAGGTGAAACAGAGCAAATCTCTGGTAATAATTTGTGCCGCGGCCCTGGAAACCAACCAGATTGTCCCATATCAGTGCCGATGATGTGGGAGGGGGCCCGCGGGTCAAGGGGCGTAGAATAGTTCAGCAGGCACATGATGTGATATGTTTAGTGAGGCCTTTGTTTGTTTTATTTAGGGAGCGAATTGAGGATTTTCCAAACTGCAGGGCCCCTGAGGTATTTTATCAGGTGTACAGTCTGCCATGTGTTACACATTAGTGCACCGAGGGGAATGCTGCGTGCAGATACAACCTATAAAATGTTTGGGGTTTGGAACTTTAGAGGACAGGGGGTCGACAGTTGCTCTCTTTAGAGCGGGCGGATATGTGGGAAACACTTACATGCAAATGAAAGTGCATCACATTACAGCCTAACCCCCCCCCCCATCATCATTAAAGCACGTGCGTGTTAGGAATGCACCGGGGTTCAGGAGGCCGTAGGAATATTACCACGTTAAAAAATCAGTGTTTACTGTTACAGCCAATGAAAATAATAGGAGGATGAATGGCTAATAAAGGCAGTTAAGCTCCCGCTTCCTACACTGAGCTGTGCCTGTGCAGCGCGGCCCGAGCGAGGAGCCGGCCGGGTCCAGACGCACGCTGGAGGTGTCGGAGGGTTCTGCACAAAGACCCGCTGTGGGTGGAAAAGTTTAGTGTTTCTGGCTCTATGAATGTTTTATCGCCAAGTGGCCGTTTGCCACTTGTAATCCCGTGACATACGCTGTCTGTGTGGTGACATCAGTGAACGTGGGCAATGGAGCACCAAAGCACACTGAGTGGAGCCCTGCATGGGCCTGTCGGAGCAGCTTGTAATGTGGCTCTTGGCGTCGTTCATCTATTAACAATCACATTTTGGTGCCAGGCTCTTAGGGTGCGTGTCTACAAGCTGCAACTCTGCTCCGACTTCATTAATTGTGACAGAATACAAAAAGCAAAACCAAGACACTTGGTTGGCTAATTAGAAAAAAGGACAGGAAAATTGCTAAATAATTATATTTAAGTATAACACATCACTGCTATCAATGAAACACGCTGGACAATAGATAAACTAGTCTTTTGTCCCACTCAATCTAGGCGTTAGATTTTTACCACGAGCATATGTGTAAGTGAACGCAGCAGGCCGACGTGTGCCGCATTCAGGGCCGCCTTAATCGCTCACGTAAACGCTTTATATGCTTCAAAAATCTAGACGTGAACCAAAACCAAGCGCGTCATAACGAAAACGGCGTTAATACATTTTTGCGCCGGCGCAGTCGCGTCCACGTGAGCGGAAAGTCGGTGAAGTACTCAGCCCGAGTCAATAAGTGCTGACTGTACATGATGGCAAGCTGGAAATTGCTGCGTCTGGAAAAAATAATCGTCCATCATGGCTGCAAACGGCGCTCCCTCGTTATTAATAATAAAAAAAACGAAACAGAATCCCGGTGTTCCATGTTTAATTTATTATTATGTAAGCTATTTGAAGGGTGATTGTATGCTAATTGCTCATTAGTCTTGTATATTTATCGCTGCACCTTATGTCGGGGCCAAGGGAATTGTGTAGGGTTCATTCTCTCGTTTCAAGGATCAATTTCAGAGGCAATTTGTGAAAACGGGACAGATCAAGTTAGTCGTGACGTCGCGTGGCGGCACCGGTGTACAGGTGCCGCCTCGCGAGCCCTTCCATTACCCCCGCGAGGTGCTTCTATGAATTGGACGCGGAAAGGCCGCTCCGCAGCAACATGTTGACAAACTACCCGAAGCCGTCCTTTCAAAAAGCCACTTCTTCGGACTTAAGAGATTTCAGCTCGATCAATTATTGACTTTGAGCTCTAATACCGAGCCAGTCCTCCACCTATCCCCCCTCAGCCACTGTTCACATTAGTGGTGTCAGCGGACGTAATTATACCTACTAATTGCAGATTAGAGGTTTTGGGTCAGTGGGGTCACTTGATAGGAGCTAGTACTCTTTTTCAATGACGGATAATCATTTCACGTTGCAGGATAAATGTTTAATGCAGCGGGGCTTAGGTCCAAATGTCCAAACTGGCTCCGACGTGAATATTTAGGAAATAATCAAACCGTCCAGGAGCTGTGATGATTTATGGAGCGTGTGGTCCCTGGACAGAGCGCAGCAGCGTAGGTTTAGATAAGCGGGTCACCGAAGGTCCCCACAGCTGCCCCTTAACGCGCAGCACGAGCGTCTGGACGGAGGATCTGATACGTGAGGGCCCACTTCACATCATAACACACATCACGCACCGTTTGAATTCTGTCCAAACCAATTATATTCATGTGACCTTAATCTCAACTTGCGCTTAATCGCCCTTTAATAAGATCTCAAAAGAAAAAAAACGCATTTTAATACGGAGAAGTTCATCTAAATATTTCTGTGATCAGCTTGAAGACGCAACGTGGTTGTGTTTACGTAATTTGTCAAAAAATGCCGGTGTGCAGGTTTTTGTCAAAATTGTTAATGCCTCCAGAATAAGCGGTATTTATTTTTGAACGTTTAGATATTTTGCCTGAAGAACGAGCTTCTACTTTGGTAAATTTCAGTTTTGAATTTCCCAGCTTAACCCACAAAATTCGCACGTCCGCAAAAAAAAAACAGCAAGTAAAAACACAAGCACCCCCTTCTCCAAAAAAATCACGTGTCTCCATAAACCGCTACAGCTGATATTTTGCACAGGCGAAATATTTGCAGTTTACAATCAAACGGGTTAAAATGCATCAAACTGCGCCAGGCTCTAATGAGAAGCCTGTCCTGTCCCCTGTGTGTCCATACAGGCGCACAAAGGGGGGGGGAGAGTGCGCCAAATTTGTTTGCGGCGGATCAAGGCTCACCGCCTCCACTGCACTTTCTTTATCTTAATTCCAACTTGAAAAGATATAATTATCTAGTTTGAACAGGACTGCTATCAAATCCTTCTTTATAGGCAGGGTAGGGAAAAGCTCGAGTGGATTGTGAAGCTCTGAGCCGCTCGGTGTTGCCCGAGATAGGAGTAATGAAGTTGTGGAGTCCGGAGATACAAAGGGCATTAACCTCATTAGCATGAAACCTTTTCTTCTAACTATTGTGGGACCCTTTCAGTCCTCTAATCCCCCCTATTTCAAAGCTGGGTTTGTAATAAAGCTTTTAGTTTTTTTCAAAGCTAATGGTATTCTCTAAAGATTTTTATTGCTGTTATAATCTTTGGGCCGATTAAGAATTCCCTCTATGCTATTCCCCGAACCCAAACCACAAAACAGCTCTCTTTAGTTTATGGGACAATTAAATAAACACGTGCACCTTGCACCAGAAAACGCTGAAGTTGAGTTTGTTTAGGAAACAACAGAGCTAAATAGGCCGCGTTCGTAATCCACTATAAATGTGTCTAGTTTCAGTTTGGCGAGTATGGGAACCATTTCCTGTTAGAAACAATATATTTTAGGTGGGACGGGCGAGTGGAGGAGCCCTGTGATGTTCCCGTTCAGTTCAGAGCAGCAGCTCGCAGCATGACGGAGCCCACAAGACAAGATTTTAAACAAAGATCCCATTTTGCGGCACATTGCAACCTTCCCTTATCGCATCGTGAGGGGTAGTCAGATTGTACTAAATTATGTCCAAGCAACCCCCCATTGGATCCGTGGATTAAGAGATTAAAGTGGACCACTGGGCAATGCATCTCCTTTCCCCCCCTCATATTACTCGCATGATAATTGCCCAAACTGATTTGCACTTTCACAAAAGCTTGTGGGGACTCTTTGTAGCAGGAGCGGAGCAGACGCCGCTGCCGCTCTGAACTAAAACGAACGCCGGCCTGTATCCGACTGAAAAACAAATGCAAAGCGGAGGACAACAAATTAGGTTTGAAATTCAACTCGGCTGCTTTTGACGCGACATCCACCCAAATTATTATTATTTTAACGAGGTTAAAATGATCGCCTTAAGAGTTACATTTCGCCTGCTGCCTACATTTTGCTGCTCTATATAACCAGGAGCCTTTACTTTTACTGCGCGCAACATATTGATAAAACTTTATTGACAAAATATTGACAATTACATACTTCTTGGAAGTATACTTTGTGTTAAAATTGTAGCAAACTTAACACAAACACAAAAATTATTTACATTCTGGAAAAGAGGGTTTAACAGAAACATTAACTTTTAGCATTTCTGTACATGGAATACGCTCAGTGCTTGAAGTATTTTTCTCTCTCTCTCTCTCTCTCAATTCTTTTATTTAGTCCTTCGTGGCAACTTTCACTGTCCTGACAGAAGGCTGCGTGGGGCCACAGCGACACATTGGTAAAGCTTTAGGTTAAAGGAATGTCCTGACACCTTCCCTTTAAGTATCTTATCTGTGGTCGGATTCACTTTTTAGAAAGATTGTTTTAAAATTCGAAATTCACTTTTTGTTCTCTTTTCTTTAAAAAAACACTATAACGCAGCACCGCTACTTCAAATGTTTTCACAATCACGTGTACACGAGAATCATTAATTAAAGACTGCACACTTTGTAAAAAGGAAGAAGCACGACATCTCTCAGTTTGAAAATAGAGTTAAAAACAAAACTCACTTTTTTTTCTTGGTTTGAGAAAAGTTGTCAAATTAAACCAACTACCAGGAGAAAAAACTATACCATGCAATTCAAGTTTTACAAAAGCAGTTTGGTGTTTTGGTATCTTTAGTGGAAACGGGGGTTTAAAAAAATTCTGAAGTGCAAACGTCCAATATGAATTGGAGAAAAAATAATTAGATGGTGGTAGGTGGGTGATTGTAGTGGTGGTTGGTGCGTGGAAGGGTTCAGGTAGTTGGACTGAGACACTGTCAGTCACGTTTTCCTGGGTCATGTAGAGTGACAGACCAACACGGTGACAGCAGTGCCAACAGTCGGGTTTCTCTCACCCTCAGCTGCCGATCTCCGGAGATCTGAAATGTAACATTGGCTTTTTACCCTCTCACTGTCTCTTCGCGGCATCCTTTACCCATGTCCTCCTTCACTCAGACGCCTATAGTCTTTTTTAATCGTCCGAAGTGACATCAATTTCCTCTGGGCTCGCCTGTTTAGTCGCCAGTCTCCATCGGTTTATGTGATGCGATCCTTTCTTCTTCTGCTGGGATTCCGAGCCCTCCTCCTCCAACTTCTGTCGCTTGAACTTCGTCCTCCGGTTCTGAAACCACACTTTTACCTGAGGAGGGAGGGATAGGAGGAGAAAAAAAAGAAAAGGAACGGATCAGTATCACGAGATAAACAGCGATTGTCCCGTGCGTAAATCCACGCGTAAAAGGAGACATTGTCTGAGGAGAAGCGCTAAGTATTATCAGGCAGCAGCGCAGTGGAAATAAAAAGGTGAACTGAGCCCTGTATTGGAGGAAACCATACAGGGTTTAAATTACAATTATTGTTTTATTGTATAATATTAAACTATATCACAAAGCGTGTGCTCATGGTTTATAAAGGTCAGGCAGGTTTGTTTTATAAATAAATCGCCCGTCAGCCATTACACTCCAGGTATTCTACTAAAAGTAAAAAACTTAAATCAAGCCAAAGACCTGGACTAAATAAACTATTTTTATACTTTACAAACATATATGATGGTCTAGAAAAATACTTTTGCCTAAAAGTAGGTCAGAGAATTTTTTTTCGTTATATGACTAATTCGGTTAGCATTTCCATGTGGTGGAGGTGAAGGAATCACGTCCATGTGACATATTTGACATATACTTTCACGCACGCCTCTGAGGCTCAGCTCGGTTAATAAACGGTACCGTGGGGAATTAACAACATCTAAATCGATAAATAGTCTGCTCCTGCTTTGTCACTCTGCAGCCCCTTTTAGCTCTTAAAAGGCAACTGAGGTGCATTTAATAAGCCTTCAGTGGGTTAATTGAAGTAGGTGATGGTTCATTTCTCCCATCAGCTCCTCCAAAGGCCCCGCCGTCCAAAGGAGACAGCGGACAAAAGACAGCGGCTGATGGGCTCAAACAGCATCTTAAATATGGCAGGGGGAATTCAGTGAACCCGCCTCGCTCTTTGTATCGCCTATCCTATAAAATGGTTAACTGGTTAATTTGCCCTCCATTTTGAAAGGCAACATTCTCCCCCCAAAACAAAGTAATTCAACCCCTCCTGAAACGAGGTTAGGCCTATACAATGACGGTGGATTTGATCCAACAGAAAGCCTCTGTCTTCGATTGACAACGTGCATTTATGGAGCCTGGTGTGTAGAAACAAATTGGTACCTGATTATTTAAAATTGGTGTTTTGCAAATGCTAATACTCGTCTTTATTTCCGTGCGTAAATGCCTTTTCTATAGGTTAACGTCCTGCTTTCGAGACGCACTGAGCCACGCTCAGGAAAAACTATAATATGAGCTAAAGCCCTCTGCAGCGCTCACAGTGTGTCAAATGACTTTTTATAACTACAGTTAAAAAGGCGATGACGTCGACGCAGACCTGTTGGAATATTCAAAACACCTAGGGTCTAGAAATACAATTAAACTGAACCAAGCGCTTTTTTTGCTGCGTCCGCGTAGAATAAAAAGGCAAAATAAAGTTTAAGGTTCAAGCGGATATTTCCGGTGTCTTACCTGAGTTTCTGTGAGGCTAAGGCTGTGTGCGAGCTGTTTCCTTTCTGCTCCCACCACATAATGGTTTTTCTCAAATGCGTGTTCGAGCCGCAGGAGTTGGGAAGGTGAAAAAGCTGTCCGGATTCGTTTGGGCTTTCTGGCCAGCGCGTTATGCAAAAGGAAGCTCTCTGGACTCGTTTCGTTACCTGGAAACGAGCAGAAAAGTGGGATCCGTCAGGACTTTTGTTTCTCCACTTAATGTAGATGTTAACATTTCCCAAATAACCGGCCGGCCTGCGCACGGCCGCCAGACAATCGTATAATAAGGACAGCACCGAAACACAGCGTGGCAAAAGAGTGTGTCATGGAGCCGGATATCTCTGACTACGATAAGATAATTTAACAAAAACCTGCGAATTCTGTGTTTTTATTATGGACGTCATGTGACATTCATTCGCGTGGCCACCGCGAGAAGCAAAAGGAACGGACACAACAACTCACAGGTTAATCCGTCGCCTAATTAAATTAGACTAAATGTAATGTGAAATACAGGCAGCATGAAGACGCTTAAATAGTCAGCAGCCAAAACTTACGTTTAAAAATATTTTCGAATCAATTCGTGCAAAAAAATATGATCACCCTAATTTAATTTGTCAGGGGAAAACAAATGCCAGCTAAACATATAAATAAACAGACCCAATATGTGAGCGTACACACCTCAGTGTCTGTAAATTGGACTCCTGTCAGACTTATAATTACCGGCAGACCGTACTTGTAAAATAACCATTCACGCTGCCTTTTTCTTTAAAAATGCATTTTTCATAGTAAAAATGGTTTAAATCAGCCGCTAAACGGAAATAATCGTTTTTTTTTCGTTCGCGTGCATCATGTTGGATACAAAATAAAACTGGACAGTCGTGTCAGAATGCGAGGGGATTTTTTTATAGCTCTGAACAAACACCTCACGCAGCTGAAGGAATGAAAGCCACGCCGCAATTGTTATTTCGTCAATATTATATTTTTCGTCTAAATTTAGGAAAGCCGTACTTTAATTTGGGCGAAATACGTATTTTATTCGTTTTATGAGGATTGCCGGTCTCAGCCACGTATTTTCCGTGCGCCGTTCCGTACTGACGGAGAGCGAGACGTCCGTCAGCCGCTCGGCGCGTTTCGTGCGTCAAAGTAAACCTTTGATCACTTACCTTGAAACCTGTGGCCCAAGTACCTATATCTGTGTAATAACCAGGGGTAGAAAGTTGAAGGGTCCCTTTGCTGGCTGGCAAAAAGAGGGTGCGGACTGTGCGAGGATGAAAGCGGGTGAGCGGCCAGCGCGTGCGGCGGGGCCACCGGATTCACCGGGACGACGGAGCTCGGCGGATGCGACACCGCCTCGGCGAACACCAAGTCCGGGTTCGAGTAGACGCCCCTGCCGCCGGAGTGAAAGCCGTTGAGAAAGGGGTTCATCTGCCCGGAGTTTGCATAGCTGAGAGCCGCTGGCCTGATGGGCTCTTCGGAGCGAGACGCCGGTACAGGATTATCCTTCGCCACTAAAGACTCTATAGTAAAACACCTCTTGGGTGTAGGTTGAAACATGGTCTGATAGTCCGGGTTCCCCAGTTTAAAGTCAAAGTTGTCGCGGGCGCTCTCGCTGCAGAAATACTCCACACCCAAAAGAAAGGGCGAAAGTTTCTTCGCAGTAAATAAGTTGGGAAACGGCCGCGGCGTCGAGGAAGCCCAAATAAAAAGCGTGCGGCTACTCCCAGACTAATCCATGGATGTGATCGCTTTCCTCGCCAGGTTCGCGCAGGCAGATTTGTTAGTTCATGAGCCTAATTAGCGCCGCAGCCCCATAAACAGCTTCCTCTGAAGGCTGTAATGGCATGGTGATTGGTCGCCGCCGCTGCTGCTCGCCTTGAGGTGGAGAAGGGGAAGACGCTTAAAAAGTGCAAGCAGGGGCGCGGAGAGGCGGACTCGAGCGCGCAGCACGGAACGGATTCGTCCGGAGAGGAGCCCCGCGCGCACACGCACACACACGCTCGCGCGCCTATATCTCCAGGACATTTAACGCACTCATCTGAACCAGTAGTAGCCCGTGTATTTGCATTTAAGGCCTGTGACAGGTTCACTCTGATTTTTTTCAGCATGGGGGTGTGTGTGGTGTTAATACCGACACTTATTATTTTTAATTATGTACAACAGTGTTGCGCAAACAGCAGCTCTATTAAAAGGTGTTTTTGACGCCGTGCACGCGGATAATACGTAGCGTCTGCTAATCAGCCCGCCCTCATTTATTTCTCAACTCGGTTCCTGTTTTTAGTTTTCTAATGTTTCTAATGTAAAATGGTTCCTGTTCGTTCTCATTTGTGCTCTGATTCTATTAGACAAAATTTCCAATTGAACGCTCTCACACTTCATTTGTGTCTGGGAGACGCAAATAGGCTTTAGCCCGGATTGAGCGCTTTTTGTCAGCGTTTACCGTAATAGCGGGGCTCCCGTTGACGAGGTGCGCGCTGCGTGTCAGACGCAGCCGAGGCCACGCGCTCACGTTTGTTTCTGGACGGTCTACCTGTGGGACTGCGAGCTGTCACCCACCGTGCGTGGATCCGTGGCCGAGGTCAGCAGCGGCCGCGCGCCGAGGCCTGTCACGCGGGAGCAGCACGCGCTAGGAGCCGTTCAGACACACATGATTAGAAGCAGCCCAGAAACGGTGCTGCTCACCTGCAAGTGTTCACTGGTTATTTATTTATATTTTCTGCTCTTTATATCGGGTGCTTTAATAATACATATACACCGGGATGATTAGGATATGAATTACACCGTTGCATCACATTGTTATGAATATAATACAGAATGCTATAATATTTATAATAATAATAATTGTTGGTCATACATGTCCTAATAATTATTATAATAAATGACGTTGATAAACTGTGCTTTATGTTGCGTATGGAAACGTCTACTCTGTACAATACAATACAAACCTATTGGTAAATTAATATTTTAAAAACATATAAATGTTTTACTTTATGTTATAAACACTGAGGATTCGTCGGAACTCTTTTTTTAAACATGCTTACTTTGTACTTACTTTGTAAAGTAAGCCTTTATTTTATGCGGACATTAGAACCTAACGTTGCCTATTTAATCTGCTTTATTATCGGTAGAATTATGGAGCTAGAGTTAGTATTTGTTTTCGGCGGGGCCGAGTTCATTTACGTTATTTCTATTTTCAGCTCCAGTCACTGCATGTTAATGTGCTTTTAAGTTTTACACTGAGGTAACTGCTGATCAGACACGCACCACCACGCAGCGTCTGCTTTCACATGCTGAGGCGTCTCAGTCCTCAACGCGGAGCTTTTCTGACCTCTACTGGTTCCAAAGTGGAAGGATTGTAAAAAGTCCCAAACCTCGGGTCAAAAGGAGCTTGAAGATACTATTGAAAGCAAATATATCCAGTAGCACAACCAATTCAGCAACGTGTCAATATGTGGAACTGGTAAAATTACTACTAGGCTATTGATTCTATAGTTTCTATAACACTGTTTATAATGTCTGTATTTTGTATGACAAAACCAACCATCTTCAGGACTAATTTGCCTTTTTTTAGCTTATACCCTCAAAACATAAGCAGCAGCTGTAAATCACTAATAGCACTGTCTTAACTTAGAGGTATGATCATACTTAAACAGAGATAAATGAGCATGTCGTTGGTGAGCAAACATCTTTATTAATAAAGGCTTTATCTGTACACATGCAACCTGGTTTGGTACCACTGATTGCAGCAGGACAGAAGCACACACTGGCTATGGAGCAAGAATTGAATACTCTATGCATGCACATCAAAATGGAAATTCTTACGAGTTAAGAAGCAGCTGAAACATTAGAGGAGCAGCAGAGATCGCTGAAGCATGTGGCATTCATAGCCACTGCTATAAGAGTGGTGGATCTATGGTCGTAAATTGACATTTATGTCATTGTGTTGTTTAAAAGAGCCAGTTGGGGAAACAAAGTTTGCACTGGAAGTTTTAGCAGGTGAACTGGTCACTGTAGGTAATAACACTCCTAACCGCTGGGGGCAGTCATGTTGAGAGTAATGGTTTGCATGAGGCCCAGGTTCACTCAAGTTCATCGAGTGTTGGGCAGCCAGAACTGCTCAAAGTCAAAATAAAACTAAGAAACAAAAACATCCCCAGAAAATCTACAGTCTACAAATATTTAATTCAAGGAAAATATAGCATGAGTATGTAGTCATTATTCACTGCTGTGGCTAATTTGCTGATGGAAAACAAGATATTATTCCCAATTTATCATATAAAAGGTTGTTGCTCAACGACGGACAGTGGTCCAGCCATCATCATCTGTCTCATTCTTGGTGCGACGCTGGTTTTCCTTGTCAGTACGCCAAGCCTTATCTCCTTCAGTGTCACGCTCCCGCTCCCTGGGCCTCTCCTCCCGCCTTTCATCACCCCCACGACGCCAGGAACCTCCTATTAAAACAAGGGTTATCATCAGAAGCACGGAAAACACGATCTGATCTTAAAGTACAGCTGAGTTCATGGGTTTATATATCCAACTTTAAGATGCCTGATGTAGCAGCGCCTTTTTAGCTCAATAGCGACCTCTGCTGGCTAAGTACAACACTTCTGTAAAGCAGCAACTGTTTTATTAGACAGGAACACTAGACTAAGTTAGCAGCCACCTAAAATTAGTTTTGAGCACCAGTGAGTACAAGATCCATGTAACAATTATAAACCTTTGCTTTCTAATATGTGATGTCAATCACTATTCTTACCATCATCCTGATCTCTGGGAGGGCCTCTGTTTTCACGGTCATCCCGGCGTTCTCTATCACGGCGCTCACCGCGGCGATCATCACGCTCACCGCGGCCTTCGCCTCGGCGATCATCACGCTCACCACGGCGATCATCACGATCAGCATCCTCTCTGCGAGATTCCCTCCAGCTGCTTCCTTCCTCTGTGCCTGCTCTCCTCCAGACACCACCCTCCTCTCTGAAAACAAGGGCCAATAAAAACAATGACCACCCACTGAAAAGTCAACTTAAACAGTGTCTACAAAACCAAAAACAAAGGCCAAGTCTTGTACCTCTGTGGACGACGGTCCCTGAAGCGGTCGCTAGATCTTTCTTCTCCCTCACCATCCTCACCATCTTCATCAGCACCACCGCGTGGGGGTCCCCAGCTCTCCTCACGGGCTTTCTCCCTCTCTCGCCAGCCACCTATAACATGAGCACTGACTCATTAAATCATCCTGGTAGACATTTAAACTTAATTTACAGACCTGCTGTGATGGCAGACTGTCAAGTAACCCTTTAAAACGATTTAGTAATGGGCATTTATTAACAGCATGGCTGCGGGCTTACCAGGTCTGCCCAATGGTTTCCAGGGTTTGGCGTCATCGCCACCACGACGTGGCCCATCATCCATGCCTCTCCTTCCACCTCTGTCATCATCTCCCCCTCCTCGTCTGGGGCCCCAGTCATCATCAGCTCCACGCCTGGGACCTCTTGAGTCATCCATGCCTCTGCGAGGCCCTCTGTCATCATCAAAGGCGCGTCTGGGGCCACGATCATCATCAAAGCCACGCCTGGGACCGCGGTCGTCATCTCCACCCCTCCTTGGGCCACGGTCGTCATCAAAGCCCCTACGTGGAGCACGATCGTCGTCCATCCCTCTACGTGGAGGACGGTCGTCATCGGCACCACGACGGGGGCCTCTATCCTCATCGAAGGTTCGGCGGGGTCCTCTGTCTTCTCCGCCTCTGCGAGCACCGTCTGCTCTCCTGAAGGGCCCATCTTTGTCCTCTCTCTCCTCATCACGACCCTCCTGTCTCCATTCCCTATGGAACAGGACAGTCGTTTTAGAGCCTCGTTTGACCTGAGGGGGCCAATAGTAAAGTCATTTGAATTCAGTTACAGACACGCACCTGTCAGGAACGGGGCGACGCCATTCTGAATCTCCTCCCTCGGTGCGCTTACGCCATCCACCCTCTTCCTTTTCGGGCCATTCCTGTAGAAAAGAAACATGTTAATGAAGGTTAGAGTGATTAGAAATAATAAAAGTTTAAAAACATTAATTGTACTAATAGCAGTTTCTCACCTTGGGTTTCTCCTCTGGTTGGCCTCTTCTCTCCTCCTCCCGACGGCGCTCCCGCTCCTCGATCTCCTGCTGACGAGCTCGCTGTTTCCGTTCCTGTTCTTCGAGCTTGCGGAGACGCTCCTGGTACTCCCTCTCCTCCTCCTCTCGCTGTTCTTGCTCTTGGCGTTCACGCTCCTCGCGTTCTGTAACAAAGACAGGGGAATAACACTTAGTGATGTTTGGTCTGTATAATCCATCATAGAGACAATGTGTTTTCCCTGACTGGGGAAAATTTGTCTCAAAGACTGAGGTGGAAATCACATTCCTGGCTAAAACTTTTCTGTGACGTATTAAATTCCACCACTGCTGGGCTTTAAAGTTTCTGGGACCATTTGCAACCAAAAAATGACCTCTCTTGAGCTGTTCTTCGTGGATGCGCTGAGCTTCTTCCTCTTTCTGGCGGTGGTAAGTGTTACGCCTGTCCTCTTTGCGCTGTCTCTTCCTTTCTTCCAGACGCTTTTTCCGCTCCTCCACCAAACGCTCTTGGAATGCTTTCAGTTTTTCCTTCAAAAACACAAAAAAATATTAATCTATGTCACTCCTGTGCTTATTTTAAGTTCAGTAAAAGGCTAAAAGTTCTTACCTCATAAATGAAGCTACGGGCAGCAGTTATTTTAGATAGGAAGTTTTCTTTGTCCTCCATCATCCTAGACATGCGCTGCTTGTGCTCGAGAGCCTTCTCCCGTTCAACTTTCATGTTACTGATCTACAATGAAAGAAAAATGTACCTTCTCACAATTTGCATACTTTAACATTTTATTGATATATGCTTTTGAACAATTTCACACTTACCCTCTCCTCCTCCTGAAGCTCCCATAGTTCCATGTCTTTAATACGCTGCTCCTCATAAGCTTTTTTGATCAGAGGAATCTCCTCAAGGCGTTTTGCTCTCTCAAAGTAGTCGATCTGGAGGAAAACAAAAATTGTACTTAGTTAGACTGTGTGACTGTATTTTAAACTGATGTATGACTTGGGGACTTACCTTCTTCTCCTGGTTCTTGAGACGCTCCTGGAGTTCCTTCTTTTCCTTCTCCAGCTGTTCCACCTGTTTGGCCATAATGAAGTCAGGATCCAGCTCCTCCAAGTCCTGCAAAAGGTAATTCGTTAGTTTGAAACATATTACCATGACCTAGTGCAGCAATATAGAGGTCAACTCATTAAATCATACTGATTGTATTTTACCTCAATGTCAATGTCCTTGAAAGCCTTGGCTCCAAGTTCGGTCTTCTTAATTTGCTCCAGTCGTTCACGCACTGTTTTCTTTTTGATCTGCTCATGCTCCTGCATGATGCGCTCCTTCTCTCGCTCTTTGGCCTCCTGCCGGAGACGCTCCTCCTCAGCCTTGCGGACCTTTTGCAACTCAGCCTCCCTCAGCTCCAGCTCCTCCTTCTCACGCTGAATATTTAGGCTTTCAAGGCGCTCCTTGCGCTCCTCAATGGTCTGTCGCCGAGCCAGAATACGCAAGTGATCCTTTTTGGCATTTTTGAGATAGGCAGCAATAGCCTGCTGGTTCTGCTCCTCACGTTCTTGCTAGAAAATAATATACAACAAAAATAGTTTTTAGTATAATGAATAGTTCTATATATAATTAATTATAATGCTGTGTTTGCAAATATGTATAAAAGCTACTTAAGTGCTAGATTCACCAGAATGGATGCAGGCTTGATAATCTGAATGGCCTTGGCCAAAGAAGCAGACATAGCAGTAAGCTGGTTCCTGATCTGCTCTGATGGCATGTTTTGTAGGAAAGGTCCAACAGGAGAATCCTCTTTGGTTGAGTAGTTCAGGTCAGAACCAAAACTCAAAGTTCGAGAGGTGTGGTCTATACGGACCTATAGAAGAAAAAACAACAACAGTTTTTTTAAACTGAATGCTTGTTATTAAGGAATCTTAACGTGTCTACTCACAGCTAAAACAATAACTTAATGGACTGTCTTCTTACCTGTAGATCACAGTGACGGGCAGCATCCACAATGGCGCGCTCAAGTTGGAAGGCATCCACAAAAGGAACCAAAGAGGCCAAACGGCTAAACTCAATGCTTTGATAGATTTGTGCCACCTAAAAAAAACAAAGACAGAATGGTAAGGCTGACTACATTATAAATGTAGATGAGATATTAAAATACTAATTTTAGGGGAGTGGAAGAGAAATCACATCAAAGATTAATCACCTGCTGCAAGAGTCTTAGGATTGTATTGTTTTGCAGGTGAGGAACATACTGCTGCAAATCAGCCTCCTTCTCAGCCTGGTCTCTGACCCAGTTCAGCACCTAAAAGGTAAAAAGTTTTTAGAACATACTTGAAGGCAACAGTATTTATTATAACAACTGCAACAGAATTATTTTGAAGCAACTAACCTTGGTTACTCTTCCGCTGAGCTTCAGCGGATGAAAGTCCACTTCGAGCCAGTTGTACAGTTCTTTAACTTCAGGTACAACATACTGCAGCAAATTGAATCTTACCTAGAAAAGAAACAATAAGTCATTAAAATGAAAAAAGAGATTATAAATATTAGTTCTATAATGTCAGATGAAAACAGATTTCCTTTAAAATGACTCCATGAGTAGTCTTTTCACTAACTTCAAACCATAGGCATACACCAACATTAAAGCAGGTATTGTCTGCACAAATGTACCATGTCATTGATCAGACTTTGGCGGGTTGGTGGAGACTGCAGACCAAGCAGAGTGGCAAGTCTGCGATGCTTTTCCACTATAATGCCATCCATGTCCAGCAGTCGGGCAATATCAGTGCGCTCTGGGGTAATGGGGATGGACAGCGTTGCCAACAGGACTCTGGTCGACATTCTGAGGTTGGAAAGTAAGCTTTGTTACCATCTATTATCTTACATACAAAACTTTACCACGTAGTTAAGAACATACCTTTGCATCTCATCTGGAGTCAAGTTCTTACGCATCTCCCTGGAGAGATGATAGAGTCGGTGCAGGGTGCAGGCATGAAAGAGCGCATTTCCAGATTTCCAGAACACAGTAGACACCTTGTTGTAATAATTGGCCATCAGCTGAGGTTTGGGGGGCTTCTTGGAAAGTGCAAACAGGCCATGGATGTCCTCAACAGCCTTGAATGCTTCCTGTGTGGGGGTATGACACAATGTTAAATCATTAATGGCCTTACAGTGATATGTCACATCATACACTACGTATTGTGTGGAGGGGTGGTGGACAGACCTGCCAGAGCTCCATGCTTATAGCACTGTCCAGCTGCACCAGACGTGTTTCCAGGTGCATGGACTGGCTTTCAGGGTTGTTCAAATTGATAGCGGTGCTCTGGTTGTGGTGGCGCTGGATCTGACCCAGATGCATACGCAAGTTATCACACAGCTTGCGAAACTCAGCTTTGCGGGTGTACTGAAGGCAAAACTTGAATGCTGCAGAAAAGACCCCATTATTAACATTTCACATAACCACAAACATTTCAAATTATATAAACAAACATTCAATGCATGTCCACGTTCATGAAAGACGTACATCATGTGCTGTATATATTAGTATTTATTATCATCTAACTACATAAATAATAAACAAGGCAGTAACTTTAAAGAGGTATTCAATGTTAGTACCTTGCTGGGCAATGTCATGGTACAGGCGTTCCACCTTGGAGTTGTTACGCAGCAGGTCCAGGCATTGGCGGTAGGACTCCCACAGAAACTTCACCCAGGGAGTGAGCAGCAGGCGATCTGTTCGATCCTGAGTGTCCTCCCCACTCACCGCACTCAGAAGTACACTAGTGTCACGACAAGCTAAACATAAGTAACTCTGAAACTCATCATACACATGCAACTGATGGATAAAAATCGAACTTCACCTTTCAGGAGTCTGGATGTTGTCCAGATCCTCAATGTCCAGGACCATCTGCTGGGACTCTTCTTTTGCAGTTTCAGTCTTCTCCTCTGCCAGCTTCAGGTAAGCCCTGACCACATCTTCCAAAGATTTTATATTCACCTGTAAACAGAAAAATAGGTCGCGCTGGTTCCAAACAATACATGTCTACACAAAAATCCAATTGCCACAAATATTTAAGATTTCACCTGTTGACAGATGTTCTTGTACTGGTACAGACCCTCCTTGGCCAGGTGGCTCTTGCGGAGATCCACGCAGAGCTCCAGGTACTTGAGCATAATGGGCTCGTGGATTTTCTGCCATGTTCGATGCTTCTTGCTCTTGATGACATCGTACAAAACATCCAAGGCCGGCTGCTTCTTGCCAACCTCAAGAAACTCTGTAAACACAATAACGGTAACATATGTTTATTACAACAATCGTGCACATTGGCGCAAAACACCTTTAAACGTCGTGCTTGGCTACATCTGCTTGACATAAATAGGCCCATAATTGTGCTAGGCAAACGTGACATGTTCTCTAGACAAGATCGTGTTAATGCACTAGTAATGTGACAGTTGAGAACCGGCATTAGCTCTGTTAAACGTTTTAACAGTTCCCTCGCAGTCGGCTACGTTACGTGTCTGATATGCTATCGAATCTTTATATCACCGTGGGACGTTAGCACAAAATGGCCTAGCTTGCTAGCTAAATACCACCGCTAGCTGTAACACAGTGGCATCCCCGCCATTACAGCTAGCTCTAGCACTTAGCCTGGCTAACCAATGACGAGACAAGCTAAACTGCGCTAACACCAGCTAGCTAGTGAGCCTTAATGTGTGACATCTGTGAAACGGAAAGCCGCGCATCTACTCACCGTTCGCTCGTTTAAGAGCATTCTCGGGCCGCTGGAAATACGCCGGCATCTCTGTGGCGCTTTAGTGAAACTCAAAATGGGCTGACTTCAATGAATTTTAATAAAATTCACCAGTCCATCCAAAGCACGCACACAGCCGCTACCACGGTGCTGGCTGAGAAAGGAAGAACCTCGTGAGCGGCCTAGCTAGAGTTGCCAGATGCAACACGCCCTATCCCCCACTATTGTTTCAACACTTAAAATATATAGTCATGTATTTGTAAAACATCTATTTTAATACTTGTACACCCAATAAATTGTAAATAACATTTTATGAATAATTTAAGCACATTTTTTTACTGTACATAACTGCGTATCCTATTAATTTAACAGCAGCTGCTGATGACTTTTAGCTCATTAGTACATAATTAATATTCACATGTGATAATAACAGTGTGGAATTATGTGGGATTATTCTGTACACCCCAATGTTATAATGCCGAATTTCTTACTGGTTACCGGTTTTACAAAACCTAGACTACTTAAATGCAGGATTTTTCAAATCTGGCAACTATACGTCTTTCAGTAAGTTCTACCCTGATGCGTTTAGGTGACATTTGTATAACAAGAAGCTACTTTAGGCATACGTCAGCTACGGGATGAAAAAGACATTATATACATTTGTAGTGGGTTTATGCAATTCTGAAGCCGTTTAAATAGTATTTAAACTCCAGTTCCATATTGTCACCGATCATTTCTGTCAAATATTTTTAAATTACGTTTTCGATTTTAGCAAATAATTATATCCTCAATTAAACATAAAAAGCCACTCATGCTATTTACATGATATTACCGTCAGTATAATGTTGTTGGTCATATATCTATTTTATGATCGGCGCAGAGCCCATGTCAACTGCTTTTAAAAGTCTGGTCCAAGGCTTTATTTAATCCGATTTTTGTAAAACGTCGCGAATACATTAGTCTATATTTTTGGAAGTCTTGAATGCAGCATCACCGCAGAATTCATGCGAGCTGTGATTGGCTGTGAGCAGTGTGTCTCCGCCTTTTGCTCGAGCCGCTTGTTCCGGAAGAAGGAAGAGATTTCACATTAGAAAGTCTGTTGACAGTAGGATTCAAAATCAGTTCACATACAGTATTCAAAACAAATATTTTTTTAAATAATTTTTTCCAGCATCGCGTTCTATTTTCTGGACCCTGCAGGAGATCTCAAGGTACTTCACGGTTGCTATGTGTCGTTAGGCGAAGGGGGACAGAGGTGTCTGACTTGTGCTTATGAACTCTTTCAGGTATGGAATATGGCAGCAACTGAAACGCAGCTTATGTTAAGCGTCGGATTAATCGGTAAGTTTAACTTCACGTCAGTTCCTATTACTCTGAATGCGTAATTGCTGGTTGAAGGATAAAAACTAACTGTGCGCGCACGGGAATCACGTGATACCCGTATGATCCAAAAGTGTCCCATCAGCATGTCCCTCGGTGGATCATGGCCCCTGCACATTTAGCCAGTGTGCTACAAAAGAGCTGATAGATAGATACCAGTAGTATGTATTAAATCAACCCTCAGTGCAGGGAGCCTCATGTAGAAGCTCCACAATAAGTGTCCATCTCCCAGTTTGTTATTTGTGTATGCAGTTAATGTTGATGTCCTTTACTCAGAGAAAGATGTGAATGGAGACACGCTGTGGGTGTGGTGCTATCCCTCCGTGGGCTCAGACCTGAGGCAGGTACTGCTCAGCAAGTGCTGTTTGACACAGGACGGGAGGGATTTCCACACCTTTGTGTTTGGGCAGTTTTGTCGCACCTGGTACTACATTACCACAGTGGAGGTACAAGAACCTACAGCACTAAACAAGGTACATTATTAGTTCATGCATCAAATGCATTCTTGACTTAATATCTTAATATATGCACTGAATGTTGTGTCTTTTGTTCCACCTGAAGGTCACTCATTTTTCAGTAGTTGTTACAGCAAAAGACTTCAATCCCGAGAAATATGCTGCACTTAGTAGAATCCTCTGCAGGTACTTTTGGATGGTTTTAAAGGCTATTTTATTATTTCATTGTTTTTAGTCAGATGGTGCATATTTAGCCAAGTGGGATCTTTTTTCTGGTTATTTAGGATGTACATCAAACATGGCAGTCCAGTGAAGATGATGGAGGCTTACATCACGGTCCTCACCAAAGGGATTTGCCAGAGTGATGAAAATGGCTCATTTCTGATTAAGGACTATGATGTTCGGAAGGCTTACTTGGCAGGTTCAGTCAAAGGTGAGATGTCGTGGTTGTCAGGAGGACCATAAATGATCCATTACCAGTTGAAAAACAAAACTAAATAGGTCAGTATTTTTTATTGGTAGTTACATTTTGTCATCAGATGTAAAACATAGAGACAGAAAATAAACTAAAATAGAAAGTGGTTTATAAAAATATTATTATGAGAATCACAGCACAGACTGTTTTAAAATCAAAGTGAGTCATTTAGTTTACTTGCATGTTTTCCTTTTAACCCAGATGTGGTGTCTCAGTTCGGTATGGAGACTATCATCTTATATACTGCTCTGATGCTGAAGAAGAGGATCATCGTTCATCACCCTCGAGTTGAAGCATTGTTGGAGTTCACAAGGTGGCATTTGACTCTGACATTCAAAATACCATTAATTAAAGTTTGGTATTATCCACTGATCTACTGGTTTGTCCCCAGAGTAATGCCAGCTCTGGCGTGGCACAGGAAAGACTGGTCCATCGTGCACCCGTACATGCACTTGAATGATATTGAACTGGAGGATTTAAAGAAATGCCCTGGTAAGGCTTCCTGCTGATTTACTTGTGCTGATTAACAGGAAACTTTTATAGATGCTTTTCTCTTTCTCTCTCCATCTGCACTCCAACCAATAAATTATTCATGCACCGATATGTCTTTTCTTCCTCTGCAGGGTACGTAGCAGGATTTGTAGATCCTGAAGTGAGCAACAGATCAGACTTATTTGATGTGTATGTGAACCTCCCAGACAGCGTCATCACAGTATCCCAGAGTGCCAAAGGTACAGTACGTTCAAAGAGAAAACTGTGTTTATAGGTTTGCTTTCCCACTAATCTGATGTGCAGTAACTCAACACAGAGGCCATGGCGATGGGGAAGTTGCACAAGGACATTGGTCACCTGATTGTCCAGTCTGCAGAAGATGCTGAGAGGTCGGACAGTCAGGTGATTAAGGTGAGAACCCACTCCACCATGGTCGTCTTCAATCTGCAGTTGTGTAAAATGTTGTCTAACGCGACAACCACATATTCATTCACAGGACATTTCTGTCAAGACAAAGGAGATTCTCACCAACTTGTTTGCCCTGGCTGACAAGTGTGAAGACTCTAAAATCACGCTGGAAGGTTTAAAGCAGCATCATTTTCCCCCAGCAACAGAGAATTTTCTTTTTCATTTGGCAGCTGCCGAGCAGCTCTTGCGGATATAAAGCTGCCCGTAGGCACTCTGCTGCAGGATGACGCAGCGTGACTGTACTGTTTCCCACACAGTGGGATAATTACAGTTTCTTTAAAGGCTTGTGTGCTCCTTCGCAGCTGTTTGCACAAGACACTATCTCAGAACATGTCAACAGTATGTTTTAACTCGCCCTGTGGTGCTAATATGTAACATGACTCGCATCATGTCTCACCAGTCCCGTGACGTTTAGCATCATAAAAATACAGGTTTACTGTGGCAACATTATATTTTTTGTAGAATGAACAGATTTTTCTTTTCGATGAAAGTCCTCAAATAAATTATTTCGCTGAGCCCTAGCGCTCCGTCGTAATCCAGAAACTATTAAAATCACAGCAGTGAGCCTAACTGTCGCACTGGGAGACATAATCAACACAGACGCAGTTATTCAGTCAGCTCTCCCACACACACACAGGCCTGCTGCGCTAAATACTTATTAGAACACTCGTTTGTATTATTCCACGGCAGAAATAGCTTTCCCCGATTTTTAACTGTTCCCGTATCAAGTCAAAAACATCAGCGCCCTGCATTCACCACCTTGAGTGGAAACCAGCAAGTCGAGAAGAATTTGGTGATTTTATTGGCAATAAAAATTCCCATATCCATTTGATATAATAAGGAGCCATTAGTATTTGTCTTTAATGCTGTGAAGCTGAGACTGATGATGTGTTAGCATCCCCTCCACAGAGCACCGCTCGCTTTGGTCTGAGCTGTCCGTCCCAGATGAGCAACAGCAGCTGAAATAACTCAGGTGTGACGAGCACTTGTTTAGTTCCTTAATGGAGAATGTGCTTATCGAACATATTGCACAACATATTGGTAATTTACATTTTCTAACTATGTCACATTTTGTACAGACGACTGAAATACAAGCAGAGTGAACTGCTCTGTGTAAAACAAAAAGTCTGCAGCTGATGAAACTGCGATGCAACCATTCCATGTTGATTTTATTGCATTGTGTCTTCTCTTATTGTCCAGGTTCTATTTTTGTTTTTTTACTAATGTATTACGTCTCTCTGTTCTGTCCTTTGAAGCACATTGCAAAACAGATGGTTTTGTGCCTCAGTATTTCTGATAAGACAGAGTGCAATGCATAGAAATGCTTGTGTAACTGAAAGCGGAGTTTATATTCATGAATTGATGTACAGTGCTATTTCATATCCAGAACTACTCTAATATTCAAACTAAATAAATGTACTATCAAAATAGTTTCTTTTACTTGTGTGAATTTCTTTTTAAAAAACAATATCATTACACAAGAGTCTGAGAAAAGCTGCATGTTTATTTTATTTTTATTTCATGAAACTATCTCAAAGTCCTCTGTGATAAAATAAGTGTCCTTCGGAAGTCACAGCCTGAAGCTTCTCCTCCAAAGCTTCTCTATTTATCTGTAAAACAAAGTCTATGTCATGTGAGATCATCACAAGGGAAACATTACTGCAGGTCAGGATCCTGAATCTCACCGTTCCCAGCTGTGGAAAGAGACTGAACGACACAGGGATCATCAGGCCGAAAACAACCACTGCACTTGTGTGACGCAAAGGAGCGATCAGAAGAGAGTTCCTCTTAAAAGGTCTTGTTCTGTAAAATAAAAAACGGGTTACTAGTAACAGGTGTAACTCAATAGAACTAAATAGAAATGTGACTTACCCCTGGAAAAGTAAAACCAGCATACTGGGAACTGCAGCAGTCACACCAAGCAGGGCTGCTCTGGACAGCGCGCTTTCCTTTACAGCCTGGACAAACACAAAACTCCTCAATCCTCTGACTTTGCACTGATGGAATTCTTCTGTCTGCATGTTCACTGCTTCTTACTTTGTGTCCTGCTGCTTTAGAGATGCCAACGGAGTTTCCATTGGAATCAAACACTTGGATCCCGGTTTCCAACTCCTCGCTTCTAATGGTCAAAACACTGAAGAAGGCCAGAGCAGCTGGAGAGAATTAGACACTGTTAGCACAAACCCCATCGTACCACTGCAGGAACCAAGCCAGTTCTAATGTGACAAAGTTTTAATGATGATTAATGATTAATTCCAGTGGAAAAAGTAAGATCGGTCAAGTATGTCAGAGGGCTGCATCCCTTTTCGTTTCACTGTAGTTATTTAGATTCTGAGACAGTGTGCTTCAGTATTTAGAAGTACCTCACCTGAGAGGTGGATCGGTACTATTGACCTTAAGAAAGACTGGACTGCCGCACTTCTTACACCGAGTTGTTTAATGAAAATCTGAGGAAGAGCCTGAAGCAGAAGATTGTATATTTTAAAGGGATCCGATCATAAGCAACTTGCAAACGTTACATCCAACCGCAAACAGCTGTCGTCAGTTTGTACACACCCCACTACACGTTGTAAAGGACACTGTTCCTGTGATTAACACAAGCTGCTTCAAGCTCATCTTCTCGTTCTGCTGAAGGGAGATAAAGTGAAGCAGAGACAGAGAGGAGATGTCTTCAGATTACAGACAGTAACTGAGAGCCCAATGCCAACTGATAATATGAACTCAATTTTCTAAACATTTGTAAGTTTGTGTTATTTATTAATATAATACCCGATCTGATGAGCAATTTCTGTTTGCATAGTTGAAGCCAGCGTTGTAAACCTGCAGCAAAAACTAAAAGAGGCAGGGATTTTAATATTAAAGTAACTGTATTGTAGCCACTTGTAATGCATTTGTATAAGATAATTCATATGTTTCATTACCTGCCAAAACAGAGCAGGTTTGACGCTACTGTGTTGTAACAAGCTTGCAACCACCTGAAAAATCACATTTGTTGGTTTTGTAACTCACAATAAAGAAGAACTATCAAATATTTGCTGAGTGGCATACTGTACATACCAAGGGTGCAGCTACTGGCAGCAAAGCTGGAGCGGGAGACAGAAGAGGAGGCATCAATATTTTTCAAATTCAGTTTTTTCCTCTGATCAATTTGCATAGTAATATGATTTCCACGCAATTTAAGCTGGTGAAAGTTAATACCGTTGCACATACTATGTTCATACTGTGATTTCCTGATACAGGTTATAGTTTCTGTGAATACATTTATTTGATTTGACATGGTCTGGAAAAAGATGAAATCCTTATATCTCCTGTACCTGGTGGACGAAAAACTAATGGAACAACATTTCCAGAGTCAGCGTGGACGGACGACTGTAAAGACAGAGCAGGAGAATAAAACCTTAAATCACAACATTTTTTAAACAAATAATCAACATCTGTGACTCAAAGAAGCTTAATAAATACTTTAACTGAAATACTGAAAGATTCTTTCACTTATTGTATTTTTGTTCAAACACTCACAAGGGAGAGAGTCAGTGCATTCACATTCTAGAGGAAGGAAGTTATAAGAATTAGTGTTCAGTTTGGCAGCTTCAAAGTTAAACATAAATGTAAAATAAAAATAACGACCTGACCTCTTTCCTTTTCTCATAATGGCCAAGAGACTTGTGGGCCTTCTGTATTTCAGTCTGAGGAGAAAAGCATCACTGGTCACGTATAGTGACCCCACTGTGTCTGATCACCATGATTGGCTGCTACTTACATCAGAGCAGAGAAGAGTAGTTGGATTGAGGAGATTAACCCAAATCTGCAATCGACTGATGAAAGTCTGAAAAACCAAGACAGACGACGTCACCACTTACATAAAGATCAGGGGCCATAAGATGTTGTCACGCTTTCATTCTAGATGACTATATATAAACCCACTGCCCATCCACATCAATGTTAAGGAATCTTAGAACAAAATACTCGTGCAATTACCTGCCCTTCGTTTTTCCAGTAAACCAGATTTGGATCCATTACACAACAAGTGCATTCAGTTTAAAGAAATTAAATACATTACAATAGAATACTACATTCAGCAGATACGTCTCATGCTTTGAGGTCAAGCTGCATTTACTACTTCCGCCTTCAATCACGTGTTCAGCTGTGCGCGAGTTTGTGCTACGTTCAGGTACCTTGGGAATAACTACAATTGTTGTAAATATATCACTATTTCCCGTTTGTGTTTATTTATGTCGCGTGAGCCCTTCTCACGGGGCCTCCTGTCGCCCCGGAGTTGAAGCTGATTGAACTTTGACCTGGCGTTGTGTTTGAGGGTCGAGGCGGGACAGTCTTACATCAGCCATTTGCGTCATATTCGAAAACAATAAACAGAATAATTTAATACACATATTTGATTATTTATATACATAGACTATAATTTACGTTTTGCTGTACAGGTGTGTGTCAGGTCCGTGCGTACATCATGACGCAATACCGCGCTCGCGCCGCCCTCCTCTGACAAAATGGCAGCCCTCATCGGCAGACTGTTCAGGACTTCTGTGAGTACAACTTTATACAGGGCAGTGTTTTGTTTGTTATCGACGCTGCTTCGCGTCGGGTTCTAACGGCTATAAACGACCCGGCGTCGTTTGCAGGTGTTGATACATACCTCGCTCGTGCGATGAGACGCTGTCCTGTTGTGTGGCGCACATTGACCCCACTGTGGTGTAACCTCTGGTCCGCGGCCACAATGTGAGACTGAAACACATAAAAATATCTAAAAATATTTAAAGCGGCATAGTTTGCATTGAGGTAATGTCAACTTATGAGTTATTGTACATTTAGTATGATTTTCAGCAGAGCGCGCGCTTTGTTAACAAGGATATTGTGCACAGGTGTCATTAGGCACTTAAGCCGCAGACATAGAAGATGAGTGAGTTGTTATTCGGTTTGTTAAAAGTCGTAAAAACGCGATATACCTGGATATAACACATTTCTGATGCGTTTGATTTAAGCAATAGCATTATTATTATATTATCATCACCGCAAACATTTTGCTTATGTGTTGTAATGTCACTCTTGACCACAGGGGGCGTCAACCTGCCCCCAACACATGGCACTTAATGTCTGGGTCCCACCATTGTGGTTCAAACGGACATAAACCGTAAATTGTGTGGATATCCTGTTGCTGAAATGACTAGGTTCTTATACACATGAGCTCTTAATAATCCTCACATTTGGAAGGATTTCCTAACCATCTTAGCTTTCATTTCATAGCTTTTGCTCAGTAGACTCTTACTTACTCTCAAGGTAACAGCAAATGCAAAATACTCTTTCTAACTTGCACTGCTAATAAGTGTATTTGTGGATTATTTGTGTGATTGATGTCTCTTCTTAGACAAAGGTTGCAGTGAATGGATTCACTGCAGCCTGTCAGCGTGGGGCCTCTGCCAGGATCCTGACATCGCCTGCACTTCAGACGGCCTGTTTCTCTACCAGTATGTACTAAATCTGACCTTATTTTTCATTTTGTACCATTTGGCTTTGCACACTCGGCTCAGGGCAGATTAAGTCCCGCTCTAAGATGATGTGGCAATGCCCAGTATTCCAGACCAAACAAGCTCATGCTTGGGTGAGCTTTGGATTCCATCCAGCTGCTCTGCTGTTAAGGCCCATGATGTTAGAGCTAGCACATTCTGTTTTATCTGCAGTGAACTTCTGAAGTAACCAGTTTTCCATTTACTCAGCAGTAAGAGTGTTACACACTTGTTTATGTTTTAGTCTAGGAAAGCACTAACTATTCATGAGTTTCTCAGTCTACATTACAATAAGTGTATATCCAAATGAAAGGTAACGAGTACTAAAAGTATTTTCTAACCTCCGTGTATTCTTCTAATGTACATTATGTATGAGTAAATAGTGCCTTTCTACAGCAGGCTCCAGATGGGCTGCTGCTGTTACTCAGCCGGCTCCTGCTTTCAAGGCCACAGCTGTTTACAATGGAGAGTTCAAGGATCTGAGTCTTGCTGATTTCAAGGGCAAATACCTAGTCCTCTTCTTCTACCCACTGGATTTGTGAGTAGCTGCAGGTGTGGTTATTTTATGTGTGGATCAGTAACGCTGTGTTTACAGAACCACCTCCTCCTCCTCCTTCTTCCAGCACCTTTGTGTGTCCAACAGAGATCATCTCATTCAGTGACAAGGCCAATGAATTCCATGATGTCAACTGTGAGGTCGTTGGTGTGTCTGTGGACTCTCATTTCACCCACCTGGCGTGGATTAACACCCCACGCAAGGTGAATTCTTATTAAAACAAACACACAAGGTTCAAGTTGTTTTTTAAATTCGTTTTTGAAATAGGCTATTTTGCGTAATGCTATCTAATCTAAAGAGTAAGAATAGTATTGTTTTGTCAGGCTGGAGGCTTAGGCAACATCCACATCCCCTTGCTCTCAGACTTGAACAAGCAGATCTCCAGAGACTATGGGGTACTGCTAGAGGGCCCAGGGATCGCACTCAGGTATGTCCATTAAGGTCTGAAAGAAGACAGATTAATTCAATTTTAAGAGAAATAATTTAAGCCCAATAAATTAAGCAGCAGAGATGTGTACAGATGTTTCATGTGACATCCAGACCCTGTGACAGGTTGGGTTTTCTTCCATAATTTCCTGAAGGACTATTTGGAGGAGGAGCCTGCATCATGTCTTTACTTTTGTTTAGCAAACTAAATTTGATGGAATTCACCAGTTCTGTTATATACATGGCATTACACAATACCAGTGTTTCCATCCTAAATGAACACCAGAGAAAACACAATAAGCTTTTATCAGCTAGGTGTTCTAGTGTTGAATGTTTGTAGAATCCAGTTTTATTCTGAATGTTAATTGATTGTAATTGTCAGTTCCATTTATTGCTGTTATCAAACTGTAAAATACTTACATTTCTTCAGAAGTACACTAGACAATGCTTTTTACTCTCCTGTAGGGGCTTGTTCATCATTGATCCCAACGGTGTGGTGAAGCATATGAGTGTCAACGACCTTCCCGTGGGCCGTAGCGTAGATGAGACACTGCGTCTGGTGAAGGCGTTCCAGTTTGTGGAGACCCACGGTGAGGTGTGTCCAGCCAGCTGGACCCCACACTCCCCAACAGTGAGTTTAACCTCAGACACTAATAATCTAACCACCTAAGAACCAAATGTTCCTTATGTACCTTTATTCCAATGATGCTTTTCTGTGGGATGGACACTAAAGATGCTAGTCTTATGTGCACAACAAATACGCTTTTGACCTGGTTTCACTTTGTATTTCAGATTAAACCAACACCTGAAGGATCTAAGGAGTACTTTGAAAAAGTCAACTAAAGTTCTTCAAAACTGATCTAAACAGCAAATGGTACCAAGCTAGCAATGTATACTCCATAAAGTTGTTTTTACTCTTACAGCTAAATACAATATTCATTACAAATGATTTGCCAGACTTGTCTAGTAATCTTATTTAAAAAAAATCGAATAAAGTCACCTTTCTTCCGAGACCCTGCATGAACCATTTAATTGTGATACAGCTCCATGAGTTCCTAATAAATTACCCTTAAAGTCCAAATGACACATAACCCCTGTACATAAACATGTTTATTTTCTCTTTTTACAGCAAGTTAATATGCAGGTTCAAAATGTCTAATTTGACATCAGTACACATTGTGAGGTGCCAAAATCAACTTCAGTGGGGGAAGAACAGGTAATTGGGAGAAAAGGGCATTTGCCACTTTTCATACAAGTAGGGAACATACTGTATTTACACAAAATGGGGGGTAGGGGACATCTGAAACACTCTGCAGCACTGTGTGTGGTTACATCTAGGTTTAAGTGTACATAAACTTCACTTTGTACAGTATGTTTCAAAACAAAGCAACCGCCCCATTTTTCCAGACATTCAGATGTTTCAGACAACAAAAAAAAGAGGGGAAATGGCTTACCAGAAGACGTTTAAAGCTTTAAATAAAACAGGAACTCAATGGAAGTCTCCATAGGCCAAAATGTAGCTTTACATTTTGGGAGTGACAAGATGCTCAATCAGACACCCCCTACCCAAAAACAGACCACGCTAAGATGTCATTTTCTCAGCCCATGGTTTGAAAACTTCATGCAATTTCAGGCAAGATGTAACAGTGCCACCAGCCCCGCCCCAAGCACCAAATGGAAAAAAGCAAACTATTGTTTTTAACTGAATGATTCCTTAAAAAAAAAAAAACACCCTGTAATAAATCTGTACAACGAAAATACAGTTGGGATCTACATCTAAAGTTACATTAAGGTTATATACACTCCCCCATCCATATATTATCTTTACAAGTAGACTTCATTCAAACCCAAACATTAAGAAAAAGACTAAACCGGGAAATTGGATCACAAACATCCATTAAAAATCATCTCTTGCTAAATCTCAACTGTTCGTTCTGTCCTCGTCACTGTAAACTACAGCAGGACCAAAATCTCGGAGCTGAATGGACTGCTACTGTAACAGGGAATTAAGAATTGTCAAAATGGGGGAATGATTCTCATGAACGACAGCGTTTTTATATCATCTTTATGCAGTAGAGGAAAATCTGAACACATTACTACTGTGTAGTAATGAGTGACTGCAAGAATACAAAATAGAAATCAAGCGGGAACACGGGCACCCCCACCCCCCAATATTCTGACACAATAGAACAAAGGCTTTCAGTACACCTAGGCCTCTTCACTGAAGAGATCTACACTATTCCATCAGTACACATGTATATTCTCTGGTCTCAGCTGGGACTGGTTTGGATCAGACAAGTCATGTCAACCTTTAAAATTTGCCCCAATATTTTCTTTGAAAGCAACTTAAAAACATAACTGTGTTTAAGATCTCCGCTGTAGATTTGCTTTTTTTGTTCTGAGTTGCAATGTCGAAATTCAAAAAAGGAAAAAAAAAAAACCTATGCTGTACAAAGTGAGATTCACACAATCTCTTTGCAAGAAAAAGTAATAAAGAATGACTTGTGCCCGCTGTCTTTCAGGATACACATAGGCAAATCCATTAATATCCCTGTGCTGCTGCTTCACTTCTTAGTCAATTTTCACATTTGTGTAGATCTTTCTCACAAAGGCACTTGTTCCCATGTATCCGATGGCCCCTGGAAGACAAATGATGCGCTGTGAGTTTCCTTTAGCTGACACTTTTCAAATATGTGCACAGTGAATCCATCACAGGACAGACAGACAGACTACTGGGATCAAACCACTGAAGGACTGAGAGGCGAAGAGCAAAATAAACAGACATGGCACAAACCCAGATGGCACCATGTCTAAATTAATATAATAATGATCAACTCAATCTCACAAGCAGATGGCACTCAAAGTTAAAATATGCCACATATTAGCTCCTTAGCTTTAAGTCCTTTGGGTGTCAAAGTGAGTTGATGTGTGCACTGAATGACTGTGCATATTGATGACATTTATTATCTCATGCAGCTGAGACATGGAGGAATACAAATGTGAATATTGCTACTTTTTCCTTATACTGAAATTGATTATTTAATGGAAGTAACTAGTAATGTCCATTTCAACCGTTGCATGTGAACAAACAACTTGGCTCTGTGTCATGACTTAATCTAAAATTCAGGAGTGCATGTGTGAAAGAGGCAACTGCACCAAATTTATTTATTCTTGGCCAATTATTCAAGTATTAATGTAGCTGCAGCATATTTTGCACCAGACTCACTAAACACTTATAGTATTTGATCAGCCTGATCCAGGACTCACCACACATGATGCCTAGGGCAGTGCTGAACACAGCCATGTAGCCAAAGTAGAAGGATGTCTGAAACAGCCCATACATCCTAAAAGGCACAAACAAAAACCAGCATATTAGAAGTGGACAAAAATATTCTGACATGTTTTGGCCAAGATGAGAGAATTCATTTGAGTATATGGTTAAGGAGACTACTCACTTGGTTTTGAAGAAATAGTAGTAAAAGGAGTACATGTAAACATAAACTGCAGTGGATGCAGCAGAGAGGAAGCTGGTCCACTGCCTGGGGAAAAAAAAACAAACAAAAGTCAGTCACAGTTAAACCAATACACAATTCAGACAACTTTTCCATTTTTAGTTACTAGTAGATTCAGAAAGGTTTTATAGCTCCCACAAAAAAGGAGCTTATCTGCAGGTGTTAAACACTAATACACTCACCATCTGTAGTCCTCAGCGTTGAGCAGGAAGTACGTACAGACGATGGTGACGCACACCGTCACGATGCACAGAATCACCAGGACCAGCATCATGAAGCCGTACACGTAGTAGATTTTATAGGCCCAGAAAGATGTGAAGATGAAGTACCTGAGAAATGAGGACGCCAAACGTCAACACAGCTGCAAAATCTGACCACGTACCAATGCATCAGCGTCACTGCTCTGACTTACATTTCAATGAAAATGGAGCCGAATGGAAGGATGCCTCCGAGGCAGACGATGACCGCCGGCTCCATGAACCTAACAGATCACAGGGTTCAACATATCAGTACGACAATGTACCACCAGGTGTTCATGTCAGACCCCAGTTTGACACGTATACTCCAGTACAACAATACCACAAATAAATGAAAAAGCCAAACAACTTGGAAACGTAAGCAAGGTCTGACAGAATCCACCACCTTGTGATGGCAGCCAGCCAGAGCTTGGCAGAAGGTTGCAAGTGTTAATACACTCACAGCGCATTGCTTTGGCATTTTTCATTACCTAGAGGGTTTGTGCAGACAGCCAAGCCATTTTCTACTCCAGGCCTGACGTCTAACACGCGTCGAACACGGGCTGCACAGCACTCAAGACTCATTCCATGCATGCAATCACAACCTCCCAAGATTACCGATCAGTTATCACACCTTCCTCTGCAACCATAATTACACCACTTGTTTGAATGCACTAAGGAAAACGATGTGCCTTGACAATTTACTTTGCAAGAGTCCCCCAAAGGAGATGGAAAATACAGAGGTTATGTTTTGTTGCAAATCATGAATGTGCATAAATCAGTATTTCTTTATATAATGTATTGAGTATGTGTATACTGTTAGACAAAATCCTCTCTTGAACATTTTACACGTACCACTTCTTCTCTGGGATCGGCCGAGGCACAGCATTCACTCGGCAGGGAAAGTTGGGCTGGCCAGACAGATTTCTCCCCAGAATGGTTCCAACCAGGTTTAGTGGCAGAATGACAAAGAAGCAGATACAGCAGACAGCGACCTGCAGGACAGAAGAACAGAAGTTATTATGCTTCTGCTGGGTGGCCTGTGTTCACAGTCACAGTCATTATCTAGTGAAATATTCTGCAGGTCAGGAGAGTCCCAGATATCTGCTGAGAGTGTGCACAGGCTTGTAATTATGATCAGGCAACATTTAAAATAAACAGAAAGAAATGTGCCCAAATTCCAACTGTTAGAATATGGCATCTTGGTGTTATTGCTCCAAGACAACGTTTGAATAATGAATGAGCTTAAGCTGTGTGGATAAACACAAACAGCTGTTTATTATTAGCTATGCAGCGTGTGGCTGAAACTCACATGAAATGCAGGCACAAACTCGTATCTCAGACCATGCATTGAAATTAGAGTGTCACGTAAAATGTCACGTCAATAGAAATTTTTACTCAAAGCTATCAAATATATTTTAATTCACATACTCTGTATGACTTATGTTTAAATTCTTGTGACTGAACACTGTTCTCATTACTTTTGCCACAACTGATCATTTATATAGAACATCAGTTCTCCCCCAGCCACACAGATAAAACTAAACGGTTGACTCAGAGGATGCTCCTCATAGCTGTGGGTTTTAGGGAGGTGTTGCTGTGTCAAACCCACCATGGTGCCAAAGGGGATGGCTCTGGAGGCGTGGTAGTAGATAGCAATGAAGTTGATGAAGAAGGCAGTACCACACACCATAGCGGGGATCATGAAGGCTCCGATGAACATTTGTTTAATCCATCTTCTGCCTGTGTTCAAGGCACAAATCAAAGACGGTGTGACATAAGCACTAGTCTATGTGAAGGTATAGTCTGGATTGAGGAATGCAGCCAGACAGAATGTGATGAGCAGACACGTTTTATTACCTCCTTGCTTTGCATACAAGCTTCCCCCAAAGTAACCATTGACAGGGGAGGTTGCAGCGTACACAAAGATGGCTGTGCTCAGCATGGATCCTCTCCTGCAGACAGAGAAGAAAGGATTTACAAAATGATGTTTTAGACTTCTGGTTTATCCTAAAAATTCACAATTATATTCTAGATTTATTTGGATTCTGTTCTGCAGTTTTTATCTTTCAATGTCATTCACTCCACTGTTGTGACACATGACTTTCCACATTAGGTGAATTTTTTTTTTTTACTACAATCTAACCTATTATAAGTCAAAAAAACACATCCACGACTTCTCTCAGACACACTCAAAACTTCATTTCCTCCAAGGACACAGTTGTACACAAACAACACTTCATAAGTATGATTTATTACATTCATATGTTTTTTTCCACAAGCACTCAGGGAAGTTTGACACACTTCATAAAAATGTTTTATATAAAAGAAAACTGAAGCAATATTCGATTCATTAGACTCACAGTTCTACAGATCCAGCGACTTTACCGATTTGACACCTTATGACTGAACCTGGTATCTAATCCCAAATCCACAATCACAGGTATAGTTATAGTTTAAATCTTGTCACTGAGCTGCTTGTCACTCACTCTGTGTACAGATCCTCAACCATAGCGACGATGATGACAATGAGGGAGACGGAAAAGATCTGACAGCCAGAGCCAATTAATGAAGAGAAGATCAGAGGATGGCTTGACGGCCGGAACACATCTCCATGAACCTGCTTCCACCCGTACTCATCTCCCAGGTCTCTGTCCTGTTGGTGCACAGGGACGAGATACAGACCACGCTACACCAAATGTAACATTCTCTAAAAGTCAAACTAAATACGGGACAACAACTAAATCTTAAAAAATATTGACACTTCTGCTTTTGGCAAACTGTACATTTATTAAAAACTTACCATGTCGTCCATTTCCTCCTCTTTGCTGTATCTGGCATAATCCTTTCTGAGTGTTCTCATTAAAATCATGGACACCAGACCGACCAAGAAAATGACCATCATGAAGGAGTTGAAGATGGAGAACCAGTGAATCTACACCAGAAACAGCACAATGACAAAACAGGATGAATTACTCTTGGAATTTACAACTCATTTAAAATAAAGCCCCCATTCGCAACAGTTTCATTTACTGACTGCAATAGCTGGTGCATTTCTAAATTGGAAAAAGATCCCTCTGAGAAATCCATCTGGATTTCTGCCATGATGGCAGCAACATTTACAGCGTCAGCCAAAAGTTACCAGGTTACCTAATAAAATCATACGTAGCATCAAACAGAGGTTTACTCCTACCTTCTAAAAGGTCACACACAAGCAAGATGTTAAAACAAGCCAGCTTGGCAGTGTGTACAATGTATAACTCACCCTGTGCTGAAAGAAGGATGGATCAAGGTACTTGTCAAATCTGTCTTCGAACTTTACATCTGACTTCTTCCATTTTACCTGTGACAGGACAAGATGCATATACACTGTATTACCTTTCTCTGCATCAATCACCTTTACTTCTGTCACAAAATGCTGTTTGACAAAAAAAACACTTACAGAATAAGACATTGCAATTCTTGTGTTTGGCATGAGTCTGACTTTTCCTTCGCTGGTCAGATTAACATCAACAATTCGGTTGCCGTTGAAGCCGATCTCCAGTTTCTTGTATGTCCACAGGTAGTGTTCTTCTCCGTTCTCATCTGCCTCACCAACAATGCCTTGAATCAAAGAGCATGAACTAAATAAGGGATACATGGTCCAAGGAAATCACCTGTCAGTTCACAGCATGTCCCAGGTGCTCCCAATAAACAAGAACTGTGAAAACCATTGTTCTAGATTTTTTACTGCACTAATTTCATATATATAAAAGGAAACAATCACTCAGAAAGATGTCAACAAAGCTCTAGATGTGCATTTGTCTCTTTAACAGAATATCATACTATTTCCTTTTATAACACTGGTTAAAAGATAGATTGTGTGCTGTGGTAAAAGAGCTCAACCCATCAGGAACTGCCCTGGGCCGATCGTCACTATGGCAAACTGAACACAAGTTCAAAGTCTAGGTTTATTTATTATTATTCATCCATATATAAGTAACAAATCAACAAAGGGGACAGAGTCAATTCCAGTGCCACACCCACTCACTACATCACAGTCCACTGTTCCTTATAAGCAACTGCAGGAGTGGTGTGATTGTTCTTCCTACTACCTGATAAACAGGTGTTTACACTGATAGCCTGTTGCAGCCAGGTGACATACACAAAGGTCTGTAATAATTGGAGGTCATATGCGTATGCAACCAAGGAGTGTCCTGTGGTTAGCATCAGATAATAGAAATACCAAAGTATTCCACGGCTGCAACCAGATGAGAGAACAGAAAGTTATAACTGATCCCCCAGATCATTTCAACTCATTTGGTGCAAAACACACTCCGACTTAAGTGACTTTCATTGCTATAGTCTGCTACACGTTACAGCCCTGTAAGTTGGTTAAATGACCGGAACCACCAATGAATAAAAACCTGTTCTTCCAACAGAAAGATAAACAGACTGGCACTCATGATGTTGTCACGCTACGATGACCAAATTATCTTAGAAGCCATTAAGTAAATTAGATCTCAGGCAGCAGGAAAAGGCACAATAAGCCCATAAATTCAAAAGTACATACCCCAGATGGGCAGGTCGTCAATGTACATTTGGTACCAGTAGTGATTCTTTATGGCGTAGACGAAGGCGTCCCGTTTGGCTTTGTCCAGCTCAATTTCACAGTATGTTGTCTGCATGACTTCCTCTACAGGGTCAAACACATGGCATTATCTTTGTCAGATATGAAAAACGATGTGATGGTTTACAAAACAAATACAAACAGAGGGTCACCGACAGGTTGCTCTAACAGTCGATTACCTTTGAACTTTATATCTAGGCCACTGAATTCCAGCTCTACTCCCTGCAGAGCCTCTCCCAGCGTCTCATGGTAATGACTGATGGTCTTCTTGGATCCCACACAGAAGGGCAAAGAGAAGTACTTGTACGTCTCCTGTCGATTGTGGTAAGGCCCCACTGTGTTCATCCATAAAACTACCTCCTCCTTGTCTGTATACTGCAGAGAAAACACACAAGGGAAACTAGTACTACACGCTGCCTGACCAGTTGTACTACTCCTACTAATTTTGCAGAAATATTTAACAACCTACAGACATGACCTCTTGATGTTTTAATTGTTTGGACGGATTCACTCGCAGCAGTAACAACACAACTAATTTGACTCCTTAAAGTTCTTCTGACATATTTGAAAACTTAAACTGACTTAAAACTGTAACTGGATACAAATATATGCAAACATAAAAATTGCAGTTAGTTATCTTGGTGTCAGAGCAACGTTAACGCTAAAGCTGTAAGGTGGTTACGTTGGCTACTATGTTTGCTTAAATTCAAGGAAGTTGACTTGTTATATCCGTGTCAGCTCGTTGAATGAACCCTGACGCAACTGATTAGATGGTGTAGTCCATTTGGTTAATAGTCATTAAGGGTTGATTACGTTATTAAGGCGGTTACATGCGATAAAAGTGAAAAGGGCATTAAAGGCACCGAGAGGCCACGACATTAAAAGGTTCCGACATAACGTTAACGTGCTGTCGGTTGATAAACCAGCTACTGTGGCGAGTTCGACTTTTCTGTTAAAGTCTTAGTTTTGGTCTGTTTAACCAGTTGGTTGACTTCTGCTTAACAACTAACCGACCGACCGACGCTAGCTAAGCCAACTTGAGGGCAGTTTCCGCCGGTGCTTAAAGGAAACCAGTGTGGAAGATGTGCCAAGAAGCTAATAGCAACGTTAGCCGCGAGCACTGCCGATAAGTGCTGACAAGTTAGCTAACCGACTGTGCGCATACGTGGTTTATAGCACAGCACGTATCGACGGCTAGTCTCGCCCAACAGTCTAAAGCTCACTCTGTGCCATGTCTGGAATTTCCGTATTCTTGTATGCAGCTAGCCGCCGCGGCTAAAGTTAGCGATTCACACAGAGCACAAGCGTCCATTATTTTCTAGGCTCCCCCTTTTCAATCGGCCTCTCATAACTCAATCTTACCGTGTGGTCATGTTCATCTGCATCGACTAGTAATAAAGAGCCGACTAGAGCGAGAAACGCCGCCGCTGCCACCTTCCACCTGGGAGATCCCATTATTTTTGTAGCGAGTGGGCAGAAAGATTGGGGATGTTAGCTTTGAAGGGCTATCCCACCTTCTTCCTGGTTGTATGACAGAGGCGATTTTTAGGGATGCTCTCGTACGCATTTAGCGTAAGCTTTCCACTTGTGCTCATCGCACGCACACGCGATTGGCCGAGCCGAGTCACGTGGGTTCGAGCCGCCAGTCAGAGTGCACCGCGGTTTGTGGGTCGGTGAACAAGACAACTCTGCCGGCGCACCGTCCGCAACCTTCAGCCACGTCATCCGTCTGCCAAGACCGGAGCTGCATCTCACCTCTGACAGCGCTGGTGCATGAAACACGATCCCTGCTCACAACAAAGAGGCCCATTCACGGTCACCCTATGACCCACTACTCGGCCTAATAATATGTCCATAATTAAATCAACACGCGCAGTTTAAAGTACAAAAAACAACCAAAAATACATTTTACGTCACTTTATTTGTATCTTAATGTTTCCATGAGGACAACATTCCTAAATCATAGCAGAGGTTGAGGATGGCATATTCAAGAAAGTTGAAGAAAGCACAGTTATTACTGCTGGTGTTTCCTTTTCATTTTTTTGTTGTGTAAATTGTCATGCTGCTGCTGTAAACTCAAGAATTCCCCCATTGTGGGAAATAAGGCAAACGTTTGTTAATCGAGATGAAAATACAAGAATAAAAGAAAAAAACGAACCACAAATAATGAAAGTGTTCATGGTCCCCTTTAAGTCAACTACTTAGCTGCAACAATATTTCTGAGGTAAATATTTGTGTCAAATACCCTCAAACTGAAAGCCTTTACTGACTTTCACTGTATTAGAGAGACCTTCTCTGAAACTCCATGATACTGAACCTACAGTATGTACACAAGCCACAAGCAGTAATAAAGGGAAAGATTATTATGATATATTTTGAACAATACATTTTACATTGTTTAGAGTTCAACAACATACCAGTTAACTCATTGTGAATTTAGTAAACCTAACATTTTGAACAGAAAAACTTTAGTGGTTACTTAGATTTGTGAAGATGAATTGTAAACAGTGATTTATCATTTACTGTAATTGGTACATCATTCAAGTATACATATCCAAATGTGTCAGTGTGTAACAAACATGCCCTTTGCATGCAGTCATAAATTATTATACTGATTATAAATTATTAAAGATTACTATCACCATACAACAATGTCCAGTAGAGGGGATTGCATGTAGCAGTAAAACACAAGTATGATAAAACAACACTATATTTAATTTTGTGAATTAAAGTGACAAATCCAGTTTCACGCAGGAATAAAGCAATGATTCAGTGACGTCAGCTTCAGCCGATCCCATCTTACAAAGTGTCCACAAAACTTCTGCAGAAGAGAAGAGAAATCAAAAAGATTATTTAAGACACACAAATTTGACAAGCCAGAATATAATTGAAATTAAAAACATTATTGGTCAACTGTGTTCTCACTTTATGATGTCAGGCAAATGGGGGTCTCTGTATAAGCCGTTGTGCAGGTACCCCAGAGAACCATCAAATGTCACTAGCTTGACTCGATCTGCATTCTGGACGCTGACTGCTAAGTTGTAAAACTGGAAGAGACGAGCCAAAAGAGTGTAGACCTCTTAAAACATAATATGGTGCTAGCTAAGACATGCAATCAGTTCAAATGAGCAAACGCGTTAAGACAGATTTAAATGGCATTCATACCCCTTGTGCAATCTCAATGGGAACTAAGTGATCGTCCTCCGAGTGAAGTATAAGAAGTGGGCTTTTCATTTTCTTCAAACTGTAGAAAAACAAAAAACACTTATGATTTATATACTTAATATTATTTAAAATTACTATGTATTTGATTGTTTCTTATGGTCAAGATATTAGCAATTTAATAAAACTACTTTTCTTCTGTAGGAAAGACAATTTTCTTTCCTTCCCATGGCTCTGGGAATAAGTATCCACTGCCAGGTAGTCTCCAGTAATACTGTAAATTAAAAAAGTAAAAGGTAAAATGTGAAATTTGAAATATTCAAAGCAGAAATTAAGTGCACGAGTTAAATGGGTTTACCCAGTAAAACGGATTAATTGGTATCTTCTGTTGCGCCGAGTTGAATGCACCCTCCAGGATTACGCCATCAAGAACTACACCTGAACAGAGGAGTCATACTGACATGTTTCAAATGTTTCACGTTTCTATATTTGACTAAATTTACTGGTGGCAGATCGTACCTTGCTTGATCAGTTCAACAGCAGTGTTTGTACTCACTCTGCACAGGGACAAGATTAATATTATTTTCAGCTTTGCTATTTTGTAAACAATTATACACTGACACAATGAGTTTTCATGTTGACTGTAGCTGGAGGCTGGTGTCAGAGATTTCTGTCATAAACCGTGTGCAGACAAAAACAAACTTGTTAGTGCTCTTTCAACAGTTTTCCCTGAAGTGAAACTGACCAAAGTAAACATTAAGTTTATACTCTACTGTTTTGTACTGGTCTCAGAAAGGCTTTTACCCCGAACTGCAGGACTCTTTCCACAAATACTTAACAAGAAACACCAAAGGTGTGATCAGGCACTGATGTACCTTAACCTTGGGGTTAAGGTGGAAACTGTCCCTGGCTCCTGTCTACCATTCACACCTTATTTCAGTTCAAGCTGCTGTCGACTTTTCCCTTAAAACCACACTCAGGGCTGCTGGCTACTCCTAAACTTCTAATACTATTTCCATCTGTAGTCATGGGAAACTAAAATTTATCAAGACCCAGCAGGCACACAACTGACCTTCAACCAACCTTCAACCGACCTTTAACCAACCTTCAACCGACCTTCAATGTTAAAATATGGTTGAAATAATGTCAGTTATTGTTGTGACGTTGATGTAACATTGAAACGTTTGATCAACGTTGAATAAACGTTGATTCACCTTTCAAAATCAACACATAATCCAATGGTCATCAACCCTAATATATAAATTGATTCAACTATGATTCAACGTTGAAACCTGCTGGGGATGGTCGTGTAGCCGGCACCTTTAGACTGACTAGTCTTCTAAAGATATAGAATGGCTGATTTTAACATTGCTGTCTTAAGCCTTTGAGGCATTTTCACTTGTAGTATTTCACTGATACTAGTTGTCTGTATTATAGAAATGTATCTCATATAAACATAGGAGAAATGTTCCCATGCATGGAAGTGATGCTAATTAATATTGTAAATATTAATTATATGTACTGTGTTTGTCTATAGTTGTGTAATGTGCTAAAGATGTACGAGTTTCTTCTTACTAACCCGGTGCCAAGAGAGTGTCCCCATATAACAACCAGGCTGCTTCCGCTACGGGCTTTGACCCAGTTGTATATAAAGAGGGCATCGGTGGTCAGGCCGTCTTCAGTGGGCTCCCCAGTGGAATCTCCAAACCCTGTCACATTTTCTCACATCAACCACTGATAGAGCTGTTTGCTGCCACAAGGTGGCAGCCACTCAAAAGAAATCCCGCACTAGACACTGACCTACAGTTGAACCGCTTTCTTAGACTGCCCAACAACAATCGACTCAGCAAACACAAACACATTACTCTCGAGTGACAATATGGCTTTAAATGACATTTAGTCACTATTATAATGGACATATAAAAACTAATAAGGAGACAAAGAAGGAAGACAATCTGAATGTGCACCAACCTCTGTAGTCTGGCACCACCACATGGTAACCAAGTCTGCTCAATATCTGGTGACAAATCATGCGTATTTGTCATCAGAGTAACACAGAAGAATTCTATACTAGGCCACCAAAAGCGGAATATGCCAGATTTAATGATCACTCACTTTTGCCACTGCCACCCGATGAGGAGCCGACCTGTTCAGAAACAACACAAGGTTCATAGTTCATGCAGGGTTTTCAAAATTTGTTTGTATAAAAAAATCAACCATTTATAGCAGCATGGAACTTCTACTCTCCTCAATATAATGTAAATACCTGATTCACCATACCTTGCGTTTGTGTTCCCATGTAAATATATGAAAACTGTATTCCCATCGCTTAACGAATTCTCGTACCACTCCAGGTCCTTGCCTTGTGCCTCTTTCCACCGACTTTCAGGGACAGTGTGCCTTAAAATTTAAAACAATTTGGCCATTTTGAGAATCATTAATAAACAGGTAATGCCATATGCCCTAAGTATTTTTGGCTATGTTTAAAAAAGAAAAGTCTTAAGAAGATAATATAAAATAAGAGATAAGATATTATAATTAGTTCCCACAATGGAAATTCTGTTGTTTTCAGCAGCAAGGACATACAACAGAATAGACAGAAGTATGTAAGAAGAGAAAAGAAGCGAAAGGACTTCAATAAAAAGCTTGGATACACTCACCAAACGCCAAGGGAGACCCCCTCCTCTGATGTTAGATACATGTTGATGGTGTGATTAAGGGAGAAATCAGCGGGCCGACGAAGGTCTTCGAAGAATGGCAGCCTGACTACAAACAGCAGAAGAAGACAGGTCAGCCTTTCCTTGTGGCTTTACGGTTCCTCCCAGAGGCAGATAGAACGTTCACTTACTTCTATAGGTGTAAACAAAGAGCTGGATTAAACCTGGGAGCACTTTCACAGAGTAAGGCACCAAAATCAAGGCAATAAAGAGGGCCAATAGGCCTCTCTTCAGCTTCCATCCGGATCTGAGAACAGACAGGAAGAGGTAAAACCAATGCAAGGGCTGCATATCTCACCATTACAATGCACAACGTATATCTTGAGCAAAGACCAAAGACCTTCCAGGGAGCATTGAAAAATCCCAAGGTGGTCTCCAAGTAGCTGAAATATTAAATGTACTGTCATTTCTGTATGAGGGCAGACAGACTGATTAGCGGGACTAGGAGCACTGGGCTTCACCATCTGTGCATTTCATGATAGTCATCATTGATTATTGGTGATTTAACTCCCATGAGGACCAGATTAGCTCAAGTCCCCTGATTCAATCATTTCAAATCCAAATCATACCGTTACAACACTAAAGCAATCACAGATGGTTTTGAAGGGGGCTGTGAAATTGGTGTTGCAGCTGTACATGAGTGTACACTTAGTCCTTTGCCGTCAGCGGTGCTGACCCACACGCGTCCTACCAGTGAGATGCTGCGGCATTCAAATGAAAACATTAATATGAGGGAAGAGAACGGAACTATTTAATCAAAAAGACAGTGTGGCATTGGAGTCAGCCTTGGGCCCCTGGAGGCAACAACACAAAAGAGGATGCAATTCAGATTGTTGGACAATACATCCCACCCCCTCCATTAACACTCTAATCAGCCAGAAGAGCCCTTTTAGTCGAAGACCGATTTCCTCACATTGCTCCAGGGAAATGTACAGGACATTTGTTCCGGCAGTCATCAGACTGCTCATCTGTCAAGAGTTAGAATCCTTCTTTTCTAGAAGATATTCCCTAGCTCATCGTACTTTAATGAGCGGAGAACCACAGTGTGATGCAATGCAACCAGCGGCGATCCCAGAGTGTGTTGGGGCCCAGGGCAGGAACTCACAAGACTCCACTGCATCCAGCATTTATTGATAATGTTGCAATAACACCAACATGGGCAGATGACAAGATGACCAAGAAAGACACGCGTCGTACATTATCACAAAGAATCATCCAATTGTCTTATATTCTTATAGTGTGTTATGTAAATGGCTTTCTTCTGTGCCGTTGGACCCATTTGTTTACTTTGAATAAACACTGCATGACCTTCAACACACTGGGAGTTGGATGCGGTGGTCATAAACCTGCACGTTGCCTCTTGTGCAGGAGTGGAAGGAGTGTCTCCACACACAACCTTTGCTTTACTGAGCAGTGACCCCCCCGGTTACTGCCCTGCAGCACCGGGCTCTGTGCGTTTCTGCAGCTCACACCTGCAGACGCTTACAGAAACCCATGGCCATCTAAATGCATAACTTCTTCTCATACACATATTAATATACAGATACGCACAACAGCCTCTAGCTCCCAACAGCAGCAACATAACAATAATGTCTGATTAGAGCAGGAGAGGAAGTGCAACCTACATTACGCAATAACTTGGCGTAACTCTGATCAGTAACTCTGTAGTAAACGGGCTTAGCACCAACAGCTAGTTAATGCTAACTCACGCCGTCTCCTCCTTCCGTCCGCGTTGGACGCCTCGACCTGCGGAGGATGAGTCGCTGCTTTTCACCGGCCTCCTCTTCATCGTGACTCAAGGGGCAGCGTCACACAAAGTCTACTCTCAAACGCCGAGCCGCCCTTAAATGCGGCCAGTCAGTAGGTCAAAGTACTGTGAACCACCGGAGGGAGGGATCTGGGCTTTTAAGACGGCACTGACTCACATTTGTAAAACATCATGTACGTTACACATTAAACGTGACTCCACCTTAAAAAACTGGATCGACTCCTTTGATCAGATCTGATAAATGAACCCAACTTATAACATCACCTGTTACATTAAAACGTGTGTAAGACAGACATGCATTTGACTAAATGCAAATGCATGTCTGACTAACTGTTAGAATTCCAAGTTAGTCTCACCCAACAGTGCAACAGTTTTAGTCCCCAATATCAGATATAACCACATCTCAGTCAAAAGGAATGATGGCAGTTTTATTTTAGGAACAATTGGCAAAATCTTCAAGAAAAAACAAAACTATAAAAAGGACACTTTCGAGGAGAATGGCCACGTGGAAACAAGCAGCTCCCCGCTGTGTCTGACACATGATCCTCAGCACACGCAGCGCAGCGATGTCCACTCAGGACCGGAGAAGGCACTAAAACAAGCCGCAAACGAGTGCTTCACGGAGCCTGCGGCCGAACGAGGGAACCGACAGAGAGAACGGCGGCCGCAGCTTCTCCGCTGGGCGGCTGATGTGACAGGTACACGCCGAAAGTCACCTGGAATCCACAGGGCAGGAGCAGAATCTGAGCAAACCTGTGTCGCCACACACGCGCGGAGGAGAAATAGCCGTTTGCGACTGACCTTCCCAGGCCTTCGCGCAGACAGGGACATCAGAGGCTCTTTTGTTTTGGCCCCAGTGTCCTGATCGACTCCCACCATCTGGCACCTGGCACACGGGCCTGCAACCTTCAGGTTAATCACACAGGGAACACACGCGTTCTTGAGAAATCCCTTTGAATTCTTTTGAAGATTTCATCATTTATCGCAAAGTGTCAGCTCACCACGAATCGAGTGTTGCCAATAATCAAGTGTGACCAATTATCCTCCTCAAATGGTTCTACTCCAGCGATGACTAAATTGGCTCGGAAGCGACTAATGACATTCTGTGTGTCAAGGAGCTGATCACCCTCAGAATAGTCCTGCCTGAGAGAAGGGAATGTGGAAATTGCATGTTATTCTGTAAATCACCGACTGTAAATGTTAATGCATCCTGATGTTTTTCACCGGAGCCTCGCGCACTTGGAATAACACATAATGCGTTCAAACCTGCTGCTCATTAATTTCTGAATGAGCTCCACGCTGGCGCGGTTGATCATGAGATACTGAGCCTCGTTCACCAGGGAGAGGAACGTGGAGGTGGCAGCTAGAAAGAAAAGACTTTATATTACCCCGGTGAATTCATCCCATTACAGAAAAATGTACTGATCTGTGGTTTGAGCAACAAGCATCCTCAAAAAAAAAAGCCTCGTGTCTGAGCTCCTGCTGCAAAACAGAGAGGGACAAATGTGAAACTTAGGACACATTTGTCAATGCTGATGAAAATGTCATTGAATTGTGACTGTGTGTAATTTTATACAGCAATGCTTCTTGAAAGACTCACTCTCAAAGAACCATTTCCCACTTTAACCTCACTACAAAGTCCGGGGTAATTTGAATTTTGGCCAAAGAGCACACAGGACACACAGTCCCGTCTGTCCACCAGGTCCAAGCTGCGGGTTCAGTCCTGGATCCAGCTCCAAGTGGGTGAAATACACATACTTGTTGATCTGAATGAATCCCTCGCCAAATGTTTCAGTCTCTTTGCCTGTTCAGCTCCTCTACCTCCAACACCACAAACAGCAGCGAGGAAGGAACCAGATGACAAACAAACCTGGTGGACTGGATGTTCCCGAGTCAACAAAACAAGTGCAGCGTGCAGGATGGCTGTGGGGGTGCTGATGGAGGGGATGCAAGTCCTTTTGTGTAAACATTCACCCGGTTTCCAACAAACGGAGCCGCTGCGACGCCGGCGGCGGCTCGGTGACATGTGGCGGTGCCTTCAGGTGACGCGTACGTGCGCGCGTGATCTCATTGCACTCGTTGCCTCCTCGTCGGCAGCTGCAGCTCGGCCCCCGAGCGCGGAGCGGAGTGATGCGTGTCGCAAAATGTCTGCGGGTTCGGTCAAATGTTCTTATTCTCCATTTTCCAGCGGATTAATTACGTTTGCCTCCGCTGTTGCCATCTTTATTATTTATATGTGAGGTTAGAACCGTAACAGGCTCAAAGAAGCGTTTATGAAAAGTGCTCGGCGCCTTCGTTTTCGCATCGTTACTCCGGCAGAGCAGAGGGGTTTTATTGAGTTCCACCAAGGCTGCGAGATTAAGCTGCTTTTAGAGTTTCAATTTGGGAATCGGTGACGGACGATGGAGGCGCCTGATTGGATTTGATTGGCAAAGGTGTCAATTTACAGGCAGACAAATCAAACACAAGTCGTTTGTCGCGTCCTGAGCCCGTGCGGGGCATCAATATGTAACTCTACACTGACACCCTTGGTTGGAGGGATCTTACACACATAAGGCTGTTTTCAACGCATTGTTTATGTCAGGTTGCCTGTGTTTTCAAGCAGGATGCTTCACTTCCAGCGAGCGGGAACGCGCTTAAAAGCCAACGTTCTATGGCAGCAGCCGTGTGCGTTTTCCGCCCCACGGCTGTATTTGCTCCCTCGATTGTCTGTCAACAGCAACAGGCAGAAAGCCTGACAGATACCTCCGACAGGCCCCTTCTTGGCGTCTCGGGTGGAATCAGGACTCTGTCTTATCAGGCGGCACGGCTGTCCGAGGAACTCCGAGAGCCACCGCGCAGCCTCATCCCCGCAGTCCACCGTCTCCACCCTGGGGGGGAAGCAGGAGGATTAGGTTCAGGAGACCCCCGAGGGAAATCTACAGGGTTTGATGCCGCTTACTATTTGGTGCGACATCTAATCCAAGAATCGTTGGGTGAATAGCTTTTTTTCTTTTTTTTTCTTTTTTTTTTTACTTGTGACTCATCGTGCGGGTTACATGTCAGACGAGATTAATATCAAACCTTGTTCATTGTTTGTTTCTCGGGGAAGACATTGCAAATAACAGGAGTTTCATATGAAATTCAGAGAGGGCGGCTTTATAATGCTGCAGAAAGGAAGTGCCAGGAACAGAGGGGGGGGGGGGCAGGCATTAACAGGGGTGAAGCGCTTCCTGCAGCCGCTGCCTGCGAATGCTCTCGCACAGCCGCTCACCTGTCACTGCAAACTTTGCTCTGACACACCTGATGGCGTGTGTGCACTTGACGGCTGTTTTCCAAGGGAACTGAAATGCTATCCATCCCTGCGGGGCAACGGAGGAGAACACAGACGTCTTACAACGGAGAGAACTCGCATAACGGGAGGCGCCGCTGACTGATTGAAATGTCCTTTGGTTAAGCGGTGTATTTATTTCCAGGCGGCCGCTGACCTGGCGCCTGCAGGAGCAATTTGTTGGAGGGCGGGTGGACGCGTGGGCGAACGAGACACAAGCGCGCCTCCCGCTTCTGACTCAGGCACACGCCGTTTCCATTCACCACCATCCAGCCTCTGTCATACAGTAAACCCAGTGGCCCCACCGGCCAGTCGCGGACCTGCATGAGGAACAGCACGGAGTCAGGTGGACACAGAGACGGGGGCGGCGCGGCGGGGGTTAACATGGGCTCAAACCTCAAACGCTCCACATGATTTGATGGGATAGATGTAGATGTTGGTGAGAGTGTGAGCCTCTCTGCGGCTGTTTGAGTCCAGTCCCTCCGGTGACGCTTCTCCCCGGTTTCCGTTTTCGTCCACTCTCTTTATTTCTCCGTTAGGAACCTCCGTCGGACTCTGGGCCGCTGCTGTGACCGCCCTCACCCCCTCCAGTCTCGCTGGGTCCACGGTGACCGGTTTCTCCGCAAAGCACTCGGCCACAAAGTGCAGGAACTTCTGACAGTCCTCGAACGTGGACATGTAGCCGAAGGACACGCGGACGGACCCGGTCGGCTGTCCGTCCACCAGGTCCACGCTGTCGCCGCAGACGTGACCAGCCTGGTTGAGGCAGAGCCGATGTTTAATTCCACCTACACAAAATCAGTGCGGGATGCATTCCGTGACCTCTGACCTGCAGGTTTCTCTTCATCTGCTGGTCTGTGATCCCAAGGAAGGACTGGCAGGCCCCAGTGTTGCAGAAGCAGCCGGTACGAATGTGAATGTTGTACAGACTGGCCATTCTGTCCACCTGAGGGAAGCAGAGGAGTTATTAGAACGCCGGCAAGCACTAATATTTATATATACATCGTGTTCTAAAATAGACACGACGCACCTGAGAATATCCAATTATCTGGCCGTTAGAATCCATGAGGTTGAAGTTTAAGATTGGACCCTGTGTGCTCGGACTCTCAAACCGGCCTTCGGAGTATATCTGAGCCACCGGTCGCCCGTTGCCATGGCAAAGACTTGACAGCAGCATGTAAGTGTAGCGTGCCAAGCCGAACGTGTGCTGCTGGATGTTGTGCATGTTCCCTGAAGGCGGAGAGGCAAAAAAAAAAAAGGCAAGATGGAGGCGCGCGCAACAGGCACGTCGGCGAGAGTCCTACGAGTCATCACGCACCTGTGATCCGGTAAAGAGCGTCGAAACTGTGGTTCAGGGCTATAATGTCCAGGAAAGATACCGTCCCATCCTCGTATCTGCGTCGGGGAGAAAACATTGCGTTTGCGAATACAGATGCGGGCGCAACAGAGCGACCTGAGCTTTACCTGTCAGAAACGTTTGCCGCCGGCACGTAATAATCTTCCGCGGAGAGGTACGCTGCCGCCGTGCCCCCTCCGAAGTAGGCCTTCGCCAGGACGCCCGCTGCGTCGTTACGCACGAGCAGGGCGCCCAGCCCCGTGGGGAAGCCGAGCATCTTATAGAAGGAGACGGCCACGAAGTCGGCGGGGCACTCGCGCAGGTCCAGCGGGGAACAGCCGACGTGGGAGGCAGCGTCCAGCAGCACGAACCAGCGGCCGCGGTGGGCGCACGCCGGGTGGAGGCGCCGCGCCCGGATGCCCCGCACGTGCTCCAGGGGGTACTTCCGCCCGGAGAAGTTGCTCTGCGCCGGGTAGCAGAAGAGGTGCGGCGTCGGGCAAGCGGCGTCGTCGCCTCGAACCGCCCCCGTCGCCCTGCTCTCCACGTCCTGCGGGGACACGGGCACGGCGGCCGCCCCCCGGGCCGCGCTCAGGCCCCTCATGCCGACCACGGAGGTGTGGCTGTCGGTGAGGTAGCAGAAGAGGCTGCCCGCCTCGCTGCGGCTCGCGCGCCTCCAGGGGAAGCTTTCAGCCACTAATTTGAGAGCGGCTGTACAACCAGAAGTGAAAATCACACAGTACTCCTCGGGGGTGGTGTTAAAATGCTGCAATACCCTGTAAAGAAGATGTCCTCTTTTTAACTCATTTTTAAAGTACCTCTGAGTCACAGGGGTCTGGTTTAAAGGCTTTACCTGTATCTAACCCTCTCCACCGTGTCGTGTGTCAGTCTGCTGCTGGGACTGTGGCTGTGGGGGTTTCCTATGGGGGAAATAACACGCATAAATACCTAATAAACAGAAAACACTTGATGGCGTCTAACACTCACCGTACAGGTTCCGGGAAATGTCCTGGCAGTGGTCCCTGACCACGCACTCCGGGTACAAAGTGGCCGCTGCGTGATCCAGATATGCTGCTCCTGTTTACGACAGAGCAGTGAGCCAGCGACCTCCAGGCCCGTCACCGGGAATCACGGCCGCGCACGCGTTACCTTTAATGCGCGTGAACTCCCGCTCGATCACGTCCCGGAAGTTTCCTCCGTAGCCGTAGTGACTCCAGAGCCGCTGGAAAGTTTCGAAAGTGCAAAGTTTCTGGAAATCCATCGATCGCTTTGTGCGGAGGACACGCGACACGCGAGCGACGAGGTGCCCCGAGGCTGAACCGACCGCGAGCCGAGCCCCACGGAGCCGGTACCGAGGCTGTGGAGGGCACGGTGGTGTCGGTCCGTCAAACGACCGGCGCCCGGATCGCGTTCCGTCCAAGTGATCGCTGTCTCCACGGAAAACACGCAGGAAGGCGTGTTTCTGATCGCCACCCCCCAACTCCCACTTCCTCACAATCACTAACTTTTAAAAGAACAGCAGCAGGAGAAGGAATGGTTTGCAGTTACATTGAATGTGACGAGTTTACAAACATTTACACACATATTATATATAACAAATATAAATATGTCTAATTGTTGAAACGTTTGTTACAGTTCTTAAACACATTGGCACGTGCTAATAGAAGTATTTGAAAGAATGATTTAGGTAATACATATATAATATGTACGTATGACGTACGCACATGATTCTTTCCAATATGTTTCATACAGTATAAACAGGGCTTCCGGGATGTAGACTCCCTAAACATTCAGCAGAGTATAGATTTTATTTTTTTTAACTTTATTGAGCCTTTTTGGCCAATTAGAGAAGGTCAATTATTTCTGCCTCACTCGTGACTTCTGTCACATGGATCATCTTCCCGTAAGGGCCGCAGAGGGAGCCTGAGCAGCTGTTGTTTGGGCGAGAGGCAGTCGCTGGTCATTCGGACCGGGCCGGACCGCACACAGACAAACAGCCACTCTGGACTCCAGCCTGTCTGCGTGTGTGGGGAGGAGGACGGAGAACCCACCCACGTACAGGGACGTCCTCCAACCCAGATCTTTCTGGCCCAGACAACAGCACCACCCGCATTTATAACATATTGATTTCTAATCATTTAAGAAGCACTAATACCCAGTAAAGGCTGAGCTAGCAAACATATTTGTCATGCTGCTGCTAGCTCATTCCCCCCGAACCCGTGAATTTCAATAATATGAAAATACAGCTGGAGGGAGTGGAGGTTGCCACATGATTTAAAGCAGAATGTTAGATATGGAAAATGATAGATTACATGAATTTGTTTTCATACGGCATATTTGTGAGAAGCATTGATCTAAATAACATACTACAGTATGATATATATGTTTGGAATGAGGCCATGTATAAAATACTTTATTATGCTGCAGCTATTTACCCAAATCCCAAAGAAAATCCTGATCCATTTCAACACGGGAAGGGTTTGAAATGTTGTTGACGTGTTGTTTCTAATTACAGGTCAACATTGATATTGATGAGAGGAGCACATGCAAATGATATGTGCTTCATAGAATGATGCACCTGTGTCTAAACATAACCCAAATTCAGTTACTGTAACTGATGACACAATCGAGTCTCAGCAATCATTCCATAGTAAAACCATTACGTGCCGCTGCTTAATCTCGTTGACACACAGCGTAGACGGCGGAGAGGAAATCAGCCACATGTGAGAGGCATGAAGTGCCTGATTATCTCCTGGCGTCTGAAAGGATAAAAATAACTACCCGCATTCTTTGTCCGCCGCTGGAACCTTGACAGCCCGTTTCTGATGCGTTCCTGGACTTTCATTGACCTTCACTTCTTCACCTTTATTCATAGGTGCTCGTTAATCACAGTACTTGATTTAAACGCTGTGCCAGCGTCCTGTCCCTGCGTCTGGCCTTCTTAGATGTTTAGTAGGAGGCCATGAGACACACAGCAGCCGTCATTGTCTACGTGCAACACGCTGAATAATAATCAAATATGCCACTTATGCTTCACTGATTCATTTCCCTCACCATTTTGAAGCTCAGCTGAACATTTCTCTGTGTTGAAGGGCTGTATTGTATCCAGTATGGCCTCATTACAGGGGCAGAGGGCTTGGAGTGGGGGAGGGACGAGGCAGCGAGGGGGGGGGGGTGCACCCCATGAAGACATTGTGCTTAACATCACTAAATACCTCCAACGCCATATTGTCCTTCCCAGCCCTCAATTAGTCCGGCTTCTTGTACAAAGCACCAATTTCATACAGGGGGAGATTCATTTCCAGAGAAAGTCCGGCCCTGTGCACGCAGGAAGCCTTGTGAGGACCCTAATGAAGAGCACGGCGGTCACGCAGCGACCGTTTGTCACAGAGCAGTCCACAGGGCCGACCGCGCTTCTCCCCCAGCCTGCGCGCGTGTGTTTCTGACCGCAAAAAGGGCCAGACCCTCTCAAGCGCGCGGGTCGTGGGGGCGCTGGACGGCGTCCAGCCACGGCGCCTCCTCGCCCTGCCCTCGGGCCTCCTCGGCGGGCCGGGCCCCGCGCGGAGGAACGCCTCTTCGGCGGATGTGACAGGGGGAATTAGGCGAGAGATACGGGTTCACTTGCCCCGTGTAGGGGCTTATCTTGGGCTAAGCCGGAGGACTAATAGCAAAGCCAGCCTCCGCTCCAGCCGGTCCGAGGGCACAGGGAGCCATCTGTCCACTCGGTGGACAACTGCAAACAAAGGGGACAAACGCCGAACATGCAGCACAAACTAAAAGGCTGTTCATTTCGGAGACACCAGGAGTAAAGGAGCGCAGCGCTTTGCATATAAGGTCAGTGCATCATCCATATATTCATTCTGGCGGCAGCCGAGGCCTCGCTGAGCCTCGGAGAGAGGGACCGGGCTGTTTGCAGCTCGGCTTCGTTCGGCGGCAATTTTTACAGACTCCAGTGGTTTTCATAAAGTTGAACTGCGCTTCCTAAACATTTAATCCAGCTTTGCTCTTCGCTTCTGTGCATTTAAATTGAGCTACGAACCGCGAGACCTTGTTTTAACGCGGCACTCCTGACTTCCATTAGGTCGAGTGCATCGGAGCTGCTTGTTTTTCTGACACTCTGAGCGCCCGCCGTCGCAGCCTTAAGATACAGGTCGGGCTCGAATTAGTGCCAAATTAAAGCAGATGTAGTTTGAATCTTAAAAGTGTAGCCTTTGTCTACAAAGCAGCCCCATGTTGTGGCTCACAAACCCAGAATAGAACAGGTTAGAGTTTCAAGAAGTGATTAGAGTAGAAATCTTTCACGATGGCTTTGTTCTTAAATCTGTTCTATGAACTAATCTTGTAAAATAACAACAAATTATGAAAACGTCTCTTTGTTTCAGCCTCGAAGTTGAATATATTTTGAGATGAAACCCTTCGTAATCCACTTAGACGTTGTTCTCTGCAATTCCCCGCAGGATTAATGCCCTGTTTTTATTGTCTGCAGCACGTTCCTGCCTGTCAGAGCTCGGGGATGCGGTGCTCCTGTAGATTATCTGTTTTATCGTGTGTGCTCCGTGGGGTGCGCACCAGCGTTTTGTTGGGAAGTCAGAAGGAGTGGGTGCTGACGTGCTAGAGGTGACAGAAATAGGTCAAAAGGGTCTTAGCATTAACTAAACAAATCCCAGCCTATAGGATTAGGCAGAGATGCTGTTTGTATTTGATGTAGTCACAATAATACACAAATAGAAGAATGGACTCGGTCCTGATGGACTCCACTTATTTTTAATATAGGTTGGATTAAGTCCTTTAGCTCAGTCTGCTAGCAACACTGAGCTTGTCTTTATATTAAATTCTTAAGACGTCTCAGCCTCCTGGAAAACTATATTATCTCTCTCATCAGAGTTTTAAACTCATTTTTTATCTTTCTTTAGGTTTGGAATGGCGACAGACATTTCTACATTTATTGGACTATGTAAGTAGTTGAGCCGGGGTCCTGGGTCATGTCCATGGACACACGTTTATTAATAATCTGGCCAAGAGTTAGCTACTATCTCATACCTCATATTATATTGATCATGGAGCTGCAGGTTCCTTAACTTTGCATAAAGGCTGGACACGGGATCAAACTAGTAGCTTGTTTGTGTCAGATGTTAACATAATCCATAACTGGGTGCAGCAGTGACCCCCCCCCCTCGATTGCCTAGCAACCGGTGGGAGCCAACAGCCCGACCGGCACACCTAACTCCAGACAGGGGATGATCGTGCTGAAGCCTAGCTTTATAAATGCCGTGCTGCTGAAGGACTGACCTCTTTATTAACTGGAAACAACTCGTGCAAGTGTTCCCTCGTCCCCTTTGAGCCTGTGCCTACATCTGCATCTACAGTACACGTTGCATGAAGCCAACAGCTTTTAGGTTCGTTTTAGGTTCAAGACTCATATCGAAGCATTTAACATTGAACACTCATATTAGTGATGGCGATTTGTCCAAAGTGTGATTCAAGAAATGCTATTTTTATTTTATATCACAAAGGTTTAAATGAGCTTCTGAGAACCATGATGATCTCATAAACGAGGTGACCTTGGTGTTTTTTTATAGGCTCAACTCTCGCCTCTGTCTGTTGGTGCAATAAAATGCCTACACTGCTTCAAGACATTCTTTATTTGTTCTGCAAATACACCAAATTGGATATAGGCCACAACAGCGCCGGCATTGTGTGGTGTCAGAGCGATATTAAGAGACAGTCACACACACATCACTTGATCCTCAGTGCTCCACAGCACCAGTGCTTCCCTTTGTGTCTTATCTCAACCCAGGGAGTCACACAACTTGTGTTTAGCTGGAACTAAAGACACGGCCCCGTGTGAAGATCGCACCTAGCGATAGGCTTATCTTCCCACGCTCTCCATCAGAGGACGCACCACAACGGCCGGCCGCTCTTCAGAGAGCGTCCGTCCCCCGATAAATTCTAAAAAAGGGAACGTGACAGCGTAAAAGTCTCTGTTCCAACTTTAGAGCCTTTTCCAATTACTTCCCATTCTCCATAGTTAAGGTAATAATCCATAACATTTTCAAATGGAGTTCAATTTTATCTCGGCTGCTGACCGAATTAACAGCGATGCTGCAGCTTAGATCCTTTAGACGCATGCTCATTCCCGGAAAAGTCATGTTGAGCACAGGAAATGATGGCTTCTCTATTTTCTGCCTCTTGACTCTAATAAGTGGCCAAATAACAGGATAGAATCATGTGCAGTGATGATATTTCCACAACATAAACACAGTTTGCTCCAATTGTATTATGTTTATTACAAATTATTGACTGACTTAAGGAATATTTCCAGCACTAATGCAATGCTTCTTGTGTCCGTCTGGAAACGTCTTCTGTTTGCAGAGGGTTTTTTTTAAAGCTTGGAAACACAGAGAATGTCTGACAAGGAAGAAATGGCCTCAGACGGGAACCTGAACGTCACACTCACGCTGAGACTGCTGATGCACGGAAAGGTAACAGACTTGTGAGAAGGGTTCAAGTGACAGAATGTTTTTTTTTATTATTATTGTTGTAATGAAATGTCACCGTTGTTGAAATGATTACATCCTGCTGTAAAAGCAGAAAAGAACTCACAGTTGGCATTTCTTTCATTCCCAGGAAGTTGGCAGCATAATTGGGAAGGTATGTTTACTTAACAATCACTCAGCAGTTACTGATTCACGCTGTTCTCCTTTTGATTGAGCTGTTTTACCTTCTGCGTGATTTCAGAAAGGAGAAACCGTGAAGAAAATGCGGGAGGAGGTGAGAAGCCATTTAGACGCATGTGACGTGGGAACTTGCGGAATTAATTAATTAATTCATTAGTTGCAACTAATCTGGGATGAATTCACGTCTCCAGAGCGGCGCTCGGATCAACATATCAGAGGGCTCGTCTCCGGAGAGGATCGTCACCATCACAGGACCCACGGAGGGCATCTTCCGAGCCTTCTCCATGATCGCGCAGAAGTTTGAGGAGGTCCGACGGAGCGAACCCCCCCCCTGTTTTACACCAGAATTCACTCTTTAAAGGACAGTGAATAAAAAGAAACCCTTACAGTCTACGCTGAAAAACACAACATATTTTGAATCGTCCCTCAGGATATTGCAGCAGCAATGGCAAACAGCAACGTGACGAGCAAACCACCGGTGACTCTGCGCCTGGTTTTCCCAGGGAGCCAGTGCGGCTCATTGATTGGCAAAGGAGGCTCAAAGATCAAAGAGATCAGAGAGGTATTTTCCTTTTTTTTATTTTTTAGCGAGAAGTTTGTTTTTTTTCCACACCCGAACGGGGACAGAAATCCTCCCCCGCCGATGCTCCGACACCTCGAGTATCAAACACTCCAGTCAAACTTTCCTTGTTTGTCTCCGCGTTTAAAGCGAGTGCACGTGTTCGGTGGGCGCGCGCGAAGATCCCGCTGATTGCGCCGGCAGAGATCGGCGGCGGCTGAAGACTCATTCTGAATGGACAATATTTGCGTGCGCCTCTTCAAACATTGGAGCGCACATTGCTATTTGGATTGCAGCTGCTCCCTGCATGTCAAAATGTGTTCGGGGCAATTTGCGGGTGCTTGAAACAGCATTTCAATTTGTGTGCGTGTGTGTGTGTGTGTGTGTGCGGGGCGCTCCAGCAATAAATAGGCTTTGTTTCTTCCCCCGTCTGCCGCGGTTAAGACCACGGGCGCCCAGGTTCAGGTGGCGGGAGACATGCTGCCGGACTCCACGGAGAGGGCTGTCACAATCTCCGGCGCTCCACAGGCCATCACTCAGTGTGTGCGGCACATCTGCTCCGTCATGCTGGAGGTGAGCGCCGCCACGGCAGCACGTGATCCCCGCGGCTCAGCGGCTGCGTCCGGGTGTGAAGCGGGGCCGCTTGTTTCACATGTGCCGCAGTGGAAGCTGCTCAGAGTCGTCTGCGTGGATGGAGCTTTTGTAGTCAGGCTATGAAATAATACTAGTATTTTATAGTGTTTAACCTAGCGCTTATTGAGCTCTTTCCTTTTTACGCCACCTCTCTGGTCACCAGTTCTCTCCCACTGCAGACCATGATATCATGGCGCTAACGACCTGACTAAACATTTGGATGCTGCCAGTTAGCAGTCCCAGCTGGCCTATTTATTATAACACACGTGTGGATGTGCTCTTTTAAGAATCACATTCTAATGTCTATTTTTAGCCGAGCTCCTGGGGTTGGGCTGAATTATTTAGCTTTTAGCTTCTCATATTCCCGCTGTAACTGCAACTATGCCCCTGGGTGGAAATCACTGATGTATAGTAGGTATGTAAAATGGGCTTCGGTGATGAGTTCAGCATCCACCGGACGCCGCCGCACAGTAACACATGATGTGCTGCAGAGGCTCCTGGGTTGTTTTCAAAACTTCCTCTGCACTGATTTAAAAAGCCAATATGATTTGCTGTTTTCAGGATATAGTGACAGTAGTCTTATAGATTTCCTTTGGCCAAAGTTTCCCAGCCAAAACAATGTAGCATAAAAAGATTCTGCAAGCGATATGAAAGCTATAAAATGCCTCCGTGCCGCTGAGAATTCTTCCCTTCACTGTGGCAGAGTCTGACTGTTTCTGCCTTTTGTCTGTTTGCATGACTGTGTCTCCAGTCTCCACCGAAGGGAGCGACTATTCCCTATCGCCCAAAGGTCCTCGCTGCTGGAACCCACGCAGTATTAGCGCCACAGCACCCGGCACAAGTAAGCAGTCACGTATCTTCCACGCAGCAACACAGGAGGCAATTAGTCCCGACCACTAGAGGGACACATCTGGGTAATTACACAGCGATGTGAGCCTCGGCGGTTTAAATCTGTGACGCAGAAATATGAGGTTGGTGATCGTTGTCAGACGTGAACAACCACCGTTTTGCATTAATAATCTCCCCGCTGTGTGGAAACGTGCCCGGAGCGCGTGTTCTCCGTGACGGCCTCGACCTCCAGCCCGTGTTTGGCACAACACGGGCTCTGACCTCTCAGACATCTGTTTATGTCGCTGGACGTTCCCGGCCGCGCTCAAAGGGGGGGGGGGGGGGGGGGGGGGGGGGGTACAGCCAGTCACTGCATCAGATCCATGCCATAAAAAAAGACAGTGGATTCTTTTTTTGTTTTTTGGATTTCACTGTTTTCCTTCGGAGTCTTTCACATTTGAGCTCACATGTCAGAGCGTGTCTGCGTCTCCCGGTCGCATAACGGCGCGTCTCCTTCTTTCCTCCCAGGCCTTTGCTATTCCGGGGCAGTATGCCTTTGCACATCAAGATGTAAGTATTGTCACTCCGAGCGGCTGACATCCGTCCCAATGACCTACTCCTTTCCACTCCTTCCAAGCCACCACCACCACACCCTCTGTGTACCCTACTCTGTGCAGATGGAACTTCAGTAACCCTAATCTGTTTGCATTACTAACACTAACAGACAGTAGCAGCATGCCGCCATTGCAATGACAGTGATGATCTACAGAGTTCGTGATCACTCATCTCCTTGTAGCCAGACATGTGACTGTGTTTTCAGATGACTGCCATGAGAAGCCAGCATGCTTTCTGAAGGAAAATGAATCTCTTCACACTGACACGATCTGTGATGTTTGTGAACTTCAGATTGGCTCTGTATTGTAGCTGTCAGATCCTCTGAAATAATCCACGTTGATTGGTTAGCTCTAACTTCCTTCCTACCCTGCAGTTGACCAAGCTTCACCAGTTGGCTATGCAGCATATTCCCCTCCCTTCCCTTGGGCAGAGCAACCCTACCTTCCCTGGTACGTACCCACGGCTCCCCGGGGAAGTCCATCTGTCCCCCTGTCTTCACTCCTTATCAAATCACACCATCAAAACACCCCTGTCACTTCAGAGAGGATTAAAGTTCCCTCCTGGAACGCCTCCGTTCCTTTAGTTTTCACATTTTTTCGTAGACGGTGGCTTTACAGGAGTGTGCATAAGACAGACAACACCAGCTCTCATGCTCCGCATTGGCATTTGTGCCCGAAAACGCTGGAGAAGCTCCAGAAGTTTTAAGGTTGTGCCACCGAGCGGGTTTGAAATCAACACTGAAATATTCATAGTTCAAAAGCGTACGTGACAGAGGGCGGCCGACAGGGCGAAATACAAAAGAGGCGCCGAGTTCTGTGAGAGGGAAATGTGAAAGACGTCAGAAAATATTTACCCTTTAGTAAATATTTTCCCACTTCTCACAAAGTGCCGCATCCTCCCCCAAATTCAGCCCCATTCGCCCAGTTTCCCTCTCCGACGATCAAATCCTAATCTCTCAATCCCGTCCTTCACCTCCGCAGCATTTCTCCTCCAAATCTAACACGGTCTTGGCCAGATCATCCCTGACCTCAACCACCCCATGTACTCATAAACTCTGCCACAACTAACCGCGGACAACACATTACAGCATTTTGTTATGTACATACAGATTCATATTTATAGCACTGGTGTGATTCAACTTATTAAATATGCACACGTTTAATAAAAAGTAGCAATTAAAAAGTGTGCGTACTGTAGCCTGTGCTCAATATATCCATATATATATGCAGTATATGTGTGTATGTAGACAGATCTGCTTGCTATATGCAGTTGTCATGTTCCCAATTTAGCAGCGTGACAGTGATAGCGTAGACAAACTAGGGCAACTTGTTATGCCATGAAAGTGGAAGCCATTAGTGCCAAACTGTTGTTAGCGTTCCTTGTCCTACTTTGCAGGATTGGATGCATCTGCCCCCACAAGTTCACAAGAGCTGGCAATACCTAATGATGTAAGTGCCACATTGTTTGTGTTCCTCCAGCACTAAAACTCACACCGATAATCCTCACGCTGCGGTCGTCATTAACATTTTCCGGCAGGAAGCTGTAATGATCGAAATTCTGAAGCCGGTTCTCTGCGTTGGGTCGTTGTGTTTCTCATGAGCACGGGTCCAAATAATCGCACAAATTGAATGCACTCATTATTGCAGAGCTATTAACGTGTTGTACAGTAGTTCGTGTGACTAAAACCGCACGATCGATGTTTCTAACTTTACATAGCAGCTTATTAGCAACAGATCGACTACACGGGCAGATTCCATTGGAAAAATATGAGTGTTTCCTAAAGTCATAAATGTATAGACGACATTTTTTACTTTATATTTACCAAATTGAAGGAAGGAACAGCGAGTCAGCATCCGTCCAAAAGTAACAACCAGCATCGATATTATTAAGCTTCCACCTGCAGTCAGTTAAATTAAAGAGAGATACCCTGTTAATTAATTAGCGATCTTAATAAAGCGAATTCAGAACCTCAAGCTTCAGGCAGAGACACAGCAGCACCGCTGTTGTAATGTTTAATGTGTTTGTGTTGGCTGGTGGTCTCTGTGTTGAGCTACTGTGAGCCCGATAGCACTTGTGTGCGTAACAATAGCGTTTATCTCCATCCAGCACAAACACCAAAACACCAGCGTCCGTCGCCTCCTCCCTTTCCGACCCTAATTCCGGAAACGACGCGCAAACACTTCTCCGCCTATTTACATATTTCCATTCACTCCCCTCCTCCAGTTTATTGGCTGCATAATTGGACGACAAGGCAGCAAGATCAATGAGATCCGACAGGTCTCGGGGGCTCACATCAAAATCGCCAGCGCCACCGATGGGTCGGCCATGCGCCAAGTCACGATCACGGGCTCGCCGGCCAGCATCGGCGTGGCCCAGTACCTCATCAACGCCAGGTGAGACGCCGGCGCCGCCGCGGACGCGAGAGCGCTCGTGGTGAGGCTGGATCCGTTCCGGCTCGCTGCTCTACTCTCCTGACGCCATTAAAATCCTCACGATCTCTGCTTTTTAGGACGTCCCTTCTGATTCTCATGTTTTCTCCATTTTTCTCACCTCTTGTCCCCCCCCCCCACCTCCTGCAGCTTAGAGATGGCTAAATACACCATGCAGGCCGCTTCCGCCACCCCCGTGGACCTCAACATGAGCTTCTCCCCGTCCGCTCCCGCCGCCTCCACCGCCGCCACCTCCATGGCCGTGCTGGCGGCCGCCGCCCAGGCCCCGGCCGCCATTAACGTCCACGCCCCCTCCACCCTGCCCGCCATCCAAAGCCCGCACTACGCCGTGCCCGTGTCCAGCCTGCTCGGCATGAAAACGCTGCCCGTGCTGGCCGTTCACCCGGCCGCCGCCTCCAGCCTCGCGCAGGGCCTGTCCCCGTACGCCGCCAAAATGACCGGCTCGGCCGTCAAAAAGTCGGAGCGGCAGAAGTTCGCTCCCTATTGATGGCCTCTAGGCAGGTGACAAGTGGCCGACGCCAGCTTGGGAGAGTTTCATAAAGTAAGGTAGCACTTGTTTACCAGGAATTAAGGAACGATAAGATCAAACTATGTCCTCGCTAATTAAAACGTGCAGCGAAGGTGCATATTAACTCAGTATTATCTAATTCACATGCATATTAATTAATGTGAGCAACTCAGGCTGGTGTTAATATCCTTGAAATGGATATTGTTTTCAGTGGATTCATGTTACAGAGCTTTATATAACAATTCACTCCAGGTTTATTTTCCATTAGTTTTCTATCTATGTAACTAGTTAACTTTGAGTTAAAGTAGAGAACACCAATTAGTCAGATGAGAAGTGGTGCTTTGTCGGCAGCAGACTGTTAAAATGTTTGTACCTGTACAATAGAAAGCAGTGTATTGAGTTTTTCACAGGGTCTGATTCACTCTTCTGTCATATTTCCCCCCTGTCCTTCACTGTAGGCTCTCATCAGTGCTAACAGGCTTGGGTGTTCTGTAGTAGCATTACACTGTTGCCGTTCTGATGGGATTATCCTTAGGCCACATTGGATTCTGGTGGATTTCCCTTTACAGTAATCCTGTGTAGAGCAGGACCGGCCTAACTAACACGACTATTGTTCCTGTGTGCTCCATAGCTCGCTTCTTGTTTATTCTCCAGCCTAAATGAGTGGAGTGTTGTGAATTTGAGTGCCCTAAAATGGACCGGGCAATTACCGTAATAAATGTTTTATTCATGTTGTTTCTGGTGTGGGCCTATAACCCCAAACAATGCAGGACTGTCATGTTTGTTGTTGCAATGACTTTGAAATACATGGACCTTTTTTATAAATCCAGACTGATTGTTTTCATTCTAAATGTGATGATATAGAATGTTTTTTTTCATGTTTCGACATTTTTAATGATGATTTGTGCAGTGTTTACTCGGGTTAGGGGTTAAAATTGCATCTTTTAATCGTATGCAAATAATGATGAGATATTGATGAAAAATCAAAGGGGTATATGTCTAAACCAGAGTGACATGTACAGTAAAACGTTACACAGCACTACTGGAATATAAAGAGAGCAGTGAGAGCAGTGAGAGCGGCCATTAGCAGTATGCAGCACACAAACCGGTGCACAGGGACTTTGGCAGGTCAACACAAAGCTCTCTCCACAGGCTTATGGTGTTACAGACACAGTTTGTTGATGGAGGAGTGCATAAAGCTTCTGCCCAAACTTTTCCTCCTGCACAGCAAACAAGGAGCAAACCTTGGCCAACCCCGCGGTAAATATTCAACACACGCTGTGGCAAAAAAAAACTCTCGCGGGTCGCGAAAAAGAACAACTTAACCTGCACTTGTCCGCTCAGGCGGGCTGCTAATGGGCAGGTAGGCTACATACAGTACCACCACCTCTTTATCCAGTCTGCTCGCTGTCCCGCCCCTCTCTGTGATTCAGACCCCCCCCCCTCCTTTAGTGGGGATCCAGGAGGTGTGCACTCTGCACGGGCAGAGCCGCTTCCACAGCCCGGCTCAAAACGCTGAAGTGGAGATGATCAATAGTTAATGGGGGCAGACATGTAATGACAGTGAAGGATGACATTTCAACCTCGGGGAAGGTGTAGCAGCGGAGAACATTGCTGCATGTATGCTGATGTGTGCCCAGGGCAGTTATGGCTTCACAGCCAGCTTCTAATGCTCTATTAATGATTTCCTTTCTCAACACACAGTCAGGAGCGAGGGGCCCATTTTTGGAGCTGGCTGCCGTCATGAAAAATAATAATTCGGAGGTAAATAAGTTAATAAAAAAACATATTTGGCTGGATGGGCTGTCACTCAACCTCTGATGACAAATGGCTGCAATCCACTACATTGTCTTTGTTGTTTAAGTTAAAGGCATGTTGTGCTGATGAACACACGTCTGGGTGGTTTAGCCGCAGCTTTGCATCACATTGTGTATTTCATCTGCTGCGGCGCCAGCGCTCTTGCACTATTTATGCGTTTCCTTGATAGCAGGTTTTTTGATCAGTCATGCTGTAGGTTGTTTGTGTGCACGGCGGCCTGGAAAACGAGGACGCCGAGGTCATGTTTTCAGTGTCGCTCGCTTGTTTTTCTTTGGGGGCTTTTAAAAACCTGAGGGGAGTTTACACTGCGGCTGCAACGAGAGATGTAAATGTGGCAGTTGGACTGTATAAAAGCCGGCTCGTCCACCGCAAATAAACGGCCTGCATTCGAAATGAGCGAGTTAGCGAAAGAAAGTGCGATGCTTGAGGTAAACGCACGAAGCCAAACCTGTGATTTCAATCATAATACTCGTATTATCACACAGCCACTCATTTGATGTTGTAGTTCTGTAGTGTTGGGAGGTTCTTCTCACATATTTTATGCTCGTGCTGATTTATTCTAATGACTCGTAATGAGCTCACTTGAGGAGGCCAACATCTGTGGGAAAGCTTTGCTAACAGATAGTTATACAAATATAGAATACATGCAACATGTAAGCATTTCTGAGCTAGCTTTGATCCAGTTAAATAGAGTTTAGGTCTTTAGGTTTTGGAGCATTTTCATTCCAATGACGTGTGAGCCGCTGTCTAAAGGTCATGTATGATCCTTGGTTATTTACTGGGTCTATGACTTATTCATGAGATGGCCACTTATCCCCATTTGCATCCACATATAGGACCAAGGCAATGCCACTTAAATACCACCCTAATTCGGGACTATTAAGCAAAGTGGTTAATCACAGCAGTGCGTAACCTTGTGAACCGACCTGCTCCACAATCACTCGCCTCATTAATTGCCCGCTTGTCCTCGCTCACTTTAAAACTGCGCCATCTAGCGGTCGCTCGGCCGAAAGCGACCTCGGAGCGCTTCTGCTTCCGAGCAATTTATTAAATTATTTATTGCATTTTTTTGGGAAAGGAGGGGGGGGGGGGGGGTGTCACAGTGAGAAGCGAAGTGCCAGCACAGAGCAGGGACATCAGTAGCTGCGCGGCACGGAGCGCACTCTCACTCGCTGCGCCGATTGAAGTTGAGCGCGACGCGCTGATGACCTGCGATCGTCCTCCGGGGGAGAGCTGTGCATCTGACCGGCTTAACGAGCGTCAGCTCCCATCTCCTCACCACTGATCATTTGTTGCTGCCTTGGCTCCGCGGTCCGACTCTCCGAAGGCTGCGTTTGGACCCGGCGCGCTGACGGATACAGACGGACTCCGAGGACCACAGGTGAATTGCGCTGCATCCGCGCGTCCGTGCGCGGATGCGGCTTTTTTTTTTTTTTTAAGTCATGCATGTTGAGCCTAAATTGCCCGAACACTGGCTTCGCGTCAACTTTGTGGGTGGACGTCGAAACTGGCCGCTGCGAGCATTTCGCCAACATCTCCCTCAGCCTGTTACAGTAAAGCGAGCTCGGCCGCGAATTAAACTGCATTTGCCACACACACAAAAAAAGCCACAGTCCACGCAGTGAAACTAACGCAGACGGTTTAAACCTGCGTCGAACAGGCTGCTGCACCTGTAGAGGCTTCATGCACATGTAGGTCCGCTGTGAGTGAACTGTGCTGGCATTTTGACGTGAATTGGAGAGAGTGGGCTGGAAGGAGTAACGGGCTGTGTCTGCTTTACAACACTTCCAGATGCAGCACCCAGTGATCACAGCCTCTAACAGCACAGCAGGCGGCTCAGACTCTCACAATACACCGGACTGAGATTTCAGTGTCCAGCAAATAGGCGGTTGCCTAATAAAAGGGCAATGGAAACACAGTCTTCTCTATGAGCGCTTGCATTTGGGGATGATGTGATCCTTTGGTTTGATGCAACCTCTGATGGAAGATTTCACATTTGAATTCAAATGCCACTCCACCCATGGGTGTGTCAGACAACGTCTGCTCTCATCCTCATCGGCCTCATCCTCCTCCCCGTCGTCTTCCCCTGTTTCCTCAAAGATAATCCTCCCGCCGTCTCTGCTTCAGACTTCGTGTGTACCAGCAAATTCTCACCTTGTTCCTTCACATCATCTTAAGATTACATGACAGTTCTGCAAGGGCCGTTGGTTTTTGCGCGCATGTTTGGGCAAACTTTCCTTTGATTTGGGTCACTCGTAAGATTTACACTCAGAGGATAAAATTCAATTAGACAGCCCTGCAGCAATCTTTACTCACTGGCAGATGGCTTAATACTCTTGGATCCTGCCTTAGTGTCGCTTATTGCTCTAATTGGATTTCACCACTTCACACTGTTTATCTGTACAAAAACGAGGTTTTAAATGTGGCATCATTAATTCAATACTTTCCCGGCACTGTCAGATCCGAGCCCACTAGCCACCACTGTCTAAACATTTCATGTCTCGCCCCCCCGTGATCCGCTTTGTCATAAATTGAAGTAGAGCTCAGAGTAAATTGTTGCATTCTCCGTGTGCTGTCGATAGCATGTTGGGCTGTTGGAACATCGCGAGCAGGAGAATCAGTAATGTGCAATAAATGAAGTGCACACAGCAGCGAGGGCATATTGTGTGTCTGAATTAATTCTAGCCCTGAGGAGATGGATTTCCTCTCAATGACATCCAGTTTGGTTTCGCAGAGGGACATCGCAGGAGTTTATTCTCCAAGACAATGCAAATGCCTGTTTTGGCAGTGTAGGAGTGACACATCGCCAAAATCAGAAGGATGCACTGACTGCGACCGTATCACTCTCTCTGCTGTGCCACCATCGGGTTTAATTAATCTCATCCGATTCGCTTCATTATCAAACCAAAAGGTAATTAGAAATAGTCAAACAAACAAAAAACATTTTCATATTCCTGGAGATGAGAGCACTGGCTCCATCCATTTTGACATGTCTGTAAACCTCCCTGGAAGAAACCCATGTAAGCAACATCAAAGGGAACAGCAAGAGACAGGTGAACCGTAACCACCGTGCTTTATGTTATTGAAGCCTTGCCACTTTAATCCATATGAACCGCGCTGCTTTATGTGTCGTGGCAGAGTTGAAACGTAACTCTGAGCTCAGGTTGTTGTGTCAAGACGTATGGGCCTTATTCACTCCGCTGTGAAATGGAAACGACAATAATTTATGAGTCATAAATCAATGTGACGGTGAGCATCATTGAAGTGTGAACCGGCAGCCAGGACCGGTCCCTGCTTGATTAATCATTGTTTCTGCACCTCGGCGGTCAAACCAGCCGCGTGCGTTCAGCCGCGTGAGATGTAAACACAACTCTGGCCTTCGACGGCGCGAGGGATTTATGTCCACGGTGACGATAGTGACGGAGCCTGCTGCCGCCGAGCGCCGGGGCTGAGGTGGGGTCCGCTGTGTCGCGTGCAGGAAGCCACCGCTGCATTTAAATGTCGGTGCGAGGTGGAAACAGCATCAGCCCTCCAAAGTAAGAGCGCAGGGGCCCGTCTGGAATAAAAGGTGCAACGTCAAAAATGGGAGCGGAATAAGCAAAATGGAACGTTATCATTTTGAAAAGGTGCCGCTTACGTTTTCAGTTATCGGTCTGCAGAGAATTCAGCAACAGGAAAAGCAAGGTCAGGTTCCATGTTTAATCTGACCACTGTGGTTCAGTGAATTTGATCCAAAGATGTTGATTTGCATTTTTAAAGATGCTGTTGGGTTTCTGGCATAACTGCGTTGACAGTGCAGCCTTTAAAGGCAGAGAAAACCCTGGACACACGTAAAATTTAGTGGTCTACTGGTCACAGAACGCTCCCAGCATTAAGACACTGCCCGGCAATAATCATATATTTGTACTTGGCTTTACCCTGAACACAATGAGGCAACTGTGTAATATTAGCTTTGTTGTCTTTGTTGTAGTGTTTAGACCATGATTTGTCATAAACTGTTTAGCTGGGAACTCTAAGCTGAAATAAATGGTGTTGAAAGCCGTTCACAGACAAAGAATTGTACAGTATGTTACATAGAGACGTTACTCAGTGTGTGTTCAGGGGCTGGAGAGGATTTAACTCACACTGCAGAACAGTTTTTGTCAGCATCGTTCACAGAGAATAGAATCTCTCAAGCTGCCAGACCTCCAACTGAAGCCGTGCGGTAGTGAAAACAGATAATCAGAGCAAATTAACCCATTTATTATTGAATTAAATTGTTATTAAATTTAATAATGAATGAATAAATGTTTAATTATTGACGTGGTTTAAAAAATTCTAATTTGTAAGTTCTTGGGCTGTTAGAGATGAAGAATGGATGCAATCCCGGCACGGCTCCCTGAGGAGGAGCCGCTGGGATGGTGCTGTTGCCGTGTTGTGGAAGTTTCGGGGGAAGGCGTGTTTTCTCTGCTGCCGGGTTTCCAGCAGGGGTCCTCCTGCTGTTCGAGCCGTCAGGTCTGAGGGTTGAACTGATAGCTTTCCCATCCCCGCTGCCTCGCTCAGCAGTGGAGGAAACAGAGGAGCCCAGTTCTCTTACACTCTAACACAACCGTAGCTAAATGTTAACAACAGTATGTATATGCGAGGCCTGTGTTTCCCTCAGGGGGGTGTGTGTCAACCGGTTAGTGCCTTGTCATTCATTGTTTTTTGTATTAACGGCATCAAACAGTGAAAAGAAACAATTAAGAAAATCAATAAAGCCGCAATTTAGCAGCATTTTTAACAGTGAAGCAAAGTTGCGACCTTGGTTTTACCCAAGTTGTTAATGTGAATATTTTAACGCAGCTGGGTTTTTGTGGTTATGCTTCGTCCAGTACGTTTTTTTTAAACCACAACTATTGGAGCATTGCTAAATGTGCAATAATCCTGGATATCATCATGTTTCTTTTTTAATTGGCCACTTTTGGCGGGACATAGGTGCCACTTTATCACTTCTGGTAATTGCATGGTCCACTTGGAACCATGCAGAGTCCAGTCAGTGGTTGAAGCGATGTGAAGCTAAATCAGCCCTAAGCTCTGTGCAGCTCTAAAGGTGACAGGACGGAGCATAGCACGTTTTTTCTCTAATGTTTGCCTTTTTTGATAATTATTTGGAGCTTGCAAGTGTTAATTAGAGCGTGAGTCGTTTTCCACTTACAGAGATGATGTTTTTGCACAAAAGTGGGTGTTGGAATGTGCTAGAAGTGTGAATGAACTCAGTGATATCGGCTTATATGAAGTTCAGTGCGACGCGGACCGGCGGGTTTGTTTCAGGCTTAAGTGATCGGGGGGCGTTTCAGGTCACACCTGCACAGTTCACTTTAGAGTGTGGAGTCGCTTCCACTGCACCTGTGCTTCACGGGTGCCACATCCGGGTCTGATCCTCAGAGAACCCACGGAGCCGTGTCTGCAGTGACTTAAACAATAGGTGCCTATAGACTTGAATCATTTTTTCCCCGTTTGTCGCCATCGCAGTGTCGAACCCGGCGCTGCCCACTGTGCGAGCAGACACTGTGCTGCACAGTAAGTCGGTTCGCGGTTCGTGTTTCTCATTTCTGCCAGAATGTCTTTGCAAGCGTTCAAGATAGAGCAGTGGAGCAAGGAAACTGAATTCTCCGCAGGGCTGTGGGGCAAAGATAAATCCATGACCTTTCACCAAATGACTTACTGTACAGCACCGGCAACAATATAAACTCTGCGATCACTGGAACCTGAGCAGTGGTGAGAGACTCTGCCCAAAGACAGTCGGCAGGCGGGTCATTAAAACGTGACAATTATTATTTTTATTTAACATAAATCACTTTGGAAAGGAACGAGCGTGGCTCGAAACTGGGCTGTAAAATCCCATGACATTTGACACACATTATGCCGTGTGGCTGAGAATTAATTAGACAGACGTTTAGAAAAGACGTGATCTGTATTAAAGACACTGAGGCGCCGTTTAGATCCAATCAATGCTCCGATGCTGTTTAATTTGCAGACACTGAGCCTCACAAAGGTTTTTTTTTAAAATATTCATGGTTTGACATTATTCTATAATAACTGTTTACCATGAAAAGACCATATCAGTGGCGTCGTCTGCCTCTCATAACCTCCTGCACCATCCTGCATATTCATATGAACTGTATTTAACACTGTTAAGTACTAGTTACTAAAACAGCCATAGATTAATAGAAACATCATACAGTAATGAGCAGGATGTTACTCAGTCTGGCATCAGTGTAATGAACTAGCGGGAGTTAATCTGCTTTGTGTTGAGGATTAGCAGAATATTGGCCTCGTCTGTGTTTAATAGTTATTACGGCCGTGACTGGATGTACAGCAGGTAACTACTCAAGGTTTCCCAGGGCAACGAGAGTCTGTAGTATTCAACATGTGATGCACACGCTACTAGATTAGCTACAGTGTGTGTTATTGTAATGAGGGGTGTGTTACGATGTATTACAGTGGGGTTCACTCATGTTTGAATGTTCCCTGGTCAACAGTGGCACTCGGGAATAGTATATATCAGTTGGTTATGCATCTATTTTTCTGATTTTTGCTCACAGCGGGAAAAGTATAGCTATGTCTGCAGCCGCTATTTCTTAAGATCCTGCGGTGCCATAGCCGGTCTGTGTCCATTTGACATCCAGCCTAAGGGGCCACCCTGAGCCGAGTCTGATGGAGAGCACAGCAGCAGCTCTGTCTGTGTGACAGCTCGTAACAGCTGTTAAGGTGGAGAGGTGAGTCTGAAAAAAAAGCCAAATGAGGTCATTTTACTAATGAGGCTCGGGCGCGTCTGCCTCTTACTCTCCCCCTCAGCTGCTGCAGCGTTATCGGTATGCACCTCGTTCTGCTTCCTCTCAGTTCCACAGCAGCTCCAAGGATTCCGCCTCGAACGCAGCAATTCAGCTAAAACACTCCTAAAATACCTCTGGTGTGCCAGCAGTCAATTTCAGCCTTTTTGCCTCGGAATGGATCAGAATTCATGAATAGCAAAATGAATTAAAATACTGTGTAGGGGGAGACATTAGCTCCATTGATTGAGTCACATACGGTTACAATGTGGCTGTTTGTCCCAGTGTGATCTCAGCTCTGCATGTGTTTTATACGATATACCAAATTAATTGCATTCACTGAGGTTGACAAATGAATTGACACACAGGCACAGACGTCACAGTAAAATGTGGAGTCAGTACGGAGTCGTCTCACATTCCAAAGCGAACTCTGACTGCAGCCTGTTAGACGGAGCCCCGCGCTGACGCCAAGCACTGGGTGTGAGGGAAATGAATGGAAGTAGGCCACGGGGCTCAGCCAAGCAACAGCACACGTTTGAATTCCGTGACTTCAAGTTAAGCAAGCGGCAAAAACAAAAACATAGACTTTGCAGCTTGTTTAAAATGTGCACACTCTGCAACGCTCGCAGTCGACTGCGGGATTTCACCTGACTTGACTTTAGCTCCGCGGCGACTCGTCACATTGCTGAAATCTGTGGATCGGGATTAAAAAAACACCACCGGCGTGACTCGGATGAGTTTATGAAGAAAGTTTTGATGCAGCTCTTTGTGAAAAAAGAAGCAGCTCTGACTTTTATTTTGAAATTGATATGGCTGCTGGAGTTATGTTCCATTATAGAATCAATTTCTCCTTTTGTACAGTTGGTTGTGATTCACTTGAAAAAAAAAAAAAAGCAGTCATTGATCTGGATTCTTTGTTCCGTGAGAGGAGCAGGAGCTTCAGAGCAGTAGATTCAGGATCTTCTTTGGCCATTTCCTCTTATTCCTGTCGCCGCCGGCATCAATTGATGCAAGGAAATGTTGCCCTATCGATTTTCTAACACGGCTTTATGAATAGTCCCCGTCCTGACGGTCCAATTCACCGATCCCGCGGGCTCGCATCGCACTCAGCGGGATGGTTGCCGGACACGGTGGAACGGCGCTCCGGAGTTGTCGGAGTCTCTCCAGCTGTTCCACGGGCTAAAACGAGAGCAAAGCTGCACCTGGGAGGAAATGTGACAAAATACTAAGCACATAACCCCAGTTTAATTTTCTCTTTCCAGATGGACTGGCTCACACCTGAGATGTGAAGCGTGTTATGCGAGCCAAGGTGTTTTCCCACCTTGCTGATGGTGGGGAGAGATGTTGCACTCCGTTGCCATGACGGCTGAAGTTTTCTTTGTTCTTGGCTTCCTGATGAGCCGCGCTCAGTGCAATCCCATCGCGACCCTGCCGCTGAGCCGCGAGCGTCTGGAGAGGGTGTTGGCCCAGGCCAAGGAGGACCAACACCCGGAGAAGCAGGCCCTCGAGGAGCCGCGGGGCTACGGCGCCAAGCCGCAACCGGGGGAAACCAATGCTTTGGGCGCCAACCGGACCGCTGTGAGCCGCGGCGGGCCGAGCATCAACTCCCAGACGCGGGGATCTAAGGGCGCGAAGGCCCCGGAGCTTTGGAGCGAGCAGGACAGCGCCAACCGGATAGACGAGGGCCCCACCAGCGACGTCGCCCTCTCCCTGGACGCCATCGACGAGTACGCCTACCCGGACTACCGGGGCAAGGGCTGCATGGACGAGAGCGGCTTCGTGTTCGCCATCGGCGACCAGTTCACCCCGGGCCCCTCCACCTGCCCCTGCCTCTGCACCGACGAGGGCCCCCTGTGCTCCAAGCCCGACTGTCCCAAGGTGCACCCGCGCTGCATCAAGGTGGACACCAGCCAGTGCTGCCCCCAGTGCAAGGAGAAGAAGAACTACTGCGAGTTCCGCGGCAAGGCCTACGCCTCGCTGGAGGAGTTCAAGGTGAGCGCGTCGACGGTTCGCTCATTTCTGACACGCTAGGACTTGAGAGAAGTGCTGACGACGCACGCGGCGGTAACAAGGCTTCGTCCACAGAAACTAGTTACCTTGCCTCACAGCGTGCAGGCAGGCAGGCGGATTTATAATGGCAAAGGTCAGCACTTGTCTTTGACTTACGCCATCGGAATATCACCGGGGGCAGAATTTAGATAGCAGCTTCAGCAGAGGGTTTCTGTATCGGCGCTGCTCCAGTCGTAGCGATGCTAGGCCTCTGCCGAGCGCGTCGCTGCATGTGGGCGTTTACTGCGCGAGGAGATACGGGCGACGCGCTCCGGCGGCGGCTTCAACGCTTTATCACTCAGGACTCCATCGAACGCACGAGCGGCCGAGGCCTCGCGCTACGTCGGCGAGCGTCTCGGCAGGAGGTCGAGGCTAATGTGGGGATTTTATTCCTCCGAGTTGCCGCGTTAGTGGCGCCTGCGTATGGTGAACGCTGGGGTTTAGCGAGTGGTGACATCAGCCTTTGTGGCGACGCTGTGAAACGGCGCAACAGGCAACGTTTTATGCTTGATTGCTAAGTTCTGGGGCTGTGCTCCAAGAGCCGCCGAGCTCCGCTTTTCACAGCCGGAGGGCCACGCGGAGGCGCGGGCCGCCGCAATCGGCAGCAGCGCCGCCAGAATTAACCTCTGCTCCCCTTTGTTAAGGCTGAAGGTGCGCGGCGCCTTGTGAGCAGCTGCGACGCGCAGCCTTTCGCAGGAAACGCAGGAGCCGAACGCAGCGCGGACCGTCGCGGGCGCCGCGGGCGTCGCGGGCGTCGCGCTACGTGCACGAGCGCCAGGATAATGGAGTCTCTTCAAACCCCTCGCACGCACACAGACAATTGGAAGCATGTTTCTTTTGTTTCCTTGTCTTATTGATTTTTCCATATCCCCTGATTGGATAGTGAAGTGCAATTCTCGACTCAGTTCTCCCTAAAATGAAGCATTCATTGGCAATAACGTTGAGAGGGATGAGACTTCCCTATAGATGTGGCTCTGTGACGCTGAACGCACCCACGGCCTTAAACCAGGCAGACACATGTCAGTGTGTGTGTGTGTGTGTGTGTGTGTGTGTGTGTGTGTGTGTCCTTGCGGTTACATCAGAGTGGGGCCCAAAATCCTTTTTCTTCTACCAAAGTGGGGCCCTCACTTGTGGGGCCCTTTGGCTTGGCTTAACAACTTTAAAGGCCTTTGAGGGTCAAGATGTGATTTTTGGGCTGTGGTTAGAATTGAGGTTTGGTTCAGATTAGAGCAAAGGTTAGACGTCTGCCTTTAGTTGTTGTGGTTAGGGTAAGGGTGGGGCTAGGGAAGGCATTATGTCAATGGTGGGGCCCCTTTTTATAACCGCAAGGATGTGTGTGTGTGTGTGTGTGTGTGTGTGTGTGTGTGTGTGTGTGTGTGTGTGTGTGTGTGTGTGTGTGTGTGTGTGTGTGTGTGTGCAGCTGTGGAGACAGACAGAAACAAACAAACATAAAACAATAAACCAGAGACAAAGAAAAAAAATTAATTAGGAGCTGCTGTTTGTCTGCGTGTGTACCTGTGTGTGAAGGTGTTAATTACTATTCCTCCTCTGCGTTCCAGGTGTCTCCGTGTGAGAAGTGCCGGTGTGAGCCAAGCGGCGAGGTGTTGTGTTCGGTGGCAGCCTGCCCACAGACCGAGTGCGTGGACCCGGAGTACGAGCCGGATCAGTGCTGCCCCATCTGCAAGAGCGGTGAGTGGAGGCCCTTCTGCTCAAGAGCACCTCGGCAGAAGTCAAGAGGGCAAAGTGGCGCGGCGCTCGTTTCTCGCCGAAGCCGCGCTGCAGCGTTTGCCGTCTTATCGCTCTGTGGCATATTTAAAACGGAATCCCGTCTTGTTGTTGTGTAAAACACTGGCTTTGATGCCATTTTTTTAATCTTGCCGTCACAATTAGCGGGTTTATCTGCCGGAGCCTGTTGGCGGCTGCTGTCTGCTGCAGAGATATGAGCCAGCGTGCTCTCGCTGCCAGGGCTCATGCCTCCGCGATCCCGTTGGTTGGAGAGCTTTGACCTGTCTGAGGAGGAATCCTGCAGCTCACAGTCGATTATCCCAAGTTGTTCCGGATGATTCCGGACAGCACGTCCCAGATTATGTCCCCCTTGTTTTCCTGCCGCGACTCTAATGCAACGTGGCAGTGTCAGCGACATTGCTTCCTTCAGCAAAAAGAGTGATGACTTGCGATATGTATCTCCAACTTGGAGCCTTCGCGGCGCACGCTGGCTGCTACAAAGGAGAGCCAGCGATCTGATTTACTGTATTAAACAACAGCTCCGCCAAAACTGCTGCTGTCATTTTTTGTTGTTTTTTTTGCTGAAGCTTCTACAAATTACTGCCGCAACTTAAAACAACAAACACAAGAGAGGGGCGACAGTTGAACAGGATTGAATCAGCAAAGCATTTACAAGCTAAACTCAGCTGCCATCCGTCAAGCTGCTTATAATTACACCTGAATATTTGGATAATTAATCCCTCATTTGCATGTAATGACTCTTTGTAACCAGCTATCAATCAGGGGCTGTCCCCCTTTAAATGAATGGCCCGTCTTGCATCTTTCGGAGATAACGAGATTAAAACATTAGCAGTCACACGGCGTTACGCCCTTTGTTAATATTTGCTTGCAGTGAGCTCGGGGAATACGTGGTGGTCCTTTGTTGCCATTTTTTTTGCTGTTCACCCACTTTTTGTGTATGCACATATTGATGAAGCTGAGCATGCTTTGTGCAGAGTTTCGGGCAGAGCTCCATATTTTCCCTGTGGATGCCCTCTGGATTTGCTGGGTTGCGTTCGGAGGCCCATCAGTCAAGGAGACGGGTGCGCGTGCTGTACAGCGGATGCGGTCCAGCGTGCGCGTACGAGAGCGTGTGCCCGCGTTCCAGAGCGCCACCAAATCCACGGGCGCGTTGAGCCGACGAGGATCTGTTCTGAGATGGCATCAGCCGCCATTAGCATAGGATTACCACATCTTACCATGCAGTAAACACAGCCGAGTTACCTGACCACGACTAACGCCGTCGCACTCCGGGCCGCGGCTACTTGAATTCTTATTTGCATGAGGCCGCTGAGAGGCTGCGGCGACGGGACGCCGCACGCGTCTCACTCATTAAGCTCGGCGCGCCGCTCATCACCAGGAGTGGGCACCAGCGTCCTGTAAACAGACGGCGGCGGGTCTGAAGGTCTGAAGTCAGAGAGGGTGCAAGTGTCCTCGAAGAAATGCACCAACGATATAGAGTCAAATGAGACTCCATATCTGAGCAACTTAAAATAGCTTCGTTGTGGAATCTGCAGCACAGTGGGTCCATTCATTTAAAATGAGCTCGAATCTAAAAGTGAATACATGAACACAGCTAATGATGATATCAGGTTTAACAACACTGCTTTTTTTGGCTCGGTGCCTCTGGTTAACTTTTATTTCTGTTCATGTCGTGGCCTTTGCTGTTTTTATTGTGATTGTTTGTACTTTTCTGGAATAATCTGCCTCCCATTGATTCCATGAACGTGAACTCGCTGTAGCGCCCTTTAGTGAGCGTCTCCGCTCACATTACTCCCTTCCACACACACACCTGCATGGCACCGCGGCTATAATTAGGAGTGCGCCTCTACATTGTTGGGCGACCTCTGTCAGCGCAGTGTGACTCTTTTTTAGCGTAATCTAGAGGAGCGCTGTGGTATTTATGAAGATGCAGCGATCGCCTTGGGCAGCGTTTATGCCTCATTGGTGCAGCAATCAGGCTGCCGTGTTCCTAACGCCGCAGCAGGTGAGATATGTTAAAAATAAAAAGATTTTAATATCCGTGCTAGTCATTAGGACTTCATTTTTAATATTCAACGTCTCCCGCTGGTGTTGTCACATATTCGGGATAACTGTGAACATTCGAGTTCACACTGTTAATTAAGCAGAGCTGAGTCGCACGCGTGTGTGTTTAGCAGCCTTTTTTATTGGAGGGGAATGTTTGTGTTGCGTGTGATGGACTGGAGCGGCGACTGGCACCGTGTAAACACGGGCTGAAAAGACGCGTTGGGTGGCGGCGGGTTTGTGTCAGACTCACCTTCCACCTGTGGGGGGACATTGAGATTTCTGTCAGAGAATGATCCATCAAAGACAAGACGCTTTGAAGCCTTAACTGTCACATGCTTTCATTTGCATCTGCAGTTAATTTCACGCAAGGCTTGATGCCACAATGTATGTATAATAAACAACGTGTTCAAAAATGAACTGCACATGGGAAATCTTATTAAATAATTGCAAGATATATTAAGCAGAAGTAATCGGGAGTAAATGAGTCATCACTCTTAATGACACCATTGATCTTCCTTCAGCTTGCATCAATGTCAACAACGCTACACATTGGATTTCACTTTGTATTTTATTCATGGTACTTCTTCGCCTGCTTTTACAGACACTGCGATTTGCACCATGAAGATCATTGATTGTCAGCTCAGAGCTTGCCGTCGTTGATCATCGCAGGCCTCAGTGGCAGACGGTGCGGCCGCTGCCGTAGCTCCGTGATGAAACAAGGATGATGCAAAAACGTTAGCGGCGGCGGCCGTCGGAGGGGCTCCTCCCTTGGCCCCCGTTGTTTGCCTCGTCTACAGATGTTGTTTAAGGCTCAGGCAGATGTTGGGACCTCGTCGGGAACGCCGGTGCATCCGAGGTGTCACATCAAAGCTCGTCTCATTAACGAGCAAGCGGGAGGAATGCTCATCCAGATGTGAAGTGCCTCCAAAAAGTAAAGAGAACCCTGTCAAAGGGTTTGACAGTGTGTAAATAAAAGCCAAAAAAAGCGAGGTGAGAGATTAAAACATCAAATCTGTTCAAAGAGAAATTATGAGCTTTGGTTTGTGATTCGCCAATCCTGTCTACAGCCTCTTTATTTCAGATAACAGCCCTTCACCTCTTTACCATTTTCCTCACTATTGATATAAATCACAATGAAGTATTTCAATGTTTGATAACTTCAATTATGCACGGGCATTATCTTGGCCTTTTTAGGCATGCAGAATCAATGCTTATGGCAGAGCACCCTGTCTCAGATGTGTTATTCAGCCTGTATGAGAGCAGACACTTGGGGAAGAGCCAGGGGAGGAAGATGAAAGTGAGAGGTATCGCTAACATCCACCCCAGACAGTTGTTCATGAATATCAAAGAACAGCTGTGAATGGAGGCAGGTTCTCATCATTTTTACTCATTATGTTAAGATAGTGAAACACATTGCAATTAAATGCGCTCTTACCCCCCTAAAGTTTGTGGCCACCGTCTATTTGCCGCCATTACGTTTAATTAATTGATCCACTGATTGATGCAAAGAAGATCAATAGAATCAGAATCACAAGAGAAGGTGCTTTATTTCCTGCGGTGACTTGTTCTCCTGTTTTTAACATACGCGTAAAGGACGTTTTCGAGCTTTCACTCTTCTGCAGCTTCTGCTCCCTCCTTTTAGTCAAACACACAAAAAAAAGCCATGAAGAAGCCTCTCTCCTCAACACCTCAGCCACTGCTCCCTCCCTCTTGTCCTTTGCTCTCGCGGGGTATTGCCTTGGCAACGCATGAGGAAACAAGTGGTGCTCTTAAAGACTCAGACATTAGGGTCAACACTAATCTGGGGGGGGTGATAAACAGTCTGAACCAGAGCCAAAATCACTCCAGACAAGGCAACATGAGACACGGTGGCCCGGTTGCCAAGACGGATGGAGGCTCGTTTAAATTAAGAGAGGCATGATTCATGGACAGGGTTTTTTTAATGGAACACATAAAAAAGTCTTTCTTACACACACATGCCCCCCCCCCATCTCATCTCTCTGACCACACAGATGAGAAGCAGCGTAGCGGCCGTCGCTAACGCTCCTGTAACCTCCCGTTCGCCGCGCGCTGCTCCTCTTAGTTACTGTTGCCAGCCTGTCAAGCCTCCCGCATGCGCCGCATGTAGATAAAAGGCAACCGACGACAAAGACGTTGGATTCGCGGCGCTGCTGTAGCTGGTCGACCCCAGACGACTCGGCACAAAGATGCACGCGCTGAATGGTCCAGGGCTGAACAGTGAACACATGCTTTTTTTTTATTTCAGCCCCACTTAAACATAAAGCTATGAAAGCTGTTGCATTTGAAAGCAGCCTCACATTACGGCTGCGTGTACAGTAATCAGCCCATTAGCCAGACGGGCTAGCGGCTGTTTATACTGGAGCCATGCACCGAGCCACCGCTTACATCTTACATCAACTGACAAACAAACCAACTGCACACATGCTAATCACTCTCATTAGAGCTCAGCAAACACGCTCAGGTGCTGGTTGAGTCCAATTATTGCTGATCTTTTAATAACTAGAAGTACAATTATTGCTTCTTTTTTTAAAAAATGTTGAGTTAATTCTTTAGCAAGGAAACGCGAACCGTGATTAAGTTGTTAATTGTGTAAATGGATTTTATTCTCATTTTGGCTGCAAAAAGGAAAGTAGGACAATTTGCACCATGTAGGTAATTTTTTGAAAAGTTTCTTTTTTCTATTTTTCGGCTTTTGGTTTAATTTTTTACAACACCCCATTATTTTGTTATCTAAAGGTAATTTTCCACCACTGGACTTCTTAGTTATGATAACAACAGGGAAAGGTCGCGCTAATGAAGGTAATTGTAACTCATGCCCTTTGTTAGAGTATTTCTGAGTCACTGGTTGCTTTTCAGCTTCGTCCGCCTTGTTAGGTGTTATTTTCTCATTTTGAGCCTGAATACAATTTGATGTAAATGTCACTTCCAAATGCACGTTACACAATAGAGACAGAGAAATGGACAAAAAGTGGCCAAAAAAGATGTTCCCGACCCGACGTCGCAGCGCGTATATGCTGTTTATGAAGCTTAATTAAGCGAAGCTCCTCCAGGAAAGTCTGTCACCTGGACCCTGCTGTGCCGACTGGGGGGGGGGGGGTTGTGGCTGCGTCCCTGTGAAGGGCATCAGCTATGACAGCCGTGCTACTTGTGTGCATTCAGTGGATTATTTGTGGGCACGGCGGCCGGAGACAACACACGTGTGTGCAAACAAACGCTCACACGAAGCGGCACCTCCATTAAACTCGCCGTCGCCATTCCTCGTACTTAGCGCACGCAGCGTTTCTGTGCTTCACAAAGCAAGGGCTGTTTTTCATTCCCACATTTATAATGCAGACGTACGAACTCAGGAAGTGCATTAAGATGAGTGATTTCCACATTTCCTCCGTTTCCATTACCTCATAATGGGGCTCTGCGGGTTTTTAACATTTTTGAATTACAGTACGGGGCGAGACAGTCGGGACTGGTCTTACTCTGCCTGTCCATTATCTGCTACGGAGCCAAAAGCTGCAGGTGCTAATGGCCGTCTTCTTCTTCACAAGCCGCCCCGTGCCAACTTCCAACGCTCTGCACTCACAGTCCGGGGCCAACTGTTCGTGCACACGCGCGGTCCGCCTGGGTGTCGCTGTGAAGCCATCAAAGATCGCTTTCAGTCACCGGGAGCGACGGAGAGACAAGGTTATATTATATTAATGAAGTAATGACAAAAAGGTGGGTTTGATATGAATGGCACAATAATAGGGTGACAGGATGAGTAAGCACAGCGGTGTCGTATTCATGCATTAATTAACACACGCGAGTGTCGCGCAGACGTGAACGACTATCTCTCAGGCTCGGTTTAATCCCGGCTCAAGGAGGAAGTGCCTTTGATTTATTCTGTGAAGGTGCACATTTTTCTCTGCTAGCGTATCCCTGACATATGCGTCTTTTATTTGAGACGCTGTGTTCTAAATGCTGCTAATGATGATGAATCAGTAGCGACAGCAGCCCGGGCCACAGGATGAGTTGTTATTCAGATAGGGTGGGTGTGTGTTCATCTGAAGACTTATAAATGTGTTAGGCTTGACATTTTGACAGGCCTCGGCAAACTGTTCGCGGTGATTGATGTGCCAGCGCACTCCTTCTGGGTGCCGGCGTCCAATGAGCGGCGGTGGCTGCAGCTGAAAGCCTCCCCGTTTATCTGCATCTTAATTATACAACAGAGCGGCTCAAGACCTTGTTAGTCTAAGGGAAATAGCCATTGTTATGCTATACCTGATGCGGCGGAAGCAATTCCCTCAGTGTTTATATTTTGCCGTGCGGCTGGTGAGATAATGGATGATTTATGAACACTTTTTTTCCCCTCCAGCCCCCGGGTTGAGGACAGAGGCACGTTTCCGCCAGACAAAGCGCCCGGCATCGCGTGCGGCACAAAAGGAGCCGTAGGTGATGCATGGAGGACCTTTACGGCTGCTGCTGCTGCTGCTGCTGCATGTAGATCCTTGTGCAGACGGAAGCGGCGACATAAGCCGGGCTCAAGTGTCAGTTAATATGTTTGCTACCTGCAGGACTCGGTTCTTAACAACTACTACCTAACATCAAAATTTCCATTAGTGAGAACCAATTTCCTCCCAAAATATAAAAAAACCTCCCCGTCCCTTGGGGTGCACTTCAGCTCTATATTAAAGCACTGCAAAACAGTGCCTAATTTGATTTTTATGCACAATTCCCAGTCTGTGCATTCTAGCCATGATGTTATGTACGAGAGGAGTGAGCATCAGCAGGATTTATGCTTTGCTGGTGGTGGAGCCAGTCTAAAGAGGAGGAGGAGGAGGGAAATATATATGCCTTATGTGTCCAGCTAAGATTTAATGAAGCAGCCTGAATAATGATAAAGGAAGAGAGTGAATGAAAATGCCCCCCTACATGAACCATGAGTGGTCGTTCAGTGGTCTGAAGAGCATAGTAATAATGGCCAGTGGAGGAGCTAGTTTCATAAGTAGCTGGAAAAACCAATTGATGATTCATGGCAGATTTGGGGGAAATGTCAGAAATAATAAATTCCACCTTTAAAGAGACCCGGGCGAAAAGTCACATCTGTTATGATAAATATAATAAGCTTCATTTTAAAAATGACCACTGACACCAGCAAATCTTGATGCCTGCGCGTGTGTTATTTCTCTCTTTCTTTTTTTTTTTTTTATTCAGCGCCCTCTTATATTCCCATAAGCAGAACACTATTTTGGGAAACAATCAATGAGAGCCCAGATGTGAGAGCGCATTTTCCACTGAGTGAAGCGAAATGAAGGGCAGCGCGTTTGGTCTCCTGTGTCCGTCCTCTTTTTCTTTTCTGACTGATTGCGTGCGAGTTCAAACGTATGTACAAACAAGACGACGCGCGCGGCTCCATACGGGCGCGCTGCAAGTATCGCCTCTGAAAGCAAGAGTGAGACGCGACAGTAAGTGCCCTACTTTTACAAACCAAGCAGCAGCGCGATCCCTGCCCTTTCATTGCCTATTGTATTAATTTCAAGATTTAATGGCCCTGTTAATTAGATGCAGATGTGGGAAACGTTCCGAGCGTTCAGTGAATGCGAAATCAAAATGTCTGCCGTCCTCGGGGTCAGGGTCAACGCGCCCACTCGCGCTCCTGCACTTATCGGAGCAAGCATCGACTGGCTTTCCGTGTTGTTTTTGACCCGTGTCCCGACTAATAACGACCTCAATTAGTTTAGAAATGTGAAATCTGGAATCCTTGGGAATGGCACAAAGACATGTGGCTTTGAAAGTCACGTAGCTTAAAGTGTGCTTTACATATTGAACTGTGTCCTTGCTGATCCCAGCAGCAGAAAACGCATTACACACGAGTGGCGGTCTAATAACGCGGGAAGGCGCTTCCTTTTACTCCGGTATATGCATGACTTGAGTCTGCGCCCACTGAGCGTCTGAACCATTGAACATTAACTGATGGTGAAGTCGAGTTTCCCTTCACGGGCTTTGATTGACGTCTCCTGTCTCCAGGGCCCAACTGCTACGCGGACACGTCGGTGATCCCGGCGGGTCGAGAGGTCAAGATCGACGAGTGCACGATCTGCTACTGCACCTACGAGGAGGGCACGTGGCAGATCGAGCGCCAGGCCACCTGCAGCAAGAACGAGTGCCAGCGGACCTAGAGACGAGCACGGGGGGCGGGGCTTACTGGCGCGCGCCACCACCGGCCGGTCCGCGCGGGAACCCTTCGGACGTCAGGGTTGGACGGCAGCCTCCAGCATTTCAGCATTTCTACAGTAGTTACTCCTGGATTATTAAAAAAAGGCTTTTATGGAAGTTTATAATCCTCACACAGAATATCTATTTATCTATGTATTAAAATTATTTATGAATATATACAAATATAGAGGTGATAAATGCTGAACTAGTGACTATTTTTTATAGCCTCTGTATTTTAATAAGTAATGTATTGGACCTGCGGTCAATTCATCAACAGAATGTATAGAACACACGCAGCGGTCTTTGGAGGCGGCGCGTGGAGTCGCCTGACAGACCCTGACACCAGACCCTCTACCACCAAAGTGCAGACACCGTACGCGTGAGATATTCCGTTTGATGGCTGAGGATGCGCCGATGCGACGGTCAAGTGCGGATCAAAAACCGACACGAGACGGAGGAAGACTCAAGAGTACTTGACTGTTCCCTGCTTTCTTTTTTTGTCGGATGTTCAAATGTGTTTTGATTTCAAAGTGCTTTTTTTGTATTTTTCTCGGTACCGTGTTCATGTTTGAAATAAATGCCAATCTGTGCTCTGCCAACGCTCTTGGAAAATGGTACTTTTCAGCTGTACATGTAGTCGTTCGCGTTGAGCCTCTGCTGAACGGATGAGGTCTCGCGCCTGCTGCCTTCCAGGTGAATAGACGCTGAAGTGACTCATCAAACGGAGCCGCGATTGAACGAGTAAACTCCGATTCCCCCCCGAGAATAAGTGATTAGGCATTTCCGCTACAGTGCATCTCGCGCGCGCGTTGAATGTGACAAGCCTGAACAAATCCGCCCGTTTACAAGTGAACATTTTTCCTGCTTTTGAAGTGTTTGTCAGAAAGCAACAGGTAAATATTTAATGGCTTATGAAAAACGGAACATTAGGTTATTTAGTAAGACTGCAATTTCATTTCCAATAGCCGGAAGCGTCACAATATAAACTTTCAATTTTAATGGAAGTTGAAAGCGAGACCCTCTGCTCTGCATGTGGAATTTCCACTTCATTACTAAAGGTCAGACCGGACACGGCGGCGCCACTGATCCCAGGCTGCTCCCAACGCGCAGGAACCGAGCGGTCACGTGATCTGCCCCGCGTTCGCCTTCATTCATCTGCGTCCTCCACGATTTAATCACGGCGGTGATAAATAATTAACGTGGAGGTTACGGCCACTCAAAGGGGGCCTGTGATGAATGGCCGCAGATGCTGTGCTGCTTTGTCTCCCTCTTTACAGTAGCGGCCCTTTGTGCCGTCCGTCTACGTGCCGGCCACTCTGCCAAAGTCTTTGATCGAGGCGTTGCCAGACAACGACGCCGCGTCTCCAGCAGCGAGACGTGCCTGTCAGCCGGTCGGCGGGATCGCGGTAAATAAGCCTAAATGCGTGTACATGCTACGTGACGAGCTTCATTGTGAGCAGCGGGCGCGGATCCATTAAGCCTCTCTGGTCAGACGCCGACTGTGACTGGAGGAGTCCTGTGCTCGTGCATGCAAGTGGTTCATGCACGTGGTGTTTTCTTCACTTTTATGTGCCTCGTTTTACCCAAAGGGTTATTCTATTTAAAGACATTACTGCTGCATCGCCTCTATATTTTACAAGATAATACTTCGGTAAGACTCAGTTTACCTGCAGTGTCTCCATCTGAGACCTAATGACTCTGACTGGGTCGTTATCTGTCACCCACATCTCACTCTGTCCAGTTCATTAACATTCACAATTGGTTTTAGATGGGTTCATAAGCCAGCAGTTATTCAGGATCGTAATCAGAAACAAGGCTTCCCTTTTTTATTTCTAAACTCCTTCAAAGACAGGCCATTAATTGGACACATCTGTTGGTGAAAACCATTTGAGATTACTGGAGTCCTCCCACTGCTGCAACTATGCAATTAGACTTCTGGCCTGTTATGGACAAAGCATGGCACCGCACTAAAATGAGATGTGTTCATATTACAGGAGGTGATGAAATTCATTATTCATTTAAAGCAATCAGCCCGCTCTGCTATTTGAACAAGTTATGAGGTTTTTGGTCTAGAAAGGAAAAGTAAAATGTTTCATCCGCATTGGTTTATGATAAAAGTCATGTAGCAACCCAGAAACAGGAGCGCGAGGAAGAAGAATTTAAAAACACTCCATCGTCTGCATGTTTTGGGCTGAAGTGTCAGAAAGCATTTTGGGGAAGAGATTAGGATAATACCTTATGACCCTGGGGCTCCCTCACCAGACTGTATGACTGACACTGTGCTTAATAAATCTCAGGTGTCAAAGTGTAAAATACAATATTTGACTAATCTTTACTGAAATGTTAAAAAACATCAAAGCATCTGATGCCTGTGTTTCAATTAAGTCACATCCAAGCATTTAAACAGGTGCTGTACAGTAGAGACTGGGTTATGAAGCACATTATGAGCTGTTCTGTAAAATGTGTGTTTGCTCCATGTGAGGGTTTACAAACAGTCTGTGCCTCCTAGCATACAGGATGTGCTCCTGAAACTCCCCAGATGAATGTTTGGCCTCCAACAAAGCCTTCGAGGGCTAAGCTGCAGGACTTCAACCGCCTTCAGGTAGCAAACAAATAACACTCACTGTATGTTTTCCTCCAAACGTCAGGCAGGACGCTGCTCTCACGTTTTCATGTTTGATTTGTTTCTCAGCCTCTAATGAAAATGAATTTGTTTGGCTCACACACTAGTGGATGACACAGAGATAATTATTGTGATTTTAAGCAGGATGATAAAGGTATTTTATGCACTTTGACACTGTGATACAATAATAAGCCTCTTCTTATTATTTTTATTACACTACGCTACATTGTAACACAGAATAGAACAAAAGTAAAACTCCAGATGCTAAAGTTCAGCATTTCATTGAGGCTTTAGATCAAACCACTTCAGTGCAACCTCAATTTAAAGTTTGGAAAGCGCTGGTTTACTTTCATGATTTCCCTCACAGGATTGTGAGCCTGAGTCCTTTTTTTGAAATGCATTAAAAGCCCTGGGAGACAAAGAATCCACAGAGGTGAAAATGTTCCCATAAGATCCACATGAGCCCACAAGGCGGGGGAAATAAGCAGGGGCACACATTTCAGTTTGCCTTCCTGCATCAATAACCAGCGTTAGCTTGGATAAAAAGGTTGCTACATGAACAATTCATGTTCCCATTACACTGTAATCATCTACCTTCTCTCTCATTAGAAAAATAATTATGTAGAGTTTTAGTTTTTGTAGCACATTCATATTTGAAATGGAGGCGATGACAGCGGAAACTTATGAATATTTAATGTCACATTTTGCAGCGTTTATTAAAATTTCTGAGGGAGCAATAAGCTTTTAACTGGAATCACTTTAAATAAAAGAAAGCCTTGTTATCTGTAAGTGCATTTAGACTTCCTGCTTAATATGAGACTGTTATCAACAGAGTGGTTCATTAGCAGATTTACGACTCTTCTTTGAATTTCTCGCTGTGAGAACGCAGGCGAAACCGAGGCCCCCTCTTCCAGCGGCGGCGGCGGCGGCGGCGGCTCCGCTCCCCCAAATACCACTGTTCTCAACGTTAATTTCAGTGGACAGCTGCTAAATGCTGGTAAAAATGCTTTGAGGATTCTATTTGCACCTTCAGAAATGATTTTCTAAGCGCATCGCCTTAAATCCATTAAATCCAGCTTTGGATCTCCTGACAGTTCCGCGAGTCGCCCTCCGAGCCACATGTAACATTCCTGTGTGATTGTGACGCCCCTTGATCAGACTGAGTGAATCACTTCATGATTGAGCGTCTGAATCCTCAGAGTCTGGGATCTGAAATTGCCCTTTATGGATTTGGTATTATATCTCCAGCGCTGCTCCTCTGCCATTAGCCAGACGTTTCCATCTCCCCCCACGGCCGAATGTCTTCCCCCCACATGAGTGAGACACACTGTTGAATTGTCTTCTCTGTCACACGTCCGCGGAGCACATCTCCCTCAGTGACAGATATGATTCTATTAACCACATTAGGCATCACCAGGACAGGATATGAGGAGCCAATACGCGTTTAGCTCGGCTTTGTATCAGTGCATATCAAAGCCGGGGCGAATCAAATCCCCCTATTTGCAGTAAATGGCACAGGTTAGATAGGCGAGCGCGGGTTCAGTCTGCTCTCATCCATCACAGGCTGTTATAGGCCAGGTAGGTGAGTGATAACGCTTAGAGCCCGGTGGAGGACAGCTTTTCAACATTTCATCCACAACAGGCAGCCCACGTCAATGTGACCTGCTTGCAGAGCACTCCTCGGTGGAGGAGGGTGGGGGGGGGGGGGGGGGGGGGGGGGGGGGGTTGTTTAATTCAGCGGAGCGCCGCCGAGCCGCTCGCATCTACATAAGTTGTTGTCAGACTGGAGATAGTATTGTGGATTGTTAGGTTATCATGAAAGAAGCAGCTTTTTTGTCTCCACCCCTGCAGAATACCAAGCGTCGGCGTCTGCGGCTCCGCGTGCGTCCTCCGGGCGCCGTGGTTTCATTTGGCGCGGCCCTCGTGTGGTAATGCATCATCCAGGTCTCCGTCCGCACCGCGCGAACGCCCCGCGACCGTCCTGACCGGCGGCTCGCGCGTGGCCACCGACTCCCCCCCCCACAGGATGTTTTGGGCATGAAAACAACACAAGGATGTCAGAGCTCGGCGCACGAGCCTGCGGTGTTAGAGCGATTGGCTCCCCTGAGTTACACACGGGCAGGAAGGGCTTCATATGAGCAACATAAACAAACATGTTTATAGTGTGTAAAATCAGACGCTGGCTGAGATCAGTCGAGGTGATTTACTGGTCTGATTCAAGAAATCAACAAAACAGACGAATAGTGGGGTCGTGTAAATAGCATGTTTTTGAGGGTGGACATCAGCTTTGAGCTAAAGATGCTCATTAGAGTAGAATAACACAAGTCTGGGCGCCGCCTGACCTTGGACGCTTGCTTCATACCCAGCAGCACGACTTAAACGTCTTCCTTCATGATCCTACGCAGCCGAAGCAGCACCAGCGTTGAGAGAGGCCACTGTTCGACCAGCATTCATTCACCATGTCCTGAACATTATTGGCCAATCAGCTCACGAGGAGGCCAGTTCAGCAGCAGCCATCTTGGTTATTAAATTAAATTACCATATAATTAAGAGTAATCCACCTTAATCGAATATTTAAGTAAAGTTTTCAATGCTTCCCATTAATTAATGATTTGCTTTAGGTTTTATGAATAGTGCAAATGTTTGGTACATTGTTCCTTGAAGGCATCGTTTTTTGTTTTCATCTTGTATTTCAACAAGATTGTCCTTCCAACAGAGCAAACATTGTCTAGACGGACTGCGAGGCTCCTTGATAGGTTTGAGTCAGAAAAACAAGAAGGGCCGGTAATTTGACTTTTGGCAGGAAGTAAGGAAACAATCTAGGTGAGCAGCACGGAGCCGCTTTAATGCTGGAAGCCAAGGTCTTCAGAGACAAGTCCACCTCCCTGAGCAACAGAGAAAGTCCATTACCCTCAGCGTTCCTTAGCCTAATGCCTTGTCTTATTCCTAATTGAAAGTCCGAGGTGTGCTACTGCGCTCACATCAGACGCAGCAGTGAAGTGGCGTCCCGCTTTTTTACACACACAACCCAAAATACACGCGTAGAAGTAGAAGCGATGTCTGTCCTGCAGTCACATCCCTGCGAGATGAGCTTAAGTGCCCCCTCATCACTACTGTCCTTCATGAAGTGGATGTTAGGTAACGCTGCAGAAAGTGCTCGCGGTGCTTTTCAAACAGGTGAGCAAGCTTTAGGTGTAGTGAAGTTTCCATCTCAAATCTGACCCTTGAACAATGAATTATTTACTGTAGGCTACTGTACAGGGAGGTTTCAACCACTGCTTTTAGTCCTTGCTGCTTATGATTAAGCATCTAAAGTCAAACTGACGCTAAAGTATTTTTTTTTTGTAAATATAATATTTGTCCCCAAAGACATTTTGAAATCTGGTGTCACTTGTATTATTTGCTTAGAAAGCTGAAAATCTCTTTGCAACCAATAAGAGAATTAAAATGATTACTATTTGCATGACAGTCAACAACTGCATGCGCTGTCACGTACAGTCATTTTATTTTGCTCCTTATTCCATTCATTGCATCTAACGAGCCGTGTTTTTATGTTTCTCTGCATTCCAGCTGACTCAGGTTAAAATCGTTTGTCTGGTTTATTCTAAATAAACATTAGTCATGGGCCTGTTTACATGGCTGTTGCTTATTCCTGGGCGTAACTGATGTGTTTATCTGAGGATGATTATGTTGCCATGTCATACTTAATAACTGTCTGCTTGTGAAGGCTCATGGGTGTCTGTCGTCGTAAACGATATTAATTACTCTAGAGACAACGGGACCTGAGTGAGTGACTCAGCGACGCCAGACACTTTCTTTCCCACCTGTTCGGTCCCGTGCAGCCGTCATCCCGCCTCGCTCCTGATTTACAGCTGTTTAGCTGCTGTAGTCAACACATCCGTCCCTGAAAGTGACATTGGACAATGCACCCCCCCCCCCCCCCCCCCCCCCCTCGGGCAATGTTAACATTAAGCATCCCCCTCATGCAGCATCACGATAGCCCCGAGGCTGCTGCGTGGGGGCCGTGTGTGTGTGAGAACCTCCATATTAAAAGCATTATAAAGAGCAGATTTTTAACTCCCACCTCCCCTCATGAAAAATGTACAGTGGCATATTCATTACTTCACTGAGCTAACTGACTGTGACAAGCGGAGAGCTGCAGCGACCGAGGGCAGGAAAGCAGCACTACAATAAAGCCTTTGGCCACTCTCTGAGGACACGCCCCCCCCCCCACACACACACACACATACACACACCCATTGCTTCATCTGTGCACTTTGTTTGGATTTTTCCACATGGTCGGGGGTGTCGCACACAGCGTGAAGCGGACTTCTCCGGTTTGCCCTGTCATCCAATGCACGCTGGTCATCAGGCAGCGATCAATTCCCTGTGATGAACGTGACCTGTGAGCTATGACTTATGGGCCGCGCGCTACCAATATATTCATGTGTTTTCTTCAGCTGGACACATCTGGACATGATGACACATAGCATCAGATGTAGTTTATTCCCTACAGTATATAGAGTGTGCATGTATGTAGACATGACCCACTTCCTGCTTAAAGCCCTGCAGGTATTTTATGGCACCTAATAAATCGGAGCTTTATATAGAACTAACAATAATATCTGTCAGTCATCCGCCCTAAACATCTGGAGAATTCCGGTCTGTGGTGAAGCATGGGCTCTGTCTGCATTCCTCTCCGTTCTTGGATGACCCCAGCGCGCCCCCCCGGCGCTGCCCGGTCCCGAGGCGACGTCCCGGGTCACCCTCAGCCGCAGTCGTCTGATTAACAAGCACAACGCCGTGCCCCCGAGCGGCATCGGCCCGCGTCGTCTACCGTCGCCTCCTTTTGACGACCCCGTGAGCCGAGCAGCGGCAGCATCAGCAGCCGACGCCTTTTTCATCCGGAGCAACAGCTTCTCTCGTCGAACGCGGCTTGTGCAAATTAGCGGCTGCCGCGCTGTAGCACTGGGCCCGGAACCATGGGTGAGATGTGAGACTTAAATAATTTCTGAGACTGTGGAGGAGTCTAGAGAATGGCAGACAAGCTGACTAATAACACAGGATTCAGTAACAAGGACTGCTACGATGGTAATGACTCCTCACTCCAGAAATATCTGATTCCCTGCAAAAAAATAGTAATATCAGTCCTGGGCTGGTATTGAAATTCCTGCAACAACACAAAAGCCTTAAATAATTGGGATACAAAGCAGTGGGGGAATAAAACATTGTGTACAGAGGAGTTTCTGATAGGGGAATAATTAATGGTGTCCAAATGCGATAAATCATGTGAACCTCAGGACCCACATAACCTCATTGGTTACAAACGCATAAATATACCACCAGCTCTCGTGAGACTGACGCAACCAGCGGTGTGGGTTCTGTGCGGAGAACGCGTTCTGTCTGCGGGAGGCCCCGCCGGAGCGGAGCGCGCGCCAGTGTCATCCGTGCTCTCGTTTCATGGAAGAACATTGTGTGTGGGAGTCGGGCACAGTCACCACTCAGTTATCAGAATATCTCTAATTAGACTATTTTTAACACATCCTTTTCAACAGCTCTTGGGTGTTTACATTCGCTAATGAAAGCCCGAGTAAGGAGCCATCTATCAGCAGGCATCACCATCACCGCCGCTGACACGTTCACATGAACTCTCTCTCTCTCTCTCTCTCTCTCTCTCTCTCTCTCTCTCTCTCTCTCTCTCTCTCTCTCTCTCTCTCTCTCCAGACCAGCGCCACGCGGCCACCGCCGCGCGCCTCGGCTGTTTGTCCGCGGCACGCGACCTCGGTGCTCGTGCCGGCGCATTTACAGTAGGCTGCGTTCTCGCATTCATGCGCAGCCGGAGCAAACTAATTAAAACGCGGCCGAGGCGCGTGATATTTGGCGGTTTGTGGCTCCAGTGACTGTACGACAGCTCTTTCAACCCGTCACCGGATTATACCCTTTGTAAAAACAATGTTTGCGTCCGTGTGATTTGCATCATTTCCATTTAGTTTTGTGTCGACTCTGAAAACATAGTTTACACCTGAACTTTCAAAGTCAAAGCATTATATTATTATTATTCCTTCAGGGATTTATAGTCACTGTGTTTAGTCACCTTGTTGTACAACAGTAGTATTTTTAAACTCATAACACATCATCACAATATTACAAAGGGGACTTGTGATATTTGTAGCCTGTAGCTGAATAATCTCCAGAGACAGGACCACAACCTGTTTCCGCTCGTTCCGTCTGAGAGCGAAGGCTCTATTGCGCCATCTATTGGCCACTCGGTGGGAAAGCAGGCGACTGCTCTCACGATCACAAATGACTCCTGACCCATCAACAAAATGTATCACTCTCTCCGGAGGCTCACTTGGCTAAACCCTGAGGCAGGGCCCAGCCCTCTCATCATTATGTGCCTCAAATAAAGAGCCTGCAAAACACATTTGTGTGGAGCCATTTTCCGGGGGTAATAGCTGCCTCTGACAACTGACACGTTTTATTTGGTCAACCTGATAAATTGGCAGTTGTGGGATGCCAAAACACTGACGCTAATAGGGAACATTATGGGCAGCAAACGCTCCCTGGAGGTGTCTTGTCGGTGTTTGGTGACCAAAAAAGATAGCAGGGTATGTTTATTGTGCCTTTGTTCGCAAATGCTATGGAATAATCGGCGAATGTTTCCCCAAGACGTGTGGAGCTGCTGGTAATTTAATCTGGGCTGCAAACAAAGACAGTCTCTGGGCAACCAGTGTTCAGTGCATCATTATGGGCGACATCAGATCCACGCCTGGCCTCGTCCGCCCCGCTGCACGCGCTCCCTGCAGCAGCAGACATGGCCGCTGTTCTGGACCCCCTGAGCCATTCGCCGCAGGGCTGCGCGTCATCAGACGGCTCCAGTCCGGCCGTTGCCGGGCCGACGGGATGGAACCGGGACGTGCCGATTCGTCCCTCTCTCTGCGCGGACACGTCGCCCTGGCTCCTTTACGAAGCGACGTTCCCCTGCTGGATCCCTGCAGCGGGCACCTGAGTGCTGGGGCTGAGGTACACCACGGGGTCAAAGGTCGACCGCCGTTCATAGATTCCCGTCGTGTGGCTTCTGCCCTGTGGGTCTCGCCTGGTTTCAGACAAACGCGGCACAGTGGCCTCTCCAGCTTCTCTGACTGGAGAGACTCCAGGAGCATCTCAAGACTACGTGGTAACAATACTAACAACAATGCTAATTGTATTAGCGTTGTTATTAGCAATTAGCATCGTTCTGTGTAGTAGTCCTAAAAATGAGAACACAAGCTGAATCTATATTAAATCTATTAGTTAATTCAGGTGATAATGAAGAAGGGTGGTTGTTTGTATCTGTGTGAATACTGTGCAATCACGCTGACCTTTCACGGCCTGTTCTCTGTACCTGACGGACGTCTTCATTCAGGATTCACAGGAAGCTGTAGCAGGGCCCAGGTTCAGATCAGTCAGTGTCAGACGCTGTCTGATTCTGGCTCCAGGGCTTCTGCCGGGGCCGTCGCGTGTGCATTGTTAGAGTTCACGCTCCGTCCGTTCTCCGGAGACGTCACTGCTGTTGTGTCATTCTAAGGTTCAAACGATCCTGCTAAAGTTCAACCTGAGTCAGTGGGAACAGCGGCGTTGCACAGCAGCCGCCGTGACAAACACACGGGACCTCAGGTGGGTGGCGTCTCTCCCACTGGAACGCAGCACAAACGAGAATTTATTTACTTATTAGTATTCATGTTCTGCAAGTTAAAATGTAAATGTTGTGTAACTACCTGCACAGTTCTGTTCAGTCTCATTTATTTTTCATTTTTAATTAGCTGAAAAGAAAAGCACTTAATCTTCTGCAGTGCAGACATCACAAACATTTTTGTTATTATTGCATTTTATCAATAGTGGTTTTAATTATTTCACCTATTAAACGTGTAACAGTAATCAGGAAGCATGTGCACTGCTTCGGGTCTCACCTCACACCATAAATGAACACACCAACCCATTAACATGTGGGCAGGTGTTGGCTTTGAGATCGTATTTATGTTTTATTATTTAGGTCTAAGTCAGCGAAGTGAAGGAATCATAATTACTTTGACGTCCGCTGTTGTGGTTCAGCGGGAGCTTTGCAGCGCTCCGTTGTCTGGTGAATAGAGCTTTGATTGATGCCTGTATTTATGCAGTCAGAGGCGTGGGAGGAGACCGGTGAACACAATGCTGCCTGCTGATGCCCTTAAACATCCAGCTGCCTGACTGACTCATGCAGAGAGATTAAGAGAGCACGTTGAAGTACTGTCTTGACTGCTGTCAACCTGACGCAGAGTCAGCTTTGGGGACGATCATTCAATCTGTTGTATTAATAATGATAATTATCACCGCTTGCTTTTAATATAGCGCCCTCTGCAGGTCAAAGGTCGTTAAAACATCATCAGACGGACGTTAAGCAAACACACACCACTCACATGATGTAGAAGCATCAAGGGAAACACGAAAACACGGTGAATGTGACAACGACGAGATTGGAGAAGCCACTGACAATATAATTAAAGTGCAATTGTTGTTTTTAAGGATGGATTCTCTTCTGATCTGAGACTGTGGACAGAGAACTCAGCAGCAGCTCGGCGATTTATATACACGTCTGCAACCCAGAGGTCAGAACCAGCTCTGAGGTCACTGTGATTGAATACTCTGGGTTCGTTTGGGACCAGTGTTGTTGTGTTAATTGTTGCTCTCAGTGAATCAAACGGAGGATCCGTAGCTCAGGTTAAAGCCCCAGGGAGGAATTAATGATCTGTCTGATATACTTAGTGCAAACACATGCTGTAGCTTTGGGGAGTGATTCAATTACAAGCGTTCAGACATCACACAGTTCCTTATTCCTTGGCAGAACCTACGGAGACGTTTGTCTCCAGGCGTTTCCTCCTCGTGTGAAGCCTCCAGAACCAACCTTCTCCAGTTCTGCAGACCCAGTGAGTGAGCGGCCGTCCTCCAGGCGTTACAGCAGCCGACCCCAGCTGTGGCAGGTGACAGGACGCACGGAAGCCTGAACGGCTGGGCTTCATACAACATGGGCTAAAAATTCTGTGTGTGTGTGTGTGTGTTTATAAGTCCATTGGAGCTGAGTGGGACCGACGGCAGCTCCGCTTAAGGAACGATGCTAAGAAACCCGTGTCGTTGTAAGTGCACCTTCCATGTCCTCATCAGCGCAGCAGCAGCAGTTCACTGTGAATGCACACGTCTGGTTTTAAACGGCACCTACTTTCTCCTCACTCTCAGCTGCAGCGCATGTCCACGGTCGGGTCACATCCCCCTGTGCTGGTCAGGACTCTGGTCCAACACGCTGTAAATGTTCAAGCCCGCTCTGAAGCTGAAGCGTTGCCGCGCGTTCGCAGCGGCGCGATCGGCTCCGAGAGCACGGACGACGTGGACGACAGGGACGCAGATTTCCACCCGCTGACCCTGAAGAGGAGCCTCGTGCCCCCGTACACCCTCACGTCACGGTGAGACACACCAGAGCTTCACTAGCCCACTCTTTAGTTCACACTTGTAGTATTTTGAGAACTTTTGAGGCAAGTTCCAGTTTTTGCACCAGCCGGAGCACCATCCCTGGTTACACAGGCAAAGCGGCCTATGCTGACTGATGCTGTCTCCAGCCCTGCATGCACCACTGGGTGAGCAAGCAAATAACTCATTAGCTTGTGTTTATCTTTTCAACCTGTTGCCTTTTTGTAGCCTGACTGCCTTCATCTTTTCGAGCTACACTCCTTTCCCCAATAGGCAGTTGGATTTAGGCTAAAGACATGAGACAACTCCTACCTTCCTCCACTAGAGGGCGATCTAATGCACACAACTGACAGAGTCCTAAATATTCACGCTTCAGGATGAAGATGTGCCTGTGTGTTGTCATTAAAACCATGACTGATAACTATCTATTAAATAATATATTTAGTGCTTTTTGTGCCTATATTGAAATATTTACACTAATTATTAAAACTGTTTGTATATTTACAGTTTATATATAATATATGTAATATATAAGATGTAACATAGATCTGCAAAAAATTAACTTATATCAATATATATTTTAGAAATCAGAATCTTTTGTCCTCAATATTTACCATCATGTAATTAATGTGCATCTAAGACTAAAACCAAGCATTGTTTGAGTTAATCAGATCAAGTGAATATTGTGATAAAGATCTGAAATATGTACATCTTGATTTGCTTTTTTTAACCAATAGCCACATTCTGGCCTAAATCCTTTTACTGAAACACACAGGAGGAAGTATTCAGGTCCAGAGCGATACAAGACTGAAGTAGAAAATCATTTAGTTAGTTACTAGTTCTAGTTCTAGTTCTATTTAGCCAGTTCTTTCTTTTCACCTCTTTTCACACACACCAACACACATCTGAACACATTGTTTATTATATATAAAACAATATTAGAATAATTATGATCTTGTGATAACAAAGAGAAAGGAAAGTCTTGAATGAATTAGATTATAATTATTTAGATTTAGAATATATTTAAATATAAATGAGAAGATAATTCCTGTGTTTAGAGAAAATGTCAGAATGAAATTTCAGTTTTTCTTTTTTTGTCTATAAATGTTTCAGGAAATCCTCAGGTTTTACTTTAACAGTCATCTTAAAATGGGAAACGTCAGTTTGAATGAAAATGTGGAGCGCTGCCACCGATCTCAGCGTGCACAGAGAACATCCCTCCGCTTCGGGAGCGCTGGCTGTCTGTTGAGGAGGTGGAAACCTGTTTCCTAGTTGGGCCCCAGTTGCGCGAACTTTACCGGCTTTTGGAGCATGGCATCTCCAGATGGCTGAATCCAGAGCAGCTCGTGGTAATCGTGGTTTTTCACAACCCAGATCCATTTTCCTGGTGCCCGACTCGCTCACAGATCTGTTTCCTCTGCTGATTAGGCTGGCCTCCCATATTTTTCCCCCAAAACAGAAAAAAGACAAGTGCTTGGATTGATTAACTGTCGGCTGCAACCGTCAGAGCTCCTCAGAACTGTTTCTTGCCAGAGCTCAGTCATAGACACACAAGCGCCTCTGGGTGTGTTCTTTAAGTGTCTGTAGCAGTTTTAAGGGCGAAGCGGGGTCATGGGGCTTGTTAGTAAAAGGATTTCTAGAAGTAATGACGTCCAACACAATGCGTTGTGTTGTGGGCCATGCGGGGACCCGTCCAGAATGGTGACCAGCACCACCTCTTCCTGAGACCCGCACTTCCTGCCTCAAGCACAGACACACAAGGAGACGTTAGACAATGCAGATGAGAAAGTTCTGAAGGCGCCATCTTCCTTTTTATGCCATCCAATCTGTTTATATGAATATGTCTATAATGATGTGATGTCAGTGGCTGATTTGGAGTGAGTTGGAGAATAATGAGATGCCCCATTATCATAATTTCCCTGATTTAGCTGAGTGGTTTTCTAACTGAGCTCTGGCATTGTCCTCGCACACATCCGCTCTCTCACTGACTCACTCACTCTCTCGCTATGAGTTTGTGTGTTTTAGCTCACACACTTTCTGCCCTGAAGGCAAAAAAGGGACAAATCTGAGGAAATATTGAGGAAAGTAATGTTCTGTTGCACCCATGTTCCATATTTAACAGTAGAAACGGTGGCAGGTGTAACAGACAGAGCGTTTGGAGTAAAGTAAAGTGGAGTTACTGCTGTAACACAGCCCTCAGTCAACTATTCAAAGTGCTTGTTTGTGTAGATGTGACTGTGGTGCAGATTGACATTATTAAGTGGCAGCCCGCTATAGTTTTATGTCTGTGGTTTGTGCAGCTTCACGCTTAGACAGGAAATAGGGATGAGCTGGTTTTCCTGTTGCTCTTCATCTATACTTTGTGTAGGTTTACATTCACTAAGGATATGTACTCAAACACACTGCTGGTTCTGTGAGGAGTTCCGGTCGTAGTGCTCCAAAGCAAATCACATGCTGCAAATGTTTTTCTTATTACAGATGAACGTTTTAATGGATAACTATGTAAAGATGAGAGGCTCATGGATTTTACAAGGAATTTTCAAATTTATAGAAGAGAATTCTGTAAATTTCCCCCCTCCCGTCATCAGTTTATGCAAAATTGCACAAAATACTGTGCACATGTTAGAATCATAAAACTACTGTAAACCTTTACGTCCAGCATTAATACATAGAAAACACTCATACCTCATTAATTCTGTGGGTTGTTGGAACCATGGAGGTGTTTGCCATCACAACACTGGACAGTTAACATTCATGTTAATATTACTAATATTGGCTAAAAGGTTTGACATTCCAGTAAGATCTTAATCAACACAGTAACACACAGCTGCCAAATGCAGGAAAAAACAAGCAGCAAACTGAGCTTCATGACCAGAACGCTTGTGATTTCCCCTTAACAATTACAGATTTGTCCTTTCCTCTGCATCACCCTGAATCCAGTGAATCTAGAGGAAGCACTCTTCCTTTTGGCTTCATATCAGCTAACAGCTCTGCCGCTGCCTGCTACTGTGAGCATCAAACACACAGAACGATACAGGACGTCGGATTTAAGACACAACCATTTCTGTTCTTTAAAACCAGAACAGTAAAATCCACCTGCTCACTTTTTGGAGTAGAAAATAATTCACCTTGATCTGCTGTCACTGTATATTTCTATTTACTTATTTATATGTTTACAATATTTATTGTCACTTTAATGATACATAGAAAAACTTTAGAACTGAAAGTTAATATTGACAGTGTGTCATAGGCCCATATCATATTAGAAATAAATTAGAGTTGAAATAATAAATAAAATGTAAACACTGACGTCTCTACTTCCCCAAAACTTAAGTCCAATAAACTTAAACATCCACATTGAAATCACAACAATATTTGCTAGAAACTCCAAAAATCGTCCAGCCTCTGCTCTGAACCTCATCACGTGGTTCCTTTTGGAAACAGGCTCACAAACATCATGGTTGATTGGGCCGCTATCCTGCAGGATCTGTGGATGCCTGCCTGGGCCGGAGATTAATTTCCCTCTCCTCATCTTAATTTTTACTCATCGCCGCTCCATAAAAAGGCTAAATGTCAAGCATGCCTGACTCCTACTAGTGACACGTCTATTCCAGCAGATAATTACCATAAGGAAATTGATGCTTTAGTGTGCAGAGGGGAATTTAATTTACTCTGACATCCTCACAGCATAATGCATTCCTAAAGAAAGAGAGTTTTTCAGTTTGCAATTGACTTTTTAGATAAATTGGACTATTTAATGTGATTATCAGTCTTGAACGTCTTTGACTTATTAAGGTGTTGAAACCAATTAAGGGTTACATGCTGCTCATGCTTCCAAATGTGAAACAGTGAATACTGCTTAAAGATCCATGAAATAAGAACCAGCCGGGGCCCATTGTTCAGCGGCGGACGGCTGCGCTGCCTGATGATGTTTTGAGACCTACCAGGTAATAATTTTAATTACAGCAACATGGCTCGATTCGGGTTGTGGATCAACCTGAAGCAGCAGAGGGTTAAGTTGGACTTGACTCACAGACGCGTGGACGGTTGAAAGCCTGCAAATATAACATGATCTGAAATGCTTCAATCTGCTTTTTCACATGATCAATAATAATTTACACGTTTTGCAGAAGTCACACATTAGAGTAACTATCATGTAACCACCTCAGCTATACATGAATTTTGAATATTGAATATCCTCCGTGTGAACTTCTCTAAAATCGTGACTGACTTGACATCCCTTCGTTCTCTTTAGTAGTTTGAGGCCCCTGAAAGCTGCTGTGTCATTGAACAGGACAGTATCTTTGGGTCCTGGGAGACCCCCGTCACGATCAGACACCTCTGTGCTCGCTGATAGTGATGAGCAACACTCCGCTCCCAGCATTCCCTGCGTGTGGCCTCAGGACCCGGCTCTCCGGCGGCTCCTTCGGACCTTCACGTGTCTGAAACAGCACAGGCCTGACCTTACGGATGAGGCGGCGCGAGGCTTTGGGGAAGTCAGCGAGCGTTGTTGCAATCCATACTATTGCCGTGAAGACACAGCAGGCCGCAGCGCTCCTGCCTAAAGTTCCTCCTTTTGCAACCAACTGCCTGAATGTTGTGCATCTCGGGAGATAAGGGCCAGCCTCCCACGAAAGGTGACTCAGCAATCCAGCGCACGCAGCCTCTCCTGAGATAAGAGAGGTCTGCGAGGCCCGCGGACAGCGGGATCCTGGGAAAAACAGTCACACGCAGACAAAAAGGGAGCATTACTACTGCAGTGTAACCTGCAGAAACCAACAATATGCAGCCAGTAATTATATTCTACATTAATAGTACAAGCTTTAAGTTGAAATGCAGCAATTACAGCAAAGATCCACTCCAGCAGATTCTGTATTCTCAGTATGTGAGACATAATGACAGAACATATCTGAAAATGAGAAGTGAATCATTTTATCCAAACCGAGGTGTGTCTCATTATTTATTAAAAATCCCCATCAATATTAATTCACAATTTATATTTCTTTAAAATAGACAGACAGTATGCGGACGTTCTCCAGCATTAACGGAACAATTTCACAAAGAATGACAGATTGAAATGGTGAAAAATTGGAACGTCTATAATAAACATGTTTAAAGGTTCTATAATGGTGCGCTGCTGCTGCTCCGCTGGGTTCACTCCTCACATGTTATGTTCATACTCGGCGTGATTGATGGCACAAGGAATGCAGGTAGGTCATTATAGCTCATCCACTTATATGTCCTGTAGGCTGCAGACTGCTGGCGGTTGGCTCATTTACATCTGCTGTGGTGCGTCTCAGTTTCAAGACCACTTCAGGTACAGTTTTGAATCCCGCTGACTGACCCCGCAAAACCTCCCAAGCTCATTTGACTGGAAGAGTCCGAAGAAGCTAAAAAACCTCGGGCTCGTTTCTGTTCCCATCCTTTACTGTTCGTTTGTGCAGAAACGCGCGATGCTTTAAGATACAGTATATACAGTTTGCTCAACACCTGCTCGTGGACACCTGCTGATGTGATGGGGTGGCACAGGGGGCGCCTGGCACTTAAGGGACCGTCGCAGGAAAGAAAGAGTAAAGTCAAACGAATGAAACATTAAAGAGAAAAAAAAACTCATTATAAGGGAGAGAAAACAGCTGAGTTAATTTCATGGACTGCTTCAGCGTGCCAGAACAGGTGACAGAGGGGAGCTGTCCAATATGCAAGTGAGGAGAACCCCCCCCCACACACACACACACCACCCACCCCCATCAGCTTCCTCCCTGAGAATGAAATAAATAAACAATGAATGGTCCACTCTCCGCGCGCGCCTCATCCCATCTCATGCATGGCTGCCAGTAATGGTCTACTGGGTGTCAGCTTTTATTGGCGCGGCACAAAGCAAGTGCCAAAGGCTCGGCGGCGCGACTCCCCGCCGCACACTCGGCCCGCGGATAAAAGCGAGCAAAATGCCCCAGTCGAGCTCAGAGACATAGTCATGTTGGGCTGGAACGAGGAAGTGCAGTGGAGAGGGGAGGGACTCCGGGCGCAGCTCCATGGGGCCGCCGCGGCGCTGCGACCTTCCGCACATGGAGCCGGGGAGAGTTGGAAGAACTTCATACTGCAAACTCAAGGAATAGCAGGTAAAGTGACCTCCGGCTTCTGCTGCGCTCCGACGCCGGAGCTCGGGGCGCGTGGCTTCACACGAGAGCGGCCGCTTCTCAGAGTGTTTAGGAGGCATCGACACCTGACGGGAAAAGGCTCCTGTAGTTTCGGTGCAGGTGCGCCGCAGCATCAGATCCCGTTTGGGGCGCGTGTGACTCTCGGCTGGCGCATTACGAGGAACGAATTAAAGACATAAACATATTTTTAAAATACTAAAAATATGTTTATTTCACCGCGTTGTATGTTTCTTCATAGCCTTCGATTTCAGGGAAACTGTGGAATGTTCCCAGTTTCCCATGTGCCTTTTTCTTTGAGGAACATGTGGATAAATCAATTTACAATTTCTTAAATCTGTGTAAAATTATTAATATAATTTCATAGACTATATCCTTATTATTTAAGGTTTTCCTGTGTAATTTTGACTCACTTGATCGTTTTACACTCCTGCTATAGCACCTGTTGCAGACGCGCTCACAGTAAACTTTACATGCTCCTCCGGAATATATCCTTCGCGAAATATTAAAACCCATCGTTATGAGGCGTAAACTTTTAATTTAGGCGCAAACTTGGGGATAAAAATCAAGCCGCATTTTGAGCACGTTGAAGCGCTGCTTGAACAGGAAATACGCAGCGACAAAAGCGCGTCTCTATCTATAAATGAAAAGGGGATCAATCTGGTGGTTTCTCATACCGTTAAGCTTTGTATTCGCCTCGTCGGACCACGGGCTCATAGTAAACGCCTGCGTGGAGGGAAGGGGCAAAAAGACACGCACAAATGTAGGCAGGACTGATGAAAGTTTTCACACTGCTGACACCGAGGTGGAAAAGTTGTTCATCAACGCCCAGAGCAAAAAACCCAACTCGGTTCTCCGTCAAACTGTTGAGGAAATAAAGTGCTTTCTCGTTTGTCACGCGTTGCAAAACCCCAAAAGTTCCTGATAGACGTTGAACCTGTGCTCAAAACGTGCGCGGGCCTTTTTTTTAATTATAGGGAGAATGCTCTTAACGGAGGCGATGAATTCATATTAGTGGTGTTTGTGTGATGTAAAACGGCGAGTTGTCACTTTGTTCACAACTGCGAGAACGCGACTTAATTTTATTTTTATTTTTTATTTCACCTGTTCACCTTTAAGTACAATTATTTATTGGCGTCTGCGGCATTTTAGATTCATTAAGTTGTACTTTTATTTCAATACAAAACATTCCACAAAAACTAAAGTAGTCTTGAAGTAAAGTCTTAAATAGGCTCGTCGTCAGAACTTGCACAAACAGGATCTTTTCGAATAGCGGGGTTGGAAATAGAAGTGGTGAAAGTGCTGCAAATCAGTCTGCAGATACATCAGCGTTCTTGTCAGTAGAAACAGAAGTCGAGGGTGACGAGAGGAGGGGCCGAGGAAGACAGACAGTTATTAAAATGATTGTACTGTCTGAATAGCGGAGTAGTGAAGTGTGTCAGATGCAAATGAAGGAAACTTCTCTTCAACGCACCTTTACTCTCCCCTCACCCCCAGAACACAGTCTCCAACACCATCCGCCCACCGACACCCGCACATTTCATGAATTACTGATGAGGATCTCCGCGAACAAAGGTGACCACGCGCCGGTGTGGGATAATCTCGCCTGCTAATGGCTGATAGGGAGCAGCTTCATCGCTGCTCGTGAAACCTATCGGAGTGCAAATTATTAATTCAAATAAGTGCCTTGTTTCTTTGTTTTGCTGGATGCGTGAGCGGAGAAATTATTAGAATTATGAGTCATGTGGTGCGCGTGGAGTGAGATCAGCATCTGCAGCGGAGCTGGTTCATGTAGTGGTTCAGCGCAGCGCTTCCTGTGCCACGAAATGTGAAGTTTTAATCGGCTTATTAGGTAAAGGAATGATTTTAACACATTCAAACAAGTCTTTGATATTTGTGATTTTTTAAAATAAAGTTTTTGTGAGAAGAGAAAGAAACGTTGTAACCCACATGTTTTTATAATACACCCCAAGTTAATTACGCGAGTGTTTCTGTATGTTTGCGTGTTTGTGTGTACTTTCAGTGCGTTGTGTACTCCTCCACCAGCGTTTGCGCGTCCTCTTGTGGATCCTGACTCTGCTGGTGTGGGCCACAGTATCTGTTAACGGTTTCGTTGTTTCTCATCTCCACCCTGTTCCCTGGTGTCGCTTTTGCACCTCACTATGAATGTGAGCAGACGCCTCGAACCTCCCCCCGTCCAACACACGCACGCACGCACGCATGCACGCACGCACACACGGGAGGAAGACTGAGAATTCTGTCAACCCACAAGCCTCTTCCTGCCTCTCCTCACTTGATGTACTCACACTTTTCCAGTCCCCCTGCGCTCTCTCAAGTCTCTCTTGAAGTCTGTGTGACTTCCATTTGACTGGCTGAAAAATTCCACCTGCCCCCGGTTCCAACACCAACACACACACAAGCAGGACATGAGCAATAAGGCGTAAAATTCCTGTTTGGGTTGAAGTTGATTAAAGCGTGTGGATGAGCAGCTTCTCTCTGTGTCTAAATACGACACAAATCTCCACAAAAAAACAACCATGAGCTTCTTTTTCATAAAGTCATCTCTCCTGCGAGACAGTAAACGCACCACTAGATCACGTCGTGTCTGAACCAAACAGCTACTTCCTGAATATTCGGCGTGCACCTTACTTTCCACGTGCCCACGCAAGTGGGTTGCGGGTGACTGACTGTAGGGACTCTCTTTTTTATTCCTGTCGAAGCCCCCACCCCCACCAACACACTCGAGTTTCCCCTCTGCAGAACCCCCCCCCCCCAGTGCCCCCAGCCTCCCAGCTCCAGATGCTGAAGCGCGGCGTAACTCAGCGCGCTAACACGCAAGCAAATCGTCTGCACCGGTGACCTTTGCCCCCCTTCTCACCCCCCCCCCCCCCCCCCCCCCCCCCCCCCCCCCCCATACTTGCATCCTGGGTGTCTTCAGGCCAACGGGCTCCTGACTCGACTCCGCGTTGCGACACAGCGGGCCCCGGTCGCTTCCCACTATTTGTTCCAAATGTGTGGAGCCATCTGTCAGTAAAACAGGAAGGCGTAGGTTCCCCTTCTCCCTTGGGCTTGTTTCGCTATTTTCGGGAGCTTCACTTCTCCCTGTGTGGCTGCCGGGACTGGGCAGCGGCCCCACCAAGGGCTTCTTGAAGTGGCGGCGCAGGGGCTGAGGCTGTCGGGCCCATCTGCTGCAGGCTTGAGGCCCATCCATTATTAATGGGGCCACGCGCACTGGTGACTCCTCAGATACTCAGCCCTGGCCGGAGGACTGCTTCTGGACTCCACCGCCTCATCTTGCAAGAAAAAAGTGTATAAATAAAGAGACCTTCTCGGTCCGTCGGCCTGCTTTTCTGCCTCGGCGCCGTCCTGTTGGACCTGCTCCTGACTTCTTGCCCTTCTGCCCGCCGCCGTTTGGCTCCTCCGCCGCTGCATCCGCAGCCTCTCGCCGCCGTCCTCCCTCGCTGTCGCTCGCTCTCTTTGTTTCTGGTCGCGGCTCGCGCGCGTCGGGGCTCGGGCCGCGGGCTCAGCGATGCATGCTCAGTAAATTAGAGAGAACACGAGCGCCGATCAGCTGGCGCCGGCGGACGCCCGCATCCCCGCTGACCTGGGGCCAGTTAATTTTCTGCTTAATTTTGCGGCAGTCAGTTTGCATTTTTGGATGATTACGTGGCAGGAAATTAACAATAAATAACAAATGTGGTCTGATGGCCCACTCCCAGCGTGCCTGTGCTACCAGCGGGCCCCGCGCAGCCACTCTCCAACGCTGTCTGTCAGGCTGTAATGAAAACGTCTACAATTCTCTGTAATGTAATGGAGGGACAGTGGTGTTTCTGTGGCTGTGACAAGACCGATCTCACCGAGATCACGACATCCTTTACTCCACTGTAGCTTTTTATAATGTTGTTTCCTCAGCCTGCTGTTGATTAAACTTACACACCGCTCCATCTCTATCTTTTCCCCCCATTAGAGTATTTGCACCGCATGGAGACCGAGGAGGCCCAGGAAATGGCCCAGATGCCAGGTAACACACCGCCCGCTTCACGATTGAGCCGCACGGCGCAGAGAGTACACACAATAGACCCGCAAACACCCGCTTGCATCCGCCGAGAGTAATTACGCGTCTCCCGAACGAGACGCACGGTGGGGTCACATGGTGAGTGATGGGCGTTTGCTGGCGTGTGTCTACCCCCCCCCCCATGCAGGCAGAGACAGCCCCCCTGCCAACGAAGCGTCGGAGGAGGCCGAGGAGCCCATGGCCGTCCCCGAGGACCTGTCAGCCAGCTCCACCCACCAGCAGAACAACAGAGGGGACAAAGGTACGAGAGCACATGTCATTAAACGAGCCCACTGCCAGAAAGCACCTCCGAGACTCACAGCGACCTCAGCAGAGCGCCATGCGTTGAGTGGAGTGTATCCCAGGGAGCGGCAGTGACATCAAACCGAAAGGATCCGCTCCCACAGCGTCGCAGTGCAGCGATTAAACGAGAGTAATGTCAGTATCAAAAGTATAACACGTGTACGAAAAAATGCTTTTCTAACTTAGCCGCATGCACGTGCAGTGGGACATCGGCTGCTCCGAATCCCTTTGGAAAAGTCATTTTAAAGCTGCAAAGAGACACATTGAGGTCATTGGCAGAAAAGGTTAAAAAAAATCCCCTTGATCCATCGCATGTCATTAATAGGCCAAGTCTTAAGGAATAGCTAATGTGGCCTTGATATGAGTTTGTGAACATCGAGCCAGGGAATAACATGGTGAAAGGAAGGATCAGATATGCTGAGGGGCTTCACGCTGGCACAGTCTCCACACATGGATGCTTTAAGTTAATGGAGGGAACATTACAGCATAAATGATCAGATCAGAAACTATGTAAAACTATACACATACTTGTGACCCTTATTCTTTCACTATATAGTAAAAATGTTTTTAACAAAATGGCTGAGAGCTGATCGTTCTGTCAGTGCTTTTTCCACCAATCCAGATAACGGCAAAGATTAGCAGCACAGCACAGTCAAAAATAAAATGAGAGGAAACTGAAATAGGATGTGTAAGAGTTTCCTAAGAAGAACTTGCCATGACAGTTTCAACACTCCTGGAGATAAAGAGTTTATGGAACAGGGCCAATCTCGAGAGAGAGATCAGCGCATCGTCACACCACATAGGTCACGCACCTGCACGCGCGCGCAGACACACACACACACACACACACACACACACACACACACACACACACACACACACACAAAATAAATAAACAAAGTCGATAATTACGTCTTCAGCTTGAACTTTGTAAGTGTGTCTGTTCATTCCCTTTACAGTGTTATCACCATCAGCATGCGTGTACTATAATATATAGTGTCTATATAGGGACAGACAGAAAGCGCCCAAAGTGTGAAAGAAGGGAAGTGCAAGTATCAGCTACATCTATGCATCACTGCTTCTGTGATAAAAGCCAGAACGAGTTATAATTATCGCCCAGGATCATGTGTTGCTCAGTTCTCTGTAGAGAGAACGCCAAAAAGGCAGGGGGACTATATGTGGGACGCGGGACCTCAGAGTATCGAAAGCTTCAAACCTCAAAACCCAGGTTGCTTCCTGTTACAGATAGTTCTTCAGAGCATGGGATTGTCACTGGTGCTGCGTGTGCTCCATGCTGCCATCCACACACGCACGCCTCAAAATAACCTGTAGAACAGACCTGTGCGCCAGCGTGGCCTAGTTCTCCCCCGTTCATTTGAACATCTGCACTAATAATGTCTTAAATAATAATATTACCATTACTTTAACTTAAACTAACTTACGCAGGCATATTTGGTTAAAACCATGAGGCAGCGTGACCTTAGCAACATCCCGGCGATTTCTCTTTCACTTTCGGTGATTCAGACGGCGCCTTCGCCCTTTCAGCGACATGAGACACGAGAAGGAGACTGACTCTGTCTAGTTCCCGAAAACTTAGAAAAAAGAAAACGTGTCGGGCTGTTTTTGGCGTTCCTGCAAGTGGCGTCAGGCGCGCTGCTGGTGCGGCTTAACACATGCGGTTCCACTACCTTGCACACAGAGCTATTTTCAGGCACTGAGAGCTAGTTACTGACTAGTGGTGGCCAGTAACAGGAACTTCCAGCAGGCTCCCTGTGTTTTCACGCTACTAAACCATCACACTTGCTGACTTCCTATCTGCTCTTCCCCTCCTTCGATACTCAGCCTTCCACTACGTCTAGAATTTCATCTAAAGGCTATTTCCAGTTACTTTTCACAGAATTTTTTTTCTAGCATCAGTCTGTGTTAGTCCATTATCTGTAATGGGAGGATTAGCTTTACAGGTTGTGAGCATTTTTATTGCGACCTGTTTTGTTTGTCCACTGTGCGACCTGACACTTGCTTCCCAAAACGAGCAAATCAGGATGTGTGACAGTGACAAACATGATATAAAGTAGAAAGCCTTGTTCCTACTCCCAGTTTAGTCACAACTTCCCCAAATCCATGAGAAGTGGGAAGGCGCCACTGTGCTCATGGTTCACTTCTGCCTGACTTTGCCAGCTGATCACCCGAGACTGTGCTGCTGTAGCCTCCCAGATGCCAGGAACTGAAATACACACAGACAGGTTTAGCCTTTTAGTGCAGAGCTCCGATCATTCGAGTTTTAAAAATCAATGCAAAACTTTAATGCTGTTTAAGCTTAATTCATGGTTATCGATAGTAAGGAGGCACTTCAGCTGCTCATCGAGTTTTGCTTTCGAGCTCTAAGATATGCAAACATCTGCAAACTTCATAGGCTGTGGTGAAAAATTCCCTCCGGCGAAGGCTTTACTGACACTTACATCATCGTCATCCTCACGGCGCGCGCGTCTGACTGAAAACCCTCGGCTGTTCGAGTTTGAAGAAAACGAAGCCTTCGTGAATCACCTGAAATCATTCGAAAGACTGCGGTTAGAAGAAGGTTGGCGAACGAAGTGCAACAGAAACCAGCTTAGAGTAATGTACAGGTGGAGGAGCTCAGCTACGAGAAGCAGATGAGGCTTCAGTCCAAGTCAATGAGCTGGTGATGACGTAAACACACTATAAAATATTACAAACAAATATTAAGTGCATCAGTGCCTATGAATCCAAAACTAAATATAGAGGAATTAATCCTCCTTATGTTTATTAGAGGCAGTGCGTTTGGTTCTGCACCATGATAATATTACGGCCCATTGTGATTTATACACAGTGGAGCATTACTTCCCTTTGCATGCTGTGTGTGTTGATGTTGTCGCTCACCTTCGGCCGTACAGACGAGCACATTGTTTCTCGTGCAAAAGTGAAAGCACAGCATTTGTGTGGAAATCACACTGTGTGACCCTGATCATAAACGCTTCGCACCCGTTTGCTGTGACGTTTGAATTTCACTGCCTTCTTGTTTTTTTTTGTTTTATGGGAAACGCGTCTGTTATTTAGGGGATTTGCGTTCTTTTTGCGGTTCAGGGCAAAAACTAGAATCCTTAAAAAAAAACAATGAAAGCCTTTTTTTCAGTTACAGGCTGTTTTACAATTCCTTTCCCGTGCTTCCCTTTCTGTCACTTCTCCATAATTCTTGGTATTTCAGTTAGACAGGCCCTCTTTCGGTTGCTTCCCCTTTTCCATAGATTCCTATGTTTCATGATTTCCTCTTCTTCCTCTTTGGTTGTACAAACAGAGGTAGAAACATGGGGAAATCAGGCTGCCGCTGTTTCATGCAACCACAGGCCTGCAGCCGTGGGACCTGCAAGATCGGCCAGTTCTCTGAAATGTGTTTTAAACTCCCTGGGAAAAGAGGGACCAGTGGTTGAACACGGAGGGCACTTCTCCTTTCTGGGATCATCACACTGTATGTCACAGATAACAGCAGCGGCGAAGCTGGATGCCTTTAAAAAGCAAAGCCCACCGAGACCCCCGTGAAGGAGTGAGGTGGTGAATGTGTGTGTTTACTGCGCTGCTGCTGCTGCTGCTGCTGCTGCGATCGACTTGCCGTCGTCCCTAGTTTCGCACTGCTTCCTGTGTCTCTGTTTCCTGTTTATCTTGCTGTCGTTTGTTTCACCCAAAGCGCGATGGTGTGAGATAATCTGTGTTTCTTCATCTCATCGCCGGCATTATCCAACTCTAGACGCGCTCTCCGCGCGTTTGACGGCGGCCGAAGCCGCGCGGGGACAGTCGCGAATAGAGGGGGAGGCTGTTGACGACGGTGCAGCATCCTTAACGTGAACGGAAGGAGGTTTGTCCCAACCGGGGCGAGAGGGAATGAACAGAATCACACTGACAAAAGCAAATATGAAAATTATGATGATCATGCAAATATTTGTGTAAAATGACGAAATCACATGATTAATGACGATATTCTATGAATGACAATAACAACGACTTCACATGCACTTGTAGGAACGATGAGCTAGTACTGAAGGCTGTTCTCAGTGTCAGACTGACAAACTGGCCGTCTGTAGTTTAGTTTTGTAGCACAGTGTGTAACTACATGAACCCGCATTCTAAACCGTGGACCCCCCCCCCCCCTTCCCCTTCCTCCCTTGCCCTCTTTTCCAGCCTGTAACATTAAAGTTGAGGCTCGCAGTGATGAGGAGAATGGGCTGGCCTGTGACATGAATGGCGCGGAGGAGGAGGAGGAGGAGTGCGCGGAAGACTTGCGCGTGATTGATGCCTCCGGGGCCAAGGTGAACGGCTCACAGCCGAGCCCCGAAGCCAAGGCCTTCTCCTCGGCCGGCGGTATCCGGCTGCCCAACGGGAAGCTCAAGTGCGATATCTGTGGGATAGTTTGCATTGGCCCCAATGTGTTGATGGTGCACAAGCGAAGCCACACGGGTAAGCCGCCTGCAATACTTCTTGCCCTTCCTTTGCACTCATTCACATGTCAGTATGAGGGGACGGGTGACGTCTGCTGTGGCTCCTCCTTGGGTTCAGGTCAGGTATTCAGACAGTGTTATATGGACCCTAGAGATAAACTTCATGTCCCGTTAAAGGCTCGCGCCCCCCCACCCTCCGATCGTGCGTGAAATAGAGCCGGAGCGGGCGATTAGCGTTCGTTATTGTTCCCGTAAATGGCCGCGAACAACCACGCGACAAGCAACGGCAACGCCGCACATTATTGTGCCGTAAAGTCCCAGAGACGAACTTGGTCCAAAGATGTGCTGCAATCAAACGGACTCCCCATGAAGTGACAATTATCTGGCTATTAAAAGTTTTTCACATTTCAAAATTGATATTCTATTGTAATGAAGCCAAACCAGTGGTGGGGAACATTTCTGAAAAAGGCACTTAACTGTCAAGCTTTAGAAACTAATGAAACTCAAAATGGAAGAAAGGAACACTAGACTAATGTAAATGCAAAAGAAAGTACAATAAAAAATATAATGAAGTGCCTCCTATTTAAATAGAAAATATCTGTGGTGAGTCTTTGCTCCTGAAATGCATTTTTAATGAATTTCCTTTTTTATATATTTTTGCTGCTTCACTGGTGACTCTTATTTTATGGGGGGCCTTTGAAAAAAAAAGCCATATTAAAACGTTCTCACAGAATGCCACAACACTCGGAGAGGATGGATATTGGTTTATTCCAGAGGCGCTGATCAGGAAGACTGGCTCTCAACACAAAGTGTTTCCTTCGCTTTATTCAAATGAGGCTGAATTTGCATTGTGATGCGCCGCTCTTATTTTAGAGACGAAGAAGAGGAAAAAATGAGATTTTCAGATCAAATTGACCCAGGCAATGGTGCATTACGGAGCTGGCAGGCTGAGTCTGAAAGGCTCTTGTTCGATCAGAGCCAGGAGTCGGTGGGGCAGGGGGAGCACGGGGAGCACGGGGGGGGGGGCGGGGTGTCACTCTGCCGTGAAACCCTCCCACAGGCCGCTGGAGCGCCGTCACACGGCTTGTTCTGGCGTTTGGGAAGCTTGTCGAGCGCTGACCCGCACATTCCCGCAGCAGAATAAAAAAAAAAAAGAAGACACGGACTTTATGCAATTACTGTGGAGCGGTCCAGCAGAGAGATTAAGGGAGAGTAGTGCAATCAAGACGCTCTTAGAACATGAACGGCCTGATAGGATACATGGAAAGCACAGAAGTGGGTGCCGGTGGATGCAACCTGCTTTGTGTCGTCCGCGCCGTTACAGTAGTGTGTGTGTGTGTTGTGCTCTTCACCCCAGGAGAGCGTCCCTTCCAGTGCAACCAGTGCGGCGCCTCCTTCACGCAGAAGGGCAACCTGCTGCGTCACATCAAGCTCCACTCGGGGGAGAAGCCCTTCAAGTGTCACCTGTGCAGCTACGCGTGCCGCAGGAGGGACGCCCTCACCGGCCATCTGCGCACCCACTCGGGTGAGTAGCGCGTGCGCGTGCGCGTGCGCCAACTCCGGGAACGGCGCTCCACGTGCTCTGCGGCGCACGCGGGGCTCCGGATTATATAACGGGAAGTTGACGGTGTAGATATGCTGTTGCCTTTTTTTTTTCTGCAAATGCTTTGCAGAAGTGCACGTTTATGAAATTGTTTTGGAACTTACAAAAGCAGCTCTAAATAGTTGGAAAGTAAAAGCATCAGGATAGTGACTCATTCTTTTAGCAAACTCCCATTACACTAAAGTGAAAGCGTCGTATCAGGGATCATAAAAATACACGGCCACACACAAGTTCCCAGCAGTTTTGTCCATTTGACGCTTTATTTCTAATTGTTTGTGTGGGAGAAGTTGAGCGGTTGCATGAATCATTAGATTCAGCTCCGAAAATACCCACGACGTGTGAGACTGTAAAAACCTGATGGGATAAAAAAAACTCCCCACCTGCCACTTTAAGGAATATAAAAGAGTGCTTGTGAAGGTTTTTCACTGGACTTCCCAAGGAGCATGTGTCAATCAAGCAGTGTGGGCGGGGCTATCAGTCAATAATTCCTCCAGGGTTTTGTGCGGGGGTGTGTTTATGTTTTCAGACTCTGTGACTGTCCTGATTTAAAATAACACCATGACATGTGTAATAAATAAAAAAAACCTATAAATTATCATCAGGTATTATCATCATCAATTTTTATGACAATCCTGTCTCATATCTCGTTTGCAGTTGGAAAACCTCATAAGTGTGCCTACTGCGGGAGGAGTTACAAGCAGCGCAGCTCTCTGGAGGAGCACAAGGAGCGGTGTCACAACTACCTCCAGTGCATGGGGCTCCAGACCAGCATCTACACAGGTCGGTGCTCGACGAGACTCGCACGCGCTGCACTTTTGCCCAAATCTGATGACCTACTTTCCCCCGAGCGCAGGACTCGCCACGCGCGCACCACAATTGTACTGTGCTGACAGTGTTGCAGTTAACGGCTCCGACGAATCAGGTCAAATTCACACCATCCCCATTTCAACGCAGGCTCGCGCGAAAGCTCTGCATTCAGAATAAATGGGGAGCTAATTACACGCAGTTGTTCAGTCTGTGCGGAGTACGAGCTCGTGCATGTGTCCATTTATACCTCAGCACGTGCGGGGTGTTGTAAATATCAACCCTGATCTGTGAGCATGAACCGTGCATTTACAGACTCACGTGCTCTGTGAGGGAAAAGGCATCAGGCATGTGTCGCCAGGCAACAGGCCATCCACACTGAACAAGGAAAAGTCCAAAAAATACTTTGACTCTGAAATCTACTTTTCTGTCTTGCTTTCCAGTAGTAAAGGAAGAAAGCAACCAGAATGAGCAGAGGGAAGACTTAAGCCAGACGGGATCTGACAGAGCCTTGGTGCTAGACAGACTAGCTAATAATGTAGCTAAACGTAAGAGCACTATGCCACAGAAGTTTGTGGGTAAGGGCTGCTTTCTTTGTGTAAATATAAGTTTTGCTACTTTTGCTGAGAATTATAAAAAACGGTGTGTGTTGAAGAGTCACCCCGGCTCTGTAGGATGCATGCAGTATGAGGGAAATAAGGCTATGTCGAAAAGTCTGTTATAACATTTAATGTATGAATAATACAAGAATAAAAAAGTTTTCTAGGAAAAGGCATTAAATATTAGGAGACTGATGGAAAGACTTTATATCAGACGAGATGAGAAACCATAAAACCAAATGCAACAATAACTGAGTCAGTTTGAAACGCAGCCAGAAAGGGTGCGGGTTTGACCTGAGGGCGGCTCTCGTGTCTCTGTCTCAGGTGACAAGCGTCTGCAGGACTTGTCCTCCTACGACGGCGGAGCCGGCGAGCTGATCCAGCCCCACGTCATCGACCAGGCCATCAACAGCGCCATCAACTACCTGGGCGCCGAGTCCCTGCGGCCCCTGGTCCAGACCTCCCCGGCCTCGTCCTCCGATGTGGGCATCAACGCCATGTACCCGCTCCACAAGCCCGGCGCCGAGGGCCACGCGGGCCCGGGCCTCGGCCTGTCGGCCAAAGACAGCGCCGCCGAGAACCTGCTGCTGCTCTCCAACTCCAAGTCGGCGTCCAGCGAGAAGGACGGCTCGCCCAGCCACAGCGGCCAGGACTCCACCGACACCGAGAGCAACAACGAGGAGCGGGCGGGCGGCGGCGGCGGCGGCGCCGCGCCGGGCCTCATCTACCTGACCAACCACATCACCTCGGGCGTGAGGAACGGCGTGCTGCCGCTGGTGAAGGAGGAGCAGCAGAGGCAGTACGAGGCCATCCGGGCCAGCATGGAGATGGCCTCCGAGGGCTTCAAGGTGGTGGCGGCGGACGGGGAGCAGGTGAGGGCGTACCGCTGCGAACACTGCCGCGTGCTCTTCCTGGACCACGTCATGTACACCATCCACATGGGCTGCCACGGCTTCAGGGACCCGTTCGAGTGCAACCTCTGCGGGCACCAGAGCCGAGACAGGTACGAGTTCTCCTCTCACATCACACGGGGGGAGCATCGCTACTAAGTCCCCGCACACCCGGAATAAGTACAACACAACGATACACTGGTGATGGCTGAGGGTTGTGTGTTTTTATACAAAGTATGCATGTTTGTTGAACACAGATAAATGTACACGCCTACTAAAAAAATGAAAAGAAACTAAATATTTACTGAAGCAGAGCTACTGTGCCACATACTACATAGGTTTTGAGTCATGTATTTACATTTGCCACCTGTATAAAATGTACAAATGTGACTTTTGTTTTGAAAAAAAAACAGACATATATTTGTGTCTTAGTTTGAAAGTAGAAAATATTTCCATTCCTTCATTTCAAAGTCTCGGCCACTTACTGAGGAGTCGTGAAAAGGTTCTTTTGTGCAGTTGCAACTTTAACATGGATTTTAAATGCAATCAATAAAATCTCAACAATCAGTGTAGATAATCACACATTTACCTTGCATTTGTAGCAACCTACATATTATTTATATCACATATACACTCTGTCTGTTTTTATTTGTATTTATTACAGTGGTTGTTGTTTGTCTATAGAGTAGTTAATAAAAGATGCATCTCTTTTTGTTCAACTGTACTTAATGTATTTGAGGTGAAAACATGACTGCTGCTGCTGTTATCCTGGCCTTTTTGTTTTATACCTGATGGCTAAGATTTGACTCATATAATGGATGTGAGACATTTGAAGGGAGGTTTATGCTTGCAAAATATCAATAAAGAATATTTTATATATGCACGAAGAGAGTATTTTGTGGAAAATGTAGAAATAGTTAAATTCTATTTAGTGTGAATTGTAATAATGTGAATTTTGCTGTATTTGTAAGCATTTTCATCAGATGCGTCTTCTTTTCAGTCGGCTTGGGATGATTCCTGGTGCTAACGATGAGTATCTCTCAGTTGGAAAGCAATTGCATTTCAGTCCTAAAGATTGCATTTCCCTCCTGCACCTCGTGAAAATAATTAAGTTTAGACGTCATTCAAGATGCAGCCCGATCCCGCCTGTCAAACAAAAGCCGAGACAAAGTGAGTGACTGGCGCTTGTGAGTCAAAACACAAAATACAGAGAAGGAAGTTTAACAGTGAGATGGGAATAAACAGCCTCTCAGTGTTAACCAATTACCATGTGTGGAAGCAAAACACAGGCTCGGTTTGACAGCTTAAACATTAACCTTCACTACTTATTATAAATCCCATAATTATCAGCTCACACTGGCTTATTTAATAAGAATAAAAATGATGATAAAAGGTCAACGTCTGTGTTGTCCACACAGACGTTAAATATAACATTAATGGACTCCTTATACTGTAGTATCCACACATACACACACCAGCATGGACCTGAAGACCCCCCCCCCACCCCACTCCCCCACGCGAGAACGGACAGGACCGAGCGCTGGAGCAGAAGGCCGGGGCCGGGGCTCCGTGGGCCAGAGCTGCCTGGAGAGGCCCGGTCGGGACGGCGGGCGCTCGGTGGGGCTGTGCGGCGACAGCCTCGTCCAGATGGCTGCTGTGCGATTTAGCCGTAACGGGAAGCAGCTGTGGCCAGAGTCCCCCCACGCTTGACTGGGACCCGACAGGGGAGGCATTTGCATGAGAGGGATAATCTGGCCAACCAACTCTGGCCCTGCCAGCATCCCAGCTCTCGCTTCCCCTTTCGGCCATCTGACTGAAAAAGTCCTTCAAGAGTCAAGAACCAGATCTATTTGTGCTGTTAACAGGAGCCAACAACGTGTTACTACGTTTATGCTCTTTTTTTCTTGACATAACTGATTATTCAATCAAACTTTGATCACACGTTATAGGACAGTGTACTACTCCATCAAAGAGATTCTCTGTAAAAGCAGAATGTTTTTAGCTATAAACCTTCAATCCTTTAATTTATTTGGAGCAAGAGTAGATAAAATAATAATCAGCTGCAGTCAAATTCATTTTTTAATAAGAGTCATTAAATAATTGCAAATAGAAGAAAGAGTAGAATCAGAAGGATACTTTTAATTTATGTAACTTGTTTTTTTTTAAATATATTTATATTTATTTTATTGGTCTGAACTCCGATAATAACTCCAGAACAGGCGACATGAAGACGTCAGCTGTAAATCAGCTGTAACCTAAATGATGAGGCTGGTGATACGAAGACACAATTGAACTAGCATGAGCTCGATGTCCATGCTCCCATTACCCTCTCATGACACATTTCTACTTCAAATTAAAAAGTTACGCATCCAAATAAAACCCATGAGCAGGAGAATGACCTTTTATTAACAGTACTGTGTGGTGTCTGTATCCACAAGAGCCCAGATGTGACCACTGCTGCACAGCCACAGTCAAACTGAGTTACAAGCTTTCACCATATGGACAGTTTTCAGTCTACACTCTATGGATCCTGTCAACACCAGCAGAATTCTGTGCATCTGTCCCAGTCCAGCTGTGAGGAGCCCCCATGTTCAGAGACGGGGGCCTGTTTGACTACCACTGCTGGCTAATTCAACAAAGTTTCAATACGGCGGCCAACCACACGTCTGAAATATTCATCAGCGACTTGACAAAAAGATGAAATATAAATGAAAATCTTTTTTCATGGTCCTCCAGATTTTCAAAGATTGTTTCATGAAATTTAGATGAGCATGTCGATTCCCGCGTGCACACTCGATGATGGGCCTTCTCAGCGCAAGTGTATGAACGATGAGTGATGAAAAAACGAATACATTTACTGTAAATAGATATCTGTCCAGGAGTAGGAGCACTGGGACAAGTGAGTGAGAGTCAGATTTATTGAGTGGACACACTGACATGTTGACAAGTGTGCAGCTACACAATCAACCTTGCAACCCAGTGACTCAGATTATGGAGCTCACACATATTGTCTAATGTGTTGCCGTAAGAGATTTTCCTGTTGAGTCCACTGCTGTCTTAATCGTTAACACGAAGGGAAGCAGAGCAACAGCTATATTAAGAGTTTTTACCCTGAGACTGGGGATAGTTGCTGTGTTGCCCAACTTCTGCAGCCAATAGCAGCAAATCAGGAATATTTCAGGTCACAACATATAAATGTAAGAGTAAAATCTTATGGAGACTACATAAAGACATTGACATCACATTCCGAGACATTAAACACCTACAGTAAACAGATTTGAAGTACTTTCCAAAAATGTATAATTACTTACTTACTAACTTAAAACTTGCTAATTACTATTTAAACAGGGACTGCTGGTACACCTGTAACAGGTTGACCAATAATTACACCAAATAACAAGAAAACAATAGCTTTAATATCTAAAGATTGCCAGAAACAAACTGCAAATAACATGATACTACAAGACAGTCATAGTAATCTGTAAGAATGAAGAACTAAGAACAACTATACTATAATCAAATAATGGTTCAGGCAGCAGGAAAAACTGAGCAACACAATTTTTTTTACAAATTTAGGTAACAGGACTCTAACGCCCACAACCAAAAGTCCTATTCCACTCTTCATACAACTCCAAGTCCTTTGACGAGACGCTTGGTCTCACAGTCTTCAGTGCCTCCTGGAAGTCACCATGGAGAATTGGCCGCACCTGATCAGCAGTGATGGTGGAGATGTCACTGAGCTGGATGCTGCGGATGGGCCCCAGCGCTGCCTCCCGACACAGCTGGGTCATATCCGCTCCAGAGAAGCCCTCCGTGGCGGTGACCACGCTGTCCAGCTCGTGCTCTCTCACCTGGTTCTTCTCTTGAGCCATGAGGTTGGTTATGATCTGCCGTCGGGCCGCGGCTTCAGGCAGGGGGATGTAGAGCCGCTTCGCCAGGCGTCGACGAGCTGCCTCGTCTATCTCCTGAGGCCGGTTGGTGGCACCCACCACCAAGATGCGGTCCTCGGCTGCCGTGGCTGCTCCATCTAGCTGAACCAGAAACTCTGTCTTTATCCTGCGCGATGAGTCGTGCTCTCCGTCCGTCCGCTGCGACAACAAGGAGTCGATTTCATCAATAAAAATCACAGCAGGTTGGTGGCAACGGGCGATGGCAAACAGCGCTCGCACCATTTTTTCCCCTTCACCCACCCACTTGGATGTGAGTGATGATGCACTGATGCTAAAAAAGGTGGCACCTGATTGACAGGCTATACATTTCCCTATCAATGTTTTGCCAGTTCCTGGAGGGCCAAACAATAAGATGCCTTTAGGGGGACCACGGAGGCCAGTAAAGATGTCAGGCCGCAGCATTGGCCATACCACAATCTCCTTTATGGTGGTTTTGGCAAACTCCAGACCAGCGATGTCATCCCAGGCCACCGGAGGCCCGTGGTCCATGATCTCACTCATGATCAGCTCAATTATCTTTGGCTCAAAGTTTTTCAGACGTTCATCCAGGTTCTGAGGCTCCTGGTTAGAATTATGGTTTTCCCTGCTGCTCCCTTCTTCTTGTCGTGGCATGGGTGAAACAAATTTAGAAAACATACCACGAGGCCTATTAGCACCCAAAGACTTTTTTACAGCTGCAGCCATCCCGGGGGTTTGACCTCTCGGAGGCTGCTGAGCATGCTTTTTATGCTGCTCAATGATGAACTGCTCCCGAGCCGTTTTGAAGTTGTGTCCAGCTCGAGGGTCAGTGCCTATTTGACCTCCATGCTGTCCCCTGCCACCTTGTTCTCCCTCTGGATTGTAAAAGTTTTTTCTCTTAGATGGGTTTGGGTTATAGAAGTTGGACGACTGTGTGCCATCTGGAGGGGCAGAGTTGGCATGCGGAGGAACTGAAAGAGGATGACTAAACAAAGATTGTGGTCGTGCTGGATGTCGGGAGAAGACATTTTGATCACCTGAGATCCACTCAGAGGCCCTTGAACTTATTGTAGAACACTCAGCAAGATCACAAGCCGTGTTGTTAACCTCTAGTTTAGGTTGTGGTGGCCCTAAAGGTTTAAACAAAGCAGAGTCTGGCTTGACTCCGCCAAAGAGAGCACAGTGGGAATCACCTCTTCCGTCTTGTCCCACAGATATGTTAACATCTGCTGGTGCCACCAGAGAGCTTCCACCCTCTGTCTCCACCTGAATCATCTTCTGCACGCAAGGCAGCTCCAACACACGCTCTATGGTCAGGGACGACTCCCATTTGTCACTGTTGTTCCTTTGACTGCGGGCAAGGTGCAGTGCACTCTCTGCATAGTTGTTTAGCCCTGTGTTTGGGTCATCGGAGTCCAGCACCGCAGCGTACCGCTCTGTGTAGGTCCTGAACAGGCTGTCCATGCAGGCCTGAGAGATCTGGGAGCTTGCCCATGCATATTGAATGGAGAGGATGTGGGCCCGGTAGGCATCAGCCGTCTGTTCTGGTGTACAGCTGCCAGATGAAATGTCAAAGGACCTCCTCTGCCATTCGTCCAGGTGTGCGCTACTCATGCCTGGCCTGCTCCAGCCTGGTGAAGGAAAGGGGACAAAAGTTATTAAAAATACATGACCTCAAAAAGCAGCAAGACACACAACCCCAGACCCACAAACTTCAGGGTTTTAATCCTGCAAACTTAAAGATTGGTAAAGATCTAGCAGAGTCTGTCATAATCATATTCTTAATCGGTACATGGTTCTGAAAAGGTTTCCACATTCCCACATGTTATCATTGGTTGAATTGTGTTAGTCACCCTGACTCACTATTCACACTACTTAGCAGCCTTGGCAAAGCGCCCACAGAAAATATCACGGTGCCCAAATGCTGAGTAATTGCTCCGGTTTGCGGTACTTTTTCGACTAAACGTACACTAAAGTGGACGAGTAGTAGTAGTAGTGGGAGAGTTATTATAGCGTATGACTATAAGTAAAGAGTCAGATCTGACGGCTATCAAAGTGTATTAGAAGTAAACGTAGTTACCAAGCTAAGGTAGTTAGTATTTGTCCTGTAGGACACTGTAAATTACTTGTTTCACACCACAGAAGTGACCACAACCACGAAGAGGAGGGACGTCACTTACTATGACTGATATCTTCTACTTCCTTATGTTGTAACGCCAATAAGTCGTATTAGAGTAAAAGCACGACCTTTGTAAAGCTAGCTTAACTTGAGAGCTGCTGTCCTTTAACTCGTATCTCATTTGTTCCCGCCACCAGTTACTTCCTCAAAAATGCAACTTCCTTCCGCGTTCCATTTCGTTCATCCGATGCTAAATTAAACTAAAAATCCTATCTTCCACTAAGTAAAGAAACCCAAACCCAATACAAACCACGGTTAAGGTTAAATACATTGACAACACGTCGGCGTAACATAAAAAAATGTGACAATACAAAGATAATGTGAGGACGACGAATGCTATATACATAATGGTATGAGACCAAATCTTGTCCTATGTAAGGGGTGCTCCATTTAATCACCAGGTTCACCCAGACATGCGTCAATATCAGTTCGTTTGTAATTAAACTGCTATATATGCATAAATTATACTCTTGGTCTATATTTTAATAGAAACAAACAAACTCACTCACTCACACACTACACACTCTTACACAAACTGGTGTTGGAGCGTCCTTGCCCCTGATTCCTAAGTGAGGTCTACAGCGCCATCCAGTGGGTACGGTACACCAAACTAATGCCAGCCTCAATGCTTCACTTTGTCGTGTTGCATTGTGGGATATGTATTACAGACGTATTCAAATTTAGTATGATCCTGAAGTCCAAAAAAAATCTTTTTTGAAAAACGTTATAACGATGTACAGTTTGTAGCAAGCATTGTTGTCCATTGTATTTATTGTAAACATGAAACGTTATGTAGAACCTGGTTGACGTCGGCGCGTGAGTAAACTACATTTACCACATCCGTGGAACACTGTTTTTGTACTGCTAAGCTTCAAGGAATAAAACGCACGCCACTAGTGGGTGGAATAGTTTGTGTAGATAACTGCCTAAAGACCAAGTGTAGTATTCTGCGTATTATTTAAACCCGTGACTGGGCGGAGGGGTGTTGGAAATGTTCCCGGATAGCTGCCCGAAGTGGTTACACACCGTTACTTGCAGCTAAAGCGGAAACGGGATGTGAATGAGTCCAGACGGGACCAGCCGCAGTTAGGAGCCGGGTAGCAGCAGTCACACCCTTGTTTGAGGACTCCAGAAGACTGGGAAACATGAAATGGATATGCTTCGCCTGCTATTCTTTTTCATACAAATGCATGTTAGAGCCGGGCCTCTGAATTGGAACCAGTGGAGATTAACGTGGAAGGCGGGACTGGCTATGGCTGACTCATCATCATTGCACGGTTGTAGGAGATAACCCCCAATAGTCTGTGCTGCAGTGCTAACAACTAGCTAGACAGCTACACTGTGTACGCGTTGAATCGTTTTTATACCTTACACAGCCAGCGTGCTGTCATGAACGCCCCGATGTACACTTTTGTCTCCCGTGACGACAACAGCACCGTTTATGCCGAAGTTTCCAAAATCCTGCTGTCAACCGGAAAATGGAAAAGACTGAAAAGAGACAATCCAAGATTTAACTTAATGCTCGGTGAAAGGAACAGACTGCCCTTCGGACGCCTAGGTAAAGCTTCTTTGTCATAACTCATATGATCCACGCAGTAAAGAGGAAACTGTGCGTTTACTGAATCAACCCACGCGTGATGATGATGCTGCTATTGTGACTGTGCTGAGATTTCATGCTCATGTAGATGTGCAGCTGAGCCTGTGATTACACACATGTGGGTGTTTAATCACATGTCCTCATTTGGACTTTGCAGGTCATGAACCAGGATTGGTGCAGCTAGTGAATTACTACAGAGGTGCAGACAAGCTTTGCAGAAAGGCCTCCTTGGTCAAGTGTGTATTTGTACTGAAATGTAAAATCAGTGTCTTCTATTTTGCTGTTGTTTATATCAATGGAGCGCTTATATGCAAGTTAATTGTCTAAATATGATTAGCTTAGCTAATCGTTTGCCCTTATTCCATTAGGTTAATAAAGACAAGCCCAGAGCTGTCTGACTCCAGTAACTGGTTCCCAGAATCCTACATAATCTATCCCACTAATCTCAACACCCCTGTGGCTCCAGCCACTAATGGCATCAGCCATCTAAAGAACAATCCCAAAACTGATGAGCGGGAAGTTTTCCTTGCTTCCTATCACGCTAAAAAAGAAAATGGGGACGGAACCGTGTGGATAGCCAAGTCTTCTGCTGGAGCTAAAGGTTTGCTGGCCACACTTCTCTGGCTTAAGATCCATTCAGACATCTCCCCTAATGTTTTCTTATGACTGACCACCTCTGCGTGTGTTGCAGGTGCTGGTATTTTGATTTCACATGATGCAAATCAGCTGCTGGAGTACATTGACAATCAGGGTCAGGTTCATGTTATTCAGAAGTACCTGGAGAAACCTTTACTTCTGGAGCCAGGACATCGGAAGTTTGACATAAGGTGAGGTCTGCTGTCTGTTTATTACAATGTAATTTGTGTATTTAGTCCAATTCTATAGAGGATATGCATTTGTGGACTGTTTAACTGACACATTTAGTTATTCCTATAGGAGTTGGGTGTTAGTGGACCATCAGTACAACATCTATTTATATCGGGAAGGTGTCCTGCGTACCTCCTCTGAACCCTACAACAGCTCGGACCTCCAGGATATGACCAGCCACCTGACCAACCACTGCATCCAAAAGGAGCACTCCCACAACTACGGACGGTATGAGGAGGGCAACGAGATGTTCTTTGACGAGTTTCGTCTGTACCTGCTCAACGTCCACAGCGTCACCCTGGAGACCAGCATACTACCGCAGATCAAGCAAATCATAAAGTAGGTCCCTTTTGTGTTTAATGCTGATACCGATTTAAACCTGTTTTTTAGACCAAACATGTGTCAAAAGGCTAGCAGTGTGACATATTAGCATATTAGCATGCTGATGTGAGAGTTCTAGCCAGGCAGTAGCTGGAGATTAGCGAACATATCTCTCACAAGGCCAGCGACAGTGCAGTTATTTGTTCACAGGTCAAAATACCAGGTCTTAAAAGTCAGAGGAAGAGGTGGAGCTTTGGCATTTCTATTGTTTGTTTTTTTTGCATTCGGCTGAAGATCTTTACAAAGATCAACAATTAGTCAAAGGCGGAAATGTTTGCATGTTATCTGAACTTGGTCTGTTTTTCGCCAGGAACAGTCAGAATATTTCAGTATTTGATTGTTGTTTTGCAGGAGCTGTCTGACGTGCATTGAGCCAGCAATCAGCACCAAGCACCTGTCCTACCAGAGCTTTCAGCTCTTTGGATTTGACTTCATGGTGGACGAAAATTTCAAAGTGTGGCTAATCGAGATCAATGGAGCTCCAGCCTGTGCACAGTCAGTTCAATTAGGAAACCTTTTACATTAAATACTTTTATTCGTGTACAATTTACTGTGTTCTGTCTCAACTTTTCATCAACTCAAATAAGTTTTACACTTACTCACACCTTGATGTTAATTAACACAGCTTTTATCCCTTCTTTCTCCAGGAAGCTTTACCCAGAATTATGCCAAGGTATCGTGGACGTGGCCATTTCCACTGTCTTCACTGGCACTGACTGCTCCTCTGTTTCCTCTTCACCTTATTCATCTTCTCCATCCTCTACTTTTTCCACCAACTGCTGCTCCTCTCCCAAACTCAGAGGACCTCTTCATGTGGGCCCTTTCACTCGGCTGTAAGCGCTGTCGCACACACTTTGTTGCTCAAGCTCTCTCCTTACTTCCACAAATTAGAAGTAGCACATGGCAGCCGGCAGAGCTTTATCCTAAAGTGGTTCTGGAAATTGTTGATTTAGAAGAAATGACCTCTAATGACCCTGATTATGCATATTGTGAATGAGAGTATGCTGATGATCTGATTAACAGTTTTTTGGGGGAGTTTGGGAGAGACCGACTACACACTTCCACAATCATGTTTTCCTCGGCCAGATTATTGGTTGTATGACTGATGCAGATTCCCCACCTGAGACTGTAGTGCCTTACCTTTCCAGCCATGCTCCCTCAAAAAGACTGCCATTGTGCTCCCCCTGTCTATTACTTGTACTTGTTCTAGAAGCCTTTGCACTGTCAGCGTGGTCATGAACAGGCCACAATAATTGACATAAAATGGATTCCTTCACATCTCCTGGTAAATTTGTGAAGTTTGACTGCTACTGTACTTTCCCATTAGTTAGGTTTCCTATTTTTTGTTACTTTTATATGTCTCACTTGATCCCATAAGTGTCAATGAGGACCCAATAACAGCTTGTTATGTTGAAATCACAGTCAAGTAGCAATTAAACTAACTTCATGGCAGGGAGAAACAGCAATTCTCTTAACACCACATGAACAATACATATTACTTACATTCAGGGCAGCAGCGTGGCTAATACAGATCAGCCACATTATTAAAACTGGCTGTAATGTTGTAATGTTGTGTCCTGTCAATGTGAGCAGTGTAACGTCCTTGAGCTTTAAAATAACACACACGGTTAAGTCTGTCCAAGCAAGCTCTGCTGATGTTTTTCTGACCTTTGACCTCTATTGCAGCGATTCCAATTAGTATCATTAAAGTGTCAGCTCACATTAAACATTTCTCGACATGTTCACCGTTGATGTCATTAGAAAAGAAGCATGTTTGTGTGAATGCATGTACTAGCATGCACCCTCATACACAGCACCTCCTGCCCCAGTTTGTGATAAAATAGACTATTTGTAAAGTGTTGTTGACTAGTGTGTAAGCTATGTTTTTCAGCTGTTTAAAAGAAATTACAGTAGACTGTACAGTATGTGGTATTACGAGCCTTTAAAGACCCCATGAAATGAAAGGCTCCATGAATAAACATCTTATATGTAGATATTTTGTCAAAGCATATAAGATGAAGAAGGATACACACAAACACAAACACACACACACACACACACACACACACAAACTGGGTCATAACACCTACCTCCTGCCTCTTCAATTATTGCTACATGATCACATCACTCTTTTTTCTGTGCTCTTTATTTTTACCACAGTAGAACATGGTGTTGTTTGTGGGGTTCTTTAAAGGTTTTAGTTACATTTTTACCAAGTCAGTTTGTGGTTAGATGAGTAACTGCTTCAGATGATTTGTGGTCCACCTGTTTTTTTCCATTGGTTATATTTGTAACGAAACTCTAAAATAAAGATGTGACTGTATCACATCAGGTATATCCCACTGAAATGCAGATTCTTTGTTTTTAAACATGCAATATGTTATAGTATTTTTGTATATGTGTATCTTAATGTTGTAGTAGAATCTGTTCCTCTCTGTTAATCTCAAATATATGACACTTCCCATGCTACCAGGAGTGTGACCTAAGTTAAGGGAGCTGTTATTTATGTTTCTAGATCACTGTGTATCTGTGTTTACAAGTTGACTTTGAAGAATGAAGGATATGAAAGTGGCTGAAGGTCAAAGACATGGAATACATCAACAAAAATTACTTCACTGCTTGAGAAAAAAGGTGTGGTGTCTTCTAGAGCTCTGCCTCAGCTGAAATAATGTTTGACAGCTTGGTAAGATGTTAATGAGTTTTGAGTCAGGACTGTATAGCCATGTGTGTTACAAGTGTTAAGTTGTTGATTTCAAAAGCAAATGATCAGTGTTTAGTGTAATGAAGTGAATTGGGAAATTTCTTTCCATTAAAGGGAAGGGTGCCTTAGAGGAACTTGCATACTGATTAAAAAAAGCAATGGACCTCCAGCATTTAAATGCACCATTCATTTACAAGTTTGTATTGAAGTGAATTATTCATAAATCTGACTATTTTTAGTGATGTCATTTCATATTCAATTTTTCTTGACTGAGTTCTCCATGTTTTACTCCTCTTTACCAAAGATCAAATTCCTGATGCGTTTTTAGTAGCAGAGAATGTTTAGTAGTTAATGTGGACTTTATCGCATTAGTTAGGCTCTAAGCGCAACATTCATATTCTGTGGGGTGTTTTTGTTGTGGTGTTGGTTTATCCAAATTCTTGCATGTGCATTTGTCTCTATCAAAACAATATTACTAGAATAAAAAATGCTATTATCAGACTGCTGTCATGTTTACAACAGAGCAATTTAAGTGCCATTCAACAAATCCCACCATACATAATCATACAATATAAATAATAGTTTAGGTTATTCATTCAAAGTGATTTGGTATTATGTATTACACATTACTATTGTGGTTATTGTAGTTCATCAGCTCATCAGTTCAACAGCTGCTGTCATATACTGCATGTCAGACAATTCCAGTGAGTATCTATTGGATTCTGACGAAATTTGCAGCATCACCCGTCCTCCAGCTAAAACCACAGCCTTCTGTCTTAGCATTCTGTAGCAAGAGTGAAAGCGTCCCCTCTTCCACCGATGACGTCACACTCGTAAAACCCAAACCCGCCATGAACGACCGCTTCTTCGCCGGGTGCGGTGGCGCGTGCCTGTAATCCAAGCTACCGGGAGGCTGAGGCTGGCGGATCGTTTGAGCTCAGGAGTTCTGAGCTGCAGCGGACTATGTCGATCGGGTGTCCGCACTAAGTTCGGTATCGATATGGTGCTTCTGGGGGAGCCCGGGACCACCAGGTCGCCTAAGGAGGGGTGCACCGGCCCAGGTCGGTAACGGAGCAGGTCAAAGCCCCCGTGCCGCTCAGTAGTGGGATCGCGCCTGTGAATAGACGCTGTAGTGCAGCCTGAGTAATACAGCGGGACCCAGTCTTTTTACACCATTTACACTGATCCACTAACAGCTGGGGCGACACACGCACTACAGCTGATGTTTGATCATTATAGAACTACTTCTTTTCTGGGTTCGTATCTGCTCGTTTCTATTAAATCCTTCGCTGTTTGTTGGTACAACACCGCCTCCTCCTGGACAAGAGGAGCAATGACATCACTTCCACCACAAAACGAGCAGAACGCTCTGGACGCTAGTCTGTCTGAAGTACGGTTTTAATACATGACATTAAGCTTCTCTACTTGAGCTGCTGTTACTTATGCAACTACACAAGTTGTTTTTATAGCTTTAGTTTCCAAGACAAACTTGGCAAAAATGGCAAAATGTCAACATCAGAAAAGATGCAATTCTCATCCCACTGTCAAATATTAAGCGGCCAAATTTCAACAAATAACATTTCCAATACGATGTTCACGTCATTTACAGAATTTAGTGAATGAAAAGAAAATCCAGATCCAACCGCCTTTTGATGACGTCACTCCCGTAAAATCCAAACCCGCCATGAATGACCCGCTCCTTCGCCGGGTGCGGTGGCGCGTGCCTGTAGTCCAAGCTACCGGGAGGCTGAGGCTGGCGGATCGTTTGAGCTCAGGAGCTCTGAGCTGCAGCGGACTATGTCGATCGGGTGTCCGCACTAAGTTCGGTATCGATATGGTGCTTCTGGGGGAGCCCGGGACCACCAGGTCGCCTAAGGAGGGGTGCACCGGCCCAGGTCGGTAACGGAGCAGGTCAAAGCCCCCGTGCCGCTCAGTAGTGGGATCGCGCCTGTGAATAGACGCTGTGGTGCAGCCTGAGTAAAACAGCGGGACCCAGTCTTTTTACACCATTTACACTGATCCACTAACAGCTGGGGCGACACAAGCTCATAAAAAATGTTTTACCATCATACACCTTCTGATATTATCTGATACATACTATCTTCTGATTTCATGAAAACGTTTGCTGTTTCATGGGGCTTCACTGCCTCCTCCTGGTCAAAAGGAGAGAAAAACACCTCATCTTCAGCAAAAGATGCGACGAACAAACTTCATTTTCAGTCTTTAATTTGAATGAAGTTAAATAGAAGTTGAGAATATTTAATACGTGGATTGAACCCTATCCCTATAAGTAGTTTTACTTAAAACATTCTACAGAGCCCTCGACGCCTGCTCCTCGTGCCTCCTCCCTGCTCTGATTGGTCAGTCCACCCGTCAATCGGAAGAGTTCCTGGGTCATATCGGCACAACATCCAGTTCCGCCCCGTCGTTTTGAGAACGTGAAAGTGAGACCAGAGTCATGGCGGGACGTCTTCTGCTCCGCGCTTGCTCGACGGCGGCATTACAGCTGAGACGCGACGTCGCGGCTCGACCGCTGCAACGAGCCTTGGCTACAGGGGGAGGTAACTACCGTAGACAGTGAATGTGGAGAAGGTAGCGACGCAGACGCACGCGGCGGTATTTTTAGCTCGTAGCGCCGTTCACGTAGACTGCAAAGCGATAATAACGAACACACACTGACTCTGTACCAAATATTACACAATGACATTTCGATTCATAATAACTATTTCATAATACCTAATTATTTTCTGTAGTATGAGACTGGTATTTACTACATGTAGGGTTGTTGAAGTAAAATAATGAAGGTCATTTGGTTTACAACTCGAGGACAGGCCTGCGATAGACCCACCTCCTCTGGGTTCCTGCCAGAATCCGTGACAGAGGACGCGAGTAGCTCGTTGTAGGTGGCGTCCAATGCCGACGTGCACTTCGGCAGCGTTCAAGTACACGGGCAGCCCGTCGACTCGGAGAGAGGCGTCCGACTTGTGATCACGTGCACTGATGACACACGTCTCCGTAGGAATCCCGACAGATGAAGAACAGGCCACCGGGCTGGAGCGCCGCGCTATGCAGGCCATGAAACAGGGACAGGTCGGTAACCGTGCACAAACGAGCACACTGATCTTAAGTGAGGGTTCATGGGTGCTGAATCTAACTTGGATTGCAGGATCCCTACAGCATGATGAAGCCCAAATCCTACGCTGGAACCAAGGAAGACCCGAACATTGTGCCATGCATTGGGACCAAGAGGCTGGTGGGCTGCCTCTGTAAGTGACATAGATACATAGGAAAGATCAAGTGGCACCTAAACGATCTGTACGATACAAACCAGAGTTGTCCCCATCTGATTCCCTGCAGGCGAGGAAGACAACGCCACAATCATATGGTTCTGGCTTCATGAGGGAGATGCCCAGCGCTGCCCATCCTGTGGTTCCCACTATAAGCTGGTTCACCACGAGCTGCCCCACTGAAAGCGAATGTAAAAAAAAAAAAAAAAAAAAAACACAACCCAGCGCTTTGGATTTGCCTCCTACTTGGCCATAAACTGCAGTGTGTGCATATCATTGAACATGTACAGTGTGTTATTAAACATAAAACATAAAACTGTTCTTTCCCGATAGAAATTTCTTGAGTATTGAAGGAAATGTGATCTTAATTTATAGTGATGCAAAACTGTAATCAATTGCTAGGCCTATTAGCTTATGTTATATGGCACTTATTTATGCCTAAAAAGGTGTTTCACATTAATATTAGTCAAAACTGCCAAAGGCAAAACACTGCAAGAAATTCAAAATAACCAGAGGAGATATAAAACCTTTAATGGATCGTATTTAATCTCCAGTTTCACTTATTTGATACTTGTTTATTTCAGTGGCTGGACTTGGTCTTTCCATGTGGACTGTTGAAGGTGTACAGCCAGGCCTATTATAAGGCAAATATTTCACACATCTCTCAATCTAAAAGTCACAGCAGAACTGAACGTGAACATTTTATCTTACATTCTCTGGAGGTGGAAGCAACATCATTAACGTCAGCAGAATACAGTGAATCACTGCAGTAGCCACACAGGAACCTCATCTACATTGCCTTTGATAAATTTGTTTGGCAATTCAAACATACACATCCCTTGTTACATTATACACTCCAGCAAGGTAGTTGCAACGCATTGCATTAATTTACAACTGTTTGTTGTATGTGTGCCCTGTACTGTAGTTTGCTTCATCATACTTGTTAAAGCATATCTACAAGAGCAATATCAAATGTCAAAGAGCTTTAACAGTAACATGACATCAAATATTATGGCATGGGAAAAAAAAGCCAGAAACCCGAAGAAATGTGGTGATGCGTGGGCTGCTCTTCTTCTTAAACCAGTTTATACAGCAGATTTCAGAATGCAGTTCCCATTAACAGTGTAGATATGAAGTTCTAGGCATTCATGTGTACCAGTCAAGCAAGATTAAAGCCTTGATTGTGATCTATGGCATGTAGAAGCTTCTCACGGAGGGTTTCTATACTCGTGTACTTGGGCAAGTCCAGCAAATTGAAGCAGGTGTGGGCAACAGGTAAATAGTGCTCTCCTCCACCAGTGGGCTGGATCACCAGTTTTAGGCTTTTCATGCCCAAGATGGGTATGCGGTCACTTCCTGTGAGGAACACTGGAGAGACCAGAGACACCGCCTTATTTATTCTGTTCAAACACATTTGACTGCATTGTTTTAAACACACACACACACACACACACACACACACACACACACACACACACACACACACACACACACAGAGGGCAGCACTTACAGAGAAACTGTTTCTTCTTCTCTAAAGAAAGCTCATGAAACACCTTCCAGAAGAGCCTAATGGTGGGATGGTCATTCCAGTACTCCCCTTTGTATTCAGTACTCTGAGAAATGGAGAAAAAAGTGTGTCACTCCTTAACAGACAATTAAATGTTATTGTTTAATATTCCAGACAAGACCTTTTCCAGCTCCATCCAGTCGTAGTTGGTATTGCCAATGACCATGGCTTGAAGTTCATTCGGCTGGAACAGCTCCAGAACTTTTCCGCCACACACTTTGTGGAAGCCTGCATAGAAGCACTCAAACAGAGGGGCCACGGATTTGTTGAAGACGTAGTCTACGTAGGCACCGACAAAGTCCTGCCTAGAAGAAGGAGGACAATAAAACCAGATATAAATAACAATACTGAATGTGTCACAGCAAATAAATGGAGTTCAATTAAACTACTCAAACTACTATTGTATGTACCTGTTTGATTTATTAACATTGATGTCTTCACCGTTCGGTACCAATTCCAAGACCTCTGTGGCACCATAATTTTCCTCTGTGATCTGAAGACACACACACGTTTCTGTAACATGCTACTTTATGCAGCACAGGCTGATGTTTGACATGCTCCTTACTGTAAAGTTCAAGCAGAAGGTTTCCTCTAGGTCATCTTCTGTATAGTCCAGTAAGTGCTGCAGACTCCTAGTGTAGAAAAATAGAGGTAAAGACATATTTTAATAAATGACTCCCTTAGCTGATAATTGTTGGGCACTTAAATCATTTAGGGTGAAGGGTGAGTGTGCGTAGGAGAACAACATTAAAAAGTTACACTTTATCTGCAACTGACATTCATGAACGTGTTAAATGGAAACCTCCAATGATTGTTCCTTGATCTGACCTTCCTACATCTGGCATTAGCTCTTTCAGGTCGTCTAGAGTCGGCTTCTTCTTCAGAAGCTTCTTGTAAAGGGCCACGGGGAAGTTGAGCTCCACTATAGTGAGATTGTAGATGGCTAGGCCACAGATGACCCCGATGAGGTTGAACAAATCTATGTCCTCAAACGTCTGTAAGGAACAGCCATTCAGTTTGATTGAGGGCAGATTCAGACTCCTCCTCAGTAGTCAGGTACTTTTAGAATGCACGTAAACATATCAGTGAGTGAATTATACAGGTTACCTTGTGTGAAAACCAGATGAGCCTCGAGTCCTCGTAGTATCGGAACATCCCATATTTAGGGTCTAGCAGCTCTTTCATAATCAGGAGGAAGAATTCTTTTCTCACACCTCCTGCATCAACTGCCTCTTCCCCCACAAAAATGACCTGTCGTGGGTATAAGATTTGAAACCATCCATCCACTGTATCCACAACTGATTCATTTATTAGCCCCATAATTCAAAGCTGTTTGTAAAACCTTAAAGAGCAATGGTGCTTTTATAAAATTAACATTAGAGTCACTTGCCTTGAGTGGTTTCTTATAGTCAACATTCTTGGACTTCCTGAGGACTTCCATGGTGTCTCCAACGATATTTTCTCTCCGGACAATGAGGATGAGACAGGGGTTCACAGACTCCACTGTTGGCAGGAACATGGAGCTGAAGTTCTGCATCTGTGCCTGGTCTACTGCCATCTATTGATAGAACAAGGGAGAGCAAAATAATGGCATATAATGGCATAAATAAATATTTATCTTATGGCCAATTAGCGATACATACATATGCATTTATGCAGATATGAGATTGTGTGGCAGCTTTAAGACACATGGTTACAATAAATCATACATCCTATAGAACTTTTAATACTATAAAAACAGCTGAAGTGGATAAAATTGTGTTTGTCAATCATTTGTTCAAATATTTAACATTTAGATGCCAAGTAGTAATTTGTGGAAACATAATGCAACTGGCATGGTTTCAAATGGAGACGGAAACCTCACTGAAGCGATACGGGGCGAACTACCTGCATCTGTATGACGGCATCAGTTTGAAGCAGTGTGGTCTTTGCTTGGGCATCAAAAACAAAGGGATACCTGCACAGAGTCACCACACCATCATGACCCTGAGAAAACAGAGACATAAGCAAAGGGTTTATAGTGATGCCTGAGCATGAAGAAATGTGCATCTAACATCCACAGTCTCACCATTGGATACATCTGCCTCTGAATCCATGTGACGTAATCATTTCTGATATCTATCAGGTCATCCAACTCATGGATGTAGAATTTATCGTACTGGATGATGTGCCCTGCCCGTTCGCTGACCTAAAGCAGCCACAGCATTGAAGTTACTAACAATATGATGTGCTGCATGAATTAGTAGGAAAATCACAAATTTTTTTGGTCTCCTCACTGTGTGCAGCATCTCCAGGAGTCTGAAGCACGTGTCCAGGAAGCAGTTGAAAATTCTCTGCTCAACTGAAGGAATTCCCACCTTGTGCATCTGAAGCAAATACACCACCACGTCTTTGTACAACTCAACGAGCCGCTGAAAGGCGGAGGGCTCAATTGTAGACCACCAGTTTCCTGATGTCAATACAACATCAAACATTAGGTAAAACAAGTAACCGTATAGCATACAGAATTACAACAGTTGCATCAAATACATGAAGCATTTAAATTTATCTCACCTAGAACTTTCAGTGGTGCTTCTTTCAGGCTGATGACGGATTTGGCAAAAGGAATAGCAATAGTTACAAAATTATTTCGGTCACTGAAGAGTGGACATTCTGGAAGAGTGAGGTAGAGTCTTAGGGCTTCAATGTCTGGAGGAGAGCTGCTCAGCCTTGGAATCAAGTTCTTCTCCAGACTGGCAGCAATCTGAGAAAGAAAGAGCAAACTGTGATTAATGCATGACTCGATGCACCCTCTGGCTCATCCTCTGGGCTTGTTGCATAAACACTGCATTAAGATGGTGCTGGGGCAAAGAGCAGCAATGACACATTCAGGAAGGATATAACACCAGGGAAACAGTGGAACTAAATACCCAGTTCAGTTGTATTTGATTGCTTTAACCCCCTGACATAGTATTAAAAATTATATTCCATCATGTGACGCTAGCGCAGGAAGAATTGAGTTTTTTGTGATCACTGACCTGCTGAGCAATCTCAGGGTGATCTTGTTGTACCACTCTGTGAAACAGGATGCGAGCCATGTTCATATCCACACCTGAACATTTCCCGCTGGTACTGTAGTGATCTGGATTACTGTGTCCAAGAAAGACAGCAAATACTAAACTATACAGACAAACCTGGTGCTTTGCAGGATCTTTTGTACCACATTGCACATGAGTACCTACAGTAATCAAGTGAGAAATCAATGTGGCTCTGGTAAATTAGCTTGTCAGCCACCATGTACCAGCTGTTAGCACAATAGCAATACAACTGATTGTACAGTATGTTTGTGGAACAATCTTTGAACAACAAAGGTAGGGTCCAATCAAAAAAGGATCTTCCATCTCATCTGTGATTACCTCATTGACAGAAACGATCCATTCAGGCAACTTGCTGAGGAGAACACGGTGTTGATCTCACTGTGGGAAAATAGAAGTAATTAATGCAAATGCTTTTCACAAGCAAACCCTTGTCTATAAATGAGTCAGTCCAGTGATAACACCAAATGCATGTTGTCAGTCAAAGTTCTAGTGAGAGAAAATTTACTTGGAGAATTCTATTGGAAGTCTTCCTGGTGTGTGGTTCAACCATCTTTGTATAAGGTCCTCATTCAAGACGCAAATCTTTCTGTGGGAATCTTCTAACTTCACGTCATCTAGGTCATCGGGGTTCTGCTGAAAAAGACAGAACCTATCATAATATGGAAAATGTGCAAGCATATGTAAGATACCTTGTGACTGAGGCCCAAGATGTGAGTTTTATTTCTGAGGACTTACATTAGCAGTGGAATAGTGAGCAAAGCTCTGATCTCCTCCAGCATAAATCCTTTTGACATAACAACCCTCCAGGTCTGCAGTGGAATTTAATGAAAGCGTGACTTTTATGAGCTCCCTTCTGCAGCCGGTTTCTCAGAAATCACTTGAATCGACTTTATATATCCATCCTCACCTGCATCTGTTGAAGCGGTGTATGCCACCCACGGGCCCTTAACAGGGGCAGGGCTTTTCCTGTTAGAAGTGGAACGTGTACCAAGCTGCCCATTACCACCGAGTCCAAATGAGTCCATCTTCCCAGAGGAGGGTGTGAAAGCCAACGTGTGCTGCCTAATAATCACAGATGACATGACACGTTTTTTTTTTTTTTTTTATTACAGTGCCTACGCCCAGATAATGTGTACTTTACAAACACACAGCACATTTTACCTTCCACAGGCAATCTGCGTGACTACATTTCCCATGAGCTCAAACACTTTCCTAGGATTGATTTCATGGTTTGTAGAGTTATGTCCCAGTTGGCCATATCCTCCTGCTCCAAATGTGAAAACACCTCCCTCCTACAAGACAAAATATTATATGAAAACTGGTTATTCTAAACCTTTCAGTAAACGCACTAGTAAATGTAATTAGATAATATTCACTGAGACAAGTCAAACATCAATATATTTAATATTCTCAGCACATCAATGATTTTCTTTCAACATGCTCCCTCCGGTTGATATTATCAGCAGCATGGTTTCTTTTCATGGTTTTGCTGATACACAGTTAAATCTTCCAATTAAACCCACAGACTATTGTACGGTGGGCAGCATAAATTATTTTATAAAAGAAGGCACTGCTGCTCAGAATAGTTGCTCACATGCCCTGGTTTATTTATTGTCGTCAAAGAAATAAGCATAGAACTTAACTTGGTCAGTGCTGCCGTGTGATCTTCTCCACAGGAGACGTAAATCACTCTTTGTGATCTAAGAGACTTGAGCAGAGTAGGAAAATGCCGATCTGAAACGCAAAAAAAAAAAAAGCAGCGTGACAATTAAAAGTGTGGTCTTAAGTGTTTCTAAGCGCCTTGAGGTTTTAGCCACCCACCATTAGTGTCATTGAGTCCCAGCTGACCAAACTTGTTGCGCCCCCAACCAAATACTGCTCCTGAGAGAGTGAGAGCAAAGCTGTGAGCACCGCCGGCTGATATCTGAGCAAAAGGAATGCCCTGAAGAGACTGAATGACTTGGGGTGTAGCAGTGCTCTTTCCACTCGTTCCAAGCCCAAGTTGTCCATACCGATTTTGGCCCCAGGAGAACACTTGGCCTCCTGCATAAAAAGGCAGAAAAAAATAATAAGATAGAGAAAAAAAGTGCATTATGCAGGTATATATTGTTCCTACCTTTTGAAAGTGCATGGCAGTGCCAATACCCGCAGGCTACCTGAGTGATTTGTACATCTGACAAAGTCTTTATGTTTCTAGTATTTAAATGGATAAACAGCATGTTAGACAGAGCACAAAGATTACTGAAATGAAGAAAACTAAAGCTATGAATTTACCTAGGCACACGAATGCATTCTTCAAAGTTATTTAGGCCTAGCTGACCATCAGAGCCCAGACCCCATGAGAAAACCTGCCCTTTGTCATTAACGGCCAGGGTGTGGGACTCTCCGCATGACAGAGCCACTATGATCTGTGCATCCAGGGCCACAACCTGTTCTAATGAGAGACAGAGACATGTGTCTGAGTGTAATCGTAAATCCATTACGTGTTGTGTTAATAAATAACACCAACCTGGTTTCTTCCTGGACTTCTCGTGTCCCAGTTGTCCCAAGTCGTTGCAGCCACAGGTGTACACTGTCCCATCCTCCAGCAGGAAGGCTGTGTTTTTGCGGCCACACCCCACGTCACACACTCTTTTGCCAAGAAAGAAATCACATTTGCGTGGCTCAACCACTATCTCCTCATCAATCCCACCCAAGCCTAGCTGTCCGTAGGAAGCATTTCCCCAGCACAGCATTGTAAGTTAGCGCTCCCTCTTTGGCTGTACACGCCAGCAGGATCTGTGAAAGAGAGACGCCAGCTTACACAGAGCTCATGGACAAATCCATAGTTTAAGTGGCAGCTCACACTTCGGGGGGGATCGCCGTGCACGGCAGCGTTAGCCAAATATCACAAGGGCAGAATAACACTGTGGCCATGAAGGAGATGCGAATGCGCCGCCTGCTTAATTTATGTGTAAAGGATTTCACTGCATATATATATATATAACTCGATCACGCGTAACTGCCATTAACAGTAAATAGATTAACTAAGTAAGCTGCAGTTATTTTGCGGCGACGGCAGAGTTAAATTAGAATAAACAAACACGCTGGCTTCCGGTTTGGACGTCTCCAAAGTAAACCACACTTGAATGAATGTTTTTTTAAACTTACATCTGTGGTCTTTTATTTACCACAAGCTAATTATAAGTATTAAAAAAATAGTTTTGTCGATACTTATTTGAATAAACATTTTTATTGACAGCGGAAGTAGCTATTAATGTTGTCAGCGGGGGGCTGCTCATACAGACAGCTGCCATGCCGTCAGATGCTGGTTCAAAGCCTGGCTGATTACTAATGACTATTGCGACTTGACCAAGTTATTGTGTGGCATAACTTAGATAGCGCTTTAATGTTACAGCTGATAATGATTTAGGAAACGATCGTTGGTGAAAGTGTTTTCTTCTCACGCTGACATTTGATACGACTAGTGTGCCTTCCCACTGCTGTAATGTTAGCAAGCTAATATTAGCCACGGAATAATGTAACGTTAGTAATGATAAGAGTTATTTCAGTAAGGTGATTGCACAGTAAAGCATTAGTGTGGTTCAATCAGTTGGTATTGGTTAAAGCTTTGCGAATGAAGAAAGCACAAGTTACGGCCATGTGCAGCTTTAGCGTTAAGTCATCTAGCAACAGTAACTTAACGGTGCTTACAGATAACGTTAGCAGATCTTACCGAACCCGCCAATTCGTACAGTGCTACTGTTTTCCAGGGTTTATTTCGCCAGCTGCTCCGCCTGTCAGAAACGCACAGGCCAACACATTTTCATGTCTTGGTGTCAAGAGACAACTACAACCCAGCTGCAGGAAATCCTTTCCAATTCCTTTACTCTAGCAGTCTGTCAACAACTGCTCTACGGTGCTGATTAGCACAAGCGTCCAACCAGGTACGACACCCTGAACATCCGGTTTGACTTTTAGAAGTAAAACGTCTCTAGGTTGCGCCTGGCCGGAAAGAACCAAAAAAAATCTATATATAGTCTCAATTTTAAATATTTTACCGCGGTACGGTCATAGTTACTCAGGTACCATATTTAAAATGTTGTGCAGATGTATTTGAGGTAAACCGTAAAAATTGTTGCCTTTATATTGAAGGCGCATAAGTTTAACCGGACGTTGCTTTACGTTTACACTTTTTTACTTCATGTAGTGGAGAAATGTCGGGAAGCATCCGAAATGTTCTAGATGGACGCCTAGACGCGCGCATGCGTACATCTGCGCCTCCGACTGTTCACTTGAACGAAAACTGCAGGTTCCGCCACAATACTGTCAAATACGCCAATAAAAATAATATCAAATGTAAATTCATAATAAAATATAAAAATACGTAGATTTCTTAGACATCAATAGTTTTCATTTTTATTAGCGAACCCTGGGTAAATAGCCCCCATTAACACGTAAAGATTAACAAATAACGTTTGAATAAAACAAACAACAAATTTCATAGCTTAATCTTAAATGTGGATACTACAGTACAGTACTGTTGTATACCATACTACTATGTTTTTTTAATAGATCTTAATTATTTGACTATCTAGAACTTATCTAAGGAGCCCAATTTGTCCATATCAAACCTGTTACTCAGGTCTATTTTCTGACAATGCTGATTAATTTGTCTTGTACATTGTATGTTCATTGTGCAAGTAGTAGTTGTAGTAGTAGTAGTTGTAAGAGTACCCTACTATTGTGGGTTATCCATCAATCCATTCTAAGCAAAAAAGTTTGACATAGTCCCTCCAGCATGTTCTGGATCTTCCAGGTGTTTATTACTATGTTTTAAATTACAGTGTGTATAGAGAAAAATATAACTAAAAACTTAAAACTGAGAACAATTATGTTCTAACTTTAATATCTGTGTGTATCTATTTGTATAAATGACACCAGTAGTTAAAATTTCAAAAATGTTCTTGGTTCAAATGACTTCAAGGGCCAATTGTAACAGCAACAGCCCTTTTACGTAGACATTTGCGTAACAGCATTTCTCTGTTATAGCACGGCCTTTTATTTGTTAGCTACGCTCTTCTTGAAAATGCAGCTTATCCTGTAGCGCTGGTTCTTAACAGGTGTTTTTCACTCGTGACCTAACCTCCATGCCGTGGCGTGACATCTCAGCACGTTGAAAGTCTTTAGGTCATTAACTTACAGACGGCACACAAGGAGGACGGACCAGAGAAATCAACATGCTGTACTTGTTGGCAGTAAGAGAAACATATTTCTACTATACTTTATTTCTACTATACTTTATTTCAGTTTTCTCAGTGAGCGTGTGTCAACTTATCTAATGTAGACTGACCTGTTCATGTTTCTAATGCAGATCATCACCGGCCTTCTTTTTGTCATTATTTGGTTTTCAAAAGGCCTCAAAGAGGTAAGATAACTTTTTTGTTAAACTAAATAATGTATATTCCGATATTTAATTTCTCTGTACAGTATTTGTTCGACAACGTGGCCAGTTGATGACTTTCTAAAACAATTCTTTGTCTTTCGCAGTCCAATAAAGCTAAAAAACAGCTTATTGAGTCTTCTGCCAACAACAAGAAGGTAAGAAATTATCCCAAATGATGATTTTGGTTATTGATAAAATTCGAGATGAAAGATTTTGCTCTAATGTTTCTAACAGAGAGATCTGAGTGACAAGGATGTGAATCTACTAGCCAAGATCCTGTCAGCTGGACTGGTGGATGCAGATCCACACTATCTCAACCATCTGAAAGAATACAGAGACTTGAAGGGAACCTGATCCGATTTTTAGGAACTCCCCAGATGCAAAGTATTACACACAGAACACAGATGTTGCTAGAGTTCTCAATGGATTTAATGGTGACATCAAACCTAGGCTGGTCAGCCTTTCGTATTGGATACAAGACAAGTTTTCCTGTAAACTGTCCAAAAGGTCCAAACTTCACAGGGAAATTCTCACGTCAAGCACGATATTGGTATCAAATATAAATAACCTAAGATGAAATGCCAATGATGCTTAATGTGGCAATGACTGATTCATTTATTGTTAAATTTATAACTCATATGTATCTAATTATTAGTAAACACTCCATATTTAATGTGCTTTATGTTTTAATTTGGAAATAATTAAAATGTAAATATAGACAGAAAGAAATCACAAGGTGCTTTCAGTGAAACCTATTTTATTAGATGTGCTGTAAAAATTAAATGGCACATTCATATCTTTGCATTAAGCATATTCTGCAGCAAATGATATAACCCAGCTACAATAGAAACGACGACAATGTATGAGCCAAGTGGTGCTGGCTGTCACTTTCTCAAAGTCTCTCCTAGAGCAAAGCAGGAAGATAAAGGCAGAGATAAGGAGCCAGTGGACGGGAATTCATTTGTTTGTCTCCAGATGTGTGTTAGTTCGCTTACCCCACACATGGCTGTTGAGCCTGTCCCCTAGTAGGTAGAGTAACGACACCACGGACATGTTTAAAATGAAAAAGCCCACCAGGCTGGAGGTGCTGAGGTGCCCAAGGAGCGGATACACCCAGATTCCAACTGACAGGTATACCCATATAATCCTGCAACATGCAGCAGTCAGATCACTGTGTACGGTCACGCCTTAAAGAATTGTTCTGTGAACTCTTACCCAGTAACAATGATATGATGAAATATTATCACACAGCAGGAATATAATTTGTATCAATAGAAAAGTATGTAAACAGAAATGTGTGTATGACAACGTCTAATCTAATAAAGGCTCAAAAAAGCCTTAAGCTGTGTGGTAAATTCTGTTCCTCCTATGGAGTTATTTCTGTCCATTGCAACAAATGTCAAGTTGACCGTGGTGTCAGGTTGGCCACTAAAACAAATAAACTGCTGCAGCTGAGTAAACATGGACTTTCGATGGACACGTAGGCACTCGCTGGTTGCATAAACAACACAGCTTTAAAGAGTGGGCATTGGGAGATGTTTCTTAGAGTGCTTCGCAGAGGGTCTGCTGCAGACACCCAGCTGACCTTTTTCGACCTCTCAGTTCTTTCTGCAGAAGAACAAGCGGGTGAATTCGGCCACCACCTCTCTCATGATTATTCTGTGATTGTACTATTTCATTCTATGTAATAAATTCATGTGTTAATTTGAGCATAAAAGTTGAGTCTGTGTGAACTCTCTAACAATGTCGGAACATCAAAATACACGACAGAATGGCGTCACGAACACAGGCGTGAGGAGCCTTGTCCAGAACCAACATTTGTCCGGACTGGCCCGGACGCACGACCGTCGTCATCAGTGAAGGTAAATAGCGCTTAAAGCTTTTACGTGACGATTCTCTGTGTTCGGGACAGTGTGAGCAGATGTTGGTAAGATTGGAGAAATCTGATCATTAAATTCTGATTTGGCTGCTCCTAGTAAAGTATCTGTGTGGGAGAGACAAAGAGAGGCGGTGGAGAATTTACCTGTGCTTACTTATACTGCTGTAAATAGCTGCTTTGCATAACCAACTGCTGTGTGTGTATGTGCTATCTTGCGCTTGGGGAAAAAATGACATGGCCTATTGACCTCTAGAAGTTACGTAGGTTAACTTGAGGCAGGCGACGTTTGGGAAATCTAAAGTATGGGCGTTGTAGTCTGCATTCGGATAAAATAAATTTAAGGCTGTGTAAGTTCTGTGTCGACGCTGGAAAATTTGGTCCAGGTATTGAGCGGGGTCACTGAACCATACCTCGTTGAGCGGCTGTTAAATTAAAGGGGAAGACGTACGGTACCGGCGTCGGTAGACAGTGCGGCCTCGGTGCAACGGGTTGTGAAATTCGGTAAATTTGACCTGCTCGATAGAATCGAAATTTATTAGGCACTGTAGGCTTGTGTAATGTATTGGGAATCTACATTAAGCTTGGAGCGGATCAATCCAAGTGTAGAGCTTCCCAAGGTTTGTGAGGCCTGGTAACATAGGGATAACCGGTAAAAGCGCTTTTTGTTTATTGTGTGTTGAACTGCAGTGTGTCGATGTGTCAGTATTGCGCAAGTATAGTTAAGTTGGGGTGAGTATAGGTTTAGTATATGTTAATGCATTTAAGGATAGTGTGATAAGTGCTAAGTTGTTGCGGTGTAATAATAATTAACAGGTGTCGAGGTAATAACATTTGAGTCTGTGGCTGTAAAAAAAAAAAAAAAAAAAAAAAAAAAAAAAAAAAAAAACCTTGAGTGTGTGTTAATAATTGACAGTGTGCGTTCCCTTTTGGTCCTTTGGAGCAGAGAGTGTGTGTGTAACAGGGGAGATAAAGCCTCACTGTTCAGGGTCTGTGTGTGTGTTTGTTTGTTTTTGAACAGTCTGGGGAGAGCCGTGGGGTGAGTGCTGTGTAGATTACACTTTCGAACGTTTTGATCATTCTATCATTTTTGATAATTCTAATATTTTTTTAGTGTCCTGTGTGGACATTGGGGTAATCATTGTTTGAAATAATCTGCATATTTTAGAACGATGTTTCCACACTGTGGTTGGGACTGGTCAAGCAGGTCACAGAGTGTGTGCAGATTGCGGCCTCCTGGTTTGGTTAAAAAAGAAAAAGGGGGGAGGAGTGAATTGGGACTCCAAATTGGGCCTGGAGACGTTAGTTTTGTTCCTCTTCGCGTGTTCACTTCTCATGTGTGTGCGTGTGAATGTGTGTGTGTGTGTGTGAATACTGCCCAGAGCAGGAAGTCAAATAAGTCAACTAAGTAGGATAAAACACCTATAATAAGTCCATTAACATTCATTCCTGGTCGGTCCATTTAAGTATGTCATATACTCTTTTCTCAGGAGATTCAGAAGTATTCGAAGAAATAGAATAAGCGGACGCATAAAGCTACGTCACCCTGGCCAACAGAGGGGACATTTGATCTGACGCAGTGGGTTAAGATCAAATCTGTGAAGTTAGGCCTTAAACGGGAACGAGAAAAGGCAGTGTTGCATTTTATTAGCTGTTTAAAAATGATGGGCAAAAAGACGGCTCAATGTTGTAATAATCAATCTAATCATATCACTATAATTAAGTCTCTTTCAGATGCGTCCCAGATGGATGCAGAAGAAACAAAACCTGGAAGGACAAAGAAGCCAGTTCACCCAGTAGCTGATCTAGAAGGGACAGACAGGGCAGTGGAGAGGGATGAGTTATTAGAACTGCCCGACGTTTATTTAAAAACTGAAAATTTCAATTGGAAATTCCTGCAGTGAAAGTGATCTGCGTGACAGAGCAGGTAGATCACTGTGGGCTGAGTCAGATGAGGAATCAGTGTGTGTGGGTGACGGACGGGTAAATGAGGTTTCTGATGGACTTCCTCTGCTGGTCAAAAGGGCAAAGTGTCAAAATCTGCCCTGGCCTTCAAGACCAGATCAGAAGGATCTGAATGACACTGTGAGACTGTGCAACATGTCAGTAGAACAAATAACTGACCATGTGATTCATGCTGTTGAGCTGCATCAAAAGCAGGCAAAGAAGGCAGTGAAAGAAGCAACACGCCAGCAGCAGCGAAAAGAGGGGGAGAAAAGAGAGACGAGGATGGTGTCTGCTCAACCAGCCAGCGTGCCTCAGACCCCACCTACACCACCAGGCATGGCCACACCTCAGGTGATGTACATTCTACCAGGAGGGTGGACAAGACGACCTCCTATGAGGAGAGGAGGGACTCCTCCAGGCCGAGGAGCAAGACGAGGATGCTGTGGAAAAACTGTGAACTGCTTCCAGTGTGGGAGGTATGGACATGTGCAAAGCCAGTGATGGAACAAGAGTCCACCTGGACGGCCAAGGAAGGCTGAGGCTCAAGCAGGGCCACTGAGACAGTGCAGGCTGTCAGATATGAACTGTGTCAATGGATGTTATCAAAAGCCAAAAAGCCAGAGGCCTCTGAATCTGTGTTCTCACCTTGCTGCACACTTTAGTACTTTGAGACTCAGACAAATATCTAAATTTTTAAAAACAAAATAAATAAGTCGAATTGGTGAAAATAACTCAGTCCTTAAAGCTGCCAAAAGCTTAAAATAAATAAATGAATAAAATAAAATAAAATATTTCAATTTTACAAGGAAAGGGAGAGGTACAGTATGGAGAATATTTCAAAATAAAGTTCAACTTTATTTCAAAATAAAGTTCCCAATTCACTCACTCTACTGTTGAAATGCTTCACCTGATGCTCAGTGGTTGACTGTGTTTTATCCTCCAAGAGGTTTGGCTGTATGTGGGTTTATATGAACTTTCTTTAGTAAGTTAAAATATTTTAGTTGTAGTTTTTATCCACAGTTGTTACAGTATGGTGTCATTAGAGACTCAGATAATCACGGGGGAAATTACAATTAGATGCAGTAGTGATTGTGGGGTTGTTTGTGTTTCTAGGTTTATTGCTTTGTGCAACAGGTTCAACAGGTTGTGTTATGTCTAATGTGTCATCTCTGATAGGTTGTGAGAATGCAGCTTATTTAGTCTGTATGTTAATTTCGTCATAGAGTCACTTAGTGCATGCATTTACAGCACTTCCTGAATTAAATAAGTTTTATCGCAGTGATTCTGTGTTCTTCATCAGGTTAGTCACTAAAGCTCAATCCTTCTTGTTTAGCTGTCAGCTGACATCGAGGGTGTAACCTTGAAGTTTAGATGCTGTATAAGTTTCTTAATTTCACTTAGTTTATTAAGTCCCAGTAAGGATAGATAAGTAAGGGTAAGAAATGATTTTTAGGGGTTGTACTAATGTGCCCATCTTAAGTTAGCGATTCGATTGTCCTAACTTTCTAAATTAGTAATTTGTATAATCACTTGGATGCAGTATGTGTGTATGGGAAGTATGAAAATGAAAATGAATGACAGGAGACTTGTATGTGTGGCGTCTGCTGTGGGACTATTCTTCTATTCTGTTTCTGTTGTGTCTCATCCCAAGTTGGCGAACTTATTCGAAGGAGGCCTGTTGGTTCAAAAGTTGGGGTTCAGTCGGTTCAAATGTTAACTTGGAGTGTAAATAGCTTGCGAATAGGATGATCTCAGCAGGATTCCTAGTGGAGTGAGAGAAAAAGAGATGGTAGCATGGTACAGTATGTGAGGGAGGAAAGGAGGTCAAGGAGTGAAGGAAAGGGAAAGTGTAAATGTTGACAATAGAGAGAGGAAACAGTGCTGTGAACCTTGCATTTCAGGGTGTAGCTTGTAAAAAAAAATATGCAGAACGCATAAAACTAACATTGCATGAAGCTTTGCTTGACAGAATAGTGTTTAATGCATCAACCAGTGACCTACGTTTTTATGTAAAACAGATAATTAACAAACGCAGGAGTGCTGTGTTGTTCCATTGCAGGAAAGAAGAGGTCAAAGAAGATCAAACTCCGGATCACTGATGGGCCCTGAGTGACACTGCTGACTCATTTAGCAGAACAAGGTCACAGGCTAGCCTTTCTAAATTATAGTTCTCAGAGCAAGAGGGCTCTCTCTTAGCTCACGTGCACGATAAAAACCCTGAGCTCATGACAGTGACATGACTGACTGATATATGCTCTACGGACTAACCATGACACATGTCAATAATGTTTATTGTTGTTGATTTTATATAATGAGGGTTTAACCATTTTCATTCTGCATCTCAGTGTGTTGTTGTACACAGGAAGCTCACATTAACAACTTCAACCCTTCTCTTTAGGCGGAGCAGCAGTGGAGAAACTGTGTCAGCATAAACACCTCGCTTAAACTGATTTTCTTGCCTAACCGAACCGATTTCTCTCCTACCCCTAACCTCTGTCCACAGGTTACTTCAGTATCAGAAGAGGGTCTTCTATCTTCTGACCTGCTACAAATTGGTTATTTTATATTCTCGCATTTTCTGATTTCTACACGACGGCCTGGGACAAAAAGTAAGCCATATGTTCTATTCACTCTAACCCTAGCTCTGTAGGATGGTTTATGCTGCACTATGGTGCAGAGCTTTCTGCCTCTCAGCTATCAGCTCTCAGGTCAAGCTGGAGCACCAGTCTGAGGGGGACAGAGGATGACGCAGCAGAGGAGTGCTGAAGCCCTGGACAGTCTGGAAGCGAGTGACTTGGTGTGCTTCCCAGGACAACGCAGAGGGTGCAGTGCCACAACTTCCAGAACAACCATGATGGAAGGAGCCACTGGAGCCGAAGGAGCCGATGGAGAGTCCAATTAAACCAATTCCAGCTAGACCAAGACTTCTCACCCACCTAATATTGTGGGGCTGCGCGGACCAACACATCTATAGGAGGCGGAACGACGTGGCAGCACAGACCTTCAAGACTGACTGTTGCTGCGTGTGAGGATCACCTGTTGGAGCTGAAAGAAGAGCCTAGGCAAAAAGAGACGTCCTAGGCAGAGGACGAGCTGGAGCTGAAGTTGAAACCTGGGGATCCGGTGTATATCAAGGGGTTTTAGGAGAACGTGGGACCATGCCCGACAAGAAGGTCCCAACATGTTGGTCAAGACGACCTCAAGAGAAGTTCAAGTTAAAGGCTCTCCCACCTGGTATCATCTGAACCACTGTGTTAAAGTATCAGAGGGGGAAATGGGGAACCCTAAGATTGATGTTTAGTAAAAATGGTCCAAGTGTGTTTGTAAACTTGTCAGTAATTTGTTTTTGTGTTTATTTTTAGAGGCAGGTACCGGATTCACCTGTGAAATGTTCGGAGGTCATCAAGCTGGCTGCCCTGAAAAGTCCTGTATTAGCAGTAGGATAAATTTGGCTATTTTAAGTGATTTATGTGTCCACATTGCTAAGGTTAAACGACACTTAAAATGGGTTGGGACCTTGCTAGTGCTTATCACTGGTTTAAGGCAGTAAAGTAAATTGGGCTTAGCTTTAATGGACATTTGTCTGTCCATTGAGGGGGAAAGTTTGTGGTAAATTCTGTTCCTCCTATGGAGTTATTTCTGTCCATTGCAACAAATGTCAAGTTGACCGTGGTGTCAGGTTGGCCACTAAAACAAATAAACTGCTGCAGCTGAGTAAACATGGACTTTCGATGGACACGTAGGCACTCGCTGGTTGCATAAACAACACAGCTTTAAAGAGTGGGCATTGGGAGATGTTTCTTAGAGTGCTTCGCAGAGGGTCTGCTGCAGACACCCAGCTGACCTTTTTCGACCTCTCAGTTCTTTCTGCAGAAGAACAAGCGGGTGAATTCGGCCACCACCTCTCTCATGATTATTCTGTGATTGTACTATTTCATTCTATGTAATAAATTCATGTGTTAATTTGAGCATAAAAGTTGAGTCTGTGTGAACTCTCTAACAATGTCGGAACATCAAAATACACGACAGCTGTTTCCTTTGTAATCTGATACCAGCTCTGCAGGAGACTAGTGGGAACAGTACTGTGCTTCACTCAGATATACTTCAACCAATGTTTTAAAATGAAGTTGAATGGCACATGAATGTTTAAAGAGACTGCATTATAGTTAAATAGTGTACAATCCAGTGTCATTTACCAGGATAAGTAAGCCGAGCCCACGGTTCCCAGCACGGCCAGTGCCTGTTTGGTCTGGGGATAGACATGAGGCTGCACCAGCACCTCTCCCAGTAGAACAGGTAGCACAACCGTATGCTGGGAAAGTCCAGGGAGAGATCATTATGTGTGAGGCTCTGAAATCATCACATTCTGACGTCAACATCAGCCAAATGTACAAACCATAGAATGATTCATCCAAGGAGGGAAGAAGGAATCAATAGTAGCTGGGTAGACCAGTTCCCTGTCGTAGGCGAAGACGGTCCAGAAGAACAGAACAACAAACTAAACAGACGAAGAAGAGTTCATGTGGAGAATATTGAGTTGAGATTTGGTAATAAAACATAGGGTGTTTCTCACCGTGCCAACAGGGAAGGCAAAAACAGCAAAGAGGAAGTCTTTCCATCTGTTTACAGCACTTTGAGACTTGCTTCCAGGCTGTAGGTCATTTACTGCAGCCAGTCCGAAAAACGACATCTGCAGCAACTGGAAAATGAGATTAAATGACAACATTATTGTTTTCCATTCTCCAGAAAAGGTCAAATATACGTGGTGTAGTGTAATGGACTCACCAGATTCAAAAAGGTGAGGTACTTCCATGGTCCTCCATAAACAAAGATGCCGGGTGGTAGCTCCTCTCCCCCCTTAGCAGCAAGACTCCTAACAACAAAGGCGTAGCCGCTGAAGGCCGTGATGTGGTACACGCTCCTCAGCACCGGAGCCATTCAGCTGAGTGGAACAGTGACTCTGCAGCATGCGAGGCTCCCTTTGCATGAGGGAACTGAGGCGGTGAACCTTCTTGAAGATCAGCGTGGTTCACTGTGACCACAGGCTCCCTGTTGCATATAAAGGGTCGGGGGGTCATTCTTTCGTAACCGCGGCAATGTAGCATGTGATCGGTGCCAACGTCACGTTAAGCAGGAGCTTAATGGGTATTTGAGTGTTTTGTAAGAGAATCAAGTTAAATAAGTAACAACTGGTTCTGATGGACGCAACGTCATCACAGAGGTTTGACTAACACAACCTAGTGAAGTATTTAATTACATTAGCTGAATTTATTATTCAGTTAATTAAGATGGACAATCAAACTATACCCACACGCCACAATGTACTGTAGCATATGTGCTTTAAAGTGCACTAAATTGTTTGTCCTGTACGTGGAGCCAGAGGAAGGGTTTAACCAAGACACTGGTGACATGTTGAGACCACGTCATTGTGTAATTCCTATTATAAAACCATATTAGTCATGATTAGTATGTATAGTGTTGTATTATGACTAAACATTTTATTTATAACACGGCAGACTTGACTTGACTAACGGAGCTGGTTTAGCTGCTCATCGTATCCTTCTGCAGCCACACAACAGACATTAAAACAGACTTTTATGGAATTTTATTTACAAAAAGCAAAGGTTGCTGAATACAGGTGTCACAGATCTGTCATGTTTAACTGTAAGAGCACAATTTTACTTGTGTCGATTCTGTGCAGGTTCCCCGTTTCTTGCGCTTTGCATTAAAACAATAGTGCTGAAGTTTTCAATGACGTACATGACGTGCTGTATGTTCGTATCATGTAGTTCACGTGTACAGTTTAAAGTCCTACAGGTCGATGCAGCAGAAACAACAAAGAGAGGAATTAGACAGTGACATTACAGTTAAAATCTCAGCTTTGTTCATCATTTCTCCTTCCTGTTTGTTTACAGGGAATAAAAGCTGCAGCTTATTTACACCAGAACAGCCGTCAAATGTTTGTTTTACGAATGCACGTCATCACCAAACATTCTCAACACAATTGAAAACACTACATCACTAACTACAGCAACAGCTTCACAACCTCTGACTACTTCCTATCATCTGCTACACCGACGTTGTGTTTAGCCTCCAACCACGCTACGTTAAGACTGTCAGTGCTGGGAAACAGGCAGCACTGGCCTCAGAACCAATCTGTTGCAAACATTGCACTTTACCCATGTGGTAAAAATATATATTTGGTCACACAGAGTCAGTTTATGTGCTGGTCACATGGCAGCACGTTTTTGACGGTGAAGAAGCCCTTGGTCGATCTTCTTATTTTTGTTCTGTTTCCATGGCTTGAGGAGGAAGTAACTGTTTTACATACATTGTGTCCATTGTTTACTTATTTCTATGCTTCACACATTTTTATTACACATCAATCACAGTAATGATGCCATCCATGACACAAGCCTCTTCCTGTAATCAGACCTCAAAGCGGCTGTAGACTCTCCTCTCTTTCCTCATACACTGGATCCTCTCCAGCACCTTCTCCCGATCCTGCGGTGACTTCTGCTGCCCTCTTCCCGGTGCCTTGAAGCCTCTGGCGTTCTCTCTCTTAGCGTTCTTGTCAGCCTCGTCCTCCTTCTCGTCGTCGGTGACGGGGGCATCTTTGGTGGCCTCGCCCCGGCTTTGGCTGTTGGCGGAAATCTGCTCCAGCAGGAGCTTCGTGTCGTCTCTGAGGTTGCTGCTGGAGAGCACGTTGGCCGTTGACGAGTGGTAGCGAGACTGGCTGGTTTTTGGCTGCTTGGACTGTGGCGATACAGGAGCGGCTTCCTCCGATGTGATCTCGGCTGGCTCTTTGATTTTCTTGCTGCCGATGGCGTCCTGCGTGATCATTTTGTTGAGCTCGTTCGTTGCCGCGGTTTCCTCCGCTCCTTTCTCTCCGGGGTCAGGAAGTAGAGTTTCTTCTTCTCTTATCTCACTCTGGTTGACTACAGCACCATCTTCAGCAGGCGGCTCCGCTGGCTGGCTTAGAGGAGGTTTGGTGTCAGGGGTTTGGCAGAGCTCATCAGGCTGCGTTGGGACCTTTGATGGCTGAGTTCCAGTTTCATCTAACTCCATTGTATCCTGGTTGAGGGGTGGGTTTGTGTCCAATGAGCTGTGTTCCACAGAGACGCTGATGTCTGTGTTTTCAGACCCAGGTGACAAAACTCGTGCAGCTGACTCAGCTGGTGAAGAACAGGGAACTGCTTCAGCAGGAGGGGTGTCAGTGTCTGTCAGGTCAGGTTCACAGGGAGGGGCTGCTTGTGTTTGTGCATCTGCTGGAGATGCAGTTGTGTCTGACTGGGAGGCATCAGGAATCACATCCGGATCCTTCCTTTCCTCTGCTTGACATGTAGACTGCTCAGTCTGAGGGTCTGGTTGGTCTAGTGTGGATTTTATACACTCGTTTTGAATACTGGGCAAATCAGGTAAATTTGGCAAAGGCACTGATGATATAAGGGAAGGAGGCAATGTATCAGCTTTATCCTCCGATGGTCCAGGAACCGGAGACTCATCCGCACCAGCCTTCTCACCAGAGTCTTCTGATGTAATCAAATCCTTTTCTGACAATGTAAAAGTCTCAGATTCTCCAGTGGTGGTCGTTATAGTGGACTGTGATGAGGATGTGTTCGCCTCGGAACCAGCAGCACTTGTATCATGACAAACACCAGATTCCAAATGTTTAAAGTTCACAGTCTGGAGTTCTGAAGAGGTCACAGATGATGCCCCTCCACAAACAGGTCCTGGGGGAACTTCAGTACACTCAGATTGTGCAGATGTGCGTGGACTTTCCTCGTCTGATTTCAGGGCTTCCTGTTGTAAGGTGCTGTCAGCCTCCTGTGTGTTATCAGAGCTCAAAGGCACCGCGACAGAGGTTGAGGGTGAACTGCACTCTACTGGGGGAACATTAGATAATACTGACTCTGGTGGAATGTTAAGAAAATCAGAGCTAGAAGACGGGAGACTGGGACTAACAGTTGGCAGGATGGGATCAGAGGAACTTTGGACATCACTTGGGTCGGAACAGGCAAGTTCTGATCCAGTGTGTTGCTCAGATGAAACACTCTCTGACTGGACTGACTGGGGTCTTTGCGTTTCAGCATCCAATTCAGCCGATGCAGAAGCGGACGGGGCCTCAGCTGAACTGGGAGTGAGTGAAGTGGAATCTTTGGAGGGAGAATCAGGGCTCGGTATCTCACTTTCATCACTACCTTGAACAAGGGAGGGATCACTAACAGCTGTGGCCTCTGAAGGTGTATCGGGATGACTGCTCTCCTTCACCGCCTTCGACAGCATCGGTTCTTGAGGATGTTCTTCTTGAGGGGGTTCGACTTGTGCAGATTCTACATCTGTAAAAACAGCCAGAGATGCTGATTGGCTGAGTTCTTCTGTCTGGTTTGAATGACTTGTATCCCTAGCTTCGCTGCTTTGGGAGGCACCAGGTTCGCTTCTATTGGAGCTGTTACTGATGTCCCTGATTAACTCACACGCTCCTACAGATGCTGTTTTTCCAGCAACCATTTCAGGGGCATTTTTGTCTACCAAAGTGTCACATGATAAAGGCTTAGTCATGTTTTCTGAGGCTTCTTTCAGCTTGGGCTCCTCTGTTTTATTAGCCGTGCCGGTTGCCAGATCAGCTGGTGGGGTCAACACAGCTTGCCCTTTGATCGTTCCAGCTTCTGCCATCTTGGCCCCAGTCACCCTTTCTGAGGTTTCCTCTGCTCCAGGCTCCTTCGTTTTAACAGTGGGACTTTGCTTTGTATCATTTGACGGTTTCACTGATTGGTCGTGTTCTTTTTTAGCTTCTGCAGCTTTGGCGGCTTTCCGCTTTGCAGCCAGTTCCTTGAAGAACATAAGCCTTACATCAGGATCACTCATGTCTACATACATTGGAGTTGTAAAGGGGGACTCGAGTGGTTGCGCTGGGGCATTCATTTTGGGCAGCTCTGCTGTACTCGGCTTGGACTGAGGTGCTGGAGGTTTTACTGTCTCCTGTGCCTCACTCTTTTCTGGGAGATCCTTTACATTTTCTTCTTTTGAAGGGTCTATATCATCTGATTTACTGACTGCATCACCTGGCTTCGATGTTTCTGATGCCACGTTATCAGAAGCAGGTGACTTCTCAAAGCGCCTCCATTCTCTCGTAGCAGGCCTCCTCTGTCCCAACACCTGCAAAACAAAAGGGGTGTTTTTCTGCTCTTCCTCATTCTTCTCACCGCCTTCATCCTGCTGGCCAGCAGCCGTTTTGGCGTCTTGAGAATGCTGCTGGTCGAGAGAGTTGAATATGAGCGAGGATCTCAACCTGGAGTTCCTCGGCGTTGCGGGATTATATTGCCTACGGAACGTCTCCTCCCTCCGCAGAACGGATGACTTCGGTTCTCTTTGCTCTTTTTGTTCTGCCTCCTCGGCCTTTTCTGCCTCGTGCGTGGACGACGATTCTGAAGGCATCGGCGTTGACTTCCTTTCTGCCACCACTGGAGCAGATTCCTCAGGCAATTTCTTTGGCTGCTCTCGAAGAGGGATTTTGGCATAGCCTGGGATCTGACTTGCTCTGGGCAATGTATGAACTTTAAATTCCCTGACATTAGGGATTTTAGGAAATGATAAATCTGGGGCTGGTGCTATTTGTTGCACAGGTTGAGCGGGCTCTTCAGGAGGCTCTGGTGCCTGAGGTGTTGCTGACAGGTCTTCATCTTCTGGATTATCATATGTACTGAGATATGAGGAAATCCTCCAGTTTCTTAGCCCACGTTTTACCATAGGATTTTTGCGGTCAACAATAGCTTCCGGGAAAAATTGTTTCTCATCGGTTGTGTTTGAGTGTGTGGGAGAGGTCTGACAGGTGTACGGCTGACCTAAACTCAGTCTTCTGGGATGAGATGAACTAAATGGTAAATCTCCTGCTGGGTGTAATTTATCTGAGCTTTGCTCAAAGTCTGCATTTCTGGTAGATGATAAATAGTTCATCACGTGGTCAAAGTTATGAGGCGGCTGCATCTCTTGTGGCTCAAAGTAGGTATCCACACAAGGATAGTCTGGGTTCCAGAACTTTTCACCACCACTGTAATCAGCCTCTGGTCCCGCTCCAGGGCCTTGATAAAGCTGCTGTCCCCTGGGAACCTGCCACCTCTGGCTCTCAGGCTCAGGGACCCCCTGTTGGAAAGGGTACGGGAACCTACCCTGGCCACCCCCATATCGTTTGAATGCAGGATTTTCAGTCGAGGGTATTCTGGGGGGCCCCTGGTCAAATAATGGATCCATATGTGGCTGGGAGGGAAACCTACTGTACATATCTGAAGCGCCTTTAGGTGGCATCATTCTCCAATCTACGTCCATTCGTTCGTCGTATGAATGTCTCGGCCATTCGTCTGGATGACCAGCATCTGGAAACCTCCTGGAATCTTTGTATAGCGGTGCTCTATCATTTGGGAACTGCTGTTTCTTCTGTTGTGAAAGGTTAAACTCTTCCATCGCCAGGAGCACATTTTCAACGATCAGTGGCTTGGACTGAGCGAACAGAATTCGAAACTCTTCATCAAACGTTGATACGAGCTGTCCGAGAAAAAGGTGCGCCATGGAGCGATGGAGCTTCTCGTACGACCACATGAAACTGAACGGAGACAGCGTACGTGGAGTTAAAAGAAATATAGATTCTACACGGGAGTGTTTTCTAAAAGTTCAAACCAGGCTCACCTGTAGTTTCCACTCAGCACAGCCCTGCAGTCCGTCATCAAGAAGCGGTTCATCATCTGACCTTTGAAGGATTTCCCTGAGCGGCACTGATACGTGATGCCAGACACTGTCCTCACACGTAAAAACTGCAAGACACACGTGAAACCATCAGCACTGAGCAGTAGTAGTAGTGGAGCAAAACTGCAAATACAATTCAAGACACAGCAGGTGGCAGCATTGTTTAAACACTACTGGTTTCAACAGGTAGGGGGAAAATGGATGCACTTCATGTTTTCTACTAGACTCCTTTGTGCTTAGTGGGATTTCTACCAACAATAAAGTAGTTCTTATGTCTGTTTTTACTGCATATTGTACATTAGCCAGAGATGCCCAAATGGACAAATTTGATATGAGCCCTGCCATAAACACAAACAAAGCATATGTTGGGTAACCACAAACATTTAACACAGGACACTGTATGACATGTAAGGTCTAAGAAAGAAGTTCACCACCACCAGCACCTGTACTTTATACAGGTTCCCCAACAGGTTTGTTGAAATGCAACAGCGCCACTGAAGGATACAATCTGCAATATTCTATACTGATTTTACTGTAAACAAGACCAGACCAAAGGTGAGCATGTTTGGAAATGTCTTCTGATACTGTTACTCAATCCTGACAGTGAATATGTAAAAGAGAAAACGATGCATGTGTGACTGGTTTCAAAACACCTAATTAATGTGTCCCTGTGCAGAAGTTGCTGGAGTTCAATCAATCAAAAATCAGTACGCTTCATATCAAGATCTAGACACACGTGTATTAGTGGTTTTGATTATTTACAGACAAGGTTTCTACTCACTGGAACATTCTGTAGATCGACCCGGCAGTTCAACATCATGTTGACGAAGTGATGAGCGTTCTGCTCGTCTAGAAGAATGTAGACGGCAACGTTTCTCCTGGCAGCATTGAGGATATCAGCAAACATGTCAACATCAGTAAACACGTCCATTACTACAGCGATCACCTACGGAGATAAAAAAAAAGAACATGAACACAAATAGTGTGAAAGCAAAACTTTGACCGTGAATGCATTTCTTGGTTGAGAAAGCGAAAGACGTACCTGCTGAGCATTCTTAACAAGTCGTCGGGCCTGATCCTTGATACTGGGCATGTCAGGCTCGGGGGGGTTGACCAGAGTGGTGACCTCTGTAGGTCCGATAAAATGGTGCTGATGAGGCCAGCCGAGGTCCAAGTCCGGCGCGTCCTGGTCCGAGTGAATCGGCCAGTAGGTGTCCGAGGAGCCATCCCCCCCAGTGTCCAGAAAACGTTCAGGGTGCTCGGGGTGAATGCTCGGCTGCGGGCTCTGGAGAGACTGCTGAATGTGCCGGATCTCAGACGTGGACAGGAAGTCCACCACATCTGCCGTCTGGAGAAAATTATAGTATCCCTCCAAGTCGCTCTCCACCAGCGCGTCGACGGCCAAGCGGTACTCTTCACGATAGTGGGGAGGGAGGTAGTGGGGGTCCATGGGGTTTTCCCCGGAAGAGGAACACTGGGAGCGACGCGCCATCCTGATGTCTGGAACACAGTCAATACATTTTGTTGCATCAGCAAATACGTACTTTTATTTCAAAAAGTCTCGAGAGTTTGTGAGTACAAACTGGACTCTAAAACCCGTAGTGGCGGTTTATCAATATTTTCTCGGAGATCCAGCAATTACGGCGGGAGACAATAATCACGCGCTGTTATTCAAACATTAATAACGAAGGTAACGAATAGACATAATACAACCGCAGACTCTAGTGTCAACAGATCAAGTGACTAGTCAGGTGCAGCTGCCTGCTCTATTATACAATAGTCACGTTCAGAGCTTTGAAAATCAGTTTGGCCAGATGTAGGCTGCTTTGCATACTTCTCCAGAACTGTTGTACACACCAGTAGTAGAAATACTTTATGATTCTAACCATGTTGGGTCAAACCCCGCCGTGCAGGTGGTTCAGTCGGTCCAGAGGCCACAGAGATGAGACCCCTGGTTTCAACAGTCCACTCGTAAAGGCGCACACGATGAACGGGGGAAGCTGGAATCTAACCACAGGGTGCACGATCATGGGCGTGGCTCCTCCCTCTGGTCAACAACACAATCCTCCATTTGCAAGTTCATGTGTATGTCACATATTCTGGAAAAAATGAAACTAAAGGCTCCCGACGACGCGAGACAAAACACAAAGTGTTACAAAAACAGCGCCCGAGCCAATAATCCGCCGCTGCTACCGGTGCGTAAAAAGGCCAAAGTCGGATCCACGAACGAAGTTTTTCCGTCTCCCCGCGGGACACAGCTGTCAAACGCCGTGCTGCCGCCGTGGCGGCTCTGGTGACTGTGGTTACCGGTGTGTTACCGACCGTCAGAGAAACTTTGTGACCCTCCGCCGTCCGCTCAGGCCTGACGTCTCGCCCCACTCACCCGCTCGCCGCGCTCTCGTCAAGCTTCCCGTCGGTTCAACTTCACGCCGCTCATGTTTCGCTCCACGGACGCGTCGCGCCTCGACTCAGCTCCAGGTGGGACTCATCGAAGGCTTTCTCTTGCATCGTCTTCCCCCCTCTTCACCCCGCTAAACCAGTTTACTGTCACGCTTGAGGCATGTTGGCGAGAATGTGAGACCGAGCGCGCGCGCGCACACGCACACGCTGACGGAGAGCTCGCTCCGCCTCCACGGCGGCTCCACGGCCGCAGTCCCGTCGTGGGTCCGATGAACTCTGCTCACGTGTTATCTGTCAGCTGAAACTCCCGCTGGACGACGGCTGCTTCGTTCCCCTCTGAGCAAACTGATGCTTTTTATTTAAATAAAGAGCGAGGTGAATGTAGCGCTACCATCATAAGAACTGATCCCACGTCTTCATCAAGCCCCATGGAAAGTATTATAATTATTATTATATAATATATGGCTTAAGTGATGGTTACTAAGTCATTTACTCCTCTTTCGTTGATCAGTCATTGCCTGTTAAACAGACACACCTACGTTGTTACCTACACGGTCACACTATACAGCAGCCTGACTGTAGCTCCTCCTGACACTGAACTCCGGCACCTTCTATGGAAGCTTCTATCTTCACGCGCCCGTTCAAGGATTACTGTGTGACAGTTTAATTACTTAATTGCGTATTTATTTGAGAAGTATAACTCTTAAAAGGTTTGGTAGTAATGAAATTAGGAGGTCCAGCACGTGTTGCCTCTTGATTTGGTATTTAATCACTCTCAAGGTGGGGCTGAAACTTCAGCCACAGAAATAAATCAGTGGAGCTTAGCTTTCAGTCATCTTTATCACGTTGCATTCAAATCTACTGAAGTTAAATGGAATTACCAAAAAGTGAAAGAACAGCATTTTAGAATGGAACAGATACTGTATGAGTCAGTCAGTTCACCATGACAAGCTACTTGCTTGGAAGAAATGTTGCACTGGCAACAAAGAAAACCACTTGATGGCTTAACCTCTTAATGTGACAAGGATGTCAATAATCAATAGGCACAAAGGGTGAGGATGATTATTATAAACTACCCTGACTACTTCACAGTAAAGGAAACAATAGGCAGATCATCACACGGCGACTGGGCCCAGAAGTTTAAAGCCTGGGGGAATGCGGAGCTTCTCCTGCCAACATTCATTCCTTTATTTGTTTCACCGCTCATTAACAAATCTTCCTGCACCAGCTACAGTAATTGGCACAGAGCGAGCACTTGCCTCCCAGGACAGGCTGTTGTACGGCTTGTGTTGTGTGGTTTAGTGAGAGCGCTTGTGTGGAAATCAAGAAGCTGGAGCGGAGCCAGGCAGGATTCCGGGAGAGGTCCACGGAGCCAGTGTTTAGTTAAACCTTGAAAGGAGAATTGACTTGACTTCGAGGGTTGCTTCACGCCGGGGCCTCAAACAGCCTCGTCAGGATAAATGCAGATGCCTCTAAAAGTAAAGGAAGTGATGCAATGTAGTCGCTGAAGTGAAGACTTTATAACAAACCCTCATTGTTTCCCGCAGGATCCACCCAAAGCACACAGAGGAGCAGTCGGAGTGGAAGCATCGAGATGAATGATAGTTGCTACGCCACAAACTATTCAGCGCCTCTGCCCTCTCAACCCCGTCGCTCTCAGAACAACACGTATTTGCCCTCCTGCCTCTCGGTCCAGTGAGTGACAGCTCGGGTTATGCAACGATAAACCTCAGCGAACAATCAATCAGAGCTAGATCTGCCCCCCCTTCATGAAGTATCTCTGGAGACTCGTTGATATGATTTATGCAGATACACTATGTTGTAATTACAATATGTGTTGTTGTTTAAAAAAGACAAAGAGACATTATCTCCCGTGGTAGATGAGCAGTATGGGCCAGAGTAGATATAACTGACAGCTCTCTGGCTTTTTGGGTTAGTTTGATTTATTCATCGAACATTTATAGTGTGTCACATATACAGGATTCAGATATCGATGGGGCTGATTTCTGCAAACAGAGGCAGAAGTGAAAGTGGCTTCAATAACGTTTGATAGGATAAGATATGCAGTATAATAGGATATGGTATGATAGGATAGAATATAGCAGATCAAAGCAGATTGTGACAAAAGCGATAAACCACAGAACTACAAAGTTAGAGTGGAGCACAGAGCTTCAATCAGAGGGTGGGGTTGGACAGGCCTGTATGAATGCGGGCGCTCGCACACACCTACAGTAAACCATACATATAGTTTGCTTTGGTTGAGATTTAAATACCTTGGCTTTCATTGGGTGGAGAACAAAGAATTGGTACAAATATTCAGGGCCTATTGACTCTGGTGGTTTTCTGACCTTTTCACTGTGAACTTCAGTATGTTTCTAGTTCAACATGCTGAACATTAGTACAGTAGCATTGTCAATATTAGTGTCTAATGTCTAATCTAGGGCAGTGGTCCTCAACGGGTCTGGCTTTGGAACCCACCATCACCCCTTTATAACAAGCTGTGACCCCAATCAAGGAAACTGCGAAAATGCATTTAATCACAAGGAAAATGCATTTAATCACAAATCTGTTGGTGTTTTCACATAAAATACAATTGACTGAAATTATGTAGATTTTAAAAATTCAGTTTTTCAAAGTAGTAGTTTTTAGGGAGTCATACTTGCATTTTGCTATGTTCAGTTAGCATATGTGCATTCTCTTCTATGGCCAAACAGGGCCAGTTAGCATTACAGGGCATAATCGTCACCTACTGTTGAGGAGTGTAAAAAGACGGCACAAAAAAGCCTGGCAAAGGCCAGCAACCCACTGAAAGCTGACTGGCGACAGACCTTTGGGTCCCGACCCACCAGTTGAGAGTCACTGCTCTAGAATCCAGAGCTGACTATACTGGTGACTATACTGGAAGAGTAGTAGAAGAACAAAGTAAAATTCTGCAGTTTTATGACATCCCTTTATTTATATACAGTGCTGTAGCAACACACAGTTTCTGTTTATACAGTGGGTCTGTGTTGCTTATAGTAACAGAAGAGGAAGAGGATGAGGGAAAGGAAGGACAACACAGCTCATTATTTAATAGGGTGGCAGTTATAACAGTTGGTTAGCTGGTTTCATGGTGGTGGTGGTAGTGTAACAATTGGAGAAAGCAGCTGACATGAATATACAGGTGAGACAAAATCAGAGAAAAAGAGGACATCTGGTTTAGTCGTTGGCTCCTGACAGTAGTTGTGTGTTCGCTTTGTGTGTCTGTCGTGTCCAAAGGGTTTACACCAAAATGAAGATTCCTTCATTGTTGAAATCCTTGCAGATCCATGAGGGCTTTCTGTTTAATATACGTACATGTTTGTCTTCTTCAAGTGTGCGCTCACCCACATTAACATGCATGCTTGTGTGTGCCTGTCGCTGCATGTGGCAGGTCGCTGCACGAGTGGCAGCGCTTCGGAACGTGAGCGCAGCACAAAAAGCAAAATGAGTCTTTTAGCGACTGATAACCAGGACTGAAGCGTTGGTAAAGACAATGTTTTAAATCATCCTTTGACAGAGCAAATTTACACAAACTACAATAGCTGCCCACAATGACGTCACAGCTGCTGCCTGGCAAAATAACAACGGGTAAAAACAAACAGTGAGCGGCGACTGTGCTTTACGTTTCACTTGTTGTCCTGCTCACATCAACTTTCCTTCAACTGGTGAACTGTTTAAAGCCCTATTGTACTGTATCCTGGAGGACATCCTGCCACTGTGTTTTACCTTGGAATGTCCTGCACATGTCCTACGACAGACATCATATCCTCCAAATACATCTTGGATGCAAAGACACAACAATGGCTTTTCCATAGTCTAAAGGGTGAGAGGATGTAACGTCAACTATATATTGTAGCACACATCTGGAATCAGTATTAGGAAAGTCATATATAGTACAATGATGTCACTGCATGCACTCTGGGTGAACTGGTTTATCTGCAGTTAGAGCCTGCAGGTGAACAGAATGACATTAAAATGCAACAAGCAGAACTGATTGTGACAATCAGTGCCATTTCATTTCTGCTACTTGTTTGTCACTGTCCAGCTGTTCACACATCTCTATGCACGGTTTCCTTTTGTGCTCCGTATCTGGTTGTGTTGTCACAAACCAGCACAACAAGTTACTGTGTTTCAGACATACTTGTGGTTTTGTGTCTGCATTGTCTCTCAGATGGAAATATTAAAGTGTGTACACTATCAGTGTAGGTTTACAGACTGGTAGAAGTTACAGGACATAGTTCAGGTCGCACTGTGATAAAAGGCTGTGTATGTGCAGCGCCACTCCCTGGACAGCCTACTTACAGCATTTTATTCTGTTGACATCATCTTGCCTGAGGGTCACATAGAAACATAACTTTAGACCCTACTGTCACAATCACAGAGAATGACTTAGTTTTCAAAATAAAACATCCCCATAAAAGAATACTGAGTAAATTTGTATATTTGGAGATTTTGGCTCTGCTACTTAGAATTCCCTAGGAAGATATGTGGCTCAGTCAGGTATGTGGACACACGTTTGATCTAGCCAACTATGCGCACAGTTGAAGATTATGAATCCTTCCATGTGGAAGAAAGACAAAAACAAAGCTTATTCTTGGCATATGATTTTTTCTTTCCTGACAATCATTAAAAAGAGTTTAAAATAGTAAATGCAGGACTTATGCAGGAATATTTTTTATATTACTCTAATACATTTTCTTAAAGTATACCACAAACGGTAATAACAACAGGCACTTATTTTTTTATCTACTTGGTGTTATTTATGAGACAATGCACACTAAAAGAAAAGTATAGCCATTGTTGTTCAAGAACAGTAATAATTAAACATTTTTTGTTATAGATTACATGAACAGAGCTATAAGATGCATGCGAAAACTATTATCCTGGAAATACTTAGTTTTGATAGTGGGAAATGTGATTCGTGAGGTGATCGTTAAGAGGCGCTGTGGAAACTTTTAAAGCTGGAAAGTTACAAATATTTGCCAACGAAGAAGACCTCCAACAAATGACAGTGGACCTCTTCATATTTCCGGCGGTAAGCCACGCCCCCATGTTTTCTCCCCGCGTTTCTTATGAGAGGTTGATGTGCCATGTATGAATTCTAATATATAAGCAATAGTTCGCTATAAGAATATTCACAAAGTCAACCAGCAGCGTTGTGAACATGGCGGCAGTGATCAGGAGGCTCGACGAGACTGTTGTCAACCGTATTGCTGCGGGAGAAGTCATCCAGCGTCCTGCCAACGCTGTCAAAGAGATGATTGAAAACTGGTAACGAGCTTAACTAACGCTAATACATATTAGCTTCAGTTACTAATAACGTGAGCTAAGCGGCTAGTTGCTCAAATAAACAACAGTAACGACCATTGTTTGCTATAAGCCCGGAATCGTTTAATACCTGTATTATAATGTTAACGTCTCAAAAAACAACTGATAATTAATTTTAAATGTAATGACTGCACAATAACTACAAATTGTATTAACATGTTTACAGTTTGGATGCAAAGTCCTCCAACATCCAGGTGACAGTGAAAGACGGCGGACTAAAACTCCTTCAGATTCAGGATAATGGCACTGGTATTCGGGTAAGCTGACGGGGGCGTCCACGTGCCTCAACCTTTATATATGTCTATTTTCAAATGTGGAATATAACTACCTTACTTAGAAAGAAGATATGGAAATCGTCTGTGAGCGTTTTACCACCAGTAAACTTAAGACCTTTGAGGACCTCTCGTCTATTTCAACCTATGGATTCAGAGGAGAGGTGAGTGACCTGGAAAAATATTGAAAGCTCATATTTAATGTAGACTTGCATTTTGTTCGTTCTCTGTTGTTGTTTGCAGGCTCTTGCTAGTGTAAGCCATGTTGCACATGTGACCATCACAACTAAGACAGCTGATGCCAAGTGTGCCTACAGGTGATATAACATTCTACATTATACCTCATCGCCTTGAACACGTCACAGTTCTTTACAGATAAGTTTCTTTTATTGTGTTCTACAGAGCCAGCTACAGCGATGGAAAATTAAAAGCCCCCCCCAAACCATGTGCTGGCAACCAGGGAACACAGATTCTTGTATGTTTATTGTAATAATGTAACATCATTTTCGTAGAATTTTCTCAATCCTCAGAAACCACAGATGGTTTGGCTTTCCTCACTTGCAGGTTGAAGATCTCTTTTACAATGTGTCCACCAGGAGGAAAGCTTTAAAGAACCCCAGCGACGAGTACGCAAGGATTGTTGAAGTGGTTAGCAGGTCTGTCATCTTACTCCTTGTGCATGATTATATTTATAGGACATCTTCTCTGTTCTCACGTTTCAACGTGTTGTTTTAAAGGTACGCCATTCACAATTCAGGAAAAAGTTTTACAGTCAAAAAGGTGAGTTGTCGGTGTGAATTGTTATGAATGTGACTCATCCTGTTACATTGTTGGAGGATTTTAAGGAGGAAAGTTGACCATTATTAACTTGTTATAAATAAACCATCACAGTAATACATGTCTATATGGACTTCTTTTGTGCAGAATGTGCTTTAGTTTATCTACACATACATTTTCCAATTCTTTTCCAGCAAGGAGAGACTGTAGCTGACGTGAGAACACTCCCTAATGCGTCAGTTGTGGATAATATTCGAGCGGTTTTTGGAAACGCAGTCAGCAGGTATTAACCAACTGAGAGTGAAAAGTATTAAGCTTTGATGCTCTCCTCCGTTATGTGATGTTTTATCACCCTAATGCTGACTACATGACTGATTCCATGGAATGTTCCTAGGGAGCTGATTGAAGTTGGCTGTGAGGACCAGAAGCTTGCTTATACGATGAAAGGCTACATCTCAAACGCTAACTACTCAGTCAAGAAATGCATCATGGTCCTCTTCATCAACCGTACGTATGATGGAAAATGTAGGTCACTGATGAGGTTAATTCAGCCAGTGGTAAATGGAAACTGATCTGTGATGTCTCAGATCGCCTGGTGGAGTCAAGTGCTTTGAAGAAAGCGATTGAGACAGTTTATGCCGCATATCTACCAAAGAACACACATCCTTTTCTTTACCTCAGGTAATTTATTTATTGTGACTGACAGTGTAAGGAAAATTATATTATTGCTGCCCCTCAATACGTTACCATTACTTAAAAGGCATGTGGCAATTATATAAACTGGAACTTCCTGATCACCTCAGCCTCGAGATCGCCCCCCAGAATGTAGACGTGAATGTTCATCCCACCAAACACGAGGTGCATTTCTTGCATGAAGACAGCGTCATCGAAAGTGTTCAGAAGCACATCGAGAGCAAACTGCTGGGCTCCAACTCGTCACGCACATACTTCACTCAGGTACAACATGATAGGATGCTTTTCTAAATATGCTGACAGTGACTAATTCTTTTTACTTAATTGTGGCAACAGCCATTCCTTTCAGGGAAAATCCGAATCTTTACTCATTTATCTAATAAGAAACTCTTTGTGTTTGTACAGACATTGCTGCCCACTTTGTCAGTCTCGGGTTCCAGTGAGGTCAAGCCCTCCAGTTCCACAGCAGATACTACAGACCGGGTCTACGCACATCAGATGGTGAGGACTGACTCTCGCGCTCAGAAGCTGGATGCCTTCCTCCAGCCAAAAGAGAAGCCACTTCCTGATCCAGAGCCAGCCGGTCCCAGCAACAAGGATGCTGAGCCCAACATCCCTCATTCTGACTGTGTAGCGATGGACGAGTCAGATGATGCAGAGATGCTTGATGCTCTGGCTGAGCGGGAGGCAGAGATGCCAGGAGGAGATGAAGAAAGCAGTTCCAGTGCTCCTGCTGTTCAAAGGTGAAGTGTGCCAGAGCTACAGTAGATTGGGTGGATCAGTATGTAGGGTTAAGCACTCAGTCTGTATTAAAGTGAGTAAGTCATAAGTGAAGTAGCTCAGCTTCACTACCAAATGTTTTGAGGGACAACTTTGTCTTGACGCTTTTATATTTTCTGACTGCATCAGTCATTATATCCAGACTTTTTTATTTTAATAAATCCAGATTACACCATCTGTTCAGAACCACAGTATAGAGACAACAAAATGTAGGTTTACATCATAAAATCCATCAACTGGCATGTTTTTCCTTATGAAATTGTGGATTTTCTCTGCCCCCATGTGGCCAAACGAGTCAGTCAGTCATGCATTTTTCAAGTACATGTATACTTAGGACAGGAACAGATGCTAAAGAACTGAATATGTTCTCACTGTGTATTGTCGTGAGCCAGGAAGCGTCCTAGGACTGAGCAGCAGCAGGTGGAGGAAGAAGACCTGACGGCTGCAGTGACATCTAACAGACGGGCCATAAAACTGACCAGTATCAAAGAGCTGAGGAGTGAGATTGCTGAGAACACGCACAGAGGTAAATAAAACATGTATCACTGTCTATAACAGACATTGCTGCTGTTGTCAACGTATAGTAATCTATTATTCCACATATCTACTTTTCCTGTACATTTTTTTCCAGGTCTTCAAGAAATGTTGCAAAACCACTCATTTGTAGGTTGTGCCAATCCCCAGTGGACTCTAATCCAGCATCACACCAAACTGTACCTACTCAACACCACCAAACTCAGGTCAGACAGGAAACACGTGGGCTGTTTGGTTCATCTCAATGCTTCACAGTATGTCTGAGTATGTTTGTTTTCTGTCGCAGCCAGGAACTGTTCTACCAGATCCTGATCTATGACTTTGGCAACTTTGGTGTTCTGAGACTCTCTGTAAGTAAAGTCTGAAAAGCGAGCACTACTGTCGAGGTCAGGGTTTGAATGGTTGATTATGTGCTTTCAGACACCTGCTCCACTGTACGACTTGGCCATGTTGGCTCTGGACTCTGAGGAAAGCGGCTGGACAGAAGAGGATGGGCCCAAAGAAGGTCTGGCCCAGTACATAGTGGACTTCTTGAAAAAGAAATCTGAGATGCTGGAGGACTACTTCTCCATGGAGGTTGACCAGGTCGGTTGGGATATGATGGGGTTTAATAGTCAGAAATATTCTTTTACATCAATATGAATCTACACTTCATTCTTTATAGGATGGAAATCTAACAGGTTTGCCACTGCTGCTTGACAATTACACCCCTATAATGGAGGGTCTCCCCATGTTCATCCTGCGTCTGGCCACTGAGGTGAAGTCTCAGCTTGTCTCTCCTAATTTGGCTTCTTGGAACAGTAACTTTATATAACAGCTCTTCATTGGTGGTGTTGTGCAGGTGAACTGGGACAACGAAAAGGAGTGCTTCAGAGACTTCAGTAAGGAGTGCAGCATGTTCTACTCTATTAGGAAGCAGTACATTCTGGAGGCTGGGCCAGGAGAACAGCAGGTGTGAGGCCCTTTGTTTAAAATGCTCAAGTCACGTCTTTTTTCAATGCAGCAAGATGTCAAAGCAGTAACTAAGTGTGACACTTGCATTTCAGGACACTGATGTGAACTCGTGGCGTTGGAAAGTTGAGCACATCATCTTCAAAGCTTTCCGAACCCTCTTCAGTCCACCCAAGGAATTTAGTGAGGATGGCTCCGTGCTGCAGATCGCTAATTTGCCTGATCTCTATAAAGTGTTTGAGAGGTGCTGAAACTGATCAAAGCTCTTCGGAAAAACCAAAAACTAATGCTGCTATACTTGATGTAACATTTTTTCTGTAAATAAACACTGTGTCAAATAAGTATTCAGATGTTTCTCTAATATATTTTTAAGGTACGAGAGCATCTAGTCACATAGCCTCTTTAAAAGTGCATCAGCTCCACATGGTTTCTGAAAGTTAACTACACATGCAGCCAAGAAAAACTGAATGGAGTCATGATACCTATGGAGTCATTAAACGTTCCAGCACACAGGAACAACCTTTATTACCTCTACATCTCCTGCTGGTCTGAGGTGTTCAGTGTGAGGAGTCATGGCTTTCTGGGATGACGATTAACACCTTTACTTAAAGGTGCAGAGCTTATATAGGCCTGAAATGTCAGTCAAGAAAAGTACAACTTCTGTGTGCATGAAATAAATCCAATCATTGAACATAGTCCAGTTTTTAACACAGGTTTGTAAATTACACATTTATTTTCAAGAAATCTTTTAAATATTTGAAAAATTTCAATGAAACGTCAGACGGTTTGTTCTGTATAGTTTCAATAGTGACTGCATCCTTTTAAATACATCATTGTGTACCTGTTAAAACAATGTTTCATTGAGTGGTGCAGACCCCCAGTCTCCTAGTGTGAAAAGGCACTTCACTGTGTGAGGGAAGCTGGGAAGGTGCAGGACCGAAGCAGCTGTGAGAGCTGAATAGTTTAAAAGCATCAATATACTCATTCATGCAATTTACCCCCCCCTCAAGAAAACAAAACGAAAAAAATCAAAATAAGTACAGCCAAGCACCCAACCAGAGAGAAATAAAATCTCAGTTTACATAATGTCGTACAAAGCTCTTAAAAATTAAGTGACATTTAAGAGAAACTTTCTCAAATCTATCTCCCAGCAACATAAGTTTTATTAGTTTGTCATGTCTCGCCAGACAAACCCAACAGACACAGTTCAGCCTTCTGCCTGTGCTACAAGTTAAGTTTTTAAAGTGTTTTTGGTTAGCTACCAATCTTAAAGTGTTACAGCCCAAAATAAAATGTGCTCCAGATGCAATATGGCAGTCAGAGGTCTGTGACGCGGGTTTAAGGGCTCCTGAGGTGATGCTGCCTCGCCTCACTGCTGTGACAAAAGAGCATTCCTGTTGGCCTTCATCTTCTCGAGGCGCTTTACTAGGTGGTTGTTGGTCATCTCCATTTCTTCAATTTTGTCTAGAGCAGTGCGTAGCTGTGGGGCAACACAGGAGGAGAGTTATATTAAGTTTGATGGTTTTCTTATGTCACTTGTATTTTTACGTACAGCACAGTGGGTCTGTGTCATTACCTCTCTTTGCAGTTTCCGTTTTTCTGCTTTCAGTTCGTCTTCTATTTTCTCCGAGTTATCAGCAGCTGACTTGTACCTGGTCACTTGCCCTTCAAGTCTGCTAATCTGCAAGACAGATATAAATTGTTGACATGGAGCACGTACTGTACGTCTGTGTACACTGTTTCTATAATTCATGTGAAATATGATTTTGTTCAAAGAACTTATTTTTCCACATACATTTTGTTCCATTGTACCGATTTCCTGTTCTGCCTTAGAAAGCTTGAATTTGTATTCACTAATCTGTCTGTTGGCATCTCCTGAGGAGAAAACAGAAACAAATCAGTACCAAAGTAAGGGTGTTTGTAGTTAAAGTAAAGGTAAAGGTGTTGCGAGGACGGGAACTTACTCTGCAGCTCAATAAAGTGAAGGTCTGTACCGTTCTCCATGTTTTCCACATCTGTAAACGTACCGTCCACCTTCGAGTGTTTCTGTCTCTCCTCCTCCAGCTGATTCTTTAGCTTTCTGATTTGAGCCAACAGTTCATCTTTCTCCTCTGCTAGCTTCCGTAGCCTGACATCTACAAAATCAGGAGCAATATACATTTAAACGTACTGTATTAGAACAGTATTAGTATGTACAGTATGGTGGCAAGCGTCTCTAAATTGTACCAGAATACATTACATCCATCAATGCAAGGACTCAAAGACGTGATGTTGTCAAACTCAACATCTGGCAGTTTATCCTTTAAGTCCTGTAAGTTTTGAGGTGAAGCGTATTTGTTTTCTAGTACATTCCATGGATGTTAAATTAGATTTGGATCTAATATAATTTCAATTCAGACAGCAAGGTACAGTAAGGCTGCAAGCTCTTTCTTGAACTATTTCTTATTTATTATCTATTGACCACAGCATGTCTGTGGTCCTGCTGAGGTTGTCATCACTCTTCAAAACCATTTCACTATTGTCCTTTTTCTTCCATCAATGTTACTCTCAGTGGTTTCAATGCTGTGGCTTTTCTGGATAGTTGCGGACTCACCCAGTGGACCTTCTCCTGCAGACTCCAGCACCTGGGCGGCCTCCTGGGACACCACAGTGATTCCTGAGGACAAAGGTTCGTGGTCGACATCTCCGTTCGGTGTACCATCTGGGATGATGACCAGTCCATGTCGCTGTGGTGAGAGAATACAGGTTAAGGGGAGAAAGGTCCACTCTGCTGCCCAAAAACATACACAGGATACATTCATAGTCAATATAAAGGCCATTCTGACAACAACGTGTGAAAGCTAATGTCCATATAAATGTTCTTGACACAAGTAAAGAGTGTGTAGCTTGATGCAGGAGAACTAAACAGGGCTTTGTTCAGACAAGTTTGAAGAAATATTTGCATTATTCAACACATGCCATTCTGAGCATATCAGGTGCTATAATTTTATGTTTGCCACTCTGTTGTATAAATCATTTGTAGAATCACCTGTAAAGAGTAAACTCATGGTTAAGAGTACCATTAAGCAAAACCATCAAGTAGTACAGAAGTGGCAGGGTATTTGAAAGAGAAACAAAGATAAAAGGTAAAACACAGCAGTAGGTTTGATAGCAATTGCTGACCTTTAACTAAAAAGAACATAATCAGTTCTTATCAAGCATCTTGGTCCTCCAACGTTCTCATGTGGGACTTAGTGGACCTACCTCTCCTGTTATGGCTTTCTCCTTGATGTCAGCAAGCTCATCTCTGAGCTCATCTCTCTCTTTCCTAATGCAATCAAAGTACTCTTTTTGTCTCTCTAGCGCCTGGCCACACAGAGGAGAGAAGACAAGAAAGAGGAGAAGAGGCAGAGACGTTGGATAGACATAGAGCAGACATGGCAACACAACATGCTACTGCAAGACATGTCCATGCACAAACATGCACTGTGCAGCTAAAACCAAAAAAGGGGAAGTAGAAACAAGAAGGAAACAAACAAGGGGAAAGGTGAGAACACAGGCTGGTGAGGTGTGAGAAGGCAGAAGAACTGCACATGAATATGAACAAACAACCTAATCCACACATGGAACATGCATGTCATGCTACAACATATGGAGTAGTATGTGTACACTGCAATTCTTAGCAAAAGTCCTTTTATTCATAGGGTAATCACTGCAGGCCTCAACACTTGCATTTTTAGCTTAGACTCTGGGGATCATCCTGGCGTTATGACATGCAAAAAATCCAATTGTGAATGTAGATGGGTCCAGGCATGTGCTATTTGCCTAAGGGTCTGCATCATGCCGGGCCAATACGAAAGGTAAAAGGAGCCACTGAAAGGTTGGAAAACCCTCAAACTCTGTCACAGCATCTGCGTGAGACCTCCTACCCCGATTTTTTTGTCCTTCCAGTTTATCGTTTCCTGCAGGTCAAACACCTCTCTGGTGAGGGCATCTAACTTAGTCTGCATTCGCTGGCTTTCCTGGAGTGGCGTTAAACAGTAACAAGATGACAGCACAGGATAAAAAACAGAATAGGGAAAACTGAAAGGCACAAGACGAAAGGGGGGGGGAATATACATCAACATATACAGTACTGACACGAAGATGAGAGAACCAAGAGAAACAGGGCGAGAAGACACTAGTCCGAAAAGAGGTAATGCTGAGAGGGGAATGGGTGATAGTGTGTAATGAAACTGCTGAGTGTCAGAAGGGACACAGCAAATGGCTGAGACAGGAGATAAAAGCAGCACCCGCCAAAGAATCCTTATCAGGGTTCCTACAGAACGGTGTAACCTCCCAGTACCATGTAAGGTGTTGATAGGATAGAAGCCTGATGTGGTCACACAAGCAGAAACAGCTTGTGAGTGCAGCTTTACCTCTATGAGCTCGTCTCTCTGGCGGAGCCCCTCTTTCAGTTCCTCCTGTTTATGCTGCAGGACTGTACACGTGTGCTTTTGTCTTTCAAGTTCCTGAAACCACAGGCAGAACATTTCAGACAACACCTCCAGGAAAGAGCAAGTGAGAGACACTTTAGCATAAATGCACAGCATGTAAGAATGTTTGCCTGACATTTCACCTTCGATTTATCTTCCAGCTCCCTTCTCATCTCTGACATTTGTTCCTCCATTTCTTCTATGACGTCCTTTAGTGTGTCCACTTGATAGATGAGGTTGGCTTTGTCGTTGTCCAACTGTGCATTCGATACCATGGCTTTCTTATACTTCTCTTCTACTTCTGTGAGTGACTCCTAATAAGGGTTGAAACATGTTAATAAACCGTGTAAACCAAAGTGAGTCATAGCTCATCCACATGCATCAGGTGGGCTCAGGTTTACAACAGATTTATTTTTGTAGGACATTTATCACGGCATATACACATCCTCAGTTTTTTCCGAACAAATAAAGCCCAGGCATGAATCTCGACTTTCATTTTTAAACACAAAATTTGGGGAAAATATATGACGTGCAATGGCCGAAATGTGTTTCAGGCACAAAACAAGCCAACGCTGGTGATCAAGGTGAACAAACTACAATTAAACCAGGACACAAGACGAGAAAGTAATCTAGCTAAAGTGCATCAACCAGTTGCCAAGAACAAGCCACGAGTTGTTAGTGAAGTGCTTCAATAAAGCATCCTTTAGGAGAACAGGTCTATCCTTCACTGTGGCACTGAAAGCACTGGTGCCACAGCAAGCATTGCTAACATCCATCAGCAGGTGGTGCTTGTTCCTTTACTTCCTGAACGTAGATAAAATGCGGGAATGTTTTCATTTGAGGCTGCAACCATTGAGCTCATGATCAAAACAGGAAGTGAGGGGAGACCATGCAATATAAAGACATGGTGGTGGTGTTAGGAGCTACAGCAGGGGGCACAGAGGAATGGGGGGGCTGAGCAGTTAGTGACACCATTCCGCTCCAAGACGACAAGAGAAGGCATGCTGCGAGCTAAAGACCCTCTACCTTCATCTCTTTAAGCCCTTGCATGTACCGCCCTTCTACATCCTGAATCTGGTCCTTAAGTTCATAGATATCCTGTAGAGCAGACGGAAGGAATGGTTGGGATCAACTGGGGCATCAGAGGGGGTGAAGAGTATCAGGGACAGATAACAAAGCACCCATGCGACCATGGTAAAAAAATATTCCAACTGGCATACACCATCATCCAGATGTCAGAAACAGCTGCTTCATGCACACAGAAAGAAGAACTGTAAAAGAAGAAAGAACAGCGGGACGGGCACAATGGAGGCAACGCTGTGGGAGGTTCATTGGAGGAACAGATGTACAACAACCACTCAAACAGAGAACATGTGGAAAGAAACATTTTTAGAATGTAACAAAAAGAGAAGCCCCACGTGTAAAAAGCGTGTTTATCGTGCAGCCCACCTTAAGTTCACTCAGACTGGTGTCAGGGTCATAAGCGCTTCCGGTATCTGTGCTGCCCCGGCGTGACGAGGTGCCGCCCAGCGAGGCCAGCGTGGCTGCCGAGAGGCCTGGGGTGGTGCAGCGGGAGGACGGCTGCGAACACAAAGGGTCACAGACCTCTAGTCATGTGTCAGTCAACACCATCACGTGATGCTGACAGTGCAGGGCTCCTACATCCTGTCCCTGAAGCATTAGGCATTTCTACTGAAGTGGACTCAAAAGCCAGATGATGCTTTTCTGTTCATGTGCTGCTGTAGTTACACAGTGAGTATCTATTAGTCAATAAATCAATGTCATTTCTTCCTTTCCTGGTCTTATTTATGATAGAACAAAGCTAAAGACACCAAAGCTCCTTCACAATAAATCCATTTGGTTGTAGGTGATGATTTTAAAAACACAGAAGAAGTACAGTGGAAAACAAAACACTCACCCGACTGAAATCTGAGTACTGCTTTTCACATTTGTCATCCAGCTAAAAAGAAGAGAAAAAGTGTTTAAATTGACATAAAGTCTGCTTTCACAGCATGGACCCATGACCTGTGATCATGCTTGGAGCAGTTTCCTCAGCTGTAAATCAGGGTTAGTTCAGGAGTTTATACGAGTCTGGGAGAAGAAGTGCTGCACAAATCACACAGAGCTGACAACCAAACGAGCCAGTGAACCTTCAGTGAATCACAACACTTCTATAAAAACGGTCTTCTTTTTATGTCCAAACTGCTTGTGGTCAAAACCATAAAATATACACAAGCTTAAGGATAAGCTTTGGAAACCAAGTTATTTTTTATTTTGTTCATGCGTGTTATTAAACGATCCACCGGTCACGCGTGCTGCACACCATTCCCTAACACACAGCTTAGGTTAGGTCACTTACAGTGTCCAGATCGGGAATGCTCAAATCATCAAGGTCAGACACAATACTGCCCCTTCGATTAGAGCGGCTGAAATAGTCGGCGGCCGACTCACTAATGTCCGAAAAGTCAGAGGACTGCTCAGAACACAAAAAAAAGATAAGTATGACAGAAACAGTGGCAGAGTAACAAACGCCAAAGAGTACGACTCATCAGAGGATAGATGCAAAACAGGGACAAGGTTATCTAACAGAAGGATGAATAAGCTTTAGGAAATGAATGAGGCAGCAGGTAGGTTTGAATTTGCACAGCCCAGTCCCTATAGCTCACCACACTGTCCCTGCGGCCTCTGTTGAAGTTTTCCTGGGACACACTGCTGACAGTGTCATCATCTGAGGAATTCTGAGAGAAATACACACACAGATGTGTTGAGAAGCCAGAAGCAGCAGCTAATGGAGAGAGGCCACATGCCCAAGGCTTTCTCCAGCACCAAAGATAAACAGCCAACATGTCAACAACCAGTCACAGTCTTCCTAAACACATTATTGAAATATTCTGAAGACTTTACACTATGAGCAACGCAAACTCATGCAATTAGGATAATTTGGTCAAACGGAGCATAATCAGACAAGACAAGCTGACTACAACATGTTAACATAGACAGCACAAACTCAATTATTTTGATCTCTAAAACACAACAGCCTTTTTGGTCTGTGTGACCAGCTTTTTCCCTTCCTGGTGCTTAGAAGGGGCAAAGGGGAGCCTGTTAGCAGTAGGAGAGTCTGGCCTCAGAGTGGTGTTATGTGACATCATGCAGCGTAGCAGCGGTTATGAGGTGCTCACCGCAGGACTGCTGCGAGTGGAACTGGCTCCGGAGGAGTACCAGCTGTATTCAGACGGCTGTGGATGATTAGAGGAGGACAGAACAGGGGTACAACGTGAGGGCAGATGTCACGCCACAGGCTGCCGTAAGCCGCTGTGGTGGCGACATTGCTGAAAGACTGTTTGACAAGCAGAACAGAAGACTTACAGCTCTTGAACTGTAGCCTGAGCCGTAAAGACCGGGGTCATCATAAATAGAGGCCTGAAGGCACACGTGGGAGACAATGCAGGGGCTCAGCAAAACATGAGAGGGAGCATAAATCTCTGACTATCCAAGTAGACTAAATAGAGTCACTTTCTCTGGGTCATGCATTAAATAGATATAGTTTCTTTACAAAAACTCCTGCCTTATCATACTGAAGCACAGCTCTCAGGCCAACGCTTGGTGTTCAGGAGCTAAATATAAATGCTCCCAGACACCCAGAACAAGCTAACAAATTTATTTGGCCACAACAGAGAGGGGGAAGGTCTGCTTCTGAAGGTAGCTAGAGGCATGAGGAGAGACGCAGGCCACACAGGGGACTGAAACTGACCATGCTGTAGCTGCGAGAGAGCCCTGTGCCAGTGGTGGAGGATGAGGAAGTGGTGGCCTGTTGGAGAAGAGGCGAGCAGGAAGAGGTTGGTTTAAAGGACAGAGGAACGCTGCAGTGTGAATGTGAGGTGGAGTCAGAAGAAAGAGTACTGCATTAAGTGGGAACAGGGTGAATGTTGTGCCTTGTTTAGGATCTTCAGGTTAAAGTGTAGAGAAGCAATTTCAGGTGAGGTAATGCTTTCTTGATGTAATTTACATGAATTCAAATAATACTAGGAATAGTTTTGAATGATGATCTATGTAAGGAAATACACTACCTGCATATATAACAATTCCATTACCTACAGTATATAAAACCAATCATTTAGATACAGGTATGCGGAGTGTCCATTAAACACATCTAGTTGTGTATAAAAGGACTAAGTGTGGAAGCACTCAGAGGAGAACCAACCCGAGGCTGATAGGTTGAAGTGGAGGGCAGAGAGGGTGGTTTGGTCTTCATTAGGCTGGTGTAGTTCCTTTTATCATGGTACAGTCCAGTCTGGAAGTTCAGTACATGACAGGAACTCAGACAAACGCTGATATAACTCGCATAGTGTGAGTCTAATATGTACTTTAATTTATATTTAACGTGGCTTGCTCAACATTATGCAACACTTTACAGGGTAGTCAATCTTAAGTGGGTAAACAGCAAACTGCCGTCATGCTTGCCGCTGTACACTGACCAGCAGGTCCTTCTTCGAGGAACTGGAGGAAGACTTTTTATGGCCATGCAGGTCATTGTACACAGAACTCTGTTCAGCCCAGAAAGAAATGTCACAAAAAGCTTAAATTGGACAAAAGGACAATAAGAAAAGCAAAGAAGCAGTGACAGATGGGCTTTTAACACATTTACATACAGTGGAACGGGAACTCTTGAGGGTGGAGCTAGCGGAGAGACCGTCAGACTGGAGAGAGAGGGAAGAGCAGGAGGAAAAGAGGAGCAATAATCGGTGAAGGTCCAACAGTGACAGAACAAAAAACTGTTTTTGCCCGTGTGTTATTAATTAAAGAAACAATGAACCTTGTTAGTTTAATTCTGGATCGAATATATGCTTTTACTACTACGGATAAAAAAAGTAAAAATAGAGTACTATACGTCTTCTTCCACATATAATGTTGTTTAATATGTTAATCTCCAACATGACAAACTGTATAATAGGAGAAAGAGTAAATAAGAATACTGACAGTGGAAGGAGGTTGTTAGTCATTATCAGCTCATCCTTTGGGATATAATATAAGGACAGTCATTAGGTTACTAGTTTTCAGCAAGAACACTCAAGTATAACTTGTGTCCACACACATGATCAGAGAACGCACCAGTGCATCTTTTCTACGGGAGCTGGATCGACTAGACCCCAGGTCACGTAAAGCTGAGGAGGTTGACTTCAAAATAAAAACAAAGTTCAACATTAAGGCTTGACCAGGATATAAAATCTGTTATCACGCCTGTACACGAGCCTATAAAAGATTATTGTACCTAATTATGTTTGACGTGATTCCACACAAAAACAATGGCTTACATATTGTGTCTATTGTTTAAATGTATACTTTACTGCGTCTCAAAGTGGACAGGAATTTATTATGTACGCACTCTGTAGCTGCGGACTGACACGACATCATCATCCAGCCCCTGCTGAATTGGAAACACAGGGTCACGGTAGAAAAGTAGACAGAGGGGGACATTCACATTGAAGATTAACTTCAGAATTAAAGAAGGAAACAGAGGCACACAAAGAGGAAGTGTGTGGAGAAGATACAGACCCGGTGGTGTCGGCTGCTGGATCTATTACTACTAGATGCTCTGGCTTTTTCTGTGTCAGCCTACAGTCAGGAAGGAAGGTTGGTAGGAATTATATTATTAAAATAACACCTTATTACCAGCGGCGGAATAGGGTCACTGCAAAGTCCATCAGATGCTATGCTAATACTAAGCCATGCAAAGCAACGTATGTCATGATGTTTATAACCAAACAGATGTTACAAACATTAGTAAATGCTTCGAGCACCGCAGCAGGATTAATGATACACAAGAACACCTAATGCTCTGCACACTTTGTCTCCAAAAACCTCTAGTTCTCTTCACTCTTCCCAAACAAACTCACATACAGCTACACTTCATGCAAAGTTATTCATAAACATTGAAAACATGGAGCAAGCCGCTGGAGGAGTGTGGGTAAACGTCCAAACCGCCTCCCTACAGGACGTGCAGACTCGCCCACCCTAAATAAAGTCAAAGGCCAAAGCCGGCTCTGCAAATACACAGTTACAGATTATGGTGTCTCCAAAGCAAATACACTGTTGAGGCATATTTCCACAATGAGGTAGAGTGTAGTCTGAAAGTCAAGTGCAGCGAAATGGTCAGGGTTGACTGGGGACCAGTACCACACAACAGGCTGTGTTAGTGTAGTGCGAGACTGTAACACGCTCTCTGACTCTCCTACCATCCACTGGTGGATCTGACCCCATTTTCTGTTGCTACTGCTGGCTGAGTGGTAAGAAAGCTGGATAGAGGGAGGAAATGCCAGGAAAAACATACAGTCATATTTCACTGAAAACTGCTGAAATGTAAAAACTGGGTGACATTTAGAACAAGAATAAACATCTTTGGTTTCATCTGTGGACATTCAGGCATCTCGTTTTCCTCTCTTGGTATGATTCTGCGCATCAAATGAAAAATTAATCTAAAAATGTCCTTCAAGATAACAAAGAAAAAAGTTTTTGATAAAACATTTGTAATCACTCCCACAAAAAAAATGGAAAAAATGGGTAAATTTCCAAAATATAGATGATCTGTGTTGAGTGCAGTGTAGGTGATGGGTAACAGCAGTCACAGTCATAGCGCAGCTTCACAAATCAAATCTATTGGTTATTATACCTCTTTCTGCTGTCGCTCAAGTTCCCTCATCCGAATATCCCTGGCCTCTGCCCGAGCTGCTCTCTTCGCTGCCAGCCTCGCCTCTGCCTGCAAACACAAGGGCACACACTGGCATAAGAAGGGAGAACGTTTCAATCAGAGAGCAATTTACACATAACACATTAGAGGTTCCATGTCTGGTTACTGAAGTCATTATTTTCCTGTAATAGAAACAAGACACTGGGACATTTACACATGGCTTAAGTTAATTTCTTCACAGCTGTCATGTCCCTAGGGCAGACAGCTTCTTCCACTGAGGAACCAAATTTACCAACCCTTTGATGATTAGGTTGCCTTTGTGGTTCGTAGCAAAATTGCAACACTGCGATTTATTATTTAGTTATAAAAATGTAATTGATAGATTAAGTTATAAATAAAAATGTTGTTTTTTTAATCCAGAATTAGATTAGGCTTTCTGATGATTTTAGGGGAAATCCTAATATTTTGCATTTTCATTGATTTTACAATTAAAAACTGAACCCACCCATTAATACAAAGTCAAGGTGGAAAATGGAACTGACAACAGCATTTTAATAACTGGTTGAACCGCCATTGCCAGCAACTACCTCAGCAAAGCGTTTACAGTACTGTTGCTATGGATAAGGAATGCACCACACTCAGCACTCATCAGAATTGCTTTAATGCAAAGTCTGCCATTTAAACTAGAGTCATAGCCCAGATCTCAACTCAACACATAATGCTGGAATGACGTGAAGAGCACTGTTTACACTGGAGGTATTGACAATATGTCTAAGCTGAAGCAGTTCTAAGAAAAACGGTCCAACTGGTTTTATTGCAGCTAAAAGGTGCGAACCAGTAATGTTTTCGTTCACCATCCCTCCATTTGTTTCACGACTGTGCTTCATCACCTCAGATATAGCGTGCCTGTTGATCAAATCTCATTACAAACTCATTTTTACTTTTGTTATAAGTATATAGGCACATTGCGCATGACATTAAAACCATACAACCAGTTGGGATTTCCTATTAGGTTACTTAATATTATCTGACCTGCTTAGGGTCTGGCATTAATCTAGAGCTCACTCTGTTTAATAAAACCAATCTGACCAGCGCCTTGTCTGAACTCTGGGGGTATGTTCACAGCGGGTGTTAGGATGGCTCATCACCAACAACATGTGCTAACTATGATTTTAGGAACAACTAACTAAGTCTTTGTGGGGGAGATACCAACGCAAACAAACTTACAAAATAAAAGTACATTGAAAGCAAACAAGTGAGTCATATTAGCCTGGTTCTCATCAGAAGAAGTTACACAATGTCTAACTACATGCAGCTAGTGGTACCGGTCAAATCTAAATTAAACTGAAGGAACACTCCATGGGAGTAAAGTGAAAAAACGTTAAAACCAATCACAATATAATCCTGAGTTAATTGTACAGAAGAGGACACAACTTAAACAGGCCTGCAACTGTGATGATGCTTACAGGTGACGATAGAGAATATCCTTCCATTACAGCCATATTACAGTTTACATACCAAACATGCTCTGAAACTAAACATCTCACCAACAAAGAATGACACACATGCTTGTGAGGCCCAGCCCTTTATCTCAAACTAAAAGACGGAGCATGGTGTGCATGGTATCTCACTGCAGACAAACACTGACAGCATTCCAGAAATGTCTTATCTGCACAGACAGAACAAAGGGCCTGTCCAAGTTATCCCTGCTTCAGTAGCAGCCTGAATTAAACACACTTTTATAGTAACAACTCTAGTTAGTACCATTATATTAAAAATGTGATATGAAAAATGCATGGGTAGATTATATAAATTCTTTGTTTTCCAAAACTGCATTAGGTCACAGATCCATTTCTTGCTCATCTGAGGACAGCCTGGTGTATGATGATGATGAAATTATTAATGTAGTCGCTTTTCAGTTTTATATCTAAAACTGCACATGTCATGTAGGTCAGTTAGGTTAACCATTTCCTGTGTGATTTTGGAGGCTATTTGACGATTGTCAAAGGTAAAGAGAGGAAGTGAAGCTGAGTGTGGATCAGGAGAGACAGTCAATGAGAAAGAGAGTCAGCTGGCCCTGTGCTCTGCACCTGTTGAGCTCTCTGACAGTATGACCTGCACAGCAGCACAGCTGAGCTCTCTGTCTCTGTCCTATCTATAGACGGAGTCATCCAGCCCCAGCTCTCAAACAGCCACATCATGGGGCTAGGAGGGGTAACCTGAGCAGTAAAAGTTCACCATCACACACACCTCCAGAGGTCTGGGCAATAAGTCCAGCAATCCATCATGTGATCACCTGAAGTGCTAAGAGAAACACTCACAATATGATTAATTCCAACAAATGTCATCTTTATCATACCTTTAAATATCTTACTTATAACCTATTAATCCATACAAAAGATAATCACCATAGCATTGTTCTAATTTACTATTTCAAATAATCACACACATGGAAAAGCAGTTTCTATGTGTGTTATTATTTAAGTAATTTGTGTGGTAAAGTCTCTCTTCTCCAATTACTGTGATCAATATTCTTGCAGTTATTGCAATCCAAGACAATCTCATTTTAATTACTGTCCATAAATTAGCGTATGATAAATTGAGAAATTACATCTGTAATCTCTAAAACAATATCCTAAAGAGATAGTATGACTTGACAGTATATGAAATGAATTTTTTATGATCTACAGGTTCCAAGCTAATGCACTGCCTTCGTAAACTGAGGTAAGACAATGAGCAAGAATTTGCTTCCTTAGATGTTAATATAAAAAAACAACAGGTATGAGATAATCCCCTAATTCCAAAACTTGGACACTGTCATTTAAATGCAAGCTGCTTGTATCCAGAAGGACTGGGTGCCGAGTAATGCAAGAGGCCGGTGACGGTGCAGGCTCAAATTTACAGTCATTCTCAGCAGTGATCAGTGCCAAGCAAAGGCAAAGAGGGTTTCTTAATGTGGTACAACCAACACAAGGCAGAGACTGCAATGTTTGGAAGATTTGTTTGGGAGGGTGGTGATGTGCAACATATTGGACACTGACCCCTACACTGTTTATCTAATCTCGGATTTGTTCCACAAAGAGATTCAAATTTAGGACCTGACTGGGAGAGTCAGATGACTCATGTTTCTATGATCAGCCTGCATGACTATAAAGAGCAAATGGAGTCTTGCGCCTAGTGCCCAAGAATGAGGTAGTGCAAAGCTTTTTAACAGCACAGTTGAAGCTTTCTTCAAATCAGCCAAGATAAATATTTATGAAAAGCCGATTTATTCAGTGTGATTCGTACCTACAATGGCAAATTAATTCAACTTAATGTACTTTTAGTCAGAGTCACTCAAGAAAAATGTGCATACAGTAGGGATATTCTATTTATCGCATGTAAAGCTATAAACTCTGAAAACTCATTACATTTCATGTTTTTAGCCTCACTACCAAAAGCAAAAGAATGGCAGCCCTACTGTGGAAGAAAATCTAATAATCCTAGGGCATGTCGTTACAGGCCACACCGCTTTTCTCCTCTGCCCATATTTTTCCTCCCTGAATGAAAACACCACAAGTCAAGTCAACCTCTCATAGTGCAAACCAGCTGTTTCCATTTACTTCAGCTAAAGAATGAATTGACTAACTGAACCTGAATGTCTGCATGGGTACATGCTTCAGAGTCCTACCTGTTGACACATTTCATAACTGCACTTGAAAAATCAACATAATTAGATGCAAAACAGATTTAATACACATCTGAAATGTGTCAGCAAATAAAGGGTCCCATAGACGACACATCTGCTGATCTAGTGCATTCTAGAACCAATATTGACTGTAGATCAATTGCTGCGAGAGATTTTGTCAAAGCAACATGTCCCTTATACAAAGTAAGCAAAAACCCTTAACTTATCTTCAATAGCAGAGATATAATCATCTTTACAACAAATGCTGATTGGACAGAATATTTGGCTATAATAAAACCAAATGGCTGAATAAAAGTCAGATCACACACCCATTATACATACAGCCTTGGAAATTATTATCTTGACTAATAACAGTAACAACAACGGTCTTTCTTTCATACACTGTCAGACAATCAGAACAGCTGATAATGGGTCAATGATCTACTCACGTTTCTTTTGTTTTAAAATATGAAGGGTGCTTCTGGGCAAATTAACAACATTTGAGTTTCACAAATCAATAGTGTACCTATACTTTGAAGCATATTATATGGATGAGGATAAACAACTAAATATGAGATGGATATAAAATCCTGTTAACATTGATTCACTATTGTGTGAATGGGAGCAGAATATCCATGCAGGTTCTGCAGTGGATAAATGTAATGTCTTACAACTTACCTCTCTAGCAATGCTACTCAAGGCCTCATCCTCTGCTGAGAAGCGATCTTTCAGAGGGGCACGCTTTCTACCACAGCCCTGAGTCCCCATGTTGCCTCTGGATGTGTATTCCGACAAGCAATGTGCAAGGCCAAAAAATACACAGGACTATGTGAGAGTACCTAGAAAAAAGGCAAAACATTCATTTTGTAAACAAAGTTCAGCACTAGCATTTGCATCAGAGCTGCTTAATTCCGTTTGACTATACTCTGGGTTCATTAAGCAGACAAACTGCTTATCCTTCACTTCTGCAAAGACTGTCAGTCACTCATGTTTGGCACCTACAAGAGCTGTGGATAAACAGCTGTGGTCGACATAAACCAGCTTATTGGTGACAAGAAGGAAGCAAAGAAACTTTATAAACCCAGAATTAAATAAGATCAACAAAGCTCTGTGAAGCTGATGATGAATGATACAAATGAATAACACATGTAAAACTGTTCACTGGTTAGGCTCACGTTGCTGCTGTAACAGAATTGCTAATCAGCCACAAGGTGATGCGTGTTCAGCCGCCGGCTAACTTCAGCTTTAACAGATCATGCACAGACAAAAGAGCCGTGCAGACGGCTGGTGCAGACGGGGGAAAACGCCTAGTTTAGGACAGGGGTAGGTCAGAGAACCCACGCGTGGCATGAGTGTGATTACTGAATCTAAATCCACAATGACTCACTCTGTCCATCTGAGAAACGCTGACTGGCAATTTAATAAAACTCGGATAACATATATATTCCTTAATAAATTGCATCTGGATGGAAACGTTAGTATAATACAGGTTGACGTTAACCATCCAACTACGTTACAACTAACGCACTGACTCTTAAATATTGACGGTGGCTTATTTAGTGGCTAGTTCAGCTTTCCAGTCGCCAACTAAGCCGTTACACGTATATAATGTCCAATGTTTATAGCCAATATGATCTACCTTATCTTGGTAACAGCTAAGGTTAACCCAGTATGCCACTCTGTTAGCCACAAGCTAGCTAGTTATTTTAACGTTGAGAAGGTTAGCCGGCTAACCGGGAGCGCTAACTAGCATATCGCCCTCGCGAAATTCTCATTGAAAGTTGGCCATTTAAGTTCCCGCTGCGCTTCCACTGATGACAGCGCTCTATAAAAACGTCGGTACAGTTACAGCCAGGACCGGAGACAATCAAAGATCGCTAGCAAGCGTCTGCGTTTAGCTGACTAGGTAGCTTGGATAGCCAGTGGGGCTAACCTCGACACTCCTGAGACAGACAGGACGAACTGGAACTGATCCTCGCGTCATTTTCCCATCCCAAAATTCAGTAGAATTACCTTCGCGACACGGTTTGTGTAGCCCGCAGTGGTGCCAAGATGTTGTCCCTTATCTCCTGGAGGTTTAGGGGACAGCCATTAGGCTTCTATTCAAAGATTGACAATGTTTTTGTCCACACTGACAGCTGTCATTAGTCCGCCGTTCAACCGCTCTTTACTGTCCTCCTTACCCAGTTTCCACACACACTGGTTGGCTCCAAAGGTCCCGGATGCTAGGGAAAATTAGGGTGTGATGCTGCCTTCACGGAACCGTCAGACACTCGGGGTTTTTTAACCGTCCACGGAGAAAGTTTGGTTTTCATTTGCATACTACTCAATTTACCAAACTAAAGACGTAGATAGAGTTTCAGCTTTTATGGGCTGCCATCATGGAAATTGTTTGCATAAGTACTGTCTTTTTTTTAATTATTAAGTTCACTAACAAATACCACTCTGTGGGTTGCTAACATCTGGGCATCAACCCTAATCCTTTAAGCAGGCTTTCATTGATAAAAAAAACATCTGCCAACACGCTATTTAGAGAAATACAATTATGCAAATTAATAATGGTAACCGACCTATAATAACTTTCAGGTATTTAACTTGGCATTAGTCTATCAACGTCTCCATGAACACTGTCAAAAAAAAATCCTCGACCAATTATATTAAGGGTGGTAACTCAAAAAAAAAAACACGTTATGTCATGAAACATGTATCACACTATTCACCTAGTTTTTCAGGTAAATGTCTAGCGCACAATGTAACTTTATTATTACCCCACTTGGACTTTATACTGTTACTGTTGTATACTGTTGAGTCACCTATTATTGTCCTTCGATTTAAAAAGTCCACTTATCACGAGCTATCAAAAACTTATATACGATATGTACATAACATAGGAACACATCGTATGTATTTACAATTAAATATTAAATGATATGTTTTGGCATTAAAGGGAATATGAACTAACTTAGCAAGGTAGTGAAACATCGCTGTAGTGTTTCTTAATTAACCACGAGAGGGCAGTAGTGTACAATGATTCTTCCTTGTGCCTTGCAAACGCAGATTCAGTTAACTACACTGTTTATATACTATTAATGTATGTAAATGTGATATGTAAATTATATAGTCGGTCTGAACTTGGCTTCAACCATGTTACAGCCCATAATACAGCGTTAGGGTAGGATTCAGTTATATGGCAGCCAAGGTTGTGTTACATTTGTTTTTCATTTTCTATTTATTGTCTATTTCTATTTATTTCTATTTATTGTCTCTTTATAGTTCTATTTGTTGTAACAACACTTGAAATGATGAAAAAAGAAATTACAGTCTGACATATACTATAAAATAATGAAATGATAGTTTTTTTTAGGACCATAAACATTTAAAACAGTACACAATGCAATAGAAATGATGTCTCATCCCATATTTTGTTTTTAAATGACAGAAAATCTGGTAAACCTTCAGAACCTGGATGGAAATCCCCTCACTGACACATGCAATGCTGCTGTATTAATTCTCAGTCATTCTAGGACGCTAATAAGTGTTTTGTCTTTGATCATCATTCTCTGTGTGCAACTGACAGAAAGGGTTTATAAGAGTCTTAACCTAAAGACACCGCCAGCCTTACAGTCTCCATCCTAACAGTCCTGGCAAACTTTCCACATTATCAACATTTTAAGCAATAATTAACCATCTTCCACTGTTGTAATGTTAAAAGATGACATCTTAATAGACACAGACGTTAGATAGTTATGCTGGGGTGGATCAAACTGCAATAATAGTAATTACGTTTCAGCTCATTCACTTGCAGTCATGTTCATATGAAAATGAAGAACAACAATGTCTTTGCATACAAAACATTATGAAGCCGGCTGCTTTGTAAACTGGCACTGCCGGCGCTGTTCAGACCTGCAGCATTGCATACTGCAAGTTGAAGACATAACCAACAACATTACTAGGGACATGAATTTCAGCTCTAAGAGACATACGAGACATTCCTGCATAAAAGACAAACATGTTCATATTACCGGAAAAGCGATAAGTAGAAGTAAGAGGGGAAAAACAGAAGAGCTGGAGGCCACCAGACGGTTATTAAGTGTGTTTGCCTAGTTTTATGGCCCTTTTAGCTCATAAACACTTAAACACTCTTGGCTTGTTTTTCTAGGATAGTCAGGTGTGTACTCAGCTGCACCATATATTATAATGTCTTCCTATCGTTCTCTAAATCATGTCTTATCTTTGGCGGTGTCTCTTTATTCTGCCTTATAAACAATATGCTACGTATTTGTACAAAGGTGGCTTTGTATAATTTTTGATGCCATGCACCAGCAGTCAGCAATCAGTGGTTTAAGAGAGGCTCCCACTGCGCTAACAGCTCTGGTTGAATTGTTAACTGGTTTGTCTTTAAGCCTGAATCGCCACAGAAAGGGAGAAGAAACCATGAAGTCCCAACTTGTAATTACCCCTCTGTCCATCTCTTCTGGAGCCCTTTGAAGATGCCCCATAGGGAGTTGGTTGTAATCAGGACACATGACTCATTGATTACTCCTCTGCGGTCTTCCAGGAACACAGCGACAAGAAGTGGACGCAGCAGGGGGAGGGGAGTCCTCCCAGACTGGACAAATAGACCGGAGGTGTATATGCAGGATGGACAGTCTGGGGCACAAATTAGGTGCTGTAAAACGTCGGACGTACATTGTTGCTCCAGCGGCTGGGCTGTCAGTTAAAGCAGCTATTTATGATTGTCTTCTGCAAGGATGAGCAAAAACAGGATTTATAGTGCACTGATTAGCACCATGGCAGCTGGGGAGGAGAGGATCTAATCAGATGATGGTTTTAAATAAATCCATGCATCAAGTTCAAGATGAAACATCATAACGTCATAAACTACACATGCAAAAATACACATTGTGTTGCATTTGTCTTACATAAGTGGAACATTATGCATCAGATACATTTAAAACTAAATACATGCACCTTATTTTCGCTATGCCACACTAATGCTGCATAATTCCACCATAAACATATATGAGGTACTTTTACAAATAAGCTGTTTAAAACCGGTCTAGTAGACAAACAGGGTTCTCATAGTCCTCCATGGGAAACGGTAAGATGTCTCTGAAACTGCTTATTAGTCACATAACCTGTAGTTTAGTCTCCTGTTGTTTACCACATTTTCTTTTATTTCCCTCCTACAATTTACTCAGTTGCATGTCCTTAAACCAAATGACTGAACGTTTGGCCGTTTAAATAACAAAAGGTTGTACTGGGTGAACTGTTATGGTGGTTAATAACAGCGGTAAAATTGTCCCTAATTTTGCAAAACCAAAGGCCTGTACATGTCTGTGCAAGTTGTTATCTACATAACTGGACGTGCAATAGGTTCTTGCAAGATGCTTCACTTAGCACTGAGAAAGACATAATGGGCAAACACAATAGACAAAACAAGTGGACCATAAAAAGGATCATAAAAGATGTCTTTTGATGTTCCTGGGCTTGCACACTGGACACCTGTGGGGTTGAACCCAGTGACTGGCTGTCCAGTGTAGAAGTAATTGGGTCTTAACTTGTCAAGAAGTTGAGTTAAAGCCTGAATTGGTGCATAAGAGAGTAAAATGCATCTTACTTGCTTTGCAATATTAACAAAAAAGAGGAAATATTCCATATATATATAATTTATATATAGAGGTTTTATAATATCTGTAATTAAAGTCGGTTACCTTGAGCAACATTGATAGCAATTTTTCTGCCAACAGCTCTCAGAAATAGAAACACATATTTTCCAGTTAGCTGTCATGAATGATACATGGCAATATATAGTTTCTATTTGTCTTGAATTGTCCTTTTGCAGTCAAGCATTGTGGATGTCTTCATTTCTGCGTTAAGGCCTGCGCCTGACGTCTCCGTGCCCTCCCTGTGAGAGCGCCAGTGTTGTGGGGTGTGTCGTTCAGGCCTGTTCACATGGAAAAACATGAATCAGGGGAGCGTTGAACTCACACACACAGGTCATTGTTGATGACTGCATCTCAGAGCAGCAGAAAGAGCCTGCAGCAGAGAGAGTTCAAAAGCTAATGAAGGAATGCTGCTCACCTACCAGAGGCTGGTAGAGAGGCTCGCTGGTCACATTGTGCGTTTAGCTTGTCAGATACAAGGGGCCTTTTGTGCCGCAGGTGAAATATCGGCACACTTCCTTTTACTTGTTTGTCTCCAAATTGTGATGATATTGTTTCAGGCAGTCACCGTCTGCGTTCTTGTGTTTTTGTGCCAACCACAAACAAGACAGCTGTTGTGCAGATAGTGGTTGTGGGGTTTGCTGCGTGTATTTGAGTCTCCCTCTGCCTCTGCGAGTTGTCAGGATTTAAAATGATTAGTATCGTGTGAGCCAGCAGCCGTTTTAAGGCCAATAAGGCTGTATTTGCTTACATTTAGCATCTTCTTGCCTCCCCGCCCTGTATAAAGAGAGGAGTCCCTCTAATCAGGCTCTTCTTCGGGGGTGAGCCAGGTTTATTTGCCAATTGACATTTGGTGCAAGGGTGTTAGATGAAACAAGCACCACACACCATGAGGTCAAAGCCTCACACTGGAACTCATTGAGACATGTTGTGTTTGTGTGTAAAGAGGAACTAGCTTTACCACCGTCTGTTCCAAGCACAACTGTGAGATGGTGCTTGACCTGTGAAAGGGAATTTTTTTCTTTACATTTAATAAATCAAACTGTTTATACATGTTAATACATTTTGACAACACTAAACTAATTCAATTCCATACTGACAACCTGTATTTTGGTCGTGTTATTTATCATGAGAATAGCACGGGTTAATTGCTTTGCTGATGTAATGAGTTTAGCAGAACAACAAGAGAAGATAAGTAGATCCACGCCTAATATTAAAAAAAGTGAATAAATAAAAATGAGAACTTCAACTTAAGAGGGTCCTCTTTAATTAAAGAAGGGCATGGAGTATTTTTTGTTATTGTTGTTACTTGTAATTTCTGCAAATTTAATAATATACTGAAGTTTTTTCATTTTATTTTATGGCCTGTGTGTACTAAAACTTAATGGCCTCTTGTATAAGGCTTTAATAACTTAACAACACAAAATCCACTGTAATTACAGCCTTGTTTTGAAAATAAAAAAGGTGCAATTGTAAAGAATACAATGTACTGGTAATAACTTAGTGCATCCTTTACAAAACACAAGCGCTGCATAAAGGTGTTGACTCGGTTCCCATCATGTTGTGTGTTTGGACACAGTGCAAGTGCACAAAGGCTGAACAACAAGATGAGAAAGGCTTTTGGACAGTGGTGAAGCAATTGGGCCTGAATCTAAGCTCCTCATTAAGCTACTGACTCATCCAGGGATGAAGGATCTGACTCTGCAGGGAGCTGCGATATCAGACTTGCTACAAGGAAATGACAGAGCATTAGTGAACTCAGTTTGTCTTTCTCTTCATTTAAAACATTTTAATATTTTCACAGTCATTCTAGACTGTAAATAAATATAAAAGCTTTTTAAAAAATGCATTTTTATACTGTTTAACACATTTAATTCGCTTCATGGTTTGGAAAATGCTTATTTTTGATCTGAGTTTGTCTGATTTTAATGCACCTTTTGTTATTCTTTTTCAAAGTAACAGACAATATGAGATGAGATAAATGTTTACACTTGTCTCTCTGCCTTCAATTTAGCCTCAAACTAGATTATTTGAGGAAACAGAGTTCAAACGCTTCCTTTGCACATATACATACTGTGTTTTGACCTAAATGCAAATGTGAGTGATCATATGTGCATGTAGTTGTTTGGCAGGTGTAATATTTATATTCTAGTTTAACTATTTTGACAATGCAATTAGGATAAATTATAAAGATAATTTATTTTTGATAAAAGTTGCTAATTTGTTCTAAATGCTTAATATATAAGGTTAATGAAGAAGAAACATTGTTTTTAAAGACAACAATTCATCTAGAGATGATGTGGTCTGTTTTCCAGTTGAAGCTTGCCACTATTGACGTCTGTGTCAATCAGCCTCACCAGTATAGATCTCATCACCAGGGGAGCAGGCTGCCTTTTCATTAGGTTAAACACCAGCCTGCATCCTTTTTTTAAATGAAGCCAGCGTTTACAATAGCTGATTGATGACAATTATTCCCATGGCACCACTCCTGCCGACTCAATGGTGCATTAAGGATTTACAGTAGCCCGTTACTTTGTATACGCGAACTTAGTGAGGAGGAACAATGTTGCAGGAAATTGACCTCACACCTGAAAAAGCCACTTACACCTCCAAACCAGATTGCAGTTGGCTAAATTAGCTGATGTCCGGCTAAAACAGGTCAGATTACAGTCCTCTGACCTTTGCTTAGAGCCTCCTATAAATACTGCCTGCTTTCATGACTAACAAATCCACTTACGCCACAGAGGGCTGTCCTATGCTCAAAATGGCCAGTCCAGCCTACCGATGTGAGGGCTGAGGAACGAAGACACAAGGAGGAAGGGCACGAGTGGCGAGGACGTCTGCCATTAGCATTCTAGCCAGTGCAACAGAAAAGTGACATAACAGCTCAGCCTTTGCACACCATTGTCATCTGAGATTAGCTTCTCCTCCCTGTCTGTGTGTGTCGCGCCTCCACAGAAGATCCACAGACCTCACTGCTGCCATTGTGGAGACCGGCATCCTGTGCCTCACGGCAGGATTGCCAAAGACGCTTGGTAAACACAGGAAATACAAAGCCCCTAAATGCATCCCTACTGTGTTTGGAGGACTGCCATGACAACACGCAGCGGATCTCCCAGAGAGCCCGGGTGTTTGTTAGGTGGATGCACACTGAGATATGCCCAGGCAGTGCCCTCCTGTGTGAGGGCATGCAGCCTTAGCTTCTGCACTGTCTGTCACGTTTTACTGCATGGACACAGTTGGATTCAGATCGGAATCCACCCTCGGCTCTCACAGCATGTTTAATTCTACAGGAATGTCAGGATAAAAGCCCCAACTGAATGTAAACGCTTTAATCTGCCCCATGGATCTTTACACTGCAGTTGTGAGATAAGGCCAGATGAACTGCTCTGTGGGTTCCAACACAGCATACCTGCTCTGGCCCTTTATGTTCACGGCTGAGGATCTCCAGACAACTTTAGCTGGGCCCCTCTCTCCCCAGAAACAACTGTCAAGGCTAATCTGCTCTGTAAGAGCTCGTCATCTGGAGGCCAGATCCACACGGAGCCTGCATCAAAGCCGGACCCCTTGACTCCCAAACAGCCTCTACATCATCCCCGTCTTTCTTTCCATCCATTTTTCTTTTCCTTTAACAGATTCGATGACCAGAAAGCAGGAAATCCACATCCATATGTCTGTACCGCAGAGAACGCCTACACCATCATTGATCGCACACTCAGGGAGGATATGCTTTTGGTAGAGGTTGTAAAGAGCAATGAAAGGGGGTTGATCCAGCTGAAACACACAAAGCGCTGATCAATAAAATGGATCGCGTGGGGAACCAGTCGTGCGGTAGCGTCAAAGTAGACTAAACGAGGGCTGACAGCTACTGGAGAGGCGTCTGACAGGAGCCTCAGAGGCCTGTGTCACCCTCTCTGCCAGCTTTTCTCCTATTTATTTAATGATTATAGCATTTGTTATGTGGCGCCATGAGGTAGCGTGACTCCTTAATCCTTACTGAGGCCATATTGTGCAGAGTTCCCATGGAAAATACTTTAATTGTTGTTTTGAAGTGGACTCCCTCACTACAGAAACACAAGCCTATGCAATTTGAAATTAGAACTTTACTGAAAAATTGAACTGCTTCAAGTGTCAGTTTACTTATTCTGCTCTAACAACCACTCTCCTAGTGAACGTTGTACAAACATCTGTGATAGTTAAGTTGTTTAAGGAGCCTGTACTATTAAACCTTCTCAGAATAAATGTAAAAATACTCTTCTGTCTTAAGGAGTTATGAATTGAAAGATCTGTTTTAATTTATAAGATGACTAAAAATATAAATGGCTGCTACAGCGCTCTGAGATCCTCTAAATCCTCCGTCCTTCATGTGCAAATCCCTTAACAAACTAGCCTGGAGTGTCACCCTGGGTTGTCCTGTTCAAAGGAACTCTGGGGTCAAACCTGCCGAGTCAAACTCTCTGAAAGTGACCGCGCTCACCCCCAAACTTGCCCCTTTTCTCTAAAACCACACGGGCCTCTGGTAGGCTGTCATCCTTCCATCCACTGAAAGCCGGTGATTTACTGCCTCGGTACACACACCACATAAACATATCATCCCTGTGTCGTCATCCGGGCTTCTGGAGGAACCGTGGTCCACATTGTGAGGATTCACCCACCCCTCCGCCGTTAATACAACGAAACATTAGCCGGCTCATCGTAGATTTTCTTCAGAGGGACATAAATTAAAATCCTAATCTTGGTTTGTCTTGAAGCGCATTCATTGTCAGGTGTTAATGTTTATCTTGACAGCCATAAAGGGAAGTTCAGCTGCCACCCTTTTAACATATTTACGCCAGGAAGCTGTGGCGCTAACAGCCAGCAGCAGATAAAGGAAGGCCTGCCATATGTTGCCTTTTAGGGATTGCTGTCAAAACACACTGTGACATTCAAACTCAGGCCATTTGATGAAAGTAGGATGTAGCAGTACCCTGCATATAGAATCTCCATCAAACTCTCCCGCCGCTGCTGCAGACCCATTCCTCTTCTGCGGACGTTCCCCTTTCGGCTTTCCCTAATACCCAGTTCAAAGGGTTAAGGCCGGCCTTCCCCCACGAGTTGTCTTTGTGTCACGTTTCAAAGGCCCATTCATCAGTGCAACATACACAAATGATAATACCATATTATTTCAAACTTTTGCCCTCTTCAGCTTGTAATGATCGAGTTTCACACGTGTAACTCTAAGAATAATCAGTTTTAGCTGTCAGTCTAACTGCCGTATAGATGTCAATAGTCACTTTAATGATCTGCGTTGCGTGCTTCCAATGCCCCAAACTGGGACTAGCTAGCCTGGTGGCGGCAGCTGTGTGACCCAAATTTGTCCTAATTGTGTTTCTTATAGGTGTGGAGACCTGATGCCACACGGAGGATCAGCGTGTTCCCTGCATGACCCCTGGCCCTGAGAAAGGGGCCAGTCTATCCATATCAGTCCAGAGACTGCGCCTCAGGGCATCGTGCAATGTGGGAGAGGAGCCGGCTAAAATTACATTTATCTGCTCTGTAGGTGTCGTGTGTGTGTTTTCTGTTTTGCCTTGAGACACGTGTGAAATGGAAACTAATGCAAAACTAGAGCACTGAAATAAGATATACAGTGCTGCAGTGCACTTCTGACTCAGGGTTTGTTGAGGAAACCTTATTATCTTGCACAGTTTACTGCAGTTCCGTCTTTTCCTTGCAGCTGCGAGCTGAGACCTGTCTCAGATGGAAGCCTGCAAACTAACCACTAACTAACTATACCTGGGAGACGGAGGTAAACAAACAAGCAGCCACCGACTGACCCCAAGGAAAATGTGCCATTGTCCTATAACAAGCAATCCCCCACCAGGATAAAGACTTAATTGGATGCTGTTCCTTGCTAGTTTTTTCTCCACTGCAGAAATCATTTAAAAAAAATTCTAACTGATCTTGTCTATTTAAAAATGGAGAGCAAACACTAAAAAGTGGACAAATGGGTTTGTCACCCTAACATCTAAGCATTAGGCTTGAAGCTGAGGCTTTCAAGTGGAGGCTGTGAACACTCCCAATGGGTTTATGGCGTCTCGTAGAAGGAGAGCGGTCACACGTGAAGGGCAGACAAACAGTGTGGAGGTGATGCTTGCAGATAGCTCGAAAACAGAGATTAAAAAGTCAGGAAGATCTATGTCAGAGCAAGTAAATGCATTGTTTTAACAGAAACGCCATCATCAGTGATGGCTTCGCCCTGCGTGAGTTGTACCACAATAAAATGAAAGTGGAGTCAAAGGGGAATTGACATGTAAGTAGATGAGGGACTTGTTAGGGGCCATATGGGAGCAGTAAGGAGGGCGCTAGGGCGGGAGGGAGGTACCTGTTGGGTCCCATGTTCTCCTGTCACTCTGATCTTATCAGGGGGCCTGACCAAGAGGAGGACCAGCTGTCACTCTCTCCGCTCCTTTGATGTGCTGCTCCAGAGCACGCACACACACACACACACACACACACACACACACACACACACACACACACACACAGACACACGCACACACACACACACACACACACACACACACACACACACACACACACACACACACACACACACACACACACACACACACACACACACACGGCACTTCAAGAGTCAGGGCTTGTTTTCGTTCATTATGGGAGCTGGTGGCTTTGTTGGCGACTCGCTGATAAACCCTCAGCGGAAAAAAGGCAAGATAAAGAGTTAAAGATCTCTGAGGATATGCGGGGCGGGTGCTTCAATCTACTTGTTTAGAGCTGGAGACTTGACAAAGGAGGGTCTTCTGGGATGACACAGGACATCCTGCTCATAAAACCACCAGGACGTCCTCACAGGCACCGGCGCTGATGAAAGGAGAGATGCCGTGTAGTCGTCCAAAGCTGCAAAAGCACTTTCCTCTGCTGCTCTTGATGAGCTCATGTCTTTTTTGGAAGGTTTTTGGGAAGTAGCCAGAGAATCTGCAAGGGACATTGTGAAGCAATTATTTTTGCCTACCCAAGCACAAATGCTTGTTCTAAGAATGCGCTGCATTAAGTCACGAGCTCAAGCAACATCCACATGTTGCTTCCAAATCAAATCAAATGTGCACATTTGGAGGAACTGCTACTCTTTGATTTCCATTTTTATAGATCATACACATGTGTTTAATTCTGTGAACGTATTCCTGCTCACAGTTTGAGGTTAAAGCTCTTATATTTAATTTAAAAAAACAGTGGGTGGTTAAGATAACCTCTCTCTTCATTGCATTTATTGTTAATACCGGACACGTAAACGCGCAACGTAGTCCGATTACGTGTTTCAACAGAAAGTAACTGATGTTGTCATGAAAAGCTGGACCTGAGGACTCTTTAACTTGCAGGCACAGTCTCTCTCTCTCTCTCTCTCTGTCTGTCACAGACAATTACTTGGCAGGGGCAAATGCACTCACAATGCCCTCTGTAACTTTGAGTTCATGCTCCCCACGCACTGTGAACTTTTGAACCACCTCTTGACCACAGCTTGAAGGGAGCGGAGACAATGGTCGGTAAACACTGGAGTGAATGAAGGGATTAGGTATTAAATGACAGGATGTGCTTAAAGAGGAGCAGGTGGTTATTTAGGAAGGTCCGATCGAGCCTTGCAGGAGCGTGACATCATGCAATGGCCGCGCGGCGTGTTCTCTATTTACTTCATCTTCATGCTCTGTCTGCACCGCTCTGAATCTTCCACAGTTGTTTCCACAGTAGCGCATCGTTTCCTGCTCGTTTGCCTCGCTTCGCTCTATTGTCCACTTCTACACAAACCAGGGAATTCTGCTCCTTAACTTCGGCCGCAGACAATTGACATTCATGAGATTGGACATTCCGGTCCAGTCCCATTCATATGTACAGTTAGCAAAGAGACAAAAGCCACCTAGAACCCATCCCCCGTGTGTTGAGCTGTGTTGTTTCACTTAAGATAAAGCGTCTCTGTTGGTGTTAAGTATAGAAATATTTACAAGAAATCATCATCAGTCCACAATACTGACCCTAAAATAGCATTTCTCCTGTTCTTTGTTTCTCCAGCCACACATCCCACGTTTGGATCCTTATATGTTTTAATAGGCAGATGTGATTTTGTTCAAAAGTATAATACGTTACACTACAGCCACCCAGCCTCTGCCTTCTCAAAGAGCTCTTTCTGTTTCTCAGAGTGGGGGTCAGTGGAGCTGGGAGTGGAGAGCTCTCTCGTCAGGGCTGTAATGAGTTTCTGGGGAGTAAATCCACATTTTAGCGCCACCTCTCCTCAGGCTTAACATCCAAGAAACATGCACAGGACAAAGATACCAAGATTCGAAAGTCTAAGAGATTTATAAGAAAAGCATCCACACCTGCAATCAAATTAACTTTACAGAACCCATCTATGCTCCTATTGAAATAATGATGTAGCTATGAAGAGAGAGATCTTTTGTATTTATAAATGTAAAACTAAATACAAAAGTCATGGACCTGTTGTTGTTTGGTCAAAAGACACCCAGTTAGAATTTGAACCACATTGTGTGTAAAAAGATCCCACACAACATCTGTAGTAGCAGTAACACGCAACCTTCCTATACACTTTAATGGACCCCATAAATATTATGCGCGAGCCATATCTGCACGTGCACAGATGTCAGACCCTGGGCTCAAACAACCTGCGCTCAATATTCTTTAGTCAGGATCAGTGTTTGTCTTTTGACAACAAATGTTAATAGAAAGGGATTTACTACGACAAATCTCTACACCTCAATTAAAGAGGGTAGTTATGTTAAACACGAAGAAACACAAAACAGACGAGCCTGGAGACAGACAGGGTTCACAAGGGGCCCCGGCCTCTCTATTGTGGGGAGCTGTGCCCTTCGAGATGAGCCAGACCCACAGCTGGAAAGGTCAGCAAGCACACAAGGTCAATCCGACACCATCTCGCCATAGTCAACATCAAACACAAGTCCAGGGCCTGTCATGCTCCTTCTGAGCCGGGGTGAAAACAGCAGCGCTAATCCCACCGACCACTGTCGCCCGTCCCGAGAGGACAGAGGTCAGACCCCGAGAAGTTGATTCAAACGAAGCAACCCGCTAAACTCGAAATGCCATCTTTGATGTTGGTCGGGAGTTTCGGCCCTTGGACCCGTGCCGCGTTTGATGAACGCGGAGAAGAATGCAACATTAAGACGCGCCCCTGAGAACTTATCCTGCAAAAAATGATTCCTTTTCTTCTCTCAAAGCAAACCCAACACATCTTGCGCGTCGAGTGTGGGAGAGCCGGAATAAATGATTCATGAGTCATAAAAATAATGGTCTCCAGAGCGATCTGCAGGGAACACAACTTCAAAGTAAAATGTGATGAAATGCTGAAAATGTTTGTCCGCCCAATAAGCTTCTTAGTTGGGAACTTTAAGGTCACAGCGGGTGTCTGATGGGAAAAAAACACATTAGAACGTACGACCACGGGAGAGAAGGCTCATGTTTGAAAAGCCAGTCACCAGACTCCTTACCTTCACGAGAGCCCTTTCTCTCACCCCTGCCTTTGAAAGGATTTAATCGAAAGATACCAAGGCAGATTTTGCAAATGAGATTATTGGGCATCTATGCGCAGCTGCCCACTGTCTAATCTCCTCATGACAGCTCGGAAATGAGGAACCTCTTATCGTCTGTCATTCCGGCTAAATCGCGTGTGCCATTTGAACCAGCTGCTTCAAAAGCAGCGGAGCTCAGCAGAAACCTGAGCCACTGCCGTCATTTTAATATCCTGATGTCTGCTACAGTCGCGATACTGTGTTTCAGCACTGCGGTGTTAAGTGTGTTTACCGACTGAGTCAGATAAGTTTCACCCTCTGATTAAACACGGCTGTCTGGCTGTCTGGGTGGACCGTTGAAGCTGCAACGCATTACACCAACAGCTGGGGAGAATCAGGAAGCCAGATAAGGAGCTGTTAGCCTTATCTGCGCTAACTGGTCCGGCTCAGTGGGAGGCTTGTGAGGATTAACTGAAGAATTTCTTCAGCGTAACCAGTAAAGATGAGTTGTTAAGTAAAAACAAAAGTTCAGTGTTATGACTCAAGCTGGAAGCCAGGGATTCTCATATGATCAGTGTTAGCTGTTTAAATGGATGAAGACAATGGGTGATGCTCCCAGTGCATATTAAATATGAGTTTATTGGAATAAGATAAACATCAAAGTCATATCAATGAGCAAAATGGAGAATTTAACAGCGAATAAACAATGATTGGCAGTAAGAACTGAAATACATGTAAGACTGCTTTCATTTCTCAGGTTCATATAATGCTTACATGCACCAACAAGCAATATAAAAAGCAACAACAGCAACATAAATATTGAGAAATTAAGTGTAATAATTGTGTTATACGTAGTTTCACATGGAACCATTTTCTACAGTTTCGCGTCTAACAGGTTAAAACAATTAGTGCAGTGGCTTCGCCGTGATGATTAAAGAAAGATTTTCCTGGATCTGAGCGGCTCCCACGGTATTTTTTCAACAGGTTTCCATTTTGCCTGGGGGCACATTGCTACACCAGGGTCATGACCTTCAGGGAAGCAGGCTGGAACCGCCGTATTTTCTTCTTGAGGGCGCGGGAGGCTTTGATGCGGCAGGCGGGCGGCTCGGGGCGCGGGAGCTGCTGCGGAGTCCTCCCGGCGGCGGTGGGGCCCACGGCGGCGTCGGCCCACACCAGGCCCCCCTCCCCCCCGCGGACGTCCAGCTCCTCCGACTCGTCCGGGGACAGGCTGCCGTCGGAGTCCGACAGCGAGCGGAAGCTGCGGCCCGACTCGCCGTCGCCGAAGCGGTTGGCGGTGCTGTCGCTCATCTCGCCCTCGCTGCTCTCGGCGATGGTGGAGTGGAACAGGGAGGCGCACTCGGCGGAGTACTCGGACTCGCAGCGCGGCGGGTAGCGGCTGGACGCGCGGAGCGGCGCCGGAGGGTACCTGGCGTTCAGGCTGTAGAGGAAGGAGTTCTGGAAGGGCAGCGGCTGCCTCGTCCACTGGCTCCGGACCACGTGGGCGTTCCCTGGTGCCGGAACGGGCGGCTCCAGAGACCTCTGACGCCGAACGGAGGTCTGGAGCATCTCCACCTCCGGCGGCCATTTGTCGGAGGCCTGCCTCCTCCTTCTCTGCTCCGCAGGCAGCTGGTACTCCACGTGCTGAGGCCTCCGGCTCTTGCTGGGCCTCGCCGCAGGAGCAACGGGGTGCATCTTGGGGTGGACCTTCTGCGTGTGTGCGAGTCCTGGGCTGCAGTGGCTGGAGTCTGAGCCCGAGCCCTGCCTGCGCTCCTCCGCGGGGCAGCCGCTCAGCTTGTGGAGCCCCCTGCCCTTCGCAGGCCTCCTCTGCTCCCCCTTGGCTGCGCCAGTCTTCTCGCCGCTCCTCCTCCTCAGCTTCACGGCTTTGGTTTTACGATCGGCCTGTCGCACCTTGACCCGCCGGGAGCCGGCAGGGACGAACTGGGCGTGCACAAACTCGGGGGAGGTCGCGTGACCCGAATGGACCTCGACGCTCTGACTCTCCTCTGCGCTGGAACTGTGAGCTGCCACAGACCTCTGCTTGTGCGCCCTCCTCTCTGGTGGTTTTGACTCTAGACCATTTCCGCATCTCTTCTCTGGGTGACTTTTGGCCACGCTGACGTATTTCTCGGACTTCTTCAGAGATGAAGTGGTGACCTCATCAGAGCTGTACTCCCTCATGGCAACAGGATAAGAGTAGCGACATTCTAGGTTTCTCAGCGACTGCTTGTGGTCCGCTGGCTCTGGACTGCAGTACGTCATGCAGCGTCTCTTCTCATCGCCGTTTAATGGACTGACGTTCGTGGTCCGGGCTGGAGGAGGCTGCAGCACCGACTCTTTTTTACACAAGGCTTCAGTCTCAGTGGCCTTTCTGTGATAGCCACTGTGCGTCTGCAGGGTCTCTGCGGCCGTTAGAACTCGGCTCACGCTACGCTGGATCAGCTTGTCAATGTAATTCAGGGTCCTGCTTTCACTCACAGGGGGTCCTTGTGCCTCTAGATGGTCGGGTGAGGCCAGGTCACATCCGCTGTAAAACATGGGGCTCTGCAGGGCCACGGCGTGCAGGGGGCTGGGGTAGTGGTACACCTCGGTGCCGCTGCGGGACACCAGGTTGCTCTGAAACCTGGGATCCACAGCAGCAGTCCTCAGGCTGGTGCCCAACATGGGTTTCTTGGGATCGGCTGATTTGCAGTAGCTCGGCCCCTGAGCCATCACCCTTTCCAGATCACCTGACGGGCAAAACAAAATTACTGGTTAACCTCAGATCAAAGATTACATTGCGACTCCTGATACATCATAAGAATAGACACTTATGACTTGGTTACCTGTTGATACAGGTCTTTGCCGGGCTTGTTCGGTACAGGCAGTGCTGGCTCTGATCCGGCTGCTGCCCAGATGGAAGCCCGGAGCCCGCGGAGCGCTGGGCTGGGTGGCGTCCTCGTCAGCGGAGCGCCGGCGGCAGACGTCCACCCGCGACGAAAGGGTGACGGCGGAGGTCGCGGGGCTCACGGGACAGACGAGGAGGCTCGTCTGGGAGGACGACAGGCACTCGCTGTACACGGAGGTGCAGGAGTTGGACAGGGAGCAGGAGCCGCCGTCGCTGAGCTCGTAAAAACCTGGAGACCAGGAACAGTTGCACGTGAGCGTTCGTCATTTGATGGCAGAACGGGCGCGTGGCGGTTGGAGCTCATAGAGCGAACGGCCGTAGGGCGTCCGGGGCGAGTGTGCGCCTACGAACCTGAACTGGGCCTGCTGTCGCTCTCCAGCTGCTCGCTGGAAGCCTTGCTCACGTCGAGCTTCAACTCGCTGATCTGCTGGTCCAGCTGCTGCAGGTGCGTCTTCAGGCCGACGTCCTGCTTCCGGAGGCGAGACTGTGAAACAGACGACGCGCAACCGTTTAACCGACACCCGCGGAGATACGTGCGGGGACGGGTCTAATTAGATTTTGTCACGAGACGAGGAAGGTGGGGAGTTATGCAAGACTCTCAAGTAGACACATGCACATAGTTACAGCGAAACAAAAACCCCGTACAGGTGTGGGAAATAAAGGCAGGGGACCTGAATGTGGCTCAGAAGGCCCTCATTTTGCTCAGATGAGATCCTTTGTTCAGCAGAAGGATGCTCTAATGTATGGCCATCAGAGAAACAAAGGCGACTCAGCTGTGGCTGATGATTAACCCCAGCAGGACATGGGGGAGTGTGGAAGAGGCAGTGGTGGGTAACTCATTTCTCCCCCACAGCGAGCGCCTGGCCATTGTGTAAACTACGCTGGGGGCTGGGGCGTGGGACTGTTTGCTTTCGCAGCTCAGGGTGTTCACTGTTACAGTAGTTGCTAAGAAAACGCACCCTGTTTATTTTTTTGCGACCATAGTCACTAAAATGACTTTTATTGTCTATTTTTTTTTGTCGTGGGGGGAGTTCTCCTAAAAGTGGAGCACAGCACTGGAAAAAGTGTGTCATGGAAAACTCCTCATAGCTCGGACTTCTCCCAGCGCCGAGACGGTCTCTGAGCAAAATAACCACTTTTTCAAAACACACCAGCATTTTTTTTAATGTCCGGGCATTAGTGGTTAATGATTGCGGTTTACCCCCTGCAGCGTGCACGTGCACCGTGTACGCGCGCACAACTCAAAGTCCTCTCGGTTCCGCAACGACCCTTGATTTATGACACCTATCCTACTTCCTACCCCCAGCTGAGAGCACGAAAGTGTTATAGAGTGTCATACGGCAATAACTGAGGCGTGAATACACACGAGCAGCAAGATTTAAACGCACGATTTTACTCAACGTGCGCGTTTAAACGCACAGTTGGTTCACTCCTGGTAAATTAAATTCTAAGGCTAAATTGCCAATACAGCCCACATTCCGCCCAGACGCGCATTTTATAACCGAACCCTCGTTTAAATGTCTTAGTACCAGCTGTTGCTTCAGGGATGTGAGCGTCGCCTCCAGCCGCAGCTCCTCGGCCCCCATCATCCACGCATCGTCTGGCCCCGCTGGCACGCAGGTCACCGGCTCCTCGCGGTCCATCTTCAGCGCCCAGCTCACCATGTCGCTGTGTCTGTCCTTGAGCAGATGCAGCTCGTGCAGTCCCGCCAGAGCCGCCTGCAGCCGCTCCCCGACCCGGCCGCGGTCCGCTGCCGCCGCAGCCGTCATCATCCCCGCGCAAGAGCCCTTCCTGCTCAGCATGCTGCAGAGAGGCGTCCGGGCATAATCCAAAAAAACAACAAAAACACACACAAAAAAAACCAGAGAATCGTTCGTTCCGTCTGCGACTATGTGTCGGTGCAGCTGCTGCTCGGGACCTGTTTGGTTTTTAAACTACCTGTTAGAATAAATGTTGAGCTCAAGATGAGAGACCGGGCTCCTCCCACTGACCAAACGGGCTTCCTCCTCATTGGCGGCCGGGTCCCAGTGAACATTTGGGACTAATCCCCCCCCCCCCAATTCACGTCCTTACTGGCGCTGCCCAGGCACGTACCTCGCTTCATCTGCATAACAGCACATGGCATGGTGGGCATATTATTATGCTATTTCCACTCTTCTTTTGTGGTTATTATTCTCACAATGGCAGATTAAAGTCAGAAATAAGAGCTGGCTCAGCTTTAGGAAGGTCCATTAGGCCTGTGCACCCCGGAAGGTAAATGAGTGAATCAATAGAACAGCCCTTCAGATTATCACGAGACACCTCACACGCGCAGTTATTCCGTTTGAAAGCGGGTCTCAGCATCTGTGCGACAGGATACGGACACGTTTGGTCCTACGTCATTCAGAGTTTATAGTAAGCTTAAACTCACCTTTAAACTAAATTGATCTATATACCATATATACGCAGCATCATCTATTAGATAAACGTGTTTAGGAGTAATTTAAAATGTTCGAAAGGCAAAACTGTGAACTCAGCACTCAGTGATAGGTGAACACCGCCCCCTTGTGGTAGTAAAGGCTACTACACTAAAGGGAACTGATGGAAACTTTCACTTGGGATGCAACTTAGTACAAATACATTAAAACTCTAACCAGCAAAACTAATAAAATAAATAAAAGACTAAATAATCAATTAATCCACTCAGAACCTTGAGTTGTGGTTCTGTGAGGCCTGTTCTGTATTAACTACAATACTCAACGTGATGACTGTGCAGTGCTGAAGGACAGTCATAAAACTCTTCTATTACAATTTGGTCGTTGTGTTTATCTCTGTGAGTTACAATCTGCAGATCAATAGGACTCATAGGATGAGTGTCTCTGTTCTACCTGAGCTGTTTTCTTCTAAGCAGCACAAATGAAGCCACTTGTTCATATTGTCAGTAATCTGAACCAATGAATAAGGGGATGATTGAATCACCAAAACACCAGCTTCACATGATTGACCTACGTTACGCATGGGGAGCGTGTGCATGCTGATATCTGTGTTCAGCGTTCAAAGGAATTACCAAAGCGACGTGTTCACACCTGTGTGAGTATCACACGCCTGATCTCCAAGATAAGCTGATTGAACTCTTTAAAATCCCGGTTTAATGAAGCCGTCTTCCTGCTCAGCAACTTGCGGATTAGTGGACTTATTTTTCACTTGCTTTGCTTAACATGCATCTTATCCGTCAAGTTCATCTCAGCTCCAGAGCTTAACGAAATGCACCAAAAGAAGCTCAGAGCATTACAAAAGTAACAGGGTTCATTTATTATAAAAATGAGATCTTGGCATTTTAAACACACTAAGTGTGTTGCATATTGGAGCGTGGTCACAAAGTAAATCCATGGTTTTAGTCAGGCTCATTATACACAGATCTGTACAGTATGTGTTCTCTTAGCTGGATGTACTGATGACTGAGATCTCCTGCGAACTACTGTTTCATGTGTATTTTATTCTGTTTAAAGGCTCTGGTGGTTGTTGTGCAAGTAGAGTTTTACAGCGTGACCACATCAATGAGCAGTTTCCTGGGTGTCTGAAAACAATTTGGCTTCTCCCTCCTGCGAGAGGCAAACTTTGAATTCTCCGTCCAGTAATATAAAACAGATCAATGTGAAAAAGCTAGACGTAACAATGCAGAATATAAAGACAGATTGGGACGCATGGGTCACCTTTTGTGAATGGTCGGCTCGATCCATTCTTCCAAAGGAAAAGAGACCAACATTCAGAATCTCCTTCATATCTGTTTGTCTGCAGCACTAGTGTCTGTTATTCATTTCCTTTTGAATAAAGCGTATTGTCGTTTGGAAAATGCGCTGCGGTAGCACGGCGTTTTGCAGACGGTGTCGTCTGACCGAGAAAGGAGCTTCTGAGACGCTAGAGGGCAGTGTCGCATTGATTCTCACACATTAGTTGTGCTCTTTGATTTTTGATAATGTGCACATTTTTCTCACTCAAACCTTAAAAGTAAAATTCAAAGCAAGGCTGCTTTACGATTTGCAATGGCCGTTCATTTTGATGCTGCTCCTCATCCAGACACTCACGCGTCCCACGCATTGTAAAGTCCACCCTCCACGGGGATAGAGTCATGTGCTTGTGATGCTACTGGCTCACAACACTGCATTGTGATGCCTGGATGCCCCTCTGCCCCCATCTGCTTCAAAGCATTTCCTTCAGAGTGACATCAGCTGGGGTGCCTTCGTTTCAGTAACAAAGCATTGGTTTTGGGCTCTGGTCTCTTCACCTCATTCGGCCTCAGCGTCTCAAAAAGGAAGAAGCCTTCGCCTGCGACGTTTTTGAAGCTAAATTCGCGAACCTCTGACTCACCGGAGGTTTTCTCTTTGTGTGGCTTCTCCTTTGTTTTCTGCATTCATCAGCATCGTTTTCATCATCCCTCTGCGTTTCGCTGCATCCACAGAAAACAAAAGCACACGGTGTGGAGGTCGGCTTGAGCTGCCACCATAGAAGAAGAGTTCGTACCCGCTCAGGTAGACGGTGCCACAAACAGGATGTGGAGGATGGACGTGTGAGGGTAAACATGGGCCACTGTCATCTGTTGTCGGCTCTGTGTACATGGAAAGAAAACAAACCTCTCACACGTAGGCATTTTGAGCGTGCGACTTCAAGGGAGCAGGATCTGATATCGCACTTGAAACAGTCTGACGCTCAGAAAGCCAAATACCTACGTTGTTGTTGACGCTGCGCCGCTTCCGGAGGGTTTGTGCGTCTCCACATGTGTTTGCGTGAGCGTGTCCTTGTTGTGTGTGAGGGGATTCCCGCTGAAAATTCCTTCTCCCGTCGCCAACGACACCTCTGCCCGCCTCGGTGCCACAACAGGAATGTCTTAATGCATGAAGGAATGAATTTAGAAGTGAGTTTTGCTGAACCTGTATCTGTTCATCACCTGTGTGTCCTTTTAAGTTTAAGTTTAAGTTTAAGTTTGAGTTTAAGTTTAAGTTTAATTGATGTTTCTTATTTTCCAGGGTGATTTCTAATCTAATCGGACCCATGTGACATGTTAGTGATTCAAGAGAGAAATCCTTGATCCCAAAAGACCTGAAACAGACCACGAAAATGTATTAGACGCTTCAAGTGCGAATCCATCATAATATTCCATCATTGCTGGTCTGACTGGTAGGAGCCTCGTGCACATGACAGTTCCCAGGCTTCAGGAGATATGTTCTTCCTTGGAGCTAGCACCTACGGATACTGTCAAAGCTACCAGACAGCCACTGCACAATCCACCATGTCAGCTCCTGATTCAGAGTCAGTGAAGCAGCTCCAGGAATTATCTCCTGATGAAATCCCAGATTAGAGTCTTGTCTCCGCTGGGTTTTGCTTTGATTGAGAGCTTTTCATGCTGGAAAATGTTGAAAGAGGCATTTGAGGGATATGTAGAACTCTGGAGCAGCCTTTTTGAGCGCAGCCTGTTTGACATGGGGACTCGTCCCCAGTAGAGGACCCGATCGGCCTTATCTCTCTCTACCATCATGTTCACTGTTTGCTGAGCCGCCTCTTCAGACTCGCGCTCGATTTGCCCTTGAAGTGCGGCACCTCCAGCACATGAGAGGCTCCTTTATGCCGGGCGCTTGCAAAATTATCTCCTCATCAAATTTGACGTGAACTGAACAAATTTGTGTTTATTCAGCAAGCGAGGGAGACGCGCCTCCGCGCTGGACTTCAGTCTAAATGAGCTGATTTAGCGTTCGCTTGCCTTCGCTTCCAGCCAAGTTCCACTCCATGTGCTGAGGCTCTTGTGAAGTGAGGAGGAGCTGTGTTCACAGCCTGGTCAAGGGGCGCAGTGTGCGACGCACCAATGTGATGTAAAGGTTTTATCACATGTGTGTTGACACCTGCTTCACCCCCAGGTGTTTTATGGGGCTTTGAGATAACTTATGAATGTACAGTAAATGCTTGTTTGGGCTTTGGAAGGAGAAAAACAAAATTAACTAGACATAAATGTGAAAGGCAGCTTTTACTACTTTTCTGCTACGGATGTGAACGTGTCGGGGTCCAAACAAGGCCGACTTATCACAGTGAGTCTCACGTGGCCCGTATCGTTTCATGAGCAGCTAGACAGACGCCTGAGCTGTGTAGGACTTGGTCAGCGACTCTCAGCCGAACAGGGAATAAACTGAATTCCACATGTGTTAACCAAGAGGACGACTGGAGCTCCAGTGATAACCACATGTAAATGATCAAATAGTTTCAGGGTGACGGCTCAGTATCCTTGTTTGTTTGGCTTGTTCTCTGTTCTTCTTCTGCCCAATGACCAGACTTTTTTCTTTTTATATGGAATCAGCTAAAGGAGGTTTTTTTCCTTACTTTAATAGAGAGTTAAGCAAGAGCCTGAATATGTGCAACACAGTCAGGCCTTTTTCATTGGGCAGATGTCTGGCAACGCAACTACAGTTCAGGGCGCTTGTTTTGTGGCACTGACCAAATATCTGCTGTTCTGGAGCAGGAGTGTTTCTGTTTTACCTTGTGGTTTCATGCATAGCAGCGGTCAGGCTGTCAGTCCACACTGGAACGACTATACAACGGATGGATGCCTTTCGGCGCAGATATTCATCATGCGCAGATATCTATCATCCTTTTAAGGTTTGCATTTACATTTTGTTTCCCTCTGGGTCGGCTCCGACCACAGCGATCCATGTGCGATCAGTGTTTCTCATCAGCTCCATCATCAGGTCAAAGAATGGAACTTGCCTGATATTTTGGTTTACATGGGTCAGTTCTGATTTTGTAAACTATGCATAACCCAAATCATTCTCTTTCTCTCTCACACAAAAACAGATATCCTGCTGGCACAAACTACAACACAGCTGTTGTGTCTTTTACCTTGTGTGCACTGTTTATGTGCATTTTATCAAGATCTTCTCCTGCTTCAGAGGGGCCAATATTCTGAAGGAGCAAGTTCTTTCTTGCAGCCGGGAGCACCAGCAGACGTGGCTTCAGACATTCACTAAACTACGGCAGTGCTTTAACAACAGTCAGACTAAGGATGAGGAAACCTGCCTTGTCTAAACTTCCTGACAAACATCTGACTGTGTCTTGTCTTTGTGGGATGAGCCTGCTCTGAGACCCCCAGCCTTCAGGTGTGTGTTAACAGGAGTATGACCTCAGGCTATACAGGCTGTGGCGTCTGTCTCCACACAGGTGTGCAGCTCTAAGAGCTTTTCCACCTGTGGGCAGTGTGAAGCGCCTAAGTCCTCAAGGTGGCATTAGATAATCTTTATTGTTCTCACAGAGCTGTTAATCAAGCGTGCAAACACACACACGCACACGCGCGCACACACACACGCGCGCGCACACACACACACACACACACACACACACGCGCGCACACGCGCGCACACACACACACACACACACACACGCGCACACGCGCGCACACACACGCACACACACACACACACACACACACACACACACACACACACACACACACACACACACACACACACACACACACACACTTCTTCAGATGTCTGCTTCCAAAACACCGGGGCTCAGCCGCCGAGCGCTGCGTGGCCGGCGACCCCCATCTGCAAGCCCAAAGCGAAACAGCCAGCAGCTCCGCAGAAAGGCACCCGGCTCAGGCGGAGTGTGAGCAAATTGCACGCGATAGGTCGACGAACTGGGGCTAATGTCCGCGTAAGCCGCTTCAATCAAAATAATACATCAGAGCACATTCATCTGCGCCGGAGACGAGATCAAATGCAGAATCCCGGGCTGACCCCTGAACACTTGCTCCTGAACCCTTCACCCCCTCCTGCGGTGTGCTAATCCTCCTGGAGCCCTCCGTGGGAGATCATGTGGCCCAGGGGAGATGAAGTGGAAGAGTATGAGGCTGACAGCACCAACACAGCTGGCCTGTAAATAGAGCCATTCAAGCCTCCTAGCACCCACTTTCACAGATGTGACCCTGGTGTGGAGGAGAACCCACGCTCACCATATGCTCGGCCCTCTCTCCACGGTGAACATCGTGTGCTGGCCAGCGATCTGATGGCTGAGAGGAGTACGTGAGTGTGTTTCATTAGACACAGGACCACACAAGACTGTTGTTGGGTATTTCCATAAACATTTGAAATAAAAGGCTACATCTATCATAGGCCCAAGATTAAAGTTTGATTTTGTACAAACAAAGGCTCAGGGCCGCTTTCCCAGAGCCATCATAAAGTCAAAATCCAATGAAAAATGTATCTTTTGTTTTTGGGGGTGTTTCCCCACAACCTCGCCGACTTGCATGTCATTGAAGCTACGGGCAGACATTCACGGGGGCAGGATCGCATCGCCTTTTCTTTCATTCTACCGTACTTTCATCTCAGGACCCGAGTCCCAAACATCAAATCAGCGAGTTAATTTGTCATAGAAATAAATCTGGCGCACAGGACTCACAGCAAGGAGAAAAACAATGGCTACAAATCTCTCCCTCAGGAGGAGCAATTATCTCGGCCTCCTATCAGGGCAAAGAGTGAGGATTAGAAGTGTTTGTAACAAGATAATGTACAGCAAATGTTTGGACATTCCTCTGAATCACTCCTTGCATGTTTCAGAGCTCTGAACTAGAACGCAGTAAAAGTCCCGGTTTATACTGAACCATATCCTCCTTGGACCCGAACACAACACCTTATATAGAGGGAGCCAAAGGTCAAGTGTGGATCACATGGAGCCATTTTTAAAACGTCCGAGTGGTTGATGGAGAAAGTTTTATCTGCTGAACGGCTTAAATCTTCTTTCACTGCTTGTCCTTTCTGCTCTGAAAGCTCGCTCCGCATATGTTTATGGAAGATAGAGACAAAAATCAAGGCCTTCCCAGCATGACAAGACGATGTGAGAGATGCTGGCTGATGTCATGTGCACGGGTGGTAAGAGGCCTCTGCAGCCTTTATTGGTCATATATTTCTCCTCCTGCACAGGCCTACAAAGAACTTCTGTAAATCCTCCCAGTATCACATATCAGGTCAGGTATTTGAGAAGGTACACAGCCAGACAGCCATTTAAATCAGCGCCTCAGCCCGGAATTAATTCGCCGCCGTGTTTGGATGACACATCGGTTCTGATGAAGTGGCTGATAGCGTGCGCGGCTGCCGAGTTTCCCAGGCGGCGGAGCCAAAAGTTGGTGCGCTTGATTAGGAAGGGAAATTTTCGGGGTGAAATAAAAACCCTCCGATCCCCGTATTCCGAAACGTTGTGAGCAGCGGGGGAGAGGCCGAGGCCAAGGCCCAATAATATAGCCCTTCTCTGCGAGGCCAGGTGTGACGCAGGGAGCCCGACGCCGCTCGGGTCGGGACAGAGCGGGTCTGTGTGGCGGGCCAACCACAGGAACCCTGTCACCTCTCCGCATGGAAACCCCTGAGCCGGGCCGGGCCGGGCCACAGCGTCCCACAACGGCCACATGTTGACTCTGCTAATTTGCGGATCGTGCTCGCGATGCAGGCAGCTGGCCACAAGTCAAACGGCGGCGGCGGCGGCTCCACTAATTAACCTGCGTGAACGCACGTGACAAATATGCAGACGCGCGGTGCGAGCCAGGACTCCTTCAGTCGGCCAAACACAACATCATATCTCATTTGTTTCATCTTCACCACAAAGGAGGCAGATGTATTTATGTTGTGGTTTTAGGAGGACAAAGAGCTGCCGGGATTAAATAAGCAGCACATAATGTTACACGTTCTCAGATTGTTGTGTTTCACCTGAGTTCACCTTATGATCCAGCTGCTGACTGAGCTTTTCAACCTGCATCTTGTGCTACATAAGGAATCATAGTTTTGGGTTTCAGGCATTGACGTGTAGAAGAAAGGAAGACTTCATCAGCAGCGTAAAATCCAGTAGCACTTTTTGAGAATTTCTGGGCTCATAAAATGCATTTAAACCGTCAGTGGTTGTGTAATTTGGCCCTGTTAAATAGAAAATGTCCGTTCTGGTGTTTCAGTTTGAGAAGTACATTAAACTTAAAGTTGTTTTGTTCCACACAGCCTCTGTCTTGTTCTAGCTTCACACAAATGGAGCTGGTGCCGTGGCACAGCGTCGCCGGTCCGTCCGTCACTTGACACATCTCAACATATTGGATGAATTCCCATAATGTTCACGGCCCCCAGTAAATTAGTCGACGCGCCTCGACAAAATCATGATAAATGACACCGAAAAAAGTCAGATAATAAACTTTCGGCGCAGACGCGAATTGTAAATTTAAATGCTTAAGGCTTCGGGCGTTGAAAGAAAGCAGGTATTGTTGTGATAGAATCTCCCCCACCGCGAGATCCTGTGAGGTCCGGCTCACGGCAGATCTCCAGCCAGTTAAAACCACCATTTACTGATTAGTTCCTATCAGGCCTCTGTTTGCCGGGTATCTCTCCGGGTATCTGAGCTTTGTAATCTCACCGCTGTGAGACAAACCCCTTCCCCAGGGTTGTGCGAGGATGGCGGCGGAGGACGTAGGTGGAGAATAACGGAGCACTGTCCGCTCTGGAGGGTGAGACACAAAGGAAAAGGAAAAGTGCCAGGATGCCATCGTTATCAATCGTCTCATCAAAAGCTCATCATTTTCCCTTGCGCTGCATGTTTAGCAGGAAGTCGTCTCATCAATGAACACCAGAATCAAGGAGTTGTGATCTTGTTACCACTCGTCTCAAGCTATTTATGTTGCTTTTGTGCTAAAGCTCATACTGTTGATGACCGTATGTGTTGTCTCACCTGGAAGTAATTAACACCACGCACGTCCCACCCCGTGCACTTCCCCAAACACAAGTGATTTACACCACAGCTCGCACCCTAATTATGTGTTTGTGTTTCATGTGCGCTAAGTTGCTAAGTTCGAACGCACCGCATGCGGTGACGTCGCTGAACAGAGGAGAATGCACGCACAGCTACAATCAGGAGCACAGAATGGAGCGGACTCTCCTCGGCAGGTCATCCATCCAAACCCGCTCCACCAATTCAAATTCTGATGAGCGTGCAGTTATCGTCTGCAAAGAAAATATCGCAACTGGAAGCGGCGTCGGGAGCCAAGCACAACTCAACCACGTATAAAACGCCAATGAAAACGCAGCGAGGCGAGGCATGAATGCGTTCTTGTGCCACCAAATATTAGATTATGCAAGTTATCCTTTCAGTCAGCGACGGCTTGGAATTCGAGGAGGCATCGGAGGCCAAGTCGTGTCAAGCCGTCAGCTCCTTTCGCCAGCTTGTCGCTATGCAGTCCCCGCCGTTTGTGATTGATGACTGTGGCTCATATATGACCCGGCTCGGTGATTAGTCTTCCCCGAGCACTCACCAACGCCGCACACTGCAGGGTTTCACTGCACTCACCTCCTGGTAAAACCAACAGCCCATATTTCATGAATTTTGATGTTCTCTTCGAGTGTAAAACAAGTAAACACCTTCATATGGCGGGCACCGCTCAGAGCGGCGTCCAGGAGGACTCGTGAAACCTCCGTCTGGAACCGGATGGATTAAGTGGGGAGTTTGTTCTCTCGTGCCCCTGCTTATGCCTCGTTCGTGGTTTTTGATTTCAGCTGAGGTTTGCCAAGCATTCATCACAGTTGCCACATAATCTACATTATAATGTTTTCATAACGGTTGCAACACCGCCGCTCCGTCTCCAGGTGCCAGCTGTGAGCATCACACCTCCTTTTATTGATAGCGGTGATTATTACGTTTCAGATGCTGCGGTTGTTACAGTCTAAACACTGCCACAGGGCTGGAGAAACTGCACGACTCAGGATCTTATCAAAATACACACACAAGGAGGATGATGATGATGACGAAAGTCCTGTTTGATTGCTTGTTAGTAAAATGTCAGCTTTCATGATAGCTCTTTTACATCGGGACTCGTTTAAAGTTGACAAATCCTGGGCGGAAAAGAAAGACAGAGGCGGTGAGATAACAGAGAGGTACACGAGTGTGGGAAGAGAGGGAGGGCAGTGTTTTCAGTCTGTCTGTGGGCATGTAGCAGTAGTGGTGGGGGAAGTGTGAGGTCTGAATTATCTGCATTGTTTGAAATCCCCATCCCTCTCGTGTCTTGGCAGACGAGGCCCAGGCTGGAGCGTCCACGTGGGTGACTGTAAATGAAACATTCCGCTCTGGGTTCAGGACGGGGTTCGTCTTGACTCATTGTCCGCCGCCGCTCAGAGGGCGCTCTCTGCGGTGAGGCAGCCCATTCTTCTGCCTGTGCTGAGCTCGGCACTAAATCCTGAGGGCCCTCGCTGTCGAAAGCTCTATCGCTTCCCAGGATGCGGCGACACATCTGGGGCAGATGTGACGGATGCAGGAGCGCTAGCACAACTTATGGCATCATGCTCCTCTTTGTATAATCACTCACATTCACACCTGGGAGCCTCTCACTATTAACACCACTGCTGCTTATGGAGCGACTGTAAAGGAGGAATGGTGTTAAGTGCGTTGCTCAAAAGCTGAACAGCTGGAGATGAGAGCGTTCCCATGCGGGTGTTTATGTGAGCAGTTCGTCTTAATCGCCGGCCTATTCGCCGTGATGCAGAGGGAGGCCTCACGTCTGAGGAGCAGCCTAATGGCAACGCAAACAGCGATTACGCTGCTGCACCTGGACGCGCCCGCGTGTTTGTGTACCTGTGTGTGCACGCTCGTGCTCATGTGACGCGTGCAGCTGAAATGGACAGCCCACGTGGAGCTTTTCACACTATTAACACTATTGAACCTTGTTTTGTTGAGTGCAGTAAGCCCACAATCTGGTCCAATGCAATGCAATGCAAAGGAGTCAATTAATATTTGATGGAGTCTCCACATGATAAACTATTACTTCTACCCTATGTACATTGACTTTATTCTCTTTTAAACAGCTCTCAGCATGGCAGCCTTGTGCTGCAACGTGTTACGTCTCCCCCGGGACCACGGTGGTCGCACAGAGGGGCTTTCTTCGCAGCACACGGGACCTCTTCACTCTGTGTTGACTCAGTAAATTACTTGGGATGTCAGGGCCCGACCACAGCTTATCCTCAGAGAGTCGAGGTAGGAGTGTGCGTGGGGGTGCAGGTCAAGGGGGGGGGGGGGGGGGGGGGGGGGGGGCTTCGGCTGTGAGAAAGAAATTTCTGTAGAGCTCCAGAGGGCAACAATCGGTGAGCTGGAAACACGTAGAGTGCGTTTGGAGCAGAAGACCTGAGGCGAGGGTGAAACGCTGGCTTGTTGCCCCCAAGAGAAAAGTATTTCCATTCTTATCTAATGTAAATGCCAGAACCTGCTCAAGAGATGTCTTTAATCCTATTATCTTTATAGGATGCAAACGCTGCAGTAGCAGTGGAAAATCACCTCTTGTCTCACAGTTGCAATGCATCATTTTGAGTGTTGAACCCAACAACCGATGCCCCTTGGAGTGTTTTCTACCCCCCCCCACACACACACACACACCCGTGCTGCTGAGCCAGGTGGACGGAGGCCAGTGCGTCAGTCAGTCACCGCGCGGTGGGATGGTATGCACGCTGACTGGGAGCCGTCTGAGCCCTGCTGCCTGCAGTCAGGTGAGCACACCTGCACACGGCTCTGTTTGCTTTGACACCTCCGATTCAGCCTCCTTCAACGGGACGTCTGTCATCCGAGCCGTCGGCCCCATCGCCCGCTGGCCCTCCGCCTTCCTCTTCCCGCTCCCTTTATTTTCCTACCGTTTAGAACTTTTCCAGTCTACATTAAGAACATTGTGTTTTTAGCGTCCTCGTGCCGGTTTGTTCCTTCAAATTCACATTTCTCCCACATTTCTCCTCCGTCCGCAGACTCCACTCAGCCTTTGATAGGGTCGGGTGGGGGGTCGCGAGATTGTGAAGGTGGGTGTGAGCAGCTCCCCTGGACACACGCGACAATTAAGTGAAAGAAAGAAACTGCTGCTCTGTGTACAGTCATCAGGCCTTGATATGCGATAGGGCCACAACGTCTTTGTCTAATTTGCCATTACACGCTTTGATTTTTGACATTCCATCACGTGGCCACATGAATGCAGAGTAATAAGTCTGAGTGGCGGTGGTGGTGGTGGGTAGGAGTCTGTGTTTGGAGAGAAACAGATATCATGTCATAACAGCAACAAACAGAAGGAAAGTCTTATTTTGTCAGAGATCAATATTTGTTTGGTCTTTTTTTATTATGGTAATAAAGAACATTCCACAAAGTGAGAGAGGGAGATGCAACAGGGCCTTGGACCACCAGGCTTCCTCTTCTGATCATAATTAAACCTTAAGCTTAGGGACTTTTATTTGCATGATGAAATGTGGAGTAACATCATCTCTTACTCATTGTTAGCAGTGGTTCATCCTCCAGGAGCTGATGCTGCTTGTGACATTCACTCACCGCAACCTGACGTCTGACATTTTGTAGCTGGTGCAGCTGATGTGGGCAGCAACAAGAGGCTCATTCAGGGCATTTCAGCGGCTGACTGCTCCCCCTGTTTGAACGATGTGACCACAAGGCCTTCGTGATTTGTAGCTTTGCTGGATACTGCTGAGTCAATAAATCATTAAATGGCTTTATTCCGCGCTAAAAAAACAAAGAGGGAGAAAGATTAGAGCAGCATGAGAAGCATGTGCAAAGAAGGATGGAAGGAAGAGGAAGAGGAGGAGGAGGAGGAGGAGGTCCAGGGTTTGCAGCAATAAAGGCAACATTTGAGATTTGTGTGAAAAGCAAACTTTAGCTCAAGCACAATAAAAACGGATTTATTGTCAAATCTGAGCGGTAGACTTTCAATAGAGGGCACCAGCGTCCAGTAGCAGATGTGGATTTATGCAGGATTAATGAGGAACAGAATGGTGGGACGTGTTTACTGCGGGCCTGTCGGGTTCTTTTCCTCCTGCGCCGGCTTGTTTGCGACTCGCGTGATTTAGTGATCTATCAATCTACCTCTTTGTTATTTCGCTTATGAGCAGTCAACGACAGACTTTTGGTTTGCGCCGCGTCCGTTCAAACCCACTGTCTCTGCACTCAGACTCTTCCAGGGGGAAGTACAAAGCCTTGCCTGGTGGTCTGCACACATGCCCAAAACAGCCCGGTGGTGGTGTGGCAGACACACACCTGCTTTGTCAACACCGTCTTCCTCACTACTGTGGCCAAGTCGAAATCCACCCAGCACAACTGCAAGGGCCTAGGATCTGACGTAGCGCTGAACACTTAAAGGGAATCTGAGGCACTGAATTAGATCCAGGTGTGGGTATGTTTTCATTTCCTGCTGTTTGTTACTTTACTTAAGAATTTGATATATTGGTGACGGAGGATTAAGCAAAAAAACGAAACAATAATTAAAAGAAAATGAAAAACAAGAATCCTGTGAGCTAGATTTGCTAATTCTTATTTTTATCACTTTATGTGTGAAAATGTAGGGGTGTCTCTCACAATTTGACAATTCTTGAAATTATTCTGCAAGGAATAATTTGAACTGACATTTAAAATGTTAAATGGCTGTTTTCTCGTCTTCTTGATATGTCCCTGCGGCACCTGGCTTCCTGCACGACCTGCGCCCGTGACCTCTGACCTCTCAGAAGCTGGAGTCCTGCCACCTGAGCGGCGCGTCCCCCCCCCGGTGTTCACCTGATGTTTAGACAGACTACCCACCTCTCAAAACACGGGGAGACGTGACAGGGCAGGTCACCGGCGAGAGCAAAACAAAGGGTCCGATTTCAGAGACCCTCTATCAATCAAACATCTTAGGAGCACAGTCGCGCTCGCACTACCTACAGCGAAACCACTGGCTTCAAAGGGAACCTAGGGAAGCTTTTCCCTGCTTCTAATTGTGGGATTGCTGTACATCATCGCCAGTGTTCAACATGCCCTTTGTTGCTGCTGAGGATTTTTGCTAAGCCTGCGGGGCATTTGCCAATTTAGAATTAATGCAGTGTGGAAACAACGGTGAAGAATATTAATCCTTTGTCGTTCCCCGTTTCTGCAAAGTGATGCTTAACTCTCACATTCCCAAACATAAGTTACTGGACAGGACAAATGACGTCTGATTAGGTGACTGGACTGAGGTGCACGTATTGTTCTGAGCTTGTGTGCGAAGTTGGGCTGTGACTTACTTCTGACTCTTAAATCTGCTCAGGACCGAGTAACTTGCCTTCAAACACCCCATCCAACACCAAACTGTTTATTGATGCAATCATCAGCAGGTGTATGGACATTTGTTTTCCTTCAGCCGCCCCGTCTCTCTCACCCGTCCACCCACTACCACCCACCTCACCTCGGCCATGCACCTGTCTGTACCCGGCAGCTGTGGGTGGGCGGGCCTTGGCTGCCAGAAGAACATTCCAGGGAAGAAGTCACCCCGTTAATCCTTTGAGTTTAGGCCCGGCAGAACCCCCCCACCACCACCACACACACACACACACCACCTCCTCTGCTCCCGCCTTCACCACCTCCGCTACTCCTCGTTCCTTCGCTCCCATTGTTGCTAATGGCTCTCCATCTCAGCTCTGGTCAGACTCAAATGGGATACTGCTATGTCAAAGGTAGACACTGTGAGAAAAAGATTAAAGGACGAGTCCCCCCTGCAGCCTCCAGCTCCCAGGACCCGAAGTTTTAATCCCCCCAAATATTCAAGAATGAAAGCAAATATTGTCTGGTCCCGGTCTACAGTCTGGACAAAGTATGTATCCCTGCACCTTTGCACAGATCTTAATTCATCTTTGGGCTGCTTATTTTCGGTTGTTAAGTTACATTTGTACTCATTTAAAATACAATTCACAACTGTAATGCTGGTTCCACTTGCAGACATTAAAGTGGTCTGTGCATGAAGCTGTGAGTGCTTTGTCCACATGCACAACACTGTCTGTCTGCTGGAAATGTCACTCCTATAATTGCACGTATCACTCTCTCAGTATCACTCCCACCGCCTATTAACTGTGATAAGTAACAAGAGTCTCTTTTTCACCCTGAAAATTCTAATGTCAGGCCGTCAGGCCAGATCTGGAACTCGGCAACTCCCCCCGCTGAGCTGGAACAAATAAATAAGAAAATCAATTCATTCTATGAGCACAGAAGACAGTTTCAGTCCAGTATTTGTCCTGTGGGCATTAACATAACATTACACGTCCTGAAACAATTAATATGTGTATAATGCAGCGCTGGCTGGAGGATGTGGGCCACACTAAGGGAACCACTCAAGTAGGAGAGGGGGGCAGACTGTCCTTACTGTGTTTACCCACAGACCAGAGCCCCTCCGAGGGCCAGAGGAAAGCTGCACCTGGGCCAGAGGCTATTAAAGCCCTGATGGCTTTTGACAGTAATTTTTTCATGAGCGCACGGCCCGAGGGGCCTGCCAGTGGTGAGAGCGGGTGCCTCCTTTGCCCATTAGAGCACACAAACTGTGCCCACAAACCCCTCTCAATGGTATCTCTGTGCTGAGGTAGTGTGTGTGTGCATGTGTGAGTGAGAGAAGTGAGGAAGCGGGACTGAGGAGCAGGAGAGAGCGAGGCCATGCCAGCGGCAGGACGCTGCCAAAGGGTTCCGATGCCTTTCTTAAGTTGCTCCATCAGTTCAGGCACAAATCCAAGTCATCAGGAGAACGTATTCAGAAAACCATGCCTTGACAACAGGCCAAATTGTAAATGGTGCTTACGTGCATCGCGGCCCCAGGGAGCAAAATCGCACACGACAAGGCTTTAGCATTGTTTTGGGATGAGGTTGGGGTTTCAGCAGATGGAGCTGGCAGGAGGTTTGGGTGAAGGTTGATGAGTTTGCTGGACGGAGCGAGCGGGAGTGAGCCGCCGCACCTGTGAGCGGCGCGGCCGCATTAGCAGATTACATGGCTGTTTGGGGAAAGCAAATGTTGTTGTGGGCACGGCGCTGAGCTCACCTTCAGGGAAATGAACGCGGGATGGAGCTAAACTGGGACGCCGCAGTTCCAACGCTGCCTTTTAACCAGCAACCCAAGATGATTTCAGTTTCCCATTCAAGTAGATAGAAAAGGTGCTGTGATCAGCCTGCGGTCCACCATCTTAGAACAGACATAATCTCCTGTGTGTTTGCTTGGACCACTTGGCGGATTACACCGCAGAAAGGAGGCTGATGTGTTAATCATGAATTAGAGGCCGAGCTTGAGTGAGCAGGTCAGTGTGGGGTCAGCGGCTCGGCCCTATGAGGGGACTTTCTGTGTGAAAAGCCACAGCTTACCACTGAGCAGACCCAACATAATCAGGCAGGGACAATGTCCAGCAGTGTGGCATGTGGAGGCCACTCTGAACTGAATGTTGTTCTTTTAGGATTTATTCCAACCTTTTTGACTTAACGCACGTTCAACGTATACAGTAACCGTACGGAGGTGAAGCGTGCAGAAGCACGCGCTGGCTCACAGCGCGGCCTTTTAACAGGCACAGCTGAAGTTGATGCATTTATCTGTCCTCGGTCTGTGGAGGAAATCTGTGACGAGAGCAGAGGTTTCATCCATTTTTTTTCCAATTCTCCAACGTTCCCTCGGGGGAACTGGCAAGTGGTCTGAAAACGGGATGATACACAACCTTTGCTATGTATGACTAATACTTGGCTCCTAAAGACTGTGTTAACATAGTGGTTTATTATAGACCCAGCAGGAAAACACACAATGGTAAAAGACATGCAGAGCACACAGAAGAGGAAGCAGATTAGCCAGAATAAAAGGACGCTGTCAGACTGCGCAAATGTATAAAAGAGTTCTTTATTTCTAATAAAGACGATTACATGTGAACATGTAGGATGTTGTTAGGATGCATGATTGAAACTGCTGTACAAAGCATAGGAAGAGATCCACTAGATGCTCTAGATCCGTTCAGATCACACGCACGGGGGGCGGCGTTCTGCATTACATCATCAACCAGAGAAGAAACGTAACAGCAAATATTAAAACTTGTACAACTCTGAAAAGTACTTTTTAGACACACAAAGGACACATACATTGTATGTGTAAATAACTTTTGTTTGTCAGGACATAGAAAGCGAATAACTACATCATTCACAGATTCAGCAGTCTGTTTAAATACCTTACCTCTACAAAGTGAATTTACATTTTTTTTTTAAAGTACAAAAGTGCAAATACTATGTTTCCAATATTGCCCATCGGTGAGGGCAGCTTCTCGGCGCAGGACGGGGGGCCTCGGCCGCCGGCTCAGCCCTGCTTCTTTGACGGGTTCTTGGGGCAGAAGAACAACAAAGTGACATCAGCCGCTTATTGCGTCAGAGAAAAGCACGAAAGCGACTGAAACCCCGGCCGAGGCGCCTGTTTCCTCCCATCTCACCGTCGTCAGTGTGGGGGGAGGGCGGGTTTACGTACTAGTTTGGCAGAAGATAAGCCGTCTCCCGGTTTCGCCCCTGCGAGAATCAAAGAGCGCACGTGAGAGGCTGCCGGGCGTGCAGCGCGAGCGGCTGCGTGGGCGTTTGTGCGTCGCTCACCTTCCTCCTTGGTCACGCCCAGGCAGCCCATCAGCTCCTGCAGGGACAGCGCCTTGTCGTTGCTGATGTCGCAGTACTCCACGAACTTCTTCACGCACTTCTTGGGCTTGGACTTCTTGCGCAGGAAGCGCTTGAACGGCTTGATCTCCTTCTTGCCGATGTCCCCGCTGGCGTTTTTGTCCAGCTGACTGAAGTACCAGTGGACCACGCGCTCCTCCAGTGTGTGGCTGGGGTCGGGCTCCGTCACCCTGGAGGACACACGCGCCCCCATTCATTCCACAGCTCTGATCCAGAACCTCAGCATCAGTGAACGCGATGAACATATCCACTTCTACTTGTCATACCTTCCGGGGGATGCTGGATCTGTCACGGCGTGCACCATGTCTGTCGACAGCGCGTCCAGGACGCTTGTCAGGAACTCGGTTTTCTTCGCCCCGGGACAGCCTGGAAAATAAAGGCACGGATACCTGAATTAGCGTGTGGGAGCATCTACTAGGCTATCCATGCATCTGTACGTTCGCACAAACAGGGGGAATGACACCTCTGTCAACATTACAACCATCATAGGTGGTCTAATAAATATTTGGGGAGGATCGTCATGTAACAAGCGGCGCGGAGTCGAGAGAATAAACCCGAACGACGCTCTCTCGGCCGCCTTTACCCCCTCTCGTAAACTGTCGAGCCTCCCCTCATCTGGTGGAGGAGGAGGGTTGGTGTCAATCATTCTAGAGGCCCCTGAGCGGCTTTGACAGCCGGCGGCACAGAAGACGCGACTGAATATTTTATTTGTGCATAAAATGGTTCCACAGTGAAACCTTTCGTCTGGATTTTGTCTGATGGATGAATTTAAAGGTAGCAAGCGAGAGCCAACAGCTGATCTCCACTGTGCAGCTGGGTTACACTTAGAAATGTGATTTAGAGTAAAGATACAATTAGCCCATAAATCTGTAAAGCTATAATGTCAAATCTGTCATTAGGTCTCCAACAAAAACCAACAGAGGAGCTTTATTACATGCAGACTGGGGGGAAAAAACTCAAAAATGATGGACAACTGGAGTGGAATGACCCTAATGATAGTAATTGTGACTTATAGTTTTAAGAGTAAGACCGAGGTTGTTGGAGAAGAGCTGAAGGCGATTGGGGCCTGAGAGGTTACTGGATTCCTCTGCTTTCTCACAGTCCGGCTCCTCTTTTGCTGCTCTGCTTGTGGAACAGCAGAAATTCTCTGCCGTTTATGGCTCAGGCCTGCAGGCCCAGCTTCTCCAGCACTCTCCATAATAGCATGCTTGGCCCCCTTCTAACAGGTGGCGACCAGCATCAGCGTAAACGCCCACCATCCCGCCTCAACTTCAGCCTGCTCCGGTTCCTCCATCGGGTTTATACGCGCAACAGGCCTCTAGTGGGTTTTAGTGGGCCCTTCCTGGATGCAGCCCAGTAAAACATCGGACACACCTGTTAAAGGCCAAACTGGTGCCTCTTGTGGCGAATGAGTCTAGACGGTCACACAACAGCCTCCTCTGAAGGCGAACTGTTTTATCTGGCTTGTGTCTGGAGGCAGATTTGCCTCCAGTGCATTAAAATGGGAAACCACGAGCGATTTTTCATTCCTGGGAGCAGGACAGATCAGCGTCTGTCTGTTCGGACACAAATGTCCCCGTCGTCATTCATAGGAAATTGACTCCCGACATTTTCCATAGGTTCCAAGGCTGCAGCCTCTGCCCAGGATGGACGGGTGCAGGACGGAGTCAAGGCCTTAAACAATAACAGTCTTACTCCATGCGCTGCCCGTTCAGAGCTGGTGCACGGGTGCACGTTTGCAGGCGCGTGCCCTACCGCGTTCACTACCGTCAATAAGAAGCAGTGTTGGTCGGCGGAGCCACGCGGGGCCCGGCCCTGTCAGCACTCACGGCCACAGCTCCCAGTACCGCCCCAGCACTGCCCCACCGTCCCGCTCCGGGGGCAACGCCAGTCAAACACCCCGCTCCCCTCTCCTTTCTCGCATCTCGCCCCATAAACCTCTCAACACCAGCGCTTCGGCGCTGAATGGACTGCAGCCACGTGAAGGCAGCGTTTGTAATTACCCCTGCGCTCGTACGGCGACGGGCTTTACAGCCGCTGACGCAAACGCTCGTAAAGAAAACAAGATGCTGGGGCTTTTTCGACTGCGTCCTGGCATCTTTTATAAATGAAGGACTGGCTGATACAGGCCAGGTGTTTGCTGACAGGATTAGAATAAAGTCTGTGTTTGTAAGAGACCTATCGCCTGCGTCCTCTATGAGGCTCTTTCCAGCCAGGCTCTGTCATTACTACCGCTCAATAGCTTAGCAACAACATGCACCAGCGACCACCGGAAGGCAAGGACGAGTAATACGTTCATTGGTGACTGTCTGTCCCACCGTTTCACACAGTCCTCGATGACAGAGCAGCTCAGCACCTGCGAGCGCCGAGCAGCTCTGGCCCAGCGCTACACAAACAGCCAGGGATGGGGCCGGAACAGTGGCAGCTCTGTTTGCACTCCGCTGGATTACTAACGTACTCACCAAACTACCCCCAACAGCTAATTTGCCGAGAACCAGTCAGCTTGAAACTGCGATTTGCTTGTGTGCAGCACCTGAAGCCTCTGACTCTGCATCGTTGGTGTTTATGAGCAGTCACGCAGTGATGCTGAGCTGAAGCTGCAGTTTTAACGTGTCAGTCTCTGTCTCTCTACCATTCCTCTCTGCTGGTCCTCCCTCTGGGTATCAGCCCCTTATCCTCCCATTGCCCTGTCACTTAAAGATTAATTCTAGCCCTGATCAATCCCTGTCTCTTTGTTTACTGATGAGTAAGCAGTATCTGGGATTCCTCAGCTCCTGACCAACAATGCTAATGATGTCGACAAACACAGACACATGTGTTATCACAGCCACACAGTCAGAGGCTGGCAGCTAAAGGACTTCACCATGTGGTCTAAACGGAGAGGAAAAGCAGACTTTGGAGACCTACCTTGGAGATGTCTGCTCTTGTAATGGTCCTTGGCTTTGGGGTGAGCCCTAGCATTGATGTCACACTTCGGCTGTTCATATCTGCAACAGAGCATCGGCCGAAAGGCAGTGTTCATAACAGAAAATCAGTTCTCATTAGAACATCAGGATGTTTTTCCAGTGACCATTATACTGTTCAATCCCAGCGATTGAAATAATTGTTTTTGCGGCAAACCAGAGGCTGAGAGACGCATCCACAAAGGCTTTGGAGCTCATACGAGGACACAGAGAGGGAGAGTGAAAGAGGGAGATATGCAGCGAGGCAGACTGGGAGCGTGGGACTTTAACTGGCGAGTCCCAACTGCTGCTGTATGACTGGGAGAAAAGCTTGTCCTGGGACAACGAGTGGGAAGGGGGAAAAATCCACACTTCCATATGGGTCCTAATGTGCCGTCTGGCACGGTGCCTAGAGTCCTGTTAATGTGATACCCAGCCCGCTGTTATAAAGAAGGACCAGTGCCCCGCTCTGCCAGCCTGATGGACCTCTGACCTGCCGCTCTCTGGCCACATGCTTATGTAACTGTTTCTAGATTAGATTAGATTAGATTACTGCATTAATACCAACTCTGCTCCTACACCAAATAAAAAGGGCATTTGTATTAGAGTGGGTGAAGCGTCTCCTACCTGGTGGACGTGCCGGGTATGGGCCGCCCAGTGTCCACCAGCACACACCAGCAGTAGCCTGTGGAGGGATGGCACTGGACGGGCTTGTACAGTCCACCTTGAGCGCAGTCCGGTATGAACACGGCGTCGTTCTTGTGCTGCCGGGCTTCATCCTGGGCCGACTGCTGCTCCTGGTCACACGACGAGGCTGAAGGGAGGGAATCAGAGGCGCCGACTCCTTTAGCGTGACCACATTACACGCCTTTTCATTTCAACTGGTCCGCTGCATGGTCCATAGAAAGTAATGGCCAGACCCCAGATACCTCATTCACCCTGTGAGCCTCAGGAGAAGCATCCATGGTGTTACCTGTTTTTAGCTTGTCTCTTGAGTAAACCGTGAACAGCAAACTTAACCACGATATTTTATTGGCTGTTGCTCCGGTGACGCTGGTTTTAATTGACACCTGCCGACCCTCGTTAGCGTGTCATAACGAGGTGTTTCTCATTCTGGCCCCTTTTCACCCTCGTCCTCACAAAACGGGACCATCTTTAAGCAGAACCTGTGTCTGTTCTATCAGTCCCGCGTGACGGCCCAGAGAAAAGGGAAAGTCAGCTTCGCAAAACACGGCCTCTTCGCCGTTTACATTCACAGAGGCTCCTAACGAGGTCTGGCAACAATTTGAAATTATGCAACGTGCACAGATTGCAGCTACTCTTTCACAGCAGTTTAACCATCGCTGGAGAGGCCTCGAGGAGAACGCGCCCCCCCTGACATTAACTAACGACCGCGTACGGCTCACTGTGCACCGACTTAAGTAAATATTTAGACACTCGGCTGCCGTCTTCGGATGCGTGTGACACAGAGTCGCGCCGGTCCGTTCGCACACTCTCCCGCGGTGAGACGCTGCTGCCGGGGCTGTTTAACATTCAGGACAGCGTGGGGCTCCATGGTGCTTGCTCTCATGCGTCCGTGCACCAGGGGTGGGAAGGTGCAGCCTTCTTCAGGCGCACTCTTTGCTGTGCGGCAGCCTCAAAAAGCATCAGATCCTTAAACTCGAGGATGGAGGTAGAGCCCTTCTGGCTTTCATCACCGATCTCTCCCTCTTTTCCCTGTTCGCCCCAAGGCTCGGAAGCTACCGCGGGATTACGGATATCCCTTTTCTTTGTTTATTTTCATTAAAGTTCTTAATCCACACAAAAGAAACCAAATGAAATGCCTCCCTGCCTCCTCAACCGACTCTCCTCGCTCCAGTTCCTCCGTATGTGCTCTCTTTGTTGGGGTGGCTGCTTTTTTTTTCAACCTAATACCACAAAGAGCACATGGTAATCAAAACCATCAATGCTGTATTTCTCAGGCTCTTTTATTGGTTGTAAATTATGATAATGGGATTCACACACAAACGCACACAAGCATCTCGTCCCCAGGCCAGACTCAAAATGGCACTGTTTATTGCAAAGAGCCAAACAGCAACTGATCTGTATGACCCGACCTGGGTGTGTGTGTGTGTGTGTGTGTGTGTGTGTGTGTGTGTGTGTGTGTGTGTGTGTGTGTGTGTGTGTAAGAGGAGAGCATCAACGAGCAGCCAGAAGAATAGGGGATCCTGTGTTTGTGCCATGTGCTGATAATTACAGATACGCTGCAAAGCGGGGAACCGCAGTGAAGCCGATCCTCAAAGCTTGACGCACTCCAACACCAAGACGTATTGGTTTCACAACCGAACATCTGTCCTTAAAAGACAGGAACAGCCTCAAACCATGATTGCTCACACAAGTAGGAAAAAAAACACAGAGCGCGCTTTGAGCTGAGGTTTGCAAACAGCCAGTGGCCATCATCAAGGGAGAAAAGCGGGCTCGGAAAACTCACACGGTCCTCTGGTTCTGTTCTGCCGGCTGCGGACCTGTTCCGTCCACAAAGTGGGGTACTGGGAAATGATGTCTGAAAAAAAACACAAGCCACCAAGACAGCTTTATTAGCCTCGTTTGAAAGAGCAATAATTTATCATCTGAGACAAACCTGCCGCTTCCAAAACTTTCAGACTGTAAAATGCACATCAGGTAAATCAATCAAAGTAAAATTGCTTCTGCCCTTTGCAGACATGAGCACTGTACTTTATATTATTGGATTTTTATTGTTATTTCTGATGGATTTATATGCAGCAGCGGGTGGAACTCAAGATGATATTGACAGCTTTAAACGGGGTTGACTTCACACACACAAGGAGCAAATGACACGTTGTGACCCATGAACAAGCTAAAATGGCGCTCATAGTTTTCAACATTTGTACCAGAGAACATCTCTGTGACATCTGTGACAGGCTCGTGTTCAGGCTCCTTTTGACCTTTACATTCAGCGAACGCCTTATGAATCACACAGAACTCACCTTCTTCATCTGCAGCAGGCTGCGGATCCACCACAAGGCCCGTGTCATCTGCATTTAGAATGGAAAATATTTGCAAGGAGACTACAATTACGAGAGTAAGCTAGATTACAGAACACTCCACTATGTGAGATTTGCACGTTGCCCGGCCAAAAAGGAAGGATGCGCTGGAGGAGAAAGGAGAGACAGGAACCACCAGAGGTGCAGTGGTCATTCATTCACGCATTCACATGTAAAAAGGCTGGTTCCTGCGCTGCGGACAGATTCATGTGTCAAAGGTCAAATGAATGAGCGCTGGTCGTTCCCCCGGCGTTCGTCTGCTGCCTCTGCGTTGGAGCTGGAAGAGCTGTGCGAAGGTGGGAGAGACGCAAGCGGTGCAGAAGCGACAGTCAACCCTGACGCGGGCCATGTCACAGCGAGAGAATGGACCCACTGTTTGTTTGGACCCTGTTTATTTGTTTGATTTGCGGTAGGAGGGAGACGGGAGGGGAGGTTTGGAGCGGCTTCGGGTGGAACCGCGGCCATAGGGGCGGTTAACCCCAGCGTGGGACGGCCGCTCAGCTCGGAGCACAGCTCGGTTAATGCATCAGTCGGGCTCCTCTGATAAAGGCCTCTGCGCACACGGAGAGAAGGACTGTGCAAAAGCACGCCTGAATTCGAGTTTTCGGAGGCAGCCGTTCATCTTCGGGAGCACGCGCTGTGGATAGAAGCACATAGAGTCAGTGTGAGCGTCTGAGGCAGACGTGGTATTACTCTGCTCACTTAACGGATGGAAATGCCATTTGAAAAAGCGTATTTATGATTGGGATTTACGACAAACCACTAATGACCTGTCTTTACTTTGTGGCCTTTTACATGACTCTAACACCTCTTTTAGAAGCTGCCAGGAAACCCCCACACTATCCGTGGTCATTGGAGGCATTAGCTTAACTGCTGTTTGTCAGTCGTCAGCTACACACGACTCCAGCATGGGAATAATTCGATGAAGTCGAGCGGCAGGGAGAATTCTGATGATAAAAGTGGCGGCGCTGGCTGTTGTGGGACGCTTAGGTACTGATGGGCTTTCGTGGAATCAAAACACTGTTGCAATCACTGCTATTTTCAGCGCTGGCACACCACAAATCTACAGTTTATTCTGCATTTCACCAGCCTGTTTATCCAAGCAGTTCAGACTGAACCACAACTCCCCCCCCCACCTCCTGGCTGCCTCGCTCCCGCTCCCTCCATCCCGCCTCCTCGCTCCGAGTTTTACATTCCCACTTGATCTATGCGCAACGACTTGGCCCGGTTCAGACAGACGCGATGCCCAACAGTGTTTACAGAGAGAGGAGCCGGCACGTAAATGTCACAGGAATAAAACCATGTGACAAACACAAGTGGACGAACACGGACTTTCTCTCTTTTGCAAACAGACACACATTTATGCATGTAAACATGACATAAATGTGACATGACGTAAGGAACTAATCTGATTCGAATGGGGGTTTTTCCCTTTCTGTGTTTTAAGTCACTTTAGTTAAACAAACAAAGCCTTGAAAGATGGAAGTAAGATATATATTATTTAGTATTGAGAAAGGAGCCAGTGAAAAAGGAACAGTATATCTGGAAGAGGGACACTGGAGGGAGGATGGAGGACAGAGTCGGACCCGGATCTGTGGCACTGTGCTGCAAAAGAAGAAGATGAAGGCAGATCAAGTTAATGAAGAAGAAGAAGAAGTCAGCGTTGCTCCTGGCTGCTCCCTGGTCCGTGTTGCTGCCTGGTGAAGACAACGGGCGCTTGGAGATGCTGCAGCCGCTGGCAGTGAGGCTCAGACGGGTTCCTCAGTGCTTTTATATCAGCCTTCAGGCTGCTCACACTCTCAAAGTGAGGAAATATTAGAGACAAGCCGTAACAGGCAATTTGTTCTGTACACCCGCCGACACAGACGCAGGCAAACACGCAGAAATACAAATGATCACACACAAACACACACACGTGAAAATATGACACAGCAAACAATCAACATGCTGATTTCTTGTCTTCCATCTTATCTTATCTTATCTTATCTTATCTTATCTTATCTTATCTATCTTATCTTATCTTATCTTATCTTATCTTATCTTAGCTTAGCTTAGCCTAGCTTAGCTTAGCTTAGCTTAGCTTAGCTTAGCTTAGCTTGTCGTCTTACCTGATTTACCTGGCTCTCTCGTGGTCGCTCTCTCTTGTTTGGACCCTGCAAAGCGACAGGTTCAACGTCATTAAGATTCACCGCATGCCACAAACGTGACCCATCTTTGAGCGACCCGCAGTGGGAAGCTTCCTGCAATGACAGCGTGATTTATGAAGCAGCTCCCCAGCTGAAGCACAGTCCGCTGCCGGGGCTCTGTTACGAGGGGACGCGGCCCCGCGGACGGGGACATGTGGCGCTGGTTACTCCGCAGCTCGGCAGACGCCGGCCTGCGACACCACTCGCATTCCTCCCAGTTTTACTGCCTTGCTTAACTCTGCCGCGTGGACGTCCCGCTGGGCGCATTCACGCCCCGCCCCCTGCTCGGGTCCCAGGTGGCCCTCAGGCCCTGCAGCCTGTCCAGGCACTGACCGCGGTCCCACGGGGGCCGAGGTTACGTGAAATGTGTGGAATTCGATTACTTCACAGTGTTACAGAAACGGCCTCCGAGTGCAAATCAGCCGCTCTGAATGTGTGCGTCTAACACATGCATCCACATTATGAGCCTGGGTGCAGGCGTTCTACTCACCTTGGCATCGAGGCTTTTTATTGGCCACTGCTGAACCACTGATGGGTCGACCGTCAGGAGTAACACACCAGCAGTATCCAGTGTAGCTGTGGCACTGAACCTGTAATCAGGGAGGCTGAAGTTATTCTCACTTTTTAAATCATAGTCAAAATATGAATATATACTTTATGTTACCTCACTATATGTGCCATCGGGGTTGCACACGGGCACAAAGACCTGTGGGAAGAGCCTCTTGGCCTGCTGTTCTGTGTACTTCTTCTCTGCCACACATCTGGACGTATCTGAGGAGCGCCGCAAATCACCAGAGTCACCACACATCAGAGAGACCCATGGCTCGAGCCGCAGCTTAACCACTTTCTTATGCTGCAAACTATGAAGGCGGCGACCAACAACAAAGCTGAGAAGATGTCGAGTCCCACAGATGATAAGGGCGGAAGGGGGAGAAAAACGCAGCGAGGAGTGATGGAGGGGAAATTATTAAAGACGTTTCGGAAGCAGCAGATACTTCTGTGGCTGGGAATAGAACCAACACCCCGGTCTGATTAGGAGCAAGTCAGACAAGCCTGCACCGTGCCTGGTGGTAAAGCCATTACTGAGCGAGGCAGCTTCTGTAGAACATTCCAGTCACCCAAGAAAAGGGCTGATGCACAAGGAAAACATGACCCTTCCTAAATGTCTCACTTAGTCCGTCTCACTTTGCTCCTAAACCCTTGAACGTCTCCTGAGTTCAGCCAGAAACATCATCCAAGTATTGGTGCGTGTCAGCGTGAGTCAGCAGCCTTTTTACCGACGCGCACCTCAGATGCTTCGTCCCAACTGAGCGGCGTTTGACGGCTCCTCCCGCGATGCTCGCGGCCGCGCGGCGCTCGTCTGGCCGACAGGTTGGAATCGCATTAAAATAATGACTCAGACTAAGTTTAAAAACATGCAGTGGTTCTACAGTGAGAGACGCACGGGGGGAGGTGGGGGCCGCCTTCGCTCAGTCTGGAGCTGCCGTGTCACTGTCGCTGGCGCTGGATGTTCCGGACGGGGGGGGGGGGGGGGGGGGGCACACGAACGCAGCGCGGCTAAAGTTAGCTCCGGCGGAAAAACCCCAAACCGACGCTCTGCTCGAGGGGAGCGTGACCCAAACTCTGCCTGGAAAAAATGACAGGACGCTGATAGAAAACAAATGCCGTGCCACTCTCGCCATCCTCCAACACAATCCCATCTCTGTGCCTCAGACCAGACTGGCCTCTGCTTTACTTCAGCTGCTGACTCGGCCGCTGCCGCTGGGTCTTTCACCCCGGCCGTCCAGAAGCCGAGGGAGGTCTGGACCCTCGTAGCCCCCGTGTTATTGACGCACACAATGTGACTCTCATGGACTCTCGTCCCTTTCAGCTCCCTAGCTGGAATCCTCTATTCTGAGCTTCTGGTGCTGTCCGCCGCATCCAGATGTCTGCTCAGAGACGTTGCCATGGAAACCCGGGGTGGGCATGAAATCCGGGAATGCTTTTCCATCATATGAGACTTTCTTTCAAGGCACGCCCTTTCACTCACACTCCCTGCATTAATGATCTAATATTGTAATGTGCAAGAATGGGTCATTGTCCCCAGTCTGCGGAGCGATGAAGTGGCAGTATAGAGCTGGTGAGTGGGGGGGGGGGGGGGGGTCGGGGCTGAAGCTTTGGGGTGTACGGCTTCTTCCTTCCCAACAATGAGGAAGTCTGTGAGCGGCCCGACCTCGCTGACTTCCCTTCCCCGTTTCCTTCCCATCTCCAGCCCTCAATCAACCACATGCGTTCGGCTTTACATCGAGCGTGATGAAAATGTGGCGATGAATCCTTCAGATATTTATTTCAGATGTTCCTCCCTCTGCAGAATAAGCTGACGCCAGAAAACTGAAGTCATGTCAGTCGAATGAGGACGTTGTGGGCGAGTATATGACTGTCTGTGAGTAAACAAGCATAATCTTCTCTACATGTTTTGAGACACGTACAAATTGTGGCCACCCACCGCACCCCACCCCCCACCCCCCCCACTCAACCTCCCGGCACTCAAAGAATCAATTATACTGAAATGAATTTAACCTGCCGGCCTCCACTTTGACCCACTTTGCGCATTTGGCAGCGTCGGGCGGCGCTGAGGCGTGACCTCTGAGCTGACCTTTGCACGGCCCTCGGATGACCTCCAGCTGGGGGTCGCGGCACTTGGCCCGGAGGAACTCGCAGCGCGACGTGAACGTCCTGCCGTCGGAGGCGCACAGCGGCTTGCGAGGCGACCCGTCGCAATCCATGCCGCACTCCTTGTCCTGGTCCACGCGCAGGAACTGCACCGGCGAGGAGGAGGAGACAAGCAGAGGAATTAGTGCGGGAATGAATGGTAGGAGTTGATCAACACAAGGATGAGGCGCAGCCGTGACCGGTCTCTGTCCTTGTGTGACTGGCCTGACTGACGCTTCCTCTTTGCTCTGTTTGTGCCGACACCTGTACGCTGGCACCTGGAACCTGCTGCTGAGGATGTTTCGCTCAGCCATGAAAAGGGAAACAGGCACGGGGCTCCCGGCTGAACGCATCAGATCACCTGTATCAATGCCACCATTGTATCTGCCACTGCGGTATGAACCCCCCCTCGCCGAGCCACACAATGGGACGGCAGTGGTGGTGGTGTGGGGGGGGGGGGGGTGCCAACAAGCTGTGACTGCTACAATGAATGAAAAGACAGTGAATGATAGAGCGGCTGGAGAAACTAGACGTCAGACAGCTTTGTGCTGCTACAGTGTGAGCGCTTCGCGTGATCCATTCAACTCAACAAAACAACCTGGGTCCTGTTACAGTCGGTCACACACAGTACAGTACACACACAAGTGCTTTCTGAACCTCTGTGTCTTCTCTTCACATTCCTGCATATGAGAACATTTTAATTTTTCTTCCTTCGCTCTTTCTGTTTTGTGGCATTTCGTTGCTTTTTCAGTTGAAAGGACAAAAGTGCAGAGAAAGCAGACAAACAGAAACTTTCCCTCTCCTTCTCTCTCTCTCTCGCTCACACACACACACACACACACATGCAATTAGTGTCACGAGACAGATGATCAAAGCCTTCTCCTTAAGGTAAGCAATGAAAACGACTAGCGGTTAAAAGACGAGGCACAGAAACACACAATTCATTAAAAAAAAAAACTGCTGCGTCAAACATCCTTTAGGTGAAGCAGTGAAGCAGGAGACGGGGACCGGTGGCAGCGCCCTGATTCAGATGAGCAGAGCCGCAGGGCTGCATGCACCTGGAAGAAGGCTGGCAGGACAGGCAGTGTAGCCGGAGGGGGGGTCGGGTGCACATCCCAGTCTGTCAGCCGTGCTCATAAATCTTCCTGGCGTGGGGGGGTGGGGGGGCACCAGAGAGAAGAGGCTCGTTCAAACACATCGGAAGAGCAGCCGGAAGGCGGACGTGAGCGAAGAGGAGTCTTGGGATTGAATGAAATGACACCAAATGGTTTAAACCAGACCTCGATGCCTCTCATTGCTTCACTTTAATATCCCCACATCTCCTCCCATGTTGGTTTCTCTGCACGTCTTGGGTTGTTTGCATCACATCCTCCCCCCCCCCCCCCCCCCCCCGACTCTTCCTCTCCGACTTCACCCCTTCACATAAAGTGCTGCAGGCGTGACGGGCCGCGGTCACTTGCTCTGATAGTGTCTGCGTGCACCCGGGCGTGCACGGCGGTGGACCGCCAGCCTCGCCGCGGCCGCCATTATCAGCGTCGGCACCTGCCAGCCGGCAGACTGACAACCCAAACAGGGCCATTCAGCAGCCCAGCATCCTCCTAAATGTCCACTGTGGAGCACGGAGCTGAGTGCCAAGCGCCTGGAAGTTCAAGATAAAGCTCCAAGGACACAGCGGTGGAAAAGACACAGTTAGCCATGAAATCAGCCTCCCATGAAATCAACCACCCAGATTCACTATCAGACGTCCAAGTGTTTATTCCCAAGTCAAAGCAGACCACACTGCAGCAGAGCTAGTTGAGATGTGAGAGGAGGAAGCGTCGGGGGCTAATGACGCATGGAGGTCCTCTTCCTCCCGTGCACTTTTACCGGTAGCTGTCTGTCTGCTGCAGATCTGTGTGTTTGGCCTGTGCTGATGGATGGGTGAGGCTGAGGCAGGGCCCGGACACTCCCCTGATGTCTCATTCCAGCCTCTCCAAGCTGGCATCATCATGGTGGACAGAGACGTGGTGGAGAATGCTGAATGTGGCCCACGCCTCGGCTAAAAGCAGCACAGGCTGCGACCCTGATCTATCATAAAAGGAGACCCGTACAAGACAGAACACATTTTGTGTCTAGACTTAAATCCGTGCGTTGCTCAGATCCTTTTCTTGTCTACTTCCAGGCAGCTGGCTCCCACTTTCTGTTTTTCTTTCTCTTTCTTTTGCTTTCTCTCCTTTCATGCATGCTCCTTTCTTTGTGCGACCTCTCTTGGAAGATGCTTTTTGCATCTGCTCAAATAATACAAGAGGTTGGCAAAGGAACAAGAGACACACAAGAGAGGGTGAGACGGGCGGCGTATGAGGGAAGTTTTTTTTTTTTTTTTTCCGAGACCAACCAGCATACAAATCAAATCCTATTACCTCCCCCTGGCTCTGCAGTATTGTGGGACTGAATGGAGTACGGAGGAGGTGAGCTTCCAGCAGAGAGCACATTGTCGGCTGATAAGGGCCCTGCTTCCAGAGCCCCCAGAGGCCCCTCACACCATCGCTCTGCAGGGTCAATGGGGGACCCAGCTGCGAGCCAACGTGTTAAATGGCCTTGGCGGAACTTTCCTGCGCGGATGCTATAGGCTGCAAAGGGACTCGTTAGTTTCCAGCATGGTGCAAAGGGAAGAAAGTGACTCTAAGCAGGCTACGAACTCAGTCAGATGAGAAGGCTGTGAAAGAAGGAGAGCTGGTGTGAGAGGCCATTAAAGTGAAAAGTCTCTCTGCAGGTGTGAGTTTCATAAACAATAAATAATACGCTTTAATAATTGTTTAGGTTTGCGGAGGAGGAAGCCAATGTTCTCCATGCTCTCATATTTTTACACAATATTTCATACTGTATTAACCCATGGAAAACTCCTGCCTCATGAATTGCCTGGGCACATTTCCCACGTATTTAACAGCCTGTTCAACCTGGAATATGTGCCAGATATGACAGGGAGTTTTTTTCTTCAACCCGTCAATAACCTCTCCCATTATATTCAGACAATAATCTATTAATTGCTATTAAATGGTCCATGTGCTATTTTAAAGTAAAGATACAGTTATACAGTATGAAACAGACCTATTTGCAGCAAATAAAGTGCCAGAGTGTCAAGGTGATAAACAGACACTTTATAAGAGCCCTAATATCTACAGGTGTGTTTAAATGTGTGTGTGATGGTGAATATTCAGGGGAGGGTTTGCTCGGTGCAACACTTCCTCCCACATTCCACAACTCCATCCACAGTGCCGTCGGGGAGAGAAGATCTCCGACCCTTCACCTGCAGGTTAACAACTCACGGCCATTTGTCTCCAATGGGATATTAAAGCATCTTCGCCCGGAACATAAATAATGTCCGAGGGGGAGGGCGACCGTCACATCAACCTCTAAATCAAGGTGGAAGGTGCATTCCTCCTTTAGCACCGTATACTGTACTTGGTTGTGACTACAAAGGTCCCCTCAGCGCTTTGGTGCTGTGAAATATGCCATGTGCTTTGGTGCAAAGAGGCTTTTGAAAACTGAAAACTTATACTGTGCGAAAGAGAGCGAGCAGGAAGGAGAGCCAGAGAAGGTGAGAGCCTAGCAGCAGGTAGAGGCACTAAAAGCCAAGCAGTGGTTGCTGCTACCAGCCCAGTCTCTGCCTCCCCGCTGCGCAGAAACATGACACACGGAGGCAGGCACGTGTTCGGGTTCTAATCATAAAGAATTCTGATTTACGGTTGATTTCAACTAAGCATGAAATTCTGCCATATTCAGAATCCTAAGACTTTTTAAGAGTTATCTATGTATCTAATACAGTGAGCATATGAGGAAATGTGCATTAGTTTTCACGACTGTAAAAAAAAACGAATCCGGCCGTGCGTAATGCGTAATGGGGAGAAAGACGCTAAAACAAGTACATTTAATTGAGTACATTTGATGACTTGTGTGGTTGTTCCTACCGTGAGAGCAGAGAATCTCTGAGCGCGTCCAGCGCACAGCAGACAGGCGAACACCAGCAGTGGACAGACGCGCATCCTGACGCGGCGTGGCAATAAAAAATCTCCAAATCGCGCACGATCCAAAAGTCAGCCCGAGCAGCTCGCGCCCCGCAAATGGCGCAAACGCTGTCTTTGACAGGAGTGGGGTTTTGAAGATCCAAAGTAGTCCTTGCGCGAGCGTGTCAGCGGCGGAGAGGTGGTTGCTGGTTTATTTCACTTCGTCCCCTTGGTTTCGTCTGCCAAACCATTTGTGTAGACACTCTCCTTATTTCTGGCAGCACGATGAACCCCCCTGCGTCCCTGACCTCTCCCCCTCCCTGTCTCCCTTTCTCCTCCACAATACGACTTATTTTCCCTGCACCTCCTTCTTCCACACTTGATTTTGTGAACTAGGACTCTTATCGGATGCAGGCTGTTCACCAGCCAATAGGTAGGTGTAGTTTTAGTGGGGCTGTCTTCTGCTGGCAGCTGAGACCAAACACGTCAAGAAAAGAAGAAAAAAATAGAGAAAAAGTATTGCTGTGATTTTCTTTACTATTGCATAATGAATAATGATAATAATGATTCATAATATTGAATAATGAATTGTTTATAGAGTGGGTCGTCGAGACGGAGAAAAGCAATTTACGCACAATTATTTACTCCGCTACATCTTGGACAAAGTACTCTGAAATGCTTCAAGTACATATGTAATTACTAGCCCAGAAACACCCAAACTTGTTCCATAAATTCTGCATTAATTTGTTGATTGTATCATATTCAGTTTTAGAATCTGAATGAAGATAATCCTTTACAAGGTAAGATAGTCTTTTATTCGTCCCACAATGGGGAAATTTCCACGTTGCAGCAGCAGTAGTTATAAAAAAATGAAATGGAAGAATGGAATGTTTCGCGTTTTTCCAATAAAATATTAAAACAATATTAAACTTATTGTCAAAGTACTTAATAAGTAAGAAATATAAAGTACTGGATTTGAGCTTTAGCTACAGTCTTGCATGTGCTTGGACACACTGAAAGCAAGTTGGGTATTCTTTCTTTCGTTTATATTTCATCTTCGTCTGGACATTCAGCTCCTCTGTGCTGTGAAAGTGATGAAGCTGGATTTGAAGGATTTGCTCTCGCTGATGTACTTGAATCCTTGAAATTCAGGGCTTATGCCTCCTATATTACCGTAGAGCGACATATTATGAATATAGCGCCACCCAGCGGTAGTTACAAGTAGTTACATTTGCAAACACCCAATAAATCAGTAGATCTCAGTAAAAAGACAGTGAAATCGATGTTTGAAGATATTTGTTGTGTCGGTAGCGGTTTTGCTTTATTAAATTATTAAATAAAGGCTGGTACAAATACAAGTCATATTTTCCACAGAACCTGTCGTTTTTAATATCACTAAAGCCACACGACAAATACACTTCATTTCCCACAAGGCATTAGTGCAACCTCGCTTATCTCGTCTTCTTTTTCCGTTTCCGGTCGTGTCTCCACCGCCAGCTGCGTGGTTTAGCGGCGTTAGCTAGCAAAGCATACAATCACCTTCTTCACTGCTGTGTTGACGAGCTTGGACTAATAAGAAGCACAATGTCATACCACGACGAGGAGGAGGTAGGTGCACATTTTTGGCGGGGAGGTCTAAAATATTATACATTTAACAGCAATAGCACGCGGGTTAGGGCTAGCAGTAGCCGTTTAGCAGGCTAGAGGCTTTGCTAGCCTTTGCCAACCCCACCGGCACACATCAGCTTCAGATGAGCTAGCACAAAACTGTTTGCTGCAGCCTTATTTGTGAAGCCACGGCATCTTTACCGTTAGATCTCCTGTAATATTTTTATCCGGTTGTAGTAGTTAGAAAAAACTGCTGCTGAGTAGCCTTGTGTGACAGTTGTCAACGTAACATCTGGCTTGAACCGAATATATGTCTGCTTTTCTCACAGTATGATCCTTACACCTACCCAAACGACTACGACCTACACACTGGTTTGTATAAAACATCAGCCTCCTACATTTTCCCTAATGTATAATAGTCCTAACCTAATATCAATGTCAATTCAGTTTCCCTAATATCTTTTTAACGTTTTAACATTTATCTGCAGGTGACCCCAAAGCAGACCTGGCCTATGAAAGGCAGTATGAGCAGCAGACCTACCACGTAATCCCGGAGGTGATCAAGAACTTCCTGCAGTACTTCCACAAAACGATCTCTGACCTGATTGACCAAAAGGTGTATGAGCTGCAGTCCAACCGTGTATCCAGCGAGAGCATCGAGCAGAAGATCTATGAGATCCAAGATGTCTATGAGAACAGGTGAACAGGATTAGGTGTATGTCCAGACCTCTCCATGTGGTCATGGTATTAACTCATTTATTACATAGAGATTAAATTTTTCTTGTGCATGGTGTATCTTACGTTTCCCATTTTGCTCCTGTTCAGCTGGAACAAGTTGACTGAACGTTTCTTCAAGACGTCCCCCTGGCCAGAGGCAGAGGGCATTGCATCATTGGTTGGTAACGGTAAGTGTATTACTCACCATTTGTTTTGTGTATTGTTGAAATTCCCTGCATGATTGTTTTTAATGTCATTGCTTTCCTTTTTCAACAGATGCTGTGTTTCTCATCCTCTATAAGGAGCTCTACTACAGACATATATATGCTAAAGTCAGCGTAAGTAACAATTCAGTATAAACATTTAAAAACATCTTTCAATCTGTAAACTCTTTAATTTACCTTAAATACTGTTTTATTGATGATCAGGGTGGACCAACCTTGGACCAGAGGTTTGAGTCATACTACAACTACTGCAACCTCTTCAACTACATTCTTAGTAAGTAAAAAAACATGTCAATATTTGATGTCACAAGTTGTATTTTACCTTGCTAAAATACCAGCTGATATAAGACAGGTCATATGAGAATGTTTGTTTGTGAACAGATGCTGATGGCCCAGCCCCCTTGGAGCTGCCAAACCAGTGGCTCTGGGACATCATTGATGAGTTCATTTACCAGGTACAGCATTCTTTATATTGAATATGCCCTCAGTTAACCACATGAAAATAGTGAACAATCATTGATAAAAGTAAATCTACTTTTCCCCTTTTGTAGTTCCAGTCGTTTAGTCAGTATCGCTGTAAGACTGCCAAGAAGTCAGAGGAGGAGATTGAGTTCCTGAGGAACAACCCAAAAATCTGGAACGTACACAGTGTCCTCAACGTTCTCCATTCTCTGGTGGACAAGAGCAACATTAATCGCCAGCTGGAGGTGTACACCAGTGGAGGTAGAGAACCATGTTTTAGAGATATTTTGTATTAGATTATTTTGATTTAAGTTGACATTTGAAGTCCTATAAAACTTCAACAACATGTAGTTTAAGTGTGTTGAGGTAAAAATTTGATATTTTTGTTTGTTGGTGCAGGAGACCCAGAGAGTGTGGCTGGAGAATATGGACGTCACTCCCTTTACAAGATGTTGGGTTACTTCAGCCTGGTGGGGCTCCTGAGGCTTCATTCTTTGCTTGGTGATTATTACCAGGCCATCAAAGTCCTAGAAAACATTGAGCTCAACAAGAAGGTATGTTTTAAGGCTGACACGTTAATGAACCTTGGGAAGGTTTTCCATTTTCAGTTTTTCATTCATTTTTCCCATTGCTTTGTTTTATATCTTCCAGAGTATGTACTCCCGTGTGCCTGAGTGCCAGATCACCACCTATTATTATGTGGGCTTTGCCTACCTGATGATGAGGCGCTACCAGGACGCTATTCGAGTCTTTGCTAACATTCTGCTCTACATCCAGAGAACGAGGAATCTGTTCCAGAAGTCAACTTATAAATACGAGATGGTAAATGAGCAGATTAAATAACTTGCTTTATTTCTAGGCTGTGACTGCCAGCTTAGACGTGGTGATCTTTAGTGCTTTGTTTGGGATCATTGTCCTGCTAGCTTCAGGTTCCACAGATGGCATGGTGTTTTTTCCTAATGCTTGAACAATTCCCTTGAGCTACACCTATAGGCCCAAAATGTTCCTGAAATTATCCAGAACAGAAGCTGAGGACAACGGAGCGTTTGGTCTGTAGGAGCATACCTGGCGTTTATGCTCCTTGCTGTGCAAATTAAAACCCCAGTGTCTGCTGCCATCAACTCTGCCTGTTTCTTGCTGTCATAAGGGCTTTTCTGCACCTACCCTCTCACTAATGGGGATAGAATGGAGGTGTGAAAATAGTCAGTCCCTTTGGTGTTCTAATTCATTTTACTTGATTGTTTAATGCGGTTATTACATATTACATACATGTAATACATATTGTTTATTTTTACGTTGTTATTGCTATTTCAGTTGAGGACTTGGCGTAACTGGTTGTATCTTAAGCACCAGGTGCAACTAAGCCCTTAATTAGTTGGCTTGTATGTGTCCTTTCTGAAGCATCAGGAAATAAGTGTGCCCCATGCATTGTTCCAGTTTTTGATTGTGTTTTTACAACACAAAACAGTCTTGTGATAAGCTTTGTATGACTTTCAGAAGGCGCTGCGTCAACAGAGCTAATACAGTGTTGAAATATTTGCGTTTGTTTTCAGATTAACAAGCAAAATGAGCAGATGCACGGTCTGTTGGCCATCGCGCTCACCATGTATCCAATGCGCATTGATGAGAGCATTCACACACAATTGAGGGAGAAGTATGGGGACAAGATGCTGCGAATGCAAAAAGGGTACGAAATCAACACATTGCACTGAATGTTTTTATTCAGTTTTCTCTTTTTGTTTGTCTTGTCATATGAAGTATCACTGTTATAAAGAGAATAAGGTAGTGCTTCCACTAGTTTCAAGGTGTATAATATGCTGGTGGGATTGGAGCACATGTAGTCTTTGGTAACATCTTTTTTTATTATCTGCAGTTATTTACGAACTCTGGTGTCCAGCAGCAAGTGTAGTTGGACTCACACTAGTGTTTGTGTTTCCCTCTCAGAGACCTGCAGGTGTTTGAGGAGCTGTTTAGCTTCGCCTGTCCAAAGTTTTTGTCACCCGTGGTGCCAAACTATGACAACGTTCATCCCAACTACCACAAAGAACCTTTCCAGCAGCAGCTCAAGGTGTTTGCAGAGGAGGTGCAGCAGCAGGCCCAGCTCTCTACCATCCGCAGGTAGATTGTGCTGTGGATAATGTTGACTGGTTTGGTGTTTTTAAATGACGTTCTTCTAACACACTTTAACTTGATTTTAACACCTGACCCTTGTGTGGTCACAGTGTGGTGCTGTAAGTGTTTAAGTCCCAGTGTGTCTGTTCAGTTTCCTGAAGCTGTACACCACCATGCCAGTAGCGAAGCTGGCAGGATTCCTCGACATGACAGAGCAGGAGTTTCGCATTCAGCTGCTGGTCTTCAAACACAAGATGAAGAACCTGGTGTGGACCAGTGGCATCTCTGCTCTGGATGGAGAGTTCCAATCTGCCTCTGAGGTTGACTTTTACATTGACAAGGTGTGTTTGAGGGAGTTTGTCATACATTTCTTTTGTAATGTAGATGGTAAATTACTGTTGGGTATTTTTTATTAACACTCATTTCTAACGCTGTCTTAACACCACAGGACATGATCCACATTGCTGATACTAAAGTGGCTCGAAGGTACGGGGACTTCTTCATCAGACAGATCCACAAGTTTGAGGAGGTAAGCAGTGATCACTCACATCTTCAGCTACATGGGTAAAGTCTAGAACTTGGCAAACTATGGGAAAGTAGTTCTGATTCTATAGATCACAGGTGTCAGGCTCCAGTTCTCGAGGGGCGCTGTCCCTGATGGTTTTCCAGCTCTCTCTGCCTCGAGCAGGTGTGTCGGTTGGCTTTTCCAGCTGTTCATTCTCTAAACACACAGTCAAGGTAATTAATAGTAGCTGGAGCAGGGAGAGTTGGAAAAAAACAGGATGGCGGCCCTCAAGGACCAACCTCAGTTTGACGCCCCATATACTGTAATGCTTTGGACTCGCTGATGTATTGTTATATAGTTTAATTTAAAAGATTTCAAGATAATTTTGCTGTTGTCATGCGATAATGACTGCGTCTTCTCTGCAGTTGAACAGAACGCTGAAGAAAATGCCAGCTGCCACCACCACCACTTCATCATCAGGTAGCGCTGCAGCTCGAGGAGTCTGACCATCAACAGAGTCCCAATTTTATTAACTATTACTGATGAAAGCTTTTCTATGTAACCTGGTGATAATAAAATGACAGGTATGTGCTAAACCTGTTTGTCTTCACTAAATCCACAAGGTGGCAGTGCTTGCCACACAGCAACAGGAATCTGCCTAAACTGTGTGTGCCAGTTTTAGCTGAAGTGCAATACGAGCGCTGGTCAATTCACCATTTCACCAACTGAGGTCGCAGGTTGTTGCATATTCCTTTTATTTTTCACAAATCATCCAACAACATTTCCCAATACAGATTGCAGGGCTGGTGACAGAAATGACAGGAAAAGCAAAAGTTACAAAATGAGAATATAAAAAAATAATTTTAAAAACACTACATTTACCAGAAACAGTTGTTCAGTCATACAAAGAAAAACTTAAGGACATGTTGGAGTAGCACAATGTACACAAACGCCAAACACCCAAACTTGTTCCCAATCTATGTTGATGACCCAACATTTTTTCCAAAAATATTTTTTTTAAATTCCATCACATTTTCTATAAAATAAAAAAATAAAGCAAACTGCTCATTTTGAGCATGACTCTTTTACTCCCTCAGGTGGCAGTGTAAAGTCTCTGGGCACAAGGCCATCTTTTATCTATAAAAACATTGTAAATTCATCCTTTACTTAATTGGGCTTTTTTCACTGCTTTTAATAAAGTTTTCATTTCAGTTTTTCAAAATATTGTTTTTTTTGTTTCTTACTCATAACACTCATTCTTCAGTTCAAGTCATATTTTTTATAGAAGGTCTTGTGTTATAAACTGATCCATTCAGGAGGGGAAGGACTGTCACCAACGCCACACACATCGTCCTTTGGATCCCAAGAAATGTTTCTGATAAACTAATACAGCACTGTCACAACTGCACAAAGGTAAAGGTTCCTCTTGTGTTGGTGTAGAAATTCCCGTTTCAGGTTTCATTAGAAGTGCTCTGACCCACATTAAATGTCTGTCTAAACCTTTCCAGGGACAGAATGCATCTAATATCTGAAAAAAACTCACCCTCACACCATCAGTTATGATTGCATTAATTTTCAAAATTAAAAAAGATCACATTATGAGAACCTGTGTCGTTAACTGTTCCGCTTACGGCCATTCGCTGGTCTGAGTGTGTGTTTTTGTGTTTGAGTGTATGCAGTCCAGGTAAGCTGTGAGAATGAGGCACCTTTTGACAATGGGAAGGTCATCTATTCAACGAGCGTCTCCCAGAGGGAAGCTTGGTCACTTCCTCTTAATTCTTTGGATGAAAGTCGGTGACACCAGTTGGTTTCGCTGCACCGAAGAAACAAGCCCTACTTATTGTTCTTCATTTATTTCCATTGAAGAAAAAAGCTGTTGGACAGTTTCTTAAAACGGCTCAAACAACTGTGCAGTGCGTTCTGCTGCAGGGTGTCTCGCTGGTGCACTGAGGTTTGCTGATGAGTTTCCCTAGACTACACACACTCCTCCTCCAGTCCTCCCCAGCCTATCAGAGCGGTGATGTGGAGGCACAAGGACACACACAAGTCACGGCTGTGCTCAGACCAGCGAGGCCTCGGCTAGTCATAACTCTGTGATCTCCAGGGGACTCTGGGGCAGGTTGTTCCCGTCCTTGTGACGGTGCATCGGGGTGGACTTGGCCGACTCTGTGCGGGCGTTGCGCTCGGAGTAAAGCCCGCCATCGGTGTTCAGTGCCTCCAGGGAACGCGCCAGGGCCCGCTGGTCGTCTTCTGGCAGGCTGTTAAGGTCAGAGGTCAGGAGGGTGCCCGTGCTGCCGTGGACCACGTGCACACCTTCGGGACCCTTTATCTCCACGGGAAGATGGTGCTTAAAGCGCAGCGTTCCGCGACCTCCGCCCACACTCAGACGCTCCTCCTCATCCTCATCCAGGTCGCTCTGGATCAGCTGAGTGGGGGCAAAAAAACAAACAAAAACGCTTAGCTCGTGATTAACATGTTTATGGAAATGCATCAGACTGACAAGAATGTACCAGACAGTGGAACCAAGGCAAACCAATGGAAGGGAAATGTCACTATTTCAGCAGCCTACAAAAGTAGTGAGACAGTGAGCCAGCGGAGGAGAACAGATGACACACCACGACTGGTTTACAGTGATTACAAGACTTGTGTTATTAGAATTTCTGGGTGATGATCTCCATCCCCAGCTGAAGTGTGGAAAGTCAAGGTAAACACTTTAGTTCACGCTAGCGGAAAAAGAAGCAGTGAGAAGGTGCAGCATCAAAAGCAGCAGGACGAAAGATCAGAGGAACACAAGATCACTCTCCAGCGGTGTCACACAGGAAGAGCACAGGTGCAGACGGGCCCACCTCAGTGATGGATGAGTGGTCTTCATGGGCTGTGGTGACAAGACGAGCTGCAAAGAGTGTTTTCAGCCTCAGGTAGTCATCCAGGACCACCTTGAGCAGGGAACCCTGACAGGATGGCAGTTATGACCAAACATCACATCAATGATTTTGCACACCTCTGACGTCATAGTCCTTATACGTGAACATCCAGAGCGGATTAGCCTCCTTTCTAAACATGAACGATGGGTTTTTTCTTCTTATGTCTGAGGTCTCCTCCTCTGACCCCATCCCTCCCAATGTTTGGAGGATGAAAGGAGTGTATGTGACAAAAAGGAGTCTTCTGGACGTCTTCGCATGTGCATGTGACCTGGCTACTTTTACATGCAGGTGTCTCACCTTGATTGGACCCTCCCTCATAATCTGGCCCAGTTTAGCGATGTTGTCGTACTCCTGAATGGCTGCTCGCAAGTATCGATCGTCCTCTGGCTTCACTTGAGGATCTCGACCAAATGTCCCCTGTAAAGATAACACACACACACGACACTCCTTGATTCTTCTCAGTTAAATGTGTAGTGTACTAACGTCACTATCGATGCTGGTACTGACGTGAGTGCGTGCGGGGCTGTTCCACAGGTCCGTTATCTCACTCAGGTTCTCAGGCAGGTCGTCTTCGTGGTCGGCCTGAACGGCCAGCTCCAGGTTCCGACAGAATGGGTCCAGCCACACTGGGTTTGCCCTGAACATGCAAAGACCAATAAAGAACAAAATGAACAGGGTAGAAATCAAAGAATGCAGTTATAATGACCAAACAAACTTGATTTGACATCAAGGACAATAGTGTTATGGGGCTCATCTAAACACTGATCTACAGACAGATTGAGTTCAGTGTGAGTTTGCTCAACACTTCCTGGTTGCCTTTAAGCTTCACAGCAACAATAAGAAAGCAGCTAATTTTCTTCAAGCAATTTTCAATAGCCTCACCCCTCAAAGGAGTACTTGTTAGTGTTGGGCATGTCCAGGATGTCCATTAGACCCTGGTTTCCTGGGTGGCAGAGGATAAATCGTGTCAGCACAGTAAGCGTGACTGTGTATTTACAGGCGGTAAAAGCCACATCCTGAAGTGAACAGCTGTTGGGACCGTCCCGACATCGAAACCTTCTCACCTGCTGATCCGGCAACGATCGCTTTCAGCTTCCTCTCGTGTCTGCAACAGGCGAGTCAAGACAAGAAAAACATGTTGATATCACTGCTAATGCAGAGACGTCCCGAATAAAATGGTAACTGTCTGAAAAATAACACCAGGATTCTTACACTCTGCGATAATGCCAGTTCATTGTGACAAACAGGACTCCAGCCAGGCACAGCAGCACAGCCAGGATGATGATAACGAGCTGGAGGAGAAGATGTTGGAATAAAAGGAAAGTTCACTCAGACAGAGGACGTTTGCATAAGGCGTCTGAAGGTTCTGACTTCAGACCTGTAGCGTGGAGATGTCGTCTGGCAGCTTTTCTGTGACAGCAGGCTGAACATCCACAACATTGTGTTTCCTGAACAGGTTCCTCAGCTGCTCCTTGTTCTCATCAATCATCTGAATTACTCTGCAACACATCAAACAGCAGGACGCAGGTGAACTTTACCACGTACTGTGGGCCAGCAGTGATGTATGGGTCCAGCTAATGACGGCCAAGCTCACCGTTCAACATCCAAGATGGTGTTGGTCTGATTGTTGACAACGTGGATCAGCATGTCTGTCTGATCATAGCTCACTTTTCCTTTCTTGTCCACATGGAACTGGAAGAAGGTACGATGAGCCAAAGCCGCCAGAAAAATACACGAAAACATCCAACAAAGTGCAAGAAACAGCCTGACCTGGATGTCATCTAAGCTCACTATAGCCCCCGTGATGTTGGACAGCAGGCTGATGAAGTCCTCCTGATTTTTGCGCACCAGATCAGGAATGTCGTTAAAGACTATTTTCACCCTCTGATCGTCCCGGAGGATGTAGATGTTGACGGTGGTGGTGGTGCTGTGTCCGGCCAAGTCGCACGCCAAAATCTCTAGCTGGAAAAAGCCTGGATGGTACGTCATGAAGAGGTCGTGGGTTCTGATGATACCGTCAGTCATTCCTATAGGAATCACGGGACAGAGCTGACTCCACACAGGCACCAAACACACCAAAGCAACTAGACTTAATGTTTTGAAATAGGATATTTTTCGTAATGTAGCTCACCAATCACAAAAATGTCCCGAACATGCTCACTGCTATTACTCTGTGACTGGTAGTAATAGATGGTTAGGATATGGTAGTTGACCACGCTGTTGTTGCCTACGTCGTTGTCTATTGCCAGGACCTTGATCAACTCTGTCTCCACTTTGGCATTTGATGCCACTCCTGAAACAAGGAGTCAGTGAACTGTAAATAGACCTGCAAACATTCACAACACACTGATACACGGAGGAAGGAGAGTGCTCCTCACCTGCGGTGTACTCTGCCTTAGTGAAGCGTGGGGTCTGGTCGTTAATGTCCTCCAGTTCGATACGGACTTCAAGTAGACTGGGGTCGAGGGCGGGGTCCAGCGCTTTGGCCCGTGCTGCCCTCTGGCCCCTGGGGGGAGTCCAGCTCCTGTTGCTGGAAGCCTTGATGATGAGGGAGTATGCTGGGATCTCCTCCCGGTCCAGATTCTTCAGCACTTTCAACTCTCCGTTTACATCCATGCCAAAGTTGCCGTCGCCGTTTCCCGCTGCAGGAAGACATTTTGAAAACAACACGACAAAAGCATTGTTGTTCAGTGATCTGAAGCACAACAGAGCGTCAGATGGAGCTACTCAAACATTCCAGAGCTATTAAAGTAGGAGAAATGTAGATAGATACCCAAGCCTGCAGACACACAGCAGGGTGCATTGAATTAACTTACTATACATCTTCACAAACAGCTAAATGAATGTGTGTGACGAGCTCCAAATCACCTGCAATGAAGTAGTAGACGATGGCATTGGAGCCCTCATCGGCATCCATGGCTCTGGTTACGTTCCCCAGCACTGTATTCAGAGGGGAGTGCTCAGGCACTGTCAGCAACTGGTAAGGCGAGCTGCCGCGCTGAGGTACGGACGGAAGGACACAACACAGGGTTTAACGGCACTAAACTCACTGCATAGCAATCAGAAAGCTTCATACTCACCGGTGGCTTAAGGAAGACAGGTTCATTATCATCAATGTCCGTCAAGTTGACCTGCAGAGGCTGTGTGGTCTCATAAGGCACTGGCTGACCCATGTCACGGGCCACAACGATAAGCTGGGAGAGTGTTGGCATATAGTTAGGGCCATGCATGTCAATGGGTCGTCATAGCAACACACACACAACCAGCTGACTCACGCCATAGGAGGCCTGTTTCTCTCGGTCCAGCTTCACAGTAGTTGTGATGACCCCAGACACGGGGTCTATTTTGAAGTTTTCCCAGTCTTTGTTACCTGCCCCGGTCTGCAAGAAGGAATAGCGGACCTCTCCGTTCACGCCTTTGTCCAAGTCCGTTGCATAGACCTCATACACGACCAGGCCCGGGGGCTGCTCCTACACGTTGGCCAGTGAGCAGAACCTGTTAACTCCATGAAACTCACAAAATGACGTGCAGCTGCCATCTACAGGACGCCCATTACCTCCACGATGGTGATGATGGTTCCATTAGAGAGGTTCACAAACACAGGTCTGTTGTCATTGACGTCTATGACTGTGATGATTAGTTGTGCAGTACCAGTCAGTTTGGGTTGTCCCTGGTCTATAGCCATCACAATCAGGTTGAAACGCTCCGTAGACTGAAGCATGCGCAGAGAACGCACCAGTCCAGTGTTTGGGTCCATGGAGAAAGCGTCTGACGCAACTGGACCAAGAGGAGGAAGTGTCAATAGCAATACTGTAAGTGGGCTTTTAAATGGCTCTACTGGGATTTCACCAGTGTTTTACCTGAATTGGGTTGCATCATGGTGTAAAGCACGACTGCGTTCTGCCCCTCGTCCAGATCGATAGCTCTTACTGTGACCACAGACGTCCCAGTGGGCTCGTTCTCAAACACGCTGGTGTTGTACACACTCTCGGTAAAGCGGGGTTGATAATCATTGACATCAACAACCGTCACTAGAACCTGATGCAGCCATGGACAGACGGCACATGAAGATGAATTCAATTCTTCTTCAAATTCTTTTCCCCTATTATTTTATTATTTGAACACATTGAGCTAAAAAAGGAGTTCATAGCCTTTCAGTCACTACAGTCTAAATGCCCTATGGTTCATGTGCTAATGTGACTGCAGCTCATTCTGAGGCCGCGTTCTCTACCTGTACAGCGTTTTCCCGCCTGTTGCTGGGGCTGCCGCCAGGGTTGTCACGAGCGACGGCAGTTAGAGTGTAATGATCCTTTTTCTCCCTGTCGAGAGGAGACTCGATGGAGATTTCCCCCTGACACAGATGAGAGGGGATGATTAGGAAGGAAGTAGTGACTGGGAGTGGCAGCCGTATAGAGACATTTACTGTGTTTGACAGAAACGGAGCATGAAGGTAAACTATCTTCATTGCCCTTGTTCACGTATTACACTTAATTTAACCTTCATTTCCAGGCTGGGTGACGTCCTTTACAAGTGAATGAATCTACTTTTCTTTGTGGTTTACCAGAACTGAATAAATGTGCAGAACCTGATGAAGCCCTGCCACCAGAGGATTAATGCTTTAGGGCCATTGGGGTGAACTTACAGAGGTTAGGTTCATTCTAAACTTGCCCTCTCCATCTACCAGGCTGTATTCAATGTTAGCAAAGAGGCCAGAGTCGCCATCTGTCGCGCTGACGCGGAGTATAACGGTGCCCAGGTCCACATTCTCAAGCACAGACACCTACAAACACACACAAACATGCAAGTTGGCATAAACGTGGAATTTGACTTTGTAAATGATTAAATAGCTACCAGGAACATCCCTGGGACAATCATCAAAGCTGCTATTAGGTCTTAAGAACCTGATCCGTACCTGGTAATGGAGCAAGAGGAAGATGGGGTTGTTGTCATTGACATCCACAATGGACAGGTAAACTGGGAGCTCAGTTATCCTGGGAGGACTGCCATGGTCCTGGGCCCGAATCGTGAAATTCAGCCACTGCACCTGCTCAAAATCCACTGTCTGATTGGCGACAATCTTCCCTGAAATGTTAATAAGACAGCAAGAGTTCCAGCTAGAATTCATCTGATCACCACCAATGTTTTGCACTGGCAGGCCAACAGACCCCATACCAATGGAAGGGTCCTCCAGTCTAACGTAATCGCCTCGGGGCAGGTGCAGCAGCTCGTAGGTGACCTGGCCGTTGGGTCCTTTATCTGGATCCACGGCCGACACCGACAGCAGGGTGGTGCCTGGCTGAGCTCCCTCCAGGATCTTCTCCGTGAAGTTGGTCACGCCGAAGGGCCGGAAGCGCGGCGCGTTGTCGTTGACGTCCAACACGTTGACGGTGAGACGCGCTGCTGGGAAGAGGCAGTTACACTGAGCAGGGGGAAGCTGGTCGTGAGGCACAGGCCTCGGCGCAAACAGGTCACCCACCGTTGGGGACGCTCCCGGACCTGTCCAGAACCTGACTGGCATTGTCGTGGACCGACACGATGATCTCGAACGTGGCCACCAGCTCTCTGTTCAGCGGGTTGCGTACAAACACTGCGCCTGAACATTTACAGGAATCCATTGGATTGTTTTGCCATTCTAATATCATCTGTCAAGAAAAGCTTCACTCCTTACCAGTATGCAAATCAATGCCAAAGGATTCCTGGAGGCCAGCCACTGGGTTGTTCCCATCATCCTTAGCCTCCACAGAGATGATGTAATACTCCAAGCGAGGCTTCAGGTCCGGGTCAACGGCGGCCAGCGTGGCCACCACTACGCCGGGTGGCGTGGACTCGTTGACGTTGATCATGGTCACAGGCTGTATGAAACTGGGCCGGGAGTCATTCACGTCGTCCAGGATCACGGTGAGGGTGGCCGTGCCCGACAGCGGGGGCGTGCCGCGGTCCGTCGCCACGACGACCAGCCGGTAGGACTCGCGCTCTTCCCGGTCTAGCGTCGTGTTGCCCACCAGGACGGCGCCGGTGAGCGAGTCCACCACGAAGCGGTCCTGGGCGCCGCTCTCCAGCCGATACAGCAGCCAGCCATTGGAGCCGGCGTCAGAGTCGGAGGCGAACAGCTGGGTGACCACCACGCCTGGAGGGTGGAGACGAACACAGCCATGACCTCAGACCCCATCAGTGTCACCCCTCCCATGCACACCTACCCGTAGGGCTGTTCTCGGGGATTCGGACACTGAAACTGGACGGGTTGAAGACAGGAGGGTTGTCGTTCTGATCCAAGATAGTAACTGTTATCGGAACACTGCTGTTCAAACCGCCGATGTCCTCCCCAACCAGAGAGAGCTCCACCCGAGGATCCTGGAATGCCTCCCGATCCAACTTCGCTCCCTGGCGCACGAGAATGACTCCTGGAGGAAGACACTCAGACTGTTACACTAGCTCTGTCCCCCTGTAGCAGCTCGCGGAGGACGGATCAAGGTACCCGTATTTGCATCCACAGTAAAAAGGTCCACCCTTGGTCCCACCAGGCGGTACTTCACCACAGCATTAGGTCCAATGTCTTTATCTTCAGCCAAAACTGGCCCGTTTAACACAGTTACAGTTGTGCCTAAACCATGGGCATAAATAACAGGAGAAACAGGTGAAACGACATGAAGGAAGCCGCCACATGCTGCTGTGCTGGACCAGTTCAACAGGCCTGACTTCTGGGTCTAAATAATGAGCCGTCAACAAATGCATCTTCACAGACCTCATTTTTAATGCACAATTAAAGCTTATCGCACTTCTCAAATCTCAGAACAAAAGCAGAAACCTCACTTGAGGCGTCAGTCAGGAAGTGGCGTAGACAGTTTCGCAGACAGCGTGACAGACGCACTACCTGCTGCAGAGTTCTCCATGACTTCAGCCCTGTAGCTGCTCATGGTGAACAGCGGCCTGTTGTCATTCTCATCCAGAATGGTGATCACCAACAGGTCGGAATCCTGGAGTGGGTCAAAGGCAATTCAGGGAAAATCCCAATAGCAAACACGTACAAGGTTGAACCACTGGGGGAAATGAATACTTGTTTGAAAGCGCATACACACAGGAGGGGAACTACCTTGCGAGCGATGCGGGGGTTCTCAGGGTTGTCCTTGACAGTGATGGTGAGCCTGTACTCAGCCACTCGCTCTCTGTCCAGGGGCCTGTTGACCTGTACCACACCTGTCTGAGAGGCGCAAAGACGGACATGAGGGCTCCAATAGTTCCGATTTATGTGTCATCAAATCCAGCCTACGGCCGCAGCATCCTATTCTCTCACCGTGTCGGTGATGTAGAAGGCTCCGTCCAGGTTTCCAGCCGTGATGTTGTAGGTGAGCAGAGCGTTGCGTCCGCTGTCTGCGTCCCGCGCCTGCACCCGGGCCACGGAGGTGTGCACGGCGGCTCCTTCGCTCACGCTGGTGTTGTACGGGAGGTTCTGCAGCACCGGGTCATTGTCGTTGATGTCGAGGACGAGGACCCCCACCACCACCTTGAGGGAGAACGATCGTCGGTCAGACGAGAGGCTCGCTTTTCGAACCCGGGCAAACGGAGACGCACCGAGCTGTTGAGCGGAGGGCTGCCCAGGTCGCGAGCGGTCACAGTTATGTTGTAGAAGGCGGTGGCCTCTCGGTCCAGCTCCACGTCCTTCCTCACGCGCAGCTCCCCCTCCACCGGGGAAATCATGAACTCATCTGACGGGGACAGGGGAAGAGGCTGAGCACCACAGAGGTCAGTAACGCACCACTTGCTCCACATGAGCAGGTCCCGTCCTCACTCTGAGGGTCTCCGCCGGTGATGCTGTACTCCACTTTGCCGTTCAGCCCAGAGTCCTCGTCGCTGGCTTTGAGCGTCCAGACCCGAGGTCCTGGCTGGCCCTCAGTAACCTCGAAGGGGCCCTCATATGCTCTGGGGAACGTAGGCGCCACGTCGTTCACATCTAGAACATTTACCAGCACCTAAAAAAGGGAGAAAAGTCGAGTTTCTAACTCTTGAGTAACGTTTCCATTTTATGACTCATTTCTCATATTTTGTTTATGTCGTGCATCTAGGGGGACGACAGCGTCATTACTGTTGTGCTGGATGTCAGTCGCAGAGCAGGTTTCGGACACTGGTCCGTTGCCGTGACAACCAGCGTGTAGTGTCCACCGCTGATCTCATAGTCCAGCGCCTTCACAGCGGTGATCCTCCCCTGGACGCACACACACAACACAGCAGAACATTGGTTTCTGCCGTCGCACCGCTGCAGCACCCTCGCCCTCACCTCTTACCGTCACATTGTTAATTAGAAAAGTCTGAACGAGGTTTCCGACAGCGATGGCGTAGCGCAAGGTGCCGTTCAGACCCTCGTCTGGGTCGATGGCTGTAACCGTGGCGATGGTGGCACCCACCGTTTCTGGGCCCTCTCTCAGCACCGTGACGTACTCCTCCTCAGGAAACTCTGGCGCGTTATCATTCTCATCGACAATGTGAACATAGACTGTGGTTGAGGTCTGCGTGAGAAACAGAAGCGACGTGGGAAAAAGGTCAGACCTTCTTCACATGAGATGAGACAGAGCATGTCGACGTTGTTGCAGTCACAGTAAGGAAGCTTGTGTGAAGGCAGAGGAATTCTTAAGAGTAACTGAGGCAGAGAAAAGATGCTGACTGGCAGCCAAAAGCGCAGTTTCCCTGTCATTTCACCACCTCACTGTAGGAACAACCAAAACCTAATGTTAGTGAGGCAGTCAACAGTGTGTCCTTGGAAACCGCTTCATCAAACCACTGACAGACACAAAAACAGAAGTTTCATGAAACTGAAGTCTGCCTGCTCCACTGGTCTGACCTCATTACCCTCCAGTTTCTGTGCCACTGCAGCAACGCTTAAAGGCGTCATTGTCATTTAACAGCATTGTTATTTATGAGCAAGACAATTAGTAAAGCACACACGCACACACACACACACACACACACACACACACACACACACACACACACACACACACACACAGATAATTCAATCATCATAGCAGCTTTACTCTACATAAACTGTTCTATTCCGATATCACATTCAATTTTAATACACTGTAACTGAAGTGACAAATAAAAAGTCAAGGTTAACAGCTTGTCCTGGTCTGAATGCCTGCTGTCAGCATGAGCAGACATTTAATAGATGCGTTTATCAAACAGATATTCTGATCTGTTTTTCGACAGACAGAAGCATTCACCGTTGTAGAAACACACAAGTACGTTCATATGTGTGAGAGAGAGAGAGAGAAAAGAGAAGGAGGGGGAGAAAGAGAGCAAGAGAGAGGGAGGGAGAGAGAGAAAGAGAGACAGCCAGAGAGGTTAGTAGTGGAAGAGACAGAGAGAGAAGAGAAGGAGGGGGAGAGAGAGAGAGAGACAGGCAGAGGTTAGTAGTGGAAGAGAGAGAGAGAAAAGAGAAGGGGGGGGGGGGGTTAGTAGTGGGAGAGAGAGAGAGAAAAGAGAAGGAGGGGGAGAAAGAGAGCAAGAGAGAGGGAGGGAGAGAGAGAAAGAGAGACAGCCAGAGAGGTTAGTAGTGGAAGAGACAGAGAGAAAAGAGAAGGGGGGGGGGGGGGGGGGGGGGGGGGGAGAGAAAGAGAGAGAGAGAGAGAGAAGAGAAGGAGGGGGAGAGAGAGAGAGAGACAGGCAGAGGTTAGTAGTGGAAGAGAGAGAGAGAAAAGAGAAGGAGGGGGAGAAAGAGAGCAAGAGAGAGGGAGGGAGAGAGAGAAAGAGAGACAGCCAGAGAGGTTAGTAGGGGAAGAGAGAGAGAGAAAAGAGAGGGGGGGGGGTTAGTAGTGGGAGAGAGAGAGAGAGAAGAGAAGGAGGGGGAGAGAGAAAGAGAGACAGCCAGAGAGGTTAGTAGTGGAAGAGAGAGAGAGAAAAGAGAAGGAGGGGGGGGGGAAGAGAGAGAGAGAGCGAAAGAGACAGAGGTTAGTAGTGGGAGGGAGGGGGGGAGAGAGAGACAGAGAGGGAGGGGAGGAGCGCTCCGACTTTTGACATCACGTCGCGTACGCGCCGCTAAGTCCAGAAGTTTGAGTCAAAGTTAGGCGGGTGCCGTCGGCCCGTGTGTTTATTAGTGTAGTTCACGAGAGAAGAGGAAATAACTCGAGACACGCTCCTCGTTACGCCACGCTCCGCCGCCGCAGAGAGACCACCATGGAGGGGCCGCGCTGTCGGACGTCACTGTGGACGCACAAAGTTGTGTTGTGCCTCTGCGCCGCGCTGTGCTTCGTACCTGGAGGTAAGACACGGGCTAATCCCGCATTCGAGCGGCTCCGCGCACTGGTCCGGGCGTGTGGCGACTTGCTGACAGTTTCTCCCAGTGACAAACTATGTGGCTGGGAACGGAGCGGTGCGCGTGCGCGTTCATCCCCACGGACTGGCTTCATTGAGCTCCAGCGCGACCTGGGCGCGTGCGTGAGTGCCGGACGGGCCCGAGGCTGGGACTGGGTTTGTTTATGTGGTCTGTGTGTGTTACGAGCCTGCTGGAAACGCACAGTGGCGTTTATGTCTGTGCGCTTTCAGGTCGCCACGAGTCCGTGAGTCACATTATTCCGCAGGAACAGCTTCGTTTTACACGCGTTGTTATTTTACAGGCCAACGAAGCGCGTGTCGTCTCCGTAAAAAACACTCACAGCTGAGTTTAATCGCGTTATTTTGAGATGCAACATCTGGCGTGAAGCTGTTTTAAAGCTCCTCCCATGAGATGCAGTCAAGCGTGAATTCAACAACTAAACTGCGCCTTAAACGAACATGAAAATATAAGACAGTAGAGAGTTGCGTCTGCAATGGATCCACCGACTGCGTCACGCGTTCGTGCTGCGTCGGGAGAAGAGGAATTCTTGTTGCCAAGGACGCAGAATTGGGCAACTGCCGCCGGAGGAGAGAAGAGGAGCAGCTGTTGCCTCCGGGACGCGCGGTGCTTCACTTCAAACGCCAGTGAAAAAAACCCTGCAGAGGTCGTCGGTTTCTGCCGAAGTCCTGATAAACTCACTGGATGAATCCCCTGAAGGCAACTTGCGACTTGTCCTGAAGAAAAAGACGTTTCTCTGTCTAACAGTTAATACTCTAAAAACGAATCTAGGGACGTTTCGTATTTTCACTGTAGTTTTAAGTTAAATCTACGACCTGACTACATTAATTGCAGTGGAATTCTGTGGTGCCGTCTTTAACGTCATGTTATGTCTTCCTTTTTTTTCGGAAGTTTCCTCCCTTTCAAGCCATGATGAAAACAGCTGTTTGGGCCACAGCCATTAACAGGCTTCTCCTCCAAACAGACTTCAAATCCCAGGCAATAATCAGTGCCTCCCTTCCTCTCAGTCCAGATAAGCCTGTAGCTCCCTATGGAGGACAATAGCGCTGTCGCAGGATGCGGTCACTCCATCCCCACTTTCTCCTCCCGTTGTGGAGCCGGCTGCACCACCTATCGATTCCCTATAGACCCAAACAGAATAATTCATTATTAGATAATGGCAATTAAGAATGGTTCTCTGGGTCTCGCCCACTGACGAGAACAGGCCTGACCAGCGACACGCAGGCAGCATCTGGAGTGTGTTGATGTGCGGGGGTGCGTGGGCCCTTACTGCGTGTGCATGAGTAATAATGACACAAAGAAGGTGGGGGAGCTCCCTTGTTCTGGGGTGAATTTGGGGGTATCGCTGTTTCAAAGGTCTTAGATACATAAGTAATTTTCTAATTTTCCCCTAATGTCTCATGCTTCTCGTCAAACAGTGTCCCTCGTGCTCAAGGACCCAGCATTGACCACCGCAGCTTTGCCCCCATCTCTAGTCGCAGCAAACCTTTGCTTGGTTACAATGACCTCAGACAGGAACAGTACCAGGTTAAGTCTTAAGGTGTGAAAACAGGAAGGAGCCCAAAAAAGTGATTCGAATAAAGTGTCTTGTAATGAAGTAACAGTTGAACAGCAACTGTTTCAAAAGTATGAAAAGCCCAGTTTCCACAGAAAGAACAATAAAATAAGGAACCTCTGTTGCAACCCTGCTTACGAAGCTGTATTGATATACGCCTTTTTTACAATCCACAGAATCTACCTGTGAAAGTAGAGCACAATGATGAGGGTGGTTTAATCTTATTCCAAAGAGGGATGTTGAAACGCTAATGTACAAATGTCTTATCGCTGCACTTTTCAAAAGATAGTAAATTCTTCTTCAGAGTTCCCTGATGACATTCATCGCTGACCCATAACCACTTCCCTATGTGACACATTAGAACACTTGTTTGTGCCTTTTTGTTATGGTGTCATGATGGAGGCCATGATGGAGGCCTGCTGGGAGTGTGGATGGGCACATGTGGGATTCTCCTGCTGCATCATGAGCCCCCTGTAACGGCGTCAATAGTCTTTAGCATGTAGTGGGTTTGATAAGGGTGGGTTTGTGTTTTACTGTATGTGTGTGTGTGTGTGTGTGTGGGTGGGGGGCAAACACCAGCACCACCAGAGTGTTTGTGAAAATGAAAGGTCACCAGATTTACTGGTAGTAGTTAATTAGCACCTTTAACACATGCAAGTAACATGCAAGTATTGCATAATCTGCAGAAGGGCAGTTCAGTTCATGCACTTCAATCTTCTCTGCATGTCTGACTGTCAGACGCATCATGTCCCGAACAGGTGGCGCTCGTACTAAAACAAAAGGGGGCCTGTTTCTGTGCCCTTAGGGACTATCGGGATCCTGAGAACAGTGATCAGAGGAAAAAAAAAAAAAAAAACGGCGTATCTGTAGTAGAGCCAAAACCCAGATGTCTGCAGAAGAAATGCTGTGAGCAAAGCTGTCAGTTCATACCTGGCTGCAACCACATCAAGGCGGCTCCAATAACGCTGACACAATGGCAACGCCGCCCCCTCGGCACCGAGGACGCTGCCTCCGCACACTCCTCTCCAATAGCTCCCATCTTGCCACCGATGCGTCTGATTCTACACCCAGCCCACCATTTGATCAAAGCTTTGCATTGCAATATCAAACCCTCGTCAAATCAGCAGCTATGATGAATGCCCCCTTCTTCACCAGTGGAAACGGGAGAAACCGGGGAGGCTGCAGAGCAGGGTGGGTGTGAAACAGGAGAGCAGGAGGGCTTCCCCTCCTATTGTCCCGCTGAGGAGGCAGGAACGGCCGCGGGGGCAGCAGTTTCACTTTAATCACTCCCCTCGCTCTTCCTATTGCTTTTCCTGGCACACAATGGCGAGCGGAGAGTTCAGTCGCACACACAGTCTGTAACACACATATATATGCTGTATATATAACAGAAAAGCTGAATGTTGGCCCGTCAGCTGTTGTACTTCCCTTTCAGCGGGGCGTGAAACAGCTACTTTCCAGCACTGAGCACAGTGTGCTTCCTCATTTCTCTTCTATTTAACTAAGTTCTGCAGTTACATCATTGCCTGTGCTGTTTCACACGTCTGCCCTTCGGCCCGTCCGTGTGCGCGGTCCAGCTTTCTTAAGGAGCAAGACAGGTGGAGGAGTGGAAGTGCATGCGTGCAAGTCAGAGGAAATCCTCTGCAAATCCTGGCACTGACCCGTTAGCGCCGACACCCACCCACTCACACACACACACACACACACACTTACTGTAAACTCTCTTATCCATGATCAAAATCTTTCGGTGCATCGGTGCACTGCTGCATGCGCTTTGATGCCAGCTCACTCACACACATGCACGCTCGGGCCTGTTGTCTTTGCACTACTTAGCATTGTTGGATCCAACACTGAAACTCTAATAGATGAAGAACGGTTTGACCAGGACAGAGCTGGTGGAGTCTTTTACACATTGATTATTATTCATTATTTATATTTTTTGTGGCTTTACTTTTCCTTAGATTATTATATTATTTGATGATTATTTTGTTACGCTGCTGAAAATGATTATTAGTCAGATGACATATTATACATATAACATATTTTTTGTGTTCCCCTGCTGCACTAAAGTCTCAGCAGGATGTGGTTGAAGACTGTATGTAAGAATGAGAGTAGGGGAGTGGTTTATGCAGTATGTAGAAAGACTTCTTACAGCTGTCTGTCTATTTAGCTTCCTGAACACTAAGGTGAATCTGTGTCACTGTACAGGTTTCTGAGAATTAAAGGGCTGTTTTGTCAAACGAGACATCACATGCCTCGTACTATATGTCTCAGTGTGGCCGTCTGGCTATATAGGTCCCACCGGAGGGCAGTATATTTATTTTCCCCAGACAGTGTAGTATTACTAACCACAGTGTGAATGTACAGAACAGGAAGTGAGCGGCACATGCACAAAAAGCAGGAAGTGTGCAGTGTGCATAAATAGGACGCGGAACATTGTTGCACTTGGCCTTTAAATCTATGTTCAACGTGGTCGTTGCTATGATCACTTGTTGCTCTGTGGTTCTTGATGCTGTGACTAGTGGCACTGGGCAGGAACCAAATCATTTGCGTGAGACTGTGATTTACCAGACTGTTTCCGGTTCAAACATTTATCCTATGAAGTCGAACGGTGAGCTTTGACACCCATTCGCTCACACATTCACACACCAGGGGAAACTTAAGGATCGGTGGCGTAGACACTTGGCCACATGACTCCGGGGGATTCAGGAATCGGACCAATGACGCTATGACTGGTGGCCGACTGCTCTTGAGCCACTGCTGCTCCAGTGAAGCATATTCTCAGCATTTCATCCTGAAAGACACCTGGTTTTTTTTCAGAACCACTTTGATGTAGCTGCTTTTGTATAATCCACCTGTTTATATACAACATTATGCTTTTTCCTTTTACTTCTTAAACTGTCTATTATTAAGTATTTATCTAAGTATTTGTGTCTTTCTCTTTGTCTCTCCAGGCAAAGGTGGGGTGTCCCACGCCCACTCCTCCCTCAGTGTGTCTGCCCCCCATCATCAATACATCTGTCCTGAAGGTGCAACTGTCAAAATGCAGTGTACCCAGGCAGGCGCTCCCTTGAACAGGAACGATAGCCTAGCGGACATCTGGCTTTTCACGCCACACATCGACCATGAATGTAGCAAGCAGCACCCCCGCGTTCATTCCCCGGGGAAACACGCTGTGCCTAAAGGGGTGCATTATACTCATTCAGGACACAACTTCTGGGTGACTCTGGAGAACCTGACACTTGCTGACCAGGGTCGCTACTGCTGCAGGGTCCTGGAGTTAAAGCAACACACTCATTCCGTTACGCAGGAAACCCACAGCCACATTGTTCTCACAATCACACCACGTAAGGACACTATTTATTAATGTCAGCATGTGGAAGTGGAATAAGTTAAGTTGTTTATTAGTTGTAAAATAGTCTAATGAAAAGAAAAACTATGTTTGCTCCTCAGGGAGAGATGGATCGCAAAACTGCACTGTTTGGGATTCCGCACCAACTAATGGTATGTTGCTTTATTCTGGGCTTCACAGCAAACGCACCGCTATCTGTTTCTGGCCTTTATTTAACTCCGTGTCCCTTGCTTTCCCAGGCTCTGTGGCAGTGGCCCTGGCCATAGCAGCCTGCATCCTGGCTTTGCTCGCGCTGCCTCTCATCCTGGTGCTGGTGTACAAGCAGAGACAAAGCTCCCGCTCCAGAAAACGTGTGTATTGCCGATATGCCAACACGCACTTTATCACGCAAACACGCAATTAGTTCCACGTCCGTGCAATGGAGCAACCATAAATCTCTCACACTCGGTTCCTCAGAGTGTTTTGTATCACTTGTGTTTCCTGTCAGTGAGGTCAATTAACTGCATTTCCTAAAATAGGAAGTACATTCACGCAGCATCTGTGGGGTTCCGCTCCGTTTCAAATAATTCACAATAGCCCCTTTCCTGTTTCCTCTCTCACAGGTGGACAAGAGCTGGTGAGAATGGACAGGTGAGTTTTCCCACAGTCAGTGAGTCAGTCAGTCGGTGCCCAAACACAGCTGCTCTTCAGAAATAATAACATTGTGTTAGCAGCTCCATTTAGGTTAACACACCATTACTAGGTCAAAGACATAACTTAAATTGTAACAATGTTATTTCCAGGGCGCCTGTTACAACGCAGCCGTGACAGACCTGCATTTCATAAATGTCTTGAGCAACAGATGAGTGTTGCAACCGCTTGATGGGTCAGAGCCGTCGCTCTTACTCATCTTGCTTCTCTTGTGCGTATCTGTGTGTGTTTGTGTACCCAGTGAAGCCCATGGCCATGAGAACCCGGTGTTTCTCGGGGGATCGCCGCAGATTAAGACCCGAACGATTTCTCAGATCATGACCAGACAGTCCTCTGAGACAGGATGCCACCTGTTGTCTGCGCCCGTAACCCCCCTCATTCTTCCGGCGCATGGGGACGTGTTCTTCCCATCTGAAGGTAGAATGCACACACAAAGCTATGCAACCTAACACAACAGCAAGTCGAGCTAGACAGGACTAGGTATTCAGGCCAGACCAAACCTTAGTTGTGACACTGCGCATAATGTGGTAAAGCTGATGCAACCATGGACCGAGCTGGGTGTGCTTCTGGTAAGACATCCGGCATTCAGTGGAAGTGTCCGAGAAGTGCGCGTGTTCTCGTGCTCGCACTCAAACAGCTGGGCCAACTTAAATAAAAAAGACAGACACGAATGAAACCGTCTTTCTCCTGCCTTGTCGCTCTGCAACCCACTGACACCCATTCTACGTCAGCAGTGTGCTCAGTGCATCGTGAGGTAACATCAGATCGGCCTTTTCTGCTGCTTCCTGGAGCATCTGTGCAGACATTCCAGCCATACCGAGGTGGAGCGGCCAATTTTCTGGCTGCTCAGAGGAAAAGTATAAAGCCAGAACTAAAAACATGCAAAGGATTTATGGGCAAACACTGTAGAGTTTTAAAAACACTCCTTGAAGCTGGTTCTGTCTATTGAACACTGACAATGCTCCTAAAGGTCTTTGTTGGCTGATGGCACTGTTATGGAAAGCTCCGCTTGTGACACATGGAAACTTCCGCTGCTTGATGACAACTCAGATTACAGCAACTACAAATACTGATAAAAGCTAAAATATTCGAGGAAAAAAAATGTTTTACATTTCAAAAGGTACATTTTCCTTGGTAATGCTCATTTTCTTCTCAAGTCTACAAATGCTGTGCACAATAAACAGTCTGGCTTCCTTGCCCCAGGTTTTACATTGCGTTGATAAAAGCCACAGCTTTACTCTTCATGTTTTTTTGGCCTGCTGACCTTAAGATGTGAAGAATTTAACTAGCAGCCGTTTCTCCCTTACTTCTGATGCGCCACAACTCAGACCTAAAGAGTCTTTGTTCCCTTTTATAATGTTGTTCGAGCAAACCACATCTGATTCTGTAAACTCATTCTCTTCCCTCCTATGATGTAGGAGGATGTGGAAAGTATGTTTGACACAATCTACATTTCACCATTTAAATACGCAAACTCCCTCATCTCAAGTGTCCTTGTCAGAAGTTGTGTATATTATGTAATTTATGTATAGATTACCTCTACCTCTACCTTTTCTTATTTTCAGACGCCATCCCAGAATCTCCAGAGTTCCTGCAGGCTTAAAGTGGATCAAAACCTTTCTCAGCGCTGTAACTGCTGATCTGGAAACAGTTCCACAGCTCTCTTCCTCCTTTCTCCAGAGCGATGTTGCAATTCTCAACCGCCTCGCAGCAATATTTGCAGGAATTGTCGTCTGCCCATTGTCTGGACCGCAGGAGGGAATGTAGTGTGTTTTCTATTCAAAAATAATTTCCACATGCAACACCAGCTGGAGGCCATGAGCCAAAGATCTCGTGTGAGCACTTGTGTGTGTGTGTGTGTGTGTGTGTGTGTGTGTGGAGGGGGACCCAGAATGCTTAGGGTGGGGGTCACTATAAAGGTTACATCCACACAAGCATCTTCTTCTAGGACGTAATAGGAAAACAATTGGTCTGGCTCAGGAGGTATCTTATGCTGAAAGAAAAAAAAAGATTGTATTTAGTCGCTATGAATAACAGAGTGGCACATATGTCACCAACCACACACTGATAGCATCCACCTCCAAACCCACCACACTCACGCCCGCTCGTCTCACGTGAGCTACGCCAGTGGAAACTCAAACTAGACAGGAAGTCAAAGGGCACAGATGTAAAAGCCAGCGGAGGCTCTAAGCCGTTCCTGTCATAGCAATAAAGTGCTTCGCACCCAATCAGCAGAGCGGAGTTCTGTTTTTATGGCATTACCTGGTTCCTCTGCATCATTTGTACTTAGCCTCTGCATCTTTTTCTTTCCTGTTTTCTACCTCACTCAGTTTCAGCTCTGCTGTTATAAATACTCTTCCTTTCTGAACTTGCAGTAACACTTTACAGTGGCCTTATTACCTTACTGGAGCAGAAACTGAATTGAGACGAAGTCTGTTCCTGGTGATAATACTTCACTGCTATTTGTGCATATGCAGTTTAATGATACATGTTTAGATTTTCTCTTGAATGTAGCTTAGTAACAGTAGTAACAGATGTCTATTTTATTTACACCAGCAGCACCCAAAACAGCTTAATTACTGCCATTACAATGTATATACAATATAAGGGTTAATATTATGTTCCATGTGCAATGGGAATTATAGCTGAATACTTATTAGCGCGTGGGGATGAACAACGTTGAAATGCAAACTAAAGACAATCATTTCGCTGTGTATTCATAAATGAATATATTGACTGATTTCGTAATAAATGATATCAATCATATCAAAGTGTTGAAATGACTGATATAGGTATGTCTGTATGTGAAGGTGGAGTTAATACGTGTACAGAAGGTTAAGCGACAGATATTATCTTTTACTTGTGTAGCAGGTTTGTAGGGGCAGGTAGCCGAGGTGTGTGCGTGAATTGTTTCAGTGCTCTGGTTTGTATGCCTGTGTAAATACAGATTATAAGGATGTTTTGGCCAGTCCAAAGGTTTTACTCTGAGGAACTTTAGTTTGGTAAGTTTAAGTTTATAGTTTGCTCTCTGGTGGGTGAGGATTGCATTAAGTCAGCAAAGAGGCCAGCAAATAGACGTGTGACTGACGTGTAGTTTTTTATAAAACTAAGGGGTGTAAGGATGTGTGTGGGTGAGAGAGAGTGCATTTGCTTGTACAATTTAGAAGTTTGTGTTTGTATTTTCTACTGCAGTGGCTGTATATTGCATTTACATTGCCCGGTTTGTATCTGTGTAATAAAGTGGTGCTCCTAAAACTTCAAACCCTCACGTCTACTCTTTGAAATCAGTGTTCCTTTCAATTGGCACGTCTCCAAAACTATCACTATACAAGGACATGCTGCACTAGCTGCCTAGGGAGCCATTACAGATGGAACAAGGTTGTTCCACTTGTGTGCCTCTAAAATGGTGCACACCAAAGGGAGTCTCGTTGAGGAAAAGAAAATGATAAAACAATCTTAGTGTATCTTGTTTTATGAGAGGAGACCGAGCTTGATGGGATCAAGAGATGCGTGTGGTTTCTTTAGTCTCACAAAGTGTTTTTTATGTCCTGTGCTGGTAAGAGTTGTTTTATTGTGGCACTAGATACATAAAGTTAAAAAGGCACAGGTGCTAAACCTAAAATCGTACCACTGCACACCCACTGTTATGTTGAGGTGGGTATAATTCAATACAGTCAGTTTGGTGCAGAGTTCATTTTATAAATGCAGTTTAACTCTGGATTAGTCTATTTGGGTTTAATCAGGTAGAGTCCTTATGTTGTACTGGATGTTGGGGGAACCTAAAGGTTAAAAGGTCAATAAAAGCCATTTGAACCTTAATTTGCACACCACAACAACAAATGGCAGTAGATTCAGATGTGGCACTCATCTGTGCGCATTTTACAGACACATCTAAACAGGATACACAACTACATAAATCTTGTGGTTTTCCTGTTTATAGGCAAAGGTGTTTCCTGTGCTTTCACAGCTGATCACCTCCTACTGAACAGCATTTCGTGTAGTGAGGGTTGTGTTATCTTACTGTGGTACTGTGGTCATTTGAGATAAATCAGATAAATAAACATAGTAGACATAGTAAATAAGGAGCAGATAAACACATTTTTCAGACTGTAGTACAGTGACTGACCTGTAGGGGGCCCCTTTATGAAGCGTGCCTGAGAGTCCTTCAAATGTCAGTGAAGACTCTGTCATCCAGGTCAAATTATGTGGTAGCTGAGTCATGGCAACTGTGTTTCTGTCTAGTTATGTCCAAAGGTTTCACTACTGATTCAAACCGATTCTTCAGCCTGGTTGAGAACTGAAGTTAACCTCTAATTACATGTTTTGACCAACAGGAAAGCACCAGTTTTACAGATGTACTCTGTAGGATAAGTTACTAGACATTTTCTTGTATAAATATGTAAATGTATGCTTGCTTTTTGCAGCTCGCCTGCGGTATCCAGTATATGGAGACAGATTTTTCAGTGTAGTGGTTACTGCATCTCACCGACAGAGGCGGTGTCCCATCATCCTCCACAGTGACGGTCAGTATGTACTCCTGCTGGCGCTCGCGGTCAGGAGGGGCCGGGCGTGTCACCATCTCCCCCGTCACGCGGTCCATGCGGAAGGTCAGGTCCTGGTTTCCATTAGTTATGTAGTAAAACAGCATAGCGTTGGACCCAATGTCTCGATCGGTGGCCATCACACGGAGCACCGAGGTTCCTCCTCCAACATTCTGTGTCAACCATTAAAACAACTTTACTGACTTCCTACAGTACAATAACATGAAAATAAATAAACTGTATTGTGTTATCAAAACAACCACTTAAACCTGTATATTTGACATTGTTCTTCTGTATATAAAAAACTACAGGTACATGCAATTTCATGCTCCATGTGGTGTGAAAGTGTGCCCATACCTCACTGATGCTGACATTGTATCCCCTCTGGCTTTGAATAACAGGTGCATTGTCATTGACATCCAGGATGTTAATTGTGAGGGAGTGGTCTGTGTATCTGGGAGGGGAGCCGTTGTCGATGGCACGCACCTGCAATCAGGGTGTCTCTCTTTTGAGAATCCATGCACAGTGACATGCGGAATAAAACGATACTGTATAACAGCTACTCAGCCCTGGGATGAAATAAATCCGACAGTGTCACGAGACAGATAAGATCAACAAGAATAAGCGTGATGTGCAGTCAGTTTATTCCGTGCTGAAGGGACACCGAGCTCTGATTGTCCATGTGTGAAAAGGTTGTATGGGGTAGAGATAAATGTAAGCGTTGCCTGACCTTCAGCAGGTAGCGGTCCATTGACTCCCTGTCCAGAGGAGCGTTGACATAAACCTCCCCATACGTGTTGTTCACGGTTTTGATCATGAACACATCCTGCATGTTGCCTGCCACCAAAGTGAAATTCACCTAAGGAAGAGTGAAATGATCCCATTACACCACCAGTCAGAATCACTAATCATAATATACACGTATGAAGAATCAGCAGAACAAAATAGTACTTTTTTCTGTTCCTAAAGGTATTACAGTAATTACTTCATGTACAGACTTTCTCCTTAGTTCTTACCAGCCCATTCACTCCAGCGTCCCTGTCCCTGCCGAGCACTACTGCTACTTTCTTCCCCATGGGTGTGTCTTCTGGGATTCCCACTGAAGTATCAGATGTGATGTCAAACTCGGGATTGTTGTCGTTCTCATCCAGGATGGTGATGGAAACCTATTCAAAGGTACATGAGCCCAATAACACAAGCTACTGTACACACTTTGTGTCCTATAGTTGAATATGTTTCACACCATATTCAGTCCAGGGTCTGAAATGACCTTATCAGCTTACCTTCTGCAATTCCAACAAGAGATGCAATGAACAAAAGAGGAATGCCATTAAGTTTTCTATAACAGAACACAGGTATAAACATACTGTAATGGAATCAAAACTGCTTGTGAAGAGTGAGGTTTAAATAAATAAATTTGCAATGAAACAACGTACCACAGTGGAGTCTTTCTTAGGTCCTCCATTATCAGCTACAACCGTCAGAGTGTACAAGTCCCCCTTCTCCCTGTCCAGCAGGCCGGTCACCGTTATGCGACCCTGGGACACAACACACACATCAGCATCCAAGGATGGAGCCAGTGACAAAGACAGAGACAATATCATAAATAATAATCAACAATTTCTGTTTCTCCTCTTTCAAAGGATTCAAATGACTTCAAAGCAAACAAGCTCTTTGATCAGCTTAGAGTTATGCGTTAGCTTAAATGACAAAGAAGGTGTTATCCAATCATATTATAGTAAATGGATGAAACATATTTTACAGAAGGCGGGTGTAGTCTTTGAAGTCTACAAAAAAGATGGATGCACGTTGTGTTAATCTATTCAGTGGCCTTTCCTCCGCCGCTCCCGCACTCACCGTGACGCTGTCTATCTTGAAGAGGGCCAGAGCTGCAGGCGATGTGTCAGGGTCGAAGCGATAAGTCAGCTGGTTCAAGTTGTCAGGCGACTGGGCCTTCACTTGGACAACCTCCGTGCCGGTGGCGATGTTCTCGCGTATCGAAGCCTCGTAGCCGGTGGAGACGAAGGCCACGACCTCGTCCAGCTCGTTGAGCAGCGTGACGTAGACGGTGCAGAAGCCTCGCTGGAAAGGCGGCGCTTGGTCGGTGGCCGAGACGTTCATTAAGTAGGTGGTCTTGGTCTCGTAGTCCAGGTAGTCCAGGGTGGTTATCAGCCCAGTGCTTATGTCCACCTCAAACTTGCGATCGGAGCCGGACACGATGGCATAAGCTACAGCACCGCCATCACCTGAGCGGGCAGACAGGAAATAGATGGTATTGTTTGTATTTACACTGTATAGATCATATCATTTGTATTTCCAAAGTAGCGTGCACTACTGTGATAGTACTTATAGTCTGTGCTTTTGCATTTCTGTTTTCAATTTAGCAATGCTATCTACACGCTGTGCTGTGTTGAGTTCCTTTCTGCTTCTCAGCTGCTTTGGAAAATGTCTGTTGTTAGTGTCTGTTAGGGGAAACGAATAGAGGAAGTTTAAACTGTGGCGCAGCAGAAGCCAGCTTCGCTGATCGGCCTTCGCGTGACACCGATGTGCCGTGCGAGGCGTGAAGCAGCTCTGGTGAAGCCGAGTTTGGGCTGGTGATGTGCAAACGACGTCTTCGTGCCAGTGGAGCAGAAGTGGCATGTTTGAAGCCACAGTCAGCTGGATGTCTCTTTCTGTTTATGGGAGGGGGGGGGGGGGGGGGTAAACTGAAGGGCAACTCACCCATGTCACGGTCTGTGGCACGCACCACGATCACAGACGTGCCGATGCCAGCGGTCTCCCTAAGGCCCAGACGGTTGTACTGCTGCTGGGTGAACACTGGCACCTCATCGTTGGCATCATCCACATATATGATCACCTGCAGCCAAAGGACAAAGAAAATGTCTTCTATATGGTGCAAATCTCTCAGTTAAGCATCTGAACGCGCTCCTCCAGATGTTTTACTCTTCCTCACCCGCACAGAGCTCCTCATGCTGCTCTCGTCGCTGTTGTAGGCCTCCACCTCCAGCACGTGCGAGCTCCTCGTTTCTCTGTCAAGCGCATTGAGGCCTCTGGTTATGAGCCCCGTCTGTCTGTCAATGCTGAACTGATCATTGCTGTTTCCTGGATGCGCGCGAAACAAAAGCAAAGAGAGAAGGTTTCTACCAGCAAAACACTTGATTTAGTCCCCGGATCTCAGCTTTCACCGGTAACATCTGCCAGTCGGAAAGCAACGGTCCATCTGCGAGACAAATCAAACAGCAGCTCTCACCCGTGAGGATTCTGTAGAGAACTCGACCGTTTTCTCCCTCGTCTGCGTCTGTGGCTTGAACCTGTGCAGACACACACAGGCAGAAAGTCTTTACTCACATGAAATCACTAGACAGACCCAGGTACACACTCTGATAACAGCAGCACTTCAAGGTTCCATCCTCCATCCTGTCGTATACAACCTGAGCGTATTAGACTCGTAATACACAAGTGCTTCTTTCTGAACTGCTGCATAGTCTTGTACTGTTAGAGGGTGAAAGTGGCTCCAGATAAAATTCCTCAGGGCATCTGAGGTAGCACCATTATTCAAGGCTAGTACGAAAGCAGATCCACTACCTGATTTGTGAATGTGAGTTTACATTTCATAAAATGCTCTTTTTTATGATTCAAACACCTAAAAGGTCTACTTGAACGTCAATTACATTTGTTTCTAGTTTTCCTCTGTTTGGTGTCCCCATTCTTATTGATCTTCATATGCTTTGTCATAGGTCAGTCTGGAATATGAGATTTTTTGTAACTCCACTCAGAAGTGTTTGTATACATATAATTTGTTCACTCTGACCATAATGAGCTGATGATTAGCCGATCGAAATGAAGTTTTTCCACGATAGTAAAAACTCTCAAATCTCATTAATTCAGTGGTTTCTACAAACAGTGGGACAAACTAGCATATTTTCGCATTCACCACACATCCACGGGTTTAAAGTGTCTTGTTGCCACAGCAACCCCATCGTGGCAGTGAAAAGATTCTCTCTTAGCCACCGTATATCTTGGCCAAGAAGAAGCCAAAAACCCAAACCCAGCACAGACAGCGTGGCTCCACACACACTGATAAATAGTGGAGCACGCTGGGCTGCTGGTGAATGGGCCATGTCACAGGACTGACTGAATCCAGCCCAGCTCCGAGCCACTGGCACTGGATGACACTTCACATCACACTCTGCTCCTCTCGTGGAATGTGTCAAAATCTGTGGCGCTTCCTACAAAGTACATATTCAATGACTGTAGAGAAACACACTCAGGACTCTCAGCACATGTTTGTGCGCCAAGGTCCACACACACACACACGCACACGCACACGCACGCACACGCACACGCACACACACACACACACACACACACACACACACACACACACACACACACACACACACACACACACACACACACACACACACACACACACACACACACAGCCTCTATCTCTGCCCTGTGCGTCCTCCTTTGCTCTCTCTCGCTCGCTCTGTGAAGGGGGCCCAACTTCAGTCTCATTAGCTTTATAAAGAGATGTGGAGAGGAGGAGGAGGGGGGTGAGGGGGCAAGAAAAAAAATGAGGCTAGGGGGTGAGACTAGTGAGTGATGAATAGGGTATTACACAGTGGACTGCACCACTTAGGCTTTACAAGGGGTGTATAAAGCGTAGGGCGACGTTACGGAGCCAGATGTTGTAAGTTTAAGCATGTGGAGTGTAAGAACTAGGAGATTATGCACTAATCCTCTGTGTGGCTCCCAAAACTAAGGACACTTTTGTCTGCAGCTCTCTGGGATTAAAACAATACGGGGATATTTGGACTATGATGCGGTTACCCACATCTTACCCCCTTTTCTCCTCTTCCTCCTGAGCATTTCCCTGCTGTCTCTGGGAAAGTGGCAGTTTAAGGGGAAAAACAAGTGTGTGAAGCCAAGAAACACAACTGACCTCAGTTACATCGACTAAACAAGGGACTGATTTAAAGAGTCAAAGTGTGTGTGTGTGAGTATGAATATATCTGCGCTGTACAGTACGTGTTGCTTTGTTTGGTTCCAGAACACTAACGATTCAAAGCGGAGCAACGTGTTCATTGTTAATATTTGGTTGAAACAAGTGTAAGTCGAAAACATTAAACTGTAACGGCAGGGTGCTAAACTTTCTAGCGTCTCACACCGTGTGCTGCAAATCATGAAACTAAAAATAGCCATTTCAGCACGTGAGCTGCTTGACATGTGCTTGAATATTGTACCTGCATGTTGTTTAAAGGACTATTACAAGGCCTTTTTATGCATTTATGCTTAGGACTTATCTGGAACATCAATCTAAAAATCATGTTTTACGTGAGACACTTACGGAATGCTACGTTTTTCTATATGTTTTAATTTAAAAAAAGTAACAAACACCACAAAACAAAGACCAACCAAGAAAAACTACTCACTGTAGGAAAGCAATTCAGGGGGCTACTAACAAATCAGAGCTGAAGAACTTGTGCGAGTGGTCAAACTTCAGTGTGATAGTAAAGATGAGAAATGAGTTGAGTCACATGGAGCAGCAGCAGTCTGGGGTGACAGAGGGAGAATCCCTCACAGCTAAGCTGGCCACCTTCACAGCAGCGCTCCCAGTCATGACTATGTGCAGCACAGCCGATAGAACGCGCGGACGAGGGAGAAACTTTGGGTCTGAATAGCTGGTGTGTGCGTGTGTGTGAGGCGTATGTGCTTGAAGGCGCTGACTAATGAACTGACTCTCTAACGAGCCATCCTGCTCCACTGGCCTTTTCACAGCTTTCCTGGCATTTGGTCTTAAAAATAATTTCACGTCCCAATGTGTTTCCCTTAAACCGATAAGCCATGCTTTGTCTCCGCTGAATTAGGGATGATGACATTTACAAATGTTACAATGCAGAAGATGGGGGCGCACAGAATGGAGGGGGGGGATAATTGGAGACCGGGGAAGAAGAGGTGGGTGCCTTGCATTTTGCAAGGGGCATTTTAATAAACCCAATTTGTTTTACACCGAAGAAAACCTGTCAAGCATTGACTGTTTTGTAGTCCTTGATTTAATAGCTACATAATTGCCCCAAATGCCAAACACTCCACATCTTGCAGGTTCATAAAAGTGTTCCTGTGTATGTGTGTGTGTCCATGCAATGTAAGCCCTTCACTGTCGGATCACAGAATAGTGAAAATAAGCAAAACAAATAAAGCCAAATAGCTTAATTATGTTTGGATATTGAGACAGCAGAGCAAGAGAACCGCTGTGGCACCGAGCCGAGCAGACACTCAGCCACACACAGAGCACCAGCAAATGCACCAGCAGGAGCTCAAACAACGTATGACCAACGTCATTTCTCTTTCTCCATCCAGGACCAGGACAACATGAGCACAACTGAGCCAGGCTCCAACTTCACCTTCACCTTCACGCCCAGCGCAGAAATCAGCAGCCTGACGACCACCTCCGTCTCCTCCACCCTCCGACAGCCACCGGCCCACTCCTCAGCCAGCCATGACCCAGAGTTCACCATCATGGTGGTGCTGGGCCTGTCCCTGCTGCTGGCCGGGCTGGCGGCCTTCCTGGCAGTGTGCCGGCCGTCTGAGCAGGACGGGGACGCCGAGGCCAGCTGCGGTCCGGGGGACGGCCCGACTCGGGGAAGGGGTCGGTCCAGTGAGCCTCAGCTCAAGGTGTGGAGGCGGCTGGGCTCCTATCGGCGCTCGTACAACCTCTCCTTCAGACGGCCGCCGCATCGGAGGCCACACGAGCGCGGGAGCACACAGGTGACTCAGTCGCCGGTCCGACAGACACCACAGCCTGAGGTCAGCGCTGAGCCTCACCTCACCATGCCATGCCTGTTTGACTATGTCACTGAAATCTGACTGACTGAGTCCTGACTGGGTCCTCAAAGCGGCAACTGCCAACATTACTAATGTGCTGTGCGTTTACATGTTTACATGAAATTAATTTTTAGCATTTGTGGCTGGAGGAGGTTTACTACTACACAGCATGTGCTTAAACTGTAGGCAATCAAAAAGCCATAGTGGCAGCTTCAAGCACTTTTGCGACTGATTGCTTCCCCTCCTGTAGTACAGTAGGCAACGCTGTTGAGCATAGATGGTCTTTATCAGGAGAGCTCTGCGCTACATTCAGCTGAGGTAACAGCGACTTAATATGACACTGAAAGCCTCTCAGTGGGAATGTGATGCCTTGTCAAATCCTCGGCCCTGGATTAAAGTTCACATTTTTCCAAGAACAATAGCAAGAGCATGATACAGTAAAGACCCTGGGCATCGAAGCACTTCAGTTAAATCATTGTAGAGGTTTTGTTAATTAGTGAGTAGTTTGAATACTAAGCAGTGTTCTCTACATTATATATATAGTGAGTAATTATCCCATGCCATCAATCTGGCCATTTATCTGTATTATTTACAGTATGATTTCATGTGGGTGTCAAAACCTAATGCACCGGACCCTGAGCCAAAAAGACAGAGCAGGTTGTTATTATTGGGAAATAAAGTGTCTCTCTTGTTGGACAGCTGCAGTTTGTTCCTATATGTTTAGAAGTGTGTGTGTGTGTGTGTCTCTCTCTCTCTACCCGGACAATGCTGGTTCCCTGGGGCACGCTCTCCACGATGCTGGTCTCATAGCTGTTTTGGAGGAAGATGGGCCTGTTGTCGTTAACGTCCTGCACCTCGACAAACACGGTGGCCGTGCCCGTCCTGCGGCTGCCTGCTGGACCGTTGTCTATGTGCACAATCAGCACAAATGAGTGTTGCACCAAATTCTCAAGTGCATTATTGCAACATATACACAAAATAGAACAGATTCTTTATTGATACATTACATGAAGTGATTTGCTAATCTTTGAAAAATAGAGCAGGAACCAGAAATAGCGTAGGAGCGGAACATTGCTGGCTTATCAAAACCTGGGTCATTTTCAGCCGCTTTTGAATTAGGACAATATGTGCAATTCTGTTCTCTTGCACAGTTTTACATTATCTCTGCCTTTTCTCCCCTCTCTTGTGTCTCTGGCCGCCTTAGCAGATAAGCCACCGCGACTCAATGGTTTCCAAAACAGGAAAACCTCACAGTTTTTGTTCTGTCTTTTCAAACAGGAACAAAGGCAGCGGAGCAATAGTCTGAAATCACTGCACGTGCAGGCGATGCTCTTTTTTTCCCCATCATTGTCATGTATGGGTTGAGGAGAGCAGCTTTGAAGATGACAAAACAAATCAAGCTTCGTTGTGATTAAAACAAACACCATGTAAAAATGAAGCTGACAAAAGATAATTTCCATCAACATCTGCATTGATGACACACCTATAGCTTCTACAACCAGAACGTAAGCTGCTTGGCCCTCGCGGTCCAGGCCGACCACGGTCCGAACAACTCCATCTCTGAAGCCCACGCTGAATTTGCCATCTTGATTACCACCTAAAAATACAGGACACAAACACATTCTCTTACTGATTCACAGCAAATTTGTGAAAAATGCTCCAATTCATAGACAATAATACAGCAGCGGTAGTAAAAGAAGCATGCAGGAAGTCACTTCATTACACAAAGTCACACAGATGGATGGACAGAAATATGCAGCATGAATGCGTAGTCCATAAAAAGTGTATAACACTGTGGGTCACAGACACACAGAAACCACTTCCCACTGTGACCTCTGACCTGTGATGAAGTAGCTAAGTTCAGCATTGAGGCCAGCGTCGTTGTCAGAGCAGCTGAGGCGCGCTACAGAGCGGTCTCTAGGGACATTCTCCAGCAGAGAAACATTGTACACGCGAGGACTGAAGGTGGGCGTCTCATCATTCACATCCAGAACTGGTGCACGCGCACAAACACACAGTCAGAGAAACATGAGGACACACAAATAGATGTACATGAAGACAAATAAGGCAGCAGGGTGGTGCAGTGTGTACAACTAGGTCTGTAATTAATAACAGGGCCACACGTCAGCCCTGTTATTGTGGTGTTTGTCGCTACAGTAACTGCAGTGAAAAAGACCTCTGTGAAAATATTTTGAAGCTTCTGACTCATATGATTGAGGTGAAAAAAATGACTAAAAGTCCTATTCAGATTTTCCATTCTATTTTTATCATCTTCCCAGCAGTCGGGCTGTTAGACTCCTCTCAGGATTTTTTTATATTCTCCACAGATTTCTGGGAAGGGATTGGTTAATTATCTACAAGAACAAGGTAACTCAATAGCTCAAAGTCAGTGTGTCATCATCAGGCTCTCACCTGATACAGTCAGGGTTGAAGTGGAAGTGCGAGGGAACTTTCCTGCATCGTAGGCTATAATCCTCAAATAGTACTGTCCAATCTGCTCACGGTCCAGGACCGCTGTCGAGGTGAGGACACCAGTGCTGGTGTTCAGGTAGAAGTCGAGACGAGGCATGCCCACCTGTAATGCCATTGTGATCAGGCCATTCTTATCTTCATCCGGGTCCTCCACCTGGACCTAATGGAGAAGTTAGACAAAACACAAAAAATAAAACCTCCCAATACACTGTAAAATAAATGTCTTTTCAAACTGTCATCACACAGGGTTTACCCTAAAAAGTGAGGATCCGATGGGCAGGCCTTCAAGCACTTCGGCCACAAAGGGCAGGTTGAGGAAGGTTGGGTCGTTGTCATTGAGATCCAGCAGGTTGACAAATACCGTAGCGCTCGCAGATGCACGCAGTGGAGGTGAACCGCCTACAGAGGGCGCCAGAGGGACACATAAGGACACACAAACATATATATATACACACACACACAGACACACACACACACACACACACACACACACACACACACACACACACACACACACACACAGTTGGGTTCTGTAGCTGCCGCACGCACCCCTCACATTACATGGTCAAAGGAGTTTATTAGGCACAGTAAAAACTTTCATGGAGCTTAAGAATGAGACTTAGAAAAAGAGACTAAATTCTCCGAATAGAAGAATCTACTGAGAATCACACAAAATAATTTAGGTTCTCAGATATTGAAGGTGTTGAAACAGGTTTACTCAGTGAACCAAACAAATACATGGATGATGCTGATATTTCGTAACAAACGGGGCACCGCTCACGGTCAACAGCTGAGATGACTATGGTCCTCATGAGCACCGCGTCCCTGGGGTTGGAGCTTTCCCTGTCGAGGGTCACCCCACTGGTGCGGATCTTCCCTGTGACGTTGTTGATGGTATAGAAGGGGTTTTCTGGGCTGATACTGTAAACTACTGTCCCGTTTTCCGCATTGTCCGGGTCCAACGCCAACACCTGGACAGGGGAGATACAGGCACAGTGATTCTGAGCTGCCTCATTTTCCATTTCTAGCCAGATCATATACAGCATAAGAAGTTAAGTTACAGTGCATGGCTTATTAAAAGCCATTTAAAAAGGAGAATGAGAAGATGGAGGAACAGGAAGGATTTAGAAAGGATTAGAAGAACAAGGAAATGAACCATGGAAGGTAAAAGCATATTGTAATTGTGATAATAATGGTAACATTAATTCTAATACGTGCCCATCTTCACACATGAAGCCCCTTCTAACTGTGTCGGAGTCACACTGAGGTGGTGACTAGTGATAAATGCCTGAAACTGGGAGCCTGGTTAAAACACTGGTTGATTTTTTAAAGAGCTAATGAATTATTCAGGGCGATAACTAAAAATGCTAAAAACTGGTTAATTGGTCATTAGAGGAGCAAAGCTTTAAATTATTAAGGCGACATATTAGGCAGGAATCACAGGGGTCCATTGATTAGCAGTTGAAGTTACAAAAGTAGGTGATATAAGATGTATCTGTCCAGAGGTTCTTGAATGAATTAACTCTGTCCGAAGCAGAGCACATAAAAAATGGTGAGTCTATTGAACTGTAGCCCAGGACTGACTGCAGAGTAGCAGAAGAAGAGAGTATTGTTTGATGTGGGATATAAAAGGAGGCTTGCTGTGTGTGTGTGCATAGGTGCTGAATGTAAAATGCTGTAGCGGTGATGGTGGGATGCTCTGGGATTTGAGTGTGTTGATCCTTGCACCGGGCATAGCTACCAAATTCATGGGCTCGCTGGACACCTCCACGAGGACTCAGCAGGTGGCCCCTTGTCACCATGGCAACACTGGCTGGACTAGGGCTGCTTTGGGGCCAATTATAGGACTGTAAGCCTGGGTGGTCCGATTTATTGAAAAATGGTCAGAGGGGCAAAAGTGTCTGTCCACTGAGCACGGAGAGTCCCATAGAGTATGCATCGCATCGTTGGAGACGCCCCGAATGATCTGAACTTAGTACCAGCTACAAGAGAACATGGATTCGTGGAGAATCTAGAAACAATTTCGGAGCAACACTGGTATCTTCCCTTTCTTTTTCCGCACTATTTCTGTATTCTGCCTTTTCCCACTGCAAGATGGGTTCATGCTTCCTTCTCTGCCTGGCAGCTGAATAATTTGCTATGCATAACACTGCAGGCTATATTTTAATTAGCAATCGGACTTTCTTAATTATACTCACTGACGCCTCTTTAATTAATGGACAATCACGGCTTAATTAACAACAACATATTGCTAAAGACACCAGCAGGACAAAGAGAGTTTGAGATAGTATTGGAGTGTTTACTTTGACCTACGTACGTGTGCAGATACATGTCAAACCTTTAATACTAGTGCTTCCAGTGACGACTCTACAGTTTTTGATTCTGGGTTTAAACCCATATTTTTTTTCTAACACAAATTTGCAAAGTCATTACTAACAAAAACTATGTTGAAACGTTCTTTCATTCTGGCCAATCACAGAAAGAGGATGACTGATACTTCACCACCACTTGTGTTCTTCACTTTAACACTTAAAACTACAACAGGACACCATTTTTAGGCATCAAGCTACAGTAGCTGTGGCACTACACACAACTCGGTTCACCCAGGGTATCAAATATTGATGCTGTGTCAAAATCCTACATCTCGTAAATACAAAGGTACCATTTCACATCGACGTGTTACACACAGGGTTTGACTTTTCCGTACTGGGTAAAAGGAAATCTTTACCAGGGATCTGCACGGCTGCTAGTCTGGTTCTGGGAGTGTGAGGCTTTGATGCACGCTTAGGAAAGGCTATGGAGCAAGTCTCTAGTAATTACAGTTTAAAACAGTTACCACTTCAGTTACAGTAGCTAAAGATTAGTTAGAATGTGTAAAAATGGCTGCATCAACCAGAAGAATTTTCTGAGGCTATAACTGGATTTAGTAAAAGTATTTCCTTTGTTCGTATTTATTTATTTGTGGAAAGCTATGGACATCTGGTCGTAAAACATGGTTGTACGACAGTAGAGCATCTGTGAATGAAGAAACACTACCTGCAAACCTTCTAAAAATCTAAGTATTTATTAGAGACCATCTTGAACAAAGCAACTCAAGTTAGTGTAGGTGCACTTACAGAGATAACATCGGTGTTCATTGGGCTCATCTCCACTACATTGGCATAGTATGGCTCGTCCCTCCACAAAGGGACGTTGTCATTGATGTCCAGAATCGTAATGTTCACCTAAACAAAGTGGAAGCGTGAGGCACTGAAATAATCCATTTATGTTTTGAAAAATACTAGTCATAAGTCACAGGAAGAGATAATCAACAGAATCTAATTTTAGCCAGAATCACTAAATGTGTTTTGAATTAAACAATGGACAAGAGATAAGAACATTTTCTATATTTTATAATTAGACATATGGTAGCTACTACAGTAAGTGGTTACCGTGGCAATGCCAGTTTTCTGCTGTGGCCCAACCCCTCCATCCACCGCTCTGACTATTAAGATGTACTCAGACTTCTGCTCTCTGTCCAGCAGGGCTGTGGTCGTGATCTCTCCTGATATACACACGTAATAGAAAAAAATGGGGTAAAGCACTAGAACTCACTTACAATATTTACAATGAAAAAATCTAATTTGTCATCAGCTCTTGAGACATAGAGATTACAGTAAAAACAGGTTTTGCAGGCGCGAGTGGAAAGCAGAGATGCCCAATAGTCAGTTTAAGAAAAATAAAGAGAATCAAAAATCTCAATTTATGTGAATAGAAAAGAAATAAATCAGATCTCAAACAATGCCTTAACAATGAAATTACGCCTGGGAAATACGCACATTTGAATAAGCACGCGCACACACACACACACACACACACACACACACACACACACACACACACACACACACACACACACACACACACACACACACACACATACCCGAGCGTGAGTTGAGACGGAACTGAGAGGAGCCCTCCAGGGAGTAGATGAGTGAGGCCTGGCCAAATTCCCGGGAGGCGTCCAAATCAGTAGCATTCACAAGCAGTACAGTCGCCCCTGAGAGGAGGGAGGCATGAAGGGAGTGAGACAGAAAGAAAGTTGGGAGAGTGGGACAAAGAAAGAAAAAAAAATGAACCGAGATCCGGAGTCCTGGGGAAAATACGAGAGACCCAGTAAAGACGAGAGACGAGGAGCGAGAGACTGAAATGGCAGCTAATTTCTACAACGCCCCCATGTGCAGCTCAACGGATGGCACGGCAGCCACTGGATTTGTGGATTAGTGGATTATCAGCTTGTTTGGCACAGCCCATACTTGGCACAAGCTGATCAATGCCCATGCAGGGTGGGAAAAGAGAGCTAGCCGCCGCCGCGGGGCTAGCCCTGAGCTCAGCCTCGCAGGCCGACCCTCAGGCTGGCAGCTCAGGCCCACGCGCTGCAGCCACGGTCCCCTCAAACTCCTCAGCTGTGCGCTTCCTCAAATCAGGTCAGAGGCACAAAAAAGTGGCCAGAATCTGCAGAAGCTCAGACAGAGAAGGGGCGGTCAGATTCCCCTTCAGCGGCTGGAAACTAATCCATTGTCTGGGATGAAAGAGTCTTTTGAATGCATGAGAATGAATATAGCAGCCGCTGATTTAGACTTGAATAGTCAACATCCTGCTTTTCTGACTGAGCATTTAAAACAGTGTGCAGAATCAAAACAAATAAGACAGAGGAAGCCAGAGAAGGAATATTTTTAAACATATTTTAGACATTATAAATTACACAAGAAAACCAGACAATACAAAACATCTGTGAGAAAGTTAACTGTTCGTTAAATACACTGAAGTGAGGTATGTAAAAAAACGAGGAGGGGACTGTTCAGAGTGAGGCAGGTAGTTCAGCAAATGCAAATCGAAACTCTAACCACAAATGTAATGGACTTACCAGCAATAATGTTCTCTGGGATTTTGATGACGTAGGACGTCGTGCTGAATTCTGGCGGGTTGTCGTTTTCATCCTGGAGGAGGTATAAACATCAGCAACAGTGTCTGAAGCTACCAACATGGATTAGCAGTGCTGTTAGAATTCAATAACTATAACTAGTAACTATAACTAAGTCACTCTCTTCACTATGAGAGCGTTGCGGTTAAATGCTTTCATTGCCTCAGGACTGAAGGAGTGAGCGAAAAAAGCTGAAAATACAAAGACATTTGCAATGGAGGTGAAGTAATCCTTCCCAACATTACCTAAGGTGAAGGGTAATAGGACCTGTAATATGACAGGGAGTCCTGGCTGTAACATGGAGCAGCGTCCACTGTCACACAGATCGGCACAGAAGCACGCGCTCATTGAATTAGACTGCGTTCCACAATGGCCCATCCAGTTGTGCGGCTGCTCGCAGAGAGCCTCCCTGCTGTGCGAGCGGCGGGGACGCGCTAACACTTAAACAACGGTCACTGGCACCATTATCTATCAGGGCTCCGTGTTACGCTGCTGCACAGCACTGTGTACACGCAATGCTGCCAGTTACTGATAAACCCCTGTCGTGCGAGTCAAGACATTGCAGAGGACAGAGATACAGTTTCCATGTTGATTTTTAAATTCCGGCACAGATGTTTTGATTGTTTGGCACAATATTTCTCCCTCATGTACGTAGACATGACACTGTCCTTGTATATGAAAGGAAATTCCATGGGGATTTATTTATTCTGCTCTGTCATTTCTTCTTTTATTATCTAAACGTTATATGTATAAAGGCTTTCGATCAGCGGAAATGAGTTGAAGAGCCAGTGGGGATAGAGTTTATGAGTTCTGAATGCTCATTACGTTTTTACTGCTCCGTTTATAGAATGTTAGCCAAGACCAACGCTCATGTTTACTGTTTAAAAATTAACAGGAAAAACTCACAAAAATTAAAATGGCATTCCTCATTTTTAACCAAATAAATATTGATGGACAGAAACACAGCGCTACAGTAAGTGTAGAAAACCTTCCTTACAGATCTTTAATCTGATGTTTATGAAAAGATAAAAAAGCAAAAAGCTGCAGTGTTTTACTTAATAGAGTATGTTAAACCTTCTTTGAACCTCTGAGTGTGTGTGTATGGCCACTTCTTCCAGTGCAGTAAAATAAGACATTTTATGATAAGACTGACAAAAACAGCTGAACTGGCAGCTCAGATACTATAGCTGCACTTCCTGTGACAAAACTGCAAACAAAGCCGTAGTCAGACATGGATCACAAGGCACGGAGGATAATTCAGACAGTGTGCAAACGCTGAGACCTAATAAGAAGTGAAGACGTGAAAACAATCTATCATGAGCCAGCGGACACCTGCCACACAGCGGCTCCACACACGGATAAATGCCAGACACTTTAGTTGTCATTCACTGCACACGATGCCACAGCTCCATAAGTTCCTCACAAAAGTTTTAGCCACATCTGAAGATTTCTGCAAAAGTCTGTACGTCTGAATGTGGCAGGACAGTGAGTATCGTCCTGTAAAATTCGAACTTGCCCATATGTACTTGTTTGAGGCAGGGTGTGTGGTGCAAGGTACTTACGATCACCTCCACGGTGACCAGGACGGAGCTGTTGAGGGCCGGGCGGCCTCCGTCTTTGGCCATTATTGTCAAGTAGATGGCGCCTTTGGGAACTTTCTCATAGTCCAGAGGGTTGGTCACAGTGACCACTGGTAGGAGTGAGGTAGGTGTGATTAGCTGCAGCAGGCGTGGCTCATTCAGCAAACAGGAAATTTGACATTACACTGGTGGGAATGTGAGCCAACCTGCGTAGCCCTCCACCATCATGATTTTAAAGTAATCGGGGAAGGCCGAGGCTGAAGTGATGGAGTACGTCAGGATGTTGTTGGGCGGTGCATCATCATCTGTAGCCTGTGGGTGGGAGAATGGGAATGCCTTTAGCATATGTCTGAGTGACAGTCAAAAAGTCCACAGAGAGAAGAAGTTTCCTGAAAGACAGACAGGCTAACAGGACAGATGCTCACACCCCAACAGCATGTGTGTTTTTGCGCAGCATGGGTCCGCGTCAGCCCGTGCGTGTGTGCGCAGCCAGTAAGCTGTCAGTCAGTGACGGCGCGTTATTGGACAGATTAAGGCTGATTCTGGCTATTAGTGGCACGGGGCGTCAATACTGGATGAACACCAGCCGAGCCAAGACAAGCCAAGTCGACGGAGGACAGATGAAACCACACTTTGCAGGGCTAATCCACAACAACATCAACAACAATGATGACACCCCCTCATTATTCTGGAGCTGGCAGAAACTTAAACATTAGTCCTCCGGCTGTGAGGAGAGTCTACGGGCCCTCACTGGCATCATTAGAGTCTGGACAGGTTGTCAAAAACACTCACTTGTATCTCACCATAACACGCGTATCTCTACTCTTTCATTTAATGCCAGAGTGTCGAGTAAGCACTACCTATCTACCCCCACAACTTCCTAAGCCGGCTTTCTTCTCCCGACTGTCTCCCTCTGTGAAATTTCAACAAATTGTTTCATATTAGATGGTCAGTTACCGCTCAAAGGTAAAAAAAAAAAAAAAAAGAGAGGCGGGGGCTGCAAATCAAATACATAAGCAGGAAGGAAAGTGAGAAGTAAAAAGAGGGGACAAAATGGAAACGAGTTGAGCTGTTAGAAAGCATCAGCGCTGTGGTAGGAGGTATAAAGCTCCCGGGCACCGCTTTCAAAGTGGCCTTGTCCCGACATACAGCAGCTTCCTTTATCAGTCAGGAGCAGTGCGTGCACCCCGGTCCCAGGGCAAACAGCTGACACACGACTGCCCCGTTCCTCATGGGCGGCGCATTAATATCAGCAGCGTTTAAGGTGAGCTCAAACTGATCAAACACAGTGAGCCGAGGCGCCGGGCCCAGTCATCAGCCCCCGCGCCGCAGAGCCGCGCTGCCGCCGAGCGCTGTGGCCGGCTGAGCCGCAGCTGCACCCGCTTCCGCAGGGGACGTAATAGTCTCTTCAGGGCGCAATCAAAGGGAATGCTGAGTCATTAGTTGCCATTGTGCCCCGTTTGCCTCTGCCTTTCGTGTGGCAGTGACTGATGGCCGGCACTCCGGGCCGACTCGTTCTTCTTGGATACAGTGCACACAAACACAGAACCGCTGGCGTGGAGTAAAACAGCGGCAACGGGGACAAAGAGGAGGCGCGTGGCAGTGAAGCTAAAGGCATGTGAGTTTGATGAGTGTGGGTCTGATAGCTGATGAGATTATCTGTTGCAGGAGTAATGTGTCTGTGTAATAAGCAATGATCCAATGAGAAATCAATAGGTAATATTTTTTATCTACTCTATTTATTGCAGAGAAACAATAGTTGGTTGGTTTAGCAACATTAATATTTAAAATCAGTGATAGGAACAGATGTCGGATTATAGCGTATTTTACAGCAGCTATAAATGAGCTTTATGTGCTGTTGTGAGTGCGGAGTGAGTCTCGCACGCCTCACCCTGACCCGCGCCACCGACTGGACCGCCTGCTCGTTCTCCCGCAGGGAGCCCACGTACGCCTCCTTCTGGAAGAGCGGCGCGTTGTCGTTGACGTCCAGCACGTTGACGCGCACCCGCCCCGTGGTCTCCTCCCCGCCGCCGTCCCTCGCCAGCACGGTCAGCGTGAAGCGCTGCATCAGCTCGAAGTCCAGGTTGGCCCGCAGAACCACCCAGCCCGTCTCCTCGTCCAGCAGAAACCTGTTGGGACGAACAAGTGAAGCCCCCGGAACCACACACAACGTCACCATCTGCTCATCTGAACTCCGGTCGTCCTACTTTAATCCGGTTGATCATCACATTAACATTACAAGGTGCTTTTAATTCCGTTATATGTACGTGTAGATCAAATCATTCATCTGTTTTTTTAAGCAAGTTTTAATCTGTTCTCAGGTCAAAAATCAAGATATTTTTAGGAAAACCTAGAGAAAATAACTCCTTCTGTTATATTTTATTATTTGTTGCATTAGTTTGCAGAACAGATTCACTCTAAAGGAATGGTCAAGAAGAAGAAAGGAACTAATAAACAGTAGAAAGTCAACTGATTCTTTCATGAAGATAATAAATGGGATATTTAAATGAGTGTGGGATAAAAGGAGCAGATGTTAAAAAAAAGTGCCAGACGTTGTTGTAAGTCAGCTGTCTGTGCTTTGGCCCAGCTCTGTGGCAGGAACGGGGCTGGAAAACTGTCCACAAGTGGCCAAATAAAGAAAAAACAATAGTGTGTGTGTGTGTGTGTGTGTGTGTGTGTGTGTGCGTGTCCCTCTCTTACTGGTCTGGCTCATCGCTTAAGTAGTAGCGCACCACCCCGAACGTGCCGCTGTCTTTGTCTGTGGCCTGGACAGATGAAACAAACACAGGCACAGGTTTAGGAGGCAGTTCTGATCTCGTCCAACAAAACAGACTGCTCTTCTTCATGTTATTGCATTAATAGTCTACCTCTATTGAAGCCTGTGTGATTAATGACACAAAGCACCCAGTAATCCATAAAAAACACACTGCCCTGACTGTGTCTGTGTAACGTTCTCACTCAAACAGCTGTTTAACATTAAAACGTGCGAGCCACACTTCCATCTCCAAAGGTGTTGATTGGATTAAATCTGATGATCTGATGGGGGAACTGATATGTTTTTCTCACCCGCATGACCCATCACTGTCTTCAAAGCAGCAGCAGCCGTGTCACATGCTCCGCAGATTAAAAAAAAGGAGCATCAGAGAAACGCCACTTTCACTTCAGTGGCTCCACGGCGCGTTGAAGGGCCGAGCCGGGACGCGTGGAACCTGCTCTGTCTGCGATGCTGGTTCTGATATGGGCCACGCTGCGTGGGCCTGTGCGTGAGTTCATGTGAGGGACGCCAATGCTTTATTGCCACATACACCAGAGGAACCCTGCAGAACGCCAGCGAGATGTGTCGCATGTCAATGACCTCATTCTTCCCCCCTCTCTGCATTCTCACCCCCTCCTCTCTCCCTTTATCTCGCCCCTCTTCCTTCTGTCATCCCCTCGTTCTCCTCTGTGCATTCCGAGCTCCACCTCCGTCTCAACTCTCTCCCCACTCCTCTACATATCTCCCTTAGCACACTCGTCTCCCCTGACGCCTCCCCTCTCTCCCAGGTGAGTGACAGGCCCATAAGTGCTCCAGTGATAGCGGTGGGGGTGTCACAGCTATCGAGGCGGTGGCAGGAGCCGGTCTCAGCCTTGGGAGCTTATACTCCCTCGGATTCCGTGGCTGAGCCCCTCTCGCCACGGCGACAGAAAGACAGGAGGAGAGAAAGATGATAGGCATCACCCTCCGCGTCCCCCTCCGACTCATTTACTGACCTGCTCCCTTTCTCTCACCAAACAGCCACCATGACAGTACAGCCCAGTCCCTTTGCCATCTGCACGCTTAAAGACTCAGACGTCAGTGACAGAAGGCCTGCAGCAGATGGACAGCGGAGACCGCTCGGTGCAGGAATTTGCTCTCTCATAGGAGGACCACGGGGTTGAATCCTCCACACGAGGGAATGATGCACTCGTCCCCTCGGTGCCATGGCTTAATTTCATTTTGGCGGCGTTGCTGAAGGTGATGGAAAAAGTTGGCAAAGCGAGTTTCACAGAGAGCAATGAACGTAACATTTACTGGAAAAGAAATGATACTGAAGTGAGGCCCGGGCAATGCGCCTAATTATGCGCTTAATTAATACTGATATTTGCAACACGTTGAAGTACAGCAATGATAAACAACATTTCATGCCAAAAAGCAAAGATAATGCATTCATAAAACCATCAAGATATGAAGTCAGGGAAGACGCACGTCGAACATACTTTCCATAGACCAAAGCATTTGCTGGTTGATCTCTTCTGCTGAACAGCGGAGCACTGCTGTATCCAAAGCACCATGCTGATCAAAATCCAAACTAAGTGGTTACGGGGCTCCTGCAGCAGGAGCCAGTCTGCTACTGATTGCCAATATAAACGCCACAAACCCTCGAGTCCTCAGGCAGTAACTACAAAAGAGAAATTAGTTCTCAGTTGACCAGTTTGGTTAAATGATGTGTTTCTTCCCATCAGAGAAGTTAGGCCAGCAGGCAAACAACTTTGTGTGTGCGTGCGTGCGTGTGTGAGTGTGTGTGTGCGTGTGCCTGGTCACCGGTGAAAGGCATGTGCCAGCATGTTTGGAAGTATAGTGAGTATATGGAGGCATTTGTCAGAGGCTTTTCTGCATGTACAAGGTTCCACCAACACTAAGATGTGCTGCACTGAGGCTTATTCAGTCTTGAGGTAAATATGCACCACTTACATTATAAATTCCCTTTATTACACTTAATTGCTTCAGGAATAAATGAAAATGAGAGCTTCCCCTAATAAGTGAAAGAACGATGGGGCCAGTGGGTGTGTCTGCTTGTAAGAGAGCTGACAGAGAGGGAGCAGGTTATCAGCTCGCTATCTCATGGGCAGTGAGCGAGGTTAAGGCTGCACAAGCTTTTCTATCTAGAGCGAGCTGGAATTTGAATTGATTGGCTCCCAAAATTGCCTTTTCTGCAGGAGCTTTGAGAGGCATGGAAAAGGAAACCAATTACTGGCTGTCAAAGCCTGCTGTCAAAATAGAGATGACCCCCAGTCCAAACACAGGCAACCTCCTCCGTCTCAGTGTTTCACATCTAAACACGACCACAGAGAACAAACACACGCGCGCACACACACGCACACACACACTCCACCAGAGTGAAGACGTCCACTCTCTGACAACCATTGTGAAGGAGAGACATGCTTGTCAGGTTATCTTCCTCAGCTTTGGTTCCTTAACTCTTAGTTTCTCTCTTCTTCCGTATCGATGACAAGATCATAGATCACTCTTCACTAATGCTACAAAAGTGGGGAACAGCAAACCGTTAGACTTCAGCAACCGTTTGTCCTAACACTGCACATTGTTTTGTAAGAACAGCACATTAAGCTTAAGAGATTTAGGTTATGAGTTTTGTAACTAGAGATCTCAACTCTGAGTGGACAGAAGAAACAATGAATACATACAAAAATTATTAAAAATAATTATAATTTAAATTCTAAACTACAATAAGTCATGTCAAATCTTGTGTTTAACCTCTTAGCTGAATCAGTGACACGTCATTTAAATATAAACGACCACTAATATTTTCATACAGTGTGTTCAGAGACTGCATATTGTATCTGATCAGTAACACAAAACATGACTCAAGCAACTAGCAGCTTTGAGTAGCGCAGAAACTCGACTGATGGTGGGATACATATCCTAAACTCATACTCCCGCTCAACATCGTTACTAAAATAACGTCTAAATTCATGCACTCACCTTAATCTTCAAATTGGACACAGGCGTGTGCAAAGTTATGCAAAACACCAACCACTTCAGCAGAGGCAAGATGCAAAATCCCTCACCTACTTGGCTCAAACGAGGACCGAGCGCATCCCTTGCTAGTCCCCCAGCTGTAACCTACAGCACCTGAGGGGGATGATGGGAGCGTGTGTTTTTACTGCGGACACTTTAGCGTAATGGTGATGGCGAGTGTATGTTTACGACTGCTTTATTTCTCTAAACCATTAACGAGCAGGTGGGGATGCTCACAGCAACTGCTGCCTGCTGACAGGATTCGACATCCTGTTTCTATTATCTCCTGACCAGCCAGAGAGAGATTCAGACATAACACAACTTTAGCACTTTAACACACCCCATAGTTTTGGGCCAGAAACCAAAGTTTGATAAAGTGCAGGTCCCAGTGAAAACACGGGAAAAATAAATGTGGTCATCTGCTTGCATGTACAGCCACAAGTTCATCAATGGAACCAAACGTGAAACACTTGGGAATGTGATGAGAAGAGGGGGGTGGCGCGAGAGAGAGAGAGAGGATTGTCTTGTGAGCATAAGATGCAGATAGAGTTTGAGCTGCCAGTGAAAAGGCTTAATGCAGAGCTCGCTGTGGTTGGCAGCTTCACTTTGCCAACAGGCCTCAGTCCTCCCCCTCTCTTTTTCTCTCTGTCCTCAGTGATGAAGGAATGGGGTTAGCGACAGCACAAAGACGACGCAGGGAATGAGAGTGAGGAGCACAATACAGAGACACAGTGACGACTAGAGCAGAGCGTGCAGGCTGTGCACGGCGTCGGTGGTTGAGCTACGGGCAGAGGTCAAGCACCACTTCTTCTAGGTTGCACATATATCTGTAAGTGCATCAGCAACTGTGTGATGGCAACACTGTAGTCTGCTTCATATTCTATTTGGCAGTCACACACCTCCTGAGCCCCGAAACGAGTTTGTCCTCTGCCCCACACGCCGCCGGAAAGCCCACAAGAAGGAGGCAAACATCCCCAGCTGCTCCGTGTGAGCTACAGTAGCACTAGCGGGAGAGTCGGGCTGCACCCTTTTTATTACAATAATGAATATAATTATTGCTGCGACTATTACACCGTAAAGGCCTGTCCAAACAGTGGCAGCACGGGAACATCCACCGCACTGTAATTTACAACCTTCCGCGAGCAACATTCATCATCGCCTTAGTGCTCAAACGAACAGTATCTGCACCGCGCTCATAAAACACACAGCCTGGCGGAAGCCGGAACCCAGGAGCGGCGTTGAATCAGATGCATTGTATAGAGTAACTACGAGAAGAAAACAAAGGTGCAGCTAAGGTGTAGTTTTATATGCATATCAGCCCTGTGTAAATCCTTATCACATATAGACATATCCCCGAGGCAAAGCCTGATGGGTAAGAAAAAATACAGAGCGGAATCCAAGCATAAACACACAGAAAAGCACAGTGAGCGAATGCAACACCTGAAAACCATTAGCAAACTAATGCTAAAGCTGAGAAAATGGGAAAACAACAATAAGAGAGGGCATAAAATAAATAAGAACTGAAAGGCAAATTCTCTGAATCCAAGGGGAGAAAACCAGAGTGATTCCACCGATAAGAGCAGCTGCTGGTGTCGAAAGTCTCCAGGGCGAAGAAGAGACGGCGCGAGCACCCAGACAAAACAGTAAATCACAATAAATATTTATAATGATAAGTAATGCAGCAGACCATAAATATTAAACAGCCACTGCCTGTGTGTGTGTGTGTAGTGGTATGTCGAGCATAAGTGGCCACAGAGAAGCAGGAGGAGTGAGCACTGAGTAATGCATTGACTACCATTTTACATAAGTCTGATCACATGAGCTATGAATATGAAGCCTAACAAAGCAGTGCTATTACATTATCAGCCTGCTTGTCTGGCAGTTTTTGGGGGACCAACATGCATCATTTCAATTAACGTAGGTATTAAATTCTACACAAACAAACCAAACCACACACTTATTGTGCCGAGAAGTACATTATTGGTTTAAAAACATCAATATGTTAAGTTTGTGAAAATAGTTATTTCATTTTAAGACTGTATGCAAAACAGTTTTATCAGTAACTATTGTGAGAAGTGCGTAAACCGTAAGGGGAATTAAATAAAAGTGACAAATGCTTCACTTTATAATGAATGTGCTCTGGCCAAAATAAAACGAGTGAACCCGTGTGTTTATCGGACCGCTGTAGAGGTGCTGTGGGAACTTTCTGCCTCCTGAGCGTAGTGGCTTCTTGGAATCTCTCATAATCTTGAGGGTAAAGTGCTAATTACTGAGCTTTGGAGGTGCAGGCGAGGGGGCTTTCAGGTTTGGACTCCAGTCCGAACGGGATTAGCTGCTTAGGCTCGAGCTCGCTCGGTGAGTACACAGAAAGTGAGAGAGCTTCTCATCAAACTGGTCAAGAAAGCAAATAATCACATTTCCCTGCGTTACTGTATATGGAGAGGGCTGAGCAGGCCACCGGAAGAGATAAAGACCTACAGACAAGTCCTCCCTCTTGGCGCTGAAGCATAATTTGGCCACCGTCTGCCGCGCCTCCCAGCCATCGGACCGAGAGGCTGGACTGACAATCTGCTTCTACTGCACTGCCTTGAGTCGCTCACCGCACTTAGACAGGCAGACCGATTAAACCGCTGTAGGACACCGAGTGAGACAGGAGCTTTAGCAAAACGAAAAGGCTTGCTTTAACTTAAGAGTGCAGGCGATCCCTAATATGACGTTAAGCAGGACGATAAATGAACAGAACTAGTTCTTAAGGGCTCACAATTAACACTTCAGCTAAAACTCCTACAAGTTAAAAGTGACATCATTTGTCCTCAACAATGAACTGACAGACACATTAGACTATTTTACATGCAGACTAAAGAGTGGGTTGAAGAGTATCTGATGTTAAAAGTGAGTTCAGTAAGGTCTGTTCTTACTTTTAAATATAGCATGAAAACAGGTGATTCATTTGAAGTACTACTACAGTAACTGCTACTGAACATTTATAGCGTTTGTTCATTGCCATTTGGTCACGATACAAACTGAAGGCAAATAACTACAGTTTGATGGATTTAACTTTCCTGTGCTTTATCTCTGATATCTATGGATGAGACGGCCATGCCAAAATAAATAAGTCATTATTTGCACAAGCTCGGGTAAGCGACCGTGGCCTGTTTGATCAGTCAGCGGCATATAAGTAAACAGTCCACTGGATTACACATGTTGTAACGTCCTGTCTAAATTACCAATGAGCCAAATTATGGCAGACGCACACAGGAAAACAAGTCTGTGCAAACACGTCGCTGAACTTACACAAGCAAACAACGCAAACATTATCGAACGGAATGACAAATCGCACCCACAGCGACATTCAACATGTGTTGACCTTGTGGGAGTTAATGCACATCCTTGTCTACTGTATGTGTGTGTGTCCCCATTTCCACTGTTATATACTGGAGCTGGCCAGCGCAGCATTCACCCACAGCCGTCACATCTCATTCACCCTCCACCGCCAGCAATCAGGATTCCACGGCGGGCTGCGTGCCGCAGCGCGAGGCCCACATCAGCCAGACTTATCGGGTATTAGACGGCGCCGCAATCTCCATTTCATGAACACTCGGTTTATAAACACTATTGATTTTCACACTGCGCTTTTTGCGCTTGTATCTTGTGGATTGTGGGAGTTCTGTCAGAAGATGATTTGTAATGAATAATAATGCAGAGCCATGGGAAGGTGGCTGAAGCAGCGGCTGCTAGTCAGGACACCAGCCGAGTGCTGACCTGTCGGCCTCTCAGAGGACGAGGTGGAGGCGAAAAGGACAGAAAAGCAAAGTTTTTTGCAATACAATAAAGTATTACTTACTTCCTAAAGTTAAATGGGATGACGCTTGAACTAACATTTCTGTAATGGTATGATGTGTTTTTATATTATTTTCCCCCAAAATAGTAAAATCCTTGATTCAATCAAAATATCAACAGTATGTACACTAAGGACTTTATTATAAACAAGTAGCATTTACTCTTGATACAGGGTTCAAAGATGAAGGAGCGGCTTCTGACGTTGTCACGCCATTCAATGGTCATTATCAGTGGTTATCAGTCCATACGTATGAGCCGGTAGGTGCCCATCTACCTGCTGGCAGCGGTGAATAGGTGCAGTAGGTCGTCGTCATTGATCCGTAAGGTTGATCACGGCTCAGATGATTTAACCAGCAGAGTCAGTAGGGGCGCTGTTGAGCGGTTGTTGTTCCGACGGGAGGATCGAAGTTTTTGATTTTGATTTTTTTAGCGAGCATAACTTAGCAAGTAGCTAGCGGTATTGTGTTAGCGAACTGTAACCTGAACCCCCCACCCGTTATCCAGCCCTAACCCTAACCACAATAACCTCTAAAGCTGCTTAACATAGCAATTTAGCTAGCTGTTAGCTGTTCGCGAGGAGGCAGAGCAGGCCCCTACTGGCCCGTACGAATGCGCTGATAAGTTCTAATCAGCCCATTGGATGAAGCCACCGCTGAGCCTCAGTTTCTTTTTTTTGGTTAATTTCATAAACACACCCTTTATATGTGGTACAGTATGAAACTACTAGTCAGGTCTCATGATACTCCTTTTGGATTGCAGTTCATTTTCTCTTCAGGAATAATTCAAAAGGGACCGCTCAGGGTCATTTATCACGTCCTCAGTACAGTGGTTTATACTTACCAAGATTTGCACCAGTGATGTTCCAGGGGGTGTGTTTTCAGGAAGGCTGATGTTGTACAGGGGTTTGCTGAAGATGGGACGGTTATCATTCTCATTAATGATCTCAATAAAGATACGGGCGAATCCCACATGATCAGACATGGACTCATTGGCAAAGAGCTGAGGAGAACAGCAAGGAGCACATGATTCACTGTAAATATCTAAACTACACGCATTACACCAATGTAAAATGTGTTAATAAAAACTATTTTCAAACAAATGAACACCATCAGTTTCCCTGTACAATGTGATGTGATGTGATGTGATGAGTGTTCTGGTTATCACTGACTTGGATAAGGAGGAAATCTAGAGTGACTGAAGCAGATTAATCACTTATGTAAAGAAATAGGAATACCACTACCAGTCAAACAGCTGGGGCCTATTCAACTCACTGAGAAGCTGTAGCTCCGTATCTCTTCATAGTCCAGGGGCATGGCCACCCTGACCCTGATGTCAGCACGCCCCTGCACAGCGGTGGGCGAGATGGTGAAGTACTCTGAATTGTTTCCAGTCAAAAACACCTGGAACATGCTGTTCACCCCCTGCCACAGGAAGACAGGAAGTGGAAGAAGGACAAGGGGGTTACAACAGGAGAGATGTATCAGGAGATCATACGCAAAAGTCAACCAAACATGCATATTGTGTGTGTGTATTGAACATCAAAGTCAGGTTATTACGTCTTAACCATATTTCGCGAGCAGCAGGAAAAATATGTGCAGTGACACCAGAGTGACAGATCGAAGCATATACATTATTACATTACAAAAAGAAATGATGAGAAGCTAACACACAAGAACCCAGTAGTAATTCATTATGTTAATGACTTAGTGGTTACTTACTGTAGTAATGGTGATCATTAGGGTTTACAAGCAGCATCAGCTGGAATACTAGCACCTTTCTGTTCCTGCATATATAATCCACACTTATGTAGTTACCTTTATATGCTTATGTATGTTATATATGGTCTTAGTGTCAGAGGCCAAAGCTTATTACAAACTGGAACATTCTGAATGGTGCGGTGGTATACTGTACATAATTATGAAAGCCCTACCGCTGTTGCTGCAAGTAATAATTTACCAGTGAAAAGGCTTTTAGGAGCAGCAGAGGCGGCTTAGATGGGAAGTTAAATTTCCTTTAGGGTCCACTACACATTTCACCTGTGGAACGCTTTGCAGGAAAAAGGAGGAAGAAACACACCAGTAAGCAAAACCATCAAGATGCGAGGAAAAGCCCTGGTGCAGATCAGACGTGAAAATCAAATTATAGTGCACAAACACACGTTTGCCTCATCTCATCTGAATTCTTGCTTCTCTTCACCAGATAAACCCAGCACCTTTTTTTTACATTATGTATATGGTTTTTGAGTGCAACAGAGCTGAATGCGGCACGTCTGCCTGGGACGATTACCCAGTCAGTGGAAAGCACATGCTTTAATCATGATGATGTGTGTCTTCTGAGAGGAAAAAAGGGGATGATGTGATCCCTAATGACAACCATGACTATCTTTCTCAATGCAGATACATGTGTTTGTCTTTGGTTTTGAGCTCACTACAGTATGCGTTGCCAAAACAATGTTAGATTATGCAAGCGTGTTGTCTGATTAAGGAATACTTTGTGATATATTACTGGGTGGGTCTGCGTGATGAGGTAAGTATTATTTAGATTAGTGATATTATCAATTAAGAAACCTCCACCAAAATACAAAGACACGATGGGTAAACATGAACCACAGGGTCAGAATTACATCACAGCTCTGAGAAGACTTGTCTGGATCCCTCCTGTTGTGACATATCAACCTGCAGGGCGGCCAATCACGTTCTCATTGTGGCAGACAGAGGAAGACGGGTGGGGTGGTCGATTGGCATTATGCTGCTGGTGGAAATAGCCCCCTTGTTTTTGTTTTCTTCTCCGGGCAGAACTATTGTGGCTGATGACTCCTATTTAAAAGACCATCCAATATGCAGGGATGTCACCTCAAACTGCCCATAAACGTAATTGCCCGTCCATTTGCTTCTGCTTTTAGAAGCCCCCAATAAAAGCCGCCTGTCAGAAGCGACTGCCACAAAGTTCGGTGACAAGCTCCAGCAGCGAAAGTTTTGAAGATACCAGCCAAGCAGAAGATGATGCGAGCGCGGCGGCAGACAGACAGCGAGAGGTAAATACCAGTTGTGTCATAGTCTAAGTAATGAAACGCCTGCCCATAATCCCTCACACTGGAAAATGTGCGATTACAGCACAGGTGTAGTGGAGTGTAAATGAGGGTGTGTGTCAACACTGACGTGCCAATATAAAAGCATCTGGTGGAGTTTATTTGTAGAGACTGATGTTTGTCTGGGACTGAGAGACGGGGAGAGCGCGTGGGACTGGCCACAGCCACGCCGCTCTCAGACTGAGAGCTGCCGGTGGCGGCGGTGGGGAAACGTTGGGACCTCTTATCGCACGCCAGGTGTCTGGGTCGTCACCCCACCTGCGCGCGGCGGCGCAGCGCCGGCACACCAGCCCCGGAGCGAACAAACAGAGCCGCTGCTAAACGCTCCCGCTATCTCTCGCCCCGTTCCTCCCTGCTCCAACAATTATTCTGACTCCCGGCTTTGCTTCATTGCAAGCGACTTTCTGTTCACTCATTTTTCTTGGGCTCTCCTCTCCTCTCCGTCTGTCTGTCTCTCCTTCCTCTCCGCCTTTTTCTCTATCCACTTGACTTGCAGTTATCTGTCAAATTCCACCCTGGCGCCTGCTGTGCCTGAATCAATCAGACTTGACTAGCTTTCAGCTTATCTGCACCTAGGTGATTGATTTTCCTCGTTAGGTATAATTTGATGCTCTATCCCATCTCTTCCAGAGCAAATTAAATTGTAGTCCAATGTGCTGGTGTGAGCGAGCACGTGCGCAAGTTGGGGGAGGAGAGAAAGGGAGAGAAATGATGGCAGAGCAAACGTAAGGTGAAAAAGTGAGTTCTCAGTGTGTGCTGCTGTCTGCGACTGTGTCGTGACAGTGGGATGGTACATGCAGCTAATGGGAAGTGGCGGACAAACTAAGAGGCTTGTTCTGCGCTGCTGCCATAGAAGTAGTGGCTAATGTTCCTTTGTGCAAGACAAATCTTAACCTACTGTGGCAATGAAAACATGGATTATTTACTGTTCCAGCTGTCATGTACTTGTCAAACCAAATCAGGAGTAAAAGCTGTCCCGTGTATCAAACTGGCTTTGCTAGTGCATCATTTAAGACATGGTTGTCTCATGTCAACACACACAAGGATGATCACTGTGTTCAACATTTATAAACAATAAATAAATTGATCTTCTTAAATGTCTGAGACAATATAAATAGCGAATATCATATGTCTCATGGGGCGGTAACATGTGATGGTCTGTAAGTGTATCAGCCTAATGATGTTGTGACTGTTTGGACTTGGCCCAGTCATCAGTACGTGATCAACTCACCTCATCCTTGTCTTCGACCTGTATGAAGAGCGGCAGGGCGAAGCCCACCTGGGCCAGCTCAGTTATGCGGACGCGATACTCGGAGCTGTTGAACTTGGGAGCGTTGTCATTCTTGTCGATTAGTAAAATGGTGAAAGTGGTCATCACCGTTGCCTCTGATGGACTGCGATCATCCTTCAACTCTGTAGCCTTGGAGGGAGCAACAGGCAATCATAGGCGGACAGAAAGAGAGAGAGGGATAAAGAGAGAGGGAGAGATGAGATGCATTCGATTGCACTGAAAATGTCATTTTTGATGGAAGTGGGCAAGACGCAATCTCAGCCAGGTATTTACAGCTGTTCATTTATTGGATCAAAAGGTGCACAGACGGACTCGAAGCAATCATAGAAATAGGCTCAAAGTGAGGCCAATAGGGGGGCAGGACATGTACATCCACACAGATACACACAATGAGATTTAAGAGAACGGATTGTCATTGAAAAGACACAATTACACACAGCCTCTCCTCCTGGCTGGGAGGAACCAAGACGTGAAGTGGGACAGAAAGACAGAAACGGGTCTTGAGGAAGGAGTGACGCGAGCAGCGGGGGAGGACGCAAGAACAACACGGTGGTCTCCAGATAATCAAGGCACTTTAGCCTCCCTCATCCCAGTGCCACTGAATCATTTGACCTCCACCTCCATGCACCCAGCACCAACCAAGGTGTCTGAAGTTGAGAAATTAGTCGTATTACTATGGGCACGCCACAATCAATAGCAGCACCACCTAAGAGAGCACAAATGCAGAGAGAGAGAGCGGGAGGAAGAGAGAGACGGGCAGAGAGAGAAAATGTAGAGGGAAGAAAATCCATATCTTGTAAATACATTTTTGGGCGACATTTTTTTCATTTTCAGCACTTTTCCTTATTCTACTTTTTTTCTTTATAATTATTGATTTTAATTAAAGAGATAGACTGAGAGTGGAATAGGTTAGCCAGAATCCCTCTTGTATCAGAGCACAGCTGTGTCTCCGCAGATACTCATAAATATGCTACAGTATAGCACCTTATTATCAATAGGAGCTATTAACAATAATTACAATTAAGTGAGTGCAGTAAATGTACAGTAGTAGGACCATTGGCTGCTCTTTACGGCCATTTATGGACAGTACAGGTGTATATGATTCAACTCGACGCATCATCTAAATCCACAATGCTACACTGAAGTTATAGGGGGGAAAAAAACAGGTCTTTGATCGCAAATCCTGCCGCTTTGAGTAGCACTTGGAAATCCATTTCACGCACCCTCTCACACCCCGGGGAAGTCGCTTGGTGTACAATACTGGAATAGGAGAAGATTACAGCAAAAAAAAAAGTGGCAGAGTGGACAAGGTGGGAAGGCTGCGAGTGTGGTGGGGGTGAAGGAGGCAGGACCGACAAGCCAAAAAGCCACGTCGGACCCTGTGGAGGGACACACGGACTCACAGGCGGCACCAGCTTCAAAAAGAAGAAAATAAATAAATAAAAAGGAGGCGAACGGAGAAGCACTCAGCATCGGAGAGGACTGTAAATCCTGTTCCTTTATCTTGTCCTCCTCTGCTCCCCTGTCCTCCCTGTTCACTGAACATAAGCCTCTGACAGGGACATTATCATAAAATCACAAATAAAACACAAATGCCTCGGCTGACAAGCCCAATAAAGGCGTTTGAATTCGTCTGGGTCACAGTGGAGCAGAGGAAACAGGCTCCTGGAGGATACGTGGTTTAGCTGGTGTTAGGTGTTAAGTGAAGTTGTGACCTTGCAGTCTGGCCTAATTAGAGAAGTGTATGTTAACGGGAAACATCACATCATCACATGCAGAATAGAGCCAGGGTGCAGTCTTCTACTAAAAGGGGCTTTAAGACTATTTTAAATCCAGACACTGCATTGATTTAAGGCACTCGTATCAAAGCTCCTCCTTGATCCACTGATGAAACAGCTTTTGGAGCTCTTGTCCAGCCTGTGACAATCCCTCCAAGCAGCTCACCTTGACAGTGAGAGTGAATCCTGCTGAGTAGAGTGGGTTTTCTCTGTCCAGCTGGCCGTTCACTGTCAGGGACCCGCTGATGTAGTCCAGGGCAAAAACACTGTTGGTGTTCCCTGGATAGATGGATGGGAAAAGAGAAAGAGTCGGGATTAGAAGGTGAGAGGGACAAACGAATCTGCCGTGGTGGATAATTCAACATAACCCTCGAGATGCGGCGGGGAGCTTGTGAAAGGAGGAGCGGTGGATGAGCTATGTGCACGTCTGGGTTTCATGCAATATGGATGTGGCTTTGGCGCGTTCTGCTCTTTATTGTCTCTCTGACTGCCACAGTTTGACCCGCCAGCTTCAACCACCCACCACGTTCGACTTCGCCTCTTAAACTCAGGTTTACCGTGAATCCTACGCTGTACAAAATGACTGTTCATTTGTAACTTGTGTCATATTAGGTCTGTCATCATTTATGATGGTAATAGATTTTAAGGTCATCACCTCAAAGAACAGTAGCTCTACTGTATGAAGCAGTAGTTTTAGAAATAGATTCTATTAATAAATGGTTGGTCATTACTGCTCATTTTAAAACAATGGGCAAAACTATACACTATATTTGTACTTTACTAAACAATTTAACAGCGCTAGAAAGAGAGAAACCGTTGAACCTGAAATCATTAAATCACAAGCACATCTTTAAAATTCAGACAATACATTTTTGAAGCCTCGGTTTGCACAACCACTTTCACTGTTCTTCTCATCTACATACTGTACAGCAGCTTCACATGGATTGATGAACTGCAATAACTTCGCTATAGTGTCTGCGCTCCTTCAAAGAGCAGCATTTGAAATTATGCACGCTGCACTGTTCTCATTACCAAGTTCAAATGTGCTGGGTGTTCTCTATTCACTTCAATTAAGCAGGTTAAAATATTAGCCCGAGAGCCGCTCGAGTCATCGCCTCATATTTCTTTTATTCCCCCTCTACCTATTCAAATTACCGCCTTGTTAACTTCCTCACCTCTCTTACGCTCTTCATCATTTCTTCATGACACTGTCTCTAAGGCACGTTGTGGCCGCTGCCTGCTAATTACACCCGGCAGATGGAGACAACAAACGAAAACACCCTCAGTCTCCATCACTAATGCTCTCCTCCTCTCCCTCCGGCACTGGCCAGCGTCTCCCACCTTACAGTCGGGTCAGACGGGCTCCTTCCCATTCAAAAACGCTGAATGCCTTCACATTTTCATTGTGATTCTTTCTGCATGTGTGTTAGACGAGGGCTTCTATGCAATTTTTAGATACAGTAGTAGTGGATGATACATAAGAATGTTATCAAAGAGATCGGCTGAGCAGACAGGACTGAGTGAGAGGACTCATATTGGCAAGTCCACCTGGAACTAATTCACTTAGGTCAGAGCAGCTCCTCTATCTGCCACGCAGATGGTGAAAGCAGCAAATGTGTTCAGCAACATCATTTATTATACAGTAATATATGCTATGGACCACGAAGGTTTCTTACCACAGGCAATCACAGTACTACAATATGTTTAAACAGATGGGACTGTAGACATTTTGAGGTACCAGGGTCCAAACCTGGCTCCACTGACATTGATCAGCTGTTTCCTTGTTATCTCTGCCTGCTCCCGTTGACGGCATTAACATCAAACCAAAAGCTGGAGATCGACTTATGATTGCTTAAGTATTAGAATTTCAGCATATACATTCGTACGCGGAGCACACTGAACCTTGAGCTGCACTTTGAGGGATTAAGAATCAGTGGCTTTCAGGTAGTTTAAAGTAATAGCTGAGGTCCAGGCTGTAGAAAAAAAGCGTTCAGATGGTAAGTCTACAGTGCACAACGGTTAGGGTCAACAGATTAACCCACGCCTGTGTTCCCCACTCCCCACTCGCTGCTCCATAATTGCCCTGTACCTAAACTGGAATGGAGAAGAGGGAATCCACAGAACAAAGAGCCAAGAGGGGCCGTGGAGGAGAGGAGCCGGGCCAGCAGAGAGAGCAGAGCCCTCGGGTAATTAGCCTGGATTGAGGCCAGAAGGTGGAGAGAGAGGGAGTGAGAGAAGTTCAAAGGGACACGATCGACTGCTGATTATATCCAGCTTACACAGCTTATTTAATTGTGGGAGTGAAGTGAGATTGGAAATGCAATGAGTCATATTTTTGATCAGGACTTTAAACTTCCAAATAAGATGGACAAGGAAACGGATGCTTGTTGGCATGGTTACAATGAAAAGGACCATCAATGACATTTAGTCAACAAAGTTTGGGTTGTTTTTGGTAACATTTATTTTTAGATAATGGTTTTAAGAATGCGTGACCCTAAAAAATGAAAACTCCACAAATAGAGGATCGATAATAATAAATGCCCTTAAAGAGGACAACCCTATAATCAATGTAATAATGTAAGCAGCTATGTGGTGAAAAGAAGCTTACACAACTTCATTGCTTGATGGTGGAAACGTGCGTCAAAGTTGTGGACCCACTCAGTGTGGGTTTATCAGCTTCACTGGGCTGATTACAAGACCAACTGACACCAACAGCCGCTCCTTACTCAAACGACTGGGCACTCACCTGGTCAAGCAACACACACACACACACACACACACACACACACACACACACACACACACACACACACACACACACACACACACACACACACACACACACACACACACACACACTGTTGGGTTCTGTAGCTGCCGCATGGTGACAGCAGATTGTATTTCTGTATTTCCTATATGACAGAGACTTGAGTCACTGCTTCAGGTTCCACAAGGCCGTCCTCTACCTCGGATTAGCTGAGTGTCAAGCTTGACCAAAGAGACAGACTGACGTCACGCAGCGGCTCGCAGTCCCACTGAGACAGAAAATAAGCATATTCTAATTGCTGATAAAAAGTGTTCTCCAGTGATCTGCCAGGGCACAGTGATTAGAGCCTCGGGGGGCAAAAGACGCTGTGCACACACACACACGCACGCACGCGCACGCACATGCACACACAAACACACGCACGCACGCACGCACGCACACAAAACAATCTTATGCATCAACATAAGAAGCCAGGATTCTAATGAATTACACATACGTTTGTGTGTGTGTGTGTTAGTGTGTGTGTAAAGTGTGTTATAGAGTGCAAATGGTGCTAAGTGGCAGAGTTTGATTCTGGGATGTGAGACTTCAGGGGATTAGCCATGCTCTCACATTACCGACCGTACTGGACTGGAAAATAAGAAGCCATGCCACGGGTTTGTCTAATGTGGGTGTTACACACAAGTGCCTACAAGCACACACACCCAGACTCAAACAAACTATGAACTAACATCACAATGTTGTGGCTAGTAATGCAATTGTACAATAATGGTACTTGAACCAACTTTCCAACAATCACCAAATCATTTAGCAATACATGCATACATATACATACAGTCGTATCAATAAATACACTTAAAAGGCCTCTGACATTAACAATGCAGCAAACAGAACAGTTTCCCTATTGAAATTCTCTCCACAAAAAAATTCCAGCAGCAGAGAAACAAAGAGAGTCTGGAAATGGGAGCGAGTGAGCGGAGAGAGTTTCAACTATATACTGTATGTAGTTATTATGTCAGGATTGCCCAAGAAAACAAGAGAAAATAGGCCTCTTGTGTGATGAGTTCAATCGGATGCGCGACAAGTAGATGACTTTCTCAGAGCGATGAGCTTTTGAGGACAGCCGAAGCAGGAGTTCTCCAAGTGTAATCGCCATGACTAAGCTAGTGACAACTGTTTTCTGTCGTTCGTGACAACATCATGGGGGCGCTGGAACGTTCTAGTAATAGTGATATGGCATGCAGCCAGTGCTCCGAGTCTCGGGGCTAAGATTTTTTTTTTGTACTTTGCTAAATGTACACAAATTAGTGTCACTTTTAAGGATTACGCCTACAGGCAAATCATGTTAATGATGAGGTTTTAGTTATTGTCTTCAAACTACTGCCGCTTCGAAATCTAAATAAAAAAAGCTTCTCACATACACTGACTTGCTCGTGCACGTGCTCATCTGTGCATTGACACACACCCTGTATTGTCTGACAGCTAACAGCGCCTATGTATGTGTTTGTGTGTGTGTGATGCAGAGTGATAATGGCCCTGTGGGTGTCTTGCCATTGGCAGACAAGCTGCATTTCATGAATACTCAATGAACTAGTTTTATCAAAAGTTTCTCTTAAAAAAAAAGGTCCAAGGACAAATATTCTAAGACAAAGCCCGGTAGTTGGAAGCAGCTTTCTTTTCTGTTCAGTTATCAACACAACATGACAAAACAGTTTAGATGCTCATCTACCGTTATTGAAGAGCTGCAAATGCAGTGGGTTAGAAGCAGTCTCCTTTGGCAGGGTAGTCATACTACTACTATTAATAATAAACATACTAATAAAAATAAGAATAAAAATAGAAATAAATACAAATTTCACTTCATTAGCAATATTTCAAGTTACAGATGTGGTTACAGTAAAAGGATCAAACCTTAGCATTCAGTGACGTAGTCAGACTAGTCAAAACTAATCGATTCCCACCTTGACTTAACTCAAGTTGTCAAAACAGTGTGGTGGCAGGATAATCATATCTCTTCACACTGCGGGTGCAAGTGTGCGTGTGAAGATAGATAGATTTATGTACAGTATACGTCATGTGCATTTATGGGGCTATTCACAGTACTTGACGTTAACTCTCCTTATTGTTACATATATATTTTCTAGATTATACTGTACAAAATGTGTTTCTGCACCCTCTTAAAAACAACAGCTGGCTGAAAGACAGTAGTGGGGGAGTCTGCCATCAGGAAATGTACTAGAATGCATAGTAGACAGTTAAGGATGCCATTTATTAAAACAAGCTGTGTCCTACAGACAATTACAATTATAATAGCACATGAAAATAAAGATATACTGCACTTATTTAGGGTAATGTGAATATTGCTAGAAATACTGAGGAGAGGACATTAAACATCAACGTTGATAACAGAATAGTACAGTAGGCTGAATCCTTGCTATTATAGTACTTCTTTCTTTCTTCACAACAAACATGTTTTCTTAATAACTACATTCAAGATTTACAGTTTTATTTGACATCCTGCAATTAATAGAAAAGAGAAACATGGGCTGATTGAGGAAACCCTATTTAGATCAAAATAAAGAAATATGAATTTGATTGAAAGGAGGAAGATATTAAACAAGGGATAACATCAGAGAGCCAAACTCTGACTGTGAACACAACTAAAGTCAGGATTGTGCTGTGATCAGTGTCCTACAGACTATCTGTCCTCTCTGTTAGATTACATAGCAACAGGCTGCTGAGAGCCTCAGAGCGTCTAATTGAAAACCCAGGGAAGTCTGAGGGACGCGGCAGTCACAATGAGAGCTCCCCATAGAATACCAGGTATTAGACTTGTCCATAATACAGCAGGCTAGTAGCACTGTGGCATCAGAGCATCTGCTTGTACCAGTGCTGAAGGATAAAGATACTGAATGTGTGGAAAAGCAGACAAGGGGAAATAATCGCCTTTACTACTTATCAGTCTGTCCAGGCGGGAAATGGCATGGTTATACCTGTCTGACCCTTTATGCCAGTCAGACAGTGTGCTCACATACAGTCCTGCCTCAGACAAAGACCACTGAAGTAAATGGATGTCAAATGCAATGCATGGCCTCTCTGCAGCCTCTGACAAAATTAAAAAAAATGACTAATCATATTTTATCATATCAACAAAATTATTCTGCTTTGGTTGCTGCAAATTAAAGTCCCATACCAGAGAAGCTTCGCAGCAAAGAAGCGATGCAATGAGAAAGGAAGAAATGAACAGAAAGGAACATGGGGCCACTCACTTGTGCATGTGTGTGTGAAGATATAGAAGCAAGCAAGCACAGACAAACGAGAGGCTAAAATGCATGGTTTGCAGGGCAGCCTTTCACTCTGTCAGATGATAACTACTGTAAACTGTTACTGCTGCAAAGTGGACACAAAATCAAACCTAAAAGGCCAGTAATACTAACTGCCATTTCCCTGGAAGTGTGTAAAATTAACAAACTGAAATCTACTTTTCAGAACAATCAACCAAGACAATGGCGGAGTGGCTTTAGGACAAGGCTTCCACTGTACCTGAGTGGCCCAGCCAAAGCCTAGACCTAAATCCCATTGAACTCCAGGACTATCCACAGAGACCTGAAGGGAAGAGGGCAGAGCACAAACGCTTCCCATCCAATCTGAGGCAGCTTGAGAGGCTCTGCCAGGATGAAGGAAATGAACGCTCTAAATCCAGATGTGAGGTTTGGAAAGACTCAAAGCTGAAACTGCTGCCAGAGTGAACTTCTAATAAATTAATGTTCCTAATAATTTTTGTAAATAATGTGTCAGCTTTTGCTTTTAATAAATGTCCAAACCTTTATTTACAAAGCACCCTCCCAACAGTCTACCAAACTTAATTAAAAATGAAATCAACTGTATTAAACACACTCACGACTAATAACTGCAACCCCATTCATTTTACACTTCACTAAAAAACGCTAGTTTAGTAACGTGCGGTTGACTAAACAAATAGAACGTTGTGCCTTCAAAGCAAATTCTAGGAGAAGGACAATTAATAAATAAATCAGCCTGGGAAGGTCTATGCAGTCATTTCTAGGAAATTCATGGTATGAGACGAGTCATGCAACATTCAAGATGGAAAAAAGATGCAAACATGAAAGGTATTGGTCAAAAATAGCACTGACCAAAACAATTCTTCACGGTTTTGTTTAACTCATTGTTCTAAAATACTAAATCAACTGGGATAAATTTGGATCATGCTATTATAACAACAAAAAACTGTAATTAATACTCCTGACAACCATAGCAACCGGTGAAAACAGAATATTGAACAAAGAGGTATTTGATTCCCTAAACGTGCAGTTGCTTCTCAGTAGAGACACCTGAACACCTGGCAAGTTCTTTGGCTATCCTCCCTTCATTAGTTATGTGCCAATTAACCACACACACACACACACACACACACACACACACACACACACACACACACACACACACACACACACACACACACACACACACACACAATATCTTCAGTGACAAAAAAAAACTGGATAAGATTCATCCAGTTCCTTTTGTCTGATGAAGAGTGATTAGGGATTTTGTAGAATCCACAACCTTCTTAATAAAATTACATTGATTTATTTAAATTTATAAAAATATCAGCACACAATTAGAAGCTTGTTTGTAGGCTTTGAGCATTAAACTCTAAATACTATTAGGATGTATAGGGGTTTAAATGGGGATAATGTGGATGTCACAATGAATAAATTTATATGTAATGCAATCTGATGCAAGCTCATAGAATGGACTACATGTTAGAAAGTTTACATTAGAATGCAGAAGTTTACCTCAGTACAGGGGACAGTGAGTATAAGTAGAAATCATAGCAATATCCAGAATAATGCGCATTATCAGTTAAATCAATATTGCACTTAAAATGTAACAGATAAAAGCATAGAGTCATGGTTTTGGTGTGTAGGTCACAGTTTGCACTTCTGAAGCAGTATATGGCGATATGAGGTCAGACCAGTAGGGAACATCTTGTAAGAATCACCACAACCAGAAGAAAATATAACAACTACAGCACTGAATGCCCTGTGCGGCTGTGATGCTCCTGTATCTGCCAAACTGATCAAATCCCAGATCTGCCCTCTGATTGGAGGAGGGGGAGGAAATCCTCATCTCGAATCTCACATTATTAGCATAAATCACAGCTGCAATTAAAACCTTGTTTATCTTAATTACTGAACTAATGAGACGAGTCCCACAGGACTGGGGCTTGCTCTCGGAGGACACTCGGGGCGAGGAGCAGGGAGGCAGGAGCAGAGTTGTGTGGAGTCGCACTTAGAAGAGAAGAAAAAGAAAGGTCTACGAACAAGAATGCATTTGCACTAATCTGCCTCTCACAGAACATGGATAGACAGACATACATGCAGGTAGACAGTATGTGGATAGAAACGGCTTCATTTGACAACCGTACCCTCCCACCTTTATCTCCTGGCACTGTATCACCCTTCAACTTCCATTATCTATGGAACTTATAATGATTTTATCGAGCCTACAGGCTCCATCTCCATGAGGGCTTAGTGCGCTGCTATAACTCTTGATTTTGCAATGACTGGGAATACATCGCACCATCTAATTAATGTCTTTTTAATGCTCCTCTCCTCTAGAGCTTAACTCAGCCCTTCAACTTTACAACAAACACGCCACACAACAGTACAACATGTGGCAGCAGATGGTAAGTGAGACAGAGTAGGTGTGTGCGTGTTTACAGTGTGGCTCCGCGAAGAAGCGGGTGGACGAGCGTGGGGAGGCCGAGGAACGAGCGCACGCGGGCATTAAAAGCACAGACACTCGCCAATAATACATGACTGAATACGCCAATGTGCCACGAACAGGGTCAGATTTCCTTGTTCAGTGGTGAGGTCAGGCGGTGACTCAGCAGATGGCAGAACAATGAATATCTTCATCACCCAGAATTCCCATGGTGCGACAGACTTATCAAGCCGTGCCAGCCCTTATCAGCCAGCTGGCAACACTGGAGGCGGCGATGTCCCTCCGCCCAGGCCAGAGCGGGCCTGACAGGGGCATGCAGAGTTTAAAGAATGCCGCTCACACATGGCTATAATCTCCCCGGTGGGTGCGTCTTCCTTCGCCGCACGGATCAATGTTTCAGTCCTGAAGGATCTCCGAGGGACTGCTCGCCCTTCAGGATCGAAACGTTGATTGTAGTAAAAATAAACACCCTGCAGGTGGTATTAAAGCAGTATTACAGCACGCCAGGACTGTGGAGTCAAAAGTCTGTGTGTTTTATCTTAATGGGACTATGAAGTTTATCAGATGAGGTAACCAAGGGGAAACTTTTGAAAACTGCCATCTAGTAATTATTGTGTCAGCAAGAAAAAAATGAAAATAAAAAAAAGTAAACATAAGATAAATGATAATATCAGGTGAGTGAACTCCCTTTATGGTTAGTCCGTACATCTGTGTGCCTGTTGTGACTTTACCTACCTGTAATTTACAGTAGTGTAGCTACAAATACAGTATGTTTTATGTTTGTACTATACTCTAGGCTTTAGTATCAGAGTCACAGGATATGATGAGACAATTGTTTGCAGCAGTGACGTGTACTAGAGGTCCCCACACCACTAAAGTGACATTTAGGCGTCATTAAAGCATCACTACTCTACCCTCAAAGGTCAAGTAGTGAGTAAAGTCAAATCCACCACAGACACTTGTTGCATTTCTAACTTGCTATTTGCCTCTAAACCTGCAGTTTTCTCATTAAAAGTTGATAGTAATTTCTTTCTGCAAACTTAGCAATTGGTTTAGAAATCTGTTCTATATTCTCACATCATTAAAAAGAAAGGATTAGGACTAAAAAAACAACAACAAAGACAGAGACCTTTCTAAAAGTGAACAATCCCCGATTGTGGATCAAAGCCAAACTCTAACCTGGAGCTCGTTGTCTCGAGGTCAATCTGTCCACCGAGTTTCATGGGAATCTGTTTGTGAGCTTTGACGATAGCATCCTGGCACACACACGGGCTAACTGGCAGGCACAAACATCGCATCCTTGGCAGAAGTGGGAACTCAGTTCAGGAGTATTAAAGCGGGATCGCTGCCGGAGCCTTATCAGCTCCACGCAAAGTGGAGCCTCCTCTCATCTTATTTAAAGTGAACTCTGACGTAGACTAGAACCACAGCGATGTGTGGGGCGTCGAAGGCCTAGCATGGCGGCCATCATCATGTTATATTTATCATCTTTAGATGCTTGTGTGATCATCATGCTATTCTGTAAAAGGTGAAATTTGTCCCTCTGACAAATCGCACTCCTGTTTTGATGGCACCAGCCAACGTGTGACTGATTGACTTCCACACAGCTGCACTAAACAGTGATTAATAACTGCTTACAGCAAAGCCTATTCTCCAGTGCTGGGGGTGCTGCTCTCTGCTGTTATCGACTGTTGTGCTTGATGAGACTTGTCCATTATTGCTGTGGGATTATGATAAGCAGTGATCAATTCCCCCCTTTGTGCCGTGGATGTAGGATTGATTATGTGACTCAGACCTGAGATGATGGTATAGCCGATGCCTCGTGGTTTGCCGAGATCCTGGTCAATGGCTGTTATCTTCCGCACTTGGTATCCCTGCAGAGATACACACACATACAAAACACACCATATAAGCCTCATGTAATCCTCAGTCACATTCTTAAAAATGTCTTCCGTAGTTTCTACTTTAATCTGACCCGTTATCAATGACCAGAAATTCAGATCACAGTAAACAGCTACTGGCAAATAAAATAATCCTTTTCCCATTTTATAGTATTTGGACTCCACAATACGCACAAAATTGTGTGTGTGGCCTTTAGGATCCTTGTATTTCTAACACTACAGTGTGTCACTACAGTATAGGAAGAAAAAAGGCTTTAGAACCCTGAAAAAAATGTATTGTTTCTTCTTTTCTTGTTTTAAACATCAACAATCACAGAAGAGCGACACCAACACAGCACGATGAGAAAGCAAAATAAAAAGCTATTTGAATTTTGGAAAAGTCTTTGATCCGGGGAGCTCTCAGCATTCAAGCCCCAGTCAGATACAATGATGATATCTTAAAAGAAAAATCAGTTTCAAGAGCAAAGGAGAGATTTCGTGTACAGTACTTCCTAACTTCCTTCCACCCCCACCCCCCGGCCCTCTCAAGCAAGCCGCGTTCCATTGATCCTGCAAATTGTGTCCAAGACGTGTTTATGCTCCATTTCTGCCAAAGCATCTCTTGTCATTGGCCAATTACATCAGAATCAATTACAAGCCTTTTAGCGATACTGATTCACACCAGTCACGAGCTGAGAGGGAAACGCACGCGCACACGCATGGGAGGGGCCGAGAGAAACGCGGGACAGAGAAACGAGAAACGAAGTGATGCTGAAGTAACATGAGCAATATTCTCTAGCTGTCCACACAAGTGGAATTTGTTCAATCAAGCGTCAAAGATACCATCTCCCCCTCCTGCACCCACGCATCTCTCCAAACCCAAGCCAGCCCTCTTCCATCCTCCGCAACCATTTTTTCTATCTATACAGTGCATTACCCCCAAACCCATTCTCTCTCTCTTCTCATTGATTTGACAGCCAAATTGTGTTTGTCCTAGAAGGGGCTTGCATGTCAATCTAAGCAGCGTGGATTCACAGCTATAACAGCTAAAAACCTTGCCCTGTGATTTCATCTGAGAGAACGAAAAAAAAAAAACCCTCTGCTTCTTTGTCAGGGTTTTGTACGGATGAGGGGCTGATCGGTTAGGGAAGGAGGGAAAGAGCAGGACAGAGGAAGAGTGGGGCAGAAATGGTGTGTGTGTGTGTGTGTGTGTGTGCGCACGTGCACTCGCACCTTTGAGAAATGACCTATGACAGGGATCCAAGTTTGATATCCCTTTACGTGTAAATGTCATGGGCCTTGAGAACAGTTGACACACTTTCCGTCACTGTACGCCCTCAGCTTATCGCAGCCAAACACTGGCTAACGGAAATGACACGTGTCTGTTAGAATACCACATATTGCTTGCACGCATTAGTAGTGTGTGTGTGTGTGTGTGTGTGTGTGTGTGTGTAGCCCTGCTGGCACAGATTCCTCCTGTCTGTATTTGTCGTTGGGTCTGAGGGGCTCTGCAACAGATTTTAGTTGCATGACCTCCTCTTACATCGTCACGTTAAAGGGATTATTCGCTGCCCCCTACTGTTAGTGGCAGGAGCTGCAACACTTCCAGGCAGTATCATTGAAGCTTAATGCTGCTCGGCTACAGTGAGGAATCTGGTATCCACTCAGCACTGTCAACTCTGTAATCCAACGTAATACCGCTCCTTTAACTCCCACCTCTTGATTCGCCATGTGACTTTGTGCGTCTTCCTCCTCACTTTCACCAGTTTTTTCCCAATTCTCCCCATCACCTTGCTCTCTTTTTCTCCCCCTCCCTCCCCCAACTCTTCCTCCTGTTGTGACCTTCCCGGTGACAGTTGATGAATCAGAGAGTCCGGGAGACACCGGGCGTGGACTCCGTCACGCCCCGTTAATATGCATGCAAATGTAGCATTTGACATTTCTACTACGGCGCAAGCAAGCTGGTGACGAGCACGGGTGGCTGTTTGCTTGAGTGTGGAGGGGCTCGGGCTGTGTGAGACAGGTAAAGGGATAAGAGAGAGCGAGAGCGAGAGAGAACAGGAATAAGGACAGACAGCATTATGCCCCTGTGTGTAATTCTCCCTACGAGTGGAAACATCAATAGCTGGACCATTAGCCACCTGGGAACTGAGTTTAGAGGACTGAGGGGGGGAAGGTAATGGTGTACAGAGAAACAGGCACAGCATGTTACAAACCTACTTGCAAAAAAGATAAAGGCACAGTCATGTTGATACCCCACTGCTCAGAAGTTCCTATGACAAACAGGCTTCACGCTTCACACATTTGCTGCTCCATGAGCTCGTGAGGCAGCACAGTGAGTTAAATCCTACAGCAACAGTGACCTTTGCTAGAGGACCCCCCATCCCTGGAAGGGTGTAAATCTCCCACAGTAATTACAATCGCCAACATCTGCAGTGCTGTATTCAGCTGGGGGTGAGGAGGAGAGGGAGGGTGACGGGCGAGACATCCTGCCCACATAATACATAACTGAGGTCTCTGTTTCAGCCACATTTCTCTTGCACCTGATCCACACAATATCAACGGTGGACAGGTGGAGCCAGATAAGAGATGGTGTGAAAGATTCATTGTACATGTTAGCAACTGGGAAGACGATAGGTTTTGCATTAAAGCTGCATAAAGATAACACTTACAGTAGATAAAACAAAGCTGGTATAATGTGAGGTAGGGGTGTACTACTGACCAGAGGTACATCCTCCTCTATGTTGGTGCTGTACGGAAGATTGGTGAAAATGGGGTCCATGTCCTGAACATCGGTGATGGTGATGGCCAAGTTGGCAAGTCGGGACAAAGGCCTCACTTTGTCCTGATCCTGAAAACAAGCAAAGTCTTCCATGAGAACCCATGTGACGCACCCGGTCTCCGCTGAGCTGCTGTGTGCGCGCTGACCGTGGCGTTGACGGTCAGCTGGTACGCTGCGGTCGTCTCGTAGTCCAGTGCCCTGACGACGGTGACGGTGCCTCGGGCCCCGTCGATGGTGAAGAAGGGGGACGCCGGCTGGAAGGAGAAGAGAACGCTGCCTCCGGTGCCCTGGTCCGGATCCGTGGCGTTCACCATAAACACCGAGCGCCCCACCGGAGTGTCCTGTTAAAGAAGGCAGTTAAACACAGGCAGGTGTGAGGGAAAACCTGGATCAATCTAACTTTTGTGATGTGGTTTTCAAGCTTTCTTCTTTGGCCTCCTTCACAAACAACTTTTGATGTATTTCACTCTCTGTGCACCTGTAAATTCATTCTACTGCTGCCAGCCTAAGTTATAGGCTAAGATTAGTGATTCTACTCCCAAAGCAGCCATTCAAGCAAAAGCCATGATATAACCTTTACTGTGGTTTACAAATGAACTGGGTGGTCTGGTACCCACAACCTGGCCACTCATCAGTTTAGAAAATGTGCTCCAACTTGGCAACCTGGATTTCTGGTTCTTACTACCAATAAAGTGTGTAGCTGTTTTGGAGGTGACAAATATTGAAGCTACTTGGTGACACACTTTCAAATATAAAGGGGAATGTGATCTTTGTAAAGAAATAATAGTAGAGTTTGTCTGAAAAATTAAAACAAAGCAGATATTAAATTGTGTTTTCCTACTGTGCAGTGGTCCTATAAGTGTCACTAGGACCTCTATTGAGATACATGCGAAAAGATAACGGCTCAATTTGAATTCTGTTTTATTCCTTTGCATCATTTCCTGAGCATGGCGATTGTATCAGAGGAGCAACTTTTGAAACGTGCATCTTCAGGTTTACTCAGAAAGCATACGTCACACCTTGTCATGCCAATACCTGGCAAACAAGAAGCTTTGGCAAAAAAACTCCTCAGGTTTCACAGGAAAGCCTGAAGTAGTCATGCTAATCCACATTAATTGGAATTTTATCTAAATACATCTGAACGCACATTAAATAAGATAGAGGAAAGACTTCTGGAGGTTCAGCAGGAGCATGGAGAGAATCCAAGCTGCTGTTAGACCACATGGAGCACTCAGCGCTGAACTGAGCCGGGCCCAGAGCCAAAGCTGATCTCACACAGCGAGAGAGCAGTTGACCCCACAAACTGTTTGCACTTGTGTCAGGTGGAGGTGGACGTGTATTCACAGGAGCAGGTGTGTTCATGGTGCTTTCTTGGCGCCACCCTCCATGTTGACATTTTCACAATAATGATAATGAATGATGTATAGAATGGAAAAGAACAGTTTTTCCAATCCAATAAGGAATGTTGTCTTTTAGCAAGTCTGAGTTTCATCCATTACACTTCATCTGGCGGTTGAGGAGCTCTACTGCAGCACTTAAGAGCAAACCTCATCGATAGTTTGAGTGAAGCACAGAGTTACTAATCCACTCCTCCACAACAATAACTGCATTTGAATAAACATCTGAGCTGCATTCCCCTGATATATTTATTATGCTTGTCAAGCTGTCAGCTTATGAGAGAACTGGAAACACCTGTAAAAGTCTCACAGCCTGCAGCGTGACACTGGGACACCAAAATACACAAAATCAAACTCTAGGTGAATTAATTAAATATCCCCACCACTGCTTGTTTGTGAATGTGCACTCATGCACCTGTAAGTGTGTCTGGCATTAGCGTCTGCTTTATCAACTTTGCTTTGATGTCAGGGAGGCAATTTGATAGTTGAGCATTAGGTGAGGCAGGGCGAGTGTGGATGAGATCTGGATGTGCATGGAGAACGAGTGTCTGATACCACATAGCCTGAAGTTCACCAGTTTCTATCTCCCTCCACACAGCAGCCTATGAAACAATGACTCATTAACATCACCCAGGGTTTAACGCCACAGGCTTCTCAAATCACGTCACACACTGCTATTCTGAAATGTACACACACACACACACACTCCAGTTCTGGATCTCCAGATTTGACAGTGTCACGGTGTTCAACCCCGCTCAAGTAGCAAGAGTTCAAAGCTTTGCTCTAAAGCACAAATGACCCACTCTCAACAGTGTGAGCTTTGGTATTTCAGGTGCAGGTGACATTTTAAAGATGTTAGACTCTTCTAACAAAATGCTCATGAGGTCAAAATACAAGCAAATCTCTTGGATCATTATCTCATGCATTCCACCAGTTCACCACCACAGAGAGCATCAGAAAGCAAAGACGTATTGTCTTCTGCTTGACCTTTATACACCAGTGCCTCAGTGGCCTCTAACAGGGCACTGATGGGACCTGTGTGAGGCCAATTTCAAGAACAAACGTGTGTGACCACGCACAAAATGTAAGGCAGTGCATCTCTCTGATTTTATTAGCCAGTAAGTCGGTCTGATCACTTAATACAAAAACACCCAGCAATGCTTCAAACGCTATACAGTATGTGTGGGCACACTGCGCATCCATGGCTCATATGTGACTTGGTAGTGCTTTGTGGCGAATAATTAGGGACCTTTTCCTCTGGGAAGCTGAATGTTAAATAGTGAAATAGGAGAAGGATGAAGAGAGTTGTGTCTTATCTGAAGCTCACTGCAGGAATTGCCCTCTATTCCCTCTGAGAGCTACTTATGGAAGAACAGGAGAAGAGACATTGTATAGACTTAAGGGAGACAAGGATTTAAAAGATATGCAAACTGTATTTTCATGCTGCTTCGATACTTTGTGCTACAACAATATTTAACTAAAGCAAAGGCTAAAAGGTTCGACATCAATAACAGTGTAAAGTTGAAACTGTGTGAACGATGGCCCCAAAGTTCAAAGTACACAAAGTACGAGAGCAACAAAGTCCTGAAACATTTGCAGGCCGTGAACTCTCCATGAAGATTGTGATTGTGTTGATGCACAGATCCATGGAGGACTGGAAAAAATAGCTAAATCAATAGAAGCTGTGAGGAACACAGTGGGTATCCTTGTGAAAAGGAAGAAGTTTAAAAATATAGGAAGTTTTCTTTATCCACATTTAGTAAACAGAGTCTATACAAAACACAGACCAATGGCATATTAAATAATAATAATAATAATAATAATAATAATAATAATAATAATAATAATAATAATAATAATAATAATAATAATAATAATAATAATAATAATAATAATAATAATAATAATAATAATAATAATAATAATAATAGGACTTTATGGATCCCACATTGGGAGAAAAACTTGCATTTAGACCCATCCCCTGCTCTGCCTCCTGAGTTACTAGGCCACTCAGTAGATTAGCAGCTGTATACTGTGGTTGGATTAAAGTCACTACAGATGGATAATACAATATTCAATGCTATAACACTAAAATATCCAATCAGCCCTAAAAAGACTAAGAGCATAGGAGAAAACAATCAGCACTTCACAATCTACAAGATGAAAGAAAAACCAAAGACTAAATAACGACAGACAGCGAGAGAAGTAGCGGTAGTCACTAACAGCCATGACATGTATCTAATAAAGAAGGGAGTCCCTGCTCGCTTTTAACTGTGCCCCCGCTGTATAATATGGCGGCATGGGCACTGTTGTCTGGGTTCTGGCAGCAAGTGCTCGACTCCTGTGGGAACGTTTCAGGCTCCAGAAGGAGACTTCTGGGAACTTGAAGAGCCAAGACAGGCCAGACCTCAGGACTACACAGCCCCTCCTCCCTCTGAGGCCTCAAACAATGAAAGTCGTTTATGGAACGCTACTGCAGGTGAGATGGATTCTAGTTATTACACATCAGCTGTTGCAACTTTAATACTAAAGGTCTCAAATGACACCATCATAACAGAAAAGTCAGTACAGTGTCAGTAAATGCAGGACATTAGAGGACTGGCTTCCATTCTCTCCAAGGCAGAGTGGATTAGTCTCAATCAGTTGGAGAATTTAATTTCTAGGCTACTTACAGTATGGATGCTTCTGTTCCCATTCTGATATTCAGACTAAGCTTATTGATCAGCCATGTTAAAAAATGACCTATGTCTAATTACATAATTTGCTACAGATTTGCTTACCTGTGGTATTTGGACACAGTAGAGAGGGCGTATTGATTTTGTGCTCTGAAAATATTATGTATATAAGCTGAGACTTTAAAGGCAAATGGTCTACGGAGTGTTAATGATCAGCAAAAGATGCTGCTATGCTCGATATCAGAAAGAGCCATCGATCCAGTCTGTGAAGGATTGAACTCATCAGCAGCTGCAGATGAAACAATTCATAGTTATCACTTTAAATGAGTCGGTGCATCTTCATATACAGAATGAAATTGTGTTTTCGAGATCTTAACGAAGGATGGTAAGAAATTCCAGACTACTGTAGCAGTAGAGGACGATAGCCTGAATCCAACAGCAAGCAGATGTTCTTTTAGGTTCTGAACGACACCCATAACTTCCACACTTCCTTCTGTAGAATTTTGTCTTAGCTTATATGTATTATATGTTACAGTATATGTACAGATTCATCACATTGTTTTTGGCTTAAAATCGTTACTTTAGATGTGATAAATATTCAGTTTGAATTGATTAAGTCCAAGGCATGACAATCTGACAGTGACTCACATCCAGTAAAGAATCAGACGCATCGCTCAACTGTCCAACTAACAATCACTTAGTTTGTGCTTAACTTATCGAACTACTGCTCTTATTTGTCAGAAATGTTAAAGACATGGTGATTTGCAGGGTCAGCGCCTCAACATGGGCCCCCTGCTGTTCACAGCTCCAGAGACCCAGCTGCTCTCCACAATAGAAGCATGATTACACCTACACTGCCTGCAAGCTTCTTAGTTCCTCCCCGGCTGTCTGCGCCCCGCTTCCAACCCAGCGGGCATGTGATTGAACCGGCTCCGTTCACCCTTTCACTCCCAGCCTCTCGCCACAACTGTCCCTCCATCACTGCCTCCCACATGCGGCGCCTTCTTACACGGCCACTGACATTCTGACCTGTGTGAGGGAATGTATTATAAACGAGGACACTGTAAAGTAGAATAATTAACGGGGCAGTAAGGGAGGAGACGGAGCTAAAAAAGACTCTGTATCAAAGCAAAGTGGTTCTGGTTTAATAAGTGTTCTAAACCCATAATCTTTTCTGACTAAGTGTGACAGGCACTTTAAAAGAAGTGACACCAGCAAACAGGAACAATTCGCACCTTTTTGGGAACATTTAAAGCACACAAGGTTAAAACTCGACTCACAAACACACTCCAGGATTATCTGAATCTACCAATATACTGTACACACGCTCATCTGCCACATCTGCTTAATGGATCTGTAACAGTCTATAAATAAGGGAGGTCAGGGGGCTGGTAATGAGCTCACAGTGAGCAGCTTTGGCAGAGATGCGGGTGAATCACAAGAACATTTAAATTAATCACAGAGGTGACACATACAGCTATATTTCACATTTGAAATTAGTTTATTAATAATTCACTGGTGTTGAAACAAGACTAAGTGTCCTTCATCGGCAAGGCTCCATGAGTATAAGAGCAAATTACACAAAAATGATTTATACTCTAAAAAGTCAGTGGGGTTTAGCCTAGTTTGCAGCAGTCTGACCTATCCTAATAATGATGCATATAGTGTGTGTGTCTTTGGGCTGCGCACAGTGTACTACAGTATATGACTACAGGACAAATACTGTTTTATGGCTGTTGAGCCCTTTCCAAAGCTGTTCAACAGATTGACGCGGACAAGAAACAACAAGACCTTCCAGAAACACACACTTTTGCAAAGACCCTATGTGCTGGAGGCTTTCTGATCCAACCCAGTCCACTATAAAGTGTGTTGCAGGGGCCAGGAGAAAGAGAAACAACTTTAATATTTGTATGCCCTTTGAAACCCATTCTTTCTTGGTGGCACAGACTACAGTACTCTTGGACCTCCCTGTGTTTACAGGGGGTTGAAGTCCAGGTACCTGCTACAGTATAAGTGACAACATGCCATCTGCTGATAGGGCCAGTAGTTAACTCCAGTTGCAGGTGTGACTAAGGTGTGCATTGCTAAGGGAGTATTGCTCCAAATGTGAGCCTACGACAGCTCAGTATCAAAATGTGGGGAACCAACATGGTTTTGTCTCTGAGATGCTACGTACTGTACGTCAGACTGACATGAGCTACATTTGTTTGTCCGACATACTGTATGTACTCTATGTAGCTTCTTCTATTTAACTTGAATGACTGTAGTCATCATGTATCAGTTCATGAAGTTATCCTGTGCAGGCCATCATCCTCATTTTTATTTTCAGCTACAGTAAGATTCAACCTATGTTGGGGGTGCTGCATTATTTTCTCCCTTTCACAAATAATCTTTTTTTTTTATTTATTAAAATTACTGCCAAATAAAAACATGAAATGTTAACACCTTCTCTCTGTTGGTGTTGTGTTGAATTTAGCTAGTAATTTACTCCAGATGATCCACATCCAGGTGTGGTTCAACACAGTTACCAGCTGAAATGACAATGAGGCCATGTGATGCAGGCGTTTTAGTAGAGACTGGTCATTAAACCAATTGCTCCAGTGGCTGGATTTGAATATTGCTCAGGTTCCTTTTCCTTTGTAGGCATTTACCTTCTACCATCTGCTTCACCCCAGAAATTCTGACAAACTGCTCACATATTATACACAAACCGATGACTAAAGTGTCTAACATTACTCTGTAGCCCCCTTTCATTCCACCCTGCCCTCACACTGCCTTCCTCCGTGTCCACTACACTCTGGCTGGGCGATTTTCTCAAGAAGCAGTCATCTGAACAAAAAATGATTCCACCTCAGCAGACAGCAAGAGGAGCCCATGAATGAATGTGAGTGCATGTGGTCATTAGGTAATACGTTCGACTTTTAATTCAGTGCCTTTACAGACGAAAGGCATATGGTCTGGAGCTCACTTTTTTGATTGCCTGAACTTTGGAGTTTGGATTAGGAATTACATAAATTACATTAAGGATTTGGATTTAGATTCAGTTATGATTTGAGGTTAGAGGATAAGGAATCAATGGAGCCAACGGAGGTTCCTCTAGGTCTGTGTGTGCGCGCGTGCGCGAGCGCTTGCTTGTCGCCTTTTATCGGAGAAGAAAAGAATTAAATAATGTTTTTATCTGCTGATGCTTATCCCCAACCGCCTAACCCCTGCATTGCTGTCAGAGCTCATGGCTGGCTGCCTCTAAAGAGCTTGGGCTGTTTGTTTAAATGTAAAGGTAATCACAGGCAGCATGCTGCAGGGATCCACAGAGCCAAAGGGAGACAAAGTGAGGCAGATGGGCCGATCCCAAGGGAAGGGGACAAGGACGGGCCACAACAGCTCATCCTGCTTCCTTCCTCCACTTGTGGAAAGTTACTTATTTCAAGAGGAGAGAGTAAAATGGTTATTGAAACGCCTCACAATGAACCATCCTGCTTTTCATCACTAATATTTCCTGTACTACTGAATATCATGTAAAAGGAAGAGTGGAATGATGGGATTAAATGGTTAGGAGTGCAATCCACGCCTAATGGCTGTACTGTACATATGAGCAGTCAGCAGGATGCAGCACAGGTATATTGTTGTTGTGCATCACTGGTTCTATTGGACATTAATATTCAAATTCATTCAGTTGAGTCCTAAGTTACATCCATGTAGCTGCTTCAGTTTCAGGAAAGTCGGTAGTAGATGTTAAAATCCAACCTCCAGGGTGGTTTTAATTCTCAATGAGCTGAAGGGGGTTGTTAGGTGGACACTTTCCTGTTTAAAGTGGCCTGGACGTTCCTGCAGACTGATGGATGGGCAGCACGATAAAGGGGCTGTGTGGCTGGAGGTTTCACCAAAGATACTGCGATGGGATGAACTGCAGGGCACGTAAATGAAAAACAAGCCCATTGCTTTTCTCATTCAGAATATTTTGTTCTCATACACTACTTTTCTCGTTCTTCACTTCTTTTCTTTTATGAGAAGTCATTTTTAAAATAGAATTAAATGCAAATTAGAGCGGAGCTGATTATCATATAAACGGCTGTTGCCTTGGGGGGCAAGACACACTGGTTTTATTTATTTATTTTGTCATATTTTTCACAGTTTCCCATAAAACCCTGACTTTAATCAGTCCACGCTTACTTTTAAAGACATAGGGGAGTCGGGGACCAGCCGAAGCGAGGCGTGCTGGAGTTTGTGTTTGCAGGCAGCTTGAGCTTGTGTGTGAGCATTTGAGACATATTTGACCAACGGTAGATAAGGAGGGAGGAAAATCAACCTGCAGATCCCACCGACCCATACAGCCATCATCAACATTATGTTGATGATGGCTGTTGTTGTTCAATTAACCAGGCGAAACGCAATTTTTGTAAAAGTTTTGCCGTCCACAATGAGGGCAATCACCTGTTAAGGTTCACATCTGGAGCAACATTACAAAGCTTCATAATCCAACACGGAGCAGTAAATGTATGTAGCTGTGGAGAGGCGTTTAATGCCAGCTGGATCATGTTTGCAGACACTCGCGACTACAATTGCTCTGATTTGAATTCACTGGGAGGGAGGGAAACATTGTTTGGGCAATTACCCAGAACTAACATGGAGGGGAGAGATGGAGTAAAGTACTGACAACAGATTTAGACAAAGTGGACCTAGAGTGGACAGAGCAACACACACACCCTTCAATTCTGTTCATCCTCCTGAACATGAGAAAATAAAAAAATAAATTCATATATACACTGTATGTAAATGCACTGTATCTCGAGAAAGCTTAGCGTCCTTTAGCATGACCGCACACCCAAGACAGCAATGGAGCTCAGTCAATCTATAGAACAACAACACTGACACTTTCCTTTCAGTCTCATGCAACTTCAGAGGATATGCCAAGTATAAACTGTAAAGCCAGCGAGAAGCCTGTAGAAGCCTAAGACGAGGCAAAGGTGTACGTTTAGTTTTACTAACTACTCCCAAAAGGTCTAGTCGTGATTTAAAGGTATTAATACTCCAAGTAAGAGGTTTGAGTTTTCAATTATTAATATTTCTGACAACATTTTATACAATATGTGTTTGCTTAATGAGTTGTGGCCCCTAGGTGTTTAAAATAAAAAATGCAAATTAACCAGTGAGCATGTTTTTTAGCCTGCAGTGTCAGTAGAATCCCCAGAGCATCTTTTCACTACAATAGTAAAACCTCAATGTTGGAGTTTTACAGAGTTCCTGGTTGACACCCTGTGGTCAGTCCCACTACCACCTCCTTTCTTTTATGCTTCGTTTTAAAGGAATTCCTAATTTAACGTGACTTGGCGCTGCTACCACGTCAGTGATGCAGCACATTCTCAGACAGAGTTGAGGCCATCTCAATCCGGTGCACTGGGCTGTTTTTTTAATAGATACTCCTCTCTCTTTCCACCACTTCCTTCCTGTCTTGTATCTGGGTGTGCTTGGTTTCGAGCCTTTTGTGTGTCTTCACTTTATCGTGAACTCTGCATCCTCGAATCTTTCCATTCTACACTATGGTCCTATAGGTACACTGCACTCTAGATCAACGTCTCTTTCTATCTGTAGCCTCAGGCTTGGGGTATCATGAGGGCAGATGGGGCACTACTTCCATGAGTCTCAAGTCTCATGTGCCTCTCTGCAGAGACAAAAACTTGCACATACAGACACAAGTAGAATTGTGTCCCATTCAATGCATAATTCACAGACTTGAAGCAACTGCAGACACATCTGACTACATACAGTATATCTGCTGCTTTTCTCCCCCACTTCGACCCCAGGTGTCTTTAATTTCCAATGCATTATTCCAGTGCTTGAAGAATGCCAGTGGAGGGAGACTACAGTGTGTGTAAATGTGTGTGCACTTTGACTCATCCCTTCTATCTTTGGCTTTCAGTGGGGATCTCACAAACCAAATTATTAAAGGGCTTCCATCTGCTTAGCAGCCAAGGACCAGGAACCATTATGGGCAAGGTAATTCCTAACACAGATATGTTAGTAAGCACTTTTTTTTATTTTCAGTAAGGAGAAATAAGGAGAGAGGTAAATGATGTGAGACTGCTGAAAATATAAACACTTAATTTATATACATTTAGATTTCAATCATCACATAATCTGCCAACACATTTTTAACTGCTCTTCTGGAAAAATGACTTTACAGAACTCCAGCCATCTGCTCTGGTCCGAGTCAGTAGCATCACATCAGCTCATACACTGCGATGGCAATGCAGAAATCACTTTGCCATGCCTGTAAGGCTCTTAGAAATTATCTAACAAGTCCGACTGCTGGGGAATTTACAGCTCTATTTACAATGAAATAACATCAATGACAAACATGATCAACTGAGTGTCACAAAGTAAATAACATTTCTCCCCACACGCCCCACAGTGCTGTTCTTAAACATCCTCTCTGAGCTCGTCATGTGGAGAGAAAGACCAAGATCTGTACAGACTGAGCAGCCTGCGAAGCGAAAGGACGCAGCACCACCTGGATCCGTTAGCAATCACTTCATGTAGCTCTGCAGCACAGACGAGTGGGGACAGAGAGATAAACACTCGTATGAAGAAGACGGACATGAACGAACCTTTGCTCTTTGAGGTTTCTTTCTTAGGTTTTAAACTGCATGTATATTGCAGGATGATAAATATTTAAGAGAATTGACACTAATGCAAAATGGCAACGCATATAATCATCCTCGGTAAGTGATCATTGCTTGGCAATTGATAATTGTCACAACAAAGTTACTTGCACCATTTTAATCCCATTTCATGTCAGTCTTTATCTCAATAAGAATGTGATGTTGTCTCATCAACAAGATGTAATTTATTATGACAAGAGGCAAAAAGAGACTTGTCAAGAACACGCTGTGTCTTTGACTGTATTAACAAACCTGCCATTAGAATTTTAGTTTGCATCTCTAAGATGGGGGAGTGGGGACAGGCAGGAGGTGGAGAGGAAGAAAGGGCACTGGGAAGAGGAGGCCTCTGTATCACAGTATCTCGGATCAGTGCTCAGCAATAATTACAGGGAAAACAGACTTTCAGACTAAACAAAATAGTGGGCAATATTGACCTGTATCAAAGCAACAAGAGCATCTAAAAGACATTCAACAGTATTTTTTCAACCAGTCTGTTACTCTGCAGGACTATTTAGTGAATTGTTTCATAGTATCTGATAAATCTGCTCATGCAGTCATTCTAGCAGTGAGGTAACTTTTTTTGTTGTGGCTCTATTAAAGCCAGAGATAATTGGCTTGTGTTAACATTGACACTCTGGGCTTTGAAACTCATTAAAAGCAAAGTCCACTGAGTATCTAAAGTGAAAAAGTAAGAATTGTCTATGGCTGGCCAGAGTCCCCTCAGCCAGTGGGACAAAACTGCAGGTTTGTACTGTAGGAGGGAGGAACACTCAACCAGACAAGCCTGTGCCAGACAACATCAGTGTGAGTAGAACGACAACCTGAAAATTAAGCCCATATCTGACAAAGATGGGCTTTAAGTTGGAGCATAAACATCTGTTTGTCACCTTAATTAGTTTGAGGGTTGCTTATTATGGTTGTCATGTATACTGGCTTAACATAGATGGAAAACCTGGGATCCGAGGTGTAAATTGAACACTAAAGAAGTGATGGAAAAAAACAAAACCTTATAAACGTCCAAGTCAGTCACGCTTCATATAGAGCCGGGTAAAAGTATAACCAACATTATATCTATGCAACAATGGGCCATGCGCTGTTAGACTAGACAGCACATGGAAAAGACATGAGAAAACATGAGAAACTAGGAACAACGATCTTCTCAAATCCTCTAGAAAGCATCATTCTCTCGTGCTACTATTTCAATTGTGGAAGTCACAGCCAAAACAGATATGAGCAAATTGGAAGGCTATAAGGCTCTATTAAAGGAATATCTTGCCATGGTCGGAGGAACAGTAAAAAAAAAAAGGGGGTGGGGGTTGGGTCAGATGAACAAGAAGGGAGGAGGAGAGGGGTGGAGAAATTGTTGTCATTTGCATAATGCCAAATAGAGCACTGGCGGGGTTGAGGGCACATACTGTATGAACACATTTTCTCACACATAAATTTCTCCTTCTCCTACAGCAGAGCATTGTTCCTCTAACCGCTGCGTCCTGCACGCTCCCCTTCAATCTCCAACCTACACAAGTATAAACACAAACAGCCACAAATTATGGAGGGAGTGACAACTGGCTCCAGCGTTAGCGGCACCACGTCAGAATTCACATTTCTGACAAGTGAGTGCTAAAGGGAGGGAAGGTGCTAAAGACAAGGTGGGGGGTGGGACTCGAGAACAGAGAGAGAGAGAGAGAGGGGGGACGACAGGTTGATTTATTCAATGAACGAGGAGTGGGGAAATCAAACTTTAATGGCTTCTGGGAGTGCAAGCCGTTCTCTCTCCTCCTTCAATTTTGCCCCTCTCAGTCAGTCCGGCCTCGCGTGCTCCCACTTTGCTTCGCTTCCTTCTCCCGCTCCCCTTCCCCGCAATACACGTTGCGATGGTCACCGACGAACGCGAGCCTCCTGCCTCCCTGACAGACAAATCTCCGCGCATCTCACCACAGCACGCAAATCAAGGTGCTCTTCATGCTCAGCGGGATAAAGTAAATGACAGGAAGATAAAGAGAGGAAAAGGAGGCGATTTACCGTCACGAGTGGCAGCATGCGTGAGGTCCGCGCAGTGTTTTGTTGCGCTAACCCCTGGACTGGAAAAAACACAGGAATTGTGGTATTCTCTCTGACAAGTCGTCTAAGTGACTGTTTGCTTGAAGAAGCTTCCTGCCTAAGGTTTAATAATTAATTACTATTTATGGGAGTGAATGACTGTTAGATAGATCTACCATAAAAGAAATAATAAAAATAGGGCAACAGTCTATACTTCTTTATAACCGTATTAATGATTCTATTACCCAATGTGCATCATTTATATGATGGAGGAACAGCTTCTTTTATACTATTGCATACTTAGCTCAGAATTGGGTCCAAGCGTCAAACCTATGTAGGAGAAAGTTATAAATGGAGCCTGAGGCGTGTAAAGTATTGACTGCTTCCCATTTAACCTTCTCACTTTATCCATCTTTTCTCTCTTTCTCCCTAAATCCCTCCCCTATGGGGCTCAGGGTCTTAGTGTCAGGCAGAATTCTCTTTGAGGCCTGTGCCTGTCAACCAGCCACCACTCAGCTCAGTAACCACTGGATTCAATTACACTACAGGAGAGGTGATACTGAAATCATTATGGGATAAAGTCAACTTATAGGAGGCAGCGTGTGTATTTTAGTGTGCTGTAGTGTTTCATAAAAAAGCTGGGGTGTTCGTTGGCTTGTGTGTATTATGCACTAGAATGGCAGCGCTGTGACGTAAACCTTATAATTTATTTTAAAATAAATGCACTGTGCTATAAAAATTGCATTTCATTCCTCGAGAATATTGCAACTGCATATATATTGGTCATCTATATACTGCAGGATTTGTTTTCAAGTTGAAATGCACTTATGCAAACTTGTAAACAAATTACCTTTGGATCCTGAACCTGCTAAGATGCAGGACAGAAGATGATGAAAGATAAGAGTGTGCCTTCCTCTTTCAGAAGTGAACAAAGGCAAAGAAAAAAGGAATATAACAGATTCATCTGTGTTGTACCTGACAGCGACAGAGGGCACATCAAATAGCAGGTGCCTCTGTTTTGCTGCCAGAGCCAACATCAAGCACTAAACAGCTCATTCACAGCTGTAATAGGAGCTCTCAAACACCCTCTGCCGATATTACCCAAAATGTGAGTGCATCTGTGTGTGTGTGTGTGTGTGTGTGTGTGTGTGTGTGTGTGTGTGTGTGTGTGTGTGTGTGTGTGTGTGTGTGTGTGTGTGTGTGTGTGTGTTTGAAATACTGCATGCTATTCAACTACAAATTGTTTGGATGAAGCAGAAGCCAAAAAGTTGGGGGAAATAATGATGCCGGTTTCAATTTGCTACACAATGGTTCTGAGAGTTCCTTTGGACTTGACTAAAACATACAACATGCAAACATGCAAAAAGACTTTTACTATTTTTTTTATATGCGCATATATATCAGATTACTATAAATGACATACCTATAACCATAACACCATATTATAAATATTTTAACTCCTGCTACTGTCCATGAGGTGAAGAATAGCATTGTTCAAAACCAAACCATATACAGAAGATGTTCTGTCTGCAGCCAGGTTAAGGGTCTTTCTTTCTTCAGATGTCTGACTTTCACCTAAGGGGTTTCCACCTTGGAAAGTCCAGTGCTATAGTACACCATCAGCTGCAGTTCAGCTAAGCTTACTGTAGGTTAGACGGGGACACTGAGATACGGCTGGAAGAAAATAGAAGAAAGAGAGGGATTTGCTCACCTGGCTGACATACCTGAGAGGCAGTAAACAGATAAAGTTTGGATATCTATCACTTTGAGCCTCTGCCTCTCTGCCGCTACATTTAATCCGACTACAGTATGTGCTGTATTACAGCATTGGTCTGAAGTCAGCTATACAATCTCGTGTGCATCATTACTGCGTCAATATACTGTAGGCAGGATTCCACTGCACGGCATATCTACTTTAGGTGAGGATGAATGAGAGTATCGACAAAAGGAAGAAAGAGAAGTGGAGTTTCCACGAGTGGCGGGGCAGAAAAATAACAAACTTTAACAAGTTTGCTAAAATCATGTAAAAGTAAGTATAGTAAGCATAATTTCAGCAGGTTCAGGCCAGTTCAGTCTACAGTATGTACTCTAGTTCAAGGCACTCGAGGTGATGAGCCTTACTCATTTCCTCTTTTGCTTGTTTTAGTTTTTAGGTAGAAATGGACAATTTATCATAGCATGTATGTACTGTATGAATAAATATGTGTATATTCTGTGCATCTCTAAATGGAGGCCTGCAGAGAGCCATAGAAACATGAAGCGCACAAAACAGCAGCAGAAGAAGAACACAAGCGACTACAAGAGCAGAGCAGAACAGAGTCGGTTGGCAGCGTCTGAAACTGCGGGGTGGGGGCGCACACTGAGCGGCTAGAGAAGATGTTAGTGCTCGCATTTGATAACATCACAGTTGCACTGACAGAGGGGCCAGATCCCTGTGGGGGAACGCAGGGGTCAGGCAGCCAAGCTGAAGAAGCCGGGGGACGGTGTTTGTGGGAGCGGCTGCTCCTCCAGCCAAGCAGCGACGGCAGCGCGGCATCGGGCGATTAGCAGACAGTTAGCTCATGTTGACTACCTGTTGCGCTCAGGGAATGTGGAGATGCAAAAGCACGCTGTAGTCTCGCTTCATCATCTCATCCAATAATGGATTTGGGTTGTGGCCCATCTGCTGTTCTATCAAAACATTATTCCTGGTAATAGTCATCGCTCTTTGAGTCTAGAGTCTGCTGCTGCTGGCTGCCCGAGAGTGTGGAAGCTGTAAATCTGGCCAGCTCATTAGCACTGACAGAGAGAATGCTAGCAGCCCACCTGCTCCCCTTCACCCTCTTTATGGCTCTACAAATTAAAACGACATTTACACACACCCTCCCCCACTCTGCCTACTGCACCGCTCACCTTGCTGCTCACGCTGGTTCATCTGCTCACTGCTAAGCTGCATCAGGTTCATCTCAACCATCCTTCTGGTTCAAAGCCCATTTTTTCCCCTTTGGCTTCCACCACTTTGCTAGTGTTAAACCTCATTATTTGAACCTGTTGTCTTCCCATCATCACTCTACTACCCATCACCCATCGCGTTCCCCCATCTGTTTGCCTCTGTGTTGAAGTTCAGCAGCACTATCTTGTGGCGCTGATGGTATTCTAAACCAGAGCTGCTGCAGTGTGTCCAGTGAGTGACAGGGTGATGGAGTGATGTCGCAGCGTGTTTGCTTCGCTTGCTAGAGGTCAGTTCGAGTCACAGAGGTAATGAAGCCATAAAAATGCAGGTAATGAAAGTTGTGGAGAAACAAGATAAGGTAGAGAAAAGGGTAAAGGAAGGAGAAACAAAGTACAACGAGGAAGAACATGACTCCTGAATGAACTCAGAAACTCCCCCTTTAAGTGGAAGAGGTGGAGAGCTTTAATGACTGGACTGTGTTCTGCATTGTTACTGCAACACAGTCATAACAATATAAATGAATTTGCGGTTTCTAATTTGTCAAGCAAGGAAACACAAACAAATAAGTTCATTGAGATTCGTTATAAAACAGATTGCACACACTGTGTTCACACACACAAAATCCGCCTAGTTTGTTTTGAATAAGTTATGGCTTATTGTTACAGGCTTCAGCTGTTTCCAGAATAGAGCTGCTTAAATGCTTATTGTTGTTGTAAAAGGTCCTAGAAACCTTGTCTATTACTACATTTTATTTGAAGCACGTGTAGCCTTAAATAAAAAAGCTTACATTCCGCTGAAGACCACAAGAACCAGACTCACATAAACAATAAGTGAGTAATAGAGGGTCAGATACGGTTTTGTTTATTTATTTTCAAGGCTAAACTGACACCTATTGTTTGCAGAGCTTAGAAAGCCTGTATGTGGACCATAACAGAGTCCCACACAACTGAGCAGCAGATGCAGTGGCCTGAGAAAACCTTCCCTGGTGGGTGGTCTAAACATCCTCGTCTAAATAGTCTTCCATTCTCCCATTTATTTGCCTGACTTTATGGATTGGGGAAAGAAAAAGCCAGTGGCTTTGAAGATTTGGTGGAGTCTCAGAAAGGGGTCTGTGCTCAATATAAACACAACAAGATATGTGGATGTGTGAATGTTTGTGTGTGTGTGTGTGTGTGTGTGTGTGTGTGTGTGTGTGTGTGTGTGTGTGTGTGTGTGTATATTTCAGCCCCTGTTTGAAGTCCTTCACTCCACTCTGGCAATTACTTCATATCAAGGATTAGATGAGGGAGAGGGCAAAGAGGAGAGAGAACGATGGAAAGAAGAGGGAGCTGAGGGAGAGGTAGCAGATTCAGAGAGCAGACAGAGAGAGAGAAAAAAAAAAGATTGAGGTCTCTACTACTCTGCTGAGTGTTTTTCTTGCCCATAAAGGAGGCTACGCTCACTTTCTAAACATGAGCTAGAAGACAACTCCTCAAATCGCAAATCACAGGTGCAGCAAAATGTTGCCACATCCACGGCAGCAGAGAGAGAAACGCCATGAATAGTTGATGATCCCTGTTTGTAGCCCACATGTAGATATTGGTGGTTCATTGGCTTCATGGTGAAAACTTCCAAGGAAATATCTCCTAAACCTTCGGAAGCCCCTGGATGCTTTTTCTTGCTTACTCTTGATGTTCATAAAACAACAAATTGCATATCTTTGTTGCCTATGAGTTATTAAGGACCATTCTTACCTCTGGGATTTGGACTGTGTACGGCTGTCCGTGGAAGGTTGGCGCATTATCATTCACGTCCCCAATCTGGATGTTTACCGTGTCCTTGACCACCTGAGGGAGGAAACACCTTGGTAAAACCGTTCCAAAGACACCTCCGCAAGTTACTTTACACCAAACAGTTCTCACAGAAAATGTGTATTAGCGGCACCAAAGCAGGAGTGAGAGTGAAAGACAGGACCAGTGTGCAGAAGTTTACCCGCAGGGAAGAGAGTGGGCTGAAAGTAGCGGTTCAAGAGCTAAACTAAGCGGCGTGAGACAGGTATCAGTACGGTAGCGTTAGAGTAAGATGGAGGAGAAGTGTAAGAGAGAATGTTTACAGTATGTAATATGGTCAGGGTGTAAAAAGGAGGTACCATAACTGATCTTGGTGCAGATCTGTGTCTTACCTCTTGATTGTCACTCACAAAGAATTCAACCTGCATCTCTGACTTGGTCTGGTGGAGAGACAGGCACATGTCAGCACAAAGGTGGCAAAGCAAAACAAAGGGTGTCGTTTCTAGTTCAGTGCATTCGTTCTGGTAATGTAAAAGCACGTTAGTGAGCACTGAGCTCTGTTGCTCATCTCTTGGTTTTACTAACCTCGCGGTCAAGCTGTTGGCGAAGCCACACGACGCCAGTGTCCCTGTTGACAGAAAAATACTTCTGGGCCTCTTCTCCAAAGATCCCGTATACAAGAGGCTCGTTTTCAGGGTCTACAGCCTTTAGTTGAGTAACTGACGTACCTGCCAGACAGACAGCGAAGGGTCAGTGATCTCTGTTGATTGTAGGAAACTCACACTAACTCTAACACTTCCCAAAGACTGACTCAGCTTTTAGCTTCATCAACCTGGTGACTGTCACACCCCAAGATGGAGACGTGTGTCAGTATATCCTCGTTGTCACATGTCTGTTTATTGCATGGACACGGTGCGCGGTTTCGGAAATGACGTTGAGGTCCTGGAGAGCAGCACCAACACTCACTTTAAGCACTTTAAGTAGTCCGCTTGTCACAACATCAGTTAAGCTGCTAAATTACCTCTTGTCACACTGTCACTTTAAATCCTAACGTGAGTCACAACCGTTGCCCCCCACGGTGAACTGCATCATCACAGGTGTATCTGCATATGCTAACCACGCTACAGTGCATAGAAATAAAAACTGTTAAATATACAGTTTATACATATGCAGTGACTGCATGTACACCTACAGTCTTTCCATCTATGTGGACAGAGGTGTGGACAGACAAGGCGCTGAAGAAAAACTAAGTCAAGCACGTCACTTTCAGGCCAAAAACCTTAACAGAATGACCAATTAGGCTTCACAATCACACGCCCCTCTCGTTTTATTAATACACCCCATTTTCCTATGAAAAGGTGGCAAAAGCAACTAATTAATATAACGATTTATGAACCCCTCTCATTGCGTCTAATGAGATTTATGCAAATTCAGCTGCTTTCAATATGAGTTATAATTTGGTTGAAGACAGTGCAAATTAAGCTTTTTACTTTATAGTCATCAATAATAACAGAGTTTTTTTCCCTCCTTCCAGCTCTGTCTCTCGACGGTGGAGGAATCGTCTGCGCCATGTGGGCAGATATGCACTTGACTGAAGCGTCACAAATGGTCATTTGATGCTTGGACCCGGCTCTGGAGCCACAGGCTTGTGAAAAATTAACTCCTACGCTGAAAAATAACCGATGGACAAAAGATCAGCTCATTAAAAATACAGAGTGGATTAAATTTTTTGGTTTAGTTAAGTATGGAGCGCTGGCCGCTCACTGCATGTGTGTGCAAGTCGCATCTTGGAACAAGTGTGCAAGTCGCATCTTGGAACAAGTGAACATAAGGTTTGGTTAAAATAAATTCATGTTTCACAATTTGGGTTTAGCGCGTTGGTGTTAGAATAAAAGACTACACCATCTGTATTGTATAATATGTAAAGTGTCCTGTACTGTATGTGTGTGTGTGCTGCTTATCTGAAAGCGTGTGGCACTAGGTCCTTTCCTCTGACAAATGATGCTATTTAGCAGCAAGTGATGCCGGTATTACCGTTATGAATGATACAGTACATATTAACACTGCCCCTCCTCTTCTCCTCCACTCAACAACACTAAACTCATGACAAGAGCGATGGGCTGGAGGGCTCATCTCTCTACTTCACCTTTCTCTCCTATTGTCCTCTAAACCTTTTGCCGTCTCCGCAAACTCAAATTAAGAATCGCTGTTTATGGCCAAGTGCTTTGACAGCGAGGTCAAAGTAGATGAAAGCGAAGCAAAAAGCAACGGACCTCTTAGGTCTTTGCAAACAGCTGGGTAATTTGGAGATGAGCTAGATGCGAGTCCACCTGTTGGATATTACAAGAGGTGGCTGGAGTTTCATTCAAATGTTATGATGTAACATAGCTATGAACAGAGAATATTAGGGCCAAAAGTATGAAACATAAAAAAGATAAAATAAGCTCAGCAAAACAAGAGCACATAAAAGCGAAAATAAAGCAAATAAAAAGGTGAAATTTGTTCATAAAATTAACAGGTACGCTGCAATATCAGAGGCATATCTTCCAATTTAGTCCTGCATTTGGACAAAGCCTTGTTGCTTCAGTGCGAAAAACACAAGGTCATGAAACACAAAATGACAAGCGTGGAGTGGCAGGAGACCGACAGTGGAGGAGGAGGAGGCGACGGAGGAAATTAAGAACGCTCACTAACTTATACCCAACAGCAGCTGCGTGTTTTACTCAACCTTTTGGGGACGGGGGACCAGTGTGAGCTCTAAATCAGCTGCTGGAGGACATCAATCCCTGATGGATCAATAGGAATCGCTGGTGTTAGATGGGCGCTGTGCTCAGCCCTGCCCCTGGGCCTCGGGCCTGAAAAAGAAAGGGGGCTACAGGCTAAAGCTCTGTTCATTATGTGGGTGACATCTCTAGACCTCTCGTTCATCTGAGAGCTGATTCAGTGGGACAGGCACTGTCAGGACTGCAATTTCAGACATGTAGTAAATTATTGCTTTGAATTTTATGGCAGACAGAAGCTTAATCCATAAATAAGCTGTTCAGTGCACCCTCATCTAAAGAAGGGGCAGACAAAAGAAAAGATGAAGCCACCTTAAGACAGAGGCTTATATAGAAGACAGGGCAGAAGGACACTGATCTGAATAAATAGTTGATGAACTCTCTTGAGGGACAGTCAACCTTAGGGTTCAAGTCATACAATCATTAGGCTGCTGAGTCATCACGATGCCACTCGTGTTACCAAAAGAGCGCTTTCAAGCATGTCAGCCACACCAAGTGGAACCCACGCTGCCTGTCATCAGTCGCTCCCATCAAAAAAGGGGGGCGGCAAATAGAGTGTATTGAGCTCAACAGCAGCCTGAGCTCATTTAGTACAGTGTTTGTCTTCTGCTCTCCTTTAGGACGCAGCATTCATCACCCTATAGATTATCATGTGAAGAGAAACTGAGGAGTACACTCGGTAGAGAGAGGTGATAATGGAAATCCTTCACATCAGTCACGTAGATGAGTTGTGATTATGACACCGTGACTCCGAGCTTCATCGCTGTGTACTCTTCAGCATCAGATCCATTAGGTCTGGGATAACAGGCGCAGCGCTAAAGAGTGAGCTTGCTAAACCACATCCTGCTAATTGACTGGGTGCCATTATAACTAAATGGTTCTGCGGCTGGCAACAACTCTAACAGAGAGTGGGTCTGTGCTGGCATGTGTCTGAATACCTGCTCTAGTTAATGCATGCGGTCAGACGGACGGACAACGCACTTCTACAACAACAGTGGAACCGTGTGAGCTTCACGCACATCTGGACTGATCAGGCGTATTGCAGCATTTGAGCAGGATCCCACGTCGTGGTACAGTACTGATGTATGACCCTAACTGTTCCAGTCAAATGGCTCCAAATGAGGCACTTGGAGGGTAATTTCCGAGTCAGATTCCATCAGGGGATTTAAGTCAGTTTTAGATTCATCCTTTTAACAGCTCTCTTGGGGGATGGGGATGCATTAACTTGCACCTTCACCTCCAGTCAAATACACGATAAATTAAACTATATTTTAGTCCTCTAGAAATAAGATGCAAATGAGCTGCAATCAACTCATCACCACTTCTTTTTGTCTATGGCGCTTTGTGCTGCATTAATGTATAGGGAATCGCGTTGCTTCTGGGAAGCCAGTTGGGCTTGGACATAAAGCCACATCCACTCGGAATGACAATAGTGTCGTGGTCAGAAACCACGTCCCCGGACCTCAATTTCCATACAAAGAGAAGTGTGTGTGTTCAGGGGGCATCTTTAACGGGTGAAAATAGAAGGGAAACAGAGAGTTTATTTTCTGGTAGCATGGAAATAGCCACTGAGAATGACAGTAAACCCTTTACCCCAGGGAGGTCAATTAGAAAGCTAGCAATAAAAGAAAAAAAGGTGGAGGGAAAGAAAACGCTCGCTGATTATGTTTGTATACCTCTGCGCTATGAACAAACAAGTGCGACACATTCTCATATTAAAAACAACCACTGCAGATAAATGCACTTCACTGGTTAAATAAGGGCTATTACTAGTGGTGCTTGTTAAAGGAGGTTATATTTGACTGGAAACGTAATTTATCTCAGACAAATCTTACATCTTACATAGTAGGGCCTTAAAAAAACATATTTTAGCTCATTTTCTTCTCATTTAGCCTTTCTTTATTTTTTGGCCTTGTTTTCTCTGTGTGTGTGCATGCGTGTGTGTGTGTGTGTGTGTGTGTGTGTGTGTGTGTGTGTGTGTGTGTGTGTCCGTGCGCACACGTGTGACATCAATAACCGTGATGGGAAGAGAGCCGAAGACAAATAGTGCCTGGAGTCTGGCTTTAAGTGACTCCTGTGTTTCAACAACACACACCACGGGAGTCCTTGGGAAGCCTGTGTATTAATCCAACAGATTTATGACTAAATCTGTCACGGATGGGAGGAGAACACCCTCTGCCTTTTCTTTAGCCGCTCCTGAGAGGCATGCGCATCTACAACCCAACACATGGGGAATGCCCGCGTGTACACGGCCATTAGTGAACACAGTGCGTTTGCTCAAAGCGTTCAGACATTTATAGTTAATCGCTGATTGATACACTTCCTGAAGGTGCTGTGGTATAAATAAGATGGAACAAGCACATCCTACAGTGTATGTATGTATTTTGGGACCTCTGGGACTTGTTTCCAATAGTAACATGAGCGGATGTCCAGCCCAGGACTGGCTTTGTAACACACCCGGTTGGTGAAGTGATGAAAACACTGTGAGACAAGGCTGTGACTAACCAATCACATCAGCAAACTCTGGAGACGGTGACGGACATTAGTGGACGGTCATCCCGCGCTGCTGATGAGAGGCAGGCCTGTCAGCGCCGATTCACACGCGGCTCCGCTGGCCGTCCGATCGGGCGCGGAGGCTCCCGCTATTTTCCGTCCTCGGCCTCGCCGCGTCCCCACCCTCTCCCTTTCATTTTTGTCAGCGTCTCGTCATGCTCCGTCCCGCTTGCGGAGGCCAGACAGTGGGACACGGGCCGCTGTGATTGGAGTGGACAGGTGGCCGTGCGCTGCCGAGGCTCCCGGAGTGACAGCGGCGCCGGTCTGGCCTGTCGTTGTCACAAAGGCGCGCTCCCGCCCCAAACACAGGCGCCGCGACCCAAAACCGCACCACCGCTGCCGACATGCCAACATGTCCATCAACACTGGCACTTTTCACATCTTTCGTTTTCCATCTGTCTTTGTGCTTTTGCTCTTTTCATCCGCTTCCGCCGCTCACCTCAGTTTTTAATTCTCCACGTACTCTGTTATTTCCCTCTCTCTTTCAAACCTTCCTACACTCCCTCTCTCCTACAATGGCCCTCAGCTGACCTCATAAGGGCTGTCTATTACCAAAGAATGAGCTAAATCATGGCCGGGTAATGGAACATGCCACCTCCGTTGTAAATACACACGCGCACGCACCCACACTCGCACGCACAAACCAAACAACAGCCTCTCCTTTTTGACCTTTTCCCTCCTGTTTACATGTTTATCATTTTGCCCATGTGGTACTGAAATATGGGGCGGATGTTGTTTCTGTCAGCCCTGCAGATGTTGGGAAATGGCAAGCGCCGGGGTCACGAGCGAAGCTGTGGCAACGCAGAGTTGACCTGCAGCCCTGGCTGTCATTGGCAGGGGGGGTGTGGAGTAGCACCTCAGGAAAGAGCGGCGCTTCCTGACAACTACACAGCCGGTACCCCGAACCTTAGAAGAAAGCTTGGAAAAAGGCAAGAAAAGCAGCTTTGACACAAAAGGAAGATTTAATAGTGCGCACAACGTCAAACAAAGGCTGTTCACATTCATCGTATTCCTAATTTTGTTGATTATTGTTAAGCACTGCCTTCTCTTGTGATAGCTGTCCTCTCATACAGATGATCCTGAGAGAGGATGTGTTCAATACTAAGCTTTTTAGCAGGAGCTGTGGCAGCCAATTCTCAGGACACAGATGTTGGAGCTTCGCAGCAGCTCACGAGCAGCATATGTATAACACCACATGACGACCCCAAAGAGATCTATACCAGCCACTTGCCGCCGACTGGCGCTACGTTATTTTCATCTCCTCTGTCTCACCAGGCCATATGGCGCAACAGCTGGAGAACAGCACTGTGCTCCTGAGGCCACAGTAGCATGTCTGATCCTGGTCAGCTCCAGCTCAGCCCAGTATGGCCATCTGACTGGACAGACCATTTCAAAGCCAGATGGACATTAGAGCCACTAGAGCATCTCTATCTTGCTCTCTTAATTCCACCTGCTGTGAAGCTGCTCTCACCGTCATCACACCCTCTGTCATTATATTGAATATTCCCACCTCTCCACGTGTGTATTAGCTCCACATCCACATCTTCCGGTCACTGCATTCTTCCATCCTCCCAAACTATTGTTGTCATTTCTCCACTTTTATCTTTCTGTCCTCTCCTCCTATACATGTACCATGTTTTCACCCTCTTTTGGCCATTCTTTGTCTTCCTGTGCCCAATCGCATCCCTTTTCCCTCACATTCCCAGGACTGTTTCCCGTGAGATGGACATGCAACAGCAGGAATATAGGCAGACAGACAGGGAGGCACAGAGGAAAAACAGAGAGAAGCAGGAACAAAGAGGCAGAAAACAGACAGATGTGTGAAGACGGGGGCGTAGGACGGCCACAGTTTGAAAAGCTCGTCTGAAAATGTGCTCACGCTGACCAGCAGAGGACTGCAATGCAGACATGCCAGAGCCCTGTGTGTGTGAGTGTGTGTGTGTGAGAGAGAGAGAGAGAGAGAGAGGGAGAGAGGTGGTGAGAGTGTTAAAGTCGATGATATGTGTCTAAATGTGTGTGTCCAGATTGTTTGCAATAATACTGTTAAAATTTCATGTCCAGCTACAGTTGTTGCAGTGTTGCCACGCCACACTTGCTTTATGGATTATAAATGAACTCATTATCTTTAGCACTCATTAGCTACAGGTCTTAATTAGCCAAAATTAATATTGTTTCCTGACAAAGACTTTGGCACTGGCAAATTGGCAATTGACCTCCTTGGTTAATCTGAGGAGAGACACAAAATGATGAAGAGGTGCACAGAAAACAAAGGAGGTGAACAGAAGGGACAGTTAATGTCACTTTATCAGTTTTGGCATAATTATTCCCTTTCACCCTGACCGCCTTTTACACTGTTCAAACTATCTCTGCTCTTCAGGAAACAAACCTCCACAGCTGCATGGTCACTAGCAATACTGTATGTTTGAAGCCAAAAAAAATTAACTAGGTTTTTTTTTGCAACTGGGACGTCTCAGAAACAAACTATTGCACAGAGAATCAAATAAAGGAGAGAAAGAGTCGGGCTGGACAGAGAGCAGGGAAGAAGGCTAGAAACAACAGACACGTCTTAGTCCTTCAAAATGATCCATGGTTCGAAGACGGCCTGCTAAATGTCAAACACCTTCTTGACTGGGAGATAAGAACAAGCAGTGCAATTATGCTCTACTCTCTGTAGCCCACTGCCCCACCAGGGTGTAGAAAACACACATATACGACAGCAGACATAAGTTATAGGCTCATAACTGGGCTAACAAACTCACATACAACACAGATAGTATCAAATACTATGAATGTGCAACACTGTTGATCACAGGCAGCAGATAAAATGCACCTAGAAGGTTAAGAGTTACCAACAGTATGTAGAGAGGCTATTCTCCAGTTACTGATGAAGACACCGTCAAACACCACTATCAAATCTGAGCCTGGTTCTGGTAAAGGACACCCACCCTGTCAGTTACTCATTGACACCTGCACGTGAGCCTTTATTTTCCAAGAACAAATGTCAGCCGAGAGCACCTTTCTTCAACAATTGCACAGCGGCTGCAACGACCAACACTAGCATCAGGCCACAAACCACACATGGAGCGTGATACTGAAACAAGAGCCGTGATGTTTTGCATCTAATCAGGTATTGTGGTAACTAAAAAAAACCTTTCGGACCATTGCTCTGTTAATGATGCAGGTTACACGGCGGCAGTGGTGCCACGGAGGTAAAGAACGTTTGTTAGACTGGTCTTACACAAATAAGAAAATCAGGAGCATGTGAAGCGGAGGTACAATGGCTGTGCAAAATACGGTGCTTGAAGTGCCCAAACACCGGTCCTTGCTCTCAGCAGGAGCTCATTTTCCAAGTAATATTCAAAACATTATGCACGGCCCAGTAAGACATTTCTTCCCCTTTGAAATCACCTCTAGTGGTTTTTGAGACCTAGAGCTTTCTGGTTTTCAAAGACCACCAAGAGTTTTACAGTGGTATTTTTTTTTTCACAATTTTTCAATTTTTTTTGTATTTGTGTTATGTTATTTTAACATCTATAAGAATATTACGGAGATGAAGGCCTGTGTGGGGGAAAAATGTGCGTCACAAAACTCCTGTGTGTGTGTGTGTGTGTGCATTTCTTGTCAGCGACTAAATAACACAAATACACATACAAGCAACATGCACAGACAGACACGCACACGCGTCCCCTGTCCTCACACCTACAACTTCCCAGCAATGGAGCAGAAAGCGGTGGTCGCTGATGTGAAACATCAATTTCCAGGTTAGCTGCTCTGTGTAGCTCGGGCAGGTATCAGCCGTGACCCACCTGGGCTGATAAGCAGCTGCTAGAAGCTGATCTGCCACCCAGCAGTGCCTCTCCCAGGTTTGGAGAGACACACATACACACACACACAGACACACACACACACGTAAACAAATAAGTAACCGGACACGATGACTTAATGGGACTCAACCTAAGAGGAAAAATACAAGCAGCAACACCAAAATGTTCATACTGTATTTTAAAAAACACAAATCTTGATAATGGAAGATCAGTATTTTTTCCAGAGCGGGTTGAAACTATATACGGCTACAAAACCCATACTGTAAATCCACAATGCTTGGGCAGTGCTGGGGTTAAGGGTTCACCTGGTTGGTTGAACACATGACTTGTGGGACTGTTAAAACCAGACTGGGCTTAAATTTGAGTCCTATCTAAGAATACACAAACTCACACACATTCACAAAGTTCTGGTTGTCTAGTATAGTCGAGAGCACTTACTGTACAGTAAGTGTAACATTCTAGGTGTATATAAAGATACATCAGTATAAAGTACAGTACTGCATGTTACTAATGCTTAAGAACAGAAATACCAGATTAGGCCCAAATGATACCACATAGTCAGAGTGCAGGGGCACTTGAGACGTGGATAAATAAAAAAAAAGACATACAGAAAACATACAGCAAACGCTACCTGGGATTCTCAAGACAAAGAAAAGGAACTTTCTTTTGATCAAGTTCTTCTGATTTCAGCGCTGAAAACAAACACTGGAGCCTCTCATGGAAGCAGACTAAGACTTTCAGGTTGATGATTAGGAAATTTATCAAGATATTAAAAGTCACACCTTGTGTTTGTGATTACGGTTGTTGTTTTCTTCTTTCTTCCCTCTCATGGAATATGACTTCCCTGAGTGGTTAATGCAACATTCCAGTCAAACCACTGAACCAATCAGTGAGGTGGTGTAAAGAAGACAAATGTGCTCCATTACTTACAATTCCTACTGAACAAACTTTCACAGTTTGGATAATTTTGCAGATATTGTGCTGTTTGCGCCCTAACTCTCTCACACGCGCACACACACGCGCACACGCACACGCACACGCACACACACACACACACACACACACACACACACACACACACACACACACACACACACACACACACACACACACACACACAGTCAGTCAGCTTCTCGTGTATGAATGTGAGAACCCAGCTCTGGTTGGTCAGGTAATCCAACCACTACCACCGTCACAGTGATGGATGTCAGCTCACTGCTTCTTTCTTTGGCAGCGCTGCTCAAACTGGTGTCGTGCCACATTCCCACAGACAATTTCAATTAACTTCTACAACTCGGGGAAAAGCGACACAGGGCCTGCAGCGATTCAATATGCTTCCTTGCGCCTCTCCATCCACACATCACGGAAGCAGTATATCTTTTAAAAGGAGACTGAATAAACACTACAGTGTAAAGTATCTCTGAAAAGCCAATCTCACATCTCATATGTTGGACTGTGCAGCTCAAAATAAAAACAAAATTGCTGCTGCACGTGCCATAAACTTGGTATGTGTGTCGGTTTAGTACACAGTCTGACCTGTAATTCACACCTCAAGTGATGGTTCGCGGGCACGCAAGCACTACTCATGTGTCTCACAACATGCTCTGTCACTGGAGTTGGCTTTCAGCCTTCTAAGGATAAAGGACAACAGGTTCCCAAACGGTTTAAAGTAAAATAAATAAATAAATAAATGAATAAATAAAATGTTAGTAAATAAGTGATAAGTGGAAATACGGTGTCTAGATCTGTACATATGCAAATAGTCTGAAATGTACAAAATGCTAGAAAAATTCAAATGTTAAATGATAATTTCAAAAAACATTCCTTAACATATGACAATAAACCATGAGTAATGCTACCCTTTACATGATTGTGTTTGTGCTGTCTAACCTAAAGTATCCTATAACCAATTCATGCAAGTTTAATACGCAGTTAAAAAATGAGCACAAAAACTTGTGAAGTCAAACATTAAATGTCTTCAAAAAGGAAAAAAAAACAAGTTGAGTTGCCACCGAGCCTTTGGGATAAACATGTTTGTATGTACAGGTACTGTAGAGTTTGTGTTCCACACCATTTGTGGGAACTTGGTGGTAATGCTGCATTGTGAGGCCGGAGTGCTTGCAGTGTTTGCATGGGGCACAATAACACTAACACATCACGCGCCGTGTAAGTACAGACAAAATAATGCAGCACTGCGTCATGATGGATGGTGTGTTTGCAGACATCGCTGAACCGTGGACCCCATTATTTCCTGGGGGAGGACGGGGGAGCAAGCCAGCGCAGGGGAGAGATAAGGGATGATTGACTAAACCAAAACAGAGGTCCCTCACATACGGCCGTCTGTTGGCGTTACCAGGAAGCCACCGTAAGAGCCGTCGCAAGAAAAAAAAAAAAAGTGAGCTCCGTCCAGAAAGTGGGGTCAAGGAGGTCTCGTCATGTGGACAGAGACATTTCCAGTCATCAAGAATATCATCTGGACGAATCTGCTGCTAAGGACAGGTGGACTGATGTTCACCATGGAGGAATACTCCAGCTTTATAGATACAGTTTGTAGAAAGACAAACTTGATGGAAATAAAATTGTACCGCATCAAATACATTTTCCTTACAGTATCTCACAAGAAGAAACACAAAATAGTTTGGAGTTTGTTACAGTTGTATCCACATGAACTAAGCCACTATTTTTATTATTCTTGCTAAATTGGATCAGTGTGATTTCCTGTAATTTCCATCTAGGTACAAAATGGCTTCAGAAATTTTGTACAACCAATATTTTTAATATTACAATTTGCTTTTCCAATAATCAACGTTGAATTATAAAACGTTGCAGTGAGGCAAAACACATCGACGGCAGCTGAAAACTATTTTTTCCTCGTTCATCTACAAGGTGTTATACTGTAGCGCTCACTGATACAAGAGATAAGAGCAGAGCTGTGCAAGCGCCTGAGACTCAACAGTGATGTGTTAATCAGCTGGTAGGTCATTGATTTACACTGGGAGAGTCACCAATTAAAGAGGCTCTAATAGTCAGACTGGACATTTGATCAACAGGAAAGAAAAACAGAGTTTGGTGCCCTTAGGACACTACTGTAGAGCATAAAACAACAGTATCTATGCTGCCAACTGTCGTGATGCATCCGTCCAGCATCCTCACCGTAATGGGTTCAGTCAATTAAAACCAGAAATCGCTTTGAACACTGCCTTGTTCACGTGTACTGGTAAGTTACAGGGTCAATAGACTGAATCTAACAGAATCCAAGAGCGGAGAAAGAGCCCTAGTTACAGTAATGGAGAGTGCGCTAGGCAGCTGCCAATGGGGAATTGGCTGCTGAGAGAGTACACACACATTATCAACGTGTTTAATAAGTTGTTCCTTTAGGCTACTTCCAGCTCCTTAATTATTATTGAATTAGAAGCTAATTAAATGTGCAAGGTATTTACTGTGGCAGCAGAGGACGTGAGGGAGCAGAGGAGAGAGCAGACACACACAAGCACTATGATCTTTGACAGAATCTAAGCATGAATAAGATGCTCTGGACAGCAGCCTTTACAGTAAAGATGTGTCTGTATATGTATTTTATAGAAATTAAATCTTGTGTATTCAGAGACTGTCTGTGCCAGTTACATGTAGTCTGCACATAACTTCATTTTAATTTATACTGCGTGCTCTAGTCAAATTATTCAATTTTCATTATTATTCAAATTATTGCCATGTTGTATGTTGAACTGTTTGGACTTTGGCTTTGTTGTTGCTTTTGTGATGTACCTATAAAAGTAAACTGCAGGCCAATTAGTTTTAAGAAATTTGCTTCATTGTAAAATACAATCTGTTTGTACATTCCAAAAAGTGTCTTTTATTGGCACAGAGGAAAACCAGTTACTGATTACAGTATGTCTATGAACTGTCACTTTAAAGAACATGTACTGAAGCACTAAACCTCACTACTTTCTGAATTTGCATCACGACGGCCATTTTTGGTAACGCTCCTTTGATTTGTGTAAGCAAATCTCCTGTTCTACTCTCTACCCTCTGAATATCAGTATAAAAAGATGAATGTGTACAATAAATTATTTTGCATAAATGCTAGTGTGTCATAATGTGTTGTAATGCTGTTAGCCTAAGCCAAACTTTTAAACTTAATCACATGCTAAAAGGGCAAAAACTACAACCACAACCAACCACACATACACACACACATACAGTACTGTACACATACACATACACATACACGCCTTCCCAGTAGAGTGGGGAAGTTTCTTATTTTGAGCAAATGTTGTGTTCTTTCCACAAGTTAATTACTCAGTAGAGAGCTTAATCTGCCGAATCAGGGCAAAGTGGATTAGGAGATGAGATCGTTTAATCAAAGTGTTCTCTCATTCTAATTACACATCCCATTTCCTGACACAACACACACTGTAATCTGTCACTGCATTTAAACATCAGCTCCTCTGTTTAGTTGCCCCATCTCAAAATGAATGATCCCACTGCCTGAATGTGACAAACACACATTATACAGTACATGCATGTATCACATGTCTGGAGAGTCGCACTGAATTATCAAACATGCATACTGTAGGACATACTGTACAGACATGACTGAAATTTATGTACAGTACCACATAAATAATAAAAAAATATATTGTTGTATCACTGCAGGGTGACCAATAATGCCAACAGTGGACAAATAAAGTTACGATGACAACATCATCATACAAATAAAAGTAACAAATAAAAAAACAATAGCCAACAAATGGACCATCTCCTTTAGGCTGAATTCAGTTAGGACAAATCAGAACTGTCTTAAATCAGCTGCTTCGATGGCTTAACATTTACTGCATCGCATGCTGTTGAAGAGGAATAAACGTAAATGGCTCCATTTCATTTCCAAAAGGTCGACTATGTGGCTTTGATTGCATCACAGCATGGACCTGCCAGAGACAAAAGCCAGCTCAGCGGTCCAGCCACACTATTAACGACTGCATATACTGTATAGCTGTAGAAATAGTGTGGGAAAAGCAGAAATGCCTCTGATTGTATTACGTCACGATCACAACATTGGGTTGAGAGTCTATGCTGCATTATGTGTTAAGTGACTGCATATTAATGGTTATATATGGTATTTACCTTTAACATTATCAACAGTTATATTGTGCAAAAATGAACTGCATGAACAGTTCACAACCTATTGCTGGTTGAGGCTCACGCTCCTTGTGATGTGATGGCGACACAAACCTTGTCACAGGAGTTCTGTGTGGGTACATTATCACCCAGACGAAGTCTGACAACATCCATGCAGCTAATCAGAGTGGCTATAGAAACCTGATCACTGTGCTCAAGCCGTGCCATTTGGTTTCCATTAAATCAGACAGGTGCTCATTTATGGTCATCAAAGTTGTGGTAAAATAAAGACCTAATGAAGAATAGAAGGAGCAATGATAATTTGAATATGATTAAAATCGCCTCCACTCTGCCCTGAAAGCCCAATTTAACCATTCTTTATTCTTTGCACAATCTCGGCACTGAACCTTGAGATGAGAAAATATGTATTTTTAATTTTCCCCTCTATACATATCAAGAGTTAGTGCATTGTCAGCAATGAATTGCTGCTGGGCTAAAACTATTGTTACCGTGTGGAAGAAAATGTGGGTGCAAACGATTCACTCGCCACAGACATGAACACAGACACAAACTTTTGTCTTAATGGCTTCTGTGTCTCTGCGTCCATGTGTTTATGGATTGGAGGGCATCCTAGATGAGGACATCTGCTGAGCTAATAAACAGTAATCCTGATGAATTGACACTGTCCAAGCGCTCAGCTCACTGTCATAATCACACCACTGAAGATGTCATCATGGGCTGGGCCAGGGACATGGCAGACAACTCTCCGGACCAATGGAAAACATCGCTGGAACAAAGCCCAGCTGTCCGAAGAGAGGACACAATGATTCATGGCCAGAGGGCAACCTGGACAAAGTGGTTAGGAAATAAGTAAGGCCACCCACCATCACATCCATGCCCTTCAATTGCGAGAACAGCAGCTGACTGAATGAGAGAGATGGCCTTCTGCCAGAAATCACTTAATACTGCTGTACAAAGATGCCAAAGAGGCAACTATGAGGGCAATAATGTTTGGATCGGGATGATGATTTACTGTAGCTCAGTGGGCTACAGTGACCTTCACTGGCTGCAGTATAAAACATGCACCTAAGATGGTGATGATAGAAATAATGCTGGGATGTTTGAAGTTCCATGTCCAGAATAAAAACAAAAGCTGTGAAGCAAGAATCATGGGTTCTGCGTCATGCATGCACTGCCACAACTGAGATTAGGAATGTTGACAGGCTGGCAGAGTGTAAAGGTTAGGTGACAAAACAAAAACATCTAGAAGAGTCAATTCAGGATTTTAATTTAGCCCCTGATATCCACAAAGATGATGAAAAGCCAGAGATCTCCAAATTGTCCTGTCAATCACTGCCACCAACAAAAATGGCAAAACAAATAAATAAATAAGAGGTCGACTAGCACTTCTAGAGGGAATTAGATTTGACCATCTCTGGAGTTCATACCATCACTCCCAACTGCCGCTAACAGCAGAGGGAATAAAACATATAAGCAAGCTGATAATAATCAAATCAGACCAAACCTTTTCATCCAGACATCACAAACAGGGTGTGAAATATCCCAAGCATCCTGGGCGTCTATTGTGCAAGCTATGTATTATAGAGAATCAATCAGTTGCAAGGCCAGTTTTCTTCTCACACACACACACACACACACACACACACACACACACACACACACACACACACACACACACACACACACACACACACACACACACACACACACACACATCACTGTCAGTCTGTTATGACATCTTTCTTCACTTGTTGTTTTCTTCTTCTTAGTTTAACTAGCCTGTCATCTCTTCTCAGAGGACAGGTACGTTCTGTTCAAAAACAAACACACTACTACTGTACTTTCTTCAGACAAAACACATGTAACATACAGTGCGGTCTGTCAAGTGCAGTGTGCTCCGCGGAGACTCACCGATGGGCATGTCTTCATAGATGAGAAGGTACGTCTGGAAGAAGTAGTTGGTGAATTGTGGCGGCTGGTTAGAACCACCTGGAAGATAAAAAGAAAAAGGCCTTCAAAACTTTGTTACAATAATCACGGTTCATGACTTTTATGCTGCTTGTTTTGCCTTGAATATGAAATGACAACTTCCTGTTAAGGGAAGGGAGGGACGGAGGAGAAACAATTTGCATATTAAGATACGGTAACAGTCTGTAGCATTAGATGTCACAGGTCAATGCCATACAGTACATGTCTTTGTTAGGAAACAAGCTGATGATCTTTGATCGGTTGAGCTGGGACACTAAAGTGAGAGGAGAAGGCCAGACTGATTGAAGTCAGAACATCTGATAGAGTAAAACAGATTTTTAAGAGTGCGAGTTTTCCATTCAGGCCCGTTTATGTTACAGATCTAACGTGTGGTGTGGCAGTGACTCGGTGAGCGAGCACTTCACACCAGGGGTAGGAGGGGATTTAACTAGCCCCCATCCACACCTGTGACTTAATTACTTTGGGGGCCTGCATTATGTTTGGACAGTGCAATGCAGATAGATTACAACCACTAAATAAACACAGCAATCATCAATCTAATTGGTTATGTGGCGGGTGGGCGATGTTCTAGAGGAGCACAGGGTCAGTGTGCTAATGGGTTAGTTATTGAACATGAGGGGAGAAAGGAAAGAGAAGACAGAGGAGCAAGGGAAAGATACACAAAGCAAAACACTGAGGACCTGGAAGATATATAGCTGATAAACTCATTGTGTTTGATGGAAAGTGGTTGTGACGTTCACTTAATACTTTCCCTGCTGCTTCAGCATTGTGTGTGATAGGAGGTGTCTACTGACTGTCACATCGAAGGTCCCTCTCACTATATCTGTCTCTTTCTCAAGCCCTCGCAGATGCAGGCTCAGAGAGGAGCCAAGCGTTTTCCTGGTTTTGAATGTGAAATGCTTAAGCAAGACAAATAACGGGAGGGGGACATGTATGACAATGACATAATGTACAAAAATTATACAAAAAAAAAAAAAACTGTACAGGGCTGAAAGGAAAAGGTGTCCAAGTCAAGAAAAGGTAGGCGTGAACGTCAAGTATAGAAGGTGAGAGGCACATAATCATTTCACACAGTTAATAATGCAGGACTGAGCATGAAGCAGAAGCTGTACAGTAAAAGTTGTTAGAATTCTGCTACCACGTCTCGGCTCCTTTACTGCAGCCTGAAAGGTACTTTTTTACCAAGCTACTGATAAAGGCATGTGTTAATAGCAAAGGTAGATGTAGAGTAGGTGTTGATTCCATAGTGACTCCCATTCAGGACTGTCTGTCTGACTGAACAAACACCTTTTCAGATATTCTGCTGCAAATTCAGATGTGCTGTTGCCCATATTCAAAGACCACTATCCTCCTTTGCCACTGAGAAGCTATTTAGTCGTACATTAAATTGCAATGTATGCACTGCACCAGGAATTTATGGTCATTGTATGAATTATGCATTACAACAAATTACTAGTCACAAGGTCTTGTGTAGTCTTTGTGAATTTCCACTCACCTTCACAGAAAGAGGGGAGAATGAGGAAGGGAAGGAGGAGCCTGGCCAATGTCATCCTGCCGCCGGAACCCACACTCCACGACATCACCTGCACCTGAAACCACATGGATCAGCTGCTCAAAAACTTTGCGGTTCCAGTCAAGCATGAGGTTCTAAGACGAAGTTGCTTTCTGCCAAGCGGGCAGCGAATGTGATCAGCGTCCGGTAATTAGTACAGAAAGCCAAGCAGGTGTTTGCTTATGCAGGTTTGTGACTGATCAGGGCCTCGGGTGTTGATGAAGGCAAATCCACACCAACAGCTCAATTACAGTCCACACTGTTTAATAGCTATAATCAAGACACTACACTTTTAATTGTCTGATTAAAAAAAAGGGAACACTGCCTTGTGCTAAAAGTGTAAAACCCCCTGAAAAAGCCCACTGCAATTAAATAGTGTAGAATACAGACATCGCTGGGTTGTTGATGTTGTGCTATTGCAGATAAACTACATGTGGTGGAGTCAAATCAGACCAAGCAGCTAAAGTTTACAGGTGAGGGAGCAGTGCATTGTCCCGTGAATAGCCTGTCTGTGCTGTGGTGTATATATGCATGTGTGTGCACACGGTTTTATTAGTGTGTGTGTGTGTGTGTGTGTGTGTGTTTGTGTGTGCCCGCGCCACAGAGAAAAAACATTTGTTTTCATTTGGATTTTTGTTTCCTCAGCAATATTGTATTTCACCTTTTGTGACTATGAAACCTGCATGACCATGTCTCCTAAATTATGTCCTCCACACTTCCTTCCTCGTTTCCTTTTCTCCTCCTCCGCTCATAGACATTCATTCAACTCAGTGGTTACTTCACATAGAAGGATGGCAACAGCCCACACAGAGTACACATTTCCACAACAAGCCAAAACTGTGCTTTTTTCTTTCCTCCACCACATTGCCCGCTCTTAAAATTCTACGCATACGTGAGGTAGCATTGGTCACTGTGGAGCACTTAAGGAAGCCAAATGTACTGACATACACAGTTTATCAAACCCAGTAACTCCGACATTGCAAGCAACAGCACCTGAGGGCAAAATCTCAGTGTTTCCCGTGTTCCTCTTTGATGCTTGGACAGGGATGATCAGTCTGGATAAGAACAATCAATAAATCCCATTCCCAGCTCTCCACACGGCTAAAATATAATATAATTATACACAAAACAGCGAACAAGCTCTTTAAGCGTCTCAAGCCTTTTTTCCCCTTTGTTGAATGAAAACATTATCCCCCCCCCCCACTTATGACACTGTGCCATGTGTTAGATGCTTTTCTAAATAGAATTTGTGGTTTTAGAGTAAAAAGAAACTGAGACGCTGCTGTAAAAGCCATGATGCAATCTAATGCTGGTGCCAAAAATCAGCTGTAACAATGCACTTTATGGAGAACGGTGTTTTATTTCATTTTTTCACCCTGCTCTGTTCGTCTCACACACACACACACATGCACGCACGCACGCACTGATCCCTTCTCCAAATGCTACAGGACATTTCTGAGATGACAAATGGCTGCATGTGAGTGATGGATGCTGGTTGAGACAGACGCATTGGGTTAGCAAGTGCTGAGGCGGCCGTGCAAAATCCGTGCGGCCGTGCTGCAGCACTACTCGGCTGTGCTCATCCGGGACACAGCAGCATTCAATATTAAACATTCTTACAAAAAAAATGGCCCCTCACTACCTTACCCATCATCTGTCTGTGTGTATCCTGGACTGTGTGAATTATAAACAAAGCAGCTGCTATAGTAACAACGCTACAGGTTATCAGGTCATCAAATCAATTATTTGTGGTATTTTAACCCTAAATCTTTCTATTGTTTTTATTGCGATCTCCGTCATTTGGCTCACTTGGACATCAAAGTTAATTTAAAAACTGCTGACCGGTTGTTTTGGGGGCAGAATATTAAAGTGTTTACCTAACGTTAAGGTTCAGTTCACTCAAATCACAAACAGTCACTTTCCAGTGTTCCCTCGGGTTTTTCGTTATGCAGATAAATTTAGTTTTGGCCCCAGCTTTGAGATAACTGCTGCAGAGTTTTCAAGCAATGCAGCAATACAATTTAGGTGAAGGGAATTTATTTTGTGACACCCGGCGCATCAAGAATTGGCATTTAGTAAGTATTAACCTCTGTCCACCGTGTGTCTGTGTACGACGGACGCTGGTTGTGAATATAGTATTTGCTGAAGTTTTCTAAATGTCAATATTTTGAGCTCCATAAACACAAACCCATACATTTAATCTAAATGCTGTCAATAAATACAGTCCCAACTAACCATTTACTCAATAGATGGACAATCCTTCTACTGCTTGATAAGCCAGCTCGTTCCCACCTTAAATAGAATTCTAGAAAATGGTATGTGATTTGTTTCTTTGGAGCTCTTACATGGGTGACTCAAGCTATTGTGTGACCATACAGTGTTTACTTTATGGGTCATACTGTACCTGTATGCTGCTACTGCAATCAATTCAGGAACAATGTAGCAGAGGATGTGTGGGATGGTGAGAACAATGAGAACGGCCCTGACTTCAACACTCAAAAATTACGACCAATTCTTTGATTATTGTTTGTGGAGCCTTTTGTTATTGCAGAAATCTCACCGCAAGGCCTTAAAGGAGGAGGGACAGGTATATATGTCTTATGCTTACAAGTGACGACTTTATAACTTTTCATATAACACACAGCAGTGAGTATGATAACTCTGCAGTAATGAATCAAATGGCACTGTGGTTGTCAGTGCATAGTGGTTTATGGGATGGCAGCAGCAGCAGCAGCAGCATGAGCATGGAAATCTCTATAATCCAAAGTCGACAGTGTGGTAGATTCTGTATTGTGTTTTCTAATAAAGGGACAAGCCCAGCTTGTGTATGAGGATTCAATTTGAATTTTTATTTATTGACCGAGATGGTCAACGGGAGATGTGTATGCTGGAGGACAATCCTCTTTCCAAACAGGCTGCCTACAGATTAAAATGTAATATTCTTTATCAATTGTGATCAGCATTATGGCCGTGGAGCAACAGACAACATCGGGTGAGTTAACGTGGAAGTGCTTTTGTGACAGGAGCAGGTTTAGAGCTTGGCTCCTGCAACTCAAGGACGTCTTTATTCTCCCGGAAGCTAAATAGTTGCGAGCGGACTAGTGATTCAAAGATTGTGGAGAGGAAGAATGCTGAGTGAGGTTCAGGTCACAACTGTGATGCTTTATGTAATTAGTTGAAGTGTACGATGCAGCCACAGACCAGCAGGGCGGGATAATGTTAGCATGGGGCGAGGCTGCTCTACTGCACTGGCTCTACGGTTGCCTATAAAAAAATCAAATAGTCTCTCACACTCCCAAATGTGCCGTTTTCAGACCAGTCCAGCATTATATTTCTCTCATTTGATGCATTGTTATGCCGTTGTCAACTTTTCTGTGCAACATTTTGGGAGACTTAAGTTAAGTCCTTACTGTAAGCTTTACCAAGGCTTTTATTGTGTAGTCATAGGCATAAACTATAGTTCCCTGAAGCTAGAGAGTATTAAAAAGCAGAACATATTTATATTTTCACTTTTTGAGACTGCTGCTTTTGGTTTTTAGAAATATTTTTACCTGCGATTAAAAGTCCACGTTTCTTATAGAACTCCAGCAGAGCTTGAAGACAGAAAGTATTCTGACTGAATAGAATTTCTACGTTTTTGCCCAGAATCTGATTTTGATTGTTTACTTCCTGGCGTGCGGCTAACTGATAGTAACACCTTCGGGTCTGAACCATCCTGTGCTTTGCCCATTAAGAGTCAAGACTCTTTCATTAGTGGTGGTCCTGTGGCTTATCTGACATTAACGTGTGATTAAGGCGGTGTAAAATCAAGCATAATATGTGGGTCTGCTGCGCTCCCTCCACAGAGGACGGCCTGCCCACATGGCTGTATCTCTTGGCCTAAAGCACTCGATATTATTGATTACATGGCAATTGTGTCTGACTTGCCTTTACCTCAAAGGCACTCTTCTCAGAAGGAATGGTGGACTTCGGCCAGCAACCAGATCTGGATTATCACAGCCAATCAATGGTGGGACCCCCTTTCCCCACTCAGTCTTCATGAAAAAGCCATCGCTCATTAGCAGCGCGATCCCAGGCAGATTAGCAGACATTTGGCTTTGTCAGGAAGGAGGGATGGAGGGAGGGACGGCGCACTGCTGATGAGCTGAGTAATGTCTCCCACGTCACCTTCCTGATCTCTTCATCTTATACATGTCAAGACTTGCTAAAACCCTGATTCAGCAAACCTCACGCATGATAGCAGTGCCGTGTGAATTGGCATGTTCTGTTTCTGGGTCAGACAGCAGCAGCTCATCTCTGGATTCTGTTTGGAGTCATGTACGGTTCAGACAGAGCACAGCGCACAGAACACGTCACGTTCAACAGCAAACGCAATGGATCACTTCCACAGCACTGGACAAATCACACGAGCAGGTCTCTGCCTTTCCTGTGGATATCACAGAAGGAATCTGATGTTAATTAACTGGAAAATGGGCCACAAACATCTTCAATCACAGCAGAACCGAGTAGAATGGCTGCGCTGAAGTCTCCTCAATAAAAGATCACAGCTCCCCGAAAGGCAAACAGATGATAGGAGACTACAGCACACACACGTACCAAAACTAAGTCCACACAAGACCTTGCGTGCCTCAATTTGATCCTTTATGGACTGACAGAGTTTCACAAACAGAGAGCCTTGGGAGACGGAAACTCGTTGCCTGTCACCAAACGCTTGAGCAGCCACGCGGCTCTGCGTTCGCTCACACGACCACTGCATGTGTGTGTAAGACACAAGGTCTAAAAGATCCAGTTCTGCAGGCAGAGCTTGATTAGTGTTCAGCGTGAGTAAAGCGTAGGTGAGAAATCTCCCGGTGTGGCACGCGCTGAGACACAGCTGGGTGAGCGACGCTCCGGCATTTGTCAAGTCCACCCGGAGCAGCAGCATAAAAAACCGCAGCTACAGAGCAGCCATGCAGGTGCAGTAACACCGTACTAACACCACCTCCTGCTGAAAGCATAGACTTACTGTAGGTAACATGGAGATTTATTTGCAATAATTAATATAGCATTCTGATGCCACAGGGATCTGCGTACTGTAATGCCATTTGCACTGATCAGAGTAGCTGAAATTACACCCAGCAAACAGCAGTGACACAAAGACGGTCCTTCATCACAAAATTATGTTAATACCTATATAACGTGTGGCCAAATTTACAGAACTACTCTATACGTTTTCCAATTCATCATATTCATCATCATACTTACTTTTACTAGCTCGCTATGATACAGATGTCTGCTTTCCTTGTAGAGGAAATCTTGTAGTGTCAGGCTAAGAATGCTATGGAGAAGCAAAAAGTGATAATTAAGAATGATGTTTTAATGCTGAGTGGCTCTATTTGTGGCCAGCTGCCATCAGTCTCCACTGTCTGTACTGTAGGTCTCGTCTGTGTGTAATCTTTAGACAACCGTGCATGTTTACATACAGTACAGTACGTCGGCTCTGTTTTACACCGAACAACCTGAACTGTGAGAAGCGTGAGTGGTTGCGTTACTCTATTTGACTTACACTCGCGGCACCTACTGTGCTTTAAAATCAAACCTCATTAAAAACTAGAAAAAGTAATTTCTCGAGAAATTACGTGGGAGAGCTGATCTGCTGCCGCAACGATGACAAACGCTGATTAAGCTGCTGACGTCAAAAAAGTTGACTACGTCCAAAAGTTGACTACGGCAAAGCGATGAAAACGAGAAAACGTTGACAAAGATTAAAGCGATGACAAAAGATGGCGATTAAAAAGATGATGATTAAAAAGATGACCAAGGTTATACTATGACAATATTAAAGAGATGACAATGATTCAAAAGTTGACCACGGTTAAAAGATGTCAAAGATTAAAAAGTTGACCAAGGGGCATTGTTGACAATCATAAATAAGCTGACTATCTTTTTGATTTTAATAACTAGTAGAAATTTACCAGTCAGAAACAAAAATCTTGCCATTTAAGGTAATAAATACATTGGTGCTTTTATTTTGAAAGGATTTAGAGGTTGTGTGTGGGCGATTACTAAACTATAAAATAGTCATTAGATAATCATAATTTATCATTCAATAGCAAGAATAGCCCTATTAAAGCAAAAGATTTAGATTTAGCCCTTTCAGAATAAAAGCACCCTAATAAGTTTGAGTGGCTATTTACTGAACTCTAAAGTAGTCCCATTAACGATTGGTAAGTATTCAGAACCACAATTTTTTTAATCAATCTTGCCATTAAAGGTAATAAATTGTAATTGGTGCTTTTATTTTGAAAGGATTTAGAGGAAATGTGTGGGGGTAATAGCGTAACTGTCAATTAGTCTTTAATTACCCATTCAAAAGCAAAAACAGTGCAGTTAAAGCTAATAATTGGCAATGGTGCTTTTATTTTGAAAGGATGTAGAGGAAGCACGTGTGGGTAATTACTAAACTGTTAATCTATCTTTAAATAGCCATAATTACCCATCTAAAAGTTGAAATATTGCTATTAAAGCTAATTATGTGGCTTGGTGCTTTTATTTTGAAAGGATTTAGAGGAAGTGTGTGCTTAATTACTACACAATCCAATAGTGTAGTTGAGTAATCAGTAATAAGCATGGAACTGCTGTCTACACTGAGCATCAGCAGTTTGACCTGTCAGTGAAATCTGCAGCTGCGCCGTCGCCATGGAGACGAAAGGCGGGAAAATCAGGCTCACTCTGCTCTGTAAAAACAGAGTTTCACCCTGTATAAACAGGCTTGTTCCAGCTAAACCATGATAGTTATCACAAAAATTATTTCATTTTACGAGTCCCAAGGCTTCAGTGAGCAAATGGTGTGAATTTTATGTTTGAGGATAAAAGCTTGTAGCCACAGTGGCAATTTCAAAATATGTCTCCTCTGTTTTTCTCCCCAGACGTCTGCCGAAAATTATCATTAGAGTCTATGGGAGAATTTCGGGATCTCTCTGCGCTTTGAGGTTGATAGCGACTAAAGTATAGGTCTGAGGGTATATCCAGACACATCATTAGAAAGAAGACAAGTATGACTACGATTTAGTGAAGTAATTATGTTGATAGAGTAAAAATTGTGGCTGTAGTGACGAGTTAGAGACAGAAGTTCTGTCTTTAAAAAGCGCACCCTCGCACTCTGGCTGTGACATCACGCACTCTAAATGACCCAATACACACTAATGGAAAAGCTGAAAATTTAACAAAAACCACACCATATTTAAACGCTCACTAGTTGAAAAGTATAGAAGATACGACAACGCTGATTTACGAGGAGAAAGTTGAGCGATGATGGACGCTTTTGAAATTGAAATGACGTTTCTACGCCAAAGTATGACGATGATAGACGCTGATGAAAAGAGGGAAGTTGACAAAAAGTTTAACGATGATTCCCATAGACGACCATTATAAAAAAACGATGAAAAAAGTTGAATAACGTTAAAAGTTGAAAAGCTGAAAACATAAAAAGTAATAGCCCACATCTCCTAAAGATGACACACGTTTAGAAAGTTGAACGACAATTCTACGATGAAGCGTTAAAAAGTAGATAGCAATCAAAAAAAGGGCGGAATAAGTAGAAGAAGAATAATAATAACTAGAAAAAGTAATTTCTCGAGAAATTACGTGGGAGAGCTGATCTGCTGCCGCAACGATGACAAACGCTGATTAAGCTGCTGACGTCAAAAAAGTTGACTGCGTCCAAAAGTTGACTACGGCAAAGCGATGAAAACGAGAAAACGTTGACAAAGAATAAAACGATGACAAAAGATGGCGATTAAAAAGATGACCAATGTCATACTAGGACAAGATTAAAATATGACAATGATTCAAAAGTTGACCAAGGTAAAAAATATATCACAGATTAAAAAGTTGACCAGAGTGCATTGTTGACAATCATAAAGAAGCTGACTAGCTTTTTAATTTGAAGAAAGTATTTGTAAATAATTACCTGTGTAATAGTTTAATAACTAGTAAAAATTTACCAGTCAGAAACAAAAATCTTGCCATTTAAGGTAATAAATAACATTGGTGCTTTTATTTTGAAAGGATTTAGAGGTTGTGTGTGGGCGATTACTAAACTATAAAATAGTCATTAGATAATCATAATTTATCATTCAATAGCAAGAATAGCCCTATTAAAGCAAAAGATTTAGATTTAGCCCTTTCAGAATAAAAGCACCTTAATAGGTTTGAGTGGCTATTTACTGAACTCTAAAGTAGTCTCTATAACGATTGGCAAGTATTCAGAACCACAAATTTTCTAATCAATCTTGCCATTAAAGGTAATAAATTGTAATTGGTGCTTTTATTTTGAAAGGATTTAGAGGAAATGTGTGGGGGTAATAGCGTAACTGTCAATTAGTCTTTAAATAATCATAATTACCCATTCAAAGGCAAAAACAGCGCAGTTAAAGCTAATAATTGACATTGGTGCTTTTACTTTGAAAGGATGTAGAGGAAGCATGTGTGGGTAATTACTAAACTGTTAATCTATCTTTAAATCGTCATAATTACCCATCTAAAAGCAGAAATATTGCTATTAAAGATAATTATTTGGCTTGGTGCTTTTATTTTGAAAGGATTTAGAGGAAGTGCGTGCTTAATCATTACACAATCCAATAGTGTGGTTGACTAATCAGTAACAAGCATGGAACTGCTCTGTACACTGAGCATCAGCAGTTTGACCTGTCAGTCAAATCTGCAGCTGCGCCGTCGCCATGGAGACAAAAGGCGGGAAAATCAGGCTCATTCTGCTCTGTAAAAAGCAGAGTTTCACCCTGTATAAACAGGCTTGTTCCAGCTAAACCATAATAGTTATCACAAAGATTATTTCATTTTTCGAGTCCCAAGGCTTCAATGAGCAAATGGTGTGAATTTTATGTTTGAGGACAAACGTTTGTAGCCACAGTCGCAATTTCAAAATATGTCTCCTCCTTGTTTTTCTCCAGACGTCTGCCAAAAATTATCATTAGAGTCTATGGGAGAATTTCAGGATCTCTCTGTGCTTTGAGGTCGATAGCGACTAAAGTATAAGTCTGAGGGTATATCCAGACACATCATTAGAAAGAAGACAAGTATGACTACGATTTAGTGAAATAATTACGTTCATAGAGTAGAAATTGTGGCTGTAGTGACGAGTTAAAGACCGAAGTTCTGTCTTTAAAAAGCGCACCCTCGCACTCTGGCTGTGACATCACGCACTCTAAATGACCCAATACACACTAATGGAAAAGCTGAAAATTTAACAAAAACCACACCATATTTAAACGCTCACTAGTCGAAAAGTATAGAAGATACGACAACGCTGATTTACGAGGAGAAAGTTGAGCGATGATTGACGCTTTTGAAGTTGAAATGACGTTTCTACGCCAAAGTATGACGATGATAGACGCTGATGAAAAGAGGGAAGTTGACAAAAAGTTTAACGATGATTCCCATAGACAACCATTATAAAAAAACGATGAAAAAAGTTGAATAACGTTAAAAGTTGAAAAGCTGAAAACATAAAAAGTAATAGCCCACATCTCCTAAAGATGACACACGTTTAGAAAGTTGAACGACGATTCTACGATGAAGCGTTAAAAAGTAGATAGCAATCAAAAAAAGGGCGGAATAAGTAGAAGAAGAATAATAATAATAAAGACCGAAGATAACAATAGTGTGAGAGCTGTTCAGCTCTCCCACTAATAAAGACCGAAGATAACAATAGTGTGAGAGCTGTTCAGCTCTCCCACTAAAAAGCGAAACAAAAAAAAGAACTGTCTGATGAAATCCCTGAGTGAAAGAACCAGGCTACACAACGTGTGCCGCTGCCACCTCGTTTCTCACCAGAGTGCCGACTGACAAAACAATCTTAGCTCTCTGGTTTTAGGCTTTTAGTGTGTTGTGGACAAATTGTAGTGAGAACATAATGATACAATCCCTGACTTCTCCCTCTGCATCCATCGGCTGATAAAAACAGCACAGATCAATATGCTGTCATAGCCCCCTTTTATCCTCTGTTCTACTTTTCTTCCATGTAATTACAATGTTTTCAGCTTTCCCCCATTTTAGTGGTGACAGCTTGCAACAGTTGTGAGACAACGAGACGTATAATGCGTTTCTCTGTGCGATCACAGTATTAGCACGCCATTAATTAATACAGTATGCACAGTATGTGTGTCTCAACTCTTTATCACTGATTTTTTCACTTCTTCTCACAACAAACATTCAAAGCCTCGTCCCCAAATTTGATTTGGCGTCGCCCCAAAAATGCCAGATCTTTACACTTGGCCATTATCTGCCGCAATGAGCTTGGCAATGCTGTCCCAGCAGAAGCCTGTGTGTTTCAGACAACATAAACACAGACAGCCGTGTCAGAGGGCAGCTGATAGCCTGTACAGACTCATTCATCTCCTTTGGTCTGCCTCTTTGTTAGGGTGCAGTCATTCCACCCTGCCAACAGCTGACTGTTTCCATCCCAGTTGAAAGATCAAAACACACCATTTAGTTGTTCCTCTTCAGCACAGATGACCTTTGCATCTCAACACTTCACCTCTCTTCATTCAGCCCCGCCGCCAATCTTATTTCGCCCTCACAGTCACCCCCCTCCCCTCCCGTCTCCTCTCTCTCTGCCGTTTCAGCCTCACTTCAGGGCAACATTCCATGCGTAAATACCAACAACAAGGATTTGTCACACAACAAAGCTACCATTAAATTGCTGCTTTGATTGTTTTACATGGTGTGGTTTATTTCCAGGGCAGAATATGATGTTGCAGAAAATTTTAATATATAAATTCTTTAACAATGGCTTTCAAAAATAATGAATGACTACAGTGATATTGGGATAAGTGGCAATACACAACAATGGGATTCCGATGGGATGTTGCATGTACAATAAGCTATTCAGACAATCATACGGTCGAAAAAGACTTTTTCACAAGAAATTTGCAAATGCGTCACTTCACGTCTACATACAGGAACTGACTGTTCACTTGTAATACTGTACAAAAATGGCTGAACAGCATCATCCAGGCCTCCCCTCATCTCCAGCCCATTTTCTTCAGTTCTGCCTGACTGGCTTGGATGATTTAATGGCCACACACACAGACACGCTGGACCATGAAAAAGCAGGTGCAAAGATGGCGAAAAGTGTGAAGTGTACAACGATTGTTGTGTTTGAATGTCGTGTAGACACCCAAAAAGCGTCTGTGAAAAGCTTTCACAAAAAGACCACTGTGTATTACGCTGTCAGCAAAAACACCTCACTGTATGAATGTGGTTGGAGCAAAAAAAAGTCCAACTTTATAGTCGCTTTGTGCCAAAGTAAACAGATACACCCAGTATTTAAGTAAGAATATAAATAATACTTCAAACAAATAAAAAAATTGTCTGAAAACCATACAAACACTAGCCGTATCTAATATTTACTCCGGGGAAGCTATACTGCAGCCTACTCAGACGCTTTCAGAGCCGGCACTCAATGCCAAAGCTTTCCCAGTGGTTCAACGGAATTTGGACAGATTGACTGAGCCATGAGAATCATGGCCACACAATGGGACAAAATGAGATACTTCATTTTAATATCTACCTCTTTTCCATACTCTACATTGCCTTCATGTTCTTCCCTCTTCATTTTCACAATACTTCCATCCTTTTGTGTCCCCACAGCCTCATAGGATAGCCCACTAAAGCCACTGTATCTGCAATTCATTCGTCTATCCCTCATATTGGGTTTCATTTGAGCTTGTCAGTCAAGGTGTCTGCCAGATATGGACTCTTCATTTCACTATTTTTTTCCTTCTCATATTTTGAATGAAGTCAGAGAGTGTGACAGACACTCACAAAGGGCAACTGTCAGCGGCATCTCCTCCCATAACACATGAATAATGATGCCATTTTTCCACACACACACACACACACACACACACACACACACACACACACACACACACACACACACACACACACATATTTTAAAATCTGTGAGTTGGTACGCCAACAACAACTTTACATAAATGTGCACCATACTACATGCGAATTTTTGTTACACTTTATAATTTGCAGGGCACGTGACAACAGCAGCAGATCAGTTATTCTCACAGCGAAGATGAACCTCACCCTGCAAAATATCCATGAAAACTAAAGAAAATTAGCAAGTGACAGGATTTTCCTATACACAGAAAAAGTTCCTTTCCTTTTTTTTGATTCACTCTGTGACAAACAATAAAAATAAGGTAAATATTAATGCCTGTCTTGCCTTGAGCATGTTTTATGTATGCTCCCAGCTCAAACTCTAATAAATACTAATAAGAAATACTGCACTGTGGAAAGATACACATATACACATACAGCGTATAAAAGAACTTCCTAATGTTTTAGTAAATAACAAAACTAGCGCAAAAAGTCAATTTTCATTGGAGCAAGTTTATAGAAATGTCATTATTAAATCTACATGAAACAACATTTGTGATCTGAAGACCTAAAACTGCAACTCACTGAAAAGACTGAAAAATACTGAAAATAAATAAGTACAATAAAGTAAAAAAATAACTGCAGCTTTATGCGTTTCATGAATAACGACCACAGTTCGCAGAAGAAGCCCACGAAGAACTTGACTGACCTAAAGAACGAGCCTCTCAGCGAGCGCCGTCTCCCTTTAATCCGCCGCTGCGACGCGTTCAGGTGACACATGAATAAATGAGTGGGCTCCACGGCGCTTCCCAGCAGGCACCTCGACGGCGGCCAGCGCTACCTGAGATGACACCGCACACCTGACACCTGCGCGTGCGCGTGCACGGCAGCCCGCACGCTATCCCGCACCACGCGAGGGGTCGTTTTACGTCATCAAACAAACTGTTGGAATTCAGCAACAGTTGGCGCGGACCGTCAACTTGTGCGTCGCGCGCACGCAGACGCCGCTCGCTGCGGGTTCTAACCTGAGCGGAGCCCCCACGGGACCGACGCGGTGTGTTGGCACGCGGGCTACTTCTACAACTGGGCACAGGTGCGTTGATAAAGACGACGCACAACAGCCCTGTAACTTCACGTAAGACAACTATGTGCGTAAAAGTCGCCCATTACGCACAACTACGGCGGCTTGGAACGTCAGCGCACAGGACGAACAACGTTACGCTTAACGCGTAAACAGCGTGTGTGCCGCAGTCAGACCTGTAACGATCAAGTCATAGCAGGTGATCCAGTCATTATCACACGGTCCTACCTTCCTCGTCCGTGTCCGTCGCTGGCTGAGCGCCTTTAGAGCCGGTTGCCTCTCCTGCTGTGATGCGTTACCAAGTATCAGCTACCTCTCTCTCTCTCTCTCTCTCTCCCTCCTTCTCCCCTTTCTCTCTGCCGTTAGTTTTACTCTATCACCACCAACGCCCTGGTCACTACACACTTCACTTTACTGGTGCTTGGACCTGCTGCTGCAGAGCCGGGTGGACCTTCACTTGTGTGTACATCCTGCATAATGTCCCGGGGTGGATCCACTCCTCCTCATCCTGGTTTGCACTCCAAGAATTCCAGCACTTTCGGGTTCAGCCCCATAGATTGAAAACTAGTCAATATGATAAGTGTTCCACATATGAAGAGGCACACATGCATATTTCTGTCCACACATGCAATCTGAAATGATTCCTACAGTACACGCGTCAGCTCATTAGAGCTGAAATCATTACAGCCTTTTCACTTGGCCTTGTTGTGTCTGTGATGCGTGTAAAATAATTACACTAATGCCTTGATATGTATTATTTGCAAGGTTCAGGGAAGATAACCGCTTTCACTCAAATTAAAGAAATCTATTCGTGAGCCTCCCAAATAAGCGTCTGAGCTAGCATTACTCAGACTCAATATGAAATTGACTATTTAAACACAGAGGTCGTGCATCTGAGGAGTATTAACCAGTCTGATAGCGCCACTCAGTGTTCAAAATAAGAACTACACAAGCCTAAGCAAGTCTCCTCTGATTTCTAACATACTTTATCACCAGCTCATCAAGCTGCTGGTCAGATACTGCTGACTTAGGATGCCAGGACACTAAACACTAAACAGATATTTGGTGAACATTGTCAAACAAGGGCTATTCACTTGCCTCACCAAGACTTTAACTAGAACCACTTCCATGTGGTTTGCTGATTAGAGAGCCCCGGGACACCACAGCTGCTGTGATGCTGCCTTTGTGGAGCTATTCACACTAGAACTGAGACCTGTATAAAGCTTTAGTGTCTGTCTGTGAACTGATTTATGACACAGTAATACTGCAGTTTTGTACTAAATGGTAATGAATGCAAAAGAACACAGAATGGTTCTAATTTGAATATTTTAGGCTCCATTGCAAATGTAATTTCCCATTTCCCACAGTTCAACAGAAATGATAAAGTGGTCCAATGACACCCGTTGCACATACTGTATGAGATTTCCGATCTGCTCTCTATTTTCTGTTTATTTGCAATAAGAGGGAAAAGGCTCTTAAAACATACAAAACAGCTCCATTACTTTAATTATGGAATAATTAAAGTAATGTTTTGTTCTTTATGCAAGACATTACATAGCACTTCATTAATAAAACTTCTACTGTTTATGAAGATCAGTAACAACAAGACAGAGCAAAGTATGGAAAATAAACGCATACCACAAAGTACAATCGTGTACAGCCATATACTGTATAATGAAGTGGGGTGAAGATATTCATTTGTCAAATAAAACTAAATTGAATTTAGACAGTCTCCACAATCCTATTAGACAAAATAGTTGAAAAGAATGAATCAATTGCTGCATCTGTTGAATTATTTATTTTAGGATGTGCACAAAATAAAAAGCAGAAACAAAACATGTCAGGGCCGCTGATTCTTTTTTTATACATGTCTAGGTGAGAGTATATACCAATTACCATTACTGAGAGATTAAAATCAATCTGTTATCTTTAGTCAAAGTCAAACCATGTTTCCCTGTCCTCCCTGGGACTATGGTGGTAATACAGCGGGTATAATAGATTTTAGCTGATACGTTGCTGCCCTCTAGTGGCTGTTTCACACAACTGCAACTTTAAACCCAAATTAAGGATATTTTACAAGTACAGCGTCAAAGTGTGTGCTTTTTTTGTTGTTTTTTTTGGACAGTAATCTGGGCAAACACTTACTAGCTATTGACATAATGACATAATTATGCGTTTACATTAGCTCGATAGATGAATGATAAACGTTTGATTAGCATTGATGACATTAAAGTTTAGGTAGCAATGAAAACTCACCTGCAGGGTGGAGCTCGACCTCAGGCCGGTGAAGGCCACGGGAAGCGAACCCGCAGCCTTTTGTGTCTGTTACATCAGTTCAGTGGCCACGTATCGTTGGCGAATACGTTTTCTTCCATCGAGCGTTAGCAGTTAGCTTGTTCGTGGTTTGCTATGGGTAAGCGTCCAGGTGAAGAGCGAGGGCTCGTCAGACGTGCCAGAGCACGTGACGTGACCCCGGGCTGCTGTCGCACGCGCGTTAGTTTTTTTAATGCTACTCTTCTACAAGCAACTAAAACAAGAAGCAGCATATTAAATAGACATCAACGCTGTTCGTAAGATAACCATATTCATATTCAAGCAGTTTGATTGATATTTGTACCTCGTAAAAATACTTAGCAGAGGAGTTCTTAAGTAAATGCACGTAGCAGACCCTGTTCAAGTTTCAGTAAATGTTGTTTCAAATCCAGCCACTAGATGTCACTAGATCTTCCGTTTGTTCTGCTCTGTCAGTTGTGTCCTGTCTGATAAAATATTCAACACTATATTTGTAAGCGGATTGTATAATCATATGGTTTATGTTGATAATATGTGCGTGCAATGACCAATATAAATAAAACTTCCATGTTGATAAATAATAAATTGAATTGAATGGAATTTGACTGCGGTTCCTGCTGTGCTTTGCCTCAGACTCGGAGGAAGCTCATCCATCTACAAACGCTATTACAGATTTAGGATACTTAACATTCTCTGATGATCCTGTCATTTTCTGCTACTGTAGGAGAAGAAGCCAGACCTTTAAATCTGCCTGCCTAAGCTCAACTATTACAGTGAGCCATTTCCATAAGGCACAAAGGGTGTCAGTGAGAGGAAGCCTACTGGTTTTACACCAGCAGGTGTCACTAAACTCCCATGAAGCCACTAACTGGAAGACATGCAGCTGAGACCATACACCGTGCAGTACAGAGCTTTCAAACCAAGTGAAGCCTTCATGTCACATTTTTATAAATTTGAAATCAAATGATTCACATAATCCAAGGTTTTCTAATAATCTATCAAACACAACATGAAACAAATCATCCTTCCTACATTCTTGCACAAATTATTGTAAACAAGATTCAACTCTATGATCAAGGATGGCTCAAGGGCCTCAGGAACCTGTTTAAACCTGTCTGCAGCATCCCATATTGGATGAGAAGACTGAACAGAAACAGCTGCACTGTATTTCATATTGATAGAAAATATTTGTCCTCTCTACACAGAGTAAGATAGGGCTTAATGCTTATAGTGAGGTGTGGTACTACTGCATAACTTACCAGCTGTCATTTGGAAACCATTGTAGCCAGAATGGGCAGGAGGCTGAAGAACGCCCAGCCTATTACACTGTCATTACCACAGCGGCTTCACTTGGCACTCACCAACACCTAGACAATGGCTGGCGTGCGTTAATACGCTCTCCTATTACGGCTGGTTACCGGACGCCTTCCTCTCGACAGGACTGAGCCAAGCATGCGTGAGGTTCCGACGTTGTCCCTCCATCGTTCCTCTTCTGCTGCGACTGTCACTGGTGAGAAACCATGACACTTATATACACAGCAGTTGGCACAGTGGAGAAGAAGCCTGTGATTAACCTGGCACTGGTGGGATGAAAATCCTGACACCCTGTATTTATTCCCTGAAATAAGATGTTAAAAAAACAAAAGTCATATTGTCATAATATCCAACAAGGTTTTTCCAACAAACTAAAGAGTCGGTGAAGGAGGAACCTCAAGAAGTGAATGTGAGATACGCATCTTGTTGCATGGTCAACAGCTGGAAACGCTAACTGAAGCGTCAGAGTGGTCTTCAGCAGCCAACCACAGGAGTGATGTGGCTGGTGTGGTTGTGTGTGACAGTGACACTCAGCTTTCTGTCATGTTGCACGATGGAGGCTGAGGAGATTGAGATGCTACAAACTCTTTATTGTCCTGTGAGTAAATCTGTGCATCACTGTCCCTGCAGCGCTGCACAGATCCAGTGACAGTTAACCCTTTTATCTGCATTATGAAGAATAATAAAAAAAAATATTGCACTCACATTGTGCATCTGTAATCATACTGATATGTGGTCTGCATTTCGATTCCGGACGATGATTTAACCAAAGGAGTTGAAACCAAAGCACGCGTTAGTGTGTGACATTCAAAATAGCCTCACATGTGAGCAAAGCGGCCTGATGATGAAACCTACCTCTAACACTTACTCCTGATTGAAATGAGCCACCTTGGATTAAAGTGTGGAGATAAATGGAAAGGGGCTTAGAATAGAAATGCACCGATCAAAGACTTCTTACATTTTGGGGTTAATTGCTCTTATTCTGCCGGGTGTCACGCATCTTGCAAAGTAATTCCGGCCGTAAGTATCTGTAATAAGTGTAATTGCATGAGTGGAAGCACGGACGACGGGGGCAGTTAAGTGGCGCCGTGTGAACCGACTGCGGCGTCAGAGCGAAGCGCCCGGCGCCACCCAGCAGCGAGAGTCATACATCTAAGTTAGCTTTACGACAGACTCGGCTGTGATAACAGATGGCGGGTTCAGCTCTCATGAATAACAAGGAGCACGCCAGACCTTGGCTTGTTTCTTCTAGAATTACATTAAAACAAAACTAAGATTAGTTTGGTACGGGGGCTTCTGCGTCTCTCTCTTTTGGCTTCATTACATGCTCAAGTACCCGTTTTTAAACGGCGCCTGATCATCACCACGGAGTTAAAATTAACTTTTAATTGGGCGTCTCTTCAAACGAATGACTGTTTTTGTCTCGTGACTGTGGCTCCAACAGGTGAGAATGGATTTACAAATGTGTTGGTGTTTATTGGGTGTGGGGGTTTACATTACATAAGGCTGTTAAAAGCAGCGGGTACTGTACTGTACTGTACTGTACTGTACTGTACTGTACTGTAGGAAAGCAGTGAGAGGAGGACTGGGATGTAGAACATTAGGTTGTGCATCTAATAAAATGCAGTACAAGAAAAATGACCCCTGCAACACTTTGTGTATATGATACTGACATCTTCAGAATTTGCCAGTTCAATGTAACTCATTCAACTCAACTCACAAATTCTCAAAATTTAAAGACGAAATGATTCTGGAAGACAATAATACTGCCACCCCATTGAAGAGAATCAGAGAACAGAGATAGGATTTAGGGAGGTTCAGTTAATCTGAAATGGAATCTTTTTCAAAATGCGTAACTTTTGTGTTCTTGATGAATCATTGTGAAAGAACATTAGTTTCCACAATGTTGCATCCACACCAACAAAAGACATGGTCATGAAATCAGGTTTCACTCTGTAGACTGTTTTAGTCTGTGAATTAAACAGTCTGATGTTCATTAGTGGAACAAAGTGGGATAAAGTTCTGGAGAGCACATTTAATGGTCCGACGCTCCCAGTCAGTGTCTCCACAGAAGTATAATTGTAGTTTAGTAGCGTTGTACTGAGAACATTGAGCAAACAGTATTCACTGGATACAAGATCTATTGGAAACCACCATTTCCTTCCGGTTTAGCTCAGCTAGTGAAGGTGGGCTACTACAGTACTGTACAGTATGACTGATACCAATCTCAACTTCACTGCTTCATTTGAAATCTACTGGAACACACAAGTCCCTTTTTTAGTGACAGTATGTTTTTATGGATGTGACAAATCCCAGACAGAGCAGTGCAGCAGCTGGATGCAATGACCACTGGCTTGTGGACAACAGGTGTGCAATTACCAGTGAATAGGAGGCCGTGGACTCGCCAGCGCAACCCCCAGCAAATCAATACATTGTCTCCCTCAACAAGAAGCCTCTCAGACGCAAGTCAATAGATTTTCTCTTGCACATTTTGGATCCACTCAAATCACAGACACTTTGTGCTGTAGGTGTTGGCCGAGTTCTCATTCCAGGTAATTGTTGGCTGCAACTCAGCACCTCAGTATCTGATCATGGAGAAAATAGAAGAGCTAAAGCACCTTTGAAGGCTGGAGGACGCAGACTCGTAGAAGCCAGCGCTGGAAGAGCTACAGTCGGCTCGGACCTGTTCTCCCTTTGCTTCTGGGTGATTTATCCGAGGCTCTCTTCACCGCAGCCCATCCAAGAACTTGCAAGTGAATGAAGCTGCAACGGAGCTGCAAATCAAATAAGACCAGCGCTGAAAAAAAGAGTTCATGAATATTCCCATTCTTGTCGCCGCTGAATATTTCATCACTGCGTGTCACTTTCAAAGGCAGAACTAATTGTTGACATTAAATACTAATTTCACTCATGGCATTAGCGCTGATAAGTGTGATGATGATCGGATTAGTCAGGCTGCATTATGCTTAAAGTCCCAGAGTGAGATTGCGACGATGCTGAAATAGAGGACGGCGATAGGAGACTTTGAATTTCGTCTCATCCTCATTCAGAGCATTCAGTCGCTGCTGAATAGCAATTTGAATTCACATTTGTTGTTGAGTTGTTGAGCTGCTTCTGGCTCTGCATCGGTTCCAGGCACTGAAAGCTGAGATACTGTAGAGAAGATTTCACCAGTGACGACAACAGAAGGTGGGTGTACAGTATTTCATCTGTCTCCAGAAACATGCTGAATTATTTGTATCGCTGACGACACAACGGTTGGTCTGGTCTTCAGACTTAATGGCTTCAGCGCCACCGATCTATGGTTTAGGTCAAGGCAGAAACGCACACTAAGAACAAACACCTTTGATTTTTTTTAAGCGGCTTGACTTGTTTCCTTGGCGACTCGCCATAGTTAAGACCTACACTTGTGAAACTATGTGCATTTGTGCTTTCATCTCTGCGTGTGTTGACCTTCTATTCACTGCGGCGGAGGCCGTGTGTTCCAGTTGAACACAAACAACGCAAAACATCTGTAATGTGGGTAATTAGTCCTACGCTGTAGATCTGTGTTTGAGGAAACGTCTGTTCTTCCCACACAAACAGGTTGATTAGTAACAAAGATCTGATCATTATCTAACCTATAACTAGAAGCATGGTCCATTTACTGTAGGCAGTGACTGGTCCATCTATAACTGACTGAATGTGTTGGTCAAGTAAAGAGTAATAAAAACAGATTTTAGAACGGATCAGTTCAAGGATTTAATTATAAAGGTCGTATATGGTATATGTTTTAGGTTTTTTTGATACTAATATACTACTAAAGTCTTTAATACTGTCCCAAACACAGTTCTTGCTCCAATACTCACCTGAAAATGATATTTTAGCCCTAAACTAGAATTGAAGCCAGTTAGTTGTGAAGGGGAGGACTGTAGTTGTGGCAAAATGGTCTATCGATCTCGCTCTGCTGTTTTCTTTCCATTGCTAAAACAATTCCACTCGTTGTCAGTGATTAAAACAGACCCTGATAGAAAAACTAATTGTATTCAACTTACACTCTGCTTCGCGGCCTTCGTTGAGCCTGTAAAACACCTTCTCGACATTCAGCTGGTCTCCAACATGAAATGTCCACTTTGGCTGCTCACAGGAGGCTGATGGTGAAATGGGAGCAGTTCGTCTGACGAGCAATTTCACCCCACTTACGGTTTCTATTTTTAGACCGCTGACGCACTAAACCGTGCATCGTGTGACATAAAAACAGCAAATACTGGGACAAAAATATACACATTTCTACATACATACACCTACACGTACACACCTTTTCCACATTTCCTCCAGCTTTTTTACTGATGTCGAACAAAACAAAGAAGGAAGGCACCATTAAATGTGCTCCCAAGTGAAACACTAAACAGCAAGCTGCCAAAGGTAATAGGATTAGAGCAAAGCCAAAAAGAATGGAAGACAATTAGCCTTTTTTTCCCACAAATGCCAGATTATTTATGAAGAGGAGCCAAACATACTGAGTGGTGAAATATGTCTCTTCACTTTGGGGAGTGTTTCTATTCACTAACACAGTTGGCTTTTTTGGCTGAAGCGCTGCTTGCACTCTTTAGACGCGATTAGCACAACTCCCAGAAGAAAACGAAATGTGGCTTCTCTCTGCGCTGCCTGGTTACAGTTAGCTTCTAACGCATCTCTTTTCCTCTCACATGCATCTTACAGTAGATGCTGTAGTTGAGGAGTATGAATGAAGCATGATAGAAAGAAAAACCTGCAATAAAGCCCTGAATTAAAATGTATTAAAGCCTGACGATCCAGACTCTCTTCACCTCCACTTATTTACATACATTCAGTGTTTTTGAGAAGTCATAACCTCGGGGAATGTGACTCACACTAAACTCTGCAGAAAAGCAAGATCTCAGGTGTGGGTTCAGTTGCATTATTAAAATGCTGATTGCAAATAAGTGGCGTAACACAACAGAGATGAAAAGGGAAAATGTGCGTTTTCATGCAGCTTTCATGCAGATTTCCAACTACAAAGAAGAAGCCGGTGATGGTGTTAACAGGAGAGTGCAAAGTAATAATTTTTGCGTCCTGTAATTAGGTGTTCATGTAGTCCTGTGCTGATGCTTGGAAACGTGTGCAAGACCCGCTGACCGGAGTGAATCATCTGGATCATGAGCTCTCTAATGCTCTGAGGTAAAAGTGCTGCTGCTAATAAATATGTCACTCTCTCTAAAAGCTGAAATGTCTGTTGGCTGCCTCCGAGCTTTGAAGTCAGAGCTCACCTCCTAACCCAGCACCATTTCACATCCCTTTGTTTTTGTTTTGTTCTTATTAGGAAGCTGGCAACGACTCCAGGCACATCACCCAGGAAGGAACAGATCAAAACCTCCACTCTGTGTGTGTGTGTGTGTGTGCGTGCGTGTGTGCGTGTGCGTGTGTGCGTGTGTGTGTGCGTGTGTGTGTGTGTTCCTTTATCTTAGTCACACCTAGTGTAGCTAACAGGATGCATGACAAATGCACAGTTTCCAAGTTGTCCAGCCTCAGACCCAACCCCCCCCTTCGCTCCCTCTGTTTTAATCACAGCAACACACGTCCAGGTTTGACAGGTAATGCAGGAAGTCCAGTTTTAGGAAGCATCAAGTATTCATGTGTCTGTAGTGCTGGCCAGGTCTCCGCCTGCAGGTGCACGGCTGCCGGCCCTCCTTCATCACTGTCTGGCTGCTGAAACCCTGAGATGCCAGCTTCTCCATAGTGGTCAGACTGGACAATATGGGAATGCACCAGACGAGCCTTCTGGCTCAGCGGTGTAATATCATGTGTCAGGCTAAACGCTGGGCTTAATGCCTGCAGTGACAACCTGGCTCGTGCAGCATTTGGACCACTGTCACAGTGTCAGTGAATCCAGAGTGTGTCACTGCTGTGTTTGAGTCACATTTACCATAAGTGCTTCATTTTTTATGAGGGTTTGTTTGTTTTGGAACAATGTCTCTTGGCTTCACAATAGACGGGGAAATTAAACCCATCACAGTATTGCATTATCAGACTCCAGAGCTGGACGTATTTATCTCACCAACTCCTTGAGGTTCTGAGCTGTGCTCCAGAAACTTCCAAGCCATCCGATTCCCTAAAGTGAAGCAGAGGGAGAGAGAGGGAGAGAGAGAGAGCGAGCGAGAGAGAGAAAGAGAGAGAGTCTCACAGACCCACTTTGACTCTACACACTGGTGACGCTCAGAGTCTCTCTCTCTTTTCTTTGCTGTCTCCCATCACTTTCACGCTTAGTTCAGACCCACACCTCCAATGTTTTCCCACATTTGCCGAGGTCTCCTGCTCCCCAAACTCCGGTAATTGACAGAGGAGGAAGGAGACTTTCTCCTGATAGAGAAGCAGCTGTCAGTGGCAGAGTTGAAAATTCGCTCAAAGCAGCTGAAGCGGACGGAGGCGAAAGGAGACGGAAGCGAAGGCGAGGAAAAGGGAAGACTGCTTCTTCAGGTGACCGAGAGGCGATGGAGGCGCACGGCGTGCGTGATTAGGCAGCAGCCCCGCAGGACGCGCTCCGTTGTTGAGGTGGATTACAAAGTACAGCAAGCTTCAGGACAGACTGAGGACGCCTTCGTCGAATTCTCGTGACGGATTATCGTATAACCATGAACGTGTCGCCCCCAGACCGCAGGAAAAACGTGCGAGAACTGGCTTTGGAGATCGGCATCCGAGTTCTGCTGTTCGGAGTTTTTGTGTAAGTACAGCCTCCACCTGTTCCGTCTGAAACGTTCAGCGTGGCATCGCACCCTGCGCCGATCGGTCAGTTAAACGCCTGGCGCCGTCGATGCATGTGCATTTACGCGCTCCAGGCGGCGAACCGCCGTATTCGGGTCGCTTTGCCGCGGCGTGGTGCCGGACGAACAGGTCCCGCGGTTCAGCACCACGGACAGATCCCCGCTACGGCGCCAGGACGGAGGAGACGCGGCGCTAACAGGTTGACGCAAAACTAGTTCGATAAGTGTCGTGTGTGCTGCGTGGCTTATGCGTGAGTTTTTTATTCCTCATCAGAGGTGATTGGTGTCGGAGCTTGTTTGACCACTTCACAGAAAAAGGCAGCGACGCTTGCAGTCACGTCCTCGTCTTTGGACTTTTTTATTCAATGTGACGGTTGTGACTCAGAGACACAGCCTTCAAAACTAAGATAATTATGAATTATTAATTATTTGTCTAGCCTGGAGGTATTGAGTCTTGTTTGCATCCGGATTTTGCCTTCAATATGATTTGGAATAACTCACCTTACTGCAGATTTAATTCCATTCCAGATTTTAAAAAAAAGTCAAAAACTGATGTGAATGTAGCTACGGTGCCTGTAAAGTCTGCGTTATCACGAGTGTCTGCCCTCGGGCTGAGAGATCGAGCTTTACGTGTTCTGTCGTCATAAAAGAGAAACCGCCAACAAGATGCTGCCGCACCGTCACAGCGTGACAGCAGGCGAACTCAACTGGGGGGATCTTCCTCGCAGCAGAGACTGGAGCCGACGGAGGAGGCGCCGATGCTCTAGTCTTCTGTGTGCGTGCCTGTGATTCATAAACCCGCGTATCAGGGCTCCAGGCCACAGACAAACAATTTTACGCATTATAATTACCCTCCATCCATACTCCTCCTCCCACTACCACCACCGCAGAGTCCTTGATGACTGTAATGAACTGGGTTTATTTACACAGAGAGCAACTAACACAACAAAGTGTGTTCATAAAACCCGCCACAAGCAGTGATGTCCCTAAACGGACCTACTCATCACGTTTCCTTAATGTCAGCGCTAAATCAAATAGCTCAGTTGCTTAAACACACGTCACTGTCAGACCAGTGCAGCATAGAGTACAAATCTGAGACAGCTGTGACCTTTTGTCAAGATTAAATAGATATTGGAAGAAGTAAAATAGTTTTATAACAGGAAGCCATTCAAACTTGAATGAATGTTTATACAGTGTAACTGAGGCTCCTCCTGGACTCGGTGCTTAAGGGCAAGTCCCAGTCATGTATTATATCAGAGCATTTTGGTCCATTACTTTTTTGAGAGTAGCATTTGTTGCCATGACTTGAGCTTCATGTCTGGCAGATCAAAGGGAGCTGTCCTCTGGTGCTGAAGGGCAGCAGTTCCCTGTCCATATCACACACAGGGGCCCGAGGTGAGGCCGGGATAATTGGGGTCAACCACAATTGTGCTGCTTCCTTTGGTGGAGGTGTAAAGGCCAGTTTTTGGCTGTTACCTTCTGTTCTATCTATTTTCTATCTATGCGCAGAGGAAAAAGTTGCATCGCTGTTTACATTGATTGACACGATTTGTTGTATTTGTAATGGATATGGTTTCAACACCGCTATGTAAAAAAATAGCGCCTCTCAAAATAACCTGTTCAGTGTCGCTTTAGTTTGTTCTCTACTCTCTAAAGCCTACAGTAGGAGGCTTTAATCAGTGCTCAAACAGGCAAGTTGTCCTTGATTTTCATTAAATGGCGTTGACTGCAGCCGGAAAACGTCAAAGTTATTCTGAGAGCAAGATGAGACATGTCTGGAAAGGAAAAATGAAGCACAGGGTTTTGAATGCGTTGCATTGTACACATGCAAATTGGTGCAAACATGACCTGCCTTTAAGGGAGTTATCTTTCCGCCTGCCCTTCCCTGCCAAGCGGCCCGCCTGCTCCGGGCCCCAGGAGCTGCTCTGACCTCAGCAGGGGCCGAGTTCTTAGAAGTTTGTGTCTTAAGTCCAAGACGAAGAGGAGGATTCCTACTTCACTTCACTCGTAATCCGAAGGACAACAAGCAAAAGCTTCGACAAACTCTAACGAGCGGTTTCGTCCGAGTGGTTGCGTGACGGCGCTCGCGTCCTCAATCAGTCAAAACCAGCTGAAACTCGACGTTTCCCCGTGTTTGCTCCTCGGCTCATTGTTGGACACTTGAATAAGCAGAATAATTCCACACTCTATCAGCCGGAACAGGAAGGAACCGAGAAAGAACACAAAGGCAAAATGAAACAAAGCGCGAGGAGATAAGATGGAGGACATGGCACCGAGACAGATTAGAAGCACGGGCGCAGCAAATAGAGAGCCACTAAAGCCGCCTTGAGTCCTATCAGCACTCAACAGTAAAGTGTTTTTCGGGGGAGCGAATGGCAGGTGAGGAGGGCGGCTGTTGTGCGGCCCGGTGTACGGCACCATTTAAAATAGATTTGTTTGCGCCACGAGAAACAATTCAGGCCTGAGCAGCGCGGCCTCTTTCATGTCAGAGAATCAAGCAAAGCGGTTCTTTAGTTATCGCAGGCTTTGAAGCAGCGCGAGTGGAGGTACAGTGCAGTGTATGAAGAAAACATTTAATTGTTGTCAGAGGGGGTTAATCGTGCCCGTGCTCCATAATGACTCATTCATCCCCCAACATCATCCTCTCCTCTCAGCGGAAGGCTTATGAGCAGCCCTGGGATGGAGCCCAGAGCTTTGGCAACTCCCGGGAAGCTTTGTCGAGATGTTGGGGACGAGCGGAATGTTTACGAATAAGCAGATTGTTGAGTGATGAAGAGGAGCGGCGGCGTCACGGGCACACGTGGGTGAGATGAGATGAGGATCAGTTTGGCAGAACGATGTGTTTTTGTGTGACGTGTATTGGATTGAGCCTCGATATGTCAGCGCTTGTTGATTTTGGCCACGCCTCCCATCGCCATGGTTACGCACCCGAAGGGCAGTGCATTCGGTCCTTGAGAGGCTGGATGCGTCCAGTTCCCAAAGGTAATGGTCCGGTGGGCTAACGCACGCGTGCGCTAAAGGAGGTCAAATGCCGATTCGCAGATTTGCTTTTGTCGCGCATCTGTACAGTTTCATCAAACCCTTCATCAAATCTCCAGACTCGCTCACTGACGAGAGCTGGAGTGTTCCAGCAAACAGCATTTAGAGATCATTTTCTCACAATTGAGCTGATTCAACTACAGACAGGAACAAGTAAATATTGCAACAGTTTTCATCCACTGGCAAGAAAGACCCTCTCAGTGAGATGTTGCCCTGTTTCTACATACAGTGTGTGGAATTGTTGCTGGGCATTTTTCAGTCCTTCCAAGATTGGAAATCAGGCTCCAACAGTGTGACACGTCTTCAGCTGGAGTCATTTGCCCTTTGTTTATTTTCACTGCATGCATGATTATTACTGTGCTCTCCTGCCATTTCCTAATTTAGTAGCCAACATCTGAGGCACTGAATCATAGGTCATCCAATCTGTAACCCTTATTATCTCACAGATGACAAAGAAAATTGAGTTTGAGGGCTTGACAGCTGATTGCGGCCGACGGGACACGGGAGCGGCGCTTCCAAACGGATACAAATGGAGACGAGAGGGAAAAAAACAGTGAATGAAAAGAGCGCGACCTCTAGAGATGCTCATTTATTCATGTGGGTCTAAAATAGCAATAGAAAATGTCTATTGGAGTTTGGACTTTGAGGAATCAGGTTGATTGATCGTCAAGTGGTCATTCTGAGACAAACAAACAAACAAACAAACAAACAAACAAACAAACAAACAAACAAACAAACAAACACACAAACACACAAACAAACAAACACACAAACAAACAAACAAAGCTGAGGCACCAGTATAAACACAAAGATGGGAGACGATGCCAAAGAAACAATGTTTCCTAAGACATTTAGAGACGGACGAGAAAACTGTGGATCTGCAAACTCCGCAGGTGCTGAAATAATCATGATTCTAATGAGAGCAGAGGCAGCTGACTGTCGCACCACGAGCAGCTCGGCCTGTCACCGCTCTAAGTAACTCTGGCATTTCATTCCCTGCCATTGTTTGATCAGCTCATTATGTCCCACTGTCCCTGCTGTCATCTATTCCAACCCCGTCTCTTTATCCCTCCACGGGCGCCAGATCCCTCCTTTACGCTCTGTCTGTGCTTTACCCCGTTTCTCCTTGAAGGAACACAGATCATGTGACGCCGCGGGTTAATAAAACCAGTGGATGATGATGTAGAGACATTATTGCAATTTGGTTAAGAAACATTTAATGCTTTCTGATCCAGGGATTCTGGTAATCACCAAATATCAGCATGAGGGCACGGAACTAAAATGGAAAATCGCAACTATGCAAAGAAAATAATAATGTTTGACTTCATTACAGATGATGATTAAACTAGTTAAACAATGTTCAAATCTATTTAATAGACTAGGTCCAATGCACTGTATTATTATTTTGTGAATGTAGTCTCATAATTTCATTAGAGGTTGATGTCATATTTCAGTCATTACTGTAGTAGGTAAAAGTTGAGCCCAATTGGAGCTGTGGACGTGACAGCTCCTGTCGAAGCAGACGAAGATCCTCGCTCTGCTTTACGCTTCATCCCATCGTGGTGTTTCTACTCTTCTTCCTCTCTCCCCCACCTTCTCCCTGTCACTTGTTCCCCACATCGTCCCTTTCCCGGGTATTTTTCTTAGATCGGCCCCATTACTGTCATTTCCAGCATCATACTCTTATCTGTACAAAGACAGATGAGGGACCGAGGAGATGAAAGTGCCTCGCTGCAACACACACACACACACACACACACACACACACACACACACACACACACACACACACACACACACACACACACACACACACACACACACACACACACACACATTTGACGGACTCACGGTCTAATCTCAAAATATACTCGATAACAAGCATGTCTGTCTTTGTGTGGAGAAGCCTTCACTCTGTGTGTGTGTGTGTGCGTGTGTGTGTGTGTGTGTGTGTGTGTCTTGGGTTTTGCTGTCAGACCAGACTCTGTCCTTGACGACACCTCTGCGGTTTGCTTTAGACAATGGGCTGCAGTGATACTTAACTCTCACCAAAGCCGGATGAACCACATCAGGTCTGTCTGTCTTAGAAAGTGCGGATGGCGGAGAGAGATGAGACAGAGATGTTGTATGTGTGTGACAAGTAAACACGCACAGTACAATGATGCTCACGGGACAGAACATGCACAAACACGACAAAAAACTGAAACCTATGCAGACAGTAGAGCTGTTTCACAAAAATATATGAAGTCCCTTTGATTTAGTTTGTGGCTCGTGGAACCTGAAGGTGTTGAGACTGGCACATATTAAACTATCAGACCTCTCTGCTAATGGCAAACATTAGTCTATCAGCTGCTTCTCCACCAAGACATGTTGGGTTCCTGTCATGTCCGCCCTCTGGAATGAAAACGGTTTGCTGATGGGAGGCAGAGTGGACTTACAGGCCCGAGAGGCCGCGTGTTTTCAAGGTCACCAACACAGACGCTGTCAAGACAAAAAGCCTTTGTTACGCTGCAACATCAACAGTCCAGCGCTGGAGGCAATAAGGCACTAATGTTAATGTAGCCAGTGCACACAACAGAAGGAGACCACTCCAGGCCAGGAAGGCTTGTTATTATTCCTCATGTCTCCCATGTCACATGTCACACAGTTGGTACAGTATAATGTCACAGCCTCGCACTCGGCCCACATCTACGCTAAGTTTCATGGCTGCAGCTTCTGGGTCCAAATTTGTCTTCTCCACATTGTCAACTGGACCCTTTAACAAGAAACGTGCACATCGGTCACACATCATGGACAACGGTGCAAAAGAGAATAATAGAATAGAATAATAGAATAGAATAATATTTTATTATAAAATAGTTAGTGAGCATAAATAGAACCACTGCAGAAACCAATTCTTTTTTCTTCCGAGACATCAGTTATTTCACGCCGTGTAGTTCACCTTAATTTTTCTCTAAAGGAGGTTAATCAGCCAGAATAAGAGGATACACCCATTTAAGCACGCATGACTGACCTGCAGTACCTGAGTGAAGGCGACACCCGCTACGGTCTCCTCTCCAAAGTACTGTTTATCAGTCATGCAGGCGGTGGAAGTTAATACTTTTTGACGAACATGTGACAAACAAATCCTTGAGGCCAACGCAAGCAAATGCTCTCATCCAAATAACAGGGTCATGATGAATTAGAATCTAAAAATCCAGGTAATATCAAAGTCATGCAACAGGTAGAAATAGATAAAATAAATGTGAAACCTACTGTGACTTTACAAAGGTAACATATTTTACTGTACGTAACATACAGTACGATGCTGCATGTGATTTTAACTACAGTTAAAACAGTTGTTTTTGTTCGTACCTCTCTCTCTTGCCGTCGACTTTGACATTTGCGAGGATGAACAACGCACAGACATAAATGCCTTGTGCCGTGTGTCCTGGTTCCATATCTGTGTCCACACATCCAGATGTCTTTACTGTCAAACTAGTATCATGCTGTAGCTAATTAATTAAACACAGGCTGAACAAGGACGCACTCACACTCACCTGAGCAGCGGTCATTGTTCTTTTTACCATAAAAATAGCAGTGTCGTACTATTAATGTACTGGCGACTGATTCTGTGGCTCATTAACAGTCCTGTAATCGTCAGGTCACATTTCTTCCACGCTGCCGTCTGAGTCACAGCGCATCAGGGAGGAGGCTCAGCAAACGTGCCGCTGTGACTCCAGCGGGACGGCGGACCTCCGTGCATTTACTCAGCTCCACTACGAGCTCCTGCGGCGCCTTCACGGAGCCCGCTGGCAAATCGCCGGTGCGTCTCAGCCGCGCTACTTCCCCTCCCGCTGCGGGCTGGAAACCTTGTCACGCCTGTCCCCCCCATTCACCGCCGCCCCTTTGCTCACGCCCTCCCGGCTTTGGCCCTCTGCTGTTCCTGACGCGGCCCCAAACACGGGGCCCTGACCTTTTCCCAGTGCGTCTGTGGGGGGTTTGGAGCCAGCGGACACCTTTAGTCCGACCACGGAAGCTTTGCTATCGCTGCTCATTACACAGTGGCATTTCAGTCCACCCCTCAGAATTAGGTGGTGTGAATGGGTAATTAAAGCTAAAAGCACCCCCCCCTCCACCTTCCTCCCAGGGCTTTGCGTGACACAAGAGGCAGCCTATTTCCTGCGTTCTCTCCTCTTTAGCCGATCTGGGGAGGGAAATCCCCGGGGAAGCCAGAGCCAGCTCAGTGTCACTCAGCATCTAGCTGCTCGCCTCCCTCTTCCCCGTCGCTGTGACAGGACCGGTGCTGTGCATTCCCGACACGTTCCATCACTGCCCCGACTGTAACCGCTCACAGGGAGAGGGCTCCAGCATCAGATGCACAGGCGGATGACGGGAAGCCTTTGGGAAAAAAAAAAACGCAGTTGAGCTTAAAATAATTACAGAACTGGTTTGAGCATGAATTCCTCAAACCACTGCCTCATCTTCGGGCTTAATAGCTTGTGTTTGTTTCCTACTGTAGCTCCTGTGAGATCCTGCTGAAATTTCCCCGATGATTTCCAATAACCTGACTCCTGCTGTAAAAAGCCCAGTGGTCCTCTCCATCAGCGTCACTCGTGTGCATGCATCAGTGCTTTGCTCAGGCCTCCGGGACGAGGATGAATCAGATGAATCCACATGATTAAATAAAGAAATGTAGCCCGGGTCCATCAGCTGGCTCACCTCTTTCTCCACCGTGACCCACTCTAATCTAATTGCAGGACCAGCGTTTTATTAAATTACAGATTTCCCCCCAGTGGCCGTTATTTGACTTTGATTTGATTGTGCGGTAATAAAAATGTGAGGGCGCGTTGTTTTTTTTTGTGTGTGGAGGCGTGAAACGCTCGCCTGCTGTGACTCTCATCCATCAGTCAATCGAGGCGCCTCCTCTGCAGGTGAGAGCTGTGTGACAGCACAGTCACAGATGGACAACAGTGGAGACTGATGTGATGTGACGTGCAGCATACTGTGGCTTGTTTCCATTCAGCGCGTCTTCTGTCTGTTACAGCAGGTTGTGAATGAATTCACTACGTTACAATGCTTAAACTCACTTTGGAATCGTTAGCTTTGACAAATGGTGCAAAACAATAACATTTCAGAAGTGATAATGAAGGAACAATTTTCCCAGTCATAGTTTTGTGTTCACAAAAACAGGTTTATTCTCGGTTCCTCCGTTATTCCTCCGTTTGTGCTCCGCTCAGAGGTCCCGTGTGGCCATCCAAGCATTATGCTGCTGATTTGGCTGCTTCCAGATCAGTTTGTCTGTGTGTCTGCCACCACTGGGGCCTAGTGTAACTCAGCCAAGATTCATGGAGCCAGGCAACGCTCACCTCCGCCATCTCCTCCTCACTGCAACACTCACCATTTCCCCTTCAAGCCCTTTCTGTCATTGTCAATTCATTTTAAAGTTAAACCTATTTGAGGGTGGAGTTAGAAGTTAAACGTTAACTAGCGGTGGTTCGGTTTTATTGAATAGTACAGTGCTTTAGTTGGATCTGATGATCTACAAGAGGGGAGGAATAGAAATGGACCGGTGACAAATGATGCAGAAGATGCACTGAACAGAGAAGCATGAGGATGCTGATAGTATGGAACCGTATAAGTCATTGTTACCTTGTGGCTGTGAGAAGCTCAGGACTCTTTGGCAGCGTCCACGCCCGTTACAGTCAAACATCACAGTAAATGACTAGCGTTTTTGGATCAACACCTGTTGTGTGAAGTGTGATACAGCCACGGTGCTGGTCACAGGTCAGATCATTCTGGTGAATGTCGCGGGTGCTGATCGCACCGCTCTCCTTTCAACGATGCGAAAAATGACAAATTGCTGGACCTCAGCTGCAAATGCGGAGTAATTTCGGTGGCCGGCACTCGTGTGTGAGACAGACAAAGGCAGACGAAGCTGAAAGTTCTCCACGTGAGTGTGGTTTTGAGTCGGGGGCTGAATAAATAAAAGCGAGAGGCACAGTGACGCGTTCGTTTGGTGACGGAGACATAAAACTTGGCAGAAGCTGAGCTTCCTCTTCTTCACAGTTACTGTATATTTTAAATAGCTGGTGTAAAACGCCCTCTGCGCTCCTCGTTGCTGCGCTGCACTTCCAACTAATTACTGGAAGGAGAAGAACCTCCACTTTCTTTTCGTGTGCTGTCATTCCTTTACAGTGTGTTTTCCTGAGGCCGCAGATTCTGCCCACAGCAAATTACAAATCAAAAACTTTCAAATTAGCTTCTCGCATTGTTCTTGATCCCCTCGTTGCTACAGTACACTACGTCTTTCGAGTGTTTGTGAAGGCGAGGGAGAGAGATCTGCAGCTGAGGAGGTGCTCTCATCAGATTCTTAATATGCACGTAGCGAAGAGGAATAAACGCTGACGCGGATGAACTGGCCCAGTTTAAAAAGCCAGTTTGAAAACACTGTGGATCCTCAGCGTGACCGACCCCACTGAGCTTAACAACCTCTGCAATTAAACTTTAAACGACCACACGGGCAAAAGGTGAGGCTCACTGTCTCTTCCCTGACGCGCTCACCTCCAGACGTCCCGGGCCGATGGGTGATCCATGACTGCATTTGCTCAATAACGTCTGTGCAGGGAGCAAACAGGAGTTGATAAAGGAGAACGCGCGCTCCCCAGGCAGCAGCAGGTGGAGCAGAGTTCAGGGCCTTTTGTTTGCCGCCGTGTCCTCCGGAGCTGATGGGAATATGCTATTGTGACCAACCTGCTTCTCTTTGTTCTCATGTCTGCTCTGCCTGGATGTGTTTTCGCTCCAACGCGCCCTGTCTCTCTATTTAAATCCCTGTGATTACAATTACTTTCCAGCAGGGAGAATAGCGATGCATGCTGTGTATGCCATTACCTCTCCGGGCCCTGATATTAGCTGCACTAATGTGGCTATAATCCACTCTATCCTTCCTTCCTCCGCCGCATCCGCCTGAAAATGATGCATGATGCATTTCTCACTGCTTTCATTTACTACTTCTTACAGCACAAATTGCATTAAATGTGGAGCGAATTCCCTCGTACACCAGACACTTCTATCCATGAAATCAAGTATGAACCCTTAAATAATTCCTGCTTCGCCTCACATGCGGGGCTTCGAGCCCTTTAAGCACACCTGGACCTTATTGAAGTCTTGCTTTTAATATGATTTTTTTATTTGAAAAAAGATGAGGCAAAATAAAAAAGTGAAAAATGCAATTGCAATCTTGAGCCGAGGGAAATCCTTTGACTGTATGTATTGATTTGGAGATGATTTGGTACAAAACCTCCAAAAAGAGCAATAATACCACATGTCCAAAAGGCATTTTAATTTCAAGTTACCAAAACAGGCCGTAAACAAGGCAGTGTGAAATAAAGTGCTGTAGCGTTGTTGTGGAGTTGTTTATTGCCGTCTGTGGCTGAGTGACTTTATTACATTTCTCAGATCAATCTGGTCGAATGAGTGAAGTAAACTGCCGTATAGAGAAGTAATTATCAAATGTTAATATACTGAATCAATGCAGAAACAGCTGCTGAGTAGTTGAAAGTGGCATTGGTTTTATTGAATTCCCAAAAAAAGGTAATAGAGCGGCCCGTTAATGTTATTTCTTTCTTCTTTCTAGTTTGTTTTAATGGGAAACTACATTTTGTGAAAAAGAATGAAATCCACTGCTTGCTGTTACCTGGAGGCTGTGTGGGCTCTGGACTCATCCACCATAAGCTTTGTGCAGCGACAGGTGGATGCCAGCGGTGTTCAGTGATCGCAGAGGGTGTGTGTGTGTGTGTGTGTGTGTGTGTGTGTGTGTGTGTGTGTGTGTGTGTGTGTGTGTGTGTGTGTGTGTGTGTGTGTGGTGGGGGTCTGCCTGGCCCAGGTGGTCTGAAATCACATTCCTAGAACATATTTATTAAATATATGAGCACAAAGTGTGTCTGTTGGTATAATGTGATTGTAGTGAGTCATGCACATGGGCTCAGCATTGTGTTAAATGAGCTGATTAGGCTGCTCCATCGCAACAACATTAGGACACATAGCAGACTTTCCAGTGTGCAAAGCTGTGTGATGTGATCGTCTAGACCTGCGGTGAGCACCCACTTGGTTAATATATATTTTTGAATATCGCCTATAAATTGTAAAAAGTAAAAAGACACAAGGATTTGATGAGAACATTACATTCCAACTTACATAGGCTTTGCTTCAGCCAATCACAGCCAACGTAAGAAACAGACTGTAAAGTTAGACGTGCGTCATCTCTCTGCATGCTGTAGGCCTTCAGTTTTTGTCTGTTTCATTTTAAAGCCAAATTAAAAAAAAAAAAAAAAACCTTTCCAGAAAACAACTCTGTGACAGAGCTGCTTATTGAATTGTTTAAGGGCGCAGTGGCAAAAAAGACTTTGTGGAGACGGCAGAGAACAAGGTCGCGTCTGACAGCTCGCCGGTGGCCGGGGAGGGCTGCTGGAGGCCCAGCATGCAAATGTGTGCCTGCTCTGTGAAAGTGGGAGCTAGCAGGGCTCCTCCGCGGAGGTGATCCTGGGTAAACACGTCTGCACGGAAGAAGCAACAGGTCTCCTAGTCCTGAGGCACACGGTATAAAAAAAAACAGATGATGTAACAACGATCAATGTCTTCTTTGGCACAGATTTACAGAGTTTCTGGAGCCCTTCGAGAGAGTGATCCAACCAGAGGAGCTTTGGCTCTACAAGAACCCTCTGGTCGAATCAGACCACATTCCCAAGAGGGTCATGTTCGTAAGTACCTGCTGTCCTCTTATTGCGAACTTGATTGCCACATAATAATGTTTTCATTATCGCTGTCTACAAGACAGCTCATTAGTAACCTGCAGCTGCAGAAAGCTGTCATGTAGGAGAATCACCGCTTTAAAGCTGGAGACCGGATGTAAGAGGGGTTTCACACAGTTGTACTGTAGTAGTGTAGTAGTGGGATAGATTTTAAACTCATACAGCCTGGACCGAACATCTTTTACCTTGGCTCACACTGTAAACACTTCGCAAATAAGCTGAAGGATCTGGGCAAACACCTCCATCCTCCACATATTGAACTGTGTGCGCTCGTTTCATTCTCTGTACAGGTTTCAGCAACAATCACTGCAAAGACATCGCACTATATTGACTATGACTCACACATTTCACATGGAGATGGTGGACACAGATGCTCATATATTCCCAAGTGGTTCTGGTAAATACAAACACTAAATGTGCCAAAACAGAAATAGATGTGTTTTCTGCACTGATGTTATAAAAAGCTACAAAGAGAAACCAGACCAATAATCAAAAGTAAAACAGAATTGTACCTCATCAATGTTTTAAAGATTCCCGACAAGAAGCAACACAGCTGTCTAATGCTTTGCTCATGTTGCCTGAGGCTGCAAGTTAAAGCTTAGCGAGGTTATTTTTTATCATGTAACTTCTGTAAAGTGGCAGTTTGTCACATCAGCTGTGAATGTTGTGTCTGTTCCTCCAGAGAAGCAAACCCCATGTTGATTGGAGCTCTGCACTAGTAAATGCTCCCATTTATAATTTGACCCCCAGTCCCTGAAACACTTCATTTATTTTTCATGTATTTTATACAGTTTATGTATTTCATATGGTTTCCACCACACAAAGGCCAGAGTTTTCAATTTGTCAACAGTTTACATGCAACACAGATCTAAAATATTCTGCACACTCACTTGTCAGATGACGGTTCATTTAATGGACATCACCATATATTCAAACAGTCTCACCTGACTGTCTGAGTCTCACCTGTGAGTGTTGGACAGACTGCGGCTCCACTCGCGTGTCACCCCCCTACACAAATCACTCACCTCATTACAGTTTGTGGTGCAACTGCTGCAAAGTGGTTGAAGTGTTGTCTGTGATTCATCTCAAACAGCAACTAGACACTACATACAGTGTAAACTGAGCAGGCACAATAATTTGTGTAATTCATAATTTGACTGTGTTGGGGGGAGGGGGTATTTTAGACACCTAATGCTGAGTTTCATACAGTATAATGTTAAGCTTTAAATGACGCCTGTTGATTGTTCGTTATAAGAACTAGAGCACATCGGTCATAGAAGCCAACGAAAGCACATGCAACTCTCCACCATTCGTCTGCAGCAACACAGGCAAGAGATAACCCTTGAGCATATCTGCACTTAATCTGCCCTCTATCATTTCTATTTCCTGTATCATTGAGCTTTTTAAAAAGTGTTGACAGTTTATATTAACATCAGCATCCATGGATCTTTGCTGATGACAGCCCACTAAATTATAAACGGAAGAGTGAGCCCCTCCCAACCCACAGGCTGCTTGGGTCAAACTCTCCAGCAGTCGGGCTTATTACTCTGACAGAGTCCCTGGAGGTGCAGAAATTAATCTGGCTATTGAAACAGCGCATGGAAGAGATTTCCATAAAGCTACATTATGACTCACTGTGACCTTCATTATCTTGTTAGTGTGTGCTGCAAGAGAAGTTACAGTCTTGGGTTTTCTCATTATGAGAATGGTGGAATAGTTTAGCTCATAACACCTTTAGGTTGAATCTACATCTTAGTCTGATACATTCTGTTACATTAGTTGTGTTGAAATAACACACTGTCTCGGTTCCCTCTAAAAAGAGCTTAACTTTAGAGCCCGCTTTATCAAATATAATAATACAGTGGTTATTTTTCATTCTGGTCTCATTTAAGGATTTTCTTTATTGGATTCAAGGCCCATTTGGGACTTGTGCTACACAAACAGCATTTGTAGTCTAACCGCTCTGGGTAATGGTGCCTTTCAGGACAGTTCTTTCACTCTGCACAAATTCTGAAGACATTGGTCCTGACAGTAAATGAGTAAGGACTGATTTTGGTGGAGTTCCTCAGCGTCTCAGTGAAAAAAGTAATGGAAACGACTGCGACTAAAAGTGTGCTGATACGGTACATGCTACTCTGTGTCTCACATAATCAATTTGCACTGCATGTACAGTAAAAGACCTGCCTCAGCGCTATAGAGTTTACACAGCAGCCGTGGGTTTCCATACAAACCAATTCAAGTTGGCTGAATAAGATGAGAAGCCCAAAGTTTGTATTCAGATAAGTTTTGTCGTTGCCAGTTGGAATCCTGGGAAAAACAGATGCATAGTGAGTTTTTAATTGAACTACTCCCCTCTGAACTGATAAGCAGCACACAACCCGTATTCATTGTCCCTCTTTACTGACTCCCCATTTTTTGTTTTTATGTCCTCCTGTTACTTAAGGAAAGGAATATATTGAATTTGGCCAGAACGTAATTAATATTTCCTGAGTAAAGTTGGCGAGAGACGCATTCCTTCCTTTCTGTGCTGGCAGGAAACACTAAAGGAGCTTGTTTGCCTTTGTTAAAATGAACTCTGAATAATAGATAGATTCGTGTCATTCCCTGAGGCAAAAGCCATTTTATGATTAACCTGCAAAACAGGCCCTGGCGAATGACGTGGCTCATCTGTAATGTCACCGTGATTATTCGACATTTTTGTCTCACAGGCAATTTCATTTCTTACCCCACTGGCGGTGATATTTGTGGTGAAGATAATCCAAAGGACGGACAAGACAGAGATCAAAGAGGCATGTTTGGGTACGTGAAGCCAATTACTTGAAATGCCATGAAATATTGCCCATGAGTTTTCTAAAATTGACACACCTGCTTTGCATATTTCATTTGCTGGATTTTGGGAGGAGAAAAAAAAGCTTCAAAATGTCGTCTCTCTTTTTTTTAATTTCCTTGCTCTTTAATATCTTTCATCTCTCCTAAGTTCCACCTGGAAGCTCTGGCTAATTGGTCACACAGACGTACTTAATGTGCAGGTCTTTCAACTTGGGTTAGGCAACCTGCTGCTACGATCAATATGGACCCACACAAATTAATCTTAATGGCGGCTGCCTCGCATATTTGCACCCGTTCATAATGTCAGGCTATTTGTCTCGTTCCCTAACAGCATCTGGGCACGTCTCTCACGCCGACTTTCCCCCCCCGTTTGCCGTTCCCCCCGGGGTCGAGCGCCTCGCTGAGGCTTTGGTGCATCAGAGAGCATTAAGAAAGTTTAACCCAAATCCAATTATAGAGACACACGGCGATGAATCGGGTGGAGATAGGGAGGATCAGAGCATCGGAGTGGAGATTACAGAGCCGTGTGGAACCTAACAGCGCCATTGCTGCCTGCAGAGACCAACCTGCGCAAGGTTTCACAGGAGCGTCGGAAAACAGCAGCACACGTCAGAAGAACAAAGGGAGACGGAGCTTGTTGCTGTGACAAAGTTACACTTGATCATGGTTTGGAACTTTGCTTTGAACCATTGCCAACTCTCAACTTAATGAGATCAAAAAAAGTTGCTTCTCAACTGACATGAAGCAAAACATTGTGTTCTTTGATCTATTTTGAATTAAACTCGGACTAAACTAATGCTGCAGAAATAAGCATCTAAACATGGTCCTTGGAGGTGCTTAATATCTGATTCAGCATGTGAAACTCTGAGACCACTTTTTTTTTCCTTATTGGTTTTTGGAACAAAAAAAAATTGTTTTGTCTAATAATTCTTTATCATTCCCAAACTAATTGCAGAGTTACCCATCATTGGGCTATTTTATATATGATGTTTGAATCATTAATTTATTTTCTAAAAGATGCTCATTTCTGTTTATCCTATACTTTTTGGTGGAAAATTGTGTGCTGAGGGAGTCATTTGTTACTTGGTGACAATGGGAGAGTTTCCAGTAATGGCTTTAACCCAGCCTGCAGGAATGTACAGCTGCTTTGTTACTTAATTTATTAAAGGAAAGGATCTGGGCCGTAACGTGGGGAGATGTTTGCAGACATTTGTCAAGAATAGAAGATAGCTTCACATGCTCTATGAGTTCAATCAGGTCCAACTCAACAAACACTGCCAGGACTGGGAACGCTGTGGGATCCCCACAAAAGCTGGAGGAGAAGGAGAGGGAAGTCCCACCCTGGATAATGCGCTTGAAAATGATCAGATTCACGGATGGACTTTTTAACCCGACTCACTTTGTGTCTCATTTGATCTGCTCAGCACAGAGTTTGCTTAAATTAAGGAGCCTTTGAATAACACTGATACGGCTCCTCTCAGCGGCTCAGGAGGATAATATATTTGAGTGCTGACAACGTGGGGTGAATTCAATTGGCCCACAGACCCCTGGGATTAACCTGCGAGGGCACGTCCTCCGGCTAATAACGAGCCCTGGTGGTTTGCGTCAAAGCTAATTAATTGAACTTATAGCTACAGTGTGATGCCTACCTGCAGTCAACAGGGTGTGTTAGCAAAATTGAGCTGAAGGACCTGCGGTAGTGCTTCACATGCCGGCGAGTGTAACGCAGTGGAAGTCAGTCAGGTCCCACCTGGTTCCAGTGATGCCATTGTGTGAAGTGGCCTCACAAGGGCAGCAGAAAATACACATGCACAGGTTGAGAGAATGAAAAGACACAATTAGCTGCTTCTATTCATTATTCATTTACAGCAGCATCAATCGTTCTCTTAATATCTGATGTATTTGAAGGCAAATCGAATGTCTTACTTACCTGCTTCACACACAACACAAACAGGTGGAAGACGCTTTTAACCTCGAGCCACTGTTCCTTTTCTAGCCGTGTCCCTAGCTCTCGCCCTGAATGGAGTCTTCACAAATACCATCAAGCTGATTGTCGGCAGGTGAGCCGCACCCAAACATCACACGTTCCTTCTGAACGGTGCACTGGACTCGCCCCACAGATGATACAGAGACCCTCCTTTGTTATTTCCAGACCCCGGCCTGATTATTTCCAGCGCTGTTTCCCAGACGGACAGATGAATGTGAAGATGGTGTGCAGCGGTGAGCCGGACCTGGTCTCAGAGGGACGGAAGAGCTTTCCCAGCAGCCACTCCTCCTGTGAGTATCAGTCACAGGCCAGAGGCTTATGGCTGCCAGTGATACTGGGTCTCACACAGCTGATTAAACGGCATCCGTCTGTAGCTGCTCACTCGGTCTCATCTTGATTAAACTGAGCAACACTTCACGCAAGTAGAAAATATCAGTGTGCGCTGGCTGGCTGTTCACTTGATCTTGTTGCTGCCACTCTGAAGGTAATTACAACGTGTACTGTAGCACCTTGGGTAAGATGCTATATGCGTATAGTTTGCTTAATTGATTCAGGCTGAGCCTTTTCAGTCTCGTTCTAGAGCAAACGTGAGCATAAACTGTCGCTTCTGCTTCGTCAGGTCTCCTGCCGTGTTCAGCTGTACAGGTCAATGTGAACTGCAGTAATTCACTTTTTCTGTAGTCCAGCACATAAATGTAGTATTTGTGTGACAACGGCAGTGTTACTTCCAATTTTTGTGTTTTAATTTGAAAAGTTTTGTCTCCAGTTTGGCCTCTCCCTCATTTCAGTAGCTTTACTGTATGTCTTTTGGATTGTTTTCACCCGTGTTACACTCTCATTCCCCTCAGTTTCCTTGACTTCTTTGTACCTGTACAGTAAGTTCATCTACTTTCGTGCAGCAGACTTTGAGTATTGTTCCTGGAAATGTTCATGTCTGAGCTACTGTAGATTCTTGAGTCTGTTGTCATGTTTGCAGCTGACTAAAGGTGAGGTTTGTGGTACAGTGTGTGAAGGTACGGTATCTCCCCTCACTTTAGGAATCTATGGACTGTTTTATAAGTGCTTTTGTGAATCTGATTTATCACTAGAAATACCGACCTGAGTTTAAGAACTGACCTGGAACTGTCTGTATGAACATGAATGAAGCTCTTTAACAGACCTTTATGAGGACTCTAGCACTTAAGCACTTAAATGCTTGTTCCCATGATGCTCGGCGGGCCAGCTGCCATTTTGATTCATTTACGTAAGACTGTTCCCCCCCCGATGCACTGGAAGGTGTGCTTTGTTGTATGATCTTGCACACAGAGCTCACATTGAGGGTTATCTGGCTCCAGATTTTGGCGCTGATAACACAACCCGATCAGTTCACTGATACAGACTGACAAGGCCGTGTCCCTGCTGTCACCTCTCCTGTCTCACCACCCAGACCAGACTCTCCTCAGCCACAGCCTTCTGCTGCATCGCCATCCGATTCCTCCAGTAGCTGTTCCTCCAAACTCCTCATCTCTACCTGAGCTACTTTTCCCCTGAATATAAAGCATTGTTGTGGCTGCATAGCCTTGAATTTTATTACCACAACGGTTTCTTTGTGACAAATTGAAAATAGAGTATGTTTTTTCTTCCCTTTGTTAAAATTCCAATGAGCAAAATAGAATTTTCTTGATGAGTGAACGGCTGCTCTGTGACAGACGTCACATCAGGTTTGGAAATCCAGAAACATTTTTCTTTAATAGTCTGCTAATGACTAATTATCCAGTAAATGTAGTAAGAAGATAAACAGAGGAACCACAGCTGAGGTATTTAGCGAAACCTCCACCACTCATGAATGTCTTGTGATTAGGTTTGAAATAATGTGGATTTGTGTACTGTACTTCCATTGGATGTATTCTTAGAAATTCTAATCAGGTATAACTGTAAATCTAACTATCTACTAGTACTTACTTGTACTGATACTACAGTATATACTTATATATACTTTTCCTCCATGGCTGCAACCATTTACAGGAATTTCTCCACTGGTTTCTTATTAAAGTAATTATTTGTAGATGTTACTTAGTGGGTCTGAATTTCAAAGGGTTGTTTCCATGGTTTTACAAGCAGTCACCATTTACTGTGTATTATATCTGCTATTTAGTTCCATGCAGTCATGTACGAAGTTACAACAGCTTATTGCTGTGAAAATAACAGTTACAGTTGTTGTTTTTGTGTTATGATCAGAAGTCGAGTACCTTGTGGGATCACAGGGACGCTGTACAAGTTGTTATTGGTGTTAAAGACGGCTGTAATTTCATGGTGCAGTTCAATTTCAAATGGATGTTTTGAAGCAATTATAGGTCGGCAGCTTCTCAGACATCTGCTTTAAGGAAGAAACACTTTGAAGTGCAGGCTGCGTCCCATTAGGCGTGGCGAGGAGGGACGTCTCTGTGCACAGATTACGTTTATCTGCACAGCAGGTCTAATAGCGTCAGGCTGTTGCGCTGTGAGGGTGGAGGTGATTGAGAGAACTGCATCATGGGAACACAGGGAGCACCCATATGTCAGGGCAGAGGGAACTCAATTTCCGGTCTGTGCGTCTTTTCACCTGGACGGGACCGGCTGGAGTGTGAATAACCCACAGAGCCTTAAAGAGATGATTGTTGTTAAGAGCAGGAAATAGGGTCAGAGTAGAAATGTGTGAAATCAAATCAAACCCCCACTGCAGTGACATCCTGTAGCTCTGCTGCACTTCTACTGTACATTGTAAAGGTACATTTACAAAATAATCCCTCACAATCAGCCAGGATAAAAATATCGGTATACATCGGCCTCTGCCGTTTGATGGTGGCTATTTTTTAAAAATGCCTAAACTATTATTACATTTCAAAGTTCTTCAGGCTTCACAGGTTCCTTGTGATTAGATTTCTTTTCTTCACCTCAAAGCAAAGTAACAGTAACAGAGTAAATCGGAAGAGACACGTCCCATAAAGAGAAAAACAAACAGAAACAAACTGCTCCAACTGAAAGCATCGGCCGTCTCCTTCCTATTCATATTCATCCAGCCGTCTTCCCCTGTGTACACTAATAGCTCACATCCACTATGATCAATTAATATGTACTTAAAAAAAGCCATCAGTGTCTTTAGCATCTTCATTCCTTCCAGTGCTTAAATGAATCCCTTGAGACAGTCCTAAGCACGGCTGTAAATCTGCTCATTGCTTCGTTCACTTACACAAAACCATCTATAATAAATGACTTCTAATGTCACACATTAGTTCTGTATCTGGAGAGAAGTGCATTCCTGCAAACTGTGTGTTTATCATTCGCCCGTGCATCAGCTATGCAGCACTAATAACGGATCCCTGATGGGCTTTTGGATATTAATTGTACGGTGAACCATTAGAGCCGCCTCTGGACCCAAGCGGTAGGTTGATATTCATCACCTCGTGTCGGATCCGCGGCTTAATGCTCCTCGCTGGGGTCAGAGGTCAGAGCTGGAGCGTGACAGAGTGCCTCTAATGCATAGCTTCAGTCTATCAATCCACAGTCAAACCTTGTGTAGTTGTTCTGCTGATACCTTCAGGTGCTGGGCTGTACTGTATGTTAATTATATGTGCATCTCTTCCATATTATAATGTACGCAGGCATCTTTGATGGGTCTCAGGGGATGGACCTTACAGTACTTTGCTGTTTTTGCTGGCCTCATCTCTGCTCTCTGCCATTTCCAGACATTCCACCGACTCCTGAGCAGCATTCCTGCGCGTGTATGAGCTGCAGCCATTTATAATAGAAGTCTGCTGTATTATTCTAGGAGCAGGAGCTGGTGTTATGGCTGGTGTGTGTTGGTACGGTGCCTCACAGCCTTCACTGAGTCTGCTCTATGGGTTTCTCACACAAACGCATTCCAGAACTCCGACGGAGTAAAGGTGTTCCCACGTATGCTGACCTGTGCAAACCGTTTGTCTGCCTCACTGTCGGAGCAAGCCCGGCCAGACCCCCGCTGCCGTCGCTCTAAATGAAAAGTCAGAAAGGGCAAAGTGGGTTTCTGACTCCACAGAGAAGTGGAATTTCAGAGGGTGATGTTAGGAAATCTAAATAAATTTAAAGCACATGTGATAGTGTAACGCAGCGATCTGCTTGACAGATCTATTCGTGGAATTGCGTGATGTCTCCCTGACAGCAGGGCGGCCGCTCTGCCTCCTCTTCCTCCTCTTCCTCCCCTCCCTCTCTACAGGCTGCACACGCGTCGCCCCGTCCTTAGTATTCCTGGCCAGTTTGTGGGTTGAGTGACAAACGGGCAGTCGATGGCTGCTGACGGATGCGATGTGACCGGGAAAAGAGCGGACCTGCCTCCGCGTCACATTTCGCGGCTCCGTCGCTAATCACTAACACGTGCAATTAGACCCATCGTCGAGGAGCAGCGAGAACCTGATTTTGATGGTCCGGAGAGATGAAAACAAACCTGCTATTTATTTAGATCAATCACGGTCCCGATCGACAGCGTGCGATCGATCAGATCGACGGCCCCCTCTCTTATCTTTGCTTTGCACAAGAACTGCGTTTCTGTGCTACATGCTAAATAGGCCGTTTAGACAGCATGTGCCCAGTGTGGCTGTGTGGATGCAGCCTGTTCGCCTTCCTGCACCTGCCGGACACAGTGATTTAGTCCAATCATATTCACCTGCAGCACCAGACTGAAGGTTTATCCCTCAGCCGACTCACCTGAACGGGCTTCACGCGTCCCATCTGCCTCTTTTCATTTCCAAAAGATTTTGTTATTGCCCTGCACTCACAGAGGTAAATTCCCACGCTCTTCTGCTGCGTGCTTGTCTGTTTTGCAGTGTAAATAACTTTTACTGCACGTCTGTGGAGACTGTTCACGTCGCTGAATGAATGCCATGTTGCCCCCCCCCTCTCTCTCTGCCCTCCAGTCGCCTTCTCCGGCCTCGGCTTCACCTCGTTCTACCTGGCAGGGAAGCTGCAGTGCTTCACGGAGCAGGGCCGAGGCCGTAGCTGGCGCCTCTGCGCCACCGTGCTGCCGCTCTACAGCGCCATGATGATCGCGCTGTCCCGCACCTGCGACTACAAGCACCACTGGCAAGGTGGGTCCAGCGTCGGGTTCTCCTCCCCTGGTGGAGCTGGATCTGCCGGAGTCGTCTGCAGACGAATGGGAGGATGCAGGGGCCTGTTTTAATCACACCTGGCTCGAGGCGCTTTAATCATCAAACACAAGGAAAACCAAGCAGTACCGCTGCGGTCGAGTCGAGTTTTAGCCTAATCAGCATGACTGACAAATCGAGGAAGGGCCCGAAAACACAGGAAGGTGCAGTAAATCAGGTCGGGCGTCGCGTCCACAGACAGGAAACCGCGGCTCCGCTTCCTTTATGCCAACCACAGCACAATGATTAGTTTCGATTTCCCGCAAACTATTTCAGATGACAGGGAGGCAGCGTTTAATTCAGCAGCCTGGGAAGAAAATTATAATTACAAAAACTTTTTTTTTTCATCTTCTCAGAAGGAAGCGGAGGGAACCTGGGGGGGGGGGGTGCAGTACAGTACGTGGGTGGGGAGCAGGAGAGAACACGTGGCAGGAGGATGACAGCTCTGTCGGGTGGTGTTAATTAGCTTCACGCAGCCATATGCTGCTGTGGAACGGGGCAGCTACCAAATAAACAGACCCCACTCTATTCACCCGCTGAGAGCCCCCTGTACTCAAAGCTGCATGCGCGGTGCCCCCTCCCCTTAGACTGTTCAAAGGTGCCTATTAAACCCGAGGGGGACTCAATCTGCGCTGAATGTAAACAAAAGCTGGCAGCCCCCCATTAGCCCGACACTTGATGGATTCTAATATCCTCGCCACCCTTTCGCGCTCCGGAGGTGCGCTCCATCCTCCGCAGGGGGAGACGGGCTTCCGATAAGTGCCAGGGTGAGGCCGCCAGACTAATACATTACACCCAGTCAGGCTCTGTTACATTCAGAGGATCACGCCGAGGAAGCTTTCGCAAAGCCGGTCCCTGCGTCGCGCTTGGAATCCTCCAGTGGAGCCCACGTTTCCCCATTTTTCCTGCATTAAATTGAAATTTCCCCCACAAATAGAAATACGAATAAATAGAGATACTGTACAGTATGAGCCCAACTTTCATTACTTACCTTTCGTTGTACTTTACATGGGTGCTGGTTCTCTTCCTACACATGAGCTTAAATTACACATGGATCCATCCATACCTTAACCTGTGCTCCTGTGATTCCCAGACGCCTTCGTCGGAGGAGTGATCGGCCTGCTGTTTGCCTACATTTGCTACCGCCAGCACTACCCTCCATTCATGCACATGGACTGCCACCTGCCTTACGCCAGCCTGGGCGGCGCCGCCGCCGCCGCCGTCCACGTGCCCCCGCGCCCCCAGGACGACCCGCAGCCCACCGACAACGCCACCACCCTCCCCCTGGAGGGCTTGACCGAGGGGCCGGTATGACTAGTGGCCCCCACCGAGACACCCCCCAGCCCCCCCACCGAGCCGCTGAGCCCCCCTCCACACGCCCAGTGACCGAGCGGCTCTCGGGTACATTCCAGTGGGCAGTTTTAGCCCCTCACCATCTCCATAGAGTCTCGGTGACACTCACATACTTTTGCGTTTTTTTATTTTTATATATATATATATATATATATATGGTTCTTGCTCAGCAGCCGTAAGAGTCTATATTTAGACTTGATATATGAGAGGAATGTTTGAATATGGGACATCGCCGCTGAGAGGGAGGAGAGGAGACGAAGCCCTGAGGAAGCAGGCTTCACTAATGCCAGAGAAGGAACGTGACAATATGGCAAGGTTTTGCTAGAAGAGTTTTTATTTAGCGAGGAGAGCGGCTGGCACCTTGTTTTGTGCTATGAGGCATCCAGTGTTTAGAGACTGAGGCAGCTGGGGACGCACTGAGAGCTCCCATGGGCTGTCGCAGCATTCAGACCATGAAATCAAGCCAATTAAATAGTTTAAATGTTGCGTCTTAGATGGTAAAGCTCGAAGCAAATGATGGGGTTTTGTTACGTGTTCAGAAAGTCCTTTAAATTCACACCTGCGCTGCTTCTATTGCTTTTTCTATGTCCACAGCTAAATTATGACAAACACAAAACCACAACACTTTTAGAGCGACGCACCGGTCCATATCTGGGACAAAAACGTAATAATAAATTCCTCCATTTCTCCTCGTTCTCCTGGGCTTGCGTCGGGTCCCCTCCCTCGTGCCTCTGTCTCGCGTTGTCGCCGTCAAACTTTGTTTTTCGCAGCCTCTGCGTTCGACGCCGTCCCAGAGCTGGCGCCGGGCTCCAAATTGTGGCTCTGTAGGTTCAATCAATAACAGGCATGTGGGAATAACACACCCGGAAGTAATGTGCGGAGGCACAAACTCCAATCTGAGTGCGCATTAATCCTCATTAAGGGAGGTCGGCTGCTCCTGCTTATGAGAACATTAGACTATGTGACGTGCCCCAGCAATGCAAATTGCTTTCAGTTCACTGTAGCCCCTCAAATAGACAATCTCGCATTCAGCCGATGACAGCCCTGAACCCAGGACGGCCATTTTAATGTATTATTCATCCATTACTGTTCCATTATTTATTAATACATCCAGCCTTAATTTGGCGACATATTCAAATGAAGCAGACGCCAAACAGTTGTATATTTTCTCTATCAAGTTTGAATGTACCCCGTTAGACTTTATTAACCCACGTCGCTGGTTTCTGACCATCAGCAGAACCTTTTACAGGTTCTGTCAGAGGATGATGGAGCACAAAGGCCCAGTCTCAGCTCACCCACAACCCAATCAGGCAAAGACCATCATGTGCCCTGAATGTTCCCCAAGCGGGGAAATCATATCTGCGTGTGATTCCCTTTAGTTTCTGCTTTTGTCCGTCTCCACTGTCGGAAACTCAGCTGAGAGCTGTCAGCAGCGGCTGACGTCTGTTTCGTTGGGTTCACAGCTCGGCCCGTGCACGGGTTCACGCGGTAAAAGCTTGTGTTTTGTGTAAACACCATGAGCCTCAGTTAAGCACCGTCACTAATGCAGCCCATTGGCGGCTCCATGTGTGCGCGCAGGTGTTGACCAGACCTGTCTCACACTGATGCAATACAACGTATGAGACTTTCCAAAGGATGGAGGCGCGAGGTGCTCGACTCCAGACCATCAGACTCTTGACAGGACTTGACAAGACTCTGAGAGTCGACAGGAGAACAGCTCCAGACCTTTCTACTGGTTCCATCAGCAAAGACTGCGATGTTTCAACATCTTGAAAGTGAGCGGGATGCAGATGCGACACGTTTGGCATCTTGTTTTCTTCTATTGATGGTTTAGTGTATGTGTTGTTCAGAAAGTTTGTAAGAGTATTTTTTTTTTTTTTAACGATTTCAAATCATTCCATGATTAGTTTTCATTTGGTGCTATAGATACTTTTGTAGCAGTGGATCTAACTTTTTTTCAAATGGTGGGTTTGTCATTTTGACATGAAAGTCATTTTCTACAGAAAAGGGAAAAAAGTGAATATTCTACATCTTTTTTTCAATTTAAATGCTCAAGGGCAACCGGTGTTCGTTCCTTTGTGTGTTCTTTCAGTCATTTCTCCTTCCCAAAGACGGATGGGACACAAGAAAAATACTGGAGCATAACAAATTTATTATCAATTATAATGAATAGACGTCTGAAGAAAAAACGAGTGTAAGATGTACGAGTCTTTGTTCATGGCATGCCGTTCCATTTGTGAGAAAAGGTTGTTTTCTATGAATAAGCATGTCTTGCCTTGAGAAGTGTTTAAGCCGTGTTTTGCTGTTTATATACTTTTATGAAGCCTTCAACGAAATGACTGCAGCTGTGTGAAATTTGTCCATGGAGGGAACAAAAGGAGCCCAGCAGCTGGAGCCCGCGTTTGAGCCAGAGCTCTCGCTTACAGCACATCATTAGGAACAGATGAAGGTTCGGGGACGTTTATATTAAAAACTTTCCAGGCTGTAATCAGATCATAGTGGGTACTGTCCTTTATTATATGCAAATGAACAATCTTACGGCGTGCAGCAGCCGTCGCTGGAATGAACTTTGTCCTGGGTTCATTTGAACGGATTTATGCTTTTGTGGCTCTGCTGTGAGACTGCACAAAGCTGAGCGCGTGTGTGTGAATGTAACTTTGTTCTAAACGTGTGCTGTGCTTTTCTGGATCATTTGTGTTGCACTGTTGTTTAGGGACTTTCCAATAAATGTGTGGATGCTCACGGCTGCCTGGTGATCTGTTTATTATCATCTTATTATAATCCATGGTTTCAAACTAATCATTCTTACTTTCTATTGTAATCATTCTTACGTATGATGGAGCAAACAGCTGCTGTCACTATTACAGTATTGTACTTTATCATTACTTGTCTCATATATATTTTAATAGAAGAGATCAGCTGCTTAAAGTTTAGCAGATATGATGACAAAATAGCAGCTTTAAATGATTTATTTTAGTTATTGATGATTAATTTTTGAGATTATGCTCTAAAAAGCAGTAGTGGTGATAATATTCAACAGTAGCACCACTGCCCGGCTGCACCCAACGCTGACAGGCCTGCATTCATAAATGCCACGGGCCGTTTGGAAAGCCGTCTATAAATATCAGGTGGCAAAATGAAACCAGACATCAGAAACTAAACAGTGGGTAAGGAACTCGGTGCTCCTTCTGTTGTCAGACCTTTCAAACCTGCGTGGCACAGAATAAAACTAACGTCTAGTATGAGAATATGTTGCTTGTTCTCAAACTGAAAGCTGCAACTACTGTAATAGTTTCCAATAAAAACAGCACTGCAGCGCTGCTCAGCTTGTGTATGAATCATGCAGGATTTTAACCTCTGCCGCCTTGTTACCGATGGAAATGATTCCCCGTGATTAGGACAAAGACGCCGCGGATCAATGGGGCTGCTGCTCGCAGACATCTGCCCTCTTCGGCGCACCGATAAGCCATTGTGATGATGTGTCTTCTTCGAGGCCTATTAAAGTGCTCTGACATTTGTAAAGAGCACGCGGCCTCCAGGCAGCCGACGCCGGAGAGCGGAGGGAAATGTTTTAAACCCAAACTCGGCTGGCAGAAAACTTGAGAGTGATGCCTGACGCCTGCTAACGACCCCGGCCAGGCCCGGCCTGCAGTCCTGCGGGAGCAGTAACGGCTGAAGGGCGCGTACCGGCCTTCCTCACTTCCTCCCGAGACTGTTTGGCTCCAAACATATGACCCATCAGGCGAGGTGATTTACCGTGTCACTTACGGAGTTTCAACAGAAACGCTCTGCACCTGCGAAAGAAGAGAGAAGCTTCACCGCATCCACAGGGCAGCAGTGACACACTGTAGATTGTTTCGCCTCATAAACTCCCCCAGAGCAGCTTTTACAGTATTTTGATAGGTTTGATGCAGAAACAAAACACAGTTTTTGTTTGCCTTGGAAACAGACAATGATTTCCTTTCAATATGGAAATGATTAGATTGCTCAGTCAGGCGAGTGTGTCATGCCTCAAAGCATTTATATTGTTTTTCCTGTCAGGGGGAAGCTTCTTGCCTCCTGATGAGCGGTGTCATTATTGCAGTCAGACCAATCTGGATCCACAGCGCGCATTAACAGGCAGTCGGCGTCTAATATCCCTTAACACTGCATTTCCCATCAGATTTCAAGGCAGGAATAAATCATAATATAGGAGAATTTAAATTGAGATTTCATAAACCTGTGGTTATAGCGTCTCACGAAATACAGATTGTTAACATAATAATTAAAGATTTCGGTGATGCTGACAGGATCCTCATCAGTGGTGAGCATCCTGTCAGATTTGATCAGAAACACACAAAACACGTTTGATGTGGATTTTATTAATAATTACTTGTCATCATTTAACAACCATCAGAATCTATTAGCAGTCACAGTGCATTTTCCAGCCACCTATTGTGTATCGGCGGTCAAAACAGCTACAATACTCAACCGTCCCATCAATATCTGAAAGCACACAGAGAAATGCCCTGACTCGATCCTGAGCCTGACCTTTTATTTACTCGCACAACTGTGAAATCGGGATTTTATATTTTGAGCTTGAACCCCTTTGAGCCGACGCAATCACCAAACACCACTGTCCAGATTTATGCTGCTGGAATTCAAACAGTGCAGTGTCACAGATGAGAAAACACAGATGTGACTGTCAACGCTGAGGATAAAACACTGGCGTCCGTCACGTGTGCTCTGACATTGTTGACGTCTCTTGCATATGGAGGAGTAAATTAGTAATTGAACGGGTGGTGCAGCCGCCGTATTTTACTGATCTTCGGCGGCGGAGAGTTGCTCCCTACGATAAGTGAGCTGATCTTTTAAATGTTGCATAGAAGCTTTTGAATTTGTTTCCCAAAGCTGTCGCAAAGGAGCAGGAGTTTGTTAGCGGTGAATCTATACAGACATGTTTTTCTTTTCATTACAGCTCACGTTTCAGTTACATCATAATAAACACAATTATTATCACACTTCAAATAAATTTTGAGTCTTTTTACATTTAAGTTTCCTGCCGCAGCATACGATAATGTCACCATTAAAACGTTTTCATTACATCGTAATATTTCAATAATTTAGTCTTTTTCCCGTCTGTGCTTCTAATTCGACGCTGCTGCTTCTTCAGCGCAGCTGAATAATGAATAGATTTTGGAATCTGAAGCAAGTGAGAAAACAAAGATATAATCAGATTAGAGTCATCATTAATAGATCACCTCAAGATGTGTGAGAGTTGCCTGTTAGACATTCCATTCACTCACTCACTCAACTTTGCTTAGTCCTCATTAGGGTCACAGGCCTGCGGTTCCCGATGTCAATCAGACAATATATATATATATATATATAGACTGTACAGTATAAAAAGTCAAAGTCACAGTCAAAGTGGAAGATGACATTCATAATAGATCAATAGCAACGAGCAAACAGCTGTAGCGTTCATGCTCCTGTGAAGTCCTCAGGGGGCTGCGCCGCAGTACATCACAGGTGATTTCTGTCATGTCTGCCTCATTAATACACAAACCACATTTCTGTCAAAGTGCACGTTCAGCATAACGCTCAGCAAAGTGTCTGGGGAATTATTGTCAGGCTTGGACTGCCTTTCTTAAGCGCTGGGAACCACTCTCTGGCTCACTCGCAGAGAGAAATTGATCCACATCCTTCAGAAACAAGGCGCACTCAGAAGTTAACTAAGGACAGACGTAGTTAAATTGGAAAATGGAGGGTCGTCACAGGGGAGTGTTGTCAATTAATTATGAGTTGGAGAAGTTTTACTTTCTCTCCTCTGGTGCACGTTCAGCTCTGACTCTCTCATGTCTGATTTCTCAGACATGTACATTCACACCAACAGTATAACCTCTTAACACAAGTGTTTAACACCTAAACGACTGTGGAAGGAGACACTACTGCTGTATTACAGTATTTTCACATTCAATGCTTGACTGAACTCCCACACCACATTTCCTCCAGAGAAACCCTGACCTTTACGTGTGTGTCAGACCAGCAACAGCAAAAGTAAAAAAATAAGCTATTTCATGTAATAATGTCTGAGTGGGGGAGTGTGTTATAATGTCTAACGTCATTACAGGGATCACATTACAGATACAGCTGTTATCTGTTATGGTCAAATGCTTACAATGTCAATACTAACAGTGTTCCTGAAGTTCATAGACCTCAGCAGCAGCAGATTTGTGTTTAATAAGCAGGCTTTGGCTTAGACACTTCAATATCCTCTTTTCTTTGGGTAAGCCTTCATGAGTGGAGCTAAGTGACGCAGACAACAAACCCGGTCTATGCTGTCAGCACAGCTGAGCTTTAATCCTCATCTTGTCTAACCCTGCACAAAACTTTCCAGCGGAAAAAGTTGCAATCTCGAACTGCTTTAACAACGTTTCACAAATTGTGCGTTGTCACGTAGGACTTTTCTCAGAGTAAATATCTTTAGAGGAGGGTTCTGAAGACAACTCTAATAACACTCAGTCACGCAAAACATCCTCATAACAGCACATAACGAGCAGGCATTCAAGAAGGGGGCTGATCAATAGAACAGTAAAACTGCAATGAGCCAACGCGATCAGCACCATGGACAGCGTTTCCTATCTCGCCAAGGCCACTAAGAGAAATCACAGATGAAGTGCTGGAGGTTTACAACAGCGTCGTGCTCGGCACCAGGAGCAGCAGCCACGGGTGAGCTCTACTGTGCATTTACTGACCTAGTTGTGGGCTTTTTCAAGGAGAGCCGGACCTGAAGAATGACTGAACAGAAACCCTGCTGAGCCTTTTGTAGGCTGGGATGCAGGCGGGTCGGTGCTTGTTCTTATGCACGTACAGTACCAGTAGTTCATCAAAATGAAATGCTGCACAGCTGCTCTCAGGTTCTGTAGATACGAATACTGTATGAGAAACTAAGCTAGACCTAAACAGAAATTAATCATTCTTGCATTAAAGCGCATTTGCTCTTTTGTTGGTTGTTTGTTTTATGTCGTGTGTTTTATTTATTTATCCACTTACATTTACATTTTTGTCTGATCATAGCACAAAGTGCCTATTTTAATAACGGTGATGATTAAACTGAAATTATATTGATCCTTGCATAGTTTGTGAGCTCACGTACTGTAACCATTAATCTTCTGCATCCCAATATCAACTCAGCTGACAGTGTAAAATTAAATATTATGATTGGATTGGGGGGGGGGTGATAGCAGATCATTTGTGCAGCAGCTGCCAAACAGATTATAGACAGAGTCACCTAATGCATACTGACTGACGGATATCAAGTCATTTTCATGGCAATATCTCAGATCAGACTCGATGAGCGTGTGTTGAAGTCTCCCATAGCTTCTGCGAACATTAACTTATCTCCTATCTGCAGACCTGTCACCGAGACGAGGAGAAATTCATCCCAGCTCCCGCGGCCCTCCCGCACTCAAACACCATGACTGATGACTTTGTTTTGGTGTTTGTCTTTGTGTTTGTGTTTGCGCACAATCAACTCAACGCTAGACAGATTTTCACAGCGATATGATGTGTCAGGTGCTTTGGAATCCACGAAACAAGCTCGCGGCCCAGCGTGTTTGTGAGTCTTCACGCATCTGTGTGCATCTGAGGGGGGACGGAGCTCAAGTGAGCGGGGAAGGGGAGAAGCCTACATTTTTCATGTTAATAAAGTGCTGGTAGACCTGACCTGCAATGCTAAAGTGGGATATAAATCCAAAAGAGCCAATGCAGACTTGTTTTGCATTCAGCGCACCAGCTGAGGCACCTCCTGCAGTCCGTATCTGCTATTTGGAAGCAGGAACACAGACGACCCTCCCGACGTCTGTTCACGATGGAATTCATGTGCCACAAGTTAAGGTTGTAAAACTGTAGCCGTTCTGGACTGGCATTAAACAGCAGTCAAACTTAACCTTTCGCAGAATCCCCGCGCTTCCTCTGTATTTGCTAGCGTCTGTACAAATTCAGGGAGCGTTTCCGGCCCAGCGGAGGTTTCCACGCGCTCGTCTGCGCGCGGCCCAGGGCAAAATGAAATATACACGTGACAATAAAAGGGGCGACAAAAGCCGTGGAGCCTAATCTGCTGCCGCCGAGTGACTCCGGGAAGATTGGATGCCGCATTAACTGCCAATCTCGCCACAGACGCGCTCGCGCCGGGGGAGCTCTGTTTACGTACGCGCAGCCTTTGTCGTGAGCGAGCAGTCGTGCGTGAGTGGCGCCTTTCATCCACCTGCCCGGGTGCCGATCGCAGGAAACGGACGAGGAGCTGGAGAGAATGACTGTTTTGTTACGAGTTCCAGTTTTGCTCTGAAAACACTATCTATAATTCATAAAGTACAAGTCATCAGCGGCTCCTCGGCTCGTTGTCTGGCTGAGTTGCCGCCAATCTGCTTGTATCATGAGATAAGTTGCAGCTCGTGTGGTGGAAGCATGGGCCACTTACAGCTCGTTGACACCCAGTCACCCCGGGCTAGCGCTGGTGCACGTCGGCCAGCAAAGGTACAGTACGGGAGTCTTGCTTTTCCTTCAGTGGGCTTTAATCTGTCTTTTCCTGTCTCTTTAGCCGCTTCACTGCTGCTGCATACGCAGTGAAATATATAATTGCCACCATCTGTTGCGTCTCAAAATAACTGGACTCTTTTACATGTTCTTGATTTAAAAATGATCACCATCAGCGGCCAGTCTGCAGCTAATCTGTCCCTGAAACAATGGTGAACGTTACCAAAAGCAGCCTTCCAAAAATAGGCTGAGGAGCGACTCGTCCGGCAAGTCACAGCGGATGCAGGAAAAACATTAAGGGACGTTAATATTGTAAAATAGCAGTCTGTTGTTTGCTGGTACGACGCAGCCATCGTCAGTTTTATTGTCTTGAAAAATAAAGGAAGAACAAGGAAGGTGGGTGTGAACAGGGTTAACAACAGACAATAGAGACCACCAATAAAGACTTTAAGGTGGATACAAGGACAGTGCAGTGCAGCTTCAATAACTAATGCTGTGTTCCAAAAGCTTGAATGGAGCTCAAGAGCTGATTCATGCTCCGCTGACGTCCTGCTTTTAGATCTTAGCTACGCAAACCTGCTAGTGGCTTTTTCATGAGACGTGTTTCCCCGCTCTGTTTGTGTGACCTGGTGATACAGGGAGCAGCTGTACTAGTTATTAAATGGCACTCTGTGTGGAAAACAGACATCAGGGCGACATCTCTGTATCATTCAGATGGCAGAGATGCATTTGGTCGGAATCATCAGGATTTTGTCCAGGCACGAATTATACAGTACACATGAAACCTCTAATTGCCGGTAATGTTATGCACACAGAGCTACACACACACACACACACACACACACACACACACACTGGTACATACAAGCAGTTGGCCAGCCCTCTGAAGTGGAGATGATGTGTGAATCTGGGGCATACAGTGACTGATGTTCAGCGCTGATGGGCACTGGCGCTGTGGCTGAGGAGGAAGCCTACAGCTGCTCTGGATAAGACACATCATCCATGACAGCACCTTGGCTTAAACGGGGCATTTGGGCCGTCCAGGGACTCTCAGGATGCTGATACGGCTGTTTCCTCCATTCTGAGATAATGCATGCAACATTGAGTATGAAAGCAATGAAAGACCACACAAATTAAGGAGAAGATCAAAGACGCACCAAAGTAATTCACACTAGATTTATCTCTCTGTAGCAATTAGGTGAAATACAAAGAAAAGCTTTTGTCTAAACCAGCTGGTCAGATTTACTGAGATTATCTTGTTGTTACAAGGTGCTTCAGCGATTTAAATGAATTCAATGTGGCTCTGTGTGATATTGATTCAGCATCTGAAGTGTGTATCATTGATTTGAGCCAGCTATGTAAACGCCAATAAGACCTGACTCCTGTACTGTTACAACAAGAGTGTCATCGTCAAACTATCATCTAGCGGCGGCTGAAAAGGCCATGAAGCGAAGCGCGCGTTGCTGGAGCAGAGCTGCAGCCTGTTGACTAGACTTTCCTCGAAAGGTTAGAACTGCTGCGTTTCTGCATCCCTGGAGTAAAACACACATCTGCTTCAGCTGCACATATAATTATACTGTTTGGTAAAAAACAGTCAAAACTAGCCGTCCTCCTACTCACCGAGGTCAACGGGCATCTAGTGTTTCTAACAAGCTGCACAGGTTACAGCGGCTTCAGCGACTGCAGACAAATTCCATGAATTCTTGTTTTTGTTGTTTCTGCCTCAGCGTGGTCTGCAGCACATCCGTATTAACGAGACGCAGACCCGCAAAACCCACTTCCACCGAGCCCAACCTCCAAAGGAGGTTACGGCGGAATAATACGCCACGGGACGTTAGAGCTGCTCTCGGTGACTCTCTTTTCATTTGCTGGCCTCAGTTCAAATCCAAATAGAGAGGGGGCTTTGTTAGCATTAGCGCGCACTTTGCTCACAAAGGGAGGATGCTCGCAGGAAGACAGAGGCTTGTTTACTCAGTCATTTTCATTCAGTCCCTACCTCTGGTGCATCTGAGGGTTTCTGTAAGGGACGCGTTCAGATAAAGCCCTCAGGCCGGTCGATGGGTGGCAGCAGCTGAGAGCTCCTATTATTATCATATAAAGCACAGGCATATTGGTCTGAAACTCAGGCCAAGGACTTTTACTGCTTATGAGGCGTCATTAAATATGCATGAATCATAACAGTGATTTACACACGATTTCCTCCCCATGAATCTTTAATGTATCTTATTACGACGCCTCCTCTTCTAATCAGTATGAACAACATGCTTTTCTCCAGCAGCCTGTGTGGAACGCTCTGTTGCTGCTCCGCTGTCTGTTAAGGCGAGGTGTTGGAGAACTGAAGAGCCAACTCAGATGTCAAATGAAAGTTTCCCCCTGTCAAGTTAATGCGCGCTTAAACGCGCGAGAGGTGAAGAGAAATTTGCCGGGGGAATCTGTGAAGCACAGCTCTCGTGGGCTTCTCCCGTTTCGTCCCGCAGGTGTTAAATCTAAACCTGTCCACGTTGTCGGCGAGGGCTGGAATCCTCTGTGACTTTTTCCCTGCGAGTTCACGCTCATCGCGGTGTGTGGATAATCTTCTTATTCCACCGCCGCGTGGATTACCTGACTGCCGATACGTTGAATAAACCGCTGTGGCTTCTTCCCTCGAGCTCTCGTCTTGTGAGGGTTTCTGGGCAGAAGGCGCAGTCACTAATCATTTAGTTGCAGCTAGTGCCACAGCTATATTGCACTATCCAGGGATTCCATCTTATACTTGCCATGAATATTATCGGAACGCATTCACAGACATGTACGACTCCTCCTCTGCCTGATGGAGCAGCCTTGTTGCAAACATTCCTGCAAAACTGATTTTGCATTCATGATAATCTGCCACATCATAGGACTGTTTGGATAATTCATTTATTACAGTAAGTGACTGCAACCTTGAAATAATAACCACAGACTGTCACCTCCTGGCAGGTTACTGCCCTTTACTGTATCATCACCTTATCTTTAATACACACTGAGACGAATGACGTTCAGGCCTGCAAGTGCTAAACAAAATATCCTTCTGTTAATTTCCTCTGTTCTGCTCTACTTGCGGCAGCAGCTAAATTGCTGCTAGTTAAAAAAAAAGGCAGGCGCACAGTATCCCAGTTCCAGAAAGAAAAACGTCACTATTAACAGGAAAGGCATTAAGAGTGGCCATTAGCGACCATGAGAGCATACACACGTTATGGCAGAGCCAGACAGAGGATCTCAGTATTACAACATCATCTGTGGCATCTGGATAATGGAATAAACATTTGTTTTTTTGCTGAGGGAGAGCAGCTGTATCACGAATGCAGGAGTCTGGCAGTGACACCGGCCCCTCAGAAATTATTAATTAACGTCAGTGCATGTAAGTGGTGGCGCAAAATGCTCTTCCAGGAAATGTTAAGTGTGAGCTGTTTGTCTAATGAAGGCTTGGGGACGACGGGCCAACGCATCCTGTACTGTACGGTGCTGCGAGTAATGATGTCTGACAGACGAGACTATTTTTGACACCGATGGGAATGAAATACACTTTCTAACTTGCATTTCAGCGGTGCCACTTGCAAAGAAACGGGGTCCGGGGGTCACATTAGTGATCGTGATTCATCCCGAGCAGAGCTTGGGGTGCTTCACAGACATACGACCAACCGCTGCTGGAGCAAAGCAGCCACAGACAACAGACCGCAGAGGTTATCGTCCAGACTGGTCATGTGGGGGCTGTGAAGGTCTGCGCTCCATTCTTTAGCGATCCGTTGCGCACACATTGAGATGATTTACAGCAGGAGTGAAGATCTGACCTGCTGCAGTGAGAGGGTTTTGACATCTTGTCTGACTCCTCTCGCGCCCACTGAGCTGCTGAAAGGTCAGCGCGTCTCCCCTCATCTGCCGTAAACCACTGTGGAAACCCACGGTACCGCTGTGAAAGGCGTCCAGCCTGCTTTTTAACGAGTCCCCCAATATCTCTAAATAAGCAGTCCGCCGAGATGAGGCTCATGAGCTGTATGCTGATGTTTGCAGCTTCATTTGTCGATTTAAATATTCACTTTACTTGTTATCTGAGAAAAATTGCAAACTTTTCAAAATTACAGCAGATGTGCAATAAATTATTCACATGAAGCTCCACTTGGACTTATTCTGAGATCAGTAATGGAGGCTAACAGCAACGCAGCGCTTGTGATCACCCTGTTGTGGAAGCTTACAGTAACTTGACTTCTGATAAACAAACAGCACGATCATGAATCCGTGTTCGGATTTACTGGAAGTCTGAACGAGTCATCATTCATGTCGCTAACATTTTCCCCACAGCCTGAACAGCGGTGACCTCACCAGCTAATTGTAACGTGCATGAGGGCCAATTTACAGTAAACTGTGGCGAGCACATCAGCGGCGGCGCGGCCGAGTCGAGCGCCATGTTTTATTCAACAGCCTCCAGAAAAGAAAAGAGCTTGGCATGAAAACAGTTTGGTTGGAAAACGACGGGAGCGGCGGGCGAAGGAGGAGGAGGAGGAGGAGTCAGTGCAAATGTGCATCTTCCTGACAGCCTGAACTCTCCTCCTTTGTTGTCTAATAAGGTCTTCTCAGTGTGCGTTAAATTGATCGTCCATTACTTTTGCAAACTGAGCCCCAGTCGTGCTCATTTTTACCCAGAACCCTTGTTGACTGCAGCGGCTTAATGGGATGGTTTTACCCATCAGCCCCTGCTGCCGCTCCTTCAGAGTGAGGGAACTTCGCTCCGTCTTTCTTTTCCACCCTGCTGCACTTTATCTCATTAACCTCCTTTCTCTGCCACCGCACTGACGCCGCCTCTGGATCGCTGCAGTGGAACCTGTTCTCATCTCAGACGTGTGCATGATTGATTATCCGTCCGCTCCCAGGCCCGTCCTCTCTTACCGGACCTGCTGCTCTGCCGCGGTTAGCGCCGGTCGGAGCATGTGGTCACGGCCAAACGCGAGCATGTGACGGCCCTCGGCTTCACCCCAGTGTTAAACAAGATGCTCCATTCGGGTTCTCTCTCTCCTCAGCTGCTTCGACCTTCACACATCAGGGAGTTCAAAGTCACTTCTTATGTTTCATAATGGACAGTTAAATCAATTTCCAGTCAAGTGTGCATCACATTGTCCCACATAAACCTCTGCAACTGTTCACAGAAATGCCTTCCTTTTGAACTTTGGATTAGTTTGTTTATTAAAAAAACACACTATTCTATATAATATCACATTTGATACCACAAGTTTTCAGTTCACGGTTCTCCATGTCCTTCTCCTGTCATGCGTCCATTGAACCCTCTTTCTTGTTTCATCTGACGTTTGCTCTGAATTGTGATAAAACCAGAGGAATTAGATAAACAGCCCAAGGAGGATAGTTACTTTTTCTTTACAAAGATTCTCAAACAAATACATTATCTTACTTGCTCTGCTGGTCTCAGTTTATTTGCATTAGTTTTGCCTTTTAGCCTCCTTTTTTTATCTCTACTCGCACACTAGGACACAACAACAATCCCACTTGTGCCAAGGCAGCGATCACTCATTACTGAGTTGTTCTGAACCTTCGTTTTTGGAAAATAGCCTCGCCAAATAGAAATTCTGCTAATTATCCCACAAGTTGTCCCGGGGCCAAGACGCAGTAAAATGCTTCTAACTGAAGGCCATGCAGGCGCCTGTCATCACACGAGCGCACGTGTGTGTGCAGGTGCACAGGTCACAATCAATTAGGAGCTCCACATGGCAGTTTAATGTTTATGGTCTGTACGAGGGCGTCTGTGTGAGTGTGAAGACAGTGTGGTGTGAAAGTGAGAGTCTGGAGTAACGTTGCAGGTACCCACCTTGAAGCGTCCATCATTCTCCGTCAGCTTCTCCTTGACTTTGTCCCTCCCTTGTATTCGCTGTTGATCTCGTTTTGCGTTGGATCGATCGCCTTTGTTATTATAAAGGCTTCATGATCGATACTGCGAACGTGCCAGAGCGTTATTAGATGGTGAGAAGGTGAGAAAAGGCATTTTATTACTGTCTTTCTTTTTTATAGGTCTCTCTTTGTCTTTTTATGCCTCCATGTTTGGTCATGACTTAAGAGTCTCCCTAGCAACACACTATTTACTGTTGCCATTACCAACAACTGCATGGTTACCACAGATGAACTCATTCACTCTCCCTTATAGTGGAACTCTACAAACTCTGCGACATGACGCTCTTTATTGACTCCACTCTACAGAGACAAATAACGTTGTGATGAGGTCAGGTGAGCTCATAATAGCGACGGTATATTAATTACGGAATGTGTGTTCAAGCTCATAAAAGCTGTGGTGCCTTAAAAATCAAATGTGCAAAAAACAGATGCAGAAGAAAATACAAATGAATATGAGAGGTAAACAGACTGTGAGACCGTCCTAACGTGTTGCTGGGGATTTATGGTCCTCATCATCACATTAATACTCCAGAACTGCTCTGGTGTCCTTTACTCCATCCCCATCTGCATGTTCTTTGGTATAACTACCTTAATAGGCCGCGCAGCCCCATCCGCCCCACCTTCAACAGTATCACTGTTTTATACTGAAACTTACGATCCCACAGACCAAGGTTTAATTTACTTTGTTTGGACGCATCTTGGAACAGGCTCGTTTTCTTTAATGGCGCCTCATGTCTGACTGTCTATCACCTTGTCATTTATTGGGTGTTAATAAAACATCAGGAGGGAGGCCACAGCAAGAATAGCAATAAGTTACATGCTGACAGGCCCCATCAGCATATGTGGCTTGCGCTGATGAGGCTTTAAGTGTGGTGAGGGGATCGAGGACACCACTTATGGTTCTCTCAGGGTCTCTAGGTATATTTACCACAGTCTGTGGAATATGAAGATGACAAATAAGGACCATTGAGTTGTTTAATTGCAGTCTTTACTGCACTTGACTTAAATTGACTCATTCCCTAATGCTTATATGCCTTAGTCTGTACATAATACTACAGAAATTGATTAATGGCCAGCATTAAGCTTGGCTTCAATAAGCTCCATTCCACTCTGATCTCCACTAAGGCCAACCAACACTGCTCCACAGCGTATTAAAGTTACAGTGTGTGCATATTGTTTGGTATTAGATGTACAGTACCACAGGTCATGAGAACAGAAAGGAAACATTACATCACTATTTATAATGTCCTGTACAGTTGCACGTGCTCTGTGTCACTTTGTAAGCGACAGTCTCACTTAACCACCCACCTAACGTTTTGCACTTCATGAGTAATATTAAGAATTAAGTTTGGACAATTACCACCTTTTTTCACCCCAAGCAAAATCACAAAGGTGTTAATACAAAGGCACTGTCCCATTCTGACCTCCCAGCTTGCACTCAGGTACGGCTCAGGCACTTTTATTGCTCTGCACCAAAACTGTCAAAGCCCGTGGCCTTCATTTGCACTGGCCTGATGAAAATTACCCTCCTCTGTGGGTCATTTCAGGCCACACCGAGGGTGGAAAACATCTGTGAATGTGCTAACGGCACACTCTGCAAAAACGATGCTAGGCGAGAAAGGCTAACAACATGGGCTACATGCGTAATGATCATCACGCCTTGCTTTTTTATTTTTTTGGGATATTTAGTATTCACATGCAATCATGTGACAGTTACTTGGGATCATCAGCTACAACCCCACACACACAGGTGTAATATGTATTACAAGCCATGTGTCACTGTTGTTTCCATTTTCCTAGTCATTCTTCACCACTTCACTATATTTATGATAAATAAAGCACCCATTATGTGTAATTTTCTCAGTGTGGAGAAATGATGCAGTGCGAGTAAAACATGACTCATTTTGCTGTTACAAGCCACCAATTTAGAATCAATTTCGTCCTCACAGAAGTAATAGAAACAAAGCTGTCAATTACTCAGATGACAGCGTCTTTACTCTACAGCTCATTCAGGCTTTCATTAATATTCATATGGCAGATGTTCAACTGCCTGGATGATGGCAATAAATCAGCGTCGTCTTGTTGGGATGTCTCTTCTCAGAGTGTGACATCATAAGTCACTCTGACACCGAGCGCGGTAACCGTCACGCTGGAGGCGCCGCAAAAGGCGCCGGCCCGTTAACGTGCGGCTGGCGCGTCGGGTGCGCGGCAGACGGTCCAATCTGGTTACGAGGCCTCAGATTTTATGGACGCGACAGACGGATTCCCTAACTTGAAGCTGCCATGCAAACAGCTGCGGTTTTAGAGATTTCACTGTGGGTTTTATGACCCTCTTGCCTCTTTGTCATGTTTCTCCTTCCTTATGCTCACAGTGTTCAGAGAGAGGTTTTGGCTGTGAAGATCAAGAGGATGGCAGGAGCATGCAGATGCTTGAGGGGGTGGTGTGTGTGTGTGTGCGTGTGTGTGTGTGTGTGTGTGTGTGTGTGTGTGTGTGTGTGTGTGTGTGTGTGTGTGTGATGGGGGGGGCTTTGGCACGTCATTATTTTTCTGTTTTCTGAAAAACATGAAAACACACACCCTGGACTGAAGAGTGCAGTCTGGCAGGGGGTGGGGGCTGGTTCGCTTTGACAGACACATTATTATTTCCCTGTATTTAAACAAAAGTAAACAATGTTGTGTTCTTTATATTCTAAACACAAAAACACAAATGTTGTTGTTTTGAAAGCTTGGTCTGTTAAAGATGTTTGTTACTGGCCAGTAAATGTTTTGACGTTTTGCATTTGTGTTTTATATTTTAGTGGGATAATTAAAATGTCAAAGATTGAGTTCAAGTGCTGTATTTGCGTATGTGCAAACAGGTGGAATGAGTCTCACAATATACATCAGTCATGATGATAAAGAGAGAAATAAGATCAAGGTGAATTTTGTTCTTTTCTCCTGCTACAGTTTCGGTTTTTATTGATTTCTTTGATGCAGCCGTCAGCTGAAACTCCACATTTTCAAAACAGTTAACACAAAAGCCTGAACAGGGGCTCCATGGTCAAAATGACACATTTTGTTTGCAAAAGGCTCTAACCGTGCCAAAAGATCTGCAATGCCAAAGCAATAGAAGCTAGTTTTGCCTTCAAAGAAAATAATTTGCAAACAAGTATGAACATATCAGCACTAAACAATTGATAACAAAATATAAAACACTGAACTCATTGTGGGCTTTTAGGATGTGGGTTCGATACCCGGGGTGGCCCAGGTTCCCTTCTGTGTTTGCGTGTTCTCTGCATGGGTTCTCTTCGGGTTCTCCGGCCTTCTCCCACAGTCCAAGGGCATGTGATTAGGTTAATTGACTGCTCTCCATTGTCCGTAGGTGTGAGTGTGTGCGTGAATGGTTGTTTGTCTCTCTGTGGCCCTGCAATGGACTGGTGACCTGTTCAGGGTGTGCCCTGCCTCTCTTCCTCAGCAACCTGGGTTAGGCTCCAGCTCCCTGCGACCCCGAAGTGGTAGAAAATGAATGAACTCATTGTAGCCTGGCCTCTTTCTATAGAGGCTGTGTCAAACTTGCCTTTTTGCAAAGAATTAGAATCTAGATAAAGAAATGATTTGATGCAATTCTTTTCGAATCCATTACATTTTACAAAACTAAAATCTACTGGAGGATAAGACACAGCCACTATTAAGACCTCACACAGACCTGGCATCTTTTTTATAAGGCATCTGTTACTAACTATTAGAAACCAGTAAGACCAGTATGAATTCACCACAGCACCTGTTTGACACTCCTCCACAAAAATTGCTATCAGTCTTTAGACCTTAAAATGGTGCCAGGTCTGTGTTGTTCTTTACCAGCACGGATGGAGGACGTCTAAAGCAGAGACTATCAGTGAGTATCAACAGTGGCTGTGTCTTATCCTCCAATAGGTTTGACTGTATTTTAGTTTACATGTATTTTCTATAATATTTCTGTAATAAAAATAAAGAAGTTTTCTGACACAGTTTGAAAAATGAATGTCATGGATTCAATAAATCAAAGCATTTCTTCATCTGGATCCAATTCTTTGCATCAGAGGTGAATTTGACATAATCTCCAAAGACAACAAATAGCAACAGACTCCAATGACAATCAATGAAGCACTGATTCACACTGAGATCAGTGGTTCATATTTTGCTGTCCACTGTGTTGTATATACTGATTGGACGTGTTCATACAGTATACTTAGTTGCAAGTTTTATTGTTTAAAGGCAAAATTAGCTTGTGCTGCATATTTTAAGACACACAATGTGTCATTATGACATTGGAGCAGCTGTTTAGTGTGTGAACTGATAAGACAATGTATTGTTTCATTGGACGGTGACCAATAAAAACTGTAGAAACGAATGGATCCTAGTTTCTTTCACCAGGTCAAAGCAATCAAGAAAAACTTTTATAGGGTCAGTGAGTTCTCAATGAGACAATACAGTATATCTATCATCACAATAAATTGTGTCTGTGATTTAATTGAAAAGGAGATGCAAACTGACCCGAAGCCAAAGTGTACTGTACCACCTCATCGGCAAATCATCCTCATAAACAAACAGAAGACTGGTGTAAACCTCTGAAAGAACTGTGAATATTACAGTAATAATAGGATTTTCAGAATCTATGCTAAATTTGAAAACAATAGCTATGTTATCCTGGTTTTCATCGACTGAAATGTGCTATAAAATAAACAGAAAGATAAGAATTTGCTTTAAACTAAATCAGTGCAACAGAGGAAGTGCACAATTATGATTATACAATATTGATATGTTTTATCTCAAATTAATATTCTTAAAATAATATTAAACATGACACCATGCACTCATTACTTTTTACATGTTTATATAATCTTGAGCAAATATTTATTGTCTCTGGTTAAGCACATCCTAAGAGAGAAAGTGGGAGTCAGTTGAGCTTATGTGGATAAATATGCAACACATGTCATCAATAAAACATTTCAGCATGCTCCTCCACACGACTAAAAGAAGAGCGCATATTAAGTTTGTTATACAGATGGGAAGGGGAAATAATGGGGATATTTCGCGTGGCTGCCGGCCAGCAGTCAAGCCCACGCAGAGCACTCAGGCTCTAATTGGGTTTTTACGTGTCCCAAAGTGTGATTATCCCTGCTCTCCATTTTCATTACAGAAACTTCATTACACATCGTTACCCGGGTCCCTCGGCCGATGGAGCTACACAAACTTTAACTCCGAAGCAGGAAAAACGAAGGACTAATTTATTACCTTTCTCGCTGAGAGGTAATGCCGATAGTGTGAAGGTAGCCTGACTAACGCAAGCCTTTTCTGGCATGAAAGGAGGGAGAGACAGTGTAAACAGGGTTGTGTAAACCAATGTAAGTAATGCATGAGGCTTAAAGGATGGCAGACATTAGACTTAATGTTCCCTATGTGGTCAGAAAAGACAGTTTAATTAAATTACCTTACTTTCCACCTACTGTAACATCCACAGAAACATGTTCAGTGTTGAGTGTTTAGTAGTCGTTTTAGATCTCAGATACAGTAGAGAGGTAGATACTGTCTGTACCTGCTGCTCATAAATAACAAGCTGGACTGACGGATGTCGAGAAAGGCCTGAGATGACAGCTCTCACATCTCTGCAGGAATCACCAGGAAGTAGTTGAGGAGCGACAGCAGGTGACAGGTGAAAAGTGAGGGAAAAACCTGACATCTTTTCCTATGCACAACTAGACCAGTGTCATGGTTGCAACGTACAAGATTACAGCCCGGTGTATTCCTAAAGAGACATGTGGGAAATACTGTGTGGAGTAATCATCTCAGGGTTGGGGTCATTATCATTTCTGTACAGTCTGATTTGTATAATTCCTCAGCTGATGATCTCATTAGCACATTTACAAAGGGTCAATTGTTTTCTTTGTCTCACAGGAAGTAGTAAAATGTTAAAAACTTAAATGAAATTGTTGCTCTGTTTTAGAAATGAACCAGTACTATATGTGATGAGATCTGTCAACTGTCCTCAAAATATATAATTGTGATCAAACTTGACATACTGTGCTATTATTATGAAGCTCAAATTAACATTAAATAGATCACATTCATTTAAAAATATCTATCTATATATTTGTTTGCTGTCGAGACAGAATTTGCACGTTTCTGAATCTTAATATTGAAACCATCTACATCCCAGACTTCAAGTTGAGCTTTAGGCAAGACTGAGCAATAGTAGAATAACCCTACAGTAGATCAGCCCAGCAGGGCTGCAATAACTGTGCTGTGCGTGGTGCAGAATACAACGGCCAGAAGTTGATGTTAACACTCAAGCTCCCAGAAGGTGACATGAGGCAAAGTTTTCAATAAAACTTATTTAAATTAGGTACAGTATGCAAATTATTCAATATCACAGAGAGAGTTACAGTATGATGCATGCAGATATAGGATTGGAATTTCAATTCCCTGTTTGACAAACTTTTTTGGATCCAGTTCACACAGTATGATACAAATCTGAATCTGACAGATATGAAAATTAGAATCATTTGGAAATCATCATAGAGGTTTTGAAAGTAACCTAAAATAAACCTGTCTCAAAAGCTGCACACAGAATTAAACATGAGTGGATGATTTGTGTCTGAGTTCTATCACGTACAGTAACACATTTTTACAGCATCCTGTCAGTGTCTGTACAGATGAGGAAGGTCTTCTGCATTGTTAGTACTGCAGAAACAGCAGCTCTTGAGTCAGTTAGGCAAAAGATATACTGTACATCTACAGTACGGTCAAGAGTCCTTCATATCATCTACTAGTTAATAGAAATCATTTTAAAGGTCAATAAACTTTAACACATACACTGTCTGACCATGTGCCACACTCTGCCCTTTCACAGTCACATTTTTTATTATTAAATGTGTTGTTTGAATGTTATTTTATTCTGTTATGCAAACTCTGCCTCCATTTGCCTTCCCCAGAAGGCAGAATCTCAAAACTCAAGGCTAACTTCTGCAAAAATGTCACAGTCTGCTTTTATGTAGGAACAAAGGCTCATGGTGTTAAATGTTTTTCTTGAGTGTTCCACATTGAAATCTGCCCTATTTTTGCTGTTAAAGAGCTTGAGTTACTTATGTTATGCTTGAATAGAAGTCATACAGCAAAAAAATAGCAAAACGCTGACAGTCGTGAGAGTTTGATTAGATTCAATGTAAGCTGAAATGTGTGATTGCGGTTGACAGACTGGGAGGAAGAGGAAGAAGATAAAGTGCTGGACAGGGAAATATGTTAGGGAATATATAAAATATTTGTCTGGGTGTTATTGGACTATAAAACAAGTTGTACACATGAAAATCATCTAGATCCATTCTTTGCCTGGATTTTTAGCAGTGTGCTCTACATCAACCAGATTGGGTCCCTGTAGTAAATAAATTACTGCCAAACAAATCACAGAATGATTGCAAGGGTCTGAACTGCCAACATTTATATGAGGCTGTTTATATTTGAGTTGTGATGGTCAATAACCATTCACTGCACTCCCATAAAAGGTGCTAAAAATGTTGTCAGAAAATGTTATTCTTAAAAACAAAGATTTTTAGTATCCTCTGGCAACCAAACAAATTGATGATGCCACAATGAAACATGCTTGATTAATACAAACTTGATAAAACGTTAACAACATATTTACTGTGCATAGGGTGAAGAAAACACAGTCCAGAAAAACAACAGCAGTTTTTGGCATATTTTACTTTATGCTGATAAGCAATATACATCTTCTAGATTGACGATATTTGTTTTAAAGTAGTGCAGCACAATATATTACAAACCAGGGAAAGAATATAAATACATTGTGTTTGTCAGTAATTAAAATAATTCAAGTTTAATTTCAATTACTATAAAATGTAATATATATAATTTTGTGCACATTACAATTGAAAAAATAATCAAATTTTCCATAGTCTTTTTAATTTTAAAAATATAGTTTACAGTAACATTTTACATACACAAAATCACATATATTCCATCGGTTAGTAAACTAAATGATTTCACTACAATAAAACAATAAATAAATAATGACTACATAAAAATAAAATATTTAAAAGCGCCGACGTGTCAATTGCGGAACTGGATCTCGGCGCATTTTGTTTCCGCACGGTGCTACATTAAGAAACACCATTTCACTTCCTGTTAGAAATCACAACATTGTATACCCATAGGAGATAGTTGACATCAGCAGACATTGGTCAACAAATGTCAATGTAGCAGGAACATTTAGTTTCAGCAATGATACCTTACACTGTCAACATCAAACTCGCTGCTCGGACGTTGACTGGCGCTCTCAATTTGCAGAATAAAACCGCCGTAGATTGGTAAGTACTGCATCTCTGGCGCTAGCTTCATACCGTAGCAATTTAATCCGTCAGTATATGCGACGCACCAATACAAGTGTATCGTCTTGTTTTATCGTCTTCCAGCATTCATTTTTAGTTAGAGAGTGTGTATTGTCGAAAATATTATATATTTTAAAAGGAAGTCCATTAACACGCAGGATGTCCTGGGTCATGTGACATGAGACTATGCTGTGCTTGATAAATATTGAATCGACTGCTCTGAGACTTTCCAGTTTAAGTTTAGGTTGGGCCAATAATCTACACTTAGAGTAGAGCATTAATAATGGAGGAATGGGTATTAAAAATTGTTTATGTTTATTGTGTTGTATATTCTAGCTATTACTGGGTGAGGTATAGTATGTTGTACTGTACTGTTGATCGCTTACAGACAGAACTATTCACATTTTCACCTACAATCAACTGAAGCAAGAATCCAAAACCAACAGCCAGTCACAACACGCAGATTTTTTTAAGAGCTCTTCTTCCTTTTTTGATTAATCTTTTAATTTTCTCCCTACACCTGCTGCCAAGAAGCCCCAAATAACATGATTCTGCCCCTTCAGTGGCGAGGGCAACATCCTGCTTTAATCATGGGCATTAGCTAAATGATCACCACAGCCTGGTAATTGCTACACATACTGTAGAGCTTAAAGTTCTGCCAAAGGGGGCAATTTTGTCTCATCAGACCACATAATATTTTTCCTCAGCTTATAAAAGTCCTTTAAATAGCATTCGAAAAACTCCAAACATGCTGTGACTTCCATCTAACCACTCTCTCACTTTCTTGATTAATGTGAGAGAGTGCTGTTAAGGTCATCTTTCTGGCAGCTTTCCATCTCTGCAGACAACTTTTTTAGAGTTACACTTGATGACCTCTTCTAACAAAACTCTCTTTGCTCACTTACTTTGCTCACTTGATAGTACTAGACATTTGCAGTTGTCACAATTAGTGTGTTCTTAGAATTACACATATCTTGAAAAATGGTTGTCCTGTTGCCTTGGTGTACCGTATTGTTCAATACAAAATGTTATCGGTGGGTATACATAGAGTTACGAGACTTGGACTTGTTTTAGGTCTTTGAAATATGAAACCATATTCCCCATGCCTAATCATGTCTCTAGTCATATCTTACATTATTCTGTTTGGAATTTGCTGTTTTAACCTAGTTTCACACAAAATGGGTTTTGTGGAATTTGAGTATTGTCAGCTCACAGTAGATACGGAGAAAGTGTAATGCAAATGTGTGTTTGGCTGTTAATATCCTATTCTAACTACAGTAATCATCATTATTCAACGCTATTGCCTTGCCAACTGTTTTATGTTGCAATAGGAAAGCTTCAACTTGCCCAGCACCTGCCTCATTTTTCTTGGTTATTGGTTTCTTTCCATTTCCTCTTTTGCCAACTGCCTCTTGGGCTCTGTAGGGGTTGGCAAGGACTGATAGCTCAGGGATGTCACTCGAGTATCCTCATCATTGATCCAAAAACAGCCCAGACGATCCAAGTTCTCGAAAGACACAAAACCAACGTGGTCAAGGTGAGTTTTTCTATTCAAATGTTTTTTTAACTGTCAAAGATTGAAAGATGACTATAAGACAAAAATCCAATATTTCGGCTTTTATTTGATATCCTTCTTGATAAATTGAATAGCAGACAATAAAAATAAACATTCATATCAAATCACCCACATTTAGGATCAACATTTGTTTCCTGTTGCCCAGGGGTGTCCTGTGAGATTGATTTTTAAATAATAAATAGCTGTAAATGACCACACTCAATTTTAGCTACTCCTTGCTCCATTTGTTTTGAAAAAAGATAAATGAAGGAGAAGAAAAAAGAGCTGCCCATAGAAGAGAAGTATTTTAAATTTTTAATCAGAGAACAGAGACGGACAATCAATAAGTGATTCTTTTAACATTGTGTTTGCTAATAGAAACACTTCTTGAAAAGAAAGACATCATTGGTGTACTGAGCAACATAAACACTTGTAAGCCCAAGAAATCAACAGCAGTTGACAGAAGTACAATGAAAGCAGTGTAGAAAACCCATCTGGTATATACATAATGTATCAGTATCTCTTGTGTAGCTTAACTTTTAAAGAGTAAATATTGTCAAATAAAAGCTAAGATTCAGAACTTTTGTCTCTTGGCCGACTTTTGATCCAATCATAATACGTGTATAATACAGTATGTGTATGTTCTTCACACACTGTATGTGAATGTTACATATGCTTTTGTGTAATCTTCAGGTGAAACACAAACATGCCAGCTGATGGAATAATATCAGACAATACAAATATTAATTTATTTGTATTGTCTGACCTTCAGCTGAGTTTGTGTCCCTCTCTGGCAAACAGTCGAGCTTGCTCTCTGTGTAAGTCACAAGCATCACTGATAAAGGTTGCTGCTGCCTTGATGGAGAACCCTACTGTGTATGTGTGTGTGTACATAAATGTGTGTGTTTTGTAAATAATGGGCAATGAATTCCACAGTGATTATCAGGGCCTGGGCTCAATCTGAGGTTCTCATTCCTCACTCCAAAGAACACTTTAATCTTGTAAAGTACCAGAGCCGCAGAGGCAGGTCATTCTTCACCACCCAGCCCGTCACAAGAAAGCCTGCGAAATTAAAAAAATAGAAGTGGCCACACTAAGGAGCAGGTGAAAACACAAAGGCACAATTAATTATTTAAGCAGCAGTTTGTTCATAGAGTCATCTGTCTTGTTTAGCGTGGGACTTGCAATGGCTTTATTACAAAGCTGTGTCTTCTGTTACTGTACAGTATCTTTCACTCATCAGCTTCATGTGTGAAAGATTTACTTAGACTTAAAAGAACACAGAAGCAGATCAGCTGCATCTATTGCACTTCAAATTAATAATGTTTTTTACCCATACACAAATGGAATTGTTTGTTTTGCGTTTGTTAGGTAAAATGGTCGAGGGAAAACTACTACCACAACTTGAGTTCGCCCTACTGTCTGCGGCTGGCCTCAGGAGATGCCTCAGGGAAGATCATAGTGTGGGATGTTGTCAGTGGCACTGCCCACTGTGAGATCCAAGAGCACTCTAAACCTATTCAAGGTGAGGAATTTCCAGAATCCTCCTACCTATGTTATGGAGGCTTACATTGATACTGCTACATGTGGAGGATGATACAGTACACTACTAGCAAAACCAGGGACAAGCTTTACTCTCATTCTGACAGTGGCTGTTTGTTTTGTGTTAAGAAGCGCCTTAAGGGCGGCTTTCCATTCTCACATTCTCCTGTCTTGTTTCCTTTCCCTGTCAGACCTGGAGTGGCTGTGGAATCAGGATGCATCTCGTGATCTGCTGTTGGCTGTCCATCCACCCAACTACATTGTGCTGTGGAATGGAGACACAGGAACCAAGCTGTGGAAAAAGAGCTATGCTGAAAATATCCTCTCCTTTTCCTTTGACCCTTTCGATCCATCAAACATGGCGTGTAAGGGAATGCACAGTGTCCAAGGATCTGACTCTGCATTATTTTATTCACAGTGTGGAGTTTTCAATTTTATTCCATTTTATACATACATTTTATACATACTGTCTCTTGTATTTTCATAGCCAAATGTGCTAGATAGGATTTTATTTATTTCAACTAATAGAACCTGTTCTTTCTTCTCCTGCAGTATTGACAAGTGAAGGAATTGTGTTCATCACCGACTTTTCCCACTCCAAACCGCCGGGGAGCACTGGCAAAAAGGTCTATATTGCCAGTCCCCATGCAAGTCCTGCTCATAACAAACCTGCACCAGCTGCAACCCCGGTCCCTACTGGGGCCAAGAAGGCCCTCAACAAGGTCAAAGTGCTCATCACCAACGAAAAACCCACGTAAGAGCCCTTGGATTTTACTTGACCTTAAACACACTTCAGCTATTCCACAGTAGTCTATTATACAGTATAGTATATAGTCCCAAACTAAACTAAACTAAACAAAAAAATCTGCATATAACACTGTGATTCAGATTTTAAAGTGATAAATGTATAGGACCGGTCTGTTGGCTCTGAGGATCTATTGATATAAAGAATGTGTTTGTGCCCTTGACCTACTGCATAGGGAGTCTGCACCAGTCGACACATATTAGGGATGTTATGTCTGTCGGACAGTGCGTCTCATTCAATTAATCCAATTCTCCCTCCTTCAGACGCTAGGTTAGTGTAAACTCCAAAGTAATACTGTAGATGCAGCAGTGCTTTTTGAATAAGCTCTCGGCTAGTTGAGTCAGTCTGTCTGTGTTTGCTTGTTAGGCAAGTGTCATGAAAACACTTCACACATTCGAAGACATTTGATCAGCTGATGGATTTATTATGATGTTTTTGCGACTGAAACAGCTGCCGTTCCTATTTTTATGCCATTAGGAAACAAACTTCTGAAATTGTGTAAAGGATTCATTTTTAAAAAGTTGCGTTGGATCAGGAACCAAAAGCTCCTTTTGATGTTCTGGCAGCTTTGTGTCTGAGCAGTTGTGATTGTCAAACAGGCTTATTTATAGCCACAACACGCTGACCTCTATGTCCACCCACCCAAACTGCTCTAATATTTCATTAATCATATTTGCCTTTATCGTCTCTCTCTGCCTCGTGTCCGTTTCTGTGTCCTCTGCTGACTTGATGCTGGAATTCTTCGCTCTGCCTTTGCCAGTGTGTTGGTTTGGGGTGTTCATCATTTTCTGTGTTAGAGTGTGTCATCCCTCTGGCTCTGTCTGCCTCTGGTTGACAGATGGTGGATTTAAACAAGACTCTACTCAGCCTAGCTGTTATCAGATACACACTGGATACAGTACTATAATATGCACATTAGTTTCTCATCATGCAGCTGCTAATCTTGGTGTTAGGCAGCACAGTTTTGCTGTCATTATCAAGATGGCAGAAATTGGCTTCCTCTTCTCCTCTGGCCACACACACGCAATAAAACCCAGAAAGCATATTAAATATTTGAACTGAGAGAAAGTATTATTTTAGAAAATAAAGGTAATTTTGAAATTCTCCCATCGCATTGTGTTCTGTAAATATTTGCAAACTGAGTTGCTGCTCATATTTTGCATTATTGATTTTGGAAAGGTCTGAGCGTTAGGCAGGTCAGTCCAGCACTTTCTACTCTGACACCAGCATGCAGGTTAGAACTGCCCTGCTGAAATATGTAAGGGCTTTTTCTAAAAAAACAGGTTTGAATGGAAAGATACTCTATGCTCCTGGCTATTACTTTTAGCCTTGTTCGTTTCCTGATGTTCCTGGAAGTTGTGGTGCCTAACTTGTTCAAAAAGTGTTACAGCCAAAAAAATTATGCTGTGAGCAATTGATTTAAATTCTTGTGGCTGTTGACTAATCACCAACCACAGTGACAGACCCTGTGAGTTTCCTGTGACCGCTGATGTGAAATATCACCAGCTAAGTGCTTTTAGTGCAAAGCATCAATTATATAACTTGGCTCTGAGTTATGTTTCTTCATCGCTTCTTTTCTCATTCACTCCAACCAGCGAGGCAGATGGATGCTCAACTTGAGTCTGCTTCTGCTGGAGATTGCTTCCCTGCTGTACATTTGCTTCAGCGCTAGTGTTTGCAATGAAAGCTTGTGTGTGTGTGTGTGTGTGTGTGTGTGTGTGTGTGTGTGTGTGTGTGTGTGTGTGTGTGTGTGTGTGTGTGTGTGTGTGTGTGTGTGTGTGTGTGTGTGTGTGTGTGTGTGTGTGTGTGTGTGTGTGTGTGTGTGCTTGCATGTGCACGTGTGTGTGTACTTCGGTAATGTCTGAACCCAACAGTATTAAGTGCCTTGAGGTGAGGTTTGTGGGTGCTTTAACACTGAACCGAACTGCAACAAAACAGTTTGTGTGGGTGAGTCCACCTCGAACAATGAAAACCACCACATACTGAATGTTGAGAACATTTAATGAATAATGCAGAGATACTGTATGCGACCACAGATGGTTACATGTTACAAGTGTACAAAAGTCTCTGTTGTTCAACAAGTGCAGGGCCAGAAGTAGGAAAGATTTTATGTTGTAATTTTTGAGTTTGTTTTGGGAATCATGAAGATTTATGGGAGTCTGCAATCAAGGTTATCATAATTACTGCTATCTACCGCCAGCGTATGAGTTTATGCTGCACTGTCCTCACATTAGAAGCTCTAGCTGCATTCACTGCATAATGCATAAACATTAAAACTAATTGCAATATCCTTTAGGGTTGTTATCATGATGAAACAATTGAGGCTGCAGAGTTTGTTGAAACAGGCTCTCTCTCGCTTGTGACACCGATGATCCCTGTTCACTACACTGATGAAGTGGATCAGCATGACCGGTCTGCACTAAACTGCCAGCCACCGTGTGTTTTGACAGCCAACGGTTGCAGACGTCAAATTGTCCCCATGCTGACCCTGTCAAGCAGGTGGTTCTGGCAATTGTGGCTGATTGCGAGTTGCTGAAAGTACGTTTGACACGACAAAGGGGTCCCTCCAAGGACTGCGTGTGATTCGCTCCTGTAGTTTCTCTACCTTATGCACAACGAAGGGGGGGGGGGTGCAGCTGCGAGGAGCGTTTTGGATGTTGAAGCTTCTAAATCCTGTTTCTCTCCGAAGGTCTGTTGCTTTTTTGCCTCTCACGCTGTTTCATTGAGATGTTTTGCCTTTGGTGGCTCAAGTCATTTCAATCTGCAGCTCTGCCTCATCTGGCTTCAGTGGTCGTGTAACTGGGTGATTTATTTCATGCACGCCAAGGTTTCCCCTGTTGAGTCTATTTTATCTGTTACTCCCTGCCCCCCAAGGCGCTAATGATCCCCTCTGTGTTATAAAGTTTGCCTCCCCTTCATTTGATCTTCCAGTGACCTAAAGGAATGAAATTGCAGGGATGAGTTATGGTTGTGGGTCCAGGCACACATTGTGTGAAGATTGTCTCGTAGTTACTTATTATCTATTGTATTTGTGGGTGTTTTGTGGACTGGTCACATTTAAATATTGAGCTTGTCTGTAACCATGAATGTGGGATTAATTCAAAATCCCACAGAACCGACAAACAGACTTATAATCCTAATATTTTTACAACTCCTAAAATAATGAAAGAAGATTTTGTCTGATGTTGCAAATACCAAAATAATTAATCAGCCCCCATCATTAGGCTAAATTTGCTTTTAACTCTTCCCTCATTTGCCTGTAGAATAACTAATTTATTCAGCCTCCAGTATGGCAAGACATAAATAAACAGATGAGATGGTTTTATTAAACATGTTTTAAGGCCTTCAGTTCATTATCACAGTGATGTAAATGCATAATATTTGCATATTGCATTGTTGTTACAGTAGTCTTTCCACGTATTTACCGAAGTGTCTGCTGATCAAATTGCCAACAGTGCATCCTCTTACTGTATCTAGACATCAATTTGTAGTCATTATTATTTGCGCTCGCCTCCTGACTTAACCTGACTGATTTCCTCCTCTTCCTTTGTAGCGCAGAGGCAGTGACACTGAATGACTGTCTACAGCTGTCCTACCTGCCGTCCAAGAGGAACCACATGCTGCTGCTTTATCCCAGAGAGATCCTCATCCTGGACCTGGAGCTCAGCCAGACGGTGGGCGTGGTGGCCATCGAGCGCTCCGGGGTGCCCTTCGTTCAGGTGGGCCACTGCGCACAAGTGTTGCAAATCCTGTGTAATAAGGTGCTCAGTCAAAGACGAGGGAAATGAGAGCTTGTGGAAATTGGAAACCTAAAAAGACATGACCCAGTTTCTGGTGGAAATAAGGTGGTTTATTTGACGACAGCATGAAACTTTCAAGGTCAGACTTTTCTCAGCTCTATTTCTAGTGGGCTGGGATTTGATGGAGAGGCATTCCTGCTGTGCATCTAGAAATTGCATGCGAAGATGTCTTGTGAAAAGCCTGCACTGACATCTTTGTTGGCAACAGAGAGATACTGTAACTGAATGGATGGCTAAGCTGTCATGCTCAGACCTCCTTCCTACAGCACATCACCATCTTTCCTATCTCACAAACTCTGCTTTATTACATTACTGGATTTTAGCGAAATCTTTTCTCTATGGATTATTCTTCTAAGAAGCCAATTCTTCCTGCTATAAATGATCCGTGTCTGACTGTTTCTTCCTTCCTCTCAGTGCTCATTACTTACAACTGCACTGCATGTCCGTCCTTAGTTAGAGAAAAGAATTTCAGCCGCCTGCATGTCATCTGACTTCTTTGAACCGTTATATTCAGCACTGGTGACCTTTGAATAAAAATGTCCCTCCTTTGGAGGCTGGATTTCTAATTGGAAATTAATGACTGCTGTTGTGGTGTTAGAGGATTTGTTATGGCAGCAGAGCTAATAATGGAGCAGAGGCCATTTCTCGCTCTCTTTCCTCTGCTTTTACTCTAAATCCTTTGTGTCTCTGTAGGAAAGACACGCTACCACAACAGTCATTACAGGCATCCTTTTTCTTTTTAATAATTTCCTTAATAATACAAAAAATATGTAATGTCATGTAATGCAGCACATCCTTTTAAAGAAGCCGCAATCACGCAATGTTGTGGCTCTTAACGAAACTACACAAATGTTAACTCACTTTTTTCACTCTGAATCCTGCAGTTATATCTAATTTGATGGATGTGATGGGGTTGCAGCTCTTTAGATGTTCTTTCTGACTGAGAATTAGGATTCATACAGTCACATGCAATAGCCATCATTTATTTAACAAGAAATGAAGCCAGAAATTTGGCCAATGCTGCAGTAAGTGCCATATTATTCAAAGGGAGGTTACTGAGCGAGAGCATTGAGGCATGTGTTCCTGTGCATCAATTAGCAAAGGGTTATCAAACCATTTACAGAGGCTTTAGCATTCTACTCTGAGAGAGATTACTAAGTGTATTAAATATGTATTCATAGATTGACACATTTTAAACTAAAAAGAAAGAGTCAGAGTTTAGAACCAAAAGTTGATCTGGTGCATTTATTGAAACACATGGTAACATTCTGAAATTATTAAACGCTGTTGGACACTTTAGTGGTGTACAGAAGCCCATTTCTCCACCAACTGTGCAGAGAACATACAGTCACAGTGTTTGATTTCATCTGTCATTTACCAGATGCAGGACAAATGACAGCTGCCAAAAAAGTACCAAGGTTGTCTTAGTCATTTCTACACCACTCTTAGCAAATAGCAAGTGTCAGCCTTCAGAATCCTTATTGATTAACACTATAACTTTTATTGACATTGTAGGGCTGCAGTATTTTAGGATAAAAAAGATGTTGAAAGAGACAAGCGTGTTGAAAAACCATGTGTGACTTATTACATTCTTGCTCTCCTGCCTCCCAGTGTTTAAATAATGTGGACACACATTTTAAAGCCCTTTCAGAAATAAATAAAATGACAATTCATCATTATTCACCTGTTAACCCAATTTAAAGATTGTGGACATATCCCCTGTGCAGTAACAAATAGGGTATCATGTCTGTGTGCACATACTGTACACTGACCAGCTTAATGCTTCTCACTGTAGGTTATCAAATCCTTCACTGACATTTTGGTAAAATCAATATAGTACTGTTCTTTCATGAATCAAACTCTCTGCCAGTTGTCATCAATCTTGTGGTAATAAATGCGTCCGTAGTTAAACATTACAAAGGCTTTCTAGTCAAGGTGCAAGTCCTGAAGTCACAGAGCAGGAGTAGGAGGGGGCTGCTCAGCGGCCCAGGCCCTGTCCAGCCAGTGCCTCCCTCCTCTAAGTGTTATAAAGCACTTGTCACACAGCCGATTTGCATGACTGATGACACTACTTCAGCAAAGTCCATGCTGAAGTGTTGAAGTTCCAAAAGCCAAGAAATACATCTGCCCACATCTGTATTGTGCTGTTTATCAGGTACATGTAGCATGGCAATACATGTGCATCCACTGCAGTCTAATAAATCACAGTGAAGCTGCCCCGTTCTGCTTGAGCAGGGAACCATCATGGCTGCTTTAAAGGCTGCAGATGGGGTTTGACCATTTAAAGGGTAAATAAAACAGCAGATAGGCAGCTCAGACCGTGTGAGACGTGGGCTTGGGGCTATATGGTAGCGGCGAGTCAAAAGCTGCGCTTTGTTGGTAATTTGACAGCTTATCAACATTTTCAGCATCTCTTTAACATTCAACTCTACTGTCATCCTCACCCTATGTCTCTTTGTCTTTAGGTGATCCCCTGTGCTCAGCGTGATGCCCTCTACTGTCTCCACGAGAATGGGTGTATCACCTTCCGAGTGTGTCGCTCCACTACCGCTCTAGAGGAAGCATCAGGTATGAAATGTACAGCACCTGCTGCATATACTCTGCTTATAACCCATTTTCATTGCTGTGGCTTTGCTCATGACCCATTCAGCCAAACTGCTTTGTAGTCACGTCTTGTAGCTATTCTCTGCACTCCAGTAGGAATTTAGCTTCTTATGGTCTCATTTATCTCAGGCTTAGTGTTTAGGCCAATTGGACTCCATTCGTTCCTAGAATCTCTCTTAACCCGACAGATTGTCCTTTGCCATCTCTGTGATACTAATCTGCCTCTTTTTGTTGTAGCCATTTACTTTGTCCCATACGCTCATTTATTCGGTCTTGTCATTATGTAGTGTCGTCTGACTCTCTTGTCTCTCTTGACTCATCTCACTCTCAGTTGGCCTTTGTGTTATTGTCTACTTTTACTTTTGTCTCTATTGTACTAATTACTATTTCATGTTTTACAAAATTTTTTTGCTTTGCATATTTAAAACCAATTTTCTTCAAATTCCATCCTTTTAGCTTTGTCTATTTTTGGTTTATTCTCTCCCTTGCCATCTCCATATTTCTCCCTTTCTACTACTCTTGTCACATTTATATACTTCATCTGGCTTTGTGTTCCTCAGACCCAGAACAGAGTGTCCAGGAGCTCGTGTATGACCTGCGTTCTCAATGCGATGCCATCCGAGTCACCAAGACAGTGCGGCCATATCGCATGGTGATCTGCCCTGTCAACGAAAACAACGCTGCACTCATGGTCAGCGATGGCAGAGTCATGCTATGGGAGCTCAAATCCCACAGTGGCAGGGTGACTGCTAACCCTAGGTAGACCCCCCCCCCTCTCTCACACACACACACACACACACACACACACACACACACACACACACACGGGAAAAAAATCAATCAGCAAAGCTCTATCATAATTTTGCAGGTAGTAAAAGAAATGCAAGGGGACAGGTAGCAGGTAGAAGTTGGAAAACTTCATACCATGACTCAAACTCAAACTTCCTAATCCTCTGACCTAGATTTAGTCCTTTTAGTGATTTGTGTAAGTAGAGGGTTGGGGAAGTTTAGCTGCTGTTGATGAGCTCTGCTTCCCTTTGATGGAGCACTCCCTTGCTGCTGTCGAGGAGACAGTTTTTCTCTCTTATGTTGGTTTCCTGTCTGAAGCAGACGGATGTTTGTCTGGCTATGAGAAAAGCGTAGCAAACGAGTAATCTTCAGCATTGATTTAAAGACGAATGTGTTGCTGTTGCTTTTTTGCTGCTCTGGAGTGAATTGTTTTATCAGTTTTTTGTTTAACTGTATTTGCTGGAGGTTTGTTTTCATTTCAGCTTATGTTCAGGTGTTGTCTTTCACAACACTAAATTGATATTTTTGTGCTTCCTTATAAATGTTTAAAGATTCTGGTCTTTGGCATTGGGTCTGTGTGATGCTTTTCATAATTAACACGAGACACTATCGTTCCATTTCCATTATTGGTCGCGCTCAAGTATGTTCAGCTCTTTCTAAGTTTGCTGCAAAGGTAAATATAATATTTTGAGGAATCATCTCTGTTTTGTTATTCAGCAGCATCTAATCAATAAAAGCAATCAATATTCGAGTCATTGTCTACAAATACTGCTGTTCATTCTAGGTCAGTGATTTATTAAGATCATAATAATCATTTGCACAAGTAACAATATCTTCCATCTCTCTGTCCACATGGCTTTTGACAGGAATGTGAACCATGCTTTATGAATGTATTTAATTAATATTCGCTCTCCCCCTTTTTGTCAGTTCGGGTCTGTCACCGCTGTACTCGCCTGTTTCATTTTGTGGAGCTCCTCTGGGTCCGAACCAGAAAAGGATTCAGGATCTCTGTCTTAACAGCATGATTGGTACGACCAAAATATAGCACTGATGTTGCATTTTGTTGTTGAAAAGCTCTCTGCATAGAGGAATGGCTTCCACTCTGAAAGAAAATGTGAAAACCCAGAGAATGAAAGCGCTGTAGTGTGTGTGTGTGTGTGTGTGTGTGTGTGTGTGTGTGTGTGTGTGTGTGTGTGTGTGTGTGGGGGTGTGTGTGTGTGTGTGTGTGTGTGTGTGTGTGTGTGTGTGTGTGTGCGTGTGTGTGCGTGTGTGTGCGTGTGTGTGTGTGCGTGTGTGTGCGTGCGTGTGTGTGCGTGCGTGTGCGTGCGTGCGTGTGCGTGCGTGCGTGTGTGTGTGTGTGCGTGTGTGCGCGTGTGTGTGTGCGCGTGTGTGTGTGCGCGTGTGTGTGTACGTGTGTGTGTGTGTGTGTGTTTATGTGCATTAAGACTCTTACTCTGTCTTTTATTGTCCCTCTAAGAGTTGTGTGGGCCTCAGGGCTCTCTTTTACTTTCTGCTTTGATGTGTGACTGCTACTTTCTCGTCTGTGCATTACACAGACCAGTGTTATTCCCCGAGCAGAGCAGCTCTGTAGGAAAATTCCCATGTGTGCTTGGCCATTCCTCTCTTTTACTTTTGTCTCTTCACTATCTCATCCTTTTGCTTTTTCTCTCGCCGGTCCTTTCTGTTGACTCTCTCTGTCTTTCCTCTATGTGATTAAGAACAGAGCTGCCTATCTGAAGATGAATGGAGGAGTAACATGATATAAACTGATGTGTGATAGTGTTTACTTCAGTTTTTTTATTTTTTATTTTCAGTTCACTGCCAGTGAGCAGAGGGCTTCAGGAAGGTGGAGCACTAATAGTAACACTTGCATAAGGGGAGGGTACAGCTACTGCCTGAAGCAATAGCTCTGTCTGACAGTTGCTGCCTAAAGCTCTTGTTGTGAAGGACTGTCACTGTCCTCTAGGCTGATAAAATTCAGTGAAAAGCAAGCTTGTTGTTTTCTGTGTGTGTGTGTGTGTGTGTGTGTGTGTGTGTGTGTGTGTGTGTGTGTGTGTGTGTGTGTGTGTGTGTGTGTGTGTGTGTGTGTGTGTGTGTGTGTGTGTGTGTGTGTGTGTGTGTGTGTGTGTTTTTGAAAAATAAGGTTACTTTGTTAGACACTGGTATAATATCTCTGGGCAAGTATGAAAATGAAGTATATGTTATTTAATCGTTTGCAATATGAAAAACATTAACGAAAACATCATTCCTGAGGTGGTAAAAATACAAAGGGTCATTATCATGTCTTTGTTATAACCCCTGTGTTATCCTGTAAATATAAAAAAGCCTGGATAATGGAATTGGGGCATAAGGGGCTGGGAAAGACTCATAAAGAATCATTGTATTGTGGGTTTTTTTTCACACAATGTCCCAACTAACAATTGTAATCCTTTAATAGTAAACTATATTGTCCACGTCATTCATTTTTAGGACAGACCCTAATAGCTGGTGAGGCTCCTCCTCCATCATCCATTCAGCAGGAGGTCCAGTTGAAATTCCTGCTGACTGGCCTGCTGTCTGGTCTCCCTCTGCCACCGTTTGCCATCCGCATGTGCCCACCTCTTACCACCAAGAACATCAACTACTACCAGCCCCTACTTGCAGTAGGTATGTGATACTGAACTTTTCACACACGTGCACAAAAAAAAAAGTGATAGAAGAGCCACTGAGTGTGAGGGGTTTGATTCAGATTAAGTCAGATTGTGGTGTTCTTAGTTCAGGTCATCTAGACTTAGCTCAGCTTTTTATTTAAATCTGGCTCTAACATTTTTAGATGCTATTTCCAATTAAACCCAGTTTCTAAAGACTGTTTTTAAATATTTAACCTTTCTGTCACTAACATTGTGAACTAATTCATTGAACGTGCAGAATATGTATATATATTTTAAGTTATTGAGATACTATAGGTCTCATGTTTGCTTGGTTATAAAAAGAACAGAGCAAATCAGGGCTTTTCAGGCAAGATTATGATTAAAAATGACATGTTCCTGTGCCAGAGCCAAAACAAATTGGGAAAGCGTAATTGCAAGAAAATGTCAACGGCCATGGATAAGCTGAACACAGCCTCCTGTATGACTAGTGTGATATCTGTGATGTGATGATGTGTTTGGTGTCTCATCAGCTGAAAATTTTATTTTCCTGAATATGTTTTCACTAAAAGCCAATCTACTACTAATGATAGAGTGGGGCAAAATAATTCCCCTCTGTCAATGCAAACTCATCATTTGTCAAAATCTTTATAGGTACTATATTTGAACTATGACAGGGTAGACTTGATGAAATAAACCCCACTCCCACTTTGTACCGTTTTTCACTGCTGATAATCATCTGTTGAAAAACCCCAAGCTGAACCTCATGATACAGACTGGGAGAGTTTCACTGCTGCATCTACATCAGCTTTCCCACACTGCAGAGAATGCTCCTCATTGTGACCAATGAGTAATGCATTTCAGAAAGAGAGAGTTTCAGGCAGCCGTGTCATTTAAAGGTTTATCAGCGTATCCATGTTGGACAAAAGCCTTACTTCTGTGACCAGTGTGGAGCAATGTTCAGGAAGCTCGGAGGATTTTGGCCACAAAGATCTCTCCCAGAACCCCTGATTTCTCAGGTCTGTGACCAGTCTGGCAAGGGTTTGAGGCAATCGCTTGTAGATTTGTCCATGTGTCCACACTGCCAAAAAACGTATGTGTGTGACCATTGTGGGGAGATGCCGTGACCCAGCAGACTTTTGGCTGACATAATGGCATCATCCACAGTCCAGACACATGTCATCTGTGTGATAATGCAGTTTATGACACAGATGGTTCATATGTTTTAGAAAGCTATGTTCTTTCCAAAGTTAAAATATTCTTATTCAGAAACATTGTGCTATATTTCACTTCTAGTATTAAAACTACAGCCACAAATATACACACACAAACTCACACAAACCCAAAGCTCCCCAGGGAGCCAGACACAGCCTCACAATAGCAAAACACGAGCATGATAAATCAGTGGGATGCTACAGTGCGCTGCCTGGCCAGTAAGATTACAGAGTTTATAACGAATAGTATTTCAAAACACCAATGGTCACACTAGTGATTCTACAAGGAGTTACAGTTTGTGGATGCCTTTGCAGGTGAAAACAACATAATTTACACTCTTAAAGAAATGGTGTCTTCAGAAGCTACCCACAAATTTCAAATGACGTAGGACCTGTGAGGGCTCATACAAAAGCTTCTGTGTGCTGTACAGAAAACCACAGTGGATTCTGAGGTGTGATTTTCCTGCTGAGGATTTAGCCTCTCTTTAGTTAAACTGACAGCCTGAAGTTTCCTGATATTTATTTCCTGCATGATGTTTTGAGTATAATATCATTTTTATACTTGTGCTAAACTGTGGGGTTGATGTAAACATTTACATGAATTTATGTATGACCCTGTCTCACTATTCTGTGTCTTCTACAAAGAGTATAATAAATAATTTATATATAAAGCAGACAAAAGTTGAAGTATAGCCTCCACCAACAGGTTTTGTATTGGAAGTATCTGAATATTGAATTTTCAGTACAGCTCTGCAGTACAATTTCTTTTCGACATCACAGTTGAAATCACTGTAATCTAAATGTACTCTGTCACAGCGGCTGTCATTCATCATGTCATCATCTGTAACCACCGAAGATTAAAGTGAGAAGCAGAAGCTTCACGGTTGGACTAATGAAATGTAGCTGCCCAGTGATGACAGTGCCAAATATGCGATGTGTGAGGAGTCATTTGGAAGGCAGCAGCCTGAATGATTATGCTGCTACAGCTGCACACTTTTAATCTGTAGTACATCCTTTCATCAGTGTGTATCTGTGGCTTGATTATTAAAAAAAAAAAAATATGCAGACATAATCAGCGCTGAACATGAGATACAAGGTCTGAAGCGTCACATACCAGGTAGTTAACAGCAAGTGTTGCTAAGGCAAACGGAATTGAAGGTCAGCAATTTTCAACATCATCATTGAAGTTTTTCATTGTTGCACATTATCCTGTTTTTATGGTTAAATAATATAGAGTCTTTTGGGCTTCTTAGAATTGTTTCCTGTTTTGTTGAACCTTCTTGACATTTTGCAGATTTTCATCCTGTGCCGTGATTTGAAATTCATGCATCAGTGTGTCTGTGATAAACACGACTTTGCTGTGAATTATATTTTTGGAGAAAGCAAGTAGCAGTCCGTTTAATCCAACAGCGTTCTCAGCAAACGATGCAGAAGACGCCTAAAGTATGAGACGGGCGAGAGCGAGGCAGTGAAAGTTTGGATTTGTTTGTTTTAGATCAGTAGAAGAGTTTATTTTGAAAGCTGTTCTCTGATCTTGCCCACAGCAGTCATGCATAAAATTATAAAACTCGCAATTAAAAATTATTAGTATGTTTGCACTACCAACTACAGCTTTCCAATGGACTCAGGTTTACTACTGTTCCCTCCTAAATGTTGCAAACTTCCAGCTTAGTTGTCAAGCTGAAAAATAGGCTAGTCAGTCCCCTGACATATCCCACATAAATTAATCATACCTCGAAGATAGATTGCCGTCCTTAGACCCACACACAAGCAGATGAATAATAACACCTTCAACCTACATGTCTCTCAACCATTTTTGGAGTATTTTAGTCTCTCTGATGTGGCATCACATCCTCAATACTGGGAGCTTTCACTGCTTTCCTAAGCTCACTAAACATTAATGTGCAATGGCTGCAGTAGTCCTAAAAAGCCTTGGGGACCACCATCTGTTATTTACAGCCTTTCAGATATGTTATGTTAAAAGCAGAATATCTTTTCTGTCTTAAAAAAAATGGAAATGTGTCATTTCGCCACAGTCATTGTGTCAGTCTGGACGTGGTGCAGTAGGAGCCTATCATGCCACAGATGGTGTGGGGTTGGCTCGGCACAGCTGGGGTTCTGGTGCTGTTCTGAATCTAAAACTGGAATAGTGAGATTGGGTTTTCTATGCACATCATTTGTCAAATCCCTACAGTCGTCATGCAGAGGCAAGCAGCTCAACAGTCTGCAACTGCATTATTAAAATGTGCCTTTTGTTCCAGTTTTTGTGAGACACATGGGATAATTAGACTGGTAATCCACCAGTTCTGCTTAAAGTTGGAGGTGATGTCCAGACCATCCAAGGGCTGAAGTTTAATAAACTGGACATCAGCAGATGCCGGCCTCTTTCTTCCTTTCTACTCTACAGTATCCTGTATTCGGCTCCTACAGTACCTAGTGTGCCTTTGCACACGAGTCTCATTGAGACATTGCCAGCCAAAGAAACAACCAATAGAGGCCGAGTCTTTACACCTTTCACTAGGTGCAAGTAATGCAGGAGATGTGCTCACTGCTGGTGGTGCGAAAGCACTGGAGTTTGAAATTGTCTTTGTTCCAGTTGGACAAAAGGCAGGGATTTCTGTCTCTGTCTTTGCAACAACAACTTTGCTGTTGTGTCCTTGTTGTTCTTTGCCTCTGAAGGAAAGGCTACAGATGCTAAGCTAGCTACCCAGAAGCAGCACTGTCTGGTACAGTGTGTAATCTGTGTAAGATGTGAAAGCTCCATTAGAGTGGTACTAGCCCAGATCCTAATTACTCCTGCGTACATGAAAACTTAACAACTGTCATTCTGGCCATCTGATGCTGGGACGCCTGATTTATGTGTTTGTTCTTGTCTGATAGTTTTTCTCGTTTTTTTCCCTGCTTTGCAGCAGAAAGATACATTTGTCATTAAAAAGGTGGGAAATAAATATTGGCGTTCTGGTGCGAAGGCTGATACTGAAACATCTCAGACACAGACAAATGACGTGATCTGAATTCCCGGCTCCACTCGTCTGTCAAAGAATCTATTTAGTTTTGCAGTTCACAGAGAATCAAAGTCAAAGCTCCTGGTTAGGGGGTTTCGTACAGAAACCATATAGTTGTACATGTCATTCATGTAGGTAATGAAATCCTTAGTGTGCTTTATAATGGAGCAGAGGCAAATATTGAAAGTATGGTGTAAAGTAATCTATTATGGTGCTAAAAATCAGCAAACAGCATATTCATTCATTTCAATACACAAATGAACCTAAAAGCCGTCAGACGTTAATCAGCATCATCTGTGCTTTTGATCTTTGTGTCTAGTGTTATGGATCAATGCAGTATTTGCTGTCATATCTCATATACCCATCACAGAATCATAATGGAATCTTAAGAAAAACAAAACACTTGTCACTTCAGCTTTAGAACCCTTTTGAGGTCCTGCATCTTAAGCATCTTGTTCAATGTTCAGTAAACAAACACCAGAGCTGTGCTAAATCAGGGATGGGACTATGCAGTATCCCCACTGCTTGCCATCTATCAGTTGCACAAGGAGCATGAGAGGAAGACACAAGCAGGCACAGACACACACACACACACACACACACACACACACACACACACACACACACACACATATACCCATGCAGCCTTTCCTATCAGTACCCCCAGATGTTGTGTCAGCATGTGGCTGTCGTACTGAAGCCCAGTGCAGACTGAGCTGTCCTTTGAAGAGGGACTGGGCACATCAGACCAGTTCCATCCCACTCTGGATAAATATAGACCTAAATGTTCTGCTGCAGCTGCTTCTGATTATCATATACATAAAAACCTTCTTTAATGCTATAGAACGTCATGAGAATTGTTTTTTGATTGCCTTTACATCTGTTGCAAAGTTTTGTTAAACTATTTCTTTTCCAACATCTTTCAGTATTCGTTTACCTAATGTTTATGTTTTTTTTTATTTGACAACTGCCTGTTTTTTCACATTTGTGATGATGCACATTTTATTTAAATTCCGTGTGCATCAGTGTAATATTTTTGTGTTTAGCATCACTTTGAAGTCTGAAAGAAGCCTTTCCATTATATATCTTTAAGAGCATCGGTTATTCAAAATAAACAACAGTATAATCCATCCACATCAAAACAAGCAGTAATGGACTTAAAATATTTTTTTATACTTCAGTCGAGTTGACTCTCTGTTTGAATCAGGTCACTGTTTCCTTGTAATTGCTAAGAAAAAGTTTTACATTAGTTTGAAGTTTACTAAAAGTTTGATAGTTTGAAAGCTTACCTATATAGGCAAACATCCAAAACAACTTAGAAAGTAGATTTAAATTTTATTTTCTCTGCTACAGTATCAAAATAACATCACTTCGCCAAACCCCTTCAGGGTTTCTGATCAGTGTCAAATGTCAGCTGAGGTATTTAATCAGGGGTAGCGTTGCTGCGCTGTGCACCCTGCAGTAGATGAAATGCTGCTGTGTTCCCAGGCTGTGAGCTGAGTGACACAGGGTTTGATGTGCTGCCTCTCTCCACACCTACTGCGCTGACAGGGAACACACGGGCGTGTCAGCTGACAAACTGTCTCTGTGATCCTGTTGGAGGATAGATGCTGCTGAGTTAAGGAAGCGTGTGGCCTCCTGTCATGTCTTTTCTTATGAACTACTGTCAATCTTCTTTTCCCAGGTACCAGTAACGGGTCTATACTGGTCTACAACCTAACCAGTGGTCTCCTGCACAAGGAACTCAGCGTTCATTCTTGTGAAGTCAGGTAAGAGGTTTTTCTCTGTTTAAATGCATTGTTATATCAGACCCACTTGGTGTAGCATGAATTATGTTTATATGCAACACATCTGTAAAATAAAGTCGCACAAGAGCCAGTGACCAGACGCTCAAAGCTCGAGGCAAATAGATTTTGGGCTGATTGTTTTCGGGCTCATTAGAACTTGCAGAGGCAATTGGCACTAACACAGTTTTTAAACTATGCAAATGCAAATGTCTCTATCACAACAACCCAGTAATTGGTAGTACAAGATGTACTGTCCTGTAGTGTTGGTGGATGTACACGGGGGCCAGACGGTGGGTTACGTCGTGGCAGAATTTAGTGAATTCCAAACACTGGTATTAAATCTAAAAAGTGATGGAGCAAAAGAAATCTATGATCATAAGAAAGTTTAGACACAGGAAAATGGAAGAAGCCTTTGTTTGCAACAACGGCTCCAACACTTGGATTTACAACGAAAACAAATCTGTGATGGTTCCAGGTTCCTCTGAGGAAATTCTGACTGTGATTGACTGGAGCCAGCAGGGAGTTTCCCTTATTGGATGGCTTGGATTGTCTGGATCTTTGCTCCTGCTGTGATAAATTTCCTTGCTTCCGAGACTGAAATTTCAGGAGGGGGCCCTATGCAATGACGAGCGTAGTTGTAAAGATGCTTCATCGGGTGTTTGGGGCCTTGGGCTGTGTAGGCTGTGTGACATCCTGTGCCATTGTATTTTTCTCAATCCTCTGTAGTAACAAATACACTAATTGTGCTCTTATTTGTTAACTGATACAAATCACCAGTTGCTGTCATTTCTCACAGACAACTTTTACTAATAACACTATTTTAGAGTATGTGTTGTTCCCTTGGTGCCTAAGGAGACCACAGCCAGCGTCATTGTTGACACGGCGTTACAGCAGTTGCACTTTTTCTTGCTGTCAAAACGTCTTCTGGGAGGAAGGTTTATTGATTTCTGTGTGAAATGCGTTCTGCATGTAAATATCATTCTTCATTTGAAATGATTTGATTTATTCTAAGCTAAATGGAACCAAAGGCGCCGAGCATGAAAGGTTCCTTTAACCGTTGAATACTTAAACTATTCCCTTATGTCTCAGCAGCTCATTAATGAAACTATCAATCACACATCAAAGGGCAGCTCTGGGATCCAGGGCTCTAGGAATCTTCCCCCTTCTATTTACAACCAAGGTCTTGTAGCAGGATAACAACATTAAAAATGAGACTAGCAGTAAAATATACCGCGTGCGTGTGTATGAAGATCCGTAGACCATAGAGTTTTGTCTGATGCTGATTGAAGCTTTCGCTGTGTGTCACTCAGCTGTAAACTGACAAAGGGTACAGGACCCTGCACCACATTCCCACAGCCGACAAAGGCCAGTCCATGCGTCATTAGTTATTACTCTTTAATGAGCTGCAAAACTATTTCACTAGGATTAATTAAGTGCAAGATTGAATCAATTAATGCTGTTAAGAGACTGATTGGGCGCAAACACTATGCGTTCAAGCAGAGCCGGGCTTCCTTTAATGAGAGAAGTTAGTACCCACGAACGCTAAACTCATACAACGACAACTTACAAAACTTTAATGAGCTCTGCAGCACAAACATGCATCTACCTTTGCCTGTGGATTAAAGCTGCTGATCAGGGACCAGTTGTCTCTGCGGGGGTTCCACTGTTACTCTGAAAGTCACGACAGATAATGACATCACATCGCATCTTTCTCTCGGCACCAACAGGAAGAGCGGACTCTTCCTGTACAGTTATTTCCAGCGTGTGACGAACAACATTAAGTTCAAAGCTGTGAATTCCGTGTGTTGGAGAGAGCAGAGGTGCTTATGGAAATGAGCCCAGCATCCCCTGCCCCAGCACACACAGCCAGGCCAAAGGAGGCCTGGCTACTTAGCATCTCATTTACATTTACTGGGGAAATTGACTAATTAATCATGTGGCTATTTACCATCTCATTATAGTGGAATTTGTGCTCCCTGAGCTGGGCTGAGTTTTCAAAATTATTCATATTTACCACTTCCTGGCTTCATTTTTATATCCTGTGAATGGAGTCTTATAGAAGTTCCCGGTGTTTCATTTACCTTGCTGCTCTAACAGCTGACAACGACGAAGCCTCAAAGCGTAAAATAAGCCGTTTCTCTAAAAACTGTGCATGTGTTCTTCCACAGGGGGATTGAATGGGTGAGTCTCACCAGTTTCCTGTCCTTTGCCACGTCAGCTCCCAACAACATGGGCCTGGTTCGAAATGAACTGCAGCATGTTGACCTGCCCACTGGTAGGAGGCTCACACACACACACGTCTTTACTTTGGCTTTGTTTAAAGTTTTCTGATTCTATAGTTCTGCTGTATCACATATATTCATATCTTAAATTTAATGTGTTTGGCTTGATGAATTAAGCATGGACAAAATAACAAATATGTATGTCACTAAAACGGTGCAGTCAGATAGCTAATCTGTAATTAAATTAGTGTAAAGCAAATTAATTACTCACTTTTTCTTAGTTTTCATAGTCAATCGTCCACTACACTGGCTTTAACATCAATACCAGTAAATGGTATATAAATTAATAGTAATTAATGCACGTGTGAATTGTGAGGTTCTTCCACATTAAACTCATAGAATGTGTGTTTCCTTTGAGGATTTATCGTTTTATTTTCAAACCCATGAATGTTCATCACATCATAATTTCACATAACAGCTGTATCTGGACAGCCTGGACTCTATTCAGTAAGGCCGTTGTCTATTTTATTCAGGAAAAGTACACACAGGTCCTCAGATAGAATGGAACAGAAGAGAAAGTTTTGCAAATCAAGATTCTCTACTTCATCTACAAAACTAATAGACTAAGTTTGGCGCCTCAGGCCTCATACAGCTGGAGCATTTTCTGATAAGATTTGATAATGAATCTGGTCTTCGCCGCTTGTCTTACTCGGACCCTGCAGCAATGGTAGCAGCTGGACATGAATGAAATATTTGAAATCTATGAAACCGTTTTTTGTTGTTGATAACTCAGTTTGCATTGCCTCACATAGACAACAATTAATCATCTTTTGCAGTATATGAACAGATGGTTATTACTCATCATGCAAGCGTGATCAATGTCTGCAGCTCTTCTTAGTTATCATTCACAAGTGACTATCATTAAGTCTGAGATTGCCACATTAGTGAGCCACCTTCTACCCCCAAAACTAATAATTTATGGAAATTTCTTAGCTATTTGTTTCTTTATTGCTGCTCTGTGAACTATATTCCTGAGATGTGTGTTTATGAATGCATTTGAATAATGCAATAGAATAATTGGCACTCTGTAATCAGGGCATGTTACACTTCCAGCTGTGGAAACAAAAGAGGATGAAGAGGGTTGGATTAGCCTATATTACACGCAGGTCTCCAAAGTTTGTCTTAGGGTATATCTTTAGCTGTCATCCCTCTGGTCCAAACTGTTGTCTCAAAGGCAGCAGCTGGAGGTCACCTTGCCTCCCCCAGATCATCACAGCCTGTTGTACATTTTAAACAGGCCACCTTTCTAAGCGTCCTCGGCAAAATTACATCAGTGCCTCCTTAAAGAAAATGCTACAGAATGCGATAGACCTGAAGGGCATTATTGTTTTGCTTAAAGGGGGACACCTTGATGGTCTGCATAATGTCTGCTTCAGTGGGTGTAAATGAAAAGCAGGCTTTAGCGTGGTGGGAAGAATAAGTCGTCTCTTTCACAGGTGAAAGCAAAGATACAGCATCTGCCTTCCATCATCACCTCCACTCCTTCACACTCTGTTTCTCTCTGGGTCTGTTGTGTTTTCCAGGTAGATGCTTTGCATTCAGAGGTGAGCGAGGAAACGATGAGCCACCCATTGAGATGATTAAAGTGTCTCATCTCAAGTGAGTTTCCATTGTTTCCGTTACCCACTATGAACAAAGCCAAACATCAACAACCACACATTACTCTAATGCTTTTACTTTTAATCAGTAACTGTGCCTTTACATATACATATACATAATTTACACCCACACAGACACTAGGCCCTCACCTCCACTTGCCTGGAGGAATCTCACCTTTTGTATTCCTCCCTATTTATCCACCTCTGAACATGTAATTAAATATTTCTAAAGGTTGGAGTGCTTATTTCTTGTGTTCCCCTAACGTGTTGTCACAACTAGACAGGAATGCTAATGAAGGTCTTCAGTGAAACTATTGAAAGCACAGTTTTTTTTATTAATTACAGTCCCTAAAAACCTTTACGTTTCATGCCGAGTTTTGCAATGAATCACATTTTATCCTCACGGCAGCTTTTACTCAGACTGCGATATTCAGAAAAATCAAGCCTGCATTTGCTGTCTCACACACTTTTACAGTTCGGTATGTGTGCATATGCAAAGCCAAGGCTATTAGATAACTGCTGTTTTTATGTACTCAGTGGCTTTCAACGTATTTCAGCATAAATTCGACATTATTTTCAAGGCTGCCGTATTTTGACAGAACTAAGCTCTTTGAAGAGTCTTGAGCCATCTGTGTGCATTCAGTTGATGATCAGATAGATTATGTTGTTTAGTAAGTCTATAATAAATCTGATTATTCTGGCTAAATTACTGCATGTGTTTGCTGATACATACATCTTCTCCTTTTTCTGGCACTTTACTTCTTTAGTGGAAAGTGTAGGGTACTGAGACTGAAAGATGGTTTGGAAATAAAGTAGAAATACTTTGTTCACTTCTAATCCTTGTGAAAATGTATGCTCAAAATATTTGCTTTAATTACTTTTACAGCTTTGTATTCTTCTAAATCTACATTGATTGCTGCATATCTGCTCTTTATGTAATTTAATGTTTGGATGAACCCCTTGAAATGTTTAAACTTTGGTGTTTTTGCAGCTATTTAATATGTACAACACAAACAGCAGCACAGGTGATAATGAGATTTTGAACAATAAACTAAATGTTAAATGTGCAACATTTCTATACATGTATGTTAATCTATATCAAGTGTTCTCAATGGCCACCGTCCCTGCTGGTTTTCCAGCTCTCTCTGCTGATTACCTTGATCAGGTGTGTCAGTTGGCTTTTCCAGCTTGTCATTTACTGAACACACCTGGTCATGGGAATCAGAAGTGGAAGGCAGAAGTGGAAAACCAGCAGGGCAGCGGCTGAATGGCATTAGTTTGACACCTCTGATCTATATTGCTTTGTTTTATTTTAGCATTTAAACCACTTGTCTGCAGGTTTTTTTTTTTAAGACTGCCTGTTCGTATTTGTGATGTTCCTTCGCAGACAGTATCTGGTGGTGGTGTTCAGGGACAAACCCCTGGAACTATGGGACATCAGGACGGGGACACTTCTCCGGGAGATGGCGAAGAACTTCCCCACCGTTACTGCACTGGTACCCACTGTTCTGCACCCTAGTAAAAACAATCCTGGAAATTTGTACAGTTGGTGCAAGTGACACACAAAAATAAAACGCATAATTACGTTTAGGAAACACACCGTAAACTGATACGTCCTGTAAGAGTCTCTTGCACTGTTTGATCCCTTGTGTTCTTGTGGGCTATTTAAAAGATTAGTCTGGAAAATTTTTCCCAAGCTCAGCAAAGAAAAGTGGCTTCATTAGCCTGGAGACATGGTCATAAAGAAGAGTTATACTGCACAAACTTTACAGTTAGGCTGTAAAATCCTCTACATTGCAAATAAAAAGCCAGTAACCTTAATAATACATGTCGGCGTCCCCCAGCCCCATACTGCTGTCTCATTTCCATATTGATTTCAACCTCAAGTCAACCCACCTAGCGCCACGGTGCTCTACTAGTTAGACAGGAAGGCTGTAAAAAATGACTCTCTTGTGTATCTGGGCCTCAGTTTCATTTACGCAAGCTTCTCTTCTTCATCCTTAACTGATCTGTTTGTCTTTTTATAGTGTATTAACATGTTTCCTGTTCTGATCTTGCTTTGTGTCAGTGTGTTGCTGTAACTGCAGCTCTGTGTGTTTAAACAGGAATGGTCCCCATCACACAACCTGAAGAGCCTCAAGAAGAAGCAAATTGCAGCGAGGGAAGCAATAGCTCGGCAGACGGTGTCTGACGCTGAGCAGAGCAGCGTCGAGTCATCTGTTATCAGGTCATAGAGCATCAGAGTTGTTTTTTTTTTCTTTCCAGGATTGACCGCTCGTGAATCAGTGAATCAGTCAAATGTTGTGTTTCTTCTGGTCACATTATTGAAAGTTAAAGCTTTACTGAAAAACAGTAATGAAATATGAATCACAATCTTCTACAATCACCGACTGTATGAGATTTAATGAATATATACACACACATACCTTATACAGCCACATTCCTATCAGATTAACTAAGGGCCCCTTTTAGCACCCGTCAAGTTGCACAAAAGAAATCACAGTCAACCTATGAACAGCTTGAAAGCAGCACATTGAGGATGTCCAGATCCAGTCCACACATTTCACCCTTGAAATTGGGCAGAAATCCTGACATGTTCTTATCTGAGAGAATCTTGTGTGTGTGTTTTCTCTATGCAGTCTCCTACAGGATGCAGAGAGCAAGTCAGAGATCAGCCAAGCCATCTCAGCCAGGGAGCATTTTGTATTCACTGACACAGACGGGCAGGTCTACCACATCACTGTAGAGGGCAACACAGTTAAAGACGGAGCGCGGATTCCCCCTGATGTGAGTGCAGAAGCCTATTTCTGTTTTGTATTCTTCCAGACTGTTTTGAAGGTCGTCTACGCTGATCCTTCCACAGAATGTGGACTTCATATCTTGCCCTCTCCATTTACTATATTATGCAGTTAATCCTTTTGTACTATTTTTCTTTGTGTTCTACTTCTTGTGCCACCTTCTGTTTGAAACAACAACCTTGGCAGCGTTTGCATGCCAACTGCTTCCCTGCTCTCTCTCATCAAATATCTGCATTGTGTTAACATCTTGCTTCATTACTGAGTGTTAGCCAGCATCTGCTCCATTTCCTCCTCCATAAAGTAGAAGCCATTACTTCCCCTCTATATCCTGTGTCCTTTCAGGTTGTAGTTTTTTTTGTGGGGCTTGTGTGGGGAAGAGATATAGCTGCTGACTCCTGAACAAAATGTAGCAGACATAATGAATGATCCTTAAAAACAGTAAGCAACCAAGGTGAAGATAAGAGCTACAGCTCTGCTGATTGTGTGTGTGTGACGCCAGTTTGTACCACACAGTGTTGTGTATGTGTCTTTCACTGTCACTGCTCTGTTTACCTATAAAGCACATACAGCAGCTGTTAGTCTGCTTTGACGGCAGAATGGGCAGGAAGATAAACACGCCGTTACCCAGTTGAGGCTTTCGCCACCAGCGTTTTCCCAACTTTGCTGATACATATGTCACCAGGACTTTGTTTGTTAATTAAAGAAGCATGTTTCGTTACCCAAGCATTAGTTTTGCCCAGAGTTGCATAAAATTTTAACCGTTGTTTGGCATCAGGAACATTATGTGACATGTAATTGTGTGAGCCGCCTTCTGTTGTTCGTTAGTGAGTTTCCAAACAGCACAGGTTTATACCTGAGCACTAAATGGTATTAAATATATATTTCAGATGCTTCTATATATAATACAGTATTCCAAAAGAAATATTTGAAGTTTCTGAAGTCCATTTCTGAGCAGAAGGTACAGTACAAAAAGACTATAAAGGCACTTTGTGTTCTTCTCACTCATTACCTGCATCTCTTCACACATTACAGACACTGGAGGGTTACCGGGGGATTTTAAACCTAATCTTTACGACGGCTGCAAATCCCTTGCTTAAATATTTGCATACCTGTAAGGTTTTACAGTTTTTTACGCTAGTGGAAGTTTCAGGGCACTAAAGGAAGGTTTCTTTCCAGTCGTGCATGACACCGACTGTGCCGCCTTACTGGAACCCTGATGTCCAGCTTGTTTACCACGCGGCTGCTGCTGATGTTTTAATTTATTTTTCTGTTTTCATTCAGTCTCAGGCATTAAAGCACCAGAGCTGCTGATGTTTTATAGTCAAGTGAAAAGGTCGTTTTCATGCTGCTGCATTGCTTTTTTTGAACTACCCAGTGGTTGCTCGCATTAAAAACATGACATTTGAACATCATGACATCATTTTCCTTGAAGTCTTTATGCCAGTACTTAGACTTTAAACCTACAGTACAGTAGCCCACTGTAGATAGCACATCATATTATTTAGTGTCTGTAAATAATCCAAATTGGCAAGATGCTGAAATCTTTAGGGCTTCAAATACTTTACCTAATTAGAGAAAAAGGAGAGCCGTTCTTTTGGTTTGTGCTGCATGTTCTTCTTTGGCTCAGTGTCTGTCCTCTGTGTTGCAGGGCAGCATGGGAAGCATTGCCTGCATTGCCTGGAAAGGCGACACCCTGGTGCTTGGAGACGTGGATGGCAACCTTAACTTCTGGGACCTCAAGGCTCGTTTGTCCAGGTAACTCCTGAAGTATTTAGACTTTACCTGTATTTTTGCACTGCTGTTATAACTTACTGTTACAGTAGTTATTCTCCAAAGCTTATACATTGTATTTTTGTATCTCTTTAAAATTATCTTTGTCAATCCTGTGGGCTATTGTCCCTGCGTACATATTAGAGCACTCTGTCTTAATAGGTTTTTAACTTTATATCAACAGCTCCAGAAACTAGAAATGAACTTGTTTTAAAATGACCCATTCTACTGATGTTTTCAGGGGAATTCCGACACACCGGGGTTGGGTGAAAAAGATCCGCTTTGCCCCGGGCAAGGGCAACCAAAAGCTCCTGGTGATGTACACAGACGGAGCGGAGGTCTGGGACACTAAAGAGGTGAGGCTCCACAGTCAAACAAACCCTGGGCGGTTGCCTGTTTATCGCATCAGACAAATTAATGATTGGCTTGGTGTGACACATTCCCAGCAGGCACCAGCTGACTACATGGCATAATTCAAATAAAAAGGGAAGCTGCAGGTTGATGGGGAGCTTTATAGTTGTCCAAATGTGCTGTGGCAGAGCTAATCTGTTTCCACGGTACAGTAATCACTGAAGCACTACAACATTGTGTTGGTGTATTAACTCATTTCCTCTCTCTGCTAACACCGCAGTAATAGTATATCTGCTGTAATTGCCCTGTTCCGTTAAAAAATCATTACCCTGCTTTTATAAGTACACATAAGAGCTTTCTGCTGACGTGTACTGTACCGGCAGGCGCAGGATGGATGCTCCTGGTTCCTGTATGTGGCAAACGTCCTCGCTCACTTTTTAACTTTGTTTACCCAAGTCATCATCCAGAAAGTCCTTTCTCTGCACAGTCTTTATTACACCTCATCAAAGAAGGCTCCCAGCTAGCATGGCCTCCAGTTCATCATTTGATTTAATGTCATAGCTGTGTGTGTTTGTGTGTATTTGTTTTTTTTGCTATCCGTATCCAAGTCACAATATTTTGTTCATCTTACTCAGCAGCGGTAAGAGGTAAAAGCTGACGAACAGATAAATATGGGTAGAGAGAGATGTTTGGGGGCATTAGGCTGTGGGGGCGGGGGGGGGGGGGGGGGGGGGGGGGGGGTGGGGGGGGGGGGGGGGTGGGGGGGGGGGGGGGTGTTAAGGGGTGTTGAGATGCTCTCATGGAGGGATGTGTTTTGTTGAGGAGAACTGAGATAAGACACAGTTTTCACTCCCCAGTCATAAATGCCAGACAACAGATGGATGGTGCTGCAGAGGGAAACGAGCAGCAGCTATAGCGCGACAAAGAGAGGGAGGAGAGGGAGGCGCAGGAGAGATTTACGAAATGCTTCACCACTCTGCCGGCTCTGATTCCGCCACATTAAAATCTAGAGGGTTTTTCAGAGCCCTTCAACATTGGCTGTTTATTTCACCTGCGGTATTCTCCTGCTAGCCTCAATGTAAATTAGTTTACAGTTGCATGCTGTAAAATGCCACTCCCCGTTACAGGTCCAAATGGTCAGCAGCATGCGAATCGGTCGCAACGTCAACTACCGCATCCTAGACATTGACTGGTGCACTTCAGACAAGGTTGTGCTGGCCTCAGACGACGGCTGCATCCGAGTGCTGGAGATGGCCATGAAGTCAGCCAGCTACCGCATGGACGAACAGGACTTGACTGGTGAGCCGGCAAATCAAGAGTTTGAGGAGAGACATAAAATAGGAAGGCAAAACAATGAACTTTATAGTGGTGCTAAATGTGTTGTTTCTGATTTGTGGGGGACTTGTCCAGATCCGGTGTGGTGTCCTTACCTGCTGCTTCCCCGCGCTGCTCTCACCCTCAAGGCCTTCCTCCTGCTGCAGCCTTGGTCAGGAACCTTCACCATGGACATAACTCAAGTGTGAGTATCAACCTCGAGGAAGCCATAAAAGTGTCCACTTTAAAATCATCCCCGTTTATGATGTTGTGATTGTTAGGGCGGATGTTATTACCAACGTTAAGAAGTTATATTTTATTTTTGATTTATATCTTTAAGGATTAGTTTCAGCTTTGGCTACAGTGGGAATGTGGGAATGACCACTGAACACAGTGAAGATCCACATCATAAATCCACACCAAAGGACAGAGTCAATAATTCAAACCAGTTCATCTCAAAATTAATATAAGCCCTAGATTTTACCCCTTTTTGAGTAATAGCATTCACATAAAGGACCATAATGCATCTTAATAAGTGGATTTTTAGTGCTTGAAATGCCTTAAGCCAGTCTGCAGCATTAGCATCGGGGCTGACCAGCATATTTTGGCTTAGTCCAATCCTTTGTCTATTGTAATCAGTTGCAGCTGGGTACACAAACTGTAAAATAATACAGTAATCAGCTTCTTTAAAGCAGTACACTGTGAGCGTGTGAACAGAGCAGCATAGTGATATTGGCTGAATCACTACAACATCTGCCAGCCACCCAGTCATTAAAAAAAGGCCAGTTGCTAGTGTAAGTGAAGCAACCACCTCCTGTTTTTATCTGTACTTTGATGGTTATGCACCTCATTTCGCTGAGGACTTGATGTTGCGCTGCTGTCTTTCATTAAGCGCGCATCCTATTATGGATCATCTGGACTGACCTCAGTAAAAATGTTAGAAGAGAGTCCTCTATTAAAGCTGGGCACCGGGCAGATCCGCTCCTCTCGACAAGCGGCTACTCTCCTTAATTTCGGGTCGAGATTTGTTTTAGGGATGACATAATGCAGCAGCATGACTAAGACTGATCCCTCTGTTCCAGAGACTACAATGAGAAAGACGAGATAAAAGGTTTGATCCAGGAGCAGCTCAACTCCTTGTCCAAGTAAGTTATCCCACACTATTGTTTTGTCTTCTACAGTAACAACACTTGTGCTCTGCAGAGAAGGGCTGCACTTCATATGAACGTCAGGAAACAAACTGTTTTGTGCATATATATATACAGTATACAGTATGTTTGCCAGTATCTCAGCTAATTGACAATCCTTCTTTGTGTTCATTTGGCTTTGTCATGCACCTAGAGTCCCAGGTTGTGTTGTCTTTAAACAGCAGGCCCAAAGAGCCTGTAGTCTGTGGGCCATCAGATAAGAGGTATCTCCCATAGCAGCCACACTGGGCCCGCTGCGCCGAAGAAGCGTAATTGGCACTCGCTGCGTTCTGATTGTGTGCCTCTGATTGGCTCCCCAGTGATATGAAGAGCGTGCTACAGGACCCGGAGCTCAGTCTGCTTCAGCGCTGCCTGCTCGTCTCACGGTGAGTTACGGCCCAGCGTGGAGTTAACGCTGTTTATCGTCTGTACAGATTTCCTGGCTTCTCCTGATTATTGTGTTAACACTGTTCACACAAACAATAATAAACCGTGAACTGATGGCTGGGAAGTTCCAACAAAAGCGGTAGAAGTTAACAAATAAGCACTGTCCTGTTTGCACACCTTTACTTTCTACCCACCCACACGACAAGGTAAAATGCTGTAGAGAGCAAACGAAGGAGCAAATTTAGATGGTAGATATTTGAGTTTGTACTTTATGTACACAGTACTATATTGCAATACTATAACAATGTACATTTTGAGAGCTGCTGTTATGTGTATTTGTTTAATTACATCATGTGTGATGAGTAAGCTGAGCTCCATTATAAAGTCGTACTATAGAGGAGAAAAATGTCTCCTCATTATTTTAGTCTCACTACTGTCACATATGCTGCCAGAAGACCAGGGCTTATTTTTTGCTGTTACTCTACAGGCACGATTCTGTATCTCCACAAAAAAAGCCTGACATGAGAGCTGGTGTCAGCAACTCTGATCTCGTCTCTGCTCTAGTTCTCATTTCCCTCGAGCATCTGACAAATCTAGAGCAGCTAGACTGTGGCGAGATGCAATATGGTCTCCCCTGTTTGCATCCTGTTATCAAAGCCGCGATTCACCTGGAAGTCCCAGGGACCCGTTTTGTTCTGTGAGCGCTGTGTCCGAGGTCTCGCAGAGAACTCCTGATTATGTGTCGGCACAGTATCCAACCCATCCCAAGTTCTCGCAGCATTGTTAATGTAGCGAGGTAACCTAGCAACAGCTGTGTGCCCGTGCTGTAGATAACATATAAAAAAGGATGATGGGGAGGGCTCGTTGAAAGAGCAAGACGTGATTTGGAGGATACAGGAACTTTGGTCATTAGCGAGGACAGTAGTCAGTCGATTCAGACTGTGGCATTTAGTTTAGTCAGACTTCTCCAGGGAGAATGTGGCCCTCTCTGAGCGCGCTCATCTGTCGCTGTGGTGAACTGCAGGCTGTTTGGAGACGAGTCAGACCTTCACTTTTGGACAGTGGCCTCGCACTACCTCCAGTCGTTCGCGCAGGCTCGACAGCTGAGCGTGTCCATAAGTGACGGCACGCAGGCCCAGAGTGAAGGAAGCCAAGCGCCGCCTCAGAACCACCTGGACATCTGCCACGACGTCCTGTGTGAGAGCTCCTACTTTCAGGTCAGTGAAACCAGAAGACGGCGCGTCGCTTTGTCTTTGCCGCCTTTTGATTTGTCGACAGCCCGACACAGATAGAGACAAATACTCGATCCGAGCAGTCAACGTCTTAATAAATCCCCCGAGGACTCATCCACAGACGGTGTGTATCCTCCAGGCAGAGCATGCACAAACAAGCACTGCTGGCCTGTCATCCATAGTGTCAACAGCACGGCCCCGGTCACAGTGGTACACTCTATTATTAATGGGGTTGTGTACCTCCTCCATTAATTCAACAAGCCCCGGTCTCTGAGAACCAACACACACTTTTAAGCCTTTGAAGGTAAAACCATCTGTCACTTTCCTAGCAATTACTATCCACAACATTTCCTCACAATAAATCTAACCTACAGTGGGAAACACTACTTTTTTTTGTTGCCTCACTGCTCAGATCAGTGCATCTTGCTGAAGGCCTGCTGTGGCTGATCAAGGGTCCAAGGTCCTAATGAAGAACACCCTGCACCTTGTTAATGATCAGCACAGTGTGTGGGAAAAGATGATGGGTCCCCCCTCCGCCCGCGTCGCTCAGCTGAAATCCAACTTCACGTTGCCATAGCAAACGCAAAGGACTGGATGCCACGCATTGTTTTTGTGTTCAGGCTCTTACAGTACATCTGTTAACTTTAGTCGAATCATTTCAAAGAACGATTGTGAGACCTGAATAAAATGTCGTCTCGACGCGAGAACACCGTTTTCTTCGGCTTTTGGTCTGTTTTTTCCCCACTCAAGGCTATTTTGTATCTATATAAGCAAAGAATCAGAACAGAACATGTAGCATTCTGATAAAACATGAATAGTTAGGAAAAAATGTCAAGTAGCTTTTAGCTACCATTGACGTTTGAATTAACATAATGTGAATTCTGTGGATGTAATTGAAAAGTGTAAATATTTAAAGGTCTCATAAGCCTGTCACATTTTTCTGAATTATGTATAAATGCGTCAGTGTTTTACTGTTCTGGTGGTGAGCAGACCTCTACTTAACTTCCTCATAATGAGGGGTCGTGCTGCGATCACAGATGAGACTCTCATAGTCTTGATCCAGGCAGTTCGCAGCGGGTTCTGGCTCCTGTTCTGTGCCTAACTTTAATTGCTTATATCACGAACACCGATGCGGAGCTCACGGATATAAAGTTAGAGAACTCACTGGTATCTTTGCAAAGATACAGCCCACGGCTGTGAATCACAGAAGAATTCATCACGACTAAGTAAAAAAGAAAAACTCTGGTTGATACACAGTAGATCCTCAGTTGAATTACAAATAACAAAATAAAATAAGAAAAGTGCATTGTGTGACATCTAAATATTTCAAACACTTTAATTATACTCTCCATCACTGGACTGTTACTGTTGTATTCCCTGTCGGTTGTCGCTTTCTCTCCCTCATGCACAAATCTTTCCATGAATCTTAGGGCTCTTTTTCTGTTCTTCTCCAGGTTCCCTTCCGTTTAAATGAAACATAAAGCAAATTAACTTGTGACTATTCAACAGAAGTTCCAGTTGGATCGGGTTCACCTGCAGGAGGTGAAGCGCTCCAGCTATGAACACACTAAGAAATGTGCTGACCAGCTCCTCCTGCTGGGTCAGGTGAGTACTACACCACTCCGTCCCAGTTCTGTACAGACAATTATGTCTGGAATGATTTAGTTTTCTGTTTTCCCTGTCTCGTCTCATTTAATTTTGCATTGACTTGATTGAATATCAACACATTTCGCAGTCTGGCTCATTCCTTTCTCCCCGCATCTCCCTCACACGCACGCCTCCACACTCTAGCTGTGCATATGTGTGTTGTCATTATGGTAAATAGGTGATATCAATGCTATGATGCCTAATGGAGCAAGATAGACTCTAAGTGCTGTCCTCCTGGCGTCTCGGCCTGTGGGGACTGAAATCACCTCGCTGCCCCACTCAGTGTCACCACTCTCCCTCTAATCACGCGCCGTAATCAGCCACTGTGTCAGAGGGACACTTCTCTAACAGGCAGAAGGCAGAGGCCACCCTGAGCTGACCCCGGCATGAGTTCGTGCCTTCATCCACACCAGATGAAAAGCAAGATAATAAATATAATTTCCCTCTGCGGTCCTCTCTGGCCCAGCTCTCCGCGGCGGTTACCTGCCTGCGCCGCTAATGCCTCGTTTCCCCCCTTCATTGCGTAATTGCCGCCTCTCTGTGATCGCCCTCAGACGGACCGGGCCGTGCAGCTGCTGCTGGAGACGAGCGCCGACAACCCCAGCTACTACTGTGATTCTCTCAAGGCGTGCCTGGTGACCACCATCACCTCATCGGGCCCCTCGCAGTCCACCATCAAACTAGTGGCCACCAACATGATTGCTAATGGCAAGCTAGCAGGTGGTGTTACTGTTCGTGCCGTACTGAAACCCAGACTATGCTCCGACGAACCACCCCATGTGAATTAATCCTCTGCTCCTCTCTCTGTCAGAGGGAGTCCAGCTGTTGTGTTTGATTGACAAGGCTGCGGATGCTTGCCGGTACTTGCAGACCTACGGGGAATGGAACCGAGCCGCCTGGCTGGCCAAGGTGCGTCAGCATTATGATGCATCACACGCATAAACAAGTTCTCTTCCCAGAACACGTATTGTGTGTCCTCAGGTGCGCCTGAGCCCAGCAGAGAGCTCTGACGTGCTGAAGCGCTGGGCGGAGCACCTGTGCTCCTCGCAGGTCAACCAGAAATCGAAGGCCATCCTGGTGCTGCTCTCCCTGGGCTGTTTTTCCAAAGTGGGAGAGATGCTCCACAGGTAAGAAGCAGGACTGAGGCGTCTGCAAGAGCTCCATATAATCTAAGATTTTTCCTGGCTATTGTACCGATTCACAGTCGTCATCCTCGGTTTCTTCCTCTGCCTTTAATCTTGAGTGCATAGAATGACACTTTGCATTGTGTAGTGAAGCCCATAAACGTAGCTCTGCATCGTCCTCCCGTCCTCCTCCTTGACAGCTTGTATTCTGAGATTCCTATGTGGTCAGAGGAGTGTCATAGAAGACTAGAGAAGCATTGGGCTTTGAAGCAGGTATGCTGCTGCTTTTTTGACAATAGCTCTGACCTCTCTCTCTACCGCCTGTGCCTTTCTCTTCCTCCTTCCATCCTCTGGACAGTATGAGGCACTTTGATCGTGCCGCTCTCTTCATCGAAGCCTGCCTGAAGTCTGGGGTGATGGAGGCCAACGACTCTTCCAATATCCTTTTTGAAAACCCATTACTGTCCTCCGAGGGCCTTTTATTACCACAATTAGCTTTGGCCGCTTGCTCTGACCATCTCTGCTGCAGATGTGCACTTAACAGCAAAGACCTTTTTCACAATAAAAGTCAATTTAGGGACTCCTGGATTCCTAGTAGACAAAACCTCACACTCATTGTACAGCTCAGTTGTGTTCCTGACTCATAACACACTCATATCACACATTATTATTATAAAATCTAACATCCTTGTGTTTCCATGCTTGACAAGTGAAAATGGTGCAGGGTAGGTCTCTGTTTTTTGCTTGGTCACTATTTCGTTCTTCCACTGCACTCAAAGGAAATGACACGGCCTCACACTGCGATATTGTCGAGATTACCTTGCAGAGCCTGCAACAGAGTGACAAATTAACTTGGTGACCCAGTTACTGTTCCTCCCGAATGAATCGGCTCTGGCAAACAATACTTTTAATCTTGGCCATTTTCGGAATCAAATAACAAATATAGAGAATAGAAATAGAGCTGATTTTGAAGCCCCCTCAACCCACCAGCGTTTTATAGCCTTTGCACGTAAAGGTGATATCTGGCATCATAACACCACCATAAATATATACGACAGTTTAATTGAGTTCTGCTTTTGTTCTCGATCCTTTTTATGTCCCATTAAATTTCACGGCTTCTCCTTAAACTGTTTGCACATAAACTGATTGAGGCCGCGTTCGTGGACTACGCTCGGCTGCTGCGCTCGCTGGGCCTGCGCGAGGGGGCCGCCCTGTGGGCATCGCGGGCCGGCGGCGCCGGGCAGCAGCTCATGGAGGAGCTCTTCCAGGGGGAGGGGGGCACGGCGAGCCCCGCGGTCGCCGAGGAGGACGCGGAGGCGAGTCAGGAAGGCACCGACTGACCCCCGCCGTCGATACGGGAGGTTCTAAAGAGGACGGCGGCTCCACACGCTGGGCCTCGTCTGCAACACAACATCTGTCAGTGACGCGTGAGCGCCTCCGACGGAGTCACGGCCCTTTTTCCTACGTCTGAAGTCGTCACGCTGTGTGTTTGTAATTAGTTTCTTGCTGTTGGTGCGACCAGTGGGTGTTTGTGTGCATGCATGTAACGAGTCCAAAAGAAACACAATTGTTTTCACATTCCGACAACAAGTGAAGTTGTGATTCCCCTTGATACCAAAATGTGTTTTTGTCTTTAATGAATTCAACTCTTTGATTTTGCATCGGGTGCTTGTTAGGCTTTATTTGCGTGCCTGTATTAACATTATCACAGTCGCATGTGTCCTTTTTTGCTGCTGACATTAAACGTGGCATAATTGGTTTGACCTCAAATGAACCGCTCCACATTTTATTTTTATAATTTCAGCCTTTATGTCTCGCTACTGACCAGCGCACTCAGATCTAGCGTTAGGTGTTTTGCACTTTAGATGTGACCAGAGGTCGACTTCACCTGTAACACACATCTTGAGACAAACATGAGAGACTGTGCTTTTAGTAAGTGACCAAAGCCTGCCACTGCACAATATTCCACAGCTTTATCCGTGGAAACACAGTGAAGTATCTCAGCCCTGTTCACTTAAATAGATGCTGGGTGTTCATTACCCCATTCTATTAAATCCAAATGAATTTTTAGATGTCGGAGACTTTTATGAAGATTTGGGGAGGATACTGCTCTGTGTTCTTTGATGTTTGAATAATGAGGGTGTTAAAAGCTGTCAAAAAGTAGTGCAGGTCATTATAATCGGACCAGAGATGGATCGTTCTGTAAAAACTTTGCTGCTCCCACTATTGTTCACATCAATCCTAAAAGCTGACACAGTTGAGGAAGTGGATCCTGCCACGGTTCTGCTCGTCTTTTGACACGGTGAATCCCCTGTTTGACTTCAGTGCTTGTGTGCGTTGTAATGTGTGTGGTCGTCCTAAAATGACGCAGTAACTCCACGGGACCTTTTTATCGTGTTATCGTGTTTCATAAACACATCGATGCTGTTTGTACTCTGTGTTACACTTAACCCTGTGTGGCGCCACTATGACAGCCCAGGCCTGTTGTTCCTGTAGATTCATTTCACACATTCCCGCTAATGTACTGTACCACCTCATGGGGTCGCACACAGTCCAGCCGACGATCAGCTGTGGTTCAAACTGTGTCGTCCAGTCGTGTACTGTGGTACTGTACTGCCTTTTTACGATTAAGCACCAGTTCCATTAGTGGTGGCTGCTTACCTGCAGGCCTGTGTGGTAGATAAGAGGACATGTTCTTTAACATTGGACCCTATGTTTTATAAAAACAACAACAAATCATTGTAGTTGTGTCAGAGTTTAGCCTGGTTTCATTGTTCTCCTTGTTTACAGAGTGATGCTAATGCTTTATGCTACATACATATTAAAAGAAAAAACATATATGTATTTATGGATGGCAATAAAACTAATCTGAGTACCTTTGCTTTGAGTGTGTTTCCTACCCTGAGCTGACACTAGATGGGGCTCTGGTTCCTCTCTAGTCTGTGGTGTAATGCAAGCGCTTTGAGAGAAAGGACCTATTCTGTTTAGTGCTCCTTGCTATTATCCTCTCCGCATTCCAACACATGTAGATTAAATCTGAACGCTCATTCATATATCAAACTGTCTCGGAGGTGAATTAGCTCCTGCATGAGCCGCTTCCGCAATTAATTCCCTCTTTTCTGCTCAGATGAGGCCCAACAGCTGGCCTCAGCTCGCTGCCCAGGTCTGACTGTTTTCACCCTTTTCTTCGCCGCTGATTTATTCATCGGCGCGTATTCTGTTTCGCCGCTCAGAAGAAAAAACAGCCTGAGACAGAAGGCCACACAAATGACTTGATTGTGCTCCTTTTAATGGCTTAATGAATAACTGCCGGAGTGGCGATGCAGCCGTTGCAGCCAGGTCATCAGTATGCAGGGCCTCGCTGCAGGATTGTCCCTCTGCTTCTACATAAGCTACCTCCCATCCAGCCAAGTGGCTCTGATAGCTGCCACCCAGACGTCCTCGCTTGTCACTTCCGTCCCCCCCCCCCCCCCCCCCCCCACACACACACACACACGTGCTTCATCCCTGCTTTTTCTATCAAGCCCTGTTTTTCCTCTACCCCCTGGACCCTATGCCAGCTCCTGTTCTCGCTGCGCCCCACCTCCATTAATTTCCTCTAAGACTTGTTTCCATCTGCTGCTTGGCTTTTACTTTTCAGTAGCCCTTCCAAAAAAAAAGAAGTTTTAGAAACACAAGATTAAGTGTGTTTGGATCCTGTGAGGAGCGGTTACTCTCATTTAGCAGATGGAAATCACTGGCCTTCGCTGCTTCCTGCTAAATACGGTGAGAGTTAACAAGCGCTGTCGTACAGTAGTCCTTCTGTTACCCGGTCCCAGCCGTCTCTATAAGTGGACATGGAACCAGGCCTCTACACACATCGAACCTATGCTGCACATTCTACCCGCTGCAGACCGTCGAGCACAGCGGGTCGACCGGCCCCCTGGAGCATCCTCTGCTCCGGTGCTGTTGACAGACAGCTTCATCTGTGATGGGCTTGTTTTCCTCTCCTCACTGAGAGTTACCTCAGAGTTTGTCTCCTCGTTCTCTCTGTAATTACCCTCCCTTCCACTGTTTTCTTAGCCGCCTTTCTACATATTTTGGGTCTTTCTTGAGGCCCATTACGCCCCAGGTAGTGCAATTACTTTGGACTGAGTGGCTGCTACATTTAGCATGTGAAGATAATTATTTGTCTGGGTGTGTTAATTGCTGTTTCACTAATGACCTTTTCACCCGTGTTAAAAATATTTTGAAATTATGGCGCAGTATTAATTGAGCATGTTCATGTTCCATTTCCACTTTCCGTAATTAGGACTCGTTTTTCTCACCTTTCTCCGTTTTGTAACAGTTCCTTGATCCCAGTCTGTTTTTAACAACAATCAGATCTACACGTTCTGTCCCTTTCCACAAACTCCTTCTAACCTCCCCATCACCTCGTCTAGCCCACATCTGGACTAACCCACAGGACTGATTACATCTCATATCTGCTGGCAGCGCCTCTCCCGATTGGTTGGAACTGATCCCCCTCCTCCTTCCAGCTTCTGCTATTCGCTGAGCTTCCTTTCCCCCCTGAACTTTGCAGACTGTGGTTGGCTCCTGAGCAGCCTGGGGCCCCTACTGGGGACTCCAGGTTATGTTTATGTTGAAGCCAGTCAGGCCCCCTGCTTTATCTGATTCCATTTAGATGAATGTCATAGTGTTCAGTGGACCGTGGGCTCACCTCTTCACAACACCACACTGTTCCCATTTATAAAGGGAAAAAATGGTGTGAGCGGGAGAAAGTCGAGCAAGGATGAGGGTCTAGACGGGGGCAGTGCGGGTAACAACAGGATCTCCAGTACATTACCAGTCAATGACAAACTCTTATCGACTCTCGGTAATGACTCGCCGGCAGGATATTCTTTTTAAAAAGCTGCCACTATCTCTAAAACAGCTCTTTTGTGGCTTCCATGCTTGTGTTGTGTGGTCGGGGCTGTTATTTAGCGCAGAGGAATCAATGAGCGCATTGTGTTGGGATTGTGGAGCCCGTGTTGAGCCGCTGCGGTGTGGTCTGCGGCCCCTGCTGGCGTTTACACGGGTCCACGCTGCTAATCCCCAGAGAGAAAGAGGAAGAAAGCAGTGATTCACTAACAAGGGTGAGACTTGTGCAGACGGCAGCAGATCTGTTCTACCAGGTAGTTACACTACTAACCATGAGGTACTGTACGAAAGATCTCTGAGGCCTTCCTCATATTAACCACCTGTATCCTTTTGGGGAATTGGGGCAGAGGAAGGCAGGGATGATTATGTAGGAAATGACCTGTTATACTGTAAGTGGGCGTACGGTCGGCTAGCCAGGCGATGGTATCACCTTCCACTGATGGACAGTGGGAGCCAGGAGAGGATGTAAAGGATACCTGTGCTGCAGCCCAGCTATTTCCTGTGTTGTTGGTTGTGTATGTGTGTGTGTGTGTGTGTTTCTGTGTTTCTGTGGAGCTTTATATGCTTGTGTATGCATCAATATGTGTTAGTACAGTATATCTCAGTTTAACTGCCCGGGCCCTCTTCCTGTGAGTGGCTATCCTACGTGTTTTTCTTTCCAGTCAAGCAGAGTATGTGCGTTTCCTCTCCGTGAAGCTTGACTGGACACACTGGGCCTGTGTGTGTGTGTGTGTGTGTGTGTGTGTGTGTGTGTGTGTGTGTGTGTGTGTGTGTGTGTGTGTGTGTGTGTGTGTGTGCGCGAGCGCGGCCGTGGGGACCCTGGAGGCACGGGAGTGGTGGCGTGTTTTTCTGTGGCCCGTGCAGGACTTCACTCCTGGGGAAAAGCACGTGCTTCGCTGCCAGTAAAGAATCAGGTCCAGGCTCCGTCTTTCTCCTGCGGTTTAAAAAGGAAAACATCCGCTGCGCCATTAAGTTGAGCTGGCAATCCATCACAAAATAGTCCCATCTACAGGGTGTTAGAACCTAAACCAGACCCTGACCTGCTATGCAAAAACGCAGCCTGATAGTATTTTACACAGGGCTGTATTGAGTGTACAGCAAAATATGGCAGATTTACAGATAGGTCGAGAAAAAATGTTCCAGCAAAAACAGTAGCGACATCTGTGTTTTAATACTGTTTACTACAGTACAGTTGAGAGTGAGACTACTACCATCTGATCAGACTAATGAAACCCATTCCATTTCAGTTGTTTATACCAAGAACTCAAAGGAATGATTGCTGCTGAGGGGACACAACCAGGAAAAGTGGAGCTTGAGCCCCTGAAGCACCCGTTTAAGTGAATGTTGCATTTGTGTGACTCCAGTAGGGGGCAGCAGAGGACTGGGAAACTCATAAACTACATGAAGCTTCCTGCTACAGCCAATCTCTGGAGCCAATTTGGACGATGGTGATTCATCAGGCCTCCATCCAGTCCACAGTCTACTTTATAACTTCCTAGAATATTAAGTAGCATGTTGTTAAGAGGCGCCTACAAGACAACATGACATTTCTATGCACTTTGTTACAGTAGGTTGGTTACTTACCTCATGTTGATATGATAAATATTTATTTTTAACCTGACTTTTCAAATGCTAATTTAATACTTGTGATTGTCACTGTTCAGTAGCATGTGTGTGATCTACCACAAGGACTTAGACTGAGGTTTGATCCAACACAGAGACTCAAACCACATTCAGAAGAAGGAAGCGGTGAATGAAACGTTGTGCTGTGAAGGCGAGAGGAGCGGCAGGATGGCGGACAGGGGCGGGCGGCGGCTGACGGAGCTGTGTAGACGTAATCCCCTCTGATGGCCCGGTCAAGCTGTCCGCTGAGGCGCCGTGCACGCGTGCAGAAATGCCTGCGTGCGTGCGTGTCAGTTGAGCCCCTTGTTGCAGTCTGGGGCTCATGAACGAGGGAACAAAGGCTAGGTTTTCTCTTTCTTAAGCGACGAGGGAGGAAACAGAGATGGGCCCTCTCCAAATGCCACCATGGGTGCACTAATGCCCGCTTTGTTCACCACTGTAATTCTATTATAGTAATGGATGATGAATCCTAGTTTTTCTTCCCCCGCTCCTTATTCCATTCCAGCGCCAAGTCTTCTGACCTCCTCCAGAGAGCTTCTGGCGTAGGAACACAAAAGGAAATTCGCCCCCGGAGGCCCCTCAGAGATTAGATGTGAAGTACTACTGCTGAATAGATAAACGGAGCAGTGTAATAGATCATTTTTTCCCCTTTATCACTGATATCTCTATATGTCCGAAAGTCTAGATTTGTCACAGGTTTGTGGCTCATTTCCATGTTTAGCTTTGTCATCTGGTCATTGTGCAAACACAGGCAGGATAAATGGCAGCCTTGTATCATGCGTGCCGCTACTTAGCCGCTCCTCTGGGACCGTGAGCACTGATATGCTGGGACGGTGTGAGTGACTGCTAGACCGGGCCTCGGCCCATTCGTTGACTTGCTTCACATCCAGTAACGTTCCTCGCGTTGGGAATGGCCTGGCTCCCTCGGGCACCGCTGCGGCGCTTTAGCCGGCGGCCCCTGGAGAGCCCCTAATCCCTCCTGCCTGGGCACAGTCCCTTAAAAAGAACGAAATGGCTTGTGCATTATTAAATCTAATAAATTACACTTAGGGACATTTTGAGAAAAACAAGGCAACTGCCAAACAAGCCAGTGATAAATCTGAAATAATGCATCTGGGCTCTAATTGAACCCAGGAGGCCCTTGCTGTGAACTAATAGGTGTGTGGGGTTGCCAGTGAGGGGCCTGTGGGCCTGTGGGCACCCAGAGCTCAGCAGAGGCCTGCAGCTGGTCACATACCTGCCCCGCACTCTGACCTCTGACAGACTCCACTACAGTAGAGAGGTGCGAGTCAAACAAGGTGTTACTGACATTCCTGCCGCGGCTCTCGGTAACGTTGCTGTGGTTTCATTCTTCAGACTTCAGGAAGAGTTATGATGCTGCCGAGCGCATAAGTGATGGCAAGTTTTGGGTATAGAGTCTAACGACAGGCTGGTTAGCTTTGAACCCTGATAAGTTATAGCTCCATACGGGACGAATAAATGACTAAACCAAGACAAATGTCTCGCTGTCCGCACGCGCTGAATCCTCATTTTCATGTCTGGCCGTTCAATAAATTACAGGTAAGCTTGATTAATAGAGCTTTATGTTCAGATCGTGTCATTCCTCACCCATGTGTCGCAGCTTTGAGGGGATCCTGAATGGAGCACGAACAGTAGAGAACGGGCGGCGCGAGGGGCCTCGTGGCTGTGGCTTCATAAACGGAGCGGTTGCTGAGGTGTGTGACGGGTGCGTGTCGGGGGAAAGCAGCGCAGAGGCCGGCTCATAAGCTGTGGGTGAAAGAAGCCAGCTTGTCTTTCACCGTGGGTTGTCATCAAGGCCGAATTAGTCTTATGCCACAGAGGATTCAGCCGATGGAGCCCGACCCACCCGTCCTCCCACCGTGCCCCCCCCCCCCCCCCCCTCCTCCTCCTGCCAGTGGAAATTGCATCGGCCACAGTTAAGGAGACGCATGTGGCTCAGGTTTCTGCCTTTTTGAAGTTTTCTTCGGCAATAAATTACCAGATCAAGCAGATTAGTGAAGTGTATTTTGACTTTTTTTTCACAGATAGTGTGTGTGTGTGTGTGTGTGTGTGTGTGTGTGTGTGTGTGTGTGTGTGTGTGTGTGTGTGTGTGTGTGTGTGTGTGTGTGTGTGTGTGTGTGTGCGTGCGTGTGCGTGTGTGCATGCGTGTGTGTGCGTGTGTGTGTGCGTGTGTGTGTGCGTGTGTGTGTAGTGAAGAGCTGGTAAATTTATGACTTGCAGCCTCTCTAACAAAAACTGAAGTATTGTTCTTCTCATCTTTATCTGCGTGTAAAGGAAATTTAAAGTATTGCTGCTGTCAAGTTAAATGATGTAGTATGTAGTATTTCCTTTTGTTCTCCTGAGAAGGTTTAAGATCCATAATCTCTAGTTTTTTGCTCCAGGACGTTTGTTGCATCAGAATCTGTGATAAAACATCTTTGATCCGGAAACGCAATAAACAGCAGTGTAGGTCTGAGAGCTGTAACGTCCACCTGATGGATGAGTGTGCTTTAAAAGTCTAACAATGCCTTATTAAACAGGCATAATACATCACTAGACAGGCGTTTATGCGCGGTTTTCACTTTAGTGATCAATGTTTCACCTTGACACTGTGTAATTCTTTGATAGCCGTGTGCGCGTAGAGCCAGCCCAGCCTCCATCAGGCCAACAGCTCTGCTTTATCCAAGCCAGGAGAACAGCTCAATCTCTCTGGCCTGACGCCGTTCCCATGCCTTTCGTTTGGACGGGAGAAAGGAGGGAGGCGTTCGGCTCGATAACCTATCTCCATCGGCCAGAGCGCTTTTGGAAACGGGCCTCTGGGCACAGCTTTCAGTCTAGTGGATGGGTCCCCCGCAGCTCGACGTGAGACAGAGGAAGATGGAGAGCGAGGGCAGCAAAGGAAGGGCAACGGGGGGCGGCGCGTTAGCGAGGAGATGATAAAGAGGCGCAGTAAGTGATGGAGCTCAAGCTGAGAGGTGGAGTTATCTGTTTCACTCATGTGCTCGACAGGTTCTTTATTTCACCCACAATCACTCTCCCAGGCGCGCGATATCAGCTCTGCGGCGGCGCCGGCTCGTTATCGTGTCCACGGAGGCCAACGGGCTCATGCACATTTCTATCATAAATGCGCATTGCTACACACCACAGATAAGCGTTCTCATTTTCTAGTACAGCACAGGGACGGGTGGAGGGGAAGTTGATATGGGCATACACAGGTACTGTTATAAAACGGGGGGGGGGGTGCACAAGTAAACATCCATAAACACGGGGAGAATTCCCATCTATCTGCGTCCTGTATTAGAGACGAACGCGGAGAGGAAGGGATGGAGGGAGGTGCAGGCTTTAATGGAGTCCAGCAGTCACATGATAGATGACAAATTCCACAACGGGGAATGAGGGAATGCCCCGACGCGAAGCAGCCATGTGGAGGCTGCACAGAGCTCCGCATGGGCTCACGCCTGCACCCGAGCATCGTCCTCTGCAGCCGTTTGAGGCTCCCGCTCCATGCGTGTCGCAGCAGCAGCAGCAGCAGCAGCAGCGCTACCTAGCTATTAATTTTACTGTGCACGTCTGGTAGCCGCTCGCTCAGAGCTATGGTTGCGCAATGTATTGGTAAAATATTTATAGCAGGCGCGGAGCCAGATGAAAGTGGCACATCATCTGACGGCGCTCGGCGTTCGTGCCGGGGCAGGTGAGCCCGGCAGAACTGTGGGAAGGCTGGTCCGGCTGGGCACTCTGAACACAGGAGCCTCTTGTTGACACTTTGCTTTGAGATGCCAATAAAATCAGGCCTCGCAGATGTGTTTCTGGTTTAATTTTAGGCCTTTACTGCATAAGAGAAAAGAGCACAATCCATGTGCTTTTTTATATGTGTTTTTTTTATTGCAGTAAAATCTATTAATTGATATCAATTTCTAGGTCAAATCTCCAGCTCGCATGGAGCAGCTGGAGATCTCCAAACTTTTACCCCAAGTCTCCATTTTGGGAGCCAGCGCTCGGAAATCCACGTTTAGTCCGCTTCCATGTGAATGTTGATAAACGAACAGAGACGTGAGGTTCACGGGCGCTGTTGGCTGCAGCTGAGCTCCTTCACAGATGTCGCACGCGTCTTTGCGTCCACGCGGTGCAGGGGAGCGGGGATGGATTGAGCTTCTCTCCAGATTAAACGGGTCGTCCGTTCCCGCTGCGTGCGGCTCATTGCAAGCGCACAGGCTATTAATCAACGCTAACACAAATAGCTTGTTATCTGGGGGTTATCAGGGTTTCCATGGCTACGGGCGGCCGGTTTATCTGACAGCCAGACAAACATGGCAGCCTCAGACGGGACCGTTTCTTCTGGGTTCGGACCAATATGGACGCCGGCGACCGAACGCTTCGCCCCATTTGAAATCCCCGTTGAGTCAAGGCGACGCTGACACAGAGACGGATGCGTTTCAGCCCTGGAACGCCCGCCCCAGCAGTCGCCCTCCAAATGTTTTGTCAGAAATAAACTAGTCAGCATGTGTGTTTTTGAAACCCACACCAGTGAGAAAGGACTCGGCGATGCTTTCCAAGGATTGCATAAATATTTAATATCCCAGAGCCTGGCCGCACTGAAAGCCTGGTGAGAGATCACAGTCAAACACAAAACGCACGCAAAGTCTAAATAAAGACGAAATATATAAATGTATTTTATTAAGGGCTTGATTTCACCCCTATTTGTTGCTTTTGTCTGGGTTTGTCAGTTGTGGGCTTCAAAGACTTGGCTTCCCGGCCAGACTTTTGGAGAACAAAAGACTGTGCGTGTTGTCATTTTGGAGCCGGGTTCGCTGCCCAGCTCTCTGTTTGTGCAGATATTCAGATTTTATTTGAAGGCCTGGGTGCAGTGTATGTTTTCTCTCTGGGCTCAGACTTTGCTGTTCTTTCTGGGTCCCCGGGCTCCTTCTCGGCTCTCTCTCTCGCTCTGCCTCGCTCTCTCTCTCTGCTCCTGTTTGCTTTCTCCACATCGTTGGGCCGGCGATGCTCTTAGATGCCACACACACCCCTTTTTCTCCTGAACCGCTGTTGAGCATGTTTGGAATCATTAACTCATTTTGCCATAAGAAAGACTGGGAAAAAATCAAAATGGTGGCGTGTGTGTGTGTGTGTGTGTGTGTGTGTGTGTGTGTGTGTGTGTGTGTGTGTCACTGAGCAGTACCTCGTAACACTCGGCTTGGCGCGAACAGATGTAACATTATGGATCCAACCTTAATTCCTCTCCTGTAAATACCCTCGACAGCACGTTTCCAAACGTATTTCCGCACCCGGAGCCGGTCTGTGTTCGTATGTGGAGGCCTTTGTTCGTGTGTGTGTGTCTGCTGCGGTCTGTCTGTCATAGCTTGCGACTCGGGCCCCGGCATATGCTTTTAATCATCTCTAGCTTTGCCAGACGACTGTACACTGTTTCCCCCCCCCGGCTCCCTCCCTCCATTAAAGCCGTCCCCTCACCGCTGCAGAGGAAACAGCTCACTGGCTCCACGAAGTGGTGCTCCTCGTTCGCTGCGGGCGCGCACGCATCGCTACAACGTACTGTTACTACTCGGAGTCAACTTTCATGTCAGTTCCCCGATGAATTCCTCTTTCATGACTCGCCTCCGCTCCCCCCTTGCTTTTCCCTCCGCTTCCTCCGAGGTGAGAACAAGTGACAGCTGGAGTGACAGGCTCATTAGGCTCATCATTACATGATTACTTGGACAGAAGGAGGAGAGAGACCCTGGAGATGAGCTGTAAAGCAGGGCTGGCCAGCTGGGTGACCCCACGCAGGCCCCGGAGCCCCTCCGTGCAGGTCTGCTGACAGCCCCTGAGGGGGAGGCCGACCTGGGCCAGGTTAAGTTTGCCAGAAAAAGGGCCAAGTGGTGCGAGTGTGCAGAGAAAGCGTGGGCGGATTCCTCACATTCAGCCCGTGAGGTCACCCGGAGGCGCCTCGTCGCACACACACACACACACACACACACACGTGCTCCGGGGGGCATTAGAGGGGTTCAGCTTCTCAAAGCCCTACTCAGCTACAAGAAAGCAGCGCTCACAGCCAAATGACTTTTCCAAGGCTGAATAATGAGAGCGAAGACGCGACGCAAGTTGCGACAGGAGCTTCTGGCTTCAGACGCTTCGGGCCGCTCCCCCTCGCACCACACCTCAAACCCTGTCAATCACCGAGAGTCGAAAAGCCAGAGTCAATTGTTGTGCAGTTGGATTTAAGCTGAGCGCCTGGCAACACCTTCAACTGCTTTTGTTTTCTCTGGGAGCAACTGCGAAACATAACTTGAGCTGCGTCGATTAAGGCATTCAGAAGCCATTATGTAGTTAAATTAAGTGGTCAAATGGAAAACAGGCTGCTTGTCGCTGTGGAGAGGAAGGTTCGAGCGCAGGATCAGGTAGCAGCTCAGCAAATAATGTTCACGCATAAGTTCACACATAAGTCATACTGTTTGGAGGATTCAAATACAGTGACTTCATCAGCAAAATCAAAACAGTTCACGAATGATGAACTGATTTGTTGAGATAGTGACACAAAATTAGCTGAATGTATCTAAAACCTGTGAGCAAAATCAGGTTGGACGTCAAAACTACTGTACTGTAGGTCATTAACTAAAACTAGAGTCCTTCCTATCACACATTTTAATAATATTAACAACAAATAAAATGCTTGTCACATGAAATAGGAGCATTGTGTATTTCTGAAGAAACAGCATCTGTCTGTGGTTTAACCCTGACGTTTATTGAAAGTTGATTTTTTTTCTACAAACGATGCCTTTCCTTCCTATGGTTTTGGTTTCACTTTCATGGTTTGGAGGCTGCAGATTTCCATCTGTGTTTTTGACATTCCTCTCCTCGGCCATTTTTGACGTTCCTCTCAGCTTATTGACTCCGTGAATCTGATCGCGGATGCGTTCCATTCGGTGGAATGATTTAGGGTTAAAGTGCAGGCCAGGAATCACAGAGGAGGAGCCCTCAACTAAAACCTCACTGAAACCTCTTATTTAGAGTGAATGCATAACCTTGTGCCGTGCTGGTTTCCCATTAGTGTCCTCAGACGTGACCTTTGGGCCTGTGCAGAACATCAGGCCGGTGTCACGGGTTCTAGTGGCCACTGCTCCACGTCAATGAGAGGAAGGATGGATATGAATGTCAGCCTGGTCTATCATTGGGACCACTGTACCCGTTCTCCGTCTGCTTGGGAGACGAGCGGGCGCCTCATTACTTCCTGCTCATTACTCTTGTCTTTTCTATGTCTCTCATTGCTGCCTGTATGCTGCCATATATATATATGTGTGTGTATATATATATATATATATATATATATATATAGATATATATATATATATATATATATATATATATATATATATATATATATATATATATATATATATATATATATATATATATATATAAAACAACAAAAACTGGACTATATAACAACTTTAAACACAAAAAAGAAAGTGTTTAAAACAGACCACAGAACAGAAAGTTATCAGGAAGTCAATCTGGCATTTAAGAGCTGCGGCAGCTGCATCGCTGGATATCATATCACTGTTTGGTGAAATTACAATTATGATAATTGCTCTGCGAACTGTGGCTCTGTGGGCGTCGCAGGTACGGCACGACTCCACACCCGCCTGCCAAAACCGCAGCGCGTCCAGAGCGTCGAGGCCGACGGGGGAAACAAAGCATCAGGCACATTAAAGGGTTCAGTAAAGACTTTCACATGCAGCGTGCCCTGAATGTCTGATCTGACTGAGGAGCATCCAAGAATAATTTCCACAAGCGGGGAGTAGATGTGTGATTAATAGATCATAGCTAGCTATTAGTCATGTGCGTCTCATTGATTCAGACATTCTCTGTTATTTGAGTGTTTTTATAGTTTGACTGTTATGTCTGTAACTGATCTGGATACATAAACCCGTCAGTCAACGTGTTGAGCATATATGCTTTGGCAATTGCATTTAAATAAGTTTCTCTCTATGTGAGCGTGAATTTCAATCCATTGTGAACGACCATGACCTGTTACTGACCCGCTGTCAGACCCTGATAGGGCAGGTGTGACTGGTGACCGATCCGATCTTCCAGTTTTCTAATGGTCACTGCTGAACGTCACCAGCTCTCACTGACCAATGTCTTATCTTTATGCACTTTCCATCTTCATCGTACCTTAAATCACTTCACTCTCCTCACCGTGTGACGCACGCTCCGTTGCCCAGTTAATCCCTGAGTTTGCTTCTGTCGCCCGGCTCGTTGGACGTGTCAGCAGAGCGACCAAAGCGTCAACGTTTACACAGGACTATTTGTCAAAAAATAATCATTAACCTGATTCCGTGAACCTGTCTCACCTGGCTGTTTTCAGACACCGGCCTGTGATTCTTAGACTCACCTGGTCAGTGAGCAGGCGTGATGCTGGCGTCACACGCCAGCTCCGCCCCCACTCTCCATGAAACCATCGATTGTCCCTTCGCGCGTCTGATTTGATGTTTTCGGACGAGATACAGTACGTGTTTGGACAATAAGCGCGCGTTGCCGGGTTTGTGTTGAGAGTTCCAATTCTCCTGGAGTGTTAATAGCCAGGCTGTAAATCGTCACCACGGCGACAAGCCAGCGTGGCCAGGCCGGTGACGTACGCCGGCGAGTCTTTCCAGGAGCAACAGCAAGTGTGTTTTCTGAGGTGCATTCAAAGTCCTCTGTCTCGTTTCGTAAACGCCAGTGTCCACTTTCTTGGCTTTGACACCTTGTACTGTAGCTCCCTTCTCTTTTTGCTGTTTTTTTTTTTTTTTACCAGGACTCAAAAAGGTTTCGCTTTACCCCCTGGTCTCCGTTTCCTCCCGGGATCCAGGAACAAACCACTCATTAGAAGCTTTTATTTTGAAAACATTATAACTTCATTGCTATGACTGGGTTTTCTCTGCTTCATCTTCACCCCCCCCCCCCTCTAAGAACTCATCCACATGTGGGAATTGACAATGCACTTGTTGCCTGTTCCTAAGCTCCTAATTGGCCCGAATGGCTGCAATCAGAGCCAATGGGAGATAGGCGCCGGGTCGCTCTCCAGATTGCTAGCGATAGCATCGTATGCGTGACCGGGCCACGATTGCGCCGCTGACCAAACAGAGGAACAGGTGTGCAAGCTCGCTCATGCTCAGGTGGCCTTCCCAGTAACCGGGAGGGAGCTGGACCTCGGCGGGTCTCACACACCCTCAGCAAACACACTGAATGCTTGGATTGCTTTGCTCTATATGCTTTTATGCTTCGAGGAGGCGAAAAAAAAATCCCTCCATGTGAGTGTGACAGGCTTGTTCTCGCGTTATGGCTGAACGATCTACAGCTTGGAGGAATGTATACATAAATAGTGGAACAAAGACACTCTTAACCTGCTTCTTCATGCCCAATCAAGCTGTATTGACTTTAGCGATAGGAGCCCGGTAGGCGGATGTTGGCAGGTTTAACACAGCACAGAGCCGTCTAATAAATGAATCTAATCTGAGAAGTGTCTTTTCTGCGAATGATCTGAATACTGATTATAAATTCCATCTGCAGCCCCTGAAACAGTCTCAAACAGCATATACTGCTCAAATGGCTGAGCTTTGTTTTGATTGCAAGCTATAAGTGTATAAATATGCCTATAATCTTCTTGGCAAGCAAAGCCTGATATTAATGGCTTCCAGACCGGCGAAGGACCAAAAGAGGAATGTTAACAAATTCACATTTACTTGAATAAACAAAGGAAGAGAAATAGGGAAAGAAAGAATGAGCAGTGATATCAAAACAAACAATTCCCGACCAGTTTCCGTTTAAACTTTTTGTGCCTTTGAGCACGTCACGTATTTTACATAAATCAGCGTCGGCGGCTGAAACGGAATGACGTGAAACGGTAAATTTCAGCCTCGTGACCGATGCCGGTGCTTTGCCTCCTCTGTCTGGGCTGTTTACGTCGGCGTGTGACTGATTGGGACTTTCTCAATGGGACAGGAAGGCGGCCTGCGCTCGAACCGAGTGGGGTGTTTGAGGCGGTGGAAGGCCGCGTGGGGGGGGGGGCGTATCGGTGGGTGAAAGCGTTCGGGCCTAAGCCGCGGCTAATGACGGGGGCAGCTTTGATCTGCACGGGTCCTTTGGCACATGGAGGGAGAGCTGTGTCTATACCAGGAGGAGCCCTAATCTTCTTAGGGGATACGCTTAACATTCCTCGTCCTTTGGGTTCGAAAGCAGCACCGTGTCTCTCCATCTGTCCTTTTTATGGGTGCAATTCGAAACAGTCTGAAGGCCTGCATCCGATTTTACTGTCGGTTTTGGGGCAAAAAAAAAACAAAAAAGAAAACAATACGCTGGCGAGTGAGTCAGAGAGCTGTGGGTCGGCCTCTTGTGGTTACAGCGTGGAAGAGGCTTTTTTGGTGGGTTTGGGGGGAGATTTCCGCATCAATCACTGGCATCTCGCAACTGAGGCTAATCTTCAGAGGAAGGGAAAAATTTTCAGTTTGGATGTGAAAAGCTGCTCCTTTTCAAAGCGCCATCATCTTCACTTCATGATGATTGACTTTCTCTGTGTCTGCAGGGATTGCTTGTTTTTCGAGACCCATTGTTTTTGTCTTTCTGGTGTGGTCTGAAGATTTTCCCAGAAACTATACTTCCAATTAGCAGAATTAGCTTAGGAGTGACATTAAGCACTGGTCCCCGTGGCGTTTTGACGGAGGACAGAGTTGGAAACGACGGGACCGTGCCAGTCTGAAAGCTGCAGCCACGGAAAGTATGGAGCAGTCCTTTCCCCCTGGCCGGACTGGCACCGTGACTCACCGGTTCAGCTCAGTCCACAGCAGGACATGTTTTCTATCAACCCCCCCTCTGCTGTTTTCCTGCTGATCTTACCATAACACTTCTTCTCACAATCACGGCTGTACGTCCAAGCATAACGGCCGAGAGCCCCTCAGCTCGCTGGGTCTTTGGGCCCCGGCCCGGCGTCGGACCCAGAGACCCCGTCGGCCCTGCTCGCTGCCGGCCGAGGCCTGCGTGTCTGCAGGGGCTTAGCTAGCCTCCATTCCCTTCTGCAGCCAATGCCGACTCCCCTCCAGGGCACGGGGAGAGAGGAATGCGCTCCTGCCCTCCGCCCTCCTCTCCTCCTTCCCTCCAGAGGAGCAGGGATGGAGGCCCCTTCATGGAAAGCAACCAAGACCCCAGGCAGGCAGCAGATCCCTCTGTTTTTCATCCTCCTCTTTACCTCCTCACCCTTTGCTCTTTTTTCCTCCCCTTTTGTGTGCGGGTTGTTTGCAGTGGTGGAACACACAGTGCAGAGCGGCCCAGAGCAGCCCTCGCAGAGGGCCGTGGCAGGCCAGGCCAGGCCGGGGCCCCTGATAAGGGCTGTGGTCGGCTGCTGCGAGGGCCATGAGAGCATAAACATTACGCCACTGTGTAAACGAACCCTGGGGCCCACGACTAAGCGCCTTTGTTATTGTGGCTCACACACAGCCGGGTCAGAGCAGCGAGAGAATGCAACTCATATGGCCGGTTAATCACGGAGCCCAGGCCTGGACCTTATGGAGCAGCCTATTCTTGGGGTGTTTTTTCTTTTGTCTGTTTCTGGGGATTTGATTTAAAGCTATTTAAAATAAATGCTGTTGTGAAAGGGCATTTTAGGATAGTCTTTGTTCCCGATGGCTCTCCGTGTTTGTTTGACTGTGATAAACCGGATCAATCATTTCTGTTGACTTTTTGTGTGCGATATTAATGTTTAATTAAAAAGGAACTAGCCCTCCTCGAATCTCACTTAATCTCAGCGTACCCAACGTTATCTTCCAGTGCTGTGGGAAAAACAGATTTTCAGCCGTGATAATCCATAGATGCCCTTGACTTACTACAGGACCTTCTCCTTTAAAGCTACAGGAAGTGGTGTTAAATAACGTTCACAGCGGCGCGGACCTGAGCTGCTGGTTCCAGCACCATCCAGAGACGGAGAAGACGTCTGCATGTCTGTCTATTGTCCTTGGTCAGTGTGTGACCGTGGCCTCAGCATCTCCCTCCAGTGCCTCCTGGGGGTGAAGGAGACGGAGGAGAGCGGAGGCAGGCGGCGTCGCGGCGGGAAACGGATACTTAAGCACTTGTCTAAACACTGTCAGCCGTGTTCCTGCGCTGGAGAGACAGATCTCCTCACGGTGCTTTGTGTTCCGTCTGAGGTTACAGACTGCAGGCTCTGGTTCCTGTCCTGGATCCCTGCTCTGGCTCTTCACCATCTCCCGCTGACGTCCCGCAGCCAAGGCCGCTGTTCGTTTTCGATTCGCTGTGGGTTTTTTCGGCGCATAAACGCCGTTTACACGTACAATCGCTTCCTCCCGATTGCCCGGGCAACACATCTTGTAAAACACTCCTGGATTCGATGACTTCCCAGGCGTGCGCGTACATGCAGCTTTGGCACGTTCCCTAAACATGGAACCGGTTTCTTTCCTGCTGCTGCACAATTTCACTGAGGTCACTCGCGGAGTTTCTCCCTGTTCCTGTTCACAATCTGCGGTTCTTGATTAGACTCCGCGCTGCTTAGTCAGAACGCTCTCACCTTGGTAAACCAGGGCACCCAGTGAAAACTGATGACAGATCAGTCATTAAACCTGCACACGGCACACGCATTCTCCTGGTCTGTCAAACACAGGTGACCTTGGGATCTACTGTACGTGTGTTTTTAGCAGGGCAGAGTGGACGAGTGTGAGTTTCTATGAAAACCATTAACTTGTATTTACCAAAAATCAAATTACCCATGTGACCATTTTGGTTGTTTTCATATAATGAACTGTAGGTCTTATTCTTCTGGACCTTGAAAATGACCTCACTTCAATTACTTCTAATGACTCTGATATGTGAGGGAGGTCACATTCAGTAACAATCTGCAAAGTAACAAGGGCCAGACTGGGTTTGCTTTGATTTTCTGACCGTTCCACATTCATCTCGCTCGACTCTGTCCCACTCCTACACCAGCGTCTAGTCCCAGCAGTTCAGTGTCACACAGCTTCAAATCCATATCTACACGGTGCGTTAGAGTCCAACGCTGGCCAGCAAGCTTTCCACATCAGCTGCAGGTGTTGAAACCGTACGTCAGTGTCGGATTAACAACAAAAAGAACCAGTTAGTGTAGTATTGAAAAAATGAAAGCGCTGCCTTTTTCAAGACAGAAGGTTGCTTTAGCCTTCCTGGTCAGAAACGCTAAAGCAGATGATCTGTCATTTGTTCACATTAGGGAAAGCGTATCCTCTCCTGGCTAATGCGCCGCTGGCATCACTCCTGCTGTTTTGGTTTATAATAAATCTGTCTTCATCAAACATTCCCTCCGTGAAGATGTTGATTTTCTCAGGTGTGCATCCCAAAGACAAGTGTCTTTAGATCCATACATTCATAGCAAGGGCAAGGGAGAGAGTCCTGCATGTCAGAGTTGGAGAATGGCCGTCTTTGAGTTTAGTTAAGCCTCCGGGAAGAATTGAGCAACCTCACTTAGCCTTGTAAAATAACAACCTTTAAGTGGAACCGGTTTTATTTGTCATACATAACACTTTAACCAGGCCTCGCAGTGGGAACTCGTCCAATACACTATACTTTCATTTGTACTATTGCACCAACAATTGCTCCAGCGAAGTCTGCAATGTCAACATGATGCAGATTGAATCAACCAGATACGGCAGAGCTGGAGACGAGCCAAACCTCCTTATAACACTGGCTTTTGCAAAACAGCGTCTCAATGATCTCTTGTTTTCGCCACTGACTCCTTCAGACTCATTAAGATGATTAATGGATAACTGAAAGCTTAATGGAACTGCAGCCGGTTCCAAGCATTGGGTTTCCACCGCTTTTTAATTTCTCATTATTCATTATGAGGAAGTCATTCAGCTCTCCTGCTGGGGTATTAGTGTAATGGCAGTGACTCTCCGAGTGTGAGAGCGAGCGGCGTTCATCTCATTGAAGACTGGAACGCATTTGTCCCTGCTCTTCTTTCAAATCCAACATCAACAACCCTTCAACAACACCTGATCATTCACTCGTCTGTACGACTTTAATTCTGGGAGTGGGGGGTGAGCGCGGCCACGCACTCCGGCCTCCTGTCTCATAGCACAGAAAGTATTACTAGCCTTATCTCCTCCCTCTTGTTGCTGTTCCTAATGGGGAATTTCATTTACTGGGGAAGTGATCCGTTTTGTCTGAGCATAAATTGCAGATAATTGTGCCATTTGGACGCCGGACAGCGGGGTCGCTAGACGAACGCTCGTGCTCGGGTGAAAGTGGATGCCTGGGAGTTCACGGTTGGCTTGGGCTAAATGCACACATGCACGTGTGCGTCTGTGTGGCGGCGTGTGTGTAAGAGAGAGAGAGAGAGAGAGAGAGAGAGAGAGTGAGAGTGTTTGTTCCTCTATCATCACAGTGGGTTTTTTTAACAGGTTGGTGCTGGCTGATGAGTCTACTTTTAACTGGGCGTAATTGTCCTCTACAATAACAGCCACCATGTTTGCTCTGGCAGCGCTCCGTGTGCAGAGTATGTCAGAGCGGCTTGAGTCCAGCACCGCGAGGCCTATGTTTTATTTTCTCACAGTATCTCACTCCACCGCAGCCTGCCAAGATCCGCGAGGGCAGCGGGAGTGCACGGAGACGTCTGCCGGGCGTCTCCGAGTCCGAGCGCTTTCCCGCTCCGACGTCCAGCTCTCCGTCTCAGCGAGCTGAGTCGTCACCCCTTTCCACCTCCCGCCCCGAGACGGCGGTTGGCGCGCGCCGGCGGGCGCGGGGCGGGTCCGTGCCGCGCTGTTTGGCCCGGGGTGAGGCGACAACCCGGCACAAGCTCGGTCAGGTGCAGAGGAGAGCTTAATCGCCGGGACTGACAGGTCCTCGAAGCACAGGCCCTGGAGCCGGTCCAGGTGTGAAAGGGAGACGACACACATTGCCTGATTATGAGCGTCTTCCTTAAGCAGCCCGGCCAGACTCATTGAAAAGAGTTATAGCTCGTGACATAGGTGTCTGCAACAACACAAGCTGATTTATGGGCTTAGAGATAGTTCCCTGTGCTCTGGCAGTGCGTGAGGCAGGTTTCTATAGAGACACTAATGTAAGATAACGGGGAAAAATAAATAATGTGTTCAACCAAGAATGTGATTTAGTAACAGTATGTTCTAAATAGGTTGAATGTTGAAAGATCGGTTTGATCTTTAGTTGAAGCATGCAGTCTCAGATGAAACCTGGGAGCATTACACTCCCAGATCATGTCAGAGTCAGTTAGAGGCCCTGCACTGGTTGCTGGGGATGCGCTACCACATCGCTTCCTCTCAGTCCTGGCAACAGGAAAGCGACGGAGGCACAGAGGCATGCATCAGCCCAGGAACACGTGTTTCGCTACCACAGCAGATCGCGCTTTGCCCGACGCAGAAGGCCGAGCAGTTCCCCAGGAGGTCGACTACAAGGCGTCTGTCTCCTCCGCTCATGTCAGCCTTTGAGACACAGCCATAGTGACCTCACAGGTGTAGCATCCGCGGCTAGTTCACATCTTCTGATCTGAAGATGATGACGATCTCAGTCCGAGCGGCGCTTGGGGAACATGTCTCGCACCATCAAAGGTCAAAGGCCGACCTTCAATTAACAGTTCAATGCACCCATTTAGCTCTGAGGCATACCCAGCGAGTCTGAGGTGTATTCATCCAGAAAGAAAAGAGATTAAACCAGGAGCCACAAGCATGTCTTCACCTGCAGGAAACTGAGGTTTTACACCTGCTTCTATTGTGAACGGGTAACAAAATTAATTCCTCACTACAATTAAATATCAAAGAAACTGTGAAGAAAAAGAATTAACGCCATTTGACTGACACATCACAGCTGGAAATAAGTTGCAGGAGTTTTGCAGGAGCTCACTTTGATGTAAAGTTGGGTTTCCAGACTGACATCACTCTCAAAGTGTGATGGTTCCCTCTGAGTTTAGCAAATGGAGGTCCTGTCTTTACATGCATACGTCTAATTACTGTAAATATTTACGTCCGCCGCTCTTGAATGGAGGCCTACTGTGTCGGAAAGAGAGGGAGCAGGAAGAGCGAAGGTAAATGAGGCGCTAGTGAGGCTGCCACAGTCCCCGGATAATGCTTCATTAATCTCGCCTCTCGTGTGTGTTTCCCATCACAAAGCGCTCCATCGGAATTCTCGTGAGAGAATCAGATAGTTAATCTTTATGGGTTAGTGGAGCTCCATATGGAAAAATTGTCTGGCAGAGCAACAGGCGCAGCTCGGCTTGTCCTGACAGGCAGAGTCGGAAAACATCAGCTCCACGTCTGCCTCGCGCTCTCCCGCGGTTTGTCCCGTGTCCTGTTTGTTTGCGCAGTTGAGCATGGACGGGAACACGGAGCGACGACCAGTTTGGGGCTCTGGGTTCCGCAGGAGTGAAAACCATGGCTGAAATGCGCGTATACAGCATTTTCAAAGGTTTGACTCACGAGACTCCAGCGGTTTTCCCTTCACGCCTCCTCTGAGACAAACCTCCGCTCAACAGGTCGCTGCTGCCGTCGCTGCATTTTTTCCCCTTCATCCCTCTCACGTCTTTCCTCCACTCTGATGATTTTTTCCTTATTTGTCGTGGTATTTGTTATGAGCTCAGCCCTCAGAATGGCAGGCTCCCCTGGGTGTGTGTGTGTGTGTGTGTGTGTGGGGGGGGGTCCAGGGGGCCGTGTTTCTGCGTGCGACCCGCCGGCCGCCCTCGCACACAGGGCCCTTTGTGCAGCTCTCGGGTTTGTAACACCTCCGCCCCCCTCTTTTTCTCGTCGCTGCGCCCTCTTCTCGCCGCCGACCCCGCTCGCTGACGCGTCGGAGTATACGCGCGTACAAACGCGCGTGGAACCGCTGCCCGTGTTTTTTTACGGCAGGCAGCGATCGCTCATTCTTTCCAGGGAGGGAAGCGTGTCGTGAACTCTGCGGCTCCGGGCCCAGCGCTCTGGCAGAGACAGGCTGCGATGGAGCCACAAATTCAAACCGGGTCCCCCTGGTCTGGAACATCCTGCTGCTTTGTCTCTTGCTTAGATGAGAATAGCACCCAGATGTTCAGATGTTTTATAATGCTTTTGGACTACTCGCAAGTCATGGTATCCATTTTCCCCCTTTCCTTGCTCATATATTCAACTTAAAAGCACCCTGAATTCACCTATAGGCCCCCACTAAGCACCACTTCCTGGACATCCTGCTGCTGCTTTCATACATACTGCACTGTTTCATTTGTGTCAACAAAGCTGTGCCACATAAATATTATGTTACAGTAGTGTATAGAAATAGTTTCTGGGTTTTTCTGTCAAGTAACAACGTCTTCCTTTTTGTTTGGGCAACACAGGATCCTTTTGTTGACAACTGATACCCTCCGACTGCAGCCAGAATAATCAACGTCTGCAAAGCAGCAACATATGGTAATTTTATGGCAATTCCCCTTTAACACCAAAGTCTCTTTCATCACTACAATAAGAACAGTTCGCACATTCCTTCAAAATGAACAGTTTCATATTTTCTCCATATGCGAGAACCCGTGACATCTGTCCCATCCAGTCAGCGAAGACGCCTTCAGTTTCACAGAAGAATTTCTATGTATGCGTTCCCCTCTCAAGCTGGTCGAGGACGCCCGTGACGATTAAACATTAATTAATGAATCAGCAGAGCGGCGAATGTTTTTCGTTTTGAAACAATGCTCTGTGAGACATATAGGGAATGCTGACATGAGGTGGAGGGGTGAACCAAGAGAGATTTATGAAGCTCCCCCTAAAAGTCAATATGGGTTTCGAGTTACATCTATGGCGCTGTGGAGATTTATGTTTAATAAGCTTCAGGTGTTGGCGGGCCTCGCTTCGGGCTCGGAGGGGGCTGAGCTGCTCGCGGGGAGCGGAGTGAGTGACTGCTTGGCGTAGCACACACGTCCCGCTGGCGGCCGCGGCCCACGGCGCCGCTCGCCGCCGGGCTCCCGCCTCGCGTGTGCAGGAACAGAGTCAGCTTTGTGCCCGTTTCATGTGGCCGCCAGCACCGACGGGTGACAACGCGCAGCCCACGGGGGCTCTGCCGAGCGGAGACGAATGGCGGGGCTAATATGCGACTAATAAGCTGAGGAGGGGAGGAATGTTCAGGGGGCTGACGGCCCCTCCTCCACTTTCTGCCTCAGTGCTGTGCGTTTTACACATGAAGAAACGCTGAATAAAAGGTGGAGTGGGTGCTCTGTTACTGTATGATCTCTCTGAAGCATGTTAAAGTGTGATGCTGTTCTACCAGGATTCCTCCCCCACCCCCACCCATGTGTCTGGTCTTGCCCTCAGACCCTCTGCTCCCGAACGGCCCATCATAGAACCCGCCTGCCAGTTATAGACTGGTTGTAAATCGACCCCTGACGTCTGAAAGTGTCTCAACAAGACACTGGGACATGCATGGAGGTTGAAATGGAAACATGTGAAATGCAAAAAAGCAGGGGGTGTTTCTGCCCGTGGCTGTGCAGCAAAAAAGAAAAGAACAAGCTGGAGTTTTTTTTTTTACCTTCAGCAAAGCGTGTCTTTGTCTAATTGTCCCACTTGCGATCACATTTTGCGCGAAGGTGAACATTAGTCTGATTGAAACGGGGCCACCCACAGCAGCAAGCTGAAAATGAGACCAATTAAAAATGCTAAAGATTTAAATTGAAGGAAACAACTTAATTGCATCTCTGCTAGATTAGTGCGCCCTCGTCGTAGTCTGCAGCATCTGCATACACAGTCACACACAGCAGCACTCGCAACCACACGACGAGCCAGAAGAAACATTTTTGAGGTCAGCCACACAACAGCGTGCGGTGCTCATGTGCCTCCGCTGCATTGTCCACTGCCGAGGTTGGGAAGTGATAGTCACAGGTATTTGTTCGCATGGTCACAGCACAGTGGGAGAAGAATGGGCTGTTGAACGTGATTGGCTCGCTCTGCGGTGGCGTTATTGTGTTTCGCGTAAAATGGCACAAGTGGCTCTTATTCAGCAGACACACGCTGGAGGGCCCAGCCTTTCTCCTCCGCACAATGACCCACAATTCCCTGGGCAGTTCTCAGGTGGATCGGCTTACCCGGCCCGATTCTGTGGCTCCCCCCAGGACCGGCCCGGCGGCTTCAGAACCCGCACGTCCGCAGCAAATGCACCTCGTTGGGGAACGCGGCCGCCTCGCGGTGCATTCGCTGCTCGTAGGCGCTCAGGGCGCTGACTGCTGGAAACCCTAGTGATGCCGTTGAGCGCGGGGACGTTCCGCTTCCAGGCCGCTGACGGCGTCGGCGCAGCGAAACGGACACTGTCACTTAAGCCGCTGCCGTGGAGTCGCGTTTCCCTCTCGAGGCGCCCGTCGCACCGGCCCACGCGCTCCCTGAAATAAACACTTGGATTAGCGCTTCCAACAACAGGTCGCCTCACCTCACACACGTAGGTTCGTTGGAGGCGGTTTAGGCTCAGTATGCGGCTCCTTCACCCAGTGGATGTATTTAAAAAAAAAACAAAAAGAAACCTGCTTTCCATCACATCAGCTGTAGAAAGCGTTTGCTGTAATTATTCTTGACTCTCAGTCTCACGCCCGATGGAGCGCCTCGCTCTCCCCTCGCCGGTGTATTGGTTTAACATCAGAACCAGGCAAGACGTGTGTTTGTGCCCCCGCCATCTATTATTATATCGGAGGGAACTTCATTAGGTCTGTCTGCCCAGTCTGGCCTGTATCACCTGGAGACACAGATAATTATCCGCAGCCCGCTGCCAGACCTTGGTTCAGCCGAGATTAACTGCTCAGGAATGACAGATAGACAGTCGGAGATAAGAATGGTTCCAATTGTTGCCTGTTTGTTCTGAAGTGAAGGACGTAAATCACTTTTTAAGCTCGCTCCATATTTAGTCAAATGTAAATCATCATGCTTTTATTTCTTTCTGAGAACTTCCTCAGGTGGGAATCTCGGGCTGTTAATCCTGAGGCCCCTCGGCTGTGGAACGTCCTGCGGAGTCAAATGGAACGTTTTGATGTGACGGCACACGTCTCCTCCTTTAAAGGAGAAAAACCTACTCGTTCGCACATGCTAGCGATTACGTGACATTAGCAGCACACGTTGGGCGTATGGAAGCGATGCACTCTGTCAGGAGGGGAACGCGGCCACGGTGACTGCTGCTGCTGCTGCTGCTGTGGAGGCGCCTTTTCTCCGTCTGCCTCTTAACAGTCCTCCTGGAATAAAATACCGTCCACTACCAGCATGTGTTGATTCACAGACACAAGCTTTTGGTATTCAGTTAATCAGTATGTTGAAACGAAGGGAGGAGACAAAACTGAGCCGAGGTCGAATAGAGAGTCTGCAAACCAGCAGCATCCTAACGCTTTGGATGTCTCCAGGCTACCCAACATTGATGGATCTGAACACGCAGGGATTTGGAGTCAGATTTGATTCTGTCTGGAATCAGTTTCACCGCTCCAGTTCACCTCATCACTCATTCCCACTGCCCCACGTTTGAACAGCAAATAACCCCCCTCTGTGACTCCTGAGCCTCACTGTAAACTAGCCCTTTGCCAACCAGCTGCCGAGCTCTGCTTATTTCCAACTGGAGGTGTGATGTTGTAGCAGATAACGTCAAGAATAACTCAAATCTAGCCACAAGGTCGACAGAGATAAGCTCGAAAGCTTCGCAAGATAGAAATAGAAGATTGGAGGAGGCTGTGGTCCAAGCAAAGATTAAAAGTGCAGGAAAATAGATGAGATGAAATGAAGAGGGTTGGAAGCGGTGAAGGAAACGGGACAGTGCATCAGTCACAGCGTAACTTTAGCTTCCTGTGTGGATGAACAGAGAAACATTTCTCATCCAGGGTGAAACACAGACCCTGGTGAATATGTATCTAATGTACAGTCCTGGACCTTCAGCTTTGTTACTTTTTTGGCTTGGAGACCTATTTGTCTATCATTACAGGCTCCACTGGAAGGCGTTCTTGTTTGTGTTGTCATGTATCGTTGGTGTGAGCCAACAGTAAGGTGAGTGTGTGCTCGTTTCACTCTGCAGTGCTGCTGAGGTGGCCTCATTCCTTAAAAGAATGCGTCTCAGTCTTTGTTCTCCGTTCTTTTACCTGAATCTCCACGTCAGCGTCTGGCACAATCTCAGGGCGCTAGATTGGTGTGAAATGTGTTTCCTTGAGTGGAAAAGTGTGTGTGTGTGTGTGTGTGTGTGTGTGTGTGTGTGTGTGTGTGTGTGTGTGTGTGTGTGTGTGTGTGTGTGCGTGTGTGTGTGTGTGTGCGTGTGTGTGTGTGTGCGTGTGTGCGTGTGTGTGTGCGTGTGTGCGTGTGTGCGTGTGTGTGTGTGTGTGTGCGTGTGTGTGTGTGTGTGTGTGTGTGTGTGTCTGTGTGTGTGTGTGTGTGTGTGTGTGTGTGTGTGTGTGTGTGTGTGTGTGTGTGTGTGCGTGTGGCGCTCTCTCTTGTGACTCCATCGTCCAGAATGACTGTCATCACCTGGCTATAAAGCAATAAAGCAGACGCCTCCTCCCCTACATCATCATGACCTACATGTACACTGAGCACAGGTATCACACTTTACCCTTATAATAAACATAGATCACATCACTTTTTCTCTGATTATTACACGTGTCAAAGCTTTGATCGGTTCCACAGGCTTTACCTCATTCATTTCTCTCAGTGAATCGCTTCCTGATAATAATTGTTTGTGTCTTCTCCTCATCACTCACTTGTTTGATACAAATAAACAAACAAAAAGTTTTATTTCAAGTGGCACTAACCGCTCTGCAGGGTTGTAATGATACGTGTAATATTTAATGTGGCCCTGCAATGAAAACATAGTCATAGTTCTACTGTACGTATTTATGCCCATTGTTTAAAATGCATATGATGCATAAGTTTTCATTAAGGCAGAGGAGAAAAAAACCCTGGTGTGTGCGCGTGCTGTGACTTGTAGCATGACTTCATGCCATAACTGGGTGTTCTCATTAACTGCTGGAAAAGCCTGGCGGGCTGTTGAGACGCGGTCGACAGACAGGGACCCAGACCTCTGCTCCCAGGAAGACGCAGTGGCTGCGGGGCAGAATTACACATCATAAATAAACCACTTATAGCAGCTTCACTCAAGCTGCTCCTTTTTTTAGCGGCGTCCCGGCCTCGCAGGCTTCTTCCCCCTGCAGTCGACGCACGTGCGCTGTTCAGCGTTCATGTTGTTGGGTTTATCCCTGAGCAAGCTGGAACAGCCCAGCGTCTCGCTCGCGTGTGAGCGGGTTTCTCACAGACGCCGCACCGCCGCGGCGCTTCATGTCGGCCTTTTGTCGCGATCGACAAACAAAAACGTTGGGGTGCGGGAACGAGGCCACGTGTCGCCGTCTCCGTGAAATATGTGCGGTTACCTGCTTCGTTTTTGATTTGTGGCGGGGGTTTTTTTTGTTATTTCTTGTGAAGTTAGAGGTGGGAAGGTGAGCTGTCACGCGGCCGCTTGTTGAGAAACAACATGAAAGCTGTGAGGTAATGTAAGAGGAAACAGCAACGACGTGACATCAAGCGTTCATGTAGGTGAAACATAAAGTGGGAAGCAGGCTGCAGCAGGGAGGGGGTCCGCTCTGCTCCTCAAACATGTACATCATACTTTGCTTGTTTTGTCAAGTAAAGTTCGACAAAGTGGGATCATTCTATTTAGGATTCTACTTATTGCACGTAATAAGTTGCTCTGTAAGTGATGATGAATGCTCCACGAGTCCTCACTGGATGCGATCGGTGTCCCCCCCCCCACAGCGCTGCCGGACACTCAATAAAGCAGCTTAACCTTCGCTGACTACACCCCTGGGGGAGAGTGATCTACTGTGCAAGCGAGTGAAAATGTTTTTCTGTCCCCCTCCCTCCCTCCCTCCCTCGCCTCCTCGCGTCTGCTATCATCATCAGCCAGGTGCCCTCCACCGCTTCATCAAGGCCGTCCGGCGTGTAGTGGATGCAGTGGGTTTTGATCCTGACGTGTGCTGCGACGGCAGGCTGTGGAATCTAAATGATAGCTTCCAACGCAGCACAGCTGAAACGCACCCCTCACCTCCATCTTTGCTCTTCATTGCCTCTTTGCTTCTGAAGCTGCTCCCATCAGATGCTCTAGACTCAGCCAAGAGTGTTGTGGGAAAACACAAAGTGGATTTGTATTAAAAATGTCAAGCCTGTGTGTTTACGAATGCACTCATGCTGCGATTTGCTAAAACATTTTTTCTCCAAAACGACCCTGTTATCAATTAGCACAGCGGGTTCGGAGCATCTTGACAACACGGGCGGACGTAAATCACGCGGCCTGTGTTCGAGAGAGAGCGCGCGTGTTTTGTGGCATCAGTAAAAGTCTGTGCCTTCATGTGGATAGGCGCTCTCCTTGTGTCCCAGAGCTGCCGTCGGCCAAATGAGAGACTTCCACTGTGGGTCAAGTGGAAACATCGGGGCTCTGGTTAGAGCTAAAAGGCTCACGGAGAGGCTGCCAAGCCAAGATGCGTCCTGAGATGGAGGAGGAACCGCTGAAGCTTATAAAGTGAGGATGGGAAAGGCTTTTCTCCCTCTCTTGACTCAGACCACCCTTCACATCTATTAAAACAGAAGATCGGGTTCCCACGTTCGCAGGGAACCTGACCTCCTTCTCCTCGTGCGCCCGAGAACCAGCAGCTCATTGTCGGTGACCTTATCCTCACACGACAGCAGGACATTTCAAGTTCACGTGAAGACACGCTCTGGAAGCGCTGTGTGTGTCACTGGGCGCGGAGCTGTTTGCCTGAGGCCCAAAAAGACATAATGGGACAGAATGCCATGATAGGCCTCACTATGACACACACCGCTGTCTGGAGGCCAGCCCAGGGCGGGTGGTGGAACTGCTGGTCCAAGCACAACATTCACTGGGCATTAAAAAAAAAAAAACTGGTGATTTCATCCTGATTATGAACGAGACAAGGGAGAAAGTTGAGCTTAGCTTTGACTGTGACCGTCTGTGCGATTTCACAGCATGAGGTAACGATCTCCAAAAAAAGCCTGAGCGCCAACATCTGTCCACGTCGGGTGCACGGCGGTGACGCACACCTGGCCACCTAAAGACGCTGATCCAGATGTGCAGAGTCCTGCAAATGTGTCCCCGCGTCCGCGTGTGACCTCACAGCTTGCTGGCGCCGCCGCCGCCGTGGTTTTGGGTTTCCACTTTCACCCCGGCGAGTTCACGCCCGCTGCGAACCCCGTGTCCAACACAAGCAGGACACACTTTTCTCCTTTTCTTGGATCGGACGGTTGGAGCCGACGAGTGAGCTGCAGTTTCCCAGCTGGAGCTGAGGCGTAACCATGTGGGTATGAGAGGACTGGAGCTACAAAAGCTCCTCCATTTTTCAGCAGAGAGCTCTTTCAATGTGAGCTGAAATTATTGATCCTTTCCCTGTAGGCTTCAGTTGCTGTGCCAGCTCAGCTCCATCCATGTCTGTCATTTTAATGCCACCTCACATCGCTGGCTCTGTGTTCCACCGCCTCCAGCTGAGCAGATGTTTCATACAGCATCACCTCGGCCCCGCTCACGCCTGACACCGGGACTTTTGAGAGTCCCGATCTCAGCTCTCATGCCTCATCCCTCTCTTCTCCCATCTGGACCTCAATCTGCATCCCACCTTCTCTCAATTACTTCATCGTCCGTCAACAGCAGCGCTAAGCGGCGTCCGTTTATCCGCTGACATCCTCGCTGCACACGCACAAGCCAACTTCATCGCCCTCGCCAGATCCGTCAGTGGAGCTTTTTTCCATGTTAATCACGCCGCCTTTATTGCCTCTGCTGCCCTCCTCACCCCCGGCCGACCCGCCCGCGCACCCCGCTGCCCACCCTGAAAAGCCCCGATTGTGCCTGAGTTTTCAGGTGCCGTCCGGTGACACTAGGACTGTATTGTTTACCCTCAACTCCTGAGAGGAGAGCATCCAGCCACCCAGCCGGGCGCTTATCTGATGCAACGGACCATTGGTCACCTTTTACCCCCTGCTGTGAATCGGCGCTCTGTTAGTGCAGTGGAGAAGCATCCAGGTGGAAATCCAAAACCAGCCCGTTGCTGCGCTGCTGCTTCAGGTTCACCGGGCCTCCATTCATGTTCCGCAGCGTCTGCAAAGCGGATCCGGTTCAGCTGCGAATAGAATGAGACGTCGCATTTCATTTGAAGTGCACCCATGCGTGTGCGACGCGTTCGAGGGGAGAAGGGCGGCAGCGAGGAGTCATCGTCTCAGCAAAAGCAATAAAGACGCGGTGACATCACCTGGAAATAAACGAGGAGAATGAAGCAAGCACGGTTTACTCGAGGAAAACCCAGTTTCATAAACCACTTTGTTTAAGAAATCCCACCAACTCTCCTCATCCAGACCAGCTCGCCCTAAGAAGCCATCATAAAGCTGACAAATTACATTTCATTGTAAATATTTATCCACCGCACAAATCCAAATTCCATTACGGGAGTAAACATAAATATATTTCTTTCTTAAGCAAGCGTATTCAGTATTCAGAAATTAAACAATATAATGCTGACAAAGAGTTCAACTAAGTGCCACCATATGGTCAATGGTGCATTGTTTGCGTGTGTGTGTGTGTGTGTGTGCGTGCGTGCGTGCGTGCGTGCGTGCGTGCGTGTGCGTGTGCGTGCGTGCGTGCGTGCGTGCGTGCGTGCGTGCGTGCGTGCGTGCGTGCGTGCTTGCGTGCGTGCGTGCGTGTGTGTGTGTGTGTGTGTGTGTGTGTGTGTGTGTGTGTGTGTCACTGCTTGGCTCCCATCAGCCCTTCGTCTCCAAACACGCTGCGTGCGGCGTTCCCAGCGACCCCGAGCACAGCGAGCGTTTGTAATTTGTCACGACTGTGTCAGAAGTGAACTGATGTGTTTGGGGTTGTGGCAAACATCCACTGACAGGGAGCCGAGGATGAAGGAACCGGTTTGTTGTGGGTGCCGCTGACACAGTGAATGGCTCCTGGACCTGGTGGTTTCTCAGACTCGGGGAGACGTCTGCGCGTTGCGAAGCATCAGCTGCTCCGGCCGTTCACCAGTTCCGGACCTCGTGGCACCAAACAGTCTGCACCCACGTCTGGTAGGAGGCCGAGGGCGAGATGCTGATCCCTGCTGAGAAGATAGGGTCGTGCCAGACCCTGAAACCCAACCACCAGCGCCCCCTCCTCTCTCCCACCCACTTAATGAGGCCATAATTTCGCTGCACGCCAGCGCGGGTTGGGGGGGAGGCGGAGGGGAGGGGGCGGGGGGCAACCCGGGTTCAACACCGGTTCCAAAAGTCCCATTAAAGGATTTCGGGAGCTTTCCCATCACTCGTTGACTCGCATTCTGTGCCTCGGTGCCGGCCGGCGTTCCTCCGTGCGTTCAGACGTCGCAGAGCTGCTCAACCACCACACAAGCGCCGAGGGTCCGGTTTTGAGATGGACCCCCCCCTCACAGCGGCGCGCCGAGGTGAGCCAGAACCTAAAGCTGTGGGTAAATAGATTAGCATCTCATCCCTCATATTGTTTTCACTGGAGCCCGTCCAGCTGGCTCATTACCGCAGCAAACAATGCGTCCAGTGTGCGAGCGCCGCTGCAGGCGGGCGGCCGCGGGGCTGGATGTTTGCGCACGCGTCTACGTTTCACACTCTGACACGTCGGCCGTCCAGCGACACCCGCGGACGGAAACACGCCGGGGCGGCGGCGACTGAGCCCTCCGACGGCTCCTCGGCGTAAGATGACAAGCAAAACAAGGCGAAACCGCACGCCTGAGAGAGGAATGTGCTCCTGGCCAGTGGGAAAACGACAGCGCACAAATAAAATCAGGCCCGGTTTGGGTCAATATGGTGTATTTTACGACCGAGGCGGTAGATTGGGCTGGGCTGTTGTCGGCCAACCTCCACAGTTAATGACTTTTAGTGCATTCTTTCATGGAAGGAATGTAACAGGGTGCGAAGCACGGCGCCAACAATGACACCGGCTCCATCTCCCAGTGACTCCTTCTCTTTCTCACCTCTCACCGCGCTGCTGAGGCTCATCTCTCTCTCTCTCTCCTCACACATCTGAATCGACTCCGTGCATATGTTTAAACGCAAACGCGCCGGTGCTGTTCTTTTTATTGCATACACATATTTCACAACCTTTCCTGCCCTGTGGCTAGAGGAAGACCAAACATCCTCCGCCGTAAATTTTTCTCCCAGAGTACAACCTGGAGAGCATGCCACACAGGAAACCACACACACACACACACACACACACATAGAAAGGGAGGGGGCAGAGCATCATATATCATGGGTTTAAATGAAGATTTCAACAGAAAGTATTTTCCATTTTAACACCTCCTCAAACCGCAGCTTCTAATCATGCAGTGACTGAAAAACAATCTGATCTGATTAACAGGATTTATTTAATTCCATGGTAATTACACTACCCATTTAATTGAGAACTATGGTTTATTTAATTCCAGACTGAATTTGACCCTATGAGATTAAACATCGTATCAATCATTTCTCTTACCTTCATCCAGCTAATATCAAATCAAATCAAATGTGTTTTACTCATCTTTAGGACGTGTGCCAAATTAATTCTACCCAATTCATCAGACGCTGCTCATCTCCAACACAAACTCATATTTATGCTCCCTGTGATTGATGAGAGTCATTATGAGGATTCAATTAGGTCTGAATGTGTCTTCGTCTGCCTATGCTCGTGTGACTGTCTCCTCCGTGTCCAACGCAGACGCCAGTAGTATCCGTGTCAGAAGAGTGCATTCTCTGTGGGCTTGCATGTTTTGCGGTTCAGGCTTTGAGGCAGTGAGCGATGGCTGGGCACTCAGTGGAATTTGTGGTCAGCCTCAGCGTTTCCACTGCGAGGCAGCGGTGGCGAGCCTCAGTGTGTTTGTACTCGCTGCTGTTTATTTAGCTCTGTTCCGAGTGTGTGTGCAGACGTCCGTGGTGCAAACGCAATTGAAAGAAGCGGTGGGGGGTCACGTCTTTCTGTTCATTGTGTCCATTTGCCCTTGTTTGTTTGTCCTTGAAGACATTAGGCTGGTTGGACTGACACAGCACATTACTGCTGCTGTGTTAAAACCATGAGGCTCCAAAGCTCTTCAAGAGTTACAAAAACAGCCTTGTTTGGATTCTTTAAAAACCTTGAATGAATTATGTGATTTTCAGTGTGTTTTTATTGTTGCATTCCTTTAATAGTCTCGTATCCCCTCGGCCATATATAAACTAAAGAAGTGCTGTTGCCAGAAAGTATAAATCCCCCATCTGAGCACTAATTGCATGATTTAATGCGTGCAGAGGCCCCTCGCTGACTCTGTGAAGACATTATAGAGGCAGGCCTACACAGGGACTGGCAGTGAAGCTGGAGGCATCAAGAAGTTAGCTCCTCTTCATATACAGTAATTCCACCGTGCTAATAAATAGCACCCACCTGATTGACGGACAGCAGAGGTTTCTTCTTTTTTATGCCATGTGGATTGTCCATCTACAGTAGCTGCTCATGCAGACCAATACAAAATTGACTGGTTACTGGTCCTTTTTCCTGCAGTGGCTCTACTTTGGATTTTTAGTAAGCAAAGTGCAGCTAGAGCAGCTGTCTGACCTCACCATGCTGTCAGCTTATGCCTCCAGTGATGACGACAAACACAGGGGGAAGTCAGATAAAAGCTATTCCCAGTTCGCAAGGCAACGCTGTCTGGAGATGCTCCCCTATCACTGTCCTGTTCCTGAAGGGGCTCTTTAAAGCTCCCACAGTCGACCTCACCGCTCTCATAGCCATGAGGTCTGGGGAAACCATAAAGGCTCTTTTACAAGGTGACATGACATAAAAACGCAGGCAGAACAGAGACGGAGGAGGTAATATAGAGGAACAAAGAGTGGAACCTTTTGCATGTGCTTTGTGTGTGTGTGTGTGCGTGCGTGCGTGCGTGCGTGCGTGCGTGCGTGCGTGCGTGCGTGCGTGCGTGCGTGCGTGTGTGTGTGTGTGTGTGTGTGTGTGTGTGTGTGTGTGTGTGTGTGTGTGTGTGTGTGTGTGTGTGTGTTCGGTCGTGGCTGATGTGAATGGGTGGGCTGCTGAGCCGTTCCCTGTCTGCCATCACCCATGTCCACTTACGCACCTTCTGGGCCTCAGTGGGAATGAAGAGGGGATTATGGCTCTGACTGATCCTGGAGGGCCACACACTTAACACTACTGTAAACAACAGGGCCATTAAAGCGTTTCACACCGCGGTGAAACGTTACGGCCAGATTGGGGGACAGAAGGTGGTCCAGTTAGTAAAAAATAAATAATAATTTGTTCAAAAACCAGACTGCAGATATCATAAAGTAAATTATATATTCTTCATTTGTTTGTTTTCTCCTTCTTCTAGGATTCAGCACAACGGTCTCACTCAGTGCAAGTGAATAAAACAAGGCCCATTCCAGGAGAGGAGACAGCTCAAGATGGAGCCCTGTGACGGTTTTCCGTGACAGAGGTTCATATAAAAAGGTTTTAGCCCATAATTTGCTTGTCTTGGGCGAGCTCCAGAAGCTGAGAGGGATTTTATTCTGTTGCAGGAGTCGAAGGATGAAGGATCCACTAAAACGCACGACGCAATATGGTTCCCATTTATCCCCCTTGCCCTAAATGCACCATGAATTATCTCGCTCACCGGTTGAAAGGGGGGAACTTTGATTTGGGCACACGTGAAGCAGTGAGGCTGGAATGCAGCTCAGACCGTGTCAACCTGAAACCCGCCTTCGTTAGACTCGGCTCCTGCATCGTATCTGTCTGGATCCGAAAGGCAAACGAATCCCACGAAAGGGGTGCCAGGAGTCGGCCTTTGCTCAGTGGAGTGTGCCGACCGTTCCCACTCACCTCTGCTGATGACAAGCAGGGCACAGACTTCCATAAATATAATAAATCACTTTTTATAATGGTGACTCATCTCACACCACTTATTCCCATTTCTCTCCTTTCATCAGTTGTCAAAGCGCCGTACGTGGGCAGCCAAAGGCAACTGGAGGAGGGTTCTGAGAGCAGCTCAGGCCTCATTACCGTCATCACAGAAGTCCAATACAATCATCAACAAGCCAAACCGCATTTATGACTTTGTTGTAGGATCGAACAGCAAGATCTTTGACATATTTACATCTTTCACTTCACGCTGCTGCTCTGTGTGAGGCCACTGTTCCACTCTCCCAGGGGAATGACGATCAGAGTTGAGGCTCCGGAGTCAAGGAATTCCACTGAAGCACCAACGGTTTATTTTCGCAGCCCTCTGTGGCGTGCCTCAGCCCGGTCTAACCAATTCAAGCCAGCCTGGCTCTGTGCAGCTCACAGAGCCCTTCAGGAAGGGCCCGTCACCCCAGATGGTGCTGTCGTCTTTGCCAGTGAGAAGGTCCAAAGGCCTGGCTGCGGGCCTAGAACCACAACCTCTGACAGGCTGAAGCCCCTGGTCCTCCGAAACCAGCACAAAGCACCTTTTCAGGGGCCCTGCTCTCTGCGCTCCCCTCCTCTTAGTGCCCAATCGGGAGCCAGCCACCTCATGGAGCATGGGAGAATGCATTTACAGCCCACATGTGCTCAGATTCAAGGACTTTAATCCGTTTCTAGTCTATATATTCGTAATTTTTAGGATCAGGTGAAGTTCAGTGAGAGGAGGCCGAGGCACAGCAGCTGCGTAACATTGATTAGCATCTTATTGATGCATGACGCGGAGTGAGAGTCACTCCTGGACTGGAATCCAAACTCTTTCTCGGAAAAAGTGAGAAACGGGCAAACGCGCTGCAGTTGGAGGAGACTGATGCTAACCTGCGAATGAACCCGATCCTCGCAGCGCGTCTGAGCTCTAGCCTGCAGCACACCTTGAACGCCCCCCCCCTCTCTCTCTCTCTCTCTGCGTGTACAAACCGCCGCTCAGCCGCAACATTCGGCTCACGCCCATCATTGTCTCCAAATGGAAAAATAACAATCCATAATGTTGCAACACTTCCCTGTTGGCAGGTGGCTGCAAAACAAGAAAGAAGACAAAGTGAGGCGGAGAGGAGTAAAAAAAGGCTTTGAGCAAAGTGATTAAGTCGGGAGCTATAGTTATCCCGTCCTGCCTGGGCAGGACAGAGCGAGCTCTTGTTGCTGAGCACGCGGGCAGCTATAGAAGCACGTCACTCACTGCGCATTTTTATTTGATGGCCTGCTTACTGTCGAATGAGAAAGAGGAGAGGGAGGTTTCCCTTTATCCGCCCTCTGACTTTCAGCAGCACACAATCATTTGGGCCATTTGAGTTAGAGAAGGGTAGCGGAGGAGGGAGGGGGGGCAGGAAAAGACGTCGGGACACACAAACGCCGGCAGGACCAAAAAAAAAAGAACCGACTTAATGTTGAAAGCATATTTGAAATTGACAAATTGAGCAGAAGGAGGGGCGGAGGGGAAGGAGCAGCGCTGGCCCTTTGGACCGAACAGTGAGCTTCTTGTTCGCCATAAAGGCCGATGCAGGTGAAAAGGAGAGGAGGGTCTTATGCTCATTTATTTCCCATGTAATTTATACACCCCTGTCCATCACCATGGCATTGTCATGGCGATCATTCATCATGTAGGCTGCGAAAACAGTGCACCTGACAGAGGGAGGCGCCAACATTTGCAGCTGAGTATGCGGCAAACTTTTCCTCCTGAACTCTGGTGGGAAATGTTATTTCATTCAGGTCACGTCAAGGCTGGGAGAACATTGTATTATGGTTCTGAAAGTGACCCAGAAGAGATTCGTCTTGTTCTGAGCCACAAAGGTGCATCATTAACCTACTCGGATCCTAGCAGGGTTATGGCTCTAAATCATGCTGTGGACAAACGTCTCCTTTCCCTTCTCCTCCCTCTGCTCCTCTTCCTCCTCCTGCTCTCTCGCTCTCTCTCTCTCTCTCTCTCTCTCTCTCTCTCTCCTGGGAGCCGTAGCCCTGACAAACTGCCCTCCTGCACTATTTCAATTAAACGTCATTCATGAGCGCTCTTTCCTTTTTTACAAGTGTTTTTTTATGAGCCTGGGTCTGTGTTTGCTCATGACAGTAACAGTGCTGCACTGTTTAACTTACGCTGCCATGTATCTCCATCCAGCTGGGCTCCTGACACCGAGTCACACGACTCACCTTTAAACTGCTTTTTGCCAATTTTAAGTTTTAGTTCACGTTAGGTTTTAAAGTCACTGCTGAACAGACTTTCACACTGGTCTAGTTGCAAATGCTGACATAAGCTCAAATAAGTATTTAGTGCATGAGGTATTTTATTTGGGAGAATTAAAAAAAGTAATCTCAGCTTTGGAAACGCTTTGCTTGACACCCTGGCACAACATTATTAGCATCTGTCAGCGTTTATGACGTTTGATGTCAGCAGTGATTTCATCATTTCAAGACGAGGCCGGGGGGAGTGTGACTGACCTGTGGGTGAGAGCTGCGACTGGCATCGCCGGGCAGGAAACACTGTGACTAAGCTCATTTATAGAACACACCCATGGATGTGAAAGCTGCCACGTTAGCGTCGTGTAACAAACAAGGAGTAAATATATGGGTATAGGTCACCATGTGCGATATTTAAATCTGACCTTAATCCTAAATAAGTGTTTCAGGGTATTTCTGACTCCTCTTCAGCCAACAAACAACAGCAGTTAAAACTCTTTAGTTTAGTTCTTGAGTTCTGGCAGCTGTCTTCTTTGAAATCATTCAGCTTCAGCGCCAGTAACTGTTACATCACATCTGCAGACACAGCAGAGTCAGCGTATAAACCCACCTAGAGTGGAATCTGTAATTCACTGTAGCTCAGACACAATTGGACTATTAGCGAATGTTTAGAAGATCCCAACGAACCACAGGGCACCATACACAAACACACACTCCACTTGTTTATTCTTCCATGCAGACGCAGACACGGTGACTCGCGAGCTCTTCATCAACACACAAGTACCGGCCCCCCTTTGTCCGCACTGACCTGATGATGAACCGTCCACAGTGCGAGCGTCGGTGTGAGGAGCTCGGCCTTCACAGATACGGACCCTCTGACCCGGCGGCGAGCGGTGAAACCAAATCAAATGCATCCAATAAAGCGAGCGTAACATGAGGCTGGGGGGGGGGGGGGTCAGGGTCGGCCTGTGGTTTGGCTAGTCACCCGGCAGCTTTGTTAAACTCCCAGTCACCCTGTGGCTACGTCCCACCAGAGCCCCACCTCCACCCTCCTCCCCACAGCCGTCCCCTGTGGGGTCTTATCTCCAGTTTATGTGGGCTCCTCTAGCTTCGCACAAAGCCTCGTGTTGACATTCCAGAGGACCGAGCCTTGTGCAAACACACGAGGCCCCACCAGATAGCCGGACGAGGCAGGACGGGGCCACGGTGACGCAGAGGCGCACGGGGACGGATGGGAGAGGAGCGGTGGGATCGGGATGGATGAAATGCCACCCAAATGTCACGTTGGTCCAGCAGTTCGTCAAACTGCCACACTTTACCTTCTCACACGAACCTCACACGATTCAGCACCTCCAGACAAAAAGTCCTTTTGTCCGGCAGCTCCTTCCCATCTGCCTGAAAGCTAAATATTTGAGGGTCACTGGGTTAATCTGCAGAGATTTAGAAAACTATGGAACAGAAAGTGCTTCAAATGAAAAGCTTTGACTGGTTGGGGGGGCGGGGGGGGTAGCATAAGAGAGCATTCACTCACTTATGAGACGCTAACTGGGTGCAGACTAATAATATTGCATAAGGCTTAATTATGACATCAGAAATCCTATGACAGTGTCAAGGGCATTTTGTCTAATCCTCTGTTTGGTTTCCCCGGAGTGCGGCCCTGCCTGCTTGTGTGTGTCATCAGCCCAAAGCACAATACGCAGCCGTTCCGACAGAAGCGTGCAGTAGCCGGCGTGGATATCTGGCTGCTTTTCTCTGTGCTCCCGCCTCTAATGAGGGTGTGTGGCGCTACGGTTTATCCTGCCACTTTTTCATTCCAATCCCCCTCCAATCCTCCAGGGCTGTAGGTGCTTTCTTCCCCCCTCATTCTATAGAAACACAGGAATTTGTTCTGACTGACTTCTCGCTCCAAGCCCTTTTTTCAGGTTCCGGAGACGTGAGGAGACACGTTTATTGGAGGAAGCCTTGAAGCTGGTGTGTGTATGTTTATTCAGAACAAGTTGAAGCTTGGTTTTGAAAAAAAGGTAGGGATTAAACTTTAGTTTAAAGAAAAACATTTGTACATTTTATATTGAGCTTGGCAAAGAAGAAAAATGATTGATAAGTATTCTTGCTCACTTGCTCGATGTAGTTTCAAAAGTTTTGATGCTGTCTTTTATATTTCACTTGCTTCAGAAGCGCTGCCAATGCCATCTGCTGAAGTCATGTCTGACGTTCTCGTCATGTGCGATAAGGCACAATTAAGGCACTAAGTGCACACACATACATGGCTTCCACACTCACCGCTAGACCCACTCTGATGTGCTCACATCAATTAGATAAATCAGCTGCGCTCTCCCTTCAATTAAATCTGTTCGGATAAAAGAAAATGGGAAATCAATCGGCGGATCACAGCGACTAATACTCTGCCAGGACACTAGCAGAGATTCCTTGTCAGATCAAAGTCAGACAGACCCAGACACAAAGCTGCACTATCCTGACAATAATCGCTTCCCTGTTCATTAACAAAATTGCTTTGCCCACCGGCATGAATTCAACTTGATCACAGTTCATTTGTGTATGTGCTGAGCTCAGCGGTTTTGAGGCTGAGACGTTTTATGTGACCTTATGACACTAATCCTTTATCAGAATGAACTAAAACCTCATTTACTGTGAATCTGATGCACCAGAGCAGCCCTGTGCTCAGATGCACCATCTCCAGCCACGTGGAACTGTAATAAATAGAATGTCAGAAATCAGAAAGCAAACACGTCCTGCATCCAAGTCAAAAAAGACACAAGTGCATTTTTTACATTGTTTATTTTGCAAATGTGAACACTTGCAAGAGAACATGTTAAAGTTGGTCCAGTAGAAAACAAAACAAAACAAATAAAACATCTGATGATTTAATACTTTGTTTTTTAGATTTAGCTCCTGTCAGGTAAATTTGGATTCTATTTTTAGTCTAAATGAGGGAGTGGATTGCTAGTAGTTATTTCCAAAAATCTTTTACTCATATCAATCATATATAAATATCAACAAATCAATTTCTTTTCCTAAAGCAAAGCTACGAAAGAGTAAAATGGCTGGATAGAAACGGCATTGTAGTCTACATACATACATACAAGGGATTAGCTGACTATAAAATGTACAGTTTTTAACTTTAACTTAATATTCACATTCATATAAAACTTACAAAACCTGGATCTTTCAAACCCTCTAAAAATACTTTTTTCTGTAACTGCTGAAAGACCATTTTAAATTACCACACATTTCATGGATTATTCATGTATTATCAGCGTCATTAATGTCATAAATTCTGCCATATTGTTTTTTTCTGTTTCCCAGACCTTTTTAATTCATAAAAAAACATAAGTCAATAAATTAACGTGCTACCTCAGTCCCTGAAAGCCAATACTCAACTGTGTTACTGAGTGAGAGTAAAACGGATGTGTGTATATTAAATTGTGTATTTATGTTTCTGTATGTGTAAGCGTGTGTGTGTGAAAGGAAATATAGGACACTTCACCTGTTAAACTCATAGAGGGGAAAGAAGGATGGGGTTATTTCAGAGTCCATACAAAAAATAACTCACTGTAAATATATATTTATATATTTATACATATTTGAATATATTTACAAATATACCCAGCACTATACATTATACTGTGTATTTTTCTCCAGAATAATTGAAGTTTTTTTATCAAGACAACTGAAAAAGAAATGCAATAAATGTACAAAATAAACTGGAGAGGAGTTTCTATATGTGCTCTCCTCCCATTGCTCTGTTTTGTTAGTCAGAGCTGTGTCCCTCAGTTCTTTGCTTTTCCTATTTGTCCTCCTCCTTCGGCCTCTCCTTTTGAGGAGATCATATCAGTCCATACATTCCTCCAGGAGCAAATAACAATCTTGGAATGCCAGCCACTGGAATGAGATCACCAAAGAAGTAATGTTTAAAAAAAACTCTCTGGGTAAAAATATGACAACCAAAACGAAAAGTCTTTGTTTTGGGAGAGGAGGAGGAGGAGGAGGAGGGAGGAGGTCCCCCGAGGAGTGGGACTTATGCAGTCAGTAAATTCGCTTCTGCAGGGTCCCTGTCCTCCCATTTAAGACCTCATGTGACGATGTAGTGTACGTAGTATGAGTGCATGGCAGTGTAAGTGTGTGACAGCAGCGCTGCCACCAGCCCGGTCCCATCCGGGTCCATCGCTCCACTGGAAGCGACTGTAGAGGGGGCAGAGTTTCAGAGAGGAGAGGGTGCCTGTGCTACATCTGTTTTGGGTCCTTTCAGGCGTAAGACTAGGGCAGCTCGACTTGGGGTAGAGAGGATGGGTGGGGGCTCATGTTTTCACGTTTCCGTTGATGTGCTGGTACTTGGGGAGGCAGGGCTCGTCCGGTAGGGGGTCGTGGGAAAACACTGAGTCGTCGCTGGAGGAGCAGGAGCTGCGAGTGTCGGGGAAGCTGGGGGAATACTGCTCTGCCGGGGCACACAGGTCGAGATACTCCTGCAGATGGAGAGGAAGGAGACGGTAGGGTGAGATCGTTTACACGCAGGCAGAAGCTCATATGTTTCGAAAGCGAAAAAAAAACACGAGCGAGACACAAAAGACCTCGAGCAAAACATTCGAACATAAATATCACGCCGTAACCCAGTCAAATAAGAACAGGGACTTTCCAAAGGAGGGCGAGAGAAGTGGAAGAGAAGAGGATCTCCGTCTCTGTGATGTTTATCTAAACCATACGAAATCACCCTGTAAGGATTCATGAAACAGAGCTGAAAAAGTGTCTTAAACTCGATACGGTACAGGATATTTGCAGGAATACGTAATAAAGTCAATGTCAGAGCAGATGTAGCTGAGAAAAACACAGAGATGTGCAGATCAGAGAACTGTGGCGGGGTTGTGGCACCGCAGCCTTTACAGCATCACTCGTACGTTCAGCCCAAACTAAATCTGTCATCTGACACTAAAACACCCAGGATTATGAGGAGACTGGAAATAATAAAGGCCCTGACAAAAATGTTCAAACCACCCAAAAAATATAAGATGAAGACAGACGAAAACCCCAAAAACACTGTTATTAATTTCTGACCAATGCTATAAAGTTGTTATTATATTTTCAAGACGACTGAGGACCATTTTCTGTCCTCGTCGTCTTTCATGGCTGTTTTGCGGGACTCGTTGTAAGGAGGAACAGTTTGGACCAGATTGGGTTTTCTAGAAAATGAGCGCTGGCTTCAATTTTCCCAGCTCAAAACGAAAAGGCTCACATTACTAAAAAAGTCCACATCTGCCAGCGTTTTTGGGCAGAGGCAAAGAGAGGGGGGGGGGCTTTCTTGCATTTAGGGAGCACTTTATTGCATTTCAAAAGTTCAAACCCAGACTTGGGCTCTTTTGGCATAAATTCACGAAGCCCCAGCTCCAAAGCAGACGAGTCATGACAGCTTCCCAGTGATGGCCTCTTTTCAGGCCAGTACACGGATATCACACCAGACAAGAAGGAGAAGGGAATGAAACGCAGGCCATTATAGGGAGTCAGGCATGGATGTGAAGATTGGGCAACATCACTGGGTCGTAGCGGCCAAGTTTGGGCCTGCATCGAGTCATACTGACATTTTCTGGCCACCATTTAGACCCGGTTTCAGCACAGTCCTGACCCCTGCGTGCACTGACAAGCGCATGCCTGGCTTTGGACTCAGAAACGTGCGTGTAAGAATCGTATTGTTTTATTGTGAAATACCACAGTCGCATTTGCCAGGAAATTCTAAGGTTCTTGCAGCCTGATCTCTGGCTTCCCTGAGTCCAAGAGCTCTGTGGGACAAAGTGTTTGTGAGGAACATTTGAGCTGGACTCACCTCGTTGGTGCTGAGGGTGAGGATGCGATCCAGATCCTCCACTAGCTGCTTGAACGTGGGTCTCTGGGAGGAGATGGCGTGCCAGCAGTCTTTCATCATCATGTACCTTAGAAGGTCACAGGAAATCAAAATCAGCTCGCAGAAATGTGTGGAGTCAAACTGCGCCATCCTCGATCTACCTGGTTTCCTACTGACACCATCCCCTTTACTGGCTCTCAGTGCCTTTGTTTTTCTGACCCCTATAAAGTGTGTGCGTGTCATGCGCTGCTCTCCACTTTGTTCCCCATCAGCCCTCTCAGTGTGGCACCAGGGCACAGCTGTGCCATTGTCCAGCGAGCCCAGAGGACTCATTGTGAATGGACACTCTAATAGTGGGCAGTCACAGCTGTGCCGAGGCCTGACAGTGCACTAAGAATCATGGATCTGATGGAAACTGGTGTGGTAGCAGCTCGACCGGCGCTGAGATCAGGAGTCCGACTTACAGCTCGTTGGTGCAGTTGCCGGGCTTGTCCATGCGATGGCCCTCTTTGAGCAACTTGAAGAGCTCCTCAACAGGGATGCCGGGGTAGGGGGAGCCCCCTAAGGTAAAGATCTCCCACATGAGCACCCCAAACGACCAGCTGGAGAGACAGAAGAGGGCACATATGCATTAATACAGCTGTGCATCTGTTCAATGGTTGCATGATGTCCAATCCCAGTTAGTGTTGTTGAACCCAGTTTGGAATAATCTCAACCCATGTGACTGCGGTGGTGTCAGTGCCGCCTTTCTGCCATCAAGTGGTTTGAACCATCCTGGTCCCCAAGTCAACGGTGCCCAGCTGGCTGATCAGACAGAGTGTTGTTGTCCAACCACAGCACCCTAGACGGAACGGAGCGGAAGGAGCGGACGAGCAGGTTGGGTGTTTATCGGCCCATCCATCTGTTTACACACCAGCTACACTTGTTGAGATGCTCATCTCGCCTCTCGGAGCTACTCTGCCCCTGTCGTGTCCACCTGCAACCGAGACTGATGACTAGGCAAACAAACGCGCCGCGCCCCGGGTCAGGGTCAGGAGAAACAACCCGACCCTGCCGTGAGCGCGTTTCCTTTCAAAGTAGATGTCGGAGAACCAGGCACTTAACAATAACCAGCCGGCCCACTCTCAGTATTCGAGCTCAGGACGGTGGGCTTTAAAGGAGAATCAGAACCCCCCCCCCAAAAACTGAGTCCATCAGTGGCCATGATACAGCCTTTCACCAGCAAGTCTCCTGAGGTGGGTTTCATTGGAATTCATGTATTCATTTAATCTGATGTCATGCATGAATCGCCTTCCGTGTAAGACCACCACCCAGTACCTCAACACCTCTCCTCTCCTCAAAAAATAAAAAAATTCATTTACTAAAAGTAAGTGATGAAATGTAATTAGCAATGAGCTGCTAGGAAGGACTACAGTAACCACTTAATGCGTGTACCCCCCCACCCCCACCTGCCTACAGTCCTCAGTATCGATTGCTGCACTGTGAAAAATGAAGGGCATCATGTGTACATACGCATATTATTTATGTGCACACACACAGAGGAACACAGACAGTGGGGGTTTAGTGCTACCGGTGTATGACTCACACACGCAGTCGCAGCATGAAAGGCATTTGTTTAATTGCCACATACACTTTCTGCTGCCAGTCTCTGGAGCAAAAACTTAAAAACACTGTCAGAACATATAAGACTCAAACACCAAGAGCAGAGGGACGCGCTGCCTTTGTTCTGTTTTTAGAATGAGTACTCGTGAGCTAAAAAAAAAAGACAGAGATGGTCAGCAATTCACATACGAGATGAATCAAAATAAAAAGGATGGGGCGAAAAAGGGGGGGGGGGGGTATTTTGATCATGGAGCGGCTCCAAAACGATGAGCCACATGTTCTGAGTGCTTCTGAATGAGGAGAGAGTGAAGACGGGACGGGATCGCAGGGGGTTAAAGGAAGAGGGAGCGAGGGGGGGGGGGGGGCGGACTGGAAAGCAGCCGCATTGTTGCGTTCAGACATGTGTAGAGGCCCAAAAGAAGGGGAGACTTCCGAGCTGAGCCGGAGGAGAAAGGGGTGAGGCGGCGGGGGGGGGGGGGGCTCCGGGTTTCTTCCAGGGGCCTTTGAAGCCAGTTAGATTAGTAACACAGCATTGGCTGCAAGTCTACTGTAAAATCCTTACTTTTGCCACCGAACAGCCAGTGCTGGCCCCCTCTAGGCCGTAACCCCCCCATCCCCTCCTCCCCCACCCCCACCACTTACCAGCACTGCACCAAAACACCGCTCCTAAAAAAACAAGCCCTGAATCTGACTGCAGGCACCAGGGAACCAGCTGGCCTCTCCATTAGGTCTTAAGAATAGCAGCAATTGTCTGTCCTACACTAGTTTAATGCGATGAGAAGCTTTTTTTGCACCAATCGTGGGTTTTAATTGACTATGTTGGGCATTTGCGGTTGTGAGACACAGAAACGCTTGGCTTTATACTTACACGTCACTCTGGTGCGTGTAGACCCGGTCAAACAGGGCCTCTGGAGCCATCCACTTCACCGGGAGACGGCCCTGAGAACACACACACAGGTGGAAGGACAGATCAGACTACAGACACACACAAACCGGTCATATCTGAGGTCTCCTCTTGTATGTGAAAGCAGCCTGGGGAATAAGGCACGACAGGAGCGACCGGTTAGGAGCAAGATTACCCGGAGGAGCATTTATATTTTTACTGCAACGGAGGCGGTAAAGAAGGCAGGGACGAGAGTTTATCTCCAGGAGCCAATAAAACACTGACTGAGAAACTAAGTGCAGCTGACAAGGCGGCTCCGGTCAATACATGTGGAAGCCTAATGGCAGGAATACAGGCAAACCGCCTCCAGTAAGTAAACACAACTCAGAAATGTGCAAAAACAAATGGTAATAAATCATGAAGCTTTTATTCTCGACATCGTACTGGACCCACGATACCTTTCCACAGAGACGTATGATTATTTAACGCAGGGTTTTACTCTTATTTGACTAAAGCAAATAAACTGTGACACCACAATGACAGCTTTGTCTTGTACAGTTCAAGTAAATCACCATCACTGTTGCCGCTGTCATTGTCCTAATCACCACTAGCATGAACACGGCATATTGCTGTTGTTGTCGGCTTGTTCTCAGCATAATTGCGCATGCGATGAAAAGGCAACCATGCATATTAAATGAGGATGTGCGGGCGGTGCAGTGCAGTGGGAAAGAAAAACACTACTGGGCCACTATGGAGATGTCAATTACATTTAAGCTGCTCCCCTCTCCCTCTCTCTCTCTCTCCGTCTCTTTCGAGATAATTGAATAAGTGTCCGTGGAACCAAAGGAACAAGAGGCTGAGGGATAAACAAGGCAGAGTCTCCAGAAGCGCTGCATTCACAGGCTGCATGGGAACCTGCAGCGTCTGCCAAGACACCAGCCAAGGGAGCGAGTGAAACAGAAAGATGAGGGAAGGGAGAGAATGGGTGAAAGGAGAGAGACGGGTGGGCCAATCTCACGCTGCGTGCAGCAGGTTGAGCACTCACATTGGTCGTCTTTTTGTAGTAGTCGATGTTATGGACGTCTCTGGCCAGGCCGAAGTCAGCGATCTTCATGACATTGCTCTCCGTGACAAGGACGTTCCTGGCGGCCAGGTCCCTGTGTATACACTGGAGTGGAAAGAGTGAGAAAGGAAGAGGGGGGCAAGGGTGGAGGGAGAAAGGGGGGGGGGTAAAAAGTGGAAAAAGTGAGAGGAAGAGAAGAATAAGTCAGTCCATATTCTATTATCCATCATTAAACACTGATCACATTTTCGTTGGTGCAGGTTATCACAGAGCTCATGTCTGCATGTGCACATGTCTGGATAAGTTACGATTCCTCACATTCTTTATCATCTACAACCTATGGACCCCAGCTCCTCTACATTAGTGTGTGTAACATACACACATTTCCCCGGTCAGAGGGTGTCTGAGGCTACATTTTGCCAACACGGCTGCACCCCCGTTGCAAAGACTTCACCATTCTTCCACACAGAGGGGCTTTTGTCATGGAGCGACAAACAATGCAGGCACGGGGCAGGAGGGGGGGGCTTAGTGTTTTTAGGAGAAAATGTTCCCACAGCGAGCGTCCTATGCATGGCGCAAACTGCCGCGCGGGGCTCCTCTCACCTTCTGCGACGCCAAGTACTCCATCCCTCGCGCCACCTGGTAAGTGCAGGAGACCAGGTCCTTGAAGGTGAGCTGCTCGTCGGAGACGCGGGCGATGTCGTACGAGTACTCCATGCCGGGCGGCCGGCGAGCGCGGAGGTACTCCCGCAGGTTACCTTTGGAGGCGTACTCCACGATCACGTAGAGAGGACCTGCAGCGGAGAAAAGGCCGCGTTCCATTGTTGTTCCACTCAAACGCTGTGAGACGGAGATGTGCTGCGACCCTCCTTACTTACCATCCTGCGTGCAGGCCCCCAACAGATTGATGATGTTCTTGTGTTTGCCAATCATCTTCATCATTTCCATCTCTGACACCAGGTCAGACAGGTCTTTCTCAGTGGCATCGTCTAAGAACAAATGAAGTACAGTAGTGAGGAAGAAAGGCAGCAAAACACGCAAACCCGTCCTGTCCGATCTCTATCCCTTTGACTTGCAAAAGGTTGAGGGGCCGCCCTGTCAGACGACACTTTGTTTTGAAGGTGCTTCTGATTAAGTGGAAGACAATGCGGGCTAAAGTTACCGCAGCGAAGGACTCCGCACGCAGACTACAGAGGCATCCTTTCAGCGCCAGGGAACGAGAACGGGAGGAATTAAAGACGTTCAATCTGGATTCATTATCTGCAGCAAAGGCTCCTTTTTCATGAGACTTATTGAGCCAGAGGAAGGATCCAGACGGGCAGAATAGCATTGCCTGCATTCCTCTGCACCATTACCTTACCAGTAGGTTCTAAAGAGCCAGTCAAATGGTCGCGGTAGGTAGCGGCTGTACCTGATCTAACTGCACCCCCCCAACCCCAAACTAACCCACCCCCTCCTGCTCCTTTCATTAATCACAGCAGTGCTAGTGTGACTTGCTTCTTTGTTTGGGTGCTGACTGAGATCCAGCCAGCTTCTGCTCTGGGGTCAGGTATGTGACCACCTCTTACTCTTACCTACCCAACCCGTCTCCCTGTAGCCATCACTCAGCAACCACCAATAACAAATAGTAATGACAGCCCCAAGCCTCCCTTTGCACTTTCCTGAACCCTCAGTGGAGCATAAATCATCTATAACGTGGACTCAGGTTGACCACAAGACATAATGAAGCAGTGTCCATCGTGTCCCAGTGGCCGGGTTTTAGAGAGTAAGACTCACTGTGAGTGTGCAGCAGGAACAGGCCCACTCACCTTTCAGCATCTTCACAGCCACGGTCACCGCCTCTTTGGGTTTGTCCTTATCGATGCCCAGGGCCTCTGCCATCACAACTTGGCCGAAGCAGCCTTCGCCCAGCGGCTTGCCCAGGGTCAACCTGCAGCCGCCAGACAGCAAACACAAAGGGAGAAAAACGCAGACGGGAAGTGGATTAGCTGCCGAAACACAAAGTCATATTCATCAGCCTAATCTGAATGGGGTATGCACTCGCTCACTCACTCCCTGTGCACAAGTAAACAGGGTAGATATTCTGAGAGTGAAACCTGGTGCCGAGCCAGTTCCTCGGCTTCACCCTGACCTTTTTTTTTCTACCTCGATTGTGCTCTCCGTTACAGAGTCATATTGTGTGTATGGCAGTGCTTTGTGGTGTGGTAACTGCAGCCCGTGCCAGGGCAGTAGGTAGCAAGGCAGGCGCAGCAGCGATAATCACCTGATAAAGCCAGGGAGAGGCACTCGTTTCCAAGGTGTTTACCTTGCCTTGGCGTGTTCCGATATACACAAGTCATTGCACAGGGCTTAGTTCAGCTGTAATGGATGAAATGCTGGCTTTGTGTTGCCACACAAGCACCTTTGTCTAAACCCAGTTGAAAGTAATAGTTTATTCCATTCTAAATCATAATACAGTGAGTGCTATAGTCAAGGAAATATCCTGAAATATGCCCATCAGAAACACAGCTCCTATTTGAGCCTTGGACTGGCAATTTTACTTGATTGACAGGTGTTGGTCCCTCCCCTAAGTTCTGCCTATGTAAACACTAACACTGCACTTGCAGCAAAGCCCACGGCCTGAGGCCAGCGCCCAGCTGGAGTAACACAATCCCCTATCTGTCCACACATGGTTACGGCCCTCAATGGCAACCATTCTGTGCGTCCAGCCGCACATAATCGATGTTATTTCAACTACATGCAAACTACAGGCGTTAGGCACTGAGAGGCAAACAGATTTATTCAGCCCAAACAATTCAATGCCTTTTGGTTGGTTCATCAATTAAAATGAAACCTTGTTTACAACAATCTGACACTGCATCCTCAGAGAGCGTAGCATTACAACTAGCTTTGTGACTGATAGCAGCATTTAGAACCCAAACCCTCTATTACAAAAGACAGGCGTGTTTATACTTTGGGATTTTCCCTGTCCTTTCCCAAACGAACGGCCTCAGGTGGGTATTAAAACTCCTCTAACCCTTGCTGCCCTATTAAATCCACCCTGAAGCTTATCACCGGCCGCTGCAACTGTGACTAACAGAAACCTCGGCAGCGCTAATTCCTCTGGTATGAAACTGAGCAAACACTCCTGGTCCAGACATGCAGATGAAAGCGGCGAGTGCTAACCACTAATTAGCACCGCTTCATCCTTCATCAGAAGCATGTGTGTGTGTGACAGCAGCAACAATGACGAGGCCGGGAACGTGATGCCAAACGCAGGTCATTTTACTACAGCAGATGAATCAGCAGCCTCTATCTGAGCCGCTAATTTTGCCTGCCGTCCACTTTTCACCTAGATAGTTATTACCAGATCATTTACCGGCTGTCATACAATCAGACAGATTGTTCATTGTGCTGCAAATGTTGGTGTTATCGCTCACTGTAATCTACCCTGTTAGCCAAAGATGTGGTACAGATGTGTTAGGCCCAGAAGTAGAGAGTGACCCTGCAGAATACGTACATTTGACTTGCAATTAGTTGTTAGCACTAAACTTTAGAAATCTGCTATATTTGATTTGTTTCTGATGTGTTCAAATACAAAAAAACAAAGAGAAGAAACCCCCCACCTGTCTCGGGCAAACTCCCATCGCGGATCCTCAGGGAGATCGTACTCAGGTATGGGCTCATCGTGTGCTGAGCTCCTCCGCGTTGTGATGCGCACCAGCGGCGTGTTGGAGTTCATGGACGCGCTTGAGTCTGCTGACACCTACACGTGAAAGGAGATTGGCTGATCACCGAAGCTTGGGTTCATACGTCCATTAGTTCCAAGACATCGTTAGAGGAGATCGTGTGTAAATATGTCGTTACCTGATTTACCCAACACTCTGTAAAGCAAGGCCCACGACTGAATGCATCCTTCATTTCTATGATTAATACTATACATGGACTCCATCTCAGGTCACAGCAGTCATTTTGATAACTGCGCATTAATCGCTCAGCCTCCCCACTGTCCCCAGGGTTCACCTCTCCTCTTTCTATCCTAACCTTACCTTGACACGGGAATCAGTCTCCCTGCAGAATGTGAGCCAATGCTTTGTTGGAGCATCACTTTTGTTTTCCCTTGAGGGTGAGCATGGCTCACACTCACACACACACACAAAATATCATACACATACACAGTTAAATATGGTTCATATTAAATGTAAGAATCAAGTATTTTTAAAATGAATCTGAATGAAATGTCTTTTTTTACACCGCATCACAATAAGTCTTTCATTTGTTGTTGTGCTGCATGTGTGTAGTGTGTATTTTCTCCTCTAGGGGTGTTAGATGCCTTTAGAACTCTTTATCTACTTTCTGTTACCTGGCGGCGCAGAGGGATCTGCTTGCTCAGTTTGTGGACGGCCGGCTGGCCCCCGAAGTCGGGTTTCTTGGCGGTGTTCCTCATGCGGCACACCACCACGATGCCCACCATGCAGGCGATGAGAAAGACGCCCACGCAGTATATTGCGATCTCCAGGTAATCTTGGGGAATGGGTTCCGGGGTTTTCTCAAGGGCTGAGGAAAATAAAAGGGGGAGCAGTGAGATGGAGGTCAGGGGAGGGAAGTTGGAGGAACACAGTTATACACACACACACACACACACACACACATAGGAAAGACACTCATTCTTGAACAGAAACACATGGGTGTCGGACAGGTAAACACAGAGAGAGATGCACTGCGGATGACTCATGTGTAAATGTAATCACCATCGACAGACGAACTCAACAGAAATGATTTTGTAGCATCAGCACGCCTGTGCGAGGCTTAGCAGTCTAAACAGATTCTAAATCTTCTCTCCATCAGTACAAGCAGGTGTGCACATGTCTGGATTTTGTGCTAATGTTGGAGCCACGCGTGCACAAACACGCCTCCACCCATGAGCTGAGGAACAATATGTGATTCACATCGGATCACGAATAAGGAAGATCCGTGTCTTTGTGATTGCATACAGCCTGAACTTCCTGTCGAGGAAATGAGCGTGTGTGTGTGTGTGTGTGTGTGTGTGTGTGTGTGTGCGTGCGTGCGTGTGTGCGTGTGTACTATAGAAAACGAACTGTTCCATAATGTATTGGCCCCCAGACCACAAACATGGCTAGCAGCGTAACTACGGACAGCCTGTGAGCCAGCTGGAGGTGCAGCCACATGTAGGAACCTTTCTCCTGTCTGCCTTGTATTGGCTGGTCCACAAACTGCAGTGCACACAGAAGCCACAGCCTCCATGGCGCCACCGATGAAGATATAGGCCATCCAGAAAAACTAATATTAAACTTCAGCCCCGGCGGATGGGGTTCAGCTGTGCTTATCATCACAAATCGTGTTGTTTACAGACAAAACAAAACTCATTACAACGTATTGGTTGTTTATCGAGGGCTGCAAAATTCTATTTGTATCCTGCACTTTCTTATGCACTGACGCTACTATTTATGTGCCAGATGCTTTGGTACGTGTAATTACAGGGCAGACATACAGCAGTGGACGAAAATGAAATAAAACACGCTGATAAATTAGAACACACACAGAAGAACAAACATTCACAAGCATGAGTCATCCGCACAGAGGTTTGGCCCTGATAACAAGTCAACTTGAAGGCGCGTCGAGCTTTGTCGTCATTTCGAGGAGAAATGAGGATCTTCAAAGTGAGTAGTTATCAGAGCCAGGAAAGGGCTGGAGGATTTCTGTTAAGTTAAATACGTGTGGCACTGAAAGGGCTTTGCGGACAAGATAACCCTCTTCTCCTTTAGGAGTCTAGAGACAGCAACTCGCAGTCATCTGCAACAACCCTGTCATCTGCACTGAGCTGTTAACAGCTCGCCAATGGCAACAAAATTACAGAATTCTTTTTCATATGAACGTTATCTGTACTAGTTGTGCCTCAGACTCGGTCGGGAGAAGAGAGAGAGAAAAGAGGCCTTTCACAGATTATCCAACCATTGTAGAAAGAATAAGAAATCGGGGAGGAAAAGGGAAGACAGCATACCTGGAAGCACCGTCAACGAAGCAGTGTGAAAGGAGATCCCAATAGAATTACCCGCCAAGCACGTATAGTTCCCAGCATCTTCAAATGTTACATTGGGCAAGTAGAGAACCTCTATCTCCTTATCTGTGGTGTTAACACCTGCGGTCTGAGAGAGGAGAAGAAGAGGAAACGGAAGCGGAGGAGAGGAGAGGAGGAAGAAGAAGAGGGTCAAAGATAAGAGTGGAGAGGGGAAGGGAACGCAGAGGTCACAGAGAAAGATGGGGGAGGACAGAAAGAGAGAGAGGGAGAAAGTGAGAGAGAGAGAGGGGGAGAAAATGAGACCCAAAACACCAAGAGAGGAATGAATAGCTGGTTGGTATCCACCATGGAGGTCACATCTAGAGCAAAGGACGTTGAGAGCAGGGAGGAGGACGTTATATATACACACACAGATAGATCCCAGTATGCCACCAATACATGTAGCAAAAACAAACCCCAAAAGGTTCCCGTCACCAACATAACCAGCTCATAGAGGCCGGTCTAATCCCAACATTGGACTGGACACATGCACAGACACAGAGAACATGGAGAGCACCTCCCTGCAACACCACACAGTTTTGGTGTGTAGGTATACAGAGGGCGCCAGTGCTTCCATGGCTGCACCAGTCCCTGCAGCTGAAACACAAGGGTCTAATTTAAGGGCAGTCAAGGTCTGTGAACCCCAGGAACAGCAAGAGACCACCACAGCAGGGAGGGCAAATCCCAGGAAACCACACCAGGGGGAGGGAGGGTGGTCGGGTGAGGTCTCAGGGTTACCTGGGATGACAGTCAGCCAGCCCGACTGGCTAACGTCGCCTATATAATTGGAGACTTTACAGGTATACTCCCCAGCATCGTCCTCGGTCACATTGGTGAGGGTGAGCATCTCCACGTCGGAGCTGTTAATGCCTGAACGCTGAAATCCACACATACACAGACTTAAACATGTAAAAATCAAACAAATGCGTTGAATTCAAACGTGCAAATATAGAAGCTACAGCTGTGGTTCGAGGATCTGCAGGAGAGAGAAGAGAGGAATGGCCACCTATCGCTTCATAGAGGAGGAAATACAGCGAAATGATTAGTTCCTTACATGGGCTTTGAAACGGAGATGAAACACCTGTAACCACTGGCAAAACCCCAAGACGTGAGAGCGGAGTTACTCCCACGCCAGAAAATAAAGCCCGAAAGAGGAAGTGCTGGAAAATACCTTCAGCACTCGGACGTAGGGGAGCCCGTCTGGGCCGTGGCTGCTGCCGTTCTGCGTGATGTGCTTCAGCCACTGGATGTGCGGCTGCGCGTCGCTGTACACCTTGCAGACGAAGCGGGCGTCCTCTCCCACGCGAACGGTGGTGTTGGCCGGCAGACCCGCTTGGAGGATGGGCCGGTGGGGCGACCGCTCTGTGGGGGGTGGAGTCAGGGAGTCACGGTTGGGTTTTTCCAACGTTCATTGCTAAAACGTCACACACGGTGACGACGTACCATTCCCAGCAACCCTGACAGTTATAATTCTTATCTCAGAAACGTTTAAAGCAAAGAGAGGTGGTGGAGCCATAAAGAACTAGAGAGGAGGTCCAGTGCAAAGTGGATTTATTGCATGTGAGTTAAAAAAAAGGGGGAAAGTGGCCATGAGGGAAAGTGAGATACCGTCACAGCACCCCCACATCTCCAACTATCCACATTCTTTTCCAAGCAAACATTTGGCCAGCGAATCCAAACAGAGCAGGACCTGATGAACAATGCCCTCTTTCAAACACCACCCGGCCTCCGCTGCCGCGCCGAGGAGCCCCCCAGCCCCCACACTGACAGCAGAAACCCACCGCCACACGCACACACAATGACATCACTCTGCCCGAGGCGCTGCTCTGCCGTTCCAAAACAAAGCCTTAAGGTGGATTCACTTGTGGGAATGCGCGGATTAGGGGGAGGGGGGGTGAGACTGGGTGACGAAGGCTAGAGGCTGACTTTAAGGAGGACCGGACGAGAAGAAGAAAGAGTTAGCAGCCCTTTGAGTGCAATGAAGAAAAGGGATCAACAGATGGAGAGTGAAGAAACTAGGAGCTGGAGACTCCTTCCATATGTCTGTCTGCCTATCTTCCTCCTCCATCTCTCTGAAATCTGTCATATCAGATGATTCCCTCCCCTCCCTCCCCTCGCACCACCTTCCTCCTCCTTCCTGCACATTCCTAGTGCTCAACTTGTTTATTGTCTCTCTTTCTTTTTTCCCCTCTTCTCCATCTTTCTCCAGCCTTCTCACCCTCTTAATCTTTCCCTGGCAGAAAGGGATGATCGAGTCTGAAGTACTCCTCCTCTCGTCGGCTGCTCTCTCGCCTTAGAACCTACTGAACATACCACAATCTGGTATGATGGATGCGGCGTTTACTACAACAACAAAGCCGTGGTAATAAATTCAAGTGCAGAGAGACATCTTGGCAAGAAAAATAACTGTTAGAGCTCCTGCTTAGACCTTGAAGAGCGGCTGCTTCTATAAAAAAAGCCTCTCTAACCTTCATTACAGCCTGTCCATTTAGAGCTGCATTGCTGGCAAGTCTGACCAAATGACAGATCAAGCATGTGGTTCGGGATCGTGATTATGGAGGAACCCGAAAAAGATGAAAGTTGGTGGAGCACACTTAAATTAAAAGTAGGAACACGGCGTGTGAGTATGTGCGTGGGGGGGGCTGGTGCAGAAAAAGCTCCTTTACGGTCGATCGCCCACACACAGAAAAACAGCACTTAAGTGGGAAAGAATATAAATGAAGACCGAATTATGTGAAAACCTTTTGCCATATTGTCGATGTCTGCAGCACGAAATAAAGGAGCAGCAGACCAGCAGTTATGGCTGTTAAATAAAAGATGCTGATGTTTATTTGGTGGGACTTCATTTATCAATGGAGACGTTAATAAATGCCAGTGTTGATGGGGGAGAAGCAGAAGGATGGTTGAGGAGACAGACCGGGGGCATTCCGTGGTGGCCCATGCGAGACCGCTGAACTGTAGGTGACCTGGCGGTTTGGCACACTGGGCCCTAAGGGCCAGGGAGGGGCAGAGGCACAGGAAGCGCGGCATGGCACAGGATGGCATGGGGATCCCGACAAAGCGCAGCGTGGTCACTGGGTGCCAGAGCCTTGATTGAAAGAGCCGACGTCGAGTTTGACTCCTCATTTGTGTCTACTAGTCATGTGTGTCTGGACGTCCAACTGTGACCCTTTCTCCCGAGGCCAGTTTGGACCAGAAAGCATTGGGCTCTCTTGGTTTTAACGGCTGGCCTCACAGGTCATTTAGGGGAAAGAAACAGCTTCGTTTTCTGTGTTTCCTCTGTCCTATAAACAGTATAAAAGTGCAAAACGAAGCAGGAGGTTGCAGGGGGCAGGAGTTGTACAGCGGACATGGAGGGGGTTCACTGCTCCATAATAAAATAGAACAAAAACAAAAATATGCAGACTGAAGGAGAGCTTGAGCTAACTCTGGGAGAGCAGGGGGCCTGAAACGGGGAGCGACTATGTCCTTTGTATGTTTATGTGCCTATAGGCGCATTGTTCAAAAACCATCAGGTAATCAATCTCCATCTGATGCAATGTGAATAATATTCCTTGTTACCATGGATATAATCAAAACACAAGTGTGTGATTACAGCAGGTCTGCTTCGAACAATGGTGACAGCGGGGGAGTGATGCGGGTCTGGAGTGACCAGTGTCTGGCTGCAGCTGCATTCCTGGACTATCAGTGGATTATTGACCAGCCTTCACAAGAATAACTGTGGCATAAACTTTGAAAGGCGCTGAAAGGTTCCAGTGAAGCCAAAGGAGAACGGGTCCAAATCGAATTAAGGGCAAAGTTATTGTATGCTCTCAGACAACTGATCTACTATCTTTATTCCGCTCTCCTGTTGTTCCCAACACTTATTGATTCCGCAAACGGAGCAGGAAAAAAAACCCTCTTTGCTTTCTGCGTTCCAAAGGTTAAGGTGACGGTTCGCTGAGTTGGGTCTGAACTCGCTGAGCGCCGAGGCCAGCATGCCGCGTCCCGAGATAGTGACGCCAAATAATCATCTGCATCCAGTTGAAGTCGCCAACATACGTGAGCTGACCCTGGAAGGTCAAACAAAACAAATCCTGCACACACGGACACGTTTTTCCACTTACCCCTCGTGGTATTGCACAAGGGAGAGTGTGCAACACCACCACAAGCTTGGCTCTTTCATGAGACGAGGTCGTATTGTTTTCCACCAACTTCAAATAAAAGTTCTGTTGTTCTGGTGAAAAATACTTTTCGTAATTAGGTTAAAATGATGCTTTAAACTGAAACGGAACCTGCTGGAAGTAAAGGAACCAAAACTTAACCATCTCAAATTCAGTGTCCTATATATGAACCTCTGACTATGTAGCATAGGTACTAATATTCATGATGGACACCAGCGTCTAGCTTGGCAGCAGGCCTTGACCTGCACCTGCGTCCACAGTGCACCTGGGCCGTGAGGACCCCTCCCCGACCCTCCGCTCCTCCTTTATTGCTCTCCCAGGCGCAGACTGAGTGCATGCTACTAACCTACTACGTCCAAGGTGTAGGTGTGGTTAATGGACCCAAACTCGTTCTCCACCAGGCAGGTGTAGTTGCCCTTGTCCGACGGCACCACGCTTTCCATGATGAGGGTCCAGTGCTGGCTCCGTACCTGGACACAAGAGACAGGGGACTTTAGAAAGCAGTGCTAAACATAAGAGACCTGACTGACCAACTACCTAAGTAACTAAGTACTTCCTTGTGATCATCTGGTTCTTGTGTAGTAGACCTCACCCATCTGGGTGCAGTTTCAAACATAGTTATTCATAATTTGTGACAACAATTTGGCTTCTGTGGAATCCACAGGTGTGAGTGAACAATAGTGTTTCCGTCCACAGGCTGCAGCTACTGCTTGTACAGGCCTACATTTCACACAATGAAGAGATTATGCCACAGGGCTGGGCTCAGGTACAGCTTTTGTTCAACATTTGTTGACAAAGAGCGAGGAGCAAGCTGGCGTCTGGCAGCTTGTGTGTGCGAGTCTGCTGAAGGGGCCGAAAGGAAGCGACGCTAGCAGCTCCATCCACACAAGCTGCTCCCAAACTCACTTGGCAGGAAGACTCCGACTCCTCATAAAGCTTCGGTCATTAACCCGGGAGCCCCACGCCCTCCAGCATCTCTGGATGCCTTCGTGCATTCATGTCATTTCACTATTGTAAGTGTTGAAACAGGTATGTACAGCTGTGGATTAGACAAACAGTCATGTAAATGTACTATGACTATTACTATACTTTCTCAACGACTATCACTCCAGCTGAAGCCAGTGGGACCTGTTCTCCCTGATTGAGTTACCTCAGCATTCTCAAGTCATCCCAGCCCCGACGCTACCTACTTTCTCTATACGTTACTGTTTGGGGGCATTTAACCCTTAAGTCCTCGTCTTGGGTTTCTAATTGTTGGGGGCGAGGAACCATTTTGAGTCACAGCAAGAGGCTCTGCAAAGTATCCTGGCGAGAGGAGGCGCACGGATGAGCAATTCCAATTTCACACCAGAAACCCTGCCCCCGTTCCCTCTGTCCGCTCTGCTCCCGTTGCTCCAAGGAAGGGTGGAAAAGGGGTGAAAGGACAACCGGAGAGACAGGGAAGGAGGCCCGACGCTCCTCGAGTAAACGCAGTAAAACGCAAGCAAGCAGAGTTGACAGTGGTAATAAAAAGTGGATTCATTGCTGTTTGTCCTACCTTGTACCCTCCCATGCGGTCCTCCTGGCGGAACGGCCTGCTGTTTTTCAGCCAGCGTAGCGTGGGCTCGGGGTTGCCCCCTGCGGCGCAGCGGAACTTGACCGTGTTGGCAGCCGGCACCGCGTGCAGCTTCTTCTCCATCTTGGCCGATGAGGTCCAGTACGGAGGGCCTGCAAGCAGAGAAGCGGCGGCGGTGAGGCTTCCCAGTCGTGTCCCCGGCGTTAACACTCGGATCAGGCAGATGCGCCTGGAAGCGTGACAGCAGAGGAGCCAAACCTGAACCATTCCTAACACTCCGGGAGACCCCCCGCCCTCACCCCTCCTCTTGGCAACATGCCACACACAAATAGTTAAATAAAAACGCAGCCTTCCCTTGTAGACCCGGTGGGGTGTTGCAGAAGAGAAGAAAGCAGGATGGGAATGTGACTGGGTGTTGCCAAGAGGGTAACTAGACCATCACATTCAATTTCATTTCATTCCACTTTCCACAACTTTCTTACTCGCTCTCGACTTCCTCCAATTACCATAGTTGCCCTGTTTATCTGCCCATCGCTCAGCTAGATATGGACGGCGGCGCGAGGAATGCTTATCTTCCTTTACCAAAAACCATTATGTGCCATCAGGGGAGATAATAAATGTTGAGCGTAACCGCAGATCTCCAAGTTCTGTCCAGATCGTATCGAGGCCAAACTGCGAGCGCTCCTCCCACTGAAATCTGTCACCTTCCTTGTGTTTTGTCCATTGCTTTTTCCCAGTCAGCTGGATTTTTCTCCCGATGACCCCTCCCGTCCTCTCTCCCTGCACCTGGGAGGGTGATTGCCTAAGCAGATGGGGCTCAGAGGGGAGTCAAGACTCCAAGTCAAACAACAAACGCTCCACACCACCACTTACTCTCCGTATAGCAAGAGTACAGGCAACAGAGGGACCATCCAGATTTATTAACACAGACCACTACTGATTTTAGTGACACTGTCAAACATTATGTTGAGTCCTTTCTCCAATCTGCATAATCCAATCGGAACCTCCCATTAGTTTTCCTGCCAAGTAGAGCAAACTAGAAAGTAAAGTGAGTAAAAGGACCCTTCCTTCCTGAACGGATAAATATGGCAAGTGCTCCAACTCTAATTATTCGTGCACTTTTTGGTCTTCCTCCTCGCTCTTGCTATCTGCACTTCTCTTCCTCCTTTCTCACCCCTCCGCTCACCCCCCCCCTGTCATCGCGCCGTCACTTCAGGCAGAGACAGATGAGGTGGAGAGGCCGATCCGCCGCGCCTCTGCCTCCAGAACGACGTCTGACCTCGAACTGGCAGCCGGGTCAGAGGATGAGGCGGAGAACATGAAAGGTGAGCGCTGCCGTTTCCCATGCTCTCCATCCGAGAGGGCAGCACTTCAAACGAGGCGACCCTCAGGATGCCAGACTTTCACTGGAACTCCCACCGCCCCCAGAGTGCATCCGGATCCCCACTCACGCCTGTTTATCCTGAGATGACCTGAAGTGAGCGGAGGTTATCTAACTCCTGTGCTGCGAGTCAAGTTTTTTTTGCCTCCTGAGAGTTAAATCCATCAGTGTCTTGAAGCAGCTTAAAACATCATTACCTGCAGTGAACTGTGACTACAATGATCTCAATGATCTTATTTGGAGAAACTAATCAGTGATCAGTGTATGAGAGACCACATAACAACAAATATTGACGAGTAACAATGTTGTGATGATGTTGTGAAATAGTTTATTTACCCTGTTTCTCAGTGGTCGGACTAAGCAAATATGTTTTAGGAGGTTTTTGAAATATTACATATTTCTCAATATGATGACATTATTCTAAAAGGATTTTGTGAGAAGTGATAAGTTCAGTCTCAGTTTATAATTACTTACAACTTCAGTATATTCTATATGTACAAAAATAAATACTGAAATAGCTTTTTCATTGTTACCAGGACATCTGTATGATCTAACAGCTGTGGTTTCAGTAAAGCTGCTGTCTCTGAGCTGTAACTGCAGTTGTGCTGATGCAGACGGGTCCGCGCGCCCATAAATGTCCTGACACGTCTGATGATGGAAACGCGGCTGAGAGAAGAAAGCCGTGCTCCACGTGGCTCTCTGACTTTAATATGACATGTGACACCACCCCCCCAACCTCCCCGTCCAGACGCCCCACCCCCCATCCCCCAAACAAAAGCCCCAGTAGAGGGTCTTCTTCAAAAGGCTGCTGCTGATGGACTCCAAATGTTCAAATCTTCTATACAAAGTTACCATAAATGTTCCATTTTGCAGCCAACCCTGTTCCTACTGCTCCAGAAAGAAACAGTCCCGAGCACAAAGCTGCTCTCGCTCCCTCCGTCCCACCCCCACAGTCCTCGGCCGGAGGCCAAGGCTCCTCGCCACGCTTAGAGAAGTGCTGGTGCCGGTCCAACCCGCCCTCCCCCTATTCCTGCATATTCCCCTCCTCGTCGTCATCCTCCTCTCTTTTAATAATAATCTCGGTTAAGAATTTTCTGAAATGCACACACACACACAGCGACAAAATGCGGCAGTACTGCCAGAACAGCTTTCTCTTTGTTTTCAAACAGCTTATTACCACCAGAATGGCTGGAGCGGGTCCCTCTCCCCCGCTTTTTTCCTCTTGCTGAGGTTTTTTCTCTCCCTCATATTTAATGTTTTTCAGGCAATTACAGTCGGCCCGAGAGCGGAGCAGGGGGAGGGCCCGTGGCAAGACGAAATGAGTGTGGAGGGTTTTAACAAGATGTGGAAGCCCTCGTCGCTGCCTCGGCCCCCACTGTTCTGTGAACGCATGTGTGCGTGTCTGCATGTGGCTACATAAGCGCAGTACTACCCCAGATACGCGTACACACAACTTTCTCCCTCTCATACACACAACATACAGGCCCTTCAGGTGGGTAACTGGGTCCAGATGGGCATCTTTCATAATGGATGAGCCCAGCTGACTCGACTGGCTGGCTGGCTCCACGAAGCCTGACTACCTGCTAGATACTAGCTAGAGGAATGTCAGGAATCTCTGCATTCCCTGCAGCACCTAGCCTGGGAGACACACACACACACACACACACACACACACACACACACACACACACACACACACACACACACACACACACACACAGTATAGACGCAGGACCACTAAGGTGTAGGAGAAATGAGGGTGTAGGTCAGAGCTGACAGGGGGTTTAATGATATGATCAACGGTCTTGTGTGACCTCTTTATCATCACAAAGTCTGAGCTATGCTAATGACAACAGAGTGACAAAGCCAAGTAGATTAGTTCACCTTTGGGTTGAGGGCTTTGTGACAGGACTGAGAGATGTGAGACCATTGAAATGACTTCATTAGATATCTTTAAGAATCACATATTAAATATTCGGTGTGTATGAAAGCTGATGTCGTCACAGCCTAAAAACCTATATAACCTGCGCATTGTGATAGCAATGCGAGTGCTTGTTCACACATGTCTTTGATTAATGGTCATTTAGCAATGATGGTGGGTGATGTGAGGTGCTCACAGGGACCCACGCTAAGCTCCATGTGCGTTTCTCCACGTGGACAGGATGTGTAGCGCATCACAACTCAGCCATCCCTCGTTTCATCCCCCTCATACTCACTTAACTGCTTTCCGTCCGCCCCAGTATCCTCCGAGCGCTCTGTATCGTCCTCGTCATCCCCCGACGAGATGGCATCTGCACAGAGTAACCACGGTTACTGCTGCCCTTTCACACACGCACGCACACACACACGCTGTGAAGTAGGGTTCGCGCCGCCACATCCTTCGAAACGTGCACAATAACTTTAAAGGAAACGTAGGAAAGGGGCCAGTGGACACACACACACACACTCACTAAAGAGTCACTCAGAAAGTCCGTCCCTGACTCTATAAACGTAATGGCCACGTCCCGAACACAACCAAACCAACCCTACAGCCCCAACCTCCAAATCCTGACCTGACCTTCATCCTCCCCTGCCTGACTCCTGACTCACCTGTGACATTCACTATGAAGCAGACCGTGTCTTTGCCCACGCTGGTGCAGGCGTACAGGCCCGAATCCTTGGGCGTGGCATCACGGATCTGCAGCACCTCCTGCTCTATCAGCGTACGGTTGTTGGTGCCCAGAGAGCTGCCGTCTTTGGTCCAGGTGATGGTCCCCGTCGCCGGCAGAGGGCAGCTCAGCTTCAGCACCTCCCCCGGGTGCACTGAGCACACCGTGGGCTTAGAAATTTGGTATTTGTTGGACGCCTCTGCAGAGCGAATGGGGATGGAGGACAGGGGTAAAAGGATGAAGAGGGGATGAAAAAGGGGAGGAAAGGACGGATTGGAGGAGGAAGAGGGTGCACAAGAAGGAGGGAGAGGAAGAAACAAGCCATAGTGTAAGAAACAAAAACACCATATGACCCCCAATGGATGCACTTAAATTAAATTATGCAGGAGCAGCAATACAGAAAAGAGGCCGGCCTTTTTTTAAAGCTGTCACACCAACGTGTCGTTACCACAACCCCCCCCCCCCCATCTGCCTTTTAAAACGGAGCCATTAGGAAATACATCTGTCGTGGTACCAAGTGTGCAGAGTGATTGGTGCTTATAGAGTCAGAGCATGCAGTTATGGCCAGAGCAGCATGTGGAGGAAACACAACTATGGTCTGTGAGCAAGGGAGGGTTGAACAGTTGAACATCACCAGCACCACCAAGCCCCCCCATCCCCAATCCAGCCCCTCAACTTCAGCAGAGACGCCAAAACAGCAAAGTGTGTGTGGGTGAGTAGAAGCAGTGCAGACAGACCTCTCCAGCCTGAATGAAAGGCTCTAAAGCTCCATCCCGTCCGCCCGTCAGAAAGGAAAGCAGCCAGAAAGGTCCAGTGCGGAAGCAGTTGTCAGGGTAAGAGAAGAGAGACGGGGGAGGGGGGAGGGGGAGGCAGCTCTCTTTTTTTGGCTTTTCTCTGACTTTGGCTTCAGAAATCTGGCCCTGGCTGCGGCCTGACTCTTCTGTTTTCCACGGCCTGTTTCGTAACAGGGCCACGCGGATCTGCGGGCCCCGCACAGCAACGTCTGATGGCCAAAGCAGAGGCCGAGGAACTCCACAAGCTCCAAACGCGAGACCTTCGACTGCCGGGAGGAGATCCAAGTCCGCCCGCGAGTGCACACGTGCACGCCAAGTCCTCGGACTGGTTCAGGTGCACCGAGAGGCCAAGGTGAGCGTGTTCCAGGGGGTTCTGAGGCGGGACGGAGCTACAGAGGGAAAACCTGACCTGAAACACACGCCTCACACCCACCGCGGCCCACCCCACTCGCCTGCAGGCTCTCGAAGGCAGACCTTCGCGCGCATTTTACGCACGAGCGCGCTCATTCGCCGCTGGCAAACGGACAGGACTCAACACTGAAGCGAGAGGCAAACGGGAGGAACAGCGGCGGCTGAACGGCACATGGAAACTCCAAGGCAGCGGATGAACGGAGGCTGATGGGTGTAATTACAGGGGCCGTGACTGTACCTTTACTGCAGCAACACCCCGCAGCCGCTGTGAGCCTGCATGTGTTGCGAATATACAAAACACACACACACACACACACTCAAACCTCAGAGGAGAAAGTTATTCCCCCACAGGCCCACATGTGTGCAACCCTCTAAATGTTCCCCCCGGACAAGCAGACACACAGGTACAGTTCCTGTATTGTCGTTTATATTCTCTCCATTTCTCTTTCATTCTCTGACAATAATTAACCCTTTACTCCCTGAGTGTGTGGTCTGATAAGAGGCGGAGCCTCCGCGTTGATTGATGGGACCTGTCCCTGCTACGCACTTTTCCACACCGGAGGCCTCTGCTCCTTTATTATTTAGCATTAGAGGGTTTAGATGCTGCAACCACCGGAACACGAGGCGATGGGGGCATCTGTCGAGGAGTCTGACGCAGCAGCCAAACACCTGGAACTCACACAGCACACGGACGGGAAGGAGCTTGGTGGGAAGTCAATGCTCGTACACTAAGGGGGAGGTGGGAAGGGGGGGGGATGAAGGGAAGAGAGCACAGGAGGAGGAGGAATCTCTCCAAATGGCGCGTCTGAATAAAGAGAGCATGCATGTGTTAGTTCTGCCTTCATCATTTTCTTATCTCTGCTCCGTCCATCTGTCCCACTCCATCACCCCCTCCTCCCCGCTGCGTCTTCACCTCCGTTTCCGCCTCTCTCTCCGCCTCCCAGTTCCCACACTTCCCCGCTGACCCCGCCGACCTGAGCCTGACCCTTCCAGAACCTGTTGACACCTCCGGCGTGACCCAACTGTTCACGCAAGCTACACACACACACACACACACACACGCAGGGACGACCATATGTGAGCATAGACAGGGCTGGTACTTGGCCCGTGGGTGCAGCGAAAACACCTCACTGCAGATTTTTCATCTCTGCAAAGTTTCATCCCCCTCTGCACCACAGGAGGGGGAGGGAGGCTCTCTACCCCACCCCCCCCCCCCCCCCCCCCCCCCCCCACACACACACACACACACTCCATTTCCATCAAAGCACGTTCACCTCATTCCTCCCTCCATCATCACTATTATTTTGTCCCTCTTCTCCTGAAGCACATCTCCATTTCAAAACAGGCATTTCTCTTCTTCTTTGACAGCTATTTATAAGTGTCTATCAGGCGCGATAGATTCCGGCGTCCCGCTCTTTCTCCTCGTTGTCGCCGTCCTGCCCGGCAAGCATCATTTTCTGCGGCAAATCACAAAACAAGCGACAGTGTCCTCTTCACTCGTCACATCTGTCTGTCTGTCAAAGCGGCGAAAGCCCTGCAGTGATTTTTGGCGAGACGGCGGGTTTTTCTCACACAGACGAGCTCATGTTTTTTCGCCGTCTGCCGTCTCGTCTCGTGGCTTTCTGCACGATGGGATAATTGTGGCGGCTCCCACTCAGCATGCACACAGACCAGCAGGCATGCACAGACTCTCACATTATCTCCCCTCCTCTCTTCTGCACCCTCGCAAATTTAAATCCCAGGACTTCTCTCCCCCTTTTTTGTCTCCCCTTCTTTCCTGACGTCTTTTGACATTCAAATCCCCTCTTAGTGCTTTTATTTTGACAAAGGGGGCAGCTCCAGAAACTGGCCTCCGCCGGCACCCATGGCAACAGCCTCTCCAGTTAACCCGACGCTTTAACTCCTATCGAGGAATTCCCTGAACCCCAGCCGACCCCTTGAGCACCCTGGCAGGAGCTGGTGCTCACATTCATTGTAACCTGCAACGTCTTACAGGGATTTCATTTGCAAACATTATGCTAAATCCGCTTAATGTAGACACCGAGGTGCAAATGAGGAACATATTCATTATTAATTCATCTGCCAAATCCTAATGCATCATTTATTGCAATGTTTTTGCTTGCTCTGCTCGTTCCTCGTTCATGTCTTCAATCCTCTCCGGTCTCACGCTGACAGTCCACTGAGACCCGAGGCACACATTGGACACACACACACACACACACACACACACACACACACACACACACACACACACACACACACACACACACACACACACACACACACACACACACACACACACACACACACAAGTTCAACATCAGCCTACTGCAGGCTAATAAAAGTCATTGTGTGAAGGCCGTATATTCAGCCCAGTGTTCCCTCTCTCAGTTCAGTTCCACTGCCATCACCACAGTTTGCGCAGACACACACTCTGTGTCATTAACCAGCCGGCTGACACATTTATACTTTTCCAACTGTGCAGATAGCAATCCAGGTTTATACAGCTTGCTACAGAGGAACACGCACCTACCGCCCGTCTGGGCCGACGGATGTGCCCAGAAACACGCTATGAGCCGCTACTTACTGAACCACTCAGCTATAAGTCTCTGCCTCCGCGCTGATGGGAGCATTGTTTTGAAGAGCAGGTTCTGGCAGGGATCGCAGGAACCCCCGGCCAAACCATGAGCCGACTCCCGTCAGCTGTGCTCGCATTCAGAGCGCGTTCCGCTGCACCCGGCGCCAAATTCATTCCCCGTTACACGCAGAGAGGAGACTGTAACAGACGCACTCACACACACACACACCTTTGTGCTTTCAACCTCCATTCAGCTCAGTCGGAGTATTTTAATCGCTGTGCAAACAGAGAGCGCTTGGACAGCGTAAACACTCCCGCAGATACTGAGGTGGCTGGAGCGACAACAATAGGCCTGTTGTGCAGACCTGAACCAGTGCACTCGCTCGGCTTCTACTGTTACAGCCGCCGCAGGTAAACAAACTACCGGGGCCACCAAAGGTGCAGGCGTGGACTCCACAGAGACAACAGCTGATACCCAATCTGATGAATCTGAAGTAATTACCGCTCCCACACACGGGGGGGGGGACTTCTCCCCTAATGTGTCTGGTTATTTAAACATGAAGTCTTCTCTGTGCAGCAGAGAAACTGACTCAGGATCAGAGGAGCAGGCCAACCTGTCTCTGACCTGTTGATCCCTCATCATGTGACCCCCCGGGTCCAGCCACTTAATCCCCAGTCACATGACTTCACCATTACTCTTTACTATGTAATCTCTCCAACTAAAGGAGAAGTCAAATGTGCACAAATCCGCTCAGAACTTTCCCGATGGCTTGTGTGACTATCAGAAGCTCCCTCTGTGGTCATGTAGCGGGGCTGCGTGCCGCTCCGAAACCACCGGCTCGGCAGTAATTAAGGCGAATGCCAATACATGGCTAAGAGATAGCCATGTATGGGGGGGGGGGTCTGAAAAAGCGACGCTCTGTTGTCAGTCGAACTTAGAATTAGCATGCTGATTAAGGCCTCAGTACAAAGGGCCTTGGAATGTAAGTCACCATCCTTCAAACAACTCTAATAATTAGCTCGCCTCCGCCCAGACGCACATAAAGCCGCGCACACAGCCAACACATTTCACCTAAGAATTTCTGCAATGTTTGGTTTTTTAAGTTAGAAAAATAAAAGAGGGATTTAAAACATTTAGATTCACACACTTCAGAGGACAGAACAGAAAGTGTTAGATTCATGGAAACGGAGCCAAAGTCTTCCTCTCGCTCTTTGTTCTACTTTTGAGGTGCGTGGCTCATCAGAGCGATGCCAGCACAAACACTGTCTCCAGGAGCAGAGAGTAAACAAAAGTATGAATCGCACAATAAATGCTATGGAAACCGAGACGTTTCCATGCAACAGTTGGACATTTGCTTTGTGTTTATTTATTTTAATCTCACTAAATCTAGCATAAACCTTTCATCCCTTTGGCAAATCTGAATAAATGAAAGCTTTAAATTTTCAGTTTTTTTAAACTAACCTGTGAAAGCACAAGTACCAGTGTAAACAGCAATGTTACTTTATTACTAATCTACAGAGATAGACCTCCTCTGGCTGGAGGCCCTTTGTGGATTTTCAACGATTCCTGTTAAATTGGGTACCGACAATAATCCAGCGGGGCTCCGTTGCTTACCTTCGGGTTCGAGGGTGGCCTCCTCCTCCTTGGTAGCAGTGATGGGCGGCCTGGCCACGCCGACCGTCAGCAGAGACAGCAGGACAGCAGCCAGCAGCCAGGCCCACGAGCCCATCCCACTAGTGGGGGCCCACGCTCCCCATGCCCCCCTTCTCCACCTCCCCCTGGACACTGATCCCATCTGAGGGGGACCGGCCAACCATCAACTGCTGCCGGGTCAGCCTGTCACTCCTTAGAATTCACCCAATCACCTGGGCTGAGGAGTGAAAGAGTGAGAGAGAAGGGGAGGGGGGGGGGGGGGGTTGACAGTGAAAGGGGGAGAAGAGAAACATGATTGTGAGGTAGTTCATGTCCCGTGACGTGTTTTCTTTGAACACACTGGGACATAAAATGAAGCCAGATAAAAAGACAGAGACGCAGTGTTTCAAAATGCTGTCCAACAAGCCGTGCCACAGGCATTCCAAGGCCGTGACGCACCAGCAGCCAGCGCACGACCGCCCACTGTACCTGAACTTCTGATCTATACTTACACGCGCAAAGTGCGTTTGGCATCAATTAAGAGGTTTTTCTCTATAGACGTGCGCAGTTTAAGCAGCCAAACGCAGATGCAGATCGAGGCGTACACTGTGTAACCTCACAAGCCTGAGGTGGAAAGCGCCTTGTCTCCAGCATTATCTCCTGCTACGGGCTGTTGATTGCGAGTTAATAAGAAAGTCCGACCTCAGCCGATGACCTACAACGCGTTCTGAAGATGTTTCTGGCACAGGACAGACGCGTGGATTTGCCTTGATCTCAGTCCCGTGCGCGACAGATGCGCCAAACGTGTCGCTTGCGCCGCCGCCGAAGCGTTAATTGTACTCCTTGAGAGATCACATTTCGCGTGGACTCGATTATGAAGGCAGGAGGCCTTTAATTGGAATGCAGTGTTTAAACACTGGGACGGACTCGTCAACACACAAATCTGTTTAGCCACACATGTGCTGCTGAAACCTGCTAAAGCGTCTCGGGAGGTTTGGAGAAGTCACGCTCCCCTGCGCTCCCTCTGCTCCAGCTGGAGGTATCGATCGGTCTTCCCCGCAAAGACGCATGTAACGTGACTTTTAGGGAGCGAGTTTGCGCAAACACGCAAACACTGCTCCTTACACCCCCACCGAGGCTTCCACAGACCCGCGTACGGACAGCGGCTGCGGACGCGACGTCTGGGTGCGCCTTGGATGTATTTAATACAGAAATATGTGATGCAATTAAGGTGCGTGTCTATATATTATGTATGTATCATAATATTATTTATTTTGAACCAGACTGTGCATAAATTCTCGACTGGAGTCAATGCTGTCAAACTTTATTTTTTACTTAAAATAAACTTGTTGGGCTTAGATAATAAAATATGAATTAGGCTGCATTTTTTATTTAAAAAAAAGTTAAAATTGAATAAAGAAAATGTAATCAAACGTGTTTTTTATTACACATAACTTTAAGGGAATTTGCTCCACACATGATCACGTCTTTTATCCAAACTCGGGCTCTGAATGAATTTTCTTGGCACTGACTGAATCCTATTGACATTCAAATCGCTTGGCTTTTCCACAATAGGGTCTCATTTGGAGCAGCTCAGTGATTTAGGGCTCCGGCACCAAGGAGTGAAAAAACAACTGCGGTCACGGGATAATTGGCACCATAAAGGCAATGTAGAAAATTAAGCAAAGTAATAAATAACCAGGACACTTGTTAATAGGGCCTAAAGTGATGAGGCAAGGTGCTAGGTCCCCTGTCTTCTTAAATAAACTAGGATGGAAATGACTTTTACGCTTTTAAGTTATGAGGGAATAAGTGAATAAAAAGTAAGTTTAATACAAATGTGAAATAACGCGTATTTCCAGACGCTTTATATTTAACCACATGTTTTAAATTGTTGTCATGCAACTGTGTGGAAAAACACATTGAAACAAGAATCACGTCGCCTGTTCAGTCTGACAACTCAAATCTTGAGAGATAAGTTACTATGGACGTTTTCCAGCCGTTTTTTAACAGAAAACACTTACCAGGGAGGATTCAAATCGTGGAGATCTCTGTTTTGGCATGCACAGATAAGGGAGGAGAGAGCATGAGCTGAATCCAGAGGGAGGAATGTCTCCAACTCCACAATGCACCAAAAAAAAAAGCAAGAGAAGGATCTGCAAGGCGCTGCCTGCTTTTCAGTTTACTATTCCACCATCAGCCGGCATCAAATCAGATCTGAGGTTATATTCCAAACACCACTGGCATCGTAGTCCACCGCCAGCCGAGCCAATCCCGCCGCAGACGCGTTATCCCTCGATAACAGCTCCAAAACCCAGACCGCTGTCTCCCAGAAACTTTCCTCCCCGTCACCAAGTTTCTTCCAGGGCGCAGAACATGCCCCGCGTTCCCCGAGAAGCGCACTTGTCAAACTACACGCAAACTTTGCGCCTACGAGCTGCGTTTAAGACGCGCGGCGAGACAGTTGTCCGGCGCAAAATGTCATAAGATCCATCAGCGTGCGTTTCGCCGCAAAAAAAGTGCGTCTTTCTCGCCTTCCTGCCGCGGACAGCCCTCGCTCTGCTTCTCAGACGCTTTGTCAGGTTTTACTAGGTTTTTTTTCTCGTCCTCACGTCTCCACACACTGCCCTCCTCCTTCACTCCAGTGGGTGTCACCCCTCCTCCCCCTCCCCGCTTCGATGCGCCCCCTCGATGTAATTCGAGCCGCTTCCTGGCCGCAGTGCCCTCCTCCGCCACTGCAGCGCCGACTGCCTGGCCGTGCTGCGCTCCTCTCGCGCAGACCTGCTTCAGAGCTCGGAGCGGAGCTGCGAGGCCGCGGTGACTGCGCCCCCCAGCGGCCACGGCGCGACACGCGCGGGAACGCGCAAAGCAGCTTCCTCACGTGACCGTGGAGCATTTAGACGCCTTCCAAAGGTTTATTCAAAACAGGCCGTTTTATCAGGCGATTCAGTGAACGAGCAGTATCAGTCAAAATGACTTCATACCAGCTTGGAATTTACTATTTTTATCCAGCAAAGTATTAGTTTTTAATGGTTTTGACCAACCGGAAGACAAACAGCTAAAAAGAAACAAAAGCACAAAACGCCTGTAAAGAACGTGGCCGCCACGTTTGTGTGGATGCGCTGGTTGTAGAGTGCTTCAGGATGAATGAGGGGCCTTTTACTGTTTCGTCACCAGGGGCCCGTTTCCTCATAATGACATTAAAAAAAGAGAATAATTAGCGTCTGACGTGTCACCGACGTGTCCGAGACGTCTGTCATCAGCCTGTAAACCAACGCTGATGTTGGTCATTATAAGCTCCGCCTTCCGCCGTGACGTCATTGACAGGTTGCCTCCGAATTAAGTTCCGAGTTATACGAATTCAATTCAGTCAATAATATGTTAAAATTGAACAATAAACGTGTCATTTTATTGAATATTTTTTACTTTTTAAAATACGGGTTGACTGGGCTTCAGTAATACACAGACATGAAGGTTTGAGAAAGGCTTTTAAAACGCTGTGCATCATTGCAGAGGGAGGAATAACGGAAGTTCACAATAAATGAACAGGTCCCTCCGCAGCCGTCCAAATGAGAGGCCGACCCCCTGCGTCTCGTCCCCCGCTGCTTCAAGCTGTCTCCTGCATTGGTTCAGCCGCTCAAGTGTTGTGAAAGAATCACAGGGGAGGGTGGAAGATTCTAATCTCCGCAGACTTTTTATTTTTGTCTCACTGCTCCAGCGCCGAAGCCCGTTCCTTTATTGTGTTTTTGGGCTAAGGGGGGGTGTGGGGGGGTGCCATTCATTTTGAAAAGAGGCACTAACAAGGCGAAGGTTCGGTAGTGAATGGAGAGGAGAGTCCTGCGTGTGTTTTCTCCCCCTCTGCCTGCACCAGTGAAGCTGTCAGACAACAGTGGAGCTGACAGGTTGGCTGGAAATAAAGAGGGAGCGAGAGGTGACGAAGGAGAATTTGACTCATTTTTCAAGAGTGGCACAAAACACCCCCCACTGTTTCTTCCTCTCCGTGTGTCTCTTTCCTCCCACTACATAAGTCTATTTACAATCGCCCAATTCATTTTCCAGCGCTCGGGCATCACACGTTTGAAAGAAACCTCATCAAGCCCAGTCTCATGGGCCTTTGACTGAGAACTGGACGGACTCTGTGCCCCTGCACTGTGGAATCCATCAAAGTGTCATTGTCCCTGTTCATCTCTGGTGGGGTTTTTTTTTTTACGCCTCTTTCTTCCTTAATCCCACCACGGTGTTGGACAGAGAGAAAGGGGAACTGACAAGCTAATGGCCTCGTTGATTAACATATTGATTCCCTGTCGTTGTCATAGGACTCATCGAAGGGCCGGCTGATGTGAGACGTTCTCCTATAACCACATGTGAACAGCGAGAGTGGGTCCTGTTGACTGCTGAAGAAGCTGTGAGTGACGTGTGAGGCTGAGACACTCACCGGTCATTAATTAGACCCCCTGCTGATTTCCAAACTTAGCATTCTCTTAAAGTGAGCTAATCATGTGCTGGGCCTTACAGGCCTCCATCCAGCTGGTCCAAATGAATGTGCTGTCAGAATTTTCTGCAAAGTTATTCAGAAATATCAGAGGTGATTTACTTAGGGTGTATCAACTAATTTGGAAGCCGGTCATCATTCATCTTAGTAAATGGAACAGCACTGACTAACAAACGTAGTGCTACAGGCTTTTCAAAGCCCCTTGTTTTTTCACCAGCACCACCTTTTCCGAGATTTAATGTTAAAATGATACCATTCCTACCAAGTAGAGTCATGTCTTCAGATGGATCTATTTAAAGCAAACACAGTCATTTCAACACATCTCAGAGTCGTGCATAAACAGACAGTGTTTTTATTCCTTTTATACTTCACTGCCCCCCCCCCCCCCACACACACACAGGGAGCTGAGACTCTCAGCCGAGCACAGACCTGGCTCGTTTGCCTTGGGAAGATCCTTCTTCCCTTCTTCCTCAAGTGTGGTGCTGTAAATCACAGCTGACAGCGATACGTTACTGTAACTTCACCAGAGTAAATCTTGGAGAGACCATTTCATTGCCCATCTAATGTATGCCTGATATCCAATAATTAAAGCATCACATTCGGGTGAGTTATGTGCTGTATGAAATATGAAACGAATGCATGAGTGTCGCGGACCCGGGGGTGGGGGGTGGAGATCGGAGAGAGGCCGACAAGTTGTCGTATGCCTCGCGGTATAATTTAAACCATATAGCCTCTTGGCAACCGGCAACACGAAGCCAGAACGTGTAAGAGGAAAGAAGGCAGATCAAAAACTATATATTTTTAATCTTCTCGTGTGGGAGGCCCAGCCCTCCCACTCCGTCCAGCACCAGCCGTCTGGCTCAGCGGAGTCCCCCTGCCTTTAGCCCGGGTGGGAGACATCACTCGCTGCGATGACCTGGTCCACGCAACCAGGCCTCCGCCGCCCTCTCCTCCCACCCAGCAGGTAACAGAGAGCAGGGGCCGAGGGAGCGGACGGAGGAGGAGCGCGGGGTCAATCATCCGGATTCCTCGCATGCTTCCACCTCCGAGCTCCAGGGTGTTTGGAATAGCTGGGATGCCTGCAGGCCGAGCTCGCAGCGCAGCTCGGCTGAAAGGAGGACGTCGGGAGCCAGGACGAGGCTCGGCCCCTGGGAAACAGCCAGCGAGCGCGGGGGCCGGGCTGCAGGGCATGGAGGGCCCCGCATGGAGATCAAAACGCCCCCCCCCCCCACCTGATGGGCACCATTACTCCTAATAAAAATAACACAGGCAGCGAGGCAGAGAAACGCTGAGTGGAACTGACAACTTTATACCTCTGAAAAACATGAAGAACGAGCGGAGCAGCTCTCCTGGCGTCCGACCACTGACAAGAACTCCTCTCTCGCTCCTGCAGCCTCTGCCTTTGTCTTTACTCCCCTTCATTATACTTCTTTTCTGCCTTTTTTCCACGGCTCAGCGGTCGCACACAGGCAGTACGTGCTCACATGGCACAGCTCATCAGTTCAGGGAACAGGCCGCTTTAGTCATCCTGACCATGACTCAGTGCAGGTCAGCTTCAGCCTGTACTGGGTTTGTTTTTACTCAAGCATCTAATGGCATCTAACATGGTTCAGGATTCCTCATTGATATGAGTTGGAAGGAGTCAGTTGTAGCCGATAGAGACTCAGGGCTGTAACCGAAACAGACCCTGTGAAAGTCAAACGTTCCGCGTTACATTCCATCACTTGTTAAAATAGATGCAATGGCTAATAATAATGTGGTCGCGCCTCCTCATTGAAGGAGGGAGTTAGACATTAGCGCTGACTGCAGCGATCTGTCACACAAGCAGCAGGAAGTCGGGTTAAACATTACGTGGAGCTCAGAACCGTTGCTCCGAACCAGGGACAGCTGAGCGACAGCTCACAGGATGTGTGCTTTGTGGAGCATATAATCCACAGCGCTGTCCTCTGCCACGAGAAGGACTTTATCTCCGAGGGCGCTGCGTTTTCAAACAGGTGCTGCGGCCGATCTGCACAGAGCGCCGGTTGTCACAGACACTGATGAAGCGAGGACCAGAGGAGCAAGCAGAATGTGTTTGGGCTCACGCTGAAGTGCCCACCTCAGAGAGAGCCGTGCGTTCCCAGCATACACATAGCTTTCATTGTGTTTATAGATTGAAGGAGGCCCGGGGTATAAATCACAGGGTCAGTGAATGGGCTGTCTGACCTTTAACCCCTGGCCGAGAAAAGACTCTGTTCTGTTCCGCTGGGCTCTGCTCTGTGTCCTGATGTCATCAGCGAGTCATTACCGCTATGGCTTTCAACACCTCTGCCATCCCACCCTAACTCACGCTGCCGAGCTGCTATTGAACAAGCCCCCTGGCCACAGCACCTAAATCACTTTGTAGTGTGGCAGTTATAGACTTGACCTTGGCTCGGTGCTGTTTTCCATTCCCCCGCTCCCTTATTTAACTCTGTTTATTGTTTCCCTGTGTATCTACTTGCTGCTCCGTCCAGTGGCAGGGACACAAAATATTGTGCGTAATGGGAGCAGTAAACCGTAGTGCTCCACCATCTTTCATTGGGCCTCTTAATTTACACCTAACAGCTGCAGCCTTAGTATAAAAAAACACTATTATCTCACAAATGCGCAGTGTTTATACGGACCACGAATGTAACTATTTATCCAGGAGATGTTTAGACGTGTGTCAGTGATCCTTCATGGAGGAGCATGTTTACTCTTCATGGGTGACACAGTTTGTTAAAACATGAGCAAGGCACTGAGGCAAAGCACATGTTTTCTTAGGGGACAATTGAGGTGAGCCGGGGTTAACTATGTTGAGGCCTAATTCGAGCCGAGGAGTCTCCAGAGGAGCAAACGCCTCACCCGGGCCCTGACCTTTGACCCCCTCAGGCTGCTCCTGCTCTACATCCAGAGAGATAGATAAAGAAAGAGACGCAGGGTGACAGAGACCCATGTCTAATGCAACAAGTCTATACAGCAGATGAATAATCCTCCTACTTCCACCTTTTCTGTGCATGTTAATAGATACAGTTTCCTCCCTGTTTACACAGTTCCTCCATATGCGCAGAAACAGAAGGGCGACGGTGAGCTGGCTTCGTTCAGGGCTTCAGGTTGCAGCATGCCCACCTCCGGAGGCCCGACTGACAGATTTACATTGTTGTCTACCACGCCGTTCTGCGCTCGCAGGTCCTAATCACGCCGTTGAGCAATGGCAGCCCCCAAAAAGAAAACCCCACGTCTCTCAGCATCCACTGTTTTGTGTTTCTTCCACCCTCTTGCCCGCAGCGATGGCAGGAACCCTGAGCCGCACAAAGCCGAGGAGATTAAAACTCCTGCTGGGCCTATAAAATGAGCGTGTGCTTATGAAGGCACCTGGATAGATTCCCCTGCAGAACCGACAAAAGAGCTATTGACTTATTCATTTCTAGAAAACGTCACGGCAGCGCCAACTTTGGCGATCTGCCGAGAGCCCTCTTTACAGTTCTCTCTTCACATAAAGACAAATGTATGCCTGAACACGAGGCAGCTAATGTACACTTGTATCACTCTTATTGAAAAATGGCTCAGCACAAGTAAATGAATCAAGCTTTCAAAAGCGCTAGGAACCTTGGGTGCCCTGTTGGTACTTATCCCATCCATCATCATCAAATCACTCAGGGAAAAAGGGGAAAAGTTTCATTTAGTTTCGTTTAGTATAAACGTGCAAACAACTATTTAAGTATTTATTAATCATCCTCGCTCCAAAGAGCTTTTATAGAAATGACATACTGTAAACATCATACTGGAAAGTGGTGGGTCCAGTCGGGTTCGGGTCTTCATCCTTTTAAAGTGTCATCATAAACAAGCTGCAGCAGGATGAATGTGTTCTCGTAACAAGATGAAAATGTCTGCTAAACCCGAAGAAGCCACAAATAATCTATCATCCTGCGGAATCAGTGTTTGCTGTAATTAAATGTACAACCAGTCCAGCGCGCCATGTGGGAAAACCTCAGCTTGTAATTACTGTAACAGTGAAAGTCAAGACACACCTTGTAAAGTGATGCCTGAGAATCCTGGTGTTCACACTGAGCAGAACCTCCCCCCACGTCTTAAGCCTGTGTACAGCCCCACCCCTCCAAACACACGTCTCCACCCGGCCCGGCCTCCCTCGCCCGCTCTCTCTCTCTCTCCCTCGCCTGTTCTGCTCAGCACTAACTGTCACTTCTTTAGGATGTCACCATAATTCACAGTGACAACAAACAACTGGCTGTGATACCCACACATAATACAGAGAGAGGGGGAGCAGGCTTGGATAGAGGCCCAAGGTTGGGAAACATCACAAGGGAATAAGGAACTAAATAAATCTGTCATTTATTATCTCTCAAAGAAATAGAACCAATAATATTTTGTAGTTTGTGTGCTGTTATTCTGAAAGGCCACAGCAAACGTTATGATCGCCACCGTCAGAGGCTTTGACAGGTTGAGGTATGGAAGGCCGACGACCTCTGACCTCGGTGCAAAGAAAGAGGAGACAGAGGCGGGTCTGAGGTTTCGCCCAGCTTCTCGAATGCCGAGCTCATTTAAAGGTTTTCAGAGTGTGTGAGGAGCGTTTTCTTTCTGTGTGCAATCTGAAAATGAAAAAGCCGTGGAGAAAAAGCGGAGGGAATATTCTAGAAGCGAAATGGACGATTATTATTACTCAGAGTGTGTAAACGTGGCACCTTTGGGCTCTCCGCTTTGCTTTCCGACAGCGGTGCCAAATTGTTCTCCGCAAGATCGGAGCCACTTCTGAGACTTGATGGGCTAACAGCGCTGATCACTCGCTGTTTATCTAACATTACCCAGAAGAGCCAGATAAATCACAGGATAAACATTAACCAGGGCGCAGAAAGCTGCAGGCCGGGAAACTTTTTCAGGGAAAAAGAAGGAAGTCAATCACACACGCCAGGACAAACGGGGCAACTTCTAAACCGAAGTGCCTCGTAGCGCAAACAGTGAAAGTACTTAACCTTTAGATAAGCTTAACAGGAAGTTAGCAGACAGTCTGAGGAACTTATCAAATATTTACCAGGTGTTCACAGTACTTTGACAATGATCAGTGAACATGATGACATGCAGTTACACATCACTGCACAGATATTTATATGATCTTATAAACCATTGTTGCATTTACATTTATTATATTAGCATTTCTTTTTTCCCAGAGGAACTTCAGTTTTTAAGCTCACTTTGCCCAAACTGCCAATGTGTCGTAACAACAAAACCCCGTTGTCACGTCTGATGTCATCCCCACATCAGCAGTGGATGCGGCGATGCCATGTGTGTTTGATTGGATGTCCTCTGCATTCAGCCGTCTCGGCCTCCAGCCCGTCTAGACAGGGAGGTTGTTTACTTCAATGCAAAAGACCCGGGATCCATTCGAGCAAATTGTCCCATTCGCCACATTTTCCCTGTCGTCAGCACGACCGTCGGCTCCGCGCGGTGATTTTGGACAGAGAGAGGATGTTCGGTAACGCCACTGCATCCACAGAGCGAAGTGGATAAGAGTGAGACATAGGGCCTCGTTGTGGAGCGGAGAAGACGAGCGGGGTCATGTTGTCATTTCTGGTAGAACGACCTGCCGCCATCTGGGTGTCCGCCTGCTTGGCTGGTGGCTGCACCGCGCCTGTGGTGCGGTGGTCTGTCGGGGGTGTTGGTCCATGTGTCCCCTCTGGGGGAGTGGGGGGGGGGTCTGTGACCATGATGCCTGTTCCCCTGACCCGGAGCACCAACCCCTCACCCCCCCAACACGAGGCACCCAGCCAAACGCATACGCATAATAGCAGGTCAATGGCCACTTGCTCAACCCACTACATCTGTGTTAGCTTTTATATGAGCTTGAACCCCTGGCGACCAGATGGTACCGCCTGGCACCGCTCGCCAATGTCGCTAACACCGTTAATTGATTAAAGCGCACGCAACCTGCTCATCAATGCTGCGTTTCTGGATTCGAGTTTTCCTGCAGAACTACAAGAGCATGCATGAGCAACACACAAAGGGTCATAATTGGTTCGGATGAGTAGAGGAGCGACTGTGGGCCCATCTGCCCCCGGTATCCGGGCCCTGTGTGGACTGAATAGGCCCAGCAGCTGAGCTAAGAGACCTGTGTGCACACGGCCTCCGTAGCTAATCTGCTAATGTATTCCAGAGGTCAGTAGGGTTTCGCACCAAATCAATGGAGGGATTTACACAGCTTTCCCCTGGAATGTGCTCCATCCGCACTCCCGCTCCGGCGAAAAACATCCACCTCTGCTTTGCCCGGCCGTCCAATTTTCCGCGGCATTTAACCACAAAGAGAGGATGAGTGAATGTGAAAGGAGGAGAGATGTGCAGTGAGGCGCTGGCCTCCCCGGCCCATCGCTTCTGCCGCGTCCACCGCAGGAACCCGGCGGCGAGTGGCTGCTTTGAAGGAGGAGGAGGGCGAGGAGTGAAGGGAGGAAAAGTGGCCGGCGCACGGCTTCTGATATGAGATCATGGAGGATATTTCCATCGTCTTATCTCCCGCCGGTGTCTGTTTTATGTGAATGCGTGCTGGTCAGGAATGCGCCCGGGCGACGCTGCGCTCGACCCCTCCCCCCGCTCCGGCTCCGGCTCCGGCTGCCGGACCGGGCTCAGCCCAGGTCGTAAATAAGCCGACCCCGATAGGCGAGGACGCCCGGAACCCAGACGGCCAGATGCAGGACGCAGGGGGGGGCGGGCTCACGTCCAGACGGCCCGGCCGGAGACCCACCCAACACACATGGAGGGAGAACCAGCTCACTTTCACTGCCCTTAAACCCAGTTATAGAGGTCAGGGGCCAGCTTCATATAAACGTGTTCACTGCGCGCTTTGAAAGGGAGATTGATGATCGGCTCTGCCGGGACGTTTTATGTTGTTCTTCCACATATCTCTCCCAGCGTGACATATGGTTTGCATTGCTCCCACATGGAAGGCCGATAAGAAAGGAGGGTGTTATGTAAATAGTGGATTTACACATATAGATCTTCAGGGGGACAGAGCCCGGAGGCAGACGCAGATCGAGGTGTTCTCCTTTTTTAATATGACAGGCACAAGTCCGGCACTCCATCATCCGCAGCACACGCAACATCACTATAGCTCTTAAATCACACGGCATGAAGGGAAACCCTTGGAAATGCTCGTCTCCTCCTCCCCTCCCCGGACACCCCCCACCCCCTCCCTCTTGTTAATGCTAGCCATCTCTCTTTATCATGGGGCTGATCTGTCTGCGGCTGCTCGCCTCGCTGCTGCAATGCTACATGATCTGTTTACCAATACTCTGCTTAGTCAAAAGGCCCCTTTAAGTGGATCAAACTGCACTCGCGCCGCATGGGAACGCGGCGCGGAGCGCTTCGACGGACTCGGGCGAGGGAACATTTGTAGAACATTTGTTTGTGACATTTAATCTACAAGAGCGGGTCGATATCGAGTGAGCTCGCCCCGGTTCTGTGACAGGAACACGGTTAATGCAAAGGAGCTGAACGAACTGAAGTGAAGCCTTGTGGCTGCAGCAGCTTCCAGAGCTTGAGGAGGAGTTCACTTCAGCACAGGAATTACCTCAAATGTCAAGAGGTAGTAGTTAAACCCTGATGTGTTGTTTATACAGGGATTAAACAAACGAGCTGGACCGGGCCACTGAGCTTTAGGTAGTACAGCCTCACTCCTGAGCTATGTGACCAAACCGCTGCCTAGACATTCATGCATCACACACATCAGAGTGGATTTGATTGCGTCTAAATACTGACAGAGACGTTTGATTTGCAAATTTGTTCAGTAGATGAATTTAGGATAGCGGCTGAAATTTCAAAAATCCATGTTTCAAGGTCATGTACCCCCTCCTCGATCATCGCATGAATCGCCCCCACGCAGACTCCATCCTTCTCAGTGAGATGATCTCTCCATTCAGCTGCCAGAACACTTCCTGTGCACAGAATGATGGGGGTCAGTGGTCTGATGGGCCAATAAAAGGCCCCCGAGGGCCGCGGATGGCCTCTGTCACCCTGTTCCCACAGCCCGTCTGTCCGTCAGCTCTCTGACTGACAGGCACTGTCCCACCCCCCCCACACTCACCCACACACACACCCCTCCAACATCACCCCCCTGTAACCCACACACAATCACATGACAAAAGCTTCAGCCTCGCTCTCCTGCTACATGTCCATCCACCAGTGAAGGAGGAGGCAGAGTGGGCACGGTGCCCAGTGGCTCCACCTTGTCCAGTCCAGATCAGGGCCTCTGCCTCCCGCTAAACAGAAAGAATGCACCGTGTTAAATGGTGCTCACAAGAGACGATGGGCGGCGTGAAGAGGCCGACACTGATGCCACCCTCCTTCAGCACCATGACAGATGCTCATGGTTCACAGCCACGTGTCCAGTGAGCGTCACCAGGCTTTTGGCAGCAGTTTCACTCCAGTTGGTTATTAATTTGGCTTAATTTCTTAGAATCCAAAACAAGTAGTGCCGGTTTCTGTCTATTTTTCATTTTTGATTCCTTCCATCAATTTGTCCTACACCATCCTTCTCCTCCTCTGCTGAATCCTGTACCACGAAGCTGGCTCCAGGATTTCAGAGCTTTCCTGCTCGGTCGTTTTGGATTCAACCACTGTCGTTTCTCGGGTTCTCGACATGTGTGGCTTTGACCATCCCCTTCCTCGCTGTGTTTACTGAACAGTTAAACCCGGAGGCCACAGACCGACGTGGACTTACTCCGACGAAGGCAACCGCTTCGTGAAGAATAATACTAATAACCCAAACCCGACGCGCTTCCTTTCCCGCAGAACTGCGGATCAGGTTTTTGTTATATTAGTCTTTATATTACAGCTCTGGCCGCCACGGTGCCTCGTAAACGCTACGCCAAAACCATCCAGAGTCATTTGAGTGTGGTGCACTTAAAAATCCCTCCTGTTCCAAGCTCACCCCAACAGTGGAACGTATTCTAACCCCAAAGCGAGTGGCACAGTCTCTCTCTGCTGGTGGTAAATACAGCAGAACAGGCTTCAGCAGATGATGGAGGGGAGAAACCACGGCGAGACAAACAGAGGAGCAGAGAATTGAGTCCATGAGAGGCAGAAAACAGGCAAAGAGAAGCGGAGGACGTAAAGGGTGAGAGGATTTGAGCGAAGTAAATGAAGAAGGGAGGAAAAAGAGGAAGGAACGGTCTGGTTTTCTTTTCCCAAACTGTGGATTCCTGGATAATGACTGGGCTATAATGGTGCCGAGCCTCCGTTGGCCAAATGAAACAAGAGGCCCAGCCAGCGCAAAGATGTTTATTTCTCTCCATTTTTCATCTTCTCCCTTTTTCCATTTGTGACATGAAAATCATATATGCACAATCTGCCTTTAATTTGTAAGGCAGCCCACAGTTTTCCTCCCTTCTCTCATCTTCTACTGTCGCTATTTTTCTTTTTTTTTCTTTTTGCATATTCAGCAAAGTTCTCTGGCTAAAGCCCCCATTTGTGGCTTCTTAAGCAGTGGAGGCCATATTTTCTGAGAAATCCCCTCTGCCAACAACTTTCTTCATCGCTGACCCGACCGAGAGTCTGTTGACTCACTTGGGTCGGTCTTTGTTTGGCAGTAACCTGAAGACAAACAGGGACGCTGCAGGTCGCACAGCGTCAAAGAAGAGACAAGAGCAGTCTTTTTGGACCCGGCTCAGTCCTGGTATGAAGGAGGAGCCAGCGAATCCCTCATCACGCACGGGCAAAGTCAGCAATAAACCTGCAGAGAACCCTTTAAGCCTGCACACTAACGCACAGCCAGCGAGTGTGGAACAGTTCTGTTCTGTGAGACCGATCAGCTCCCTGAGCCACTGATGGGCCCTCGTCCAGAGGCCACGGCGGCTGGACGACAGCAGGCCAGACTGCATGCCGGGGGGGATTTCTGGGATCAGTGGATCTCTCCGTCCATCTCCGTGCGGCTCCGAGGCTCCGGCTTTTGGAGTGAGCATGATTTCTGGCCTCTGTCCTTATTTGGTTCGGTTTACGGGCGCCATGCAGCAACCGCAAAGTCGAATCCCAGACTTCAGTCCTCTCTGTGCATGCACTGTCCAACAAACCACAACAACCAAAGTGCCTGATACAACAGTGGTTTATATTGATTTAGTGGCTGTTACCTGAACTCACAGTCTTGGATATGGACAGTTTGACAGTTTCAAACTATCGTTCACTGCTAATGAAATGTCCAGTAATCTCAGTAGAGTTGTCTTCCTTTTGTAGCTCGTGCCAGCTGATCTTTCACCGTGCTCTATGCTACATATTCACATATGCAACCCATGAACAGCACCGCTAAAACTTAATGGAGTGCACTGTTTCTGTTTCAGGACTCCACTAGAGAAATGCTTTGTGCTCCACTCCAGCAGGCGTCCCACTCTCCCCCACGCATCCACAAATCAGCTCCACCAGCAGCCGCACCCTCACCCGCTGTCGTCCCAGGCCAGTCTGCGCTCGCTCTTTGCCAAAAATACAAACATTTGTTTATTTACAGTTGTGTGGTTTTTTTGCAAATGGCTTCACAGGCTGAGGGTGACTAGAGTTCAGGTGGTCGGGGCAGCAGAACCTGGCTGAGGCGTTCATCTCCCAAAACAGACGGCGGCGCCGGGGACGTGTAAACCCACCGGTCCCCGGCGCCGCCGCCTTTATCGGACGCCTGACTTCACCAGCTGAGCTGAGACGAGGCTCACAAAACATTTCTGACATATCTGAAATGTGTGGCTAATCAGGAATGGCTGCTCATGTGTAGAGGAGTCTCTGGGAGTGAAGGGGAGAAAAAGGGGGAGGTAATTAGATGCATGTACATATTCAGAAAGGTTTGTAGGCTGTTTACTTGTAAGTTCGGTGCATGGATCAACAGTGCAATAGGTATATAAATCCACATATTGTTCGTATTACTTCTCTTGTGAAGCTTTACAGCCAATTTCAACAATTTAGACCATGCATTATAACGATTTATGTGAAACCTCATCACAAAATAGCATTGTCTGCAGTAGAAAAAACGTCCTATTAGGATATTATAGGCTTTGGGAGAGATTGTTCTCTTTATTGGATGTGTTTGAGGGCCAACTGCATTTAGAGCATGAAGTGAGGTGTGATTAAAGGACAAAAAAGCAGAGCTGGGGATAAGAGCATCTTGTGCAGACAAAGGAAATTGAACAGGAGTGAATAATTGCAGGCTACTTTCCTTTACAGTGGGGGTGATTATAGTCATTTTATAGAGAATAACATTTAAATTCAATGGAAAATACATGGAAATACTTAAGACTAAAATGGATGAATAATTACTATGACACTTCTATTAAGAATAACAGCATTAGAAATACAGTAAGAAGTAAAAAATAAGGGTCAGCAGGTTCGGGCTCCATGCGGTGACTTCTCTCACCCTGTGGAGTCTGCACAGGCCATAAATATTATTGTTTTTATAATCTTAATTATGCGGACATTTTTCTGTTCTCTTCCACAGGCCAGCTCCCCCTCTGACCCAGCGGGTTGCCGTGACGATGCCAAGCTCTCCCCTCAGCAATAACAGCAGCATTGAACAGGCAAAGATTTAGAGCTCTGCAAAAACTGGCCGCCCTGGCTTTCACGGGCCAGAACTGGGAGGGAAAGGGTTTTCAGAAGGGAGGGGGGGGTCGCTGTCGGCCGTAACTCCCACCTCTACCTGGTCTACATTTCTGTGTATGTAATACATTTCCCACATCCAACAGAAGGAGGAGAGGAGGGGAGTTCCATTAGGCTGAGACTGAAAGAACACAGGAAAAAGAAGATTTAGACTCCTCAGAAGAGACAGAGAACATATTGAGAGGCGGGTCAGCTCCCACCACGGCTCGACACCATTCACACAGACACATTAGTATTCTAATGCCAGTGGGAATATGTATGACCAGCTCGGAGAGAAAGAGATGCCCTGTGCCAGAGGAGCAGGAGGAAAGACAGATGAAGATGAGCGAGGGAGAAGTAAACAGAGGGAAACATTAATGCGGTTAAGAGGAGGGGGGTGTGACAGCATTTATCTCCATGCATTGTCCCCATGTTTACACAGGAGAGGAGCTTCTCTTCTGTCTCATCCACGTACAGTACAATTAATGGCAGTGTTGCATTACAAACGGTTCAGTGGTTCACCTTCATCAAAACATTGTATTGCATCATTTATTTGCTAGGCGCTGTATTCTACCACTGAATATGCAGATGTTGGGAAACAGCTGATTTACAGCGAGCAACTCCCGTCCGGCTGCGCCTAAACATGTACGCAACAACCCGATTGCTTGCATGAATACTTCCAGCGAGTCCGACAGCGAGTTGGATCCACGTGAATCCCCATGTCAAAATGCATTTTCCACGGTTCCTTAATAACTCAGGCTAATAACTTTAGTATTGTCTCTGGGGCACAATGCTTCCTCTCATGTCCTGCATCCTAGACCGGGGGGTTCGGAGCGACCTGGTGACAGTGTGTTGAATTTGGGTGACAAGATCCTAGTGGGAGCGGTTGCCACCCCCCCCGTCCCTGAGCTAATCCCCAGGAGAAAGGACCCGCATTTAGGGTGTGATACGCTTAATCCAGTGGGGCCTTCTTCACAAAGCAGCCCGGGCCTCGCTGCGGCCTGGGAGCTTCCGTTGCTCCGGGGGGGGGCCCCAGTGTGAGTGCCAATACAAACACGCACCAATAATACACCCCTGCCCCTCACGACTGAACAAACAAGAGACATATAGACCAACACGGACGTGCGATGGTGCAGCGAAGAGGGAGCATGGGAGAATAAAACAAAGCAGACTTGTAAATTCGCACTGTGCATATGGTCGGCCAATGAAAACAAGCAGCCCACGCACAGCGTAAACACACCAGCGGTCCACTCCGTGGGCAGTGTTTACATTCTGCCCCCGGGTCACATGTACTGTAGACTATCTGAATGAAGACCAGGAAGAGACCCAAGGAGAGGACAAGATCAAACCGCTCGCTGCCCACAGACAGATTCATATTTACAAACAGGAAGGCCGCATCATGTAATGGTCCTGAGATGCTACATGAGTCCTGGTTTACCCAGACGCACAGTAGATGTGGTCTGATGACAAATACGTCTCAACTCCATCCTCTGGCTTGAGGAATAATGAATATTCAAGATCAAATGCAAAACGGATCTTTTCCTAAACACATATTTTCTTACCCACAAAAACAAATAATACTCGCTGATGCTTCGGACACATACATGTAAATAGCTGAGGGATATTATTTCATATTTCTCTGACATGACTCCATACGCGAGTCTGGATTAGACTTTTGGAAAAAAAAAGGGATACTTGAGGCCTGGATCCTGATTTACAGACATGCTTTTCTTTCCCACAGTTCTCCACACTGACACATCCCATTTCCTCTGTGGGCTCTGCTGGCATTTTGATTTGGCCACAACATCCATCTGTGGAGATGCTACGAAAAACATCAGCACATACTGTATGCAAAACGAAGGAGCAAGGTGATTTTGTCACAGAGCAAAACATGGAAATGACTTACGTCTTATATTCACATGCACATATTGTATGACATCTAGCTTGTTTACAGTCAGACTATTTCCAGTGGCAGTGAACTCACCTAATCTTCTTTCCAGTAATAAATGCTATCTGACTTCAGCATCATTCTCTCCTTTCGCAGCTATTTGGAAGTCTCCTAATGTTCCAGTAGGGCAAGCTCCTCCCACCTGGCACCAACATAGGCTAAAATAAACAATGAAGAGTATTTAAGCCACTTTTGTGACTCTGGCCTAACATAAAAATTGAGCCCCCCTTCCAGGCCTCCTTCCTTCAGTGCTGACCTTTGGCTGCACACTATTTCAGCAGCAGTGTGGGGTCAGTACAGCCCTCATACTTCATAAGAGTTATGAGCAGTGGCCCAGTTATATTTCACAGTAATGTCCAAACCCTGCCATGCTGGGTCTTGCAGCATTATGGGGTCATTGTACCACAGCCGACCGGCCCAGGCCAGTTGTTTTGACAGACCGAGGTCCGCCACAGTACTGGCACATGTTCTCATGTGTGGCATCCACCAAGACTAACTACTCATGACAGTGCCAGGAGAGTGTGTGTGTGTGTGTGTGTGTGCATTAGGTCGGAGGAGAACGCATGCCTAATGTGGGAGAGAAATGGTGAATCCAACGTGGCCACAAGCCAGCGTCAGTGTTCCCTTCTTGGAGAATTAGCCTGTCAATCCTTTCTAATTCCCAAGGACACAGGCTGCTCTTAAGTCCAGCTTGAGTTTAAACTAGAGAGACTGACGCTCTCAACTGTGTTCTCAGGATTGGGTGCAGACGGGGAGGCTGGCCTCAGTGTCTGACAAGTCAGGCTGCACTGGAGAGCAGAGCTGCTGCACAAACACAAGTCCAGTCCAAGGTCAAGTTGACACTCGCAGCACTTTGGGTTTTTCTGTAACTCTAACCAGCGGCCGCATGTCGAGGAGCAGGATGTTTGTCCACTTTGCTGAATCCCCCAGACACCAGCTTGGCTGAACAGATCAATTATTTCAGGTGGTGAATATAAGTGGAAGGTGCCATTAACGGCACCTATTTATGAGTGGATTCAGGCAAATATGATATGAAGAAGATCGGATGCTGACACCACGGAATCTCAACTGAACTCTGCGTGTGTGTGCGTTCAACCAGCTCATACCACAGACGTGGACAGAAATGCTCCACCCACAGTGGTCACCGAAATAACCTGCAAAGTGTTAATAAAATCTGCCAGCCGGTCATGTCCCAGTACTCAAACATTTTCCAACATCGTCTTACACTTATAATTTGTCAGCAACTCATGCGTAGCCAATGTGAAAAAAAAGTTTCAGTCAGTTAAAGGATTCATTTCTCTGCCGTATAACACATCAGCTTGTCAATGCAGACAGGATGATTAGCAAAAAAGAAAAGCAGCCAAGTCTCATCAGGGAGTAGACCACCCCTTTATTTGGTTCAATCAAATAAGTGTTGTTATTAAATCAAAATCAAATAAAGATGAAAAATCACTGAAAAAAATATTAAAACAGTGAGCTCTTTGCTTCATAGAAAGCCATCAATAAAAACCTGAGTCATTCTCAAGTTTGGGGCTGTGATGTGATAAGTAGGCAAAAACCCTTCTCCAAGGACACTGGACATTCACATGCTCTTCAAACGCCATCCAAAGCTGAGCTGTGGCCTCTGTGCAGCTCAAAGCTCTGGTGAAACAGGACTCAACACCGCACTGAACAGAGCAGTTCAAGGGACTGGGCCTCGTCAGACGTCAGATCAGACCAAGGAAAAAAAAAACCACAGAAGCTAAACCGAGAAGGGATGCTGCAGACATAACACAATTAATGAGATGTCATTGATAACGAGGCCAGTGTTTGGATGAGTAAATGCAATAAAGCAGACAGTGAGCTACAGGGGAGGCAGCAGAAAGCACTTTCACATACAGTGAGGACACACAGTACATTAGGTAGAACCAAAGGTGTAGTGCTGTCATGCTGCACGTCTCAGGCCCGGTACAGCAGGATCCTTTCAGCACAGTCCTGGCCCACCAAGCTGGCGTACTGCTGCACCTCCGTCTCGTCGCTGGAGCCCCTGCGTTTGCGGGCGTAGGCCGCGTAGGGCATAACGGCCCGTCTGTGTAGCACCAGAGCTCTGCCCACCTCCTTCAGCGCTCGACAGTCTCCTGGAGAACACGAGAACAGAATAAGACCACTGTAGACGCATCAAGCACAATAAACATTCCCCTGATTTTCCTCCACTCATTTGAGCTCACGTCTGAGTGACTTGGCAGGGATGCGCCATTATTCCGAGAAGCCGCTAGAGAAGCAGAAAGCATTTTTTTTTCCCCTCCCGCCGCAGCACTAATTCCTCTTATTCACCGAACCTGGAGTCACAGTGGAGCCTGAGGAGGCTGGTGAGTTTACGGGGCCCTGCTCCCCGCTGGCAGGCTGAACGCAGCATCTCATTATGTCCTATGTCATAGCGCTGCCAGCTCACACCGCAGCACAGAAAACACAGCTAATCTCAAAAATGTGAACCAGCGAAGCATGAGTCAGATGGAAATAAGGCTGGAAGACCATGAGGACCCTTGCTCCGGCACTAAAACTGCCTCCAGGAGAGAGGGGCTGAGCCAGCGAGCCCAACCTGACCCGGATAAACTGCACTTAATAAGCCTGCACTCCTCTGCTGGGGTTTGGCTGACATCTGAATGACAAGCCTGTAAGACACACGCTCCTGAGATGCTGCCAGTTCTACTTTAACCTCTACAGAACGGGCAAACGGGGCTGAGTGTCACATCTACAAACAAAGGTCTCTCCTCCTTTTCCAGATGTTAACAGGGCTCCAAGTACAGGTCTACTGGAAGTGTTGAGAACCCAGTAACATGGTTAGTGACTAATGCAGGGACCAGGCCCAACTTTGGCTCTGGGGCATCTCACTAAAACAGACACTCCATCTTTACAGGAAGCCAGGAGGAAAGAAAAGTGCTAGATATAATCAAACCCAGAGGCTCCATAAAAATATTTTGATATTTCAGCTAAGATTTTTAAACCACGCTGCGGATTCATCTTTTATTTATTAGCCTCATTTCTCTACTCGGTTATACCCTAAACCACTGTAGCCCCCAGCCCCCCTCATCTCCAAAAACTGCTGAGTCACACAGCTGGTGAAGGCTTGATGCAAACTTTAAGATGAAGGAAACCAGCAGCATGTGGGAAAATGGGTTTCAAAAGACGTAAACGTCCATGTGGTCATAATTTTGGTCCATGCAGAAAAGTCGGCATCCTGCTAGGGTGAAAAGGGAAATATTTAAAAGATAGATGCTTTCTTAATAACTTCAGCTGCCTTCAGCATTGTCTCCCTAAGCACTTTGCCTCCTCGTGTTCTCTGTCAATGTGACAGCCCACTTACACAACAGTTACACAAAGTTGCACTTGTCTACTCCAACGTGCAACGCTTCCACAAAGCACCACCGTCCCCTTGTGAAGGTTTGAAGTAGTGAACACTTCACTGACTAAAATGGATGTGAGCAGGAAGGTCTATTAACCTAAACAGTAATACTGAGCGAAGGCCCTATCACTCTCTCTTAGTCCAGGCAATCCAAACATCCGCTCCTCGCATAAACAACTTTTCTTCTGCACTCACTCCTTCCTCCATAAATGCCCCCGCTTCATTTTGAGCGGCTCCAGAGCCTGTTCCGCGTCAGCCCGCCGGACGTTCAATGACACGCCGCTCCGAGGTCACAGATCCTCCGGGTCGAGGTTCAAGGGTCGGGTGGAAGAGGAGTGGCGCGGGTCGATCGCGGAGTGAGAGGGTCAGGGACGAGGGGGGGGCCTCGACACCTCGCCACGCTTCCCTCATCGCCAGCGCTCAAAGCGCCTGCTTAACACAGGATACCGGTCAAAGGCAGGCCATCGGGTTAGGACCGCTTCCTATGACCCGATGTAGCAGGATACAAACAGGGCTCACATTTGAAAAGGAAAAGGCCAAAACTGCGATGCAGTGACTAGAAAAGCCTCTTATACCAAAGACTTGGGTTCAAGCGCTTGTGTCAGCATACATCCGCTAAATGTCTGTACCGACAATGACCCCTGACCTCCACAGCGAAGAAAGAACATTCTAAATTAGAGGATATTACCTGTGAAATGAGCTCTTCCACAGCAGCTGCTATTTCATTTTTTTAGTAAGTGTGTGGCTGCTGGACACGTTACAGTCTGGGGGGTGGCTGCTTGTGTCACATTTTTACAAGTGTTTATCCCGCCGCATGAGCGATGCCTGTTCTTCTTCCTCTGTCAGGCAAACACTGATTGTGTGTGTGTGTGAGTGTGTGTTCACATACTGTACATTTGTGAGCAGCCACAACGAGGCCCTAGGGTCCGAGATGTGTCAGCAGGCAGCATGTAATCAATGTGAGCCAGCCTTGGACAGAGTTGTGTAAACTTCAGATTAGCCGTCTTTACACACCTCATTAGGACAGCTCTGTAACCCTCACAATCTGAACACACACCCAACACCCCTCAGTGTGGGACTGACAACAAGTACTAACTGGAATCAATAGGAGTTTTCCAGTAGTTTTGTTGACTGAAATTCATCATGTTCTTTCTAGTTATTTATTTATTTATTATAGATTCTCACCCCTTAACTGCTTAAAAGTCTACAGTAATTGCTGTATCTTAAAGTGCCTGAGGTTGAGTCATGTCAACTGGATTTCTTCTTTTCAGTAGAAACGTTTCACCACCAATCCAGGTAGCTTCTTCAGTCTGAGGGATGGTGGCTGAAGGTCATACATTTATCTATACCTATAGACATAGGTCACCGATAGGTCATACCTATACTGAGGTTTCTCCTCCCACCTGTAAACAGTGGGCTCATGCCCATGAATGAAGGGCTGGGAGTAGTGACTATGTGTGAGCTCTTCACCTGGAGGACTGAGAATCTCCATCGACCCTCATCTTACAGTGGAAAAGACATAAACCTTTACAGCATAACTAGTCTAGCAGGGAGCATCTGTAGCCGCGGCTCAACCCTACAGTTTGGAATCGGGCCTGAGAGCAAACGTTTAGCCACGAAATATAATGACACTGCGTTTGGACAGCGCCGCCCGGAATAATGTCCATCTGCGTCCAAGGTCTGCAGTTTGAGCAGCAACGGAGGCACCACAAGAGCCGCAGTCAAACATAGCGAGTCTGGCCACAGTGAAAATCGCCAACGCTGAGAATGCCACTTTGTGCCTACTCAGGGATTAGCGGTATGATGGACAGGAAGAGGTCAGCCCTACCACAGGCTAAGCTGTTAATGCTGTAAATGCCCTTGTTTCCCCGGGGTGGACACTGCTGCTTTAACCACAATTAGATCCAACAACAAATCTGGTTCTTAGAATCCAAAAAAGCTGCCGAATCTTCATTTCCTCAGGACACGCAGATTCTTTGCAGATGCTGCACTCGGTGCCCACAAACTTTACCTCATCCCACAGCGCGACCCCTGAATCGAGGGACAGGCAAAAGCGGCATGCGTGCCAGAAGATGCTTGGCGTCTCTGAAGTTCATCATTCGCATCGGCTTTTTGCTTGTGCGTGGCACCGAGTCCAAGGATGACCTCACTACAACAAAGAAAGGTTTGTCTCCACGTTCATAAATCTTCCTTCCGTCTACCTCCTTCTCTTCCCTGCCAGCGTATTTCTCCTTTGACTGTACTCCTCTCTCTTCTACTGCCAGCACACAGCCACCCGCTCCACCTTCCTTTCACTTCTCATCTCTATTAAAATCATTTTCATCGCCAGCCACCCGTCCTGCTCCCATCCAATCTCCTATTGCTTCTGCTCTTACTTCCATCTGTCAGGTCCAGTGTAGCTGACAATCAAATTCTTGTCCTCTCACTTCTCTTATTACTTTTCCCTGTGCGGTGATGCAGATTAATGAGTAAACAGTGCATGTCTGTCTCTTATAAATGCAGTCACTAAAACTACAAGCACTTGTGGTACAATACCCAGACCACCTGCGCCTGTTCATAAAAGGAACTCCTACATGGAAAACAAATGTATTGAACTGCATGTAGCATTGGCTGATGATGACAAAAAGAGCGAAGCTTGTACCTGCATCAGGATCCTGGTTCAAACGAGCATAGCGAGAGTCCTCCAGCTGGGGTATGCAACGCTCTATTGGTACCCACATGTAGGTTTCTGGGCAGAGGAGGTCTGAAGGCCGGTACTGCCCCTGAAAGATAAAAAAGGAGCACAGAGGGGGTTAAAGCTCACCCCAAGTATAGTCTTTATTGTTCGGTTATATTTCTAGCATAATTCTGCAATAATACGCTGAATAATGAATCAGTAAATGAAACAATCATTTGTTGCAACCTTGGTGACACAGTGTTCACATTACAACAGTGACCCTTCAGGGTTAAATGTTTGACAAGCTGTAAACTGACCTCAGGGTCAGAAGGAAGGCTGATGAATCAAGCTTTGCTCTGTTTAAGTTCTCTGTTTGAGCTCTGTTACTTGGTGCCTGGAAAGTTATGTAGCCTCCTGTGTTGAGCATGAAATGTAAACACCAGCGCACTGTAGTGTGCGCTGGTGGAACGGGTACAAGTCTGTATTCGACCAAAGATTCTGCATGGAAAGTTAGTCAAGCTGAACAAAAACAGCTGTGGGGCAAGAGGAGAGGGAGGAAAAAAAAGGAGCGAGGGGTTGAATGAACAGAGGAAAGAGGAGAAGGAGAGTCCATTATCACGGCTCTGTGTTCCGTCACATCACGCCAAACAATATACAAGCTGCAGCCATGTAAACAAGCAGACGCCTGCAACAGGTCTGGTGCGACGTCTCAACACATTACGAGGCATTGAACTGTGGGACAAATCCTCCAGCACTTAATGAACACACGTCTTCGCGCAATTAAGTCAAAATAAGCAAGATACTGGAAACGAAATGCTGCTGCTGGAAGGACACGCTGACCCTGACCCATCTGTCACTGGGCATATTTGAGAAATACGCTGCCTGTCTTTTCATGTAGGACAACATGCCCCGAGTGCAAACAACCCTGGTTTACTTGCTATGGAACGTCAGCCCTGAAGAGAAAAACACTGGCTTTCAGCCTTTTCCCCTTTATGGCAGAGTCTGAACTCGACACGGTGACCATGGTGATGCATTTTAACCAGAATGCATCAGGAGAAGCATCTCAGGGTGAAGGAGAAGACACCAGCGCGCTTTAAGTGCTTCTGCTAACAGATGGACGGTGGTGGAATGCTACACATCTGGAGCTGCAACGGACACACACATCGACTCGCTGCGTCCCAACGACGCCAGCCTTCCGCAACTGTCAGCGCAGTCAGCTCGACACTCTCACACTCGGCCTCACGTTTGTACGCTCAGTCAACACCTGGTGGGACACACCTCTACATTCAAGACACACACACACGCACGCACACACACACACACACACACACACCTGCCAAAGTGGACGTGTGGGAATGAGAAACAGAGCAAAACCAAACCTGTGGATGGAGAAGAGTCGCTTTAGTTGAAGCCCATTCCCACACTGACTCAAACAGCAACCATGGATTTATTCTGAATTATCAGCAGCTCAGATTCTCAGAAACATTTGTCAGTGTAGCTCTAATCTATGTTGTTTAAAGATATCATAAAAACACTAAGAGGTATAGGAGGACTTGCCACCACCTATGTCTTCTTATTGGACTGAAAGTGAAGACTAAGCTCAGCACTGACTTTCTTTATCTTCCTTCATTTTCACCCTGCGTCTGCTTGAAGGCTGTTTAATTCACAGCGGCGCCAGCAGCTTCTCCAGCCCAGTGTTTTCTGCCTTTACGTCAGCTCGCACACAAAATCCATCTCTTTATCTAGCAGTTACTTACACCAACAGAGAGGACACTAATGGCTTCCTGAAACTTGGAGCCTTGAGAGAGAAGACTGATGTGCAGAGTGTAACCAGTCTAATAGCTGGCAATAAAACAGCCTATTATCACAAACCCGTGTTCCTAAGGGGCTGCTAGCTCAGCAAGTGTCACGGGAAGCGATAGTGAAGAACAGAAAGTCGGGTGATAACTGTGTGCGCGTGTTTCTGAGAGTGTTCACTTAATTGCAGCAGATGGGAGGAATGAGGCAGACACAAAGTCTTTTTGGTACAGTTCAGCTCGGTTTCACATACTAAATGTTCGATGCCTCCCGCTCCCACCCACCCATCCCTCGCTCTCTCTCATTCCACTCTGGGTTTGCGTGTTCGGACGGATATGAAGGTGATGCAGATCACTGGCGGCCTCTGAAAAGGTTAAGACGAAAGGATGGAAAACGTCAGTGGGGAGAGGGAGAAACATGCTCGAACTCCGGCGGACAGGCTCGGCTGCTCCTGACAGGAAGGGATGAGAGGAGACGAGGTACAGGTGGGCAGGAGGACGGTAGTTAACGGCGCAGAGATACCGGCCGATGCGAGCTGATGGAAGTGATAGAAGCAGAAGAAGGCCCAGCACTGAGTGAGGATGGGAGGAGTGGAGGAGAGGGTATGGAAGGGGTGAGGGGGGTGAAGTGCGAAGAAAAGTGAAAAAATACAATTCTACAATCCCAGGTGGTCAAAAACAGGAAGTAACTTTGCCTGAGAGCCTCCATGTACTTATAAATGCAACTAAACCTGTTGTTTTGCTGTGTGCACAGCAGTAAATGTGCAGTGGTCAGTGCTTAAGGGAAGGTCTGCCCACTCAAGTGAACTTTACCAAGAGAGACCTCATTTCAATATCACCCTGCCCCACGTAGTTACACAATAGTGTGAGGAGCTATTTTCACCCTGCTCTGGTGACACAGAGTAAACTTCAGCATCGACCCATCACGTCGACGTGTAAGTGTCACCTCGCGGCCTCACCTCCAGAGAGCCAGTGGTGCCAGGGGCCCGTAGCCATGATTCATATGAAAAGCAATTAATCACGCACATAAATCGAGCGCTTCGCCGCAGCCAAGGAATCCTCATGAAAATCGACACCTCTTTTGCCTCCTGCTTCTCCTCTTCCTCCGCGCTCGACTAGAAAGCAGGAATATGAGTTTGAGTGTCTGCAGCTCTGTGATCATCAGGCTGCCTGCACATCAAATACCATCACAAAATACAACAATCCTTAAACACTTCCCAACAAATCATTTATTTCAAGGAGAACATCATTTATTTGAAGGCATCTATCTGGGAAACGTAGTAATGTTTTTTCCTCTATATCGTGAAATTACATTTTCCACCAAGAATCCATTGTGATCCCAATTAGTATCATATCCTCACTTCATACTTTACAAAGAGACTCAATAGGCTAATATAAGGGGCACATGAGATCACATCTTGCATCAGACTGAGACTTTTTGGGTGAGCTCACTGGTTGCTCAACAGTCGCGCTGTGAGGAGAGACCGAGAGGCGGGAGGTGGGGTTGTGTCCTACTACGAGGGTTTCCCGGCGTCCGTGTGCATTACGCTGCACCCACATCTGCTGCTGATTTCCTGCTCGGGTTTTTGACTCGCCTTACAACTACCTGATGCGCCCGTGCGTACACACGCACGTGCACAAGTCTGTCGACAGTATCAGTAAAGGTCCGATCTCTGCAGAAAAGTGCTTTTAGCTCTAATCTCGGCTGAACACCTACTTCAGTTATAGACAGAACGGCTCCAGGGGCTGATGTAAGGCTGGTCGCATAATAGATGAGGTCACTAATGTTAGGCCTTGCTCTGTTCGGCTCTGGTGCGACATAAATTATCCAACACTAACATGCAATACAAAAACGGGGCCTGTTTTATAACACTGTGGGTCAAGCATGAAGACAATCGTGATTAGAGTCTTATGTAAGGGGCACATGCTGGTCAAGACCTCTTAGAAATGGACACTTGGCCCAAATGGACCAACACGGTCATTTTGTGGCTATTCACTTAGTTGTCACTCAGGACTATCAGGGAGTCGGACTATACAAAAAGGCCTAGTGAGACAAGCCTGGCAGGCCTAACCTGGACCAGGCCAGGCCTCTGACCCAGGGTCACACTCCGCCAATAAACAGAGGCCCTCATCCCCACATCCGTACCCTCTCCCAAACATACAGCTCCAACAATACTCTATGGACTCGCGTCTGTGCCTGGACGAGGGAGCGTGCTCGGGAGGCCTCCGGCTGATGACGGACACGCGTAAACAGCGGCGCGCACGCCAACACACACCCAGCTAGGCAAACAACGTTAAAAGCAGGCGGGCAGAACAGGAGGACGGTGTCGACGAAAGACGCGTCCAAACAAGGCGCGCCTCGACACGGTGGCCCACACAGGTGCACTTTCACCATATGTACGTATGCGACGGAGGGGGTGTGTTGACGTCTGCGTGGGAGCTTTCGGAGCACGTCGGGGGTCCGCATTTGCCGAGATTTACGCTAACTGCTGTTTAAACACTCGGGGCCTGCCAAGGCCTTTTCACCCCGCTCAACACATTACCACAAGACGACCTTCAAATAAAGCATTCAGGCTGGTAGGTTTCCCTGTCGGGGCCCCCAGACAGCCCCCACAATCCCCTCCAACCACCTCGCTCTATCCCAGCACTCCCTCCTCTGGCTATGCGTCACGGCTCCACGGATGACAGGTTAATGAGGAGAAAATATTTTACAGGATCGCATTGCGACGGAGCAATGAGAAGCAATGGCAGCGCTTTTATGGGCATCAGCTCACAGACCGGGCACTTTTATCTCTTTATCTCCTCTGGTCTTTATGAGTAGGCAAGCTGACACAGACCACAGCTTACTGACTTACAGTCAGAGCCACAAGACCTGATCTTGGTCTCAAAGCTCCACCTTAAACCTCTAACCAAAGACCAAATGCCAGCCCTCCACCCACACTCTGAATAACTGCATTTATGAGACTTTTCTGTCCAGTAGGACTTAAAGATCTGAAAGCCTTCTGTTGCCAAAAAAAGAAACAAAGCACTTCAGACACAGGGGCGCAGCTGCAGCAGATTTGAAAATAAATAGCGGTGAAGTTAATGGCAAGACAAACACCTCGAGCTGGCAGCTAGATGGCCCTGGATCTGCTCAGCATGACACCATCGCTAAACTCTCGTTTTCACCCTTTTGACCTTCGCACCTCCCCCTCGCTCTTGCCCTCCTGCCATCCTTTTACCAAGCAACTCCGTCATCCTACCAGCAGTCAGACTCAAACGTCTGACCCGACCTTTTGACCTCTCCTCCCTCGTAACCTCACCCTGTCAGCACTCCTCCTAGGGGGTGCCAAGCAGTTTCTAGCCCCCGACTGAAATGTAACCTGTTAATGATTTGTTAAAAACACAAGCCTGGCAGGATGGAGGAAAAAAAAAACAGATGATGAGGCATAAAAGTGAAAAGAAATTATCAAAAATTTTAAACAAATGTTTCTGCTGAGAGGTGCACTGTTGGTGGTCTCCCGTTGAGCTAAATCAAACAACGCTGCTTGTCAGATTTGGGACAGGGGGAGGGGAGGGAGGCAGTGGATGGGGGTTTGTCTCAACTTATAAATTTCACAGACGGAGTGAGAATGTGCCTGGTTTGGTTTGGACTCACTTTGACGCCACAGGTTTTCTAACATGAGGATTGTTGGATCGTCATAACACTGTCATAACAGAAAAAAAGCCTCCTGAAAACCGAAGAGTGAAAACTGAGGAGTTCTTCATCTGGGGAAAACGAAGGAGGCTGTCAACACACATAGAAGGCAATAAGCTTTAATATGGAACATCTCAGTGCAATTTAGCGCAAGCGAGCATTTAGACATGTCACAAGAAACAAGACCAGACCCTTCTGCTAGTGAGTTAATAACGTGAGGATAAATGAACGCAATGTGTAGCCACGTTCTATCTGGGAGTCAAAGCGTTTGAACGTTTCTCCTCTCTCTATCAATCTTTCATCCAAACCGGCATGCTGGCTAGTTTCATGAACACTTGCTGACAGAAAAACAGAAAAGGGGGAAAAAAATGAGGAAAGGAGGGTGGTTGAGCTTTGTCTGGACCTGTAGGACCTGAGATCCTTAAGCCCACAGTCCCATACGAATACTGCTCTCACTGCAAACATTTCACTGCAATCTATCAAATGGTTAAAAACATCGACGCCAAGAGCCCAACCACGCACAAAATCCAAAAATGTGTACTCTACTGTAGCACACAGGGATGAAGCGCATCCAGATGCCTCAAACTCACTCACTGTCACTCTTAATCTGCCCAGACGCACGAGGGACTCGCAGAATGCGAGGTCGCACACGTACACATACAGTAACACAGCGCCCGAAAGGGCCCCTGCAGTGAAAATAACATGCATGCATGAGTCCCGATAGCTGCGGCTCAGGGGCGTTGTGGCATGCCGCAACTCGCCGCCGAGTACCTGCAGAGGAGACGGACTGTCTGAGGGAGAGGCTCAATAAATTAATGTGGTCGGCTGCTCATCGACGGCACCACAATTTACTTGGAACAATAATGTTGTTCTCGAACCAGCTGATCAACGGCAGCAGGCGAGGAAGCTTCGCCGTCCAACTGAACATGCAGGTGTGTGTTTGCGAGTCCAACGCACATGCCTGAGCTGGGAGGCACTTTGTCATGTCTAATTGATGTCATGAGAACTAAACTCCTTGAGCAGGTGACAGAACAGCCTGCAGGCCCGCACTAATTGAGACAAACAGCACAGCAGCAACTGACTGAAACCTACATCAAACACCTCCATCAGCAGAATTCGAAGATGCTGCGTTTCCCTTTCGAAAAACGCGCACGACACCTAAACTAACACCTTGATGGATTCATTTCAGGGATGCTACAATGAAAAACAACCTGGAGGACTGAACGGCTCGGTGTCCATGTGTTTCAAAAAAGAATGGAGGTGCAGCTGCCGCAAAAAAGGCCCTTTAAAAGACAGTGAAGTACTGCTGGGAAACAAATAATTCTTTTCATCCTGCCTCCTTTTCTCATTTGGCACACACGTTGTACCTCCTTTTTTCTCTCCATCTGTCCTCCTTTCACTCGTTTTGCTCTCTGCTCCTTTCTTCCTCTCTGTGGAAAATTTAATGGTTTCCTGGGCTCGGAGTGAGACATTCTTTCACTTTGAACGCTGGTAACAGCACTAAGAGCCACTTGTGGTGCTCTCGGTCCCTCGCGAAGCAGGTATAGCTGGGTAATCTGTCTGTGTGTCTGCTCCCTGAGTGTGTGTCTATTTACATGCACATATGCCTCACTTGAAAAGGGCTTCGTGTGTAAGCACTGGGTACTGCAAACTGGTAAAGCCAAGTGGGTGACCGCTTAGTTTGTTCGCATCAAAGTCTGCTTATTCAGTACTTTGAAGTAACTGACACGGGCAAAGGCTCACGCAGACAGTACACACATATTTTCAAAGAAATGGAAAACCACTACCACGTAGCACAGACCTTAAACTCTTTGTTACTGTCCAAAATCCCAAGTGCAAAGTATGTTTCCTGAAGTATGTTTTGTGAGTTGTTGAGAAAACTGAATTTAGTGAAGAATGAGATAATAAAATATGGTGAGATAAACATCAGCTTAAGGCAAAGAATCACAATGGAGTGAAAATCGAATTTAGATGCTCTAATGCAGTGAACTACAACTGTATTCAGATTTAGCAACAAGATTATTTTATCTGGGACGCTTTAAAGTCACCATAGTAGTCAGTAAGTCAGAGGGCTAAACATGAGAGGTACGTAGTGTGGAGGGGACGAGAGAGTGGCAGAAGGGCCAAGACCTTTGGTCTCATTTACTCTCCAGCAGCTTCACATTCTGCTCTTTACAGCTCAACATCAGAGGGGCAGGGTGGGCTGCAGGAGCAGGGACAGGAGCCAGGGGCAGGATGTCACGTCTAACCCTGAACCCACCAGCCAAACCAGCCAAACCAGCAAGGCTCTGTGGGACGCTCCATCCCGGCTTCGAGAACAAAGGGGAGGGTCTGACACTGGCCCGGCCGCCCCCTGCTCCTGGCTGGACTCCAAGTCTTCTAAGACTTAAGGCCACTCTGTTGTACCTTGTCCAGGCTCTGGCACTGCAAGTCAGTTTTCAACCCTGTCGCACACAGACCCGTTCCCTTGGACATGTGACGATGTGACCTCACAGACCGGACCTTGGGCCAACTCAGAACTCAAAAGTACACTTAACGCTACAGAACAGCTTAAAGTTGCAACTTTACCATTAGTTCCAACCACCCCTAGTAATTAAAGTGTTCACAACAGATCACTGTAAGAGCCTGTCATAGTGGTCTTCAATAAAAGGCTAACATATTAATCCTAATAAGAGGAAACCGATTTTAGGTTTATGTTCGTCTGTTGAGCTTTTCTCACTTAGTTTTAGTTATTACTATAGGTAAAAATCCACCTTAACCGCCTTCTAGAAGGAGCTATTGTAACCTCCACCTCTGCCAAGACCTTGTCAAACAGTAAGGTTTTACCTATGCTATTATGGAATATATTTACTATAACCATATAAACTTATTCACAGGACTATATATCCAATTTTCCTCTGAACAGACTACATTTAAGTGTAATAGCACTTCTTTTTATATGGCTTTTCGTCCCATTTCTCTACTCTACAATTAGCTCTAGATTTTTAAAGTAGTTACTTGTATTTAAATGCACCAATTCTTATAAGAAAACAAAGTGTGTTAAATGTAGCCACATTTCTGTGGACAAAGTCTTGTAAAGTGATGGTTACACAAAGTTCTCTGAAGAACAGACAAGTGAAAAAAGGGAGTATGGAGAGTGGGAGTGGTGTTGAAGGAGTTTGAGTGGCATCCTGCAGGGTTCAAGGGCTGGTGTTTTGGAGCTTTGAGGGCCGAGCAGCAGGCCAGAGATCGTGAAACCCAAAAACCTCCGGCACATTAGGCTCCCAATGCAACAACAAACGAGCCCATAGAATGTCTGCGCATTAAGAAACTACTGTGCATGTGTTCAGAGTGGGTTTGAGCGCTGCTGTGGGAGTGTGGGAGCCTAAAGGTGGGAACTGGACAACCTTCTCACCCTTGCTCTACGTTTCTCTCCTGTGGTAAAATAGGAAGATATGATGCGGTAGCTTACACACAAAAACAGATATGGGGAGTAAAAATGCCAACGTGTGGGGTGGGGGGTGGTCCGTGCCAGGTGCTATGGCAACTGCGTTCTCAGACAAACAGCGTGATCAACATTCAACACAGACAAGTAAACAGAGCAAACACATTCACATGTATTCCATACACTCCCAGACTGAGGAGTTGGGCAAAGCATGCAAACCTCAACAACAAGATGTAAATAGGAAAAAAAGAGAGAGCTGTGGCACGTTGCCATAATCCTCAATAAGACATCAGTCTCCCATGGGCAAAAACAAGCTCTGGGAACATCTGAATGAAAATGACAGAGAAAGGTGAATGAGAGAAAGACTGGATGAATGGACTTAGAATGCTTTCTTTAAGAAGCTATAGGTATAAGAGAAGTGACGTTTGCTGTACCTGTGAGCACACACACACACACACACACACACACACACACACACACACACACACACACACACACACACACACACACACACACACACACACACACACACACACTGAAGTAGTGAATCTAGCTGAATAAAATAAATAAATAAATAAATAAATCGGCTGATCAGCAGACTTCTGAAAATATTAAAGTAATGTCCTCTCCATCCATTTCTTCCCTCACAGTCTGTGCAGACATTCACTTCACATCAAATCTCCTAAAATTTTAGCTCCCCACTCAGTGTGAACGTGACCTGTTCCAGGGACGGACTGTGCTTCCTCATGTTACACTGATAAGAGACAAATCTTCTCCAATCTACCTCAGAGCCGCTGGAACTATTTAATCCTCCAGATAAAGTGTCTACTACTATTCCCTCCCAAAGGTATATTTAACACGTGTCACCAAGAAGGACACTTTGAGCAACGGCAACATTCCAAACTGTAATACTTGAAAAATTACAGCAGGTGCCACGATTCACGTGGAAAGGACAGAGGAATGCACAGACTGTAGGTGGGCCCCTGCTGAGGCCTTTGCACCTATAATAACAAAAGTAGAAGAGAAAAAACATGGGTGTCATTTTTCCCCTTCCTTTACAGGCAGACAGACATTTAATGCCTCTCAGGAATATAGGCTCTTCATACTGTAGAGTAATCAGCAGATTAAACCACTTTGGTGAGCAGCCTCAGGGGGTAGAAGAAGTTAAAAGTGTTGGAGATGAATCAGAATGTTTGGCGAAAGGGACACGTCATCCATCTTTATGTGCCCTTGGAAGCAGGTGGACTCTAGCATTTTACCACCTGCCACCACACATGACAGTAATACAGATATGTTGATCATGTCCCCTGTTCAGAGAGCTCGAAGCAAACACATTTAAACACCAACAGGCCTCATGAAAGAAAAGGTTTGCATGTTACTGTCAGACAGCAATGACATTTTGTGGGGCCACACAGAACCTCAAGCTTTCAGTAAGAAATTATAAACAGAAGCTGGGAAAACAACGTGATTAAGTTTTGTGCTATATATAAATTGAAAGTGGTTCAATTAAAATCTTTTTAGGGCACAAACAAATTTAGCAGTGGCGCCGCCACATCATTTACGGGCCAAAAACAAACGAGAGGAAAGTGCAGAAAGTGGCTCGACATGAAAGGACACGAGAGGCGTGGAAATACAGTAAACGCATACCTTATAACGCATCTTGGGACAGGAGTGAATATAAAAGCCCAGGTAGTAGTAACACAGCTTGGGGGACTGTTTCTGCAGCTGCCTGGTGAATGCGATCTCCCTGTGGTGGCAAAGACATCATATACAATCATTACGCACTGCCTTGTAATCCTTACATTTTAAATGCTACATAAGCTCTTCAACTGGATGAACCACATCCTTTAGTCTAAAGTTTATTTTGAAAGGAAAGATTAAAAGCATTGTGATAAAAATGACCCCTGGGCTAAATAATGAGGCCAATGTGAATCAGTTTAGCATCTTCATTATTGCTAACAACCAGCAGGACACATAAGATACAAATAATAATAAATTTGGCATTTCTGTGTGCACCACGTAGTTTAAGATGCTTTTATTGCAGGTTAGAGTTACAGCTGAGCATAAATAAGGGCATTAAGAAATAAAATTGGTACCAGCAGCTCTGATTAAACCAGTGCCCGAGCTGAGGAAGTAAACACCCACACGAAAAAAGGGCAGCTTTCCTCGGTCCCGTTTCATTACACAAAAACAACTGGCTTCTCTCTATCGGTATTGAGCCCTCGGGCAGAAAAGGTGGAGAAAACAGAGGACGAGAGCGTGTAAAATTAAGATTTAGAACTTGGAAGATTTATACAGCTTCTTCAAATACAGTAAATGTCCTGCCTGCTTTATTTTTCCCCAATAGTTTCTTCCTTAATTGCATCCTTTTACTAAGAGCCTATTTGCCCCTTTCCTTGCCACTTCCTTCACTTTTCCATAACTAAATTCCAGCTCTTCTTTCTTCTCCCTTTTTGTTTCGCTCTTCCTTCCACCCCTCTGTGTTTCTCCCGCCTAAATGAAGGGGGAGAGCTGCCTTTCTTACGATACTTAAGCAAATGAGAGAAAGAGGCCTTAAAATAAAATAGATGCACTGAAAAATAAGACATGGGACAAAGCGGTCCAGGCTGGGGAGGGATGGCAGGGGGGGGAGGCAGGGGAGAGAAGGAGAGCAGGAGGAGAATATAAAAGAGGAGGGTCAAGGAAGAGAAAAGGAGAGAGAAGAGAGGCGGCTAGAGCGAGGTGCTAGAAGGTCACCCACTTGCTGCCAGGTTCCTGGGTTCCCATCCCCTCGCCACAAAAGGCCCCGGCAGGCCTGAATTGAAAGGAGGGGGGTGGGTCAAGAGAGGCGAGGGGCCCATTCACAAAAAGCCTCGTACCCCCCCTTTCACTTAAGGCCTTCACACCCCCACCGCCACCCCATGGCAGCAGCTTGAGTCCGCCATTATCCCCTCTTCAGCCATCTGACACTCCAGCACAAGCCAATTATCAAGCCCTCTGCTCCTACACAGCTTCCCTCATACGGATGTGCACACACTCACACACACACACACACACACGGGCACAAAGGGCCAATAACAGCGCATACCGTGAGGTGCTTACAGTGCCTCACATCCATGCGGAAACATTTCATTACCCAACGCTGAAACAACAGTGTTGATTGGCTGGATACAGACTACAGAGGGAGATGCTCGTGGCAGTAAGCACACAGACATATTTTAATAAGAGTTGTTAATACACACAGGTAATATGAAAAGGATGTCAGGACCTGATTCCTCTTCAGTTTGCTTCAATGCAATGAGTATCACCAAGCTCCACTAGGAGCTGGGGCTATTAAAGAAAAATTACTTGCTTCATAAACTTTGTTTCATTGTTTACAGATTTAATCAGCACACCATTTACAGGACAAACACAATTTTACAAGACAGATTTGTATTTTACAGGATATAATCAGGTGAAATCAGCTGTGTTTGCGACACAGTCTGCCTTTTTTCTTCATCCCTCTGCCTTTGGGGCCCAACAGTGAGGAACTTCATAACAAACCTCTCAACGACTCCCCCTGCTGCTTCTACTGACAAATCACAGCTATAGCCTGCACTGCAACATAACCTAAACTTTACACGTTTCCATGAGCCAAAGCTTATGGAAACGTTGGCTTAAGCTGAACCCTGTGTTAGCTTTGTCCTGTTTCCTGTTTTCTGTTGAATCTTCACAGTCATTTGTACGTGGTTGTAACAGCTCAAACTTTCCTTCAGTTGGGCTTGCTGTGGACGTGAAGCATCATTTAATGCACTGCACAAACTTTAAAGTGAGTGTGTATGCGCGCATGCATTCCGTACAGTACGTTTTGGATAGGGTGGGCCAGGCCACGCAGCCTAGGGAGTGTCCAGACTCGATCAAAGGCCGGGGCTCTGGCGTATGTAAACAAGCGGGGGGATTTCAGTCCTGCTGGCTCCCTTCTCCGAGGCCTCCTCCACACTCTGAGCGCGCTCTGTGTTACTCTGCGCAGTCAGTCTCTTAAAATAACAAGTAGTAGGAAATGATGCTTCAGATGACCAGGGTGTTCCCTCCGTAAGAGAAGAGCACCTCTGTTCTAACTGCCTGGGTGATTTAGAGCATGAGCCACATATAAACGTGGATACATACAGTACTCACAGTGCACGTACTGATACTGTACCTGCACGCATGGGCTTAGAAACCAGGAGAACACCACCCAGTGTCCCACATCTGGGCAGAAATATTTTAAAAAGCTTTTCTCACATTACTGGGTTACATTTTACAGGAAACGCCAGATATGAGCGCCTGTAGTATATGTTCTCTTATTTCTTCTTGGCAGAGGGGACTGTCGTCAGCTGAACCACAACCCAGAACACTGACTAAACCAATCTAGTGTGAAGAAAAGGGATTTTTTCCTGACCTACGCTAATATGAAGCTTACAGTATATAGTTCAAAGGAAAGATTAAGCTTGGGAGGAGGCAAAAGCATCAAGACAAGGAAGGTTAAGAGAAGGGCAAATATGAGGAGATTTGAAAAAGTTCAAAGATGCATTTTACAAATCTTCACAAAATTCAGAGAATTATCTAAGCTGCTGGTACCATTTGTAAAAAAATCAGTTCTTAGGGCTTTCAAAGCAACAACAAATGGCCGGTGTGGCCCATTTCAATGGTCACAACGAACCTGAGAGCAGAGTAGGAGCCCAAAGAAAGCGAGGCAAAGTCTGGATGGTAGTACAAGTAGACAGAGGACACACAGTTAGGCAGGACATCGATCACCCCCACCGCCACGATGCGGCCGTCGAGCCAGTACTGCTGGTGGAATGAACCGTAGCCCATCTCAGGCCCATCTGGAGAAGATTCCGCCTGACGAGAGGCAGAAGGAGAAAGACTGTAAGAGGAGGACACTAGTCAAAACAACAGAAAATACTGTCTGCATTAAGGTTGGCATGTACGATATAAAACACAGTGGAAAAGTAGAGCAGCTTTTAATAGAACTCTTCAGAACTTTTTCTGTCCACACACCTGTATGATGGTGTATTTAAACGCAGGCTTTTCCCTGCCAGGCCTCACGCATCATGACTAGGGTGTACAGTAGCCTCGCATTCAGCCTGCTAATGGCTCCCAAATGTGGAGCCAGAGCAGGAGCAGAGCGGGGGTGGGCGGAGGGGCTGGGAGCTGGCCACAGAAACACTCTGCAAGAGGCCTTTTTAATAAAAGACCCTACATGAGCAAAATCCATTTCACCAGGTGGTGCTGGAGTCCTGCCAAGCCCTCTCCTATACGTCTGTCTGCTCTCGCTATGTGGCACAAAGGAATGTGGGTGTAGGTGTGCACCCGCATGCTTGGCTTTAGCCCATCAATAAAACAGTTGAGAGTTTCACACACCCCGCGTCTTTCATATGGATCCACATGCTGGGTTGTTTAATCAAGTCACTTAAGTGCGTTTTATCACACAGGGTTAAGACGGGAGGCTCATGGTCAGTTTAAACCCTTATTAAGTTGGGCTTGTGCGTGTGTGTCTTTATTCAGAGTGCGAGTAACATGAGCCCTCTCCTGCACAAACACTCATCTGGACCCAGTTAAATAGTGCAGACATTGCTAGTTATCACAACACCGAGAGCTAGGTCAGTAATCCAGCAAATCCGAGTTTACGCGCGCACACACACGCGCGCGCGCACACACACACACACACACACACACGCGCGCGCACACGCACACGCACACGCACACACCCTTGTCGCGTTGTCACACTATTTCTCGTACGTAGTCTGAGTGTTCCCTTCTTCAGTCAATTCACCCTCTTTGCTTAGACCACTGTTCTGTATTAGTCTCTATTATAAACCTGTCAGTGTAACATTTCAACCTGAGGCTAGAATACTGTCCACAGTGAACACTGGTGTCTCATTATTTTATAGAGTCTAACCTCTCATACCCTAAACCTTACGCCATCGTCGTCATTTTAAATTTAAATTCAATGCTGAATGAGGTTCGGCCGTTTAGGAAAGTTCAGCAAACCAACTTGACACTCCAAGCACAAACCTAACAGAGGACATTTACATTACAAAGTGTTCTTACATAAGGCCTATTCATTCTGACATCCATTCAGTTGTGTATGAGGGCAGGTAGTTGTGTGTGAAGGGACAATTAAATCATCGAATGCTCACGTGGTGTAGGTTTACTACTCATTAGCTTGAATGACACAAAAAGCAGGGAAGCAGCAAGAATCAAAACGAGGTGTTTTTAGTGGGGAGTGTTAAAGGGTGACAGGTACCACAGCTGGAGCAACCACTGTACTATTTGTGGCTTTGAGTATGCGTGTGTCTTGAGTTTTGGGGAACTGTCCGTTTGTGTAAGCAGGCAGCCAGTTTTTCCTGGCAGCGGCTACTCTAGAAACACTGGAGGCTTTGTGAAAGACCCCTCTGCATCATTTAGGAGTTGTAAGTAAAGAGGAAAGGTGCACAGTGAACCATGTGTGTAGAAATCCCACCGCCATAGAACCAAAAGCTCCCCGAGTTTGTATGTTTGTTTACAAGTTCAATGTTCAAAGCCAGTCTTGTCCGACTGACCTGTGTGTCACCTCAGACGACAGCTTAATGGTCGCGTCCTTGCTCCTGTGACAACAATCTAAACGTTCTCCGGAACACTTCAAACCACCCATCAGCTTCCCCTGCCGCCCCAAATCGCTCTCATATGGCCTAAATACAGAAGCATGTGAGCAGCACGCTTATCTTGACAGGGCGGGAAGGTTCTGTACGGCTTTGTTTCAACCTACTTAAGACACACTCTGCAGCATCAGAAGAACTCATCATCGTGTTTGTGATTCTGTGTAAATCTGCAGCCCCTGGTTTGTTAGTAAGGATGCTGCTGTGACTCCAGTAAAATAATCCATATATATATCTACAATAATATCTACAGTTTGTCTAGCTTGCATTAATAGTCTGCAGGACTGCGCCTCACCTTGTTCACGTGCACCAATATGCTGCAAAAATGTGTTTTTGTACGCTTGTCTGCTTAAATGTATTAGCAACAGCTGACGTTAATTACTTTGGAGCTTCAGAATGAATTCTCTGCAATGCTGCTAAAATGGAACAGAGCAATGGCAAACAGGTCAGACAACCTGGGCCCTAATTAGCTGCAGCTGAAAATTTAAGTGTGCTGTTTGCATATATTTGTATAAATGTGTTCTGTGTGTGTGTGTGTGTGTGTGTGTTTTAATCGTCCTCTGATTGGAGACAGATGGAGACTAACATGCAAAGGTAGCTCAGAAAGTCATGCACAATAACGCTGTGATGGAGAGAGACAGGGAAAGACAGAGAGAAAGATCAGACAAAAACACAGTGAGAAGTCGGGGAAGAGGAGGGCAACTGAGCGAGGACAGGCCGAGGCTTAATGGGTCTGAAAACGAGGGACAGAGAAGGCATGAGGCAGCACACCGCAGCATGTGTGAGTTGACCTGTCTAATTCAGTGTGCCTGGCCGCCAGCATTGACGAGGTGATAAAAGCTTGTTTCCTATAAACACTAATGATGTTCATTAGTGGAAAGAGGTTATTAGTGAAGGGGGCCATGAGGCAGCACAGAGTCAGAGGGACTGTGTTTGTGTCCGTGTGTCAGTCAGTTTGTGTGTGTGTGCTCCTGGACCTCAATCCTATTAAAGTGGCTGCTATTAATGCCCATCCTGGGTCTAATTACTGGTGTAATTGTCGTGACCCAAAAGGTCCACTTGTGTTTGTGAAGGCTGCGGCTCGTCAGGCTCTCGAAGTGCTCGGTGAAGCCTCGCTGAACCTACATCTCACTGCTTGACCACAGAGAAGACTGCAGCGTAACCCTCTTCCAGATGCTGTCTATGGCCTTCACCGGTAAGTCATAACCAGCTACAGTTTTAAATCAAAATATCATCATCAGTAGGATTGTATCACTAAATGCTCCAGAGACTGACATCATAATTTCCATAGCCTATATAATCAGTCACTAGGCAAACAGTAACCTGTTGACTCCTAGGCTGATACAGAGTATGTCCCACTCAGTCTAGGCTACAGAAACAAACGGTGGTGCAATCTGGACGCCACATTCTGCTGGATTTCTCATGAGAACCCCCTTTCCCTCAGACGGGGCTAAATTAAAACCCCTTCAATATGAAACTAAACCCCTTCCCGAATCCCCCTCAATCCAGCTGGAGGGCTCTTGAAGAGAGAAACCCAGGTTGAGAGTGCACCATAGGTAGGAACTGAATGAGGGGAACCGAGCGTATTATGATTCTTGAGTGTCTGATTAGCAGATAAATCCTGAACCAAAAACCAACCATCGTCACATCTGTGAACATAATCTCACCAGCGATGTACATAGACTTTATTAAACTGTCAACAGGCCAAAGGAAACACATACCTCTAGTGGTGAATCGCAGAGAAACCTCCGGAACTGTGAAGGGGAACAGAGAGAAACGGTTAGTTCACCAGCAACATAAATGAAAACCACATATGCCTTCATTCCAGCTCTATTTTCCTATTTTGTTCTATTTGTGCTAAAAGAATTTTTCATCTTTTTTTCCTAATATTTTCCGAAACTTTAACAGCATTACTTGAACAAGCAGAAGAACTATTTTCATTGTAGCATCAATTTTAGCAATTATTTTGCAATTTAATGATTTTATTTTAAAAGAAGACTTTTATTTTGAAAGTTGCTAGGTGGAGGATGCCTTATGCCTCTGTCCCTTTCTCTCTTTGGTTTCCCGTGCTGCTTCTTTTGCATCCCCAGAGCTGAGAGCAGTGTGTTTACAGACAAGCTGACCTGGAGGACAAACGCAGCGGGCCTCTATGTTTGGGGCCAACACTGCGCTATAATGAAAACCAGCCAGCCCACGGTGAAACTGTGATTGACGTCTGCATTGCCCTCATGAACGCACAGCACAGTTTAAAGGTCATATTTCACAAGGAAAACCTACAGTTGGCTTGTGCTGCTCATGTCTGGCTATTCTTCCAATTCAGTCCAAGTTGCTCCATGAGTAGGGTGAAAACTCAAACACCCAAACATCATCCTGCTTATGTGCACATAAATGTGTGTGCTTGCGTGTGCGTGTGTGTGTGTGTGTGTGCGCAGTACAGCTGGTAACAAGTATGACTGCTGAACACACAGTTTGCTGGGTGGAGCATTCCTGGCCTGCGAACTACTGAGTCCTTTGCCAGTGGACTGAAGTCATCCAAAAGAGTCTTTCTCCGTTTGTCCGCCTCAGTTGATGTGTCTGCTGGTGACACTAACTCTGGTGTTGTTAGCGCTGTTTTGGGATATAAAGAATAAGATACCTCCACATGTTACCTTCGCCTATAGCAAACATCCAACCAGCTCTAAGACTCACTTTAGTTTGGATTCTTTCTATAAAACAAAAATAAAATTCCACAAAATATTACTTAAGCCACAGTGAAAAAGAAAGAGTAAACAAATCTATAAAGTATTAGGAACGAGGAAAAAATATCTGAAAACTGGGCAAACAGTTCTTGCCGAGATGTTTAAGAGCCCCACAAAACAGGCTCCCTGCGGTGCTGAACACTGCAACTAGAAACGGCATGCTGCCTCTGGCCTCCTCTCAACCTCACCCCAAAGTGGAGAGGAGCGACCAGCAAGAGGAAACGGACAGAACCGAGTTCCTGATGCTGTCATGGCTCTGAGCCAACCATGGAACATTGCAGCTAGTCTGTGCTGGGCTCCAAGACAACATCTACGACAAGGAAGAGTAGTTTAGCAGCAGCAAGTTCCACAACTGTGCATTTACAGTGACATCTACGTAAAAGACCATGATGTGTGCTCATGCGAAAAACTGCTCATCGAGTCCCCCACCTGCGTAACCATCCCAGTAAAACCTAATTACCCATTCCTAACTCTGCAGTGACTACTGCTCTGCCAGTGAACACATTACCAACAGCGAAGCCTCCCAATGTCTGATATTGCTCACGGGCATAAACGAAACTTGTTTAAAACTCATAAAAACTGTTTTCCAACAGAACAACAGCTGCAGTTATTAGATGACATCATTTAGAGAGGCCATGCTACAATACTGGCTGCCCTATGTGTGTGTGTGTGTGTGTGTGTGTGTGTATGTATCTCCAATTGACCTTGTTGTAAAATAGTTTATTATTTCATTAGACAAGTAGCCTTTGTGTGTGTGTGTGTGTGTGTGAACACTTTACGCTTTAGATGCTGATAATGTATGCAAACACACACTTGGTAACGTTGAAGGAGTAGTGACATGACAAGGAGGTGCTTAAACTAATCAAGTGCTCATCAGAGGCCTGCTGGGAAATCCTAGTGTGAGGGATGCTGCAGCCTTCCACTATCGTGTCGACCTTGGACCTGGCTGCTCTCCTGGAGCCTGGCTCTCTGGTCCCGACAAACAACACACCCTGACAGATGTACTCACGCAGCCTCCCTGAGAGAGACAGACTGAGGAGGAGACACAAACACATTAACTGACTTGGGATCGCGGTCCCTGACGCTCTCCCTGTCGCTAATACAACAACACATATGCTACGTAACCAGAGCCATGTCCACAGTACCTTCTGGAGGGCTCTCCACCAACACATGGAGCCCATCACTTCCTCTCCAACTCTCCCTTTCCTATAGTAAACACCCATCTGTGTATAATTAGGAGAGCAAGCAGCCGTCTCAAACGCAAAAAACACACACACAGAGTACAGTTCGTTTAGACACACATCTGCTTAAGGCTAATTGGTACTTAGACCTCTCATCATTGTGGTCTTATCTTGCTCAAATTGCTGTACTTATTTAAGCGACAAGTTGCCTCCATTCGTTCTCCAAGTGCTGTTTTTTTTTTCTTCTGCTAAACTTCTGCTCACAACAATTGTTGTGCATTTCAAAGTGCACATATGAGCACCAGGAACTGAACTGCAGTGATCACTGGGTTAGAAGAAGCAGCTTTCAGCTCTGATTTCAGGAGAAGCGGAGCTGTGTGTGCATTCCTCTTTTGTCAGTAAATATGTTGCAAATGCTTCTTTCCCCTTTCACTCATATTGTCCATATTTACAGATACATTCTATTTCCATTTCTCAGCCTTTTCCATACACTTTTTGTGTCTTGGTTAACATCCCAGGAATGAACAAGAGTAAATAGAGATTTAACTGAATTTGTTTTCCTGAAAATTAATGCCACATGTGGAGGGACTCAAAGTCACGGCTCAGCACAACAGTTAAGTCCAGTAAGTGTGACTGAATGAGTGTGTGTGTGAGAGTGCATGTGTGTGTGTGTGTGTGTGTGTGTGTGTGTGTGTGTGTGTGTGTGTGTGTGTGTGTGTGTGTGTGTGTGTGTGTCTGTCTGTCTAATTGAGAGTAGGGTCTTTAACTTGGTCAGGAAGCCGTGAGTGGATGTGGAAGGGATAATGTCTGGCTCCTGTCCAGTCATGTATGACAGGAAATGCATACATCTTTAAACAAGCAAAGTTATTCCCCTCAAGAGCACCATACTGTCTAATGATACTATAATCTTGGCAGGGTAAATTCAGCTTGTACATAATCTCTACAATTACCTGGCTCAAAGCCAAACTGACATTATTCCCGATTCTGATTCTGGTAATACTTTATAGTAATAACAAACACTAAATGACCCAACCTCCTACAGTAGGTAGGAGCAGCAGGCACGGCACCAAACTAAACCTTCACGACATCAACAGTGTGTTTACCATTTCTGTATGAACTCCATAAGTCTGTCCAGTTCTGGGAAGGGAACAGGCACGTTAATGGGAGCTGGTCGGGCAAGTGAATATAATGAGCAATGCTGCACACTGTGGGCTCAGGAGTGGTTGTTACAGTAATGAGCCTAAACGTGGGGAGTTGGGTTTTATTTTATTTTTTTGAGATCAGTTTGGACCGGTCTTGGATAAATTAATTGCAGTGGGATGAGACAAAGCATGGCAAGCAAGGCAAAATGGCTTTCTCTAGTGCTGACAGAACAACAAGCTGTGTCTAGCGCCTGATACTGGCAGAATGGACATCAGGCAAATGTTTGATTTGCAATTTTAATTACCCTTAAAAAAGCATTTTATCACACCATTACCTGAAGCTTATAGGTACATGCTATTATAAAAAATGTGCTCAGTGTCAAGAGTAATAAACCATAACCGATTGTTCAACCTGGAAAGTCCTACAATAAAACAATTTATTTTTGCGTATCCAACAGACAGCTGAGTTGTTTACTCAGCTCCGCGCCTTTGCAGCTCGTATTTTTCCAAGGTTTTATTCCTAGAGTCGTTGAACCCATCTGATCCCAGTGTAGTTATAAACCTACAGTTGTGCACACAAACACCCCCTCCCTATTAATAGAGGTAGTGTTATGGCACCAGGAAAGAATCTGCCACAGTCTGCCTAATCCGACAGCTTTTATTATTTATTAATTACCTTACTTTTACAAGCTGGAGATTTCAGTAATTTACCAAGGCCTGCTGGCAGGAGGTGAAGGAGGAGGGTACTTTTCCAGCCCTGAGGGACAAAAGGCCCTCTCAGGTTAGTAGGATTGCCTCAATTCTCTTTTTTGCTCTCATAATTTACATGTTATTAATTACAGTATGTGTTTATAAAACTTGGAAATCTATGCTCAGTTCCTATGTTGGCTACCTTTTTCTATTCATTAAGTATAATGTATAATGAAAACACTTACACACTGAAAAGCCTGGCAACTGCTTTCAGACATTAAGTCTCCCATGTAGGAATTACCTTTTTGCAGAATATACCAACATTATTCATCATTAAGATACAATGGCTATAGAATGCCAATACTCTACTATAGTCTCTTCTAATCCACAGTGAAATCTTGTTTTACTACAATGTAAAGTAAACCGGGGAAAGTAACCGGGACAAGCATGTGCCCCACGGTACATTAAGTGTGGAATAATAACCATGCAGTACCTCACTCTCACTACATTCGCTGGGGTCATCGCCATGAATGGCCATCTGGTAGCGGGCGTACAGTTCCACCGACTGCTGATAGGACGCTGTGAACTGAGGGTCCTCAAAGTCGACCGGCACTAGCCTCACCTTCAAGTGCGGGGTGTGGAGGGGTGCAGGGAAATAATGGTAATAATGAAAAAGGATCACAATAAATTAGTGCAAGTGGTTTGATAATTAGTAGAAGAGCGTAAGGATGCTTTGCTGAATTGGACAGTGCAGGAATCAACAATGGAGCTTTCATGAAACAGTTATACAAGTGTTTTGGCATCTTCATCAGTCTCCTAGTCCTTAAGGGAGGCTGGTAAGAAACAGGCCTGTTTTGAGTTTGAGACACAATTTAGAGTTTTCATCAGACTGTCATACACATGAATGCAAAAAAACAATGGGATCCAAGGATAATAGGATGTGGGGCAACTTGATGATGAGGCTAGTGCACTTCACAGCTTTTACCACAGCACGCAGACAGAACGGTACAGGAATTCATGATTCAGACCTGCGTCAGTGCATCTAAGGTCCAGGGCAGCAGATCCAAAACCAAGTCTGAACGGCTCATCACAGCCAGACATATACAGACTGCTTTCAAGAAGGCAAACAAGGCTGAGCCCACCGCACGCACAAAGAAAATTAAAATCTCATTACCACTGCCCGTGAGGAAGTGAAACTCTCGGATACAAAGGCACACGGAGCTATCGTGACGGTAAAGTGACGGAGGGGCAGATGATGTATAAGTAAATGTGTGAAGGTCAGCGAGGTTCAACCAACAAACCACCCCCACTGTAAAAAGAGCTCAGGACTAACGAGCAGCATTGCCAACTGTGGGCCAAGTCAGACACCTGGAGAAACACTGCTCTCACCCCATAGCGTATGGAAACACTTCCCCTCCCTGACTCATACTCTCCCTATAATACTTCCACGATATGTCATTTCTATTCAATCAAACTCATCCTGTCACTTGTCCTGTTCTGTCCAAATATCCACTCATTCCAATTTCACTGTGCATTTTTTGGTATAAGTAGTAGAGCTCTACTTGTTTTTTCATCATTATAAGTTTAAACCTCTAACATTCAGAATAAAAGTAAAACAAAAATAGTAAAATATGCATTTGTACATGAATTAATAATTTTACTAATAACTACTTTTACAAAAAAAAAAAAGAAATTCCCCAACAAACTATTACAGAAATAAAAATAAATGACCACAAAAATAATCATCAACATTAAGGAACAATGAAATGGTTTTAATGCCCTTGGAGATATCAAAACCTGCCGACCCCCTCCCTGGGGACCCCTTGAGCAGGCTGACCTATGCCCCCACGCGCTCTGACCTGGCTTTCGGAAGGTTTGTCAGGAGGGTCCTTGTGAATGGCCATCTGGTAGAGTTTGTACACCTGGTAGGAGGCGTCAAAAGAAGCTTTGAACTGCGGGCTAGGGGGGCTGGAGCGCACTAGCCTCACCTTCAAAAAGAATACGGGCAGACAAAGGTTAACATCAAAATGAAGAGAAATAGAATAACAGAACAACAAAAGCAGTGAACGAGATCCATGAACCCCAATTCAAGGAGAGTGAAGGTGTGAAAGAGGGGAGAGATGGTGACAGAACACACCCTGTTGCAGCCCAGCAAGCAAGAACCAATATTTGAAACATTTTTTTGCCTTTTTGCTTTTGATGGGAGGAGAAAAGAATAAGAGGGTGATAAACAGGGTGTGTTCTGTCCACCAGCGTTAAGACACAATAAAGTCTGGAGCAAAGACTGTAAAACAACATCACTGTCATAACAAGTTGTAGACACAAGCACCATAACGCATAAATTAGCCTGTTTCCAGTGGTTCACCATCACATTGTAGGCTGCTTCGGTCGTTTGCTTGTTGATGCAGATTATTTGTGGCAAAAAATAAACTATGTACTAACTAACTATGTACTAAACTAAGTTTTCTTTGATGGGTTCTTGTAAACACAGACAGCCGGATTCTGTTTTTCTCACCTACGCGTTCATTTTGAATAAAGGCCTCCTGCACTATTCAGTACAAGTCACACAAACTGAGGAAAAATTCTCCTTTCTCGTCCTTTGCTCCATTTAATTAACCGTCTCTTCATTTGGAAGCTTTTCTTGGCTTCAGAGACTTTGCCATATGAATCATCGGGACGGACAGAAGAAGGGAACTGAACCTGGGGTTTGTTTGAGTTGGACATATGTGGGTCTCTCTCATATGACCACTTGGCATCTACGTCCTTTACTCAACGGAGACAGGGCCTCACACAAAAGAACAACACTCCAGTTCAGCCCTTGTTCATTTTGTTCTAAATCTAGAGATATATTTTCACAGGCTGAAATCTCCTCAGTGAACCAACACTGCAGCCGAATGTGGACAGCGTGGAAATGAAATTTTAACAAGTCTCATAACAGTCTTGAAATTTAACACCAGCAGTCGGATACTCATCCACGTCGAGAAGGTCAAGATGAAGCCACACAACACCACTGGCTTTTGTTTAGTTTTAATTAAAATGAAAGATCGTGCTTTGTCAAGCTTTAACTTAATGCACTGCTCTGAAGCAAGGTCCTCACGTCAATTTCTACATCAGTTAATATTATAAAAGGCAACTCACTGTCAGATTAAAGAGAATGCTCTGAAATAATGAAAACACGTGGAGACAGGCAGCCCTTTTGAAGCTACCAGCAAGTGCTCAGTCCCACGCTCTCCTGAGGTGCCAGTGGCTCTGATCACATTCTCACACTGACCCCTGGTGGTAGACGTTCGCAGTAGCGTCTTTTACGGTCGTGCTCGTGATTCAGCGGAGCTTGACTGTATTTAATCGCTCTAATGTAAACCTCAGTCTTCTGGTACTGCTTCAAAAATCTTATTAAGCCTTCATCTAATTTATAAAAGATGCCCAAACTCATCATGAAACAGATTTGCTAAGTTGTTTGTCCTTTAACTACGAACACAACGCTGCCTGGCTTTCGTCTTTGATAAACTAACTGTGTCAATTAAGGAGATATCGCCATTGTTTGGCTGGTAAAACATATAATTAACCTTCATTTCCAGAGAATAATCTTGTGTTATGGCTCACTTAGTTAAATTGAACCATAACTGCAGTCAACAAAATTAATCCAATAAAAACAGATCTGAGTGGGTGGTGGCCGCCTTCTCGGCCTTCATCAGTAGGTACTGAGAAAGAAGACAGGCACTGCTGAGTTTATCCTTGCATCTGGCTCAAATCTTCGTAAAGACCATTAATGGCAGTGCCTCAGCTTAAGGCAGATTTACCAGGCATCTTTCTAGACTGTTCTGCCAAAAGTTCATTTCCATGTCCCCTCATACCAGCTGAGCTGGGAGCTGTGGTTTTCATGTCATCAGTGGGGTAAGGCAACCCAGTTTGTGTGGTGAGCCTGTCATTTGGTCAAATTCAAAGTGGAAAGAGGTGGTTTTTCCATTCAACTGTGGGCAGCTGTCCTTTACGCACACATAAACACATGGTGAAGGGAACAGGGCTCTGTAAGCAACGTTCAAGCAATACGTATACAGAAAGCTAAACCAAGAACATTGCTTCTTAATGACAGCTGGAGTCACAATAGGCTGATGTTTGTGCCAATTAAGGCAAATCAAGAAAGTAAAAAAGTCTGTTTTTCTGCCCACCTCAAGGGAATGAGCAGCGTTTTCAGGCAGTGACTGGTTGATGAAATCTTCCAGGCCTTTGGGTTGGGTCATCTGCGGGGGAGTGGGAGAGACTATGGAGGACACCCCTTCAGCGTGTTGTCTCATCTGCTCTTTCTGTAGGCGCCGCTCCTTCCTCAAGTCTTTGGCCTTTCGACACGGTGCTCGGCTGGGATCAGCTCCCATCCCTGGACCCCAGAAAAAGAAAGGCTGTTAGTAAAGGAATGAGACATTTTAAGCTTTTTCCTGAGTGGCATTTCATTTTCATGGTGTAGCAGATGACGGTCTGAATTTCACTACAGACAGTGACACAGATCTGGTAACAGATGTAGGTTTGCAGGCATGGCTGCATGAATCAGTAGTTCTCCCTTTGCACATTTTGGGTTTTTTGAGTGGGACAATCAATTTCTCCCCATTTGCCTCTCTCCATCCCTTCCTTATCCTTGTACTACCGCTGATCCTCCTCCACTTCCACCTCCTCCTCCTGGTGTCCCGCCAAGCCCTCCAGCTCTCTGGGCATCCCGTGTCAACAGTTTACACGCCCACATCCTGTTTGGAGCAATAAAAAAAACTAGAGCCATTTCCTCTTTGTCCTGCTGCCAGACGCTACCATCAGCTCGCTTGCTAATTTTTTCTTCTGACTCCAGAGAGGGATGCCCGGTCCTGACAGAGAGAGGTGCTAACTCTGGCTCTAGCCAAGACACACACACACTGTCTCAAACTCACACACAGGTACTGCTAAAAACATGGTGAAGATCAATTCCTGTTAAGGCCGATGCTCATGCTCCAGCAGTTAGAATTTCATAAAAGTTGTCACTGCTTTTCACCAGCACACACACTTCTCTCAAAAGCAAAGTAAAGTGCCTAGAGATAACACATGCTGCTTTTTTGCTTGTAAAGACAGAAAAGGTATTTAATGCATCATGGGAACGTTGTTATTGAACCATTCCTGTGAACCATTCCTGTCAACCTGCCTATGTAAAACAAACACACTGCTTTATACATACAATATACTAGTTTAGGCTTCTTAGCAGGCTAGAACTGGAACCTGTCAATGTGACACAGGTGTAATAGTAGAGGAACCCTGGCACTGATGAACGTTTTCTCTGTTTATGTCTGTAGCAGGCCAAACCGAGCTAGTATTCCTATTTCTGTCCAATATCGTTGAAGTTTATAATTAGTACTAGTATAATTATTACTATTACTTTGTAAGATGTCCTGTACTGGACAGCAAAGATGACAACATGACAGAAAAGCATGGAGCGGGAACACAGCTGAAGCCCTTCTCGCTGAGCAGATGCAGATGCAGATTCTAGACAAAGTGAACAGTGACACCTTGTGGCAAGCTTTAAATACTGGAAAGCTCCACAGTGGCTGCTCTAATATTTTTAAGGCACTGTCCATTATGGTTAAATGTGTTCAGAGAATATTATGACTCAAACTAAAGCACAAAACATAAACAGCACCTCTTACCGTGCTTGGGGGCTGGTATTCTCCCACCTGAGACAGATGGAGAATTCTTCTGTGATGTTTCTGACCCAGCAGGCATGCCCCCGGCTACGCTCTCCTGAACTTCTGTGACAGCAGGACACTCTGCCACCTCCTTCTGAATGTCTGTGATGACAGCACTCTGCACTTTTAAGAGACAGACTTCAGTGGGCTCCTGTGGGCCTGTTTCTCCACCCACAGAGTCCATCGGCTCCCCTGGAAAAGACAAAATCAATATAGCTCACAGGGGTTTATGTGTGATACAGAGCCCACATACTAAGTCAAACAGTAGTTGTTATATTTTGACTCTGTGGATGCACAGTAAGTCCATACAGGGAGACAAGCAACTTACCATCACTCTGTCCTTTCGGTAATTCCCCTTTAGAAATAAATTTGCTCATCTTCTTAAGGATTTTTTTGTGTGATTTGGAAGGCTGGAATTTCAGTGCATGACATCTTAAGAACATAAAAGGCAGAAATGTGATTAAAACAGAGTTTCTGGTTTATTACGTGATACATTTGTCAAACTACCTGCCACTACCATGTTTTTTGGGCTTTCAGAATAGTGTATGAGAACATTCTCACCTGATGGTATACTGTGGACAGCACGTCTTGTTCATAATTGGTTTGTAGACATATTTTCCACTTCTAAGGAAGAAAATAAAGGTGTTTTATATTATAAATGGTTTAATAAAAGCAAATTAGGAAATTCTCGTCATTCATATAGGTAGGCAGGATTTAAGTGACCCACCTCCTCCATCCTCTGTCTATGAGGTCTTGATAGTCTTGGACTGTCATGGTGTGAGACCACATCCCTGTAAATACAAGAAATAAAGATTCTTCAATATGTGTAGCCTAACAGTTTTTATTTCATTTACGCTGTACTATAAGCTACAAAAAATCTTTTCTTTTTCCTTATACACTTCTTAAAACATTTTAAAATATATTCTCATAAGGATATAAACTACAAAGTTTTAACTCAGAGTCTCTATGTTGGTCTTATGGGAAATCTCCCAGTGTCCCTCAGAGTCCATTCCCACAATAACCCCCCCCCGAATCTAAATTATTTGTAGTAACAGAAAACTTGAACTTAAACTGCTGACCCTTCCTTCTGAAACCATATACACAGTTTACATGTGCACACATACCAAAAACTAACTCTGAGAAGCAGGACCACCATCGGTGTAGATGTAAAACAACAAAGGAAACTGAGTGTGTTCCAGTTCACACAACACACACTGGGTTTGTGACAGAGTGTAATCTTAATATAATTCCCAAAGTTATATCCGGTAAATGACGCATTAGAGATTTCAAGAGTTCCTCACATGAAGCTGAGTAAAGCATACAAATACAAGATGGGCTAATATCAAGTGACTCAACTTGAAAAACTACTAACAGCAATAAATCTGGGCAAAAAGAGGGTCAACAGATATTAGAAAATATAAACAAGTTATTCGTTAGACAACAAGTCACAAGTTTAAAAAGGTCAGAGTTCAAGTAAATCACAGCTATTGAATTAAATGTGGATGTACATTTGCTTGTAGCACAGCAGGTGCATCTGGTGCACATCTGATGTAGTTTTCCATTCACTCAGGCATGACAGACACACACAGGAGAGGGCAGGTGTTGTACATTTGCTTTGCATTTACATGTAACAACAGCCGTGATAACATCAAGGCAAACGTAACTGTAATGAAAAAATGTTCCTTTCTTATTCTACACTGTTATCTATGGTTTGTGCTTCGCTAGGATTAGATTGAATATTCCTATGTAGGAAAATAATATTTCATGTCTTGCCATAGATCCGTTTATATATATTTCACCTTTCTCTTAGGCTGCTCTACGGTTGTCTCTGCCTGGCCCTCCCAAAACCAAGGCCAGAGGAGCTGTGTCTTTGTCTCTTGACGTTTATTGCTCCTTCTGCTCAGATAACGAGTCTCCAGTGGTACAGATGGAAGTGGGAAACATATTCTGCTATGACTTCTGAGATGAGATGGTAATATGCAATTTGATTGAACGGGAGAGACATTTCACCCTGCCCAGAGAAACTGACAAAAGGCAGAAGGATCTTCAGGATTTGTGTGGTCTCTGCAGTATGCCTTTGTGATGCATGTTCTGGTCTTCCCAGCTGTTTTTTTAAATTTTCTTTCCTCATTATATTTTATTTTTCTTTGCATTACAATAAATTGCACAAACGACAACTCTTTCATGAGCTTCTATATTAGACAATTTCCATGACAGTAATCTGACCACATGCTCAGAAAGGTCCAAGAAACAGTAACAATAGCAAATGCACACACCATACAGTACAACCTAACTTCATAATGAGCATGTGTAGCTGCAAGCCTGATTTGATTTGCATCCACAAGAATTATGTCTGCCTCCATGCCCTATATGACCTCTTACAAGAATTAAACAGGAAAAGCAGTCTTCCTGCTTCCTTACATCCTGCCAAGATCACATGATGTAACATATCCAGATTACCACTCTTAGATTAGACAGTAGCCCTCGTCTGCAGGCACTACGCCCAATCAATCACTGACTGCATTAGGCACTACCTGAACCTTAATTATAGTAAACAGATTTCACTGTAGCTGATTGCCCCCCCCCCATTGTGTTCTTCTGTCACACCAATTTCACAGTCAAATATTTAAGCACGTAACACTGCATTAGCAGAGGTTTTCCTTAAAACAGTAGTCTACAGTCTTGAATGACTGCGTCACCTTGCAGAAATCTGAATTGGGATGTAACATGAATTCCAGTGCAAGGAAACAAAAGTGGTACAGTATCAAATGGAATGCGCCTGCAAGCTCAGTGTCATCTGATCTACGAACATTCACACAGGACATGCAAGATACACAAATTTAGCAATTATGGGCGTAGAAGTGTGTGAAAAAACATGGCAATTTAATTTGTTGTGGGATTTTTCATTCAGTTTACATTCTCAATTGAATGAGCCACTAGCAGTGTGTAGTGTGTCAGGCCATGCTGGCACAGTAACAGTTGCCTTTTCCGGGGTTCCTGTTCTCCTGTTTCAGCATGTGGTGAGAGCTGCGTTATATTTAGTCTTATGTTTATGTTGCTGCAGTACATGTACTTTTCCCAGCCTACACTATAAGCCACGTTACCTGTCACATCTGAAAAACTTCCGTCCAATTCAATTCTGTGACTCGTGGGCAACTACTAGACAGTGGTCTTACTGTCACATTATGCGACTTACAGGTTCTTGCATTGCCTCACTGTCAGTAAGCAAATGTACAGCTACATCGCGCGTTTTATCAAAGGACATGTGTGTTGCGGTGTTAAAACTCGTATAGGTGACACGAAAGAGACACTTGCTTTTCTGTAACGCTGCTCTACATTTTACTGACATTTTACGTAAAACAGCGTTAGTCAAAAAATACCCACTCGGCACCACCAGCACTCAGCTACCTGATCAGCCTAACTAGAAGTATTCAAAGACAGTCCAGCTGATTTGGCAGAAGGAAACAGTGATGCTAACGGCTAGTAATTGAGCTAACGGGTCAAACAACGACCTAAGTAAAACGATTTAAGGTTAGCATAAGTCTGCTTTGGACATGATGTATCGTCCCCGTAGTATCACAACAACAGTATTCAACTTCATTGACAGCAAGCTAGACATTTCGGTGACAGTACGTTAGACAGTTATCCGTCTTCCAAACCCGGTTAATGTTACAGGGAGCTACATCGTTAGCATAACAGACACAGCTATAGCGTCCAGCTGCGTTACTTTATTAGACACTTACCGTGAGAAAGGTTTCCCTTATCATTTTTACAATATCCACAGCGATATCCATCACCCCCTCCGAAATACTCAACTATAGTGTAAGACTTGCTTCCGGCCATCTTCAACATTCAAGACGTAGCAGCTGAATTCGCCCGGTGTCCGGTGTGGTGCCGTTAGCCATCGAGCCCCGCCCACAAAACATACGCAATCACTGGTACGTTCACGTACGTTTGAGATGTTTAACATGTACATTGCCTGGTGTCATGACATTACAATCCAATCGGTGTGATTAAATGAGCTAATAACTAGATTTAATTACTTGATTTGTTCATACACTACTGACAATGACGGTCAGTAGTCCAGCTCTCTACCAAATGTACAAGGCTAGTTATGGTGCAAAGGTCTGAACATCACATTTGGGACATAATGTACCACAAATATAAGGAACTATACAGAATATTTATTAAATCATCTATGCAAAGAGGAAAGACAGCAAAATAAATCTTCATGAAGATGCTGCACAACTGACAGCAAATAAAAAAAACCTGGGGAGTGCTTGTAAATCACAGCTGAACCATGTTCTCTTTTTTGCATATTATAAAAGTTTGTTTTTTTTAGCTTCAACAACCATCATTAGGTTTTACCTAAACAACAGATTTGCAGGCTTATGCACAGGTTGACAAATATAAAGACATTGTTGTCCAATAAAAGTAGCCTCTGTCCTGCACACAAGCTGCTGTCCCAACATAGTAGGTTTATACATGTGATTAGGCATCAGCTAAAAAGTTGAAGGGCTACTATGACACAAGCCTTTAAACAAAAAGGAGTAGACAGCAGTTATGTTGACAATGATGCTCTTTGTTGACCTCTAATTAAAACTGCCGTGGGAGACAGGGATGTTTTCATGAAGATATTTCATAGAGCCATGCTCAGAAAAGTCAGCAACTGTGTGTCCTTCACCTCGAAGGACCCATTTAGTGGTCAGAAGTCCCTCCAAACCCACGGGACCTCTAGCATGTATCCTTGCTGTACTGATACCAACTTCAGCACCTGGAGAGGAAAAGGTAAAATTTATTTAGGCCGGCAGAAAGTCAGACACATGAACAAGATGCCTTATTGCAATGTTAACGTCTTTGTTCATCGGCTGTCGCTACAAGTGCTTCTTTTTGTTAATGTCAGAATGCTATTAGACTGCAAGCAATCAGAGCCAAAGTCAACAGCCTTTATTCATGCAAAAGTGCACTCCAAAGTTCACCTAAGGTTTACTATGAATCTGTACATAATAGGTTATAGTGCATTGGCTGGTTTCCAGTGAATTTTCATCAGACTGTTCTCCCGATAACATGGCAGCATCCAATGTAAGAATATTATATCGGCCATATTTATAGATTTAGATTTATTGCTGACAATTTTGCTTAATAATGGAACTGTTCATGTTCTCTGTGGGCATCATCTGAACTCTGAAGTGCATTTTTTGAATGAAACAAGATCTCTATATTTTGGAGCAATTCCTCACAGTGTAGTAAACATTTTATTATGTTTATCAACTAGAGATGATTGAAAGCTACTGTGATATCTATATATAAAAAGCAACAGAATTCCTTATCAGGTATACACATACCAAGGCCAAAGCGGTATCCATCAGCAAACCGGGAACTGCAGTTCGAAAACACACAGGCACTGTCTACCAACTGCAAAAACTGCTCAGCGGTGTCTTCATTTTCTGTAACAATGACTTCAGTGTGGGAGCTGCCATATTTGTGGATGTGGTCCACAGCATCCTGCATGCTGTCTACCACCTCAATGCAGCACTCTAGGTCCCCATACTCTGTCCTCAGGGACTTCACCTCAGATGGGCTGAAAGTTAAATAGGAGGCAAAGCGGGGGCCAGCATGGATCTTCACCTGAGGGGCAGAAAGAACACCAAGATTGAGATAGAGCCTGAGGCTAGTGATGAAACTTCATTTCTGTATCTACTGTATGGGTATGTTTCTTACATTTTCTGTTCTTAGCATGTCAATGATCTGGTCAAATACAGGAGTGCGAAGCAAATCTCTATGGATAAGGAGGGTCTCCATGGCATTGCAGGCTGCAGGATAGTCACATTTGGAGTCTCTCACTGGAACAAAACCTCTTGTTAGAATATTCATTCACAAAGTCTGAATTAGCTTCAACACCTTATACCTGCTATGAAGCTTCTATAAGCTGTAAAACATAAGGCAGGAGCCATTATTAAAATGTACTTAAATACAAAAAGAAACCACATACCGACATCAATAACTTTGTCTATGCTGGCATCATTGTCTACGTAGACATGACAGACTCCCTCACTGTGGCCCAGTACAGGAATACCCTTAGCTGCCCTTTGGATGTCACGGACCAGCTCAGACGAGCCCCTTGGAATGATCAGGTCAATCATCTTATCTAATCTGCACAGGTCTTCTACTTCTTCCCGTGTGCTCACCTATATTACAGAAGGTACATTTTGCCAGAACACGTGAGTCAATAGATTTATAAAGTAACAATCTGCAACACAGTGTTTAAACAATGTAGCGCTTTCAGTCTTACCAGCTGAATGGCATCTGTCACACCATGAATGGAAAGAGCTTCCTGAGTGAGTTGATGAAGGATTCTATTTGTGTTGGAAGCTTCTTTACCGCCCTTTAGTAGCAAAGCGTTCCCACTGGCAATAGCTAGAGCGGACACCTAAACCACATATGAAATATACAATACTGTGATTTTAACTTTCAATGAAAACCAGTAAAATGGTTTCCACGTCAGCCGGTGATGGAGGTTAATTCAGAGAGTGACTGTTGGCTTTGACTGACCTGTGGGAGACAGTCAGGGCGTGACTCAAAGATGACCAGGAGGACACCAATGGGGACAGTAATCTGCTCCAGCTCTAGGTTGTTGGCAACCCGGGTCCTCCTCAGCACCCGACCCACACTGTCCTTGGAGGACACAGCAAGCTGACGCAGGCCAATGGCAAGGCTGTTTAGTTTAGCAGTTGACAGACTCAGGCGGCTGATTAATGCCTGGGAGAAAAGTCCTTCAAGGAAACAAAGTAATATAAGTAATACAAGTAATATAATAAAAATGAAGTTTTTTGTAAACAGTGATATAATATTATAAAATCAGTTTCCTTTTGAACCATAGCTGTGGGTCAGTGTGGCTTTGTACCTGATGCTGTTGCCAACTCCATGTCTCTCTTGTTGGCACTTAGAATCTCATCTTTCTTCTCTGTAAGCAGCTCAGCAAGAGAGCAGATAATCTCTCCTCTCTGAAACAACACACACAAATCACTAATTAATACAGGTAGCACTTCAGTTTGGGGGAGGGAAGGGCCAGGAAGAAGCATGTCACCTGTTCAGGAAGCAGAGAGGCCAAAGCCCTGCCTGCATGTCGAGCCATCTCCGTCTGTTGCTCCACAGTTGGACCTGGCGGCAATAAAAAAGCATAATAAATGAAACGTCAAGAAGCAAATCTGATATTCTCTGTATATAGTTATCAAGTACCTGCAGGTTTGACTTCAGAGAAGAACGTGCCAATTTTCTTCCCATCTACAATATCTGTGATGACATGACCTGTGACTTTAGGGTCTGTGCCATTTGCAATGACAACAGACGTACCACCCTGTAGGGCCCACAGCGCTGCTTTCACCTGATTTAGACAGTATCATTTAGTATATTAATAATGATTCATCACCCAAGTTTCTACTAAAAGATAAAAGGTGCTGTCTACGATGCTAACCTTGGCTTCCATGCCACCAATGCCTACTCTGGACTTGGTCCCATAAGTGATCAACTGCTGGTCTCCTGGATAGAATATGTCAATGAGCTTGGCATCATCCGATCCTGGGGGATTGTCGTACAAACCTGTAGAATACAAGGAATACAAATTTTTGGTTATTAACACTATCCAAAAGGAGAATCTCACAACAAAATCTGATCACCTATATCATATTTCACACCTTAAGATGACTAATGAGAAAGATCACATGCATATTTTGGAAAACCTTACAAGAAAATCAGTGGTCATTTCTGTACCTTGAACATCAGACAGGGCAATAAGAAGGTCTGCTTTCATTTCAACAGCCAACCGTGCAGCCAGGCTGTCGTTATCCTTGATGCTTATTACCTAAAAAACAAGCAAACGTCACTAAGCTAAAAGGAAATTTGTATTTGTAATGTTTCACTTTCTAACAGGCAACTAAAATCTCACATCAGAACATAGAAGCTGTTTACAATTAACAGAGAACAATTAAAGCAGTTGTTAAATTAAACCTTGTGTTAAAAACTTGAATTGTTGGTGGAGCTAGAATTAGAAGCAAGGTACATCCTGTAAATACATCATCCCAGCTGGGAGGTCCTTTACACAATACCCACATTTACTCCCTGTAGGTCACTGCTGGGAACAGGGGGTGGAACAACTGCATCATTGGTGTTGATGATAGGAACTATGTTCATCCGTAGCAACTCATGAAGTGTGCTGTTAAGATTCCGACGCTTCTGCTCGTCATGAAAATCCAGGTTGGTAACTAGAATCTGTGGAAGTGATGCATTTCAAGAATTAGGTGACGTTTGTGTCACCGACTTTCAGAATTGTACGTTGTGAGACAAGTGAAATACATACTTGTGCAGTACAGATGCTGTACTGGGTAAACATAGCTTCATACAAAGCCATCAGACCACTCTGTCCAGCAGCCGCACATGCCCTCGCCTCTAAAACTGGAACCGACTGAAACACAAACATACAAAAGACACCTTTGAACAAACTGCAGGAGCGGTTTATCCAACATTTTAAATGCTTATCCATGGTGAGCTACAATTTACAGTTTTATTTACCATCTCTTTTAGTTGGTTCTGTCCAGAATGCAAGGCTTGTCTGACACTTTGAGAAAGAAGTATCTCATGTCTCAGTCTCTGCTTCCCAAATGCAACAGCCCCGCTGGTTACAATCATCATCTCTCTGCCTTGATTTTGCAGCATGGCTACCTGAGGACACACAGTAATGCAATAATATAAAATCTCTTCTTCAGGGAATCATCCTTTATTTGTGTGATGAACCTAATGTAATACTATTCACAGTAATATGAACTTCACTTGACAGAATGTCTGCTGTTGTCTAAGCCATAAGTACTAATGTGGCATTACCTGCTCTACTATTGAAGCCAGTCGTCCAAGTGCCAAACCACACTCATCTCCACGTGTCACCACAGCGCTTCCCAGCTTAACTACAATACGTCTGGCCTGCTTTAACTCACTGCGATGAGCAAACGACTTCCCATGGGAACGTGGGAGGTTAACTGCAGAGAATAACAATGTTGGATTTGAATCACAGTTACTTACTTTTAACACGTAAAACAATTCATACTATAAAGACACCATTTACTCTGCAGGTTACTTACATTTCTGTTGGGAAAAGGCTCTGATGGAGACTGGATAGACATTTGAGTGACTAATTCTGGGTGGAAGGTGGGCGCACAAGGCCAGCCTGGCAAACATGGCACTGGTACTAGTACTTCAGGACAGCTATCAGGAACAAACAAAGCATACTGTAGTTTACAATCAATGCTGACAATCTATACCACCAGGGTAAATGTAAACACGGTGGAATAAGATCAATGAACAAAACTGACATTATTTCAATCTTACTGAAATGTTTTGCATTAACGGCCTCTTTAATGTTTTCAGCATTATGTTCGAACTTGTATATGACACACTGACCCAATAAAGATGACATTGTTTAAATTAACCTCGAAACATCGTTTAGTTAAAACATTCGGGATCAACGCGTCAAGCTCGAAACAGAAAGCAAATTGTTGAAGTTATTCATTTGGTAAATAACAGAGTTTATCTACGTGGCTAATGTTACAACTGAAAACACACCTGGAACAAGCTAAAGTTAGCGAGCCGAAGCTATTTTCAGCTAGCTGTTCTCATTCACTAACTTAGGCGCTGTTTCCTAAACATGAAAACAACATATGTTTAATTTTACAAACTCCTTACCAGACAATGCGATAATGTTGAAACCAAAACAAACACAGTGATACTGGAATGTACAGCACACACGCAATAAGTCGTTATGACAGTCCTTGCTGCCACATCAACAGCCCACGTTGGTTATGAATTGCGATAAATACGCTATTCACGAACACTGGCTACACACGATATCCACGTTCATATAGGTTTTTTTACGTACGTAAAATAGTATTCGGCAGGCACACGCGTATCTACGCGGAAGTAAAACAATAGGGATGGAGAACACGCAAAACTGACATTCCAGATGTAACATTTACTCTGAGCTTTGGTTTCATTTTTAAACGCAAACGTAACTTTTATTTACTGCCTTAACAAAAAAAAAAACAGAAGCACAAAAAACGGCAAATTATATATATACGGAAGCCTGGAATGGCCATAAAGTTAATCATGAAAATGTGACGTGCTATGAATAAGATTTCATTTTAGGTTTGTCACATGGCTGTGTTTTGTAAAAACACATAAAACATTTTGCGTTAAACACATAAATGCAGTTAAATAAAAACTAAATGATTCCAATGCTTCAGCAGACGAAAAATATCTACATTGTGAAGCACTACGAGATATTTTATCACTGCAGTAATGCAATATACATACTAGTTATTTATAATTGACCACATCAGTGTCGTTCAATCCTTATTGATGAAAATTTTAATTTTACAGAATCAAATCAAAGAAACTTTATTTATCCCCCAGTTCAAAGCAGGACACTTGAACAGTATGTCAGTTGTATAACAACCATATAACAACTTAAGTACGTTCTTAAGATGAAATAATAATCATCAATAATTGAAAAATAATAATTATCAATATGATGGAATAATTATCATTATGATGGAATAATTATCATTATGATGGAATAATTATCATTATGATGAAATAATTATATTATTTTTCTATTATTGCACATATATGCACATATTTAACAGGTAGATTTCTCCACTAAATTTAAAGCTGGGTAAACATCTTCAAAAAAAACAATTTTTTTTCAAAACAATTTTCAGATGGTTTATTGGTTTCACAGATTGAATATATTTCGTTTTTTGCTCATATTCTCAGGCATTGTCCAACTGTATTTTGGCCAAAAACTCCACTATAGAGGATGGAGATTCCTGTTGTAGATTTAGAAATCTTGAGCATTAAAAAAGGAAAGGAGATTGGAGATTTAAATAAAGAGTTGTATGAGAAAATATGATAAATTAGCCAAACACGGTCTCACTGCTTACATCCAAAACCACTTCATTGGCCTTTACGTTTTGGTTAAATTTTCATGGTTTTTCCACAGAGTGGACCAGCAGAATTTTCTGGCTGAGACACAGCAGCAACTTGGGCATCCAGCAAATGGGCTGCTCAGTCTGTCACAAGGGGCAGCGAGACCACACACACTCATACCTACGTAAGTCACAGAGACTTACGTAGGTATGAGCATTGTTGGTAGTGCACAACTGGTCGTGACATTTCTGTCATGCATCATGTGCCTGTGTTACAGAGGAGCTGCTCATCGTGATTGTGTGTGTTGTGGTTCTCTTTTCAGGACGACGTCATAATTTCACACCATGTTGGTGAGAATCCTTTATCTTTTCTTTGATGACGCTGTCAGTGAATACCAGGTTGGTGGCAGTGTAGTGTAGATTGTAACATACACATTGTTAAAATCTGACACTGGGTTCTAAAGACATCAGATCATCTCACCTGTGAAAGCCTTTGTCAGAAATGTCAGCATTGTTCCAGAGCAATCTTATACTCTGGACTTGCTGCTGTGTTTTCCAACTGGATAACAGCTAAACTGAAAAACTGATTCCGTCTCAGGTTCAGATGAAACTGATTATTCCTGTAATCCTATATATATTTTCTGTCTAAGCCTGTTGTGTATTTTCTAATATCCTGGTGTCCAGAAAAAATTCTGACTTGTGTTGACGTACCACTGATCCCAGATCAGCGTGGCTCCTTTCCGAAAGTTGAACCCAGGATCTGAAGATAGATGTTGTGACCCAGTGTGGGCTAACAACATGCAGCTTAAACTGGCAGTGCAGTAGTGTGTGTTCATAATGTTAAAGACACTGTGCTATACTTCAGCGTAAATCTCAAAAGTAAACATCAGACTCAGATATGTCCAATGAGCTTCTACTGTTGATACGACATATATGACACTGTAATATTTCATTCACTAAAGTCAGTGATTCTACTACTAGTAGTTCTCCCTCAGTCTTTTCCGCATTACCAGGACCAGCGAATAAAATATGTCACTGTTAATCTTAAAGCTGTTGTTGTGAACATCTCTGCTTTAATCTGTATTTGGACATTTGTCCTCTGTGACCACTTATCACATCCTGTCTCAGTGAACCTGTTTCCTTGTAAAAGACACAATCGTTGTTGCAATTTCTACAGAATTTTAAGGCAAATAGTCAATTATTACACGTATATTTGGTAAATTGATGTATGGAGTAAAGTGAAGTAAGAAGATGTTGAAATGAACAAATAAACATCCTGATTAGTTTTACAACACTGATCTCAGCGTGTAATTACCAGTTTATACAGGTGTTAAATCCTAAGGAGAAGAATTTTAGCATTTTACCAACTTGGTCACAATCTTACAGTGGAACATAAACATGAAATAAAATATAAAAATATATGGTTAACATTAAATTGGTTCATTGAAGCTTCTGAGAGATGTTTCTAGATTATCTATGAAACTGGTACTTGATGTCTTGTCTTGACCGTCTTCTGCTCAAAGTGAGGCCAACAATGAGTTGAAGAGCTTCCAAACCCAGCAGCACAAAAGAAGCGGTGATAAAGTCACTTCCTCTATGTGGTTGGAATCCGGAGGCTCCTCTTTGTCTGGACTGGAGGTTGTAAGTGCAGGGTGCTAGAAGAAGCATCATTATATATTGTTAACATATGTCTCCACATTGCTACCTTAAGCTTATCACCACTTTATGTCACTACTAGTACTCAGGTGTTGACTTACTTATTGAGCCGCCAAAAACGCAGGTGACAACATTTCTCCATGTGGTCCTATGGTCCCCGTCTGATCTCGTCTCTGTTGTCAAGGAAACTCTGGATGAAGTTCTCCAGCCTCCACAGCTGCACCTGTCACCACCAAAATTGAAACATTAGCTTCATTAAAACATGAAGTGAAGAACAGACTATAAACAAGCTATAACATGTCATTCTTACTGAAAGTGAATGTGCAGCGATGGTTTGTCCGGTGGGTGTCATCTCCAGCTTGGGTGTGGGCTGCTTGGAATGCAGGATCTTAGTTGTCTCTAGTCAGCAGTGGCAAGCATTAGAATTTAGTGTGAGAAAGTAAAACTCATCATCTCATCTCATCATAACCTAACTTAACCTAAATTATCTTATAATAATTACTGTATTTACTGTATTGTTTTTCTCTGCGTCTAGTCCCGCTTACTTTCAGCTACAAAAACCATTCAAATATCAAAAATGCACCTTTTCCAGAGAAGTGCACTATTATGTTTCACATTCATATCTTTTATATTTTCAAATTATTAACCTTTATTCAACTTTTTTCCCCATTGCAATTAATGGAAACAACTTTTCAAATATTCTTCAGCTTTGTCTACTTTTAGCCTTAACTACTTCAGCATACTTTATTTGAACTACAAAACTATCTTCAACTATTCAACTATTAATCTACAGATGCAGCGGTTCATTTTTGCTGATTACAGGCGACTTACAGGCGCTGACACTCCTCATACCAGTGCCTTTCCAGCCGGTTACCAGCAGCCCCCCTTCTTGTGCTGTCGGCATGTTAAACATGCTAATGTGGCCATCCCCATTTTAAGCACAAATGACGCAATTCCAGGGTAAAACCAAAAGGTGGAGCTTTGATCAAAAATTGTGCTGTATAATCAAGGTGAAGTATAGATACAGTTCTGAGATCAGACCTTAGAACTGATTGTGTCATATCACACACTGTTTGGTAGACAGACAGACAGACAGGCAGGCAGACAACATGTACCTTACAGCCTCAAATGAAAAGCTGACAAATTGCAATTTTTTAAATTTGAGTTCATGTCAGAGTTGAGTATTGTTAAGCAACATTCCCACAACGGTGTTCACGTCGTTCACAGAATCTACTGAATAAACGCCATAGATTGCTAAAAGAAAATCGTGATCCAACCGCCCTTTGATGACGTCACTCCCGTAAAACCCAAACCCGCCATGAATGACCCGCTCCTTCGCCGGGTGCGGTGGCGCGTGCCTGTAATCCAAGCTACTGGGAGGCTGAGGCTGGCGGATCGTTTGCGCTCAGGAGCTCTGAGCTGCAGCGGACTATGTCGATCGGGTGTCCGCACTAAGTTCGGTATCGATATGGTGCTTCTGGGGGAGCCCGGGACCACCAGGTCGCCTAAGGAGGGGTGCACCGGCCCAGGTCGGTAACGGAGCAGGTCAAAGCCCCCGTGCCGCTCAGTAGTGGGCTCGCGCCTGTGAATAGACGCTGTAGTGCAGCCTGAGTAATACAGCGGGACCCAGTCTTTTTACACTATTTACACTGATCCGCTGAACAGTTGTGACGAAACGCACCCTCCAGCTAATGGCTGATCATTATACAACCGCTTCTTTTTTGGGTTCATATCAACTCATTTCTACGAAAACCTTCTCTGTTTGTTGGTGCTACACCGCCTCCTCCTGGACAAGAGGAGCAATGACATCAGTTCCACTACAGTCAAATACAGAGGATAATGTTATTATCCAGTGTGTTTGATTTATTTATCAATAATTACTGGTTTGGGGTTGTGAATAACAATAGGCATATTATGCTGATTCAGCAGGTTCATAGTCTATATATTAAGTCAGGGAGACTCTCAGTCTGTCAGGACAGGCACAACACTTTCTCCTCTGTCGTATCACTGTAAACCTCTAAGACTGTCAATCACCAAGCTTAAAAAAATCCTCACCATGGTTGTTGGTGAAGAAAGTTATAAAGCACCTGAAAAAAACCCGAGAGCATGAATGACAATGAATTGTCTTCCTACAAAGCCAGCAGCAGCCAACAAAGTATTTTACAGCCACATGTCCTGTTAAGATTAAATCATTATTTCTATAATAATGTTTTGGAGCACAACAAGAATCACTACACTAGATAGTTAAAACTGACCAGGTCAGTGTTATTCAGTGTCGATCAAATTCCCATTGATGAATGTTTGAATTTCTGCAGAATGTCTGAGATGAAATTAATCTTCTTTATTTAAGATGCTGCAACTATACAAGGTGTTTGTGTAACTGTAATCATTTTGTCATTTTACCCTACAAATACCAATATTTTAACTCATAGCTGTGTCTGTTATCACATCAGTCATGTAAATTCATTTTTTAAATTGAAATCTGACTTCTTCTATTCTGAAAAGGATTGAAGACTTACAGACATTTATACACAGAGAAAGCACAGCTCCATCAATTTAGGCTTGTGGAGATGTTTACAACTATGACAATAATTAAAAGATGAGGAATTATAGTCAGAAAACTTGTTTTTTACATTACACTGTCAAACATATAAAGGACAAATTTCAAAAAAGCAGCATTCCCACAACGATGTTGATGTCGTTTTACAGAATCTACTGAATAAAAGTCATAAATTGATAAAAGAAAATCCTGAGCGAACCGCCCTTTGATGACGTCACGCCCGTAAAACCCAAACCCGCCATGAATTACCCGCTCCTTCGCCGGGTGCGGTGGCGCGTGCCTGTAATCCAAGCTACCGGGAGGCTGAGGCTGGCGGATCGTTTGAGCTCAGGAGTTCTGAGCTGCAGTGGACTATGTCGATCGGGTGTCCGCCCTAAGTTCGGTATCGATATGGTGCTTCTGGGGGAGCCCGGGACCACCAGGTCGCCTAAGGAGGGGTGCATCGGCCCAGGTCGGTAACGGAGCAGGTCAAAGCCCCCGTGCCGCTCAGTAGTGGGATCGCGCCTGTGAATAGACGCTGTAGTGCAGCCTAAGTAAAACAGCGGGACCCAGTCTTTTTACACCATTTACACTGATCAGCTGAACAGCTGTGACGTCACACGCTACAGTTGATGTTTGATCATTAAAGAACTACTTCTTTTCTGGGTTCGTATCGGCTCGTTTCTATTAAATCCTTCGCTGTTTGTTGGTACAACACTGCCTCCTCCTGGACAAGAGGAGCAATGACATCACTTCAACCACAAAACGAGCAGAACGCTCTTGTTGTGTAATTTTGTCATTTTACCCTCTAAATATCAACTGTCTCCCTCATCACATTAGTCGTTTTAGTTCATTTATTGAAATCAAACATGTGTTTTTACATACTTAAGACTAAACACCGGTAACATTTTTAAAACACCAGAAAAAATGCAATTCTCATCCCACTGTATTTACGACAGTGTTCACGTCTTTTAGACAATATTCTGAATAAAAAGAAAATCCCGATGCAACCGCCTTTTGATGACGTCACGCCAGTATAACCCAAACCTGCCATTAATGACGCGCTCCTTCGCCGGGTGCGGTGGCGCGTGCCTGTAATCCAAGCTACCGGGAGGCTGAGGCTGGCGGATCGTTTGAGAAATCTGACTTCTTCTATTCTGAAAAGGACTGAAGACTTACAGACACTTATACACAGAGAAAGCATAGCTTCATTAACTTAGGCTTGTGCAGATGTTTACAATTATGACAATAAATAAAAGATGAGGAATTATAGTCATAAAACTTATTTTTCACATTCCACTGTCAAACATTAAGAGGACAAATTTCAAAAAAGCAGCATTCCCACAACGATTTTCATGTCGTTTTACAGAATCTACTGAATAAAAGTCATAAATTGATAAAAGAAAATCCCGAGCCAACCGCCCTTTGATGGCGTCACGCCCGTAAAACCAAACTCGCCATGAATTACCCGCTCCTTCGCCGGGTGCGGTGGCGCGTGCCTGTAATCCAAGCTACCGGGAGGCTGAGGCTGGCGGATCGTTTGAGCTCAGGAGCTCTGAGCTGCAGCGGACTATGTCGATCGGGTGTCCGCACTAAGTTCGGTATCGATATGGTGCTTCTGGGGGAGCCCGGGACCACCAGGTCGCCTAAGGAGGGGTGCATCGGCCCAGGTCGGTAACGGAGCAGGTCAAAGCCCCCGTGCCGCTCAGTAGTGGGATCGCGCCTGTGAATAGACGCTGTAGTGCAGCCTGAGTAATACAGCGGGACCCAGTCTTTTTACACCATTTACACTGATCCACTAACAGCTGGGACGAAACGCACTACAGCTGATGTTTGATCATTATACAACTGTTTCTTTTCTGTGTTAATATCTTCTCCTTTTCAGGAAAACCTTCGCTGTTTGTTGGTACAACACCGCCTCCTCCTGGACAAGAGAAGCAATGACATCAGTTTTACCGCAACAAGTAATTTTTTAGTTTAGTCAGAATATTTATTTTCTGTATGCGCTAGAATCTGCTATGAACCAGTTGTTAGAGAAAAGAAATGAAGCAGAACATGCCATAAAGGACTTGGAGTCACTCTATGCACAAACTTAAAAAAAGTTCATCAAAGGCCATAACAAAGATACAAAAGAATCAGCAGCACGCTGAAAGTCTACTGTAGCAATAATAAATGATTGTGATAAGAGATTGAATGAAACCATGGAGGCTATAAAATACATATGATTTGAACACATGTATGAAAGCGTAGAATTAACATAATAAGAGTAAGAACACCTTCATTAGTCCCAGAGAAAGGAAATTGCACCTTACTAAAGCTGAGTATTAGGAATGAACGTTCAGTTAGAGAACGTTCAATCTGTAGAGTAGGAGTAACATGGCCTTCAAATAGTAGAGAAACTAACTGTCCCTTTGCCATGTGAGTCCCCTGAAGGCTTTAAGCATTCTTTTGCCTGGTCAGAGGTCTGTCTATTAAACATAATGAGGAGGGACCTTAGGGGAAAGTTGACTATTTGTTTGATCTCCACTCCCACAGGTCTACAATTAACCACTGTAGACAAACTACCCACATTCACATGAGTTCAGTACTCTCCCAGGACTGCCTTGTATGCATATCAGTGGCAGCTGCAGGTCCAAGATTTTTCAGAGTCTGTAATGAATAGCATCCATCAGCTGAAACTACATTTATGCAAGCAGCAGATTTGCATTGTATCTCTTATGAGTCCTATGGCCCAAATCCTGAGTATGAGAAACCATGGTTTCGTGTTCCATACGAGAAGCTGGCTTTCAGCACATTGTACTGGAACAAATATAAAGCTGTTCTGCGTGTTATTCTTTCCTCTGAACAGGAATTATTTGACTCTAAAACAAGAACAGTCCCATATGTGCCACTCTGTAAACACGAGAAAGACACATAGGGAGACTTATCCACATTTATGATAACGTGTGAGTACAAAACTGTGTACTCACAAAACTGTGTACTCACTAAAAAACTACAAAAGTGTTGTACAATTCGAAGCATCACATTTATTGCAAACACTTTCAGTCAGTTTGTCCTGAACAGCGCACTGTGCATTTGGTAGATGACGTCTTCACTGCGCTTGCAACTCTTCTTTCCACAGATGCACTCCAGCAACATCCCGAGTGCCTTCTGCTCTATGGGCCGCACACAAGTATGATGTTGGGTTAATAGCAGATTTTGAACCAGTGTTCATCACACCAAAATCTGACTATTGCCCATGCAAACCACAGTATCCACTAAAATCAGAGGCAATTGAAGGCATCACTCCTGTTTTTAACTCTCTTCTCACAGCAGGTGTCATTGTCTTCTTTGAGAACTGATCTGTTCGTACGCCGCTTTTTCCGGTAAAGAAAATTTGGAATAAGGGACAGCCGGCTGAATGGAGGAAATGCCAGGGCAGATGCTGCTGCCAAAGCTGCAGGTCGCCTGCCGCCGATCACACGTGCCTGTCTGATTCATTTCCTGTGTCGCCTGCTCCATCACTTTCTTCCTTGCCGGACATGCAAACTTTTGCAACTCCTCAGGAACACGCCGTTTGGGCACGAGCAGGTGCCACAAAGGAAGATGATATTTGGCTAGGCCCGGATGGCAAACCAGGTCTCCCTAAACATTTCTTTCCACATTTTCCACCAGAGTGGAGACCAACAGTAACACTCTTGTAAACAAGAGGCAGCGTTGAACGTCCAGCTGAGGTGTGAGCCAAGCGCCGCCTGAAGCTGCACCGTTGAATCACACTTTAAACCATATACACGATCCTGAGAAAACACATACACGAGCAGCCATGAGTTGCCCACGTTGGACGACGTGTAGACTCTTCGCATCATCACATCACAGGAGTGACAGGGACTCAGGCGACATTGGGAGGGAAACCTGGCGGTGATAACAAATCCCAAGTGTCTCTGTTGTCAGCTGATCACAACCCTGAAAAGACTCAGACTTGTGCCAACTGAATAGAACCAAAACCTGTGATTGCAGGTAAAATTGACATTGCTTGCTCACAGGCTAGACCAGCTTCTAGACCAGTTCTGCAAAATAGAATGGTTCTACACAAGCTCACAAATTATTTGAGCAATGTTATTACAGCAATGCAAATCCACAACGAGACACCTAACGAGTATGAAGAAACAGACTTGTCTCTCCTCTCAGACCGTGAGGAGGATGATATGTCTAGGTTGGAAGGAGACTCAACAAAAGAAGAAACCCAGTGAATTCATATACATGATGTATTATGTTAGAAGTCTACCATATAAAATTTTCATTGTTAATGGTTGGTCAATGAATGACCAAAAGGGGGGAATTGTGATGGACATTTTATATCACCCCTTAATGCTGATCATTTGCATTATTAATGTCTTAATAATCATCTGATTGTTTCTGATTCATGTTTATATTCTTAAGTGTTGATCATACACAACCTTAAATATTCTATGCATTGTTCAAGTATATTGCTGCAAGCATCTGAGCAAGAGGGGTCCTCAGTTATCATTTGAGCAGGAAGCATAGTTCTGATTTGATCAGAGATCAGTCAGACACTGTGAGACAGTGTCTGACTGTCTCACTGATGACTCTGTGACGTACAGTAGTGTTTGACTACAGAATGCTCCCTGAGTGAGGCCTCCCTCTTTTCTCATCTTTGCTCATGTAGACTTGGCAAATTGTCCTGAAGTTTGAGCTCATGTGTGGAGGTTTTGCGTTATCTGTAGGCTTTAAAACTCGGGACAGGAGGAGAAGTTGTCAGAGAACCTTGGTGTGCACTTTGTGTGAGCATCAACTTGTTCTCTCCACCCGGGTGACTTTCTTTTACCTATTCTTTTCCTTTCTTTTTCAATTTTTCTATATGCATATGCAGAAATAAATTCACAAAGACAACTTTTTGAATTATTCTCTTCATTGAGTCGTCAGAAGCTCTCGTGGTATTTTTTTTCCACAACAGCGTGTACATTACAACTGTAGATGCAGGTGTACACAGTACAAGCATGTCACAAATAAATGAGTGACATTGGTGAAAAGTGTAAATGTGGAAACATGGATGATGATTATTTCACTTTGTGAACATGTGCCAAAGTGTCCATGGCTGTTTCTCCACTGTGGGACAATTAAATGCTTACTTATTTATATTTTTGATTAGTGCTTCAGTATCAAGACATTTAGTCTTAATAATCGTAAATGTACCTAAACCAGCAACCAAACGCTAAGACCAAACGTGTTGGAGCAGTGTAAAGCAGAGAGGAGAAGAAACATACAGAATAAGTTTCAGAGGAGGGGATGGAAAGAGACCATCAAGTCACTTGTTGCTCAGTGTGTCCCAGGTCATTTGGGTTCATCAGAGTCTCCATTTGACAGATGTTTGCATCCTCCAACGCTGGAGTCTCGGAGCTTTCTCCGAAAGATCTCTGGAAACATGAACAGAGTTTGTGAAGTAGTTTCAGAAATAAACATGTAAGTAATACTGCGGTTCAAAACACACCATTACATATTGCTACACTAAAATATATATGAAGAAGTTAAAAGTATTAAAAGCTGTATTAAAAGTTAGATGTAACCACTCAAATAAAATAACCTACTGTACGGATCTTTCTCCATTCAACCAGGACTCCAAGACCAGCCCCAAAAAGACCAGCTCCAAAGAGGCCAAGACAAACCCAGGCAAAGGCAATGACACCGGTGTTCTTCCCTTCTGAAGAAACAAGAAAGTCTGAGAAAAAGGAAAAAGGAAAATAGTGTCTTATCATGTCATGCTGTGAGAACTAAGCAAAGGAAACATATACACGACGAGTGTTACAATAAACAACAAACATAACGTAAATTAAACGATACTTGTGTATCAGTGTGATGCGAAATCAGCAGTCGCTTAATTAGATAATTGAAGGAAAACCTCACCGATTTTAATGGGGGTTGACCTAAACGGTCTTGGGTAGTATTTAAGAATGAAGGGACACTCAGATTCCTCCATATTTTTCTATGCAGAGAAATCATCATTTATTCTTCTGCAAAAATCTTCTGAATCAGGTCAGAGGCCTTTTTGCCTTGGGCTCACAGACTACAACTAGTGCTTTAAATGATAATTTCTCTGCATAGAAAATATGGAGGAATCTGAGTGTTCCCTTTAAATGTACATTACCATGGAACGTTAGTTCCGCCTAAACAGTTCAGACATAAACAAACTATTTAACTCACGTCACAATACAGCTACAGTAACTCCCGCGTTACTACCTCTTCTTTGTAGCAGTAAATCATTTTACAATATATAATATAATCCAAGGCTGCTTTCACTCTTTCAGATTTAGAACAAGTTACACCACTGTCAGCTTTCTGTTTTTAATCATCTGGTGAAAACAAAATAATCGCGGCCCTAACAGCTGGTGTAGTAAAGAAGGGAGAAGCTTTCTGAAGCCGAAGCTATGAATCAGCATACTAAGTTATCAGTAGGTAATTCCCCTTCCACAGGATAACTGACAAATAAACGTGGAGCAGCTCTAGAACACAGACAATGACCAGGCCAATGATTAATCCACACTATGAACTTGTTTGTCATGATGAGAGAACATTTAAACAGTTTACCAGATGTGGTCATCTCGTCTTCCTTCGGAGACCTTGTTGTGTTGGCATGGACTTCTCTTGTGTTCATCACTGTTAAAAAAAACAGTTAAGCACCTTTTAAATGTTAAAGTGATTCTAGGAAATCCATGCCGTTACCAATGAGCATGACTCGCTGGGAGAGCATTTCTGAACCCCGGCCTTTTGGCACATTACAGGAGAAGTTGCCAGTGTCACTGAGCTGAGCCAAGATCTGCAGTGTCATGACTCCTCTGCTCAGGTCTTCATGCCTTAGAGCTGTCCTGTGTCTGAACTGCGTTTCCTGTAGATCAGGACAGTCCTTTCTATCGCGGTAGACGTGGACCACCTGCTTGTCATCTTTTTTCCAGTCAACTGTCCGAGTTCTTAAATTCAATGAAGCATCAAAACAGCACTGCAAAGTGACATTTTGTCCCACTTGTGCTGTAACTTGGGGGGTGAAATGACACATTCCTGCAAAAAAAAAACATTTTTAGTGCACATTGAAATGTACAGCACCACCTCATCAATTAGCTTTGAGCAATTCCCAGCAGTGGTGGGGGACACATGAACTGTACATTAGTACAGTCTTTTTTTCATTTTTGAAATTCACTGAATGAGTGTGTGCTAACTGGTTACACTTGTTAAAAAAGACTTTTAACCACCTTTTTTTAACAAACATGCAGATTTCAAGTATGTTGAAATCTGACTTCAAGTATGTTCAAATCTGCCTTTCACATTGTCGGTGGTTATGTCTGGTCGCTTACCTGGCATCACTGTAGCCGGTACCCAGATCACCACTAACAACATTAATACAGTCTTCATCATGCGACATGAACTAGACAGCAACACGTTTGGAGAATGTAGACTCTCTCCTCCGTCCTCTCACCCACTCATTGGCCTGCGTTACTCTTCCTCCTTGGGATTGCCGTCCCTTGGGCACTTGGGATTGGCTGACCGAATCAAGTGCGTCATAAGCTACACAGCAAGCACACGGCATGTTCACGAACATGGCAGAAATTTGGTCACGGGGCTATTGCTTGTAAGAAGAAGCAGGAAGAGGTGTGTACGGTGTGAAGGGTAGCAGGATTGTGGGAAATGTGCTTTGAGAGTCGTACCAAAGTGTTAAAATTATTGTACCAAAGTGTAAAAATGTGAAGTCCTGAAAAAGTTAGTAAAAGTGAAAGTGAAAGTAAGGGTGCAGCAGGTACAACAGGGGCAAAGTTTGTCATACTCTGAAGGGGAAAAGGAGTGGGTGAAGAAGAAAAAGTAGTAATTTTCTTTGGTAGTACTACCGTGGCCCCTGGGTCTGGCTTACCTGTTTCTTGATGGGGGGTGGTGGGGGACAGTAGGATAGGTAGCGCCTGTGTCTAAACGGCTCTGTGAGACGGCGCGGTTGACAGCGGGAATTCCCACGTTCCGTGAAGGGATCTCGAGTCGCGGGACAGGCGCGGAAGCAGAGAGAGGATTTCGCCAGCTGACGCCGACCAGTTAACAGTCTCAAGGTACCGAGGGTGTGCGTGCGTGCATGCGACGAAGATATGGAGAAATTCGCACACTTCTCCTCATCATCGCTCCTATAGAGGCGACGAGTGGACGCAAGACTATGGCACCACAGGTCACAGCTCGCAACACCATATAGATAATGTCACAACACTGAGAGCTGAGTTAAAGGACATCCAGCGTGAGAGATTTCTGCTTCAACAGTCTCAACAGCAGGTGGTAGAAGGATTGGCAGACCTGCAGGCTCTTCGTGAGGACATGATACGTGCTGGGAGCCTGCCACTACCTCCTACCTAGGAGGATTGGCCTCCAAGCATTCCGAACCAAACACGTTGTGAGTTTGCTCACCTCAGAATTGCCTTAGAGACCGCAGACAGAACTGAGTCATTCGGATACCAAGTTCTATTAGACCACCTGCACCTAGAGGAAGCCAGACTGATAGCGAATGCATTCCTCTGTTCCTCCACTGTGTTCACAGACACCATGAATGAGAAGCTTGGCCAGCCACATCAGCTTGCCCTCAAGTGAATTGCCACAGTGATGGACTCACCTGACATCCGGAGAGGAGACATACAGTAGCTGCATTTGATAAGTTTGCCCTTCAGGTCCAGTCACTAGTGGGAATGTTAAAGACTTTAGGACAAGATGGAGAAGCTGAACTGCAGTGTGGTTCCCATGTGGCTCGACTATAGACTAAACTCAATCCAGAACAGCGAGTTGAGTTTTGCAGGTGCATGTACAATCATCCCTTTAAGACGTACACTTTAGAGGATCCAGCCAACTGGTTGAAGTAGGAGTCCTGGTGTCAAGTTTTCAGTGGCCTTCTGCCTGCTAGTGGATTGAGGGGTGAGGGAGAGGCCTGAAGCAAGACCTAGCAGGCATTCCACCACAGTCCTTCACAGAGCAGAGATTGCACCTAAATTCCAGAGTAGGTCCCTGACCAAAGCAAAGCAGCAGCCGTACTGTGTATTCTGTGACAATCGAGCTCATCACCTGTAGCAGTGCCCAGGCATCACCAAGCTCAACAAAGCCATAAGAGGTGCTGGCGCGGCGCTCCCACCAAGCAGCTCAGTGTAACTTGAAGGCTGCCACCTCAAAGTCCTTCATGAAGTGAACAACAAGACTCCAAAGGTGCACCTACTGGCCAGTGTCCCACAGGGAGAGGGCGAGAGTCCTACTGGTGTCCTGTACCTTGATCGACCAACGGACAGTGGCTGTGTCTTATTAAAGGTTGTCCCAGTCATTTTCACTATAACTGCAGGACTCTAGATACTTATGCTGTACTGGATGATGGATCAGAAAGGACTATGCTGCTGCCCACTGCTGCCCATGAGCTGTCAATACAAGGCGCTAATAAGACACTCCGCGTACGCACCAACTCATCACGGTTCCTGCATTTCTTTCACCATTTCACCTAAAGCAAAGCCAAGGCTAAAGTATCAGGTGAATAATGCCTTCACAGCAGCACGCATTGACCTGGCAGAATACACTTATTAGGTTGAGTCCCTTAAAAAGAAGTACAAGCACTTCAGATGCTTTCCGCTCCAGTCCTTTAGGAAGGTTAAACCTCTGCTACTGATTGGTAGTGACCATCCACAGCTCATCACTCCAATTGAGCCGGTACACCTTGGTCCTCCAGGAGGTCCTGCGGCAATGTGCACCAGATTAGGCTGGACATTGCAGGGCCCTTCCAGCCTTATCCACCCACTCTCCCAGCCACGGCAGTGCCTGTTCACCACCGCTCTCTCCCCTCAGGTGAATGAACTATCTAGACACGTGGAGAAGCTCTGGCAGGCAGATGTTATTCCAGTGAAAGACCACAAGATGGTAACTTGCTCCAGAGAAGATACCCGAGCCATTGACCTGCTTGAGACAAACGGCGTCCATGTAGAGGTGAAGGGCATGCATCGCTACGCCACGCCTCTACTCCGGCAAAAGGAGTGCACCTGCAAGCCACCGCTGATGCTGTCATGCGGAAGATCTATTTTCTATCTTTCTCCTCCATGTCGCTACACCTTGTTACAAACTAACAGTACCGCTGTCCTTCTGTAAAACAAAAGCAAAAAAAATGATTATATATCATAAATTTGCTAAAAACACAATTATTAGAATAATATCTATGTATGAAACACCCTCTTCCCCAATAAGCTAAAGAAAAACATATTAAAATTATGAACAATATCTATCCTCCTAAAGTATTATTCAGACTTCAACATAGCATCGACGATACCAACCATGTAATTTTTGTGATACAGTTCAGAGGTTCTGGCTTGACGTACACAAACAGTAAAAAAATTCATCCCCATCCCCCACGTCATGCTTCTCAAAGGTACTACTAAATATTTGTCTTAATTTCAAATAACACAGAAGATAAACTATGTATTAATAATGATTGAACAGAAGCAAAACAGAATTTTTTCCATGAATTAGTTTTCTTTTCAAGCGTCAAGCTAATGCGATATGTATTTATAATCCTAAATTGTTAATGAACCCATAGCCAGAAATATAGTTTCTTAATTAATTTATTTTAATTTTAGTATTTTTAATGATTTTTTCTCTGATTCTGAGTAGTGCATTTGCAATGCTGATTTAGATTTAGTTAAATGGAAATCTTTAGAAAAGTAATAAAATAAAGTACTCACCCCTTAGGACTACAACTACCAGGAAGCACGGTGGCCGCTGGCCATTTTGGAGATTGAAGCCGTAGTTTTAAGACTTTAAGACCTGTGCCACGCGCCAGTCAGTGTACCAAACTGCCTTCTACAGTCTGTGACATTCTAATGTCATGCATTAGTCATGCATTAGTTTATTGTGTTACTTGCATTCTTTGCAGGTCTTTTGCACACTGATGGTTATAATACGCTCTCCCTCTGTTTATTGACTTGGCCGGGCTGAGGCTGCCATCCTGAGACCTGCAGTCACTTCCCTCTGAGGAGATTTAACCTTATGTTCCATTATTCATTAAAGCTTTATTAACATTTATATACTTAAGACAGTCCCACACAAAGATGGACTTAATAATAATAAACAAGGACCCTGAACCTGAACTCAGAAGACAAACTGGAAACATAGTGAAAAGGGTGTCACTAGAAATACTTCCTGTCTGACTAGTATTTTCTACACATGGAATTTACTGCCTATGAATGTGTTTGGACATTTGAAATCTAAAAACTGAGGTTGTCATTGTTGGAAAAATACTGCATTTAATCATTGAAACCAGGACCTGATTGAGCATCTTCAAATTAAAATGGCTGTAGTTCCTACTGTAAATGGTAAGGGCTACATTATTGAGCTTGATGTAATTGGAAAGGAAAATCATTCTAATTTTGCCAGAAAGAAACTGAATTTGTTAGTTATAGTGAAGCAAAAAAACAGAGACAAGAACCTGAGGCATAAGGGACATGGCATTCATCTTGAATTTGCTGGATTACCTTCTTTTCTGTAGCGAGTTATTGCTCAGATAAAAATTTATTTTTATTATTTTTTTAGGAAAACCGAAACGCTTTACTGGATTATATTCACTAGACCATGATGAACAGAATGACACCAAACACGATGGTTATAGAATTTTGAGCCTCGATCGCTTAGAGGCGCTCTCCCTCTCACATGTACATTCCTAAATTACTCACACAACCCCCTAGTAGTGATCACTTGTTGTTTGTTACTTTTCGGACTAAAACTTTGGCTGAATAGTTTTTACTACATGTAGACTGCCTAAATTTTTGTCTGGACATTTTAAATCTGCCAGAGAAACAGAGGCTGTGATCAGTTCAGTATCCTCTGAGGGTGGAAGATCTGCGAGGTGAGTGTGGGACAAAATAGATGGCGTTTCAGCAGCTGATGAATGCCACCGGCAGTTACCAGCTACTGGCAGCTTCAAGGTAGAAGGCTAATGCTATTAGCTGCTTCCAGCTAGCATGCTAAACACTAGATGTCCTACCTCTCTCTATTGCAGTTGTTTTGGTATAGAACTCTCTAGATCTTTCTCCTGTTAGAGGGAGTGAGTTCCATGTTGCCATGGTTACAGCACATGACCATTGATTAAGTGTATCTGCACATGTTGAAATGGTCTCACATGAGCATCAGTAACATTTGGCTCATCAGAGCTGTTTGTTCTGCAGGAGCAGCAAACTGGACCCACTTTAAACTGTTTGCCTGAATCTTTATTCATGTTAAACAGGTTCAATAAACAGGTAAATGCCGTTTCTCCAAATGTTCATCTTACTTTTAACTATTTTATGATGCCAGAAATCTAGCAATTGCCCTCATTAATTCACCATACATTCAAAATGTGCTGTAGTGCACAGACACTGGTTTGTACCCTAACATGCAGATCAGCATGAGGAACATCCTGTTTTCTTCATGTGTTCTCTTCTCAATTTGTTGGGTGAAGTCGTCACGTGTCCCTTCTGTGGCGACGTTGCTGAAAAGAAAGGTGACCTGGCAGCCTTCAAGCCCATCATTGCAGACTTTGCCCAAGGTTGACAACAATCCACACATTGGTGCACTTCTTGTTTATGCTATGGATCAGATATTCACAGTAATCCAAACATTAGTGTTTGTAAAGAAAATTCCACTATCTTAAACTCAGTTTCTGTGCAGGAGCCCAGCATGTTCCTCAGGTCTGTGCTTCACATGCTGCAGTTTGTGTCATTAGATCTGCAGAGCACAGCAAGAGGCCAGTGCGTGCGTGCGTGCGTGCGTGCGTGCATACCAAGCTGTAACAGGAACTGGAGTATATCAGCAGACATCACAAAGTAGAGCTTTAGTAATGAAAAGGCCCAGTTCATTAAATAACTGTCTGAGAGAAACAATCAAAACAAAACTCATCTAATACTTTTGCTGTGGTAATGTATGATGTTAATTGTTAGTAAGTGCTCTGTTCCAGACAACTGCTGTCACTGGGTGGCATCATCAGCCATTTGGGCCCTTCAGCTACTTGTGGCAAGTGTTTATAGACACACCACTTATCAACTCTAATCACACTTTCCATTACAGTACGTCTAACACTGATAGAAAGAATTTGTATCAACACAGAATAAATCTCAGCCTCTTTACCTTTTCAAAGATGAGCAGAGTCCACACTATAACTTTGTATCATGAACTTATTTTGAGCGCATTACGATGAGAGAGGTATATATTTAATGTATAATCTGCTGCATTTTAGCTATAATCATTAATGATTTATTAATGAATAATTATGTATGCATATCTTCAGATATACATGTAGGTCTGTGAGGGGCGTCCTATGGAAGGACTGGGGGGTTACTGGGAAGTGGTCTCATCCATTGTTCCTCTCAAAGTAATATGCCCCTCTGTTTTAACTGCATTAGTCATATACACTCATCCAGGACTCTTGAGGCTGCCTTCCTTTGGGACCAGTGGATAGGGCTTTCTCTTAGTCTGTCTGCTGGGCTCCTCGGTGACTTGTCTTACAGGGTTCCTCAAACTTAATCACAAACACATACATTTAGAGCCGGGCGAGTGGACTCTGTAACTGAGGCCTGGAGGTGGGGGCCAGCTGTGGCAGCCCTGTCACCCACCAGTCCTGGTGCAAAGGATACTTTATATACTAACCTTATAGTGAGACACACAACACCAGTAACTGCTATTATTTATTGTTATCACTATGAATAATGTTTGATTATGATAGCTATTAAGTTTTATGTGATCATGTGTTACAATATCTGTGCATACAGTAGGTATGTGTGTATTTGTGTATTTATGCACACGCCATAACATTATTATAAATATTAATATTTAACAGTTAACAACAGTACAACAGTTCTTTATTTATGAATGTGTTTGCCTCAGGTGTATCTTTTTTATTTATTTGTCTTGTGCCTATTTATATTTTTCTGTTTTTCCTCATTGATTTGTTTGTTTCACGTCTTTTAGAGAATATTCTGAATAAAAAGAAAATCCCGATCCAACCGCCCTTTGATGACGTCACGCCCGTAAAACCAAACTCGCCATGAATTACCCGCTCCTTCGCCGGGTGCGGTGGCGCGTGCCTGTAGTCCAAGCTACTGGGAGGCTGAGGCTGGCGGATCGTTTGAGCTCAGGAGCTCTGAGCTGCAGCGGACTATGTCGATCGGGTGTCCGCACTAAGTTCGGTATCGATATGGTGCTTCTGGGGGAGCCCGGGACCACCAGGTCGCTTAAGGAGGGGTGCACCGGCCCAGGTCGGTAACGGAGCAGGTCAAAGCCCCCGTGCCGCTCAGTAGTGGGATCGCGCCTGTGAATAGACGCTGTAGTGCAGCCTGAGTAAAACAGCGGGACCCAGTCTTTTTACACTATTTACACTGATCCACTAACAGCTGGGACGAAACGCACCCTCCAGCTGATGGCTGATCATCAAACAACCGCTTCTTTTTTGGGTTCATATCAACTAATTTCTACGAAAACCTTCGCTGTTTGTTGGTGCAACACCGCCTTCTCCTGGACAAGAGGAGCAATGACATCACTTCCACCACAAAACGAGCAGAACGCTCTGGACGCTAGTCTGTCTGAAGTACGGTTTTAATACATGACATTAAGCTTCTCTACTTGAGCTGCTGTTACTTATGCAACTACACAAGCTGTTTGTATAGCTTTAGTTTCCAAGATAAACTTGGTAAAATGTCAAAATGTCTTGGAAACTAAAGTTATACAAACAACTTGTTGCATAATGTCGACATTTTACCCTCTAAATATCAACTGTCTCCCTCATCACATTTGTCGTTTTAGTTCATTTATTGAAATCAAACCTGTGTTTTTACATACTTAAGACTAAACACCGGTAACATTTTTAAAACACCAGAAAAGATGCAATTCTCATCCCACTGTATTTACGACAGTGTTCACGTCTTTTAGAGAATATTCTGAATAAAAAGAAAATCCCGATGCAACCGCCTTTTGATGACGTCACGCCAGTATAACCCAAACCTGCCATAAATGACCCGCTCCTTCGCCGGGTGCGGTGGCGCGTGCCTGTAATCCAAGCTACCGGGAGGCTGAGGCTGGCGGATCGTTTGAGAAATCTGACTTCTTCTATTCTGAAAAGGACTGAAGACTTACAGACACTTATACACAGAGAAAGCATAGCTTCATTAACTTAGGCTTGTGCAGATGTTTACAATTATGACAATAAATAAAAGATGAGGAATTATAGTCATAAAACTTGTTTTTCACATTCCACTGTCAAACATTAAGAGGACAAATTTCAAAAAAGCAGCATTCCCACAACGATTTTCATGTCGTTTTACAGAATCTACTGAATAAAAGTCATAAATTGATAAAAGAAAATCCCGAGCCAACCGCCCTTTGATGACGTCACGCCCGTAAAACCAAACTCGCCACGAATTACCTGCGCCTTCGCCGGGTGCGATGGCGCGTGCCTGTAATCCAAGCTGGTGCTTCTGGGGGAGCCCGGGACCACCAGGAGGTGGTGCATCGGCCCAGGTCGGTGACGGAGCAGGTCAAAGCCCCCGTGCCGCTCAGTAGTGGGATCGCGCCTGTGAAAAGACGCTGTAGTGCAGCCTGAGTAAAACAGCGGTCTTTTTACACTGATCACAGCTGGGATGACACAAACTCCAGCTGATGTTTGATCATTATACAACTGATATTTTTCTGTGTTCATATCTTCTCCTTTTCAGGAAAACCTTCGCTGTTTGTTGGTACAACACTGCCGCCTCCTGGACAAGAGGAGCAATGACATCACTTCCACCACAAAACGAGCAGAACGCTCTGGACGTCGTCTGAAGTACGGTGTTAATACATGAAATGAGGCTTCTCTACTTGAGCTGCTGTTACTTATGCAACTACACAAGCTGTTTGTATAGCTTTAGTTTCCAAGACAAAATTGGCAAAAAGGATTTGATTGTGTCACAATTTCAAAGATGTGAAAGAAAGTAGTTGAGTAGAAATAAATGTATGTATTACATTCAAATTTTTCTTTCTTCACATTCAGTTTCATAGGGAGAAGGCGATGACGGCACCAGGATACAAGTTAGTGCCCTCATCGCTCTCATGGAGATAACAGACATCATAGAACCACCTGGAGAGAAGTTGTCACCGGTGTCTATGGAGGCTCAATGCTGTAAGTAATCACCTGAGCAGTAATTTACCTGAGTAGTAAAGTGGTGATAAGCTTAACATCTCAATGCAGACTTGTATGTTAACAACACATCTGTTTGTGATGTTTCTTCTAGCATCCTTCAGCTCTTGCTCCCTCCAGCCTCCGGTCCAGACAGAGGGAGCCAGTCCTAACCACACAGAGGAAGTGTCTTTATCACTGCTCTCTCTGTGCTACTGGGTTTGGGAGACTCTTCACATAATCAGTGGTGTTGGCCTCCATCTGTAAACAGAAGTCAGTCAAGACAAGTCATTTTCTAAATATTTTGAAACTAATTGTAATAAATACGTTGCATCTTTAACGTCATTTATTTGTATTTCTTTGTGTTTTACTGTGAGATTCTGAATATGTTGGTAAAATGGTAAAAATAATGACTCATTACTTATGACACTTTCATAACACTTTCATGAAGCGATAAATAACAGACTGAGATGAGATTTTTGTTGTAACACTAGTCAGGTTGTTCATTTGTCCATAGGAACTTCCTCCTTACTTCACTTTACTACATACATCAACTTATTGAATACATATGTAATAATTAGCAAGTCTGCAACAATAATGATGTAACTGCATGTTGCGTCCACACTGGTTCGTGACAATCTCCAGGTCCTGAGTTCATCTCTAGCAAAAGGAGACAAGCTGATCTAATATCAGTGGGAGAAGTAGAACACTGTCACAGCCTAATAATCTCACATAGGAGAACCTTCAATGTCCATGTGCAGATGTTCAGCACAGACCTCCTTGAAACGCAGACGCTGCTTGTTCGACCTCTCTCAAGCTCTGCGCTTAACTTAAAAACTTTGTTTAAATATGCTTTAGTAACATGTAGCCTACATTAGGTAGCGGACGGTGTAAACGGCTGTCGGCCGTACTGACTTCTGTCAGTGTGGTGCATTTCCATCAACTAATCCCAACTGGATGGTAACATCACGAGATTCTGGGAACATTCTGTGCGGCAGGTTAGTCACATGACAGTACCTTGAAATACTGTATGGATGAACTAATAAACAAGGAAATACTAGTGACGGTCTAGCGTTATGGACCAAAGCCATTTTATTCAATACCAAAGTTGACAACTAATACTGTTTTTTAGCATTAGATGCCACTTTCAACTACTAACAAATCCTATATTATACAGTAAAAGTGCACAACCATTGTTAGATGAGAAGTTTATGGTTTATTTGTATATTAGCTATTTCTTTTGCAGATTTCCATAATTACATCTTATTATGAAAACAGAAAGTAGTGATGATAGTGAGTGTTTTTTGGGGGGGGCTCTAGCTAGATTATTGATCAATTTAAAAAATAAATGACAGATAAACGAATGTCGATTCCTTGAACCGCAGTGTTTTACTCTGATTGAGCACCAACCACATCCTTCGCTATCCAAATACGGCCATTAACGTTCAGTTCAAATGTAAGTCCATGTTGAAATTCCTGTGCATGGTAACCACGGAATTAATTTGCAGGGACAAACAGGAAATTAAAAAAAGATTGACTTGGTTTCTGACCTATCAGAGCTAAGAATGTCTTATAATTGGAATTGTTGTCACAGACTCGAGATCTGATTGGTTACCGCCTGGCGACACAAGCCTGGTGTAATATGATTGGATAAAAACTTTACAATAATATACAACAGTCGGAGCGGCGAAACCGAGCGGATATAATATGACACGAAGAAAACAGACCATGGAGAATCATTTATGACCTCTCTACAAACAAAATCTGAGCATGTTTAGGTTAGCAGAGAACGTTTTGCTGCGTCTGATGGCCGCCACTGCGTCCGAGTTTGCGTTGCCACGCACGTCCGTGCACGTGCGTCAAAACCATGGTAACCAGCGCTGAGTTAATAAAAGGAGCGCAGCTATGTGATTTTACACATTTGCCTCTGGTCTTGGAGACATTGGCAGCAACACAAAAATCTGCGACCGTATTAATTTGTTTTGCTGGAGCAATGGAGCGCCACTTGCCCCCGAGGATCTGGCAGCTCTGGAGAAGGTTCAGACGGTGGAGCCGCCTAGGCAGACAGCGGTGGCAGCCGGAGGGGGGTAAGCGGTTCCTCCTAGTGTCTTAAGTGTGTACAGTCTGACGGTCAACAATTTAAACACTAAATGAAAGGTTAATCAGTACGGAATGCTAAGTGTAAAAGCAGTTGAATATGTTAACAAAGGTAGAAGCGTTGATATTTTGCTTTGCTTTGGCATAATTCTTCCCCATTTATCATTTGAGATTTGGTAAAAACAAAAATAAAGATGGCGCCTTCGCGCCTTTTCTTGAGCACCATGGCAACAAAGTGCCCATGTTAGCTTGCTAAGCTAGACTTTTTTTTACCAAGTGCTATTGTTTTTCCATTTGGAGCTAAAAATGTGTTTGTTTGTCAGGCAAGTGTAGAGAATGTGTCTCATTGAAACAAGACACACACACATGTGAACAAGACGTCTGAGTTTGTACTTTTAAAGAGCTAAAAACTGTTGTTAGTGTTGTACTGAGTGCAGCATTACCTGTCATGTGTGAAAACACGGTAGAAACCTGACTACTAGATGATGCATGTGATGCAGAGCGGTTAGTGCAGCTAATGTGAGCATAAATGCAGTTTAGGTGCTTAGTGTTACAGGCCTCCTGTTGTAGTTTGAATGAAGAAGATGAAGTGAGTTACAAATGTCTGTTCTCTGACCTTCACACACAGTTGCTGTGCACGGTCCACCTAGACTTCCTCCACCTAGACGTCGGAGACCTCGTTGTGACCCACCCACTTCCCACGTTCAGGAAGTTGGTCCCCCCACCTCTGACATTGAGGTACCCCGCTCTGACCTGCCTTCTTACTTACATGTTCCACCACGCTGGGGACACACACCACTTCCTCTTTATTCAGATCTTTTTCCTTCTTATCCTCCTCCACGCTCTCCTGTTCCTCCTTCTTCTATTCCTTCCACACCCCCTCCTCCCTATTCTCCTGTTCCTTCTTGCTCTTGTGCTCCTCCTCATTCTCCTCCACGCTCTCCTGTTCCTTCTTCTATTCCTTCCACACCCCCTCCTCCCTATTCTCCTCCACGCTCTCCTGTTCCTTCTTCTGTTCCTTCCACACCCCCTCCTCCCTATTCTCCTCCACGCTCTCCTGTTCCTTCTTCTGTTCCTTCCACACCCCCTCCTCCCTATTCTCCTCCACGCTCTCCTGTTCCTTCTTCTGTTCCTTCCACACCTCCTCCTCCCTATTCTCCTGTTCCTTCTTGCTCTTGTGCTCCTCCTCATTCTCCTCCACGCTCTCCTGTTCCTCCTTCTTCTGTTCCTTCCACACCCCCTCCTCCCTATTCTCCTCCACGCTCTCCTGTTCCTTCTTCTGTTCCTTCCACACCCCCTCCTCCCTATTCTCCTCCACGCTCTCCTGTTCCTTCTTCTTCTGTTCCTTCCACACCTCCTCCTCCCTATTCTCCTGTTCCTTCTTGCTCTTGTGCTCCTCCTCATTCTCCTCCACGCTCTCCTGTTCCTCCTTCTTCTGTTCCTTCCACACCCCCTCCTCCCTATTCTCCTCCACGCTCTCCTGTTCCTTCTTCTGTTCCTTCCACACCCCCTCCTCCCTATTCTCCTCCACGCTCTCCTGTTCCTTCTTCTGTTCCTTCCACACCCCCTCCTCCCTATTCTCCTCCACGCTCTCCTGTTCCTTCTTCTGTTCCTTCCACCCCCCCTCCTCCCTATTCTCCTCCACGCTCTCCTGTTCCTTCTTCTGTTCCTTCCACACCTCCTCCTCCCTATTCTCCTGTTCCTTCTTGCTCTTGTGCTCCTCCTCATTCTCCTCCACGCTCTCCTGTTCCTCCTTCTTCTGTTCCTTCCACACCCCCTCCTCCCTATTCTCCTCCACGCTCTCCTGTTCCTTCTTCTGTTCCTTCCACACCCCCTCCTCCCTATTCTCCTCCACGCTCTCCTGTTCCTTCTTCTGTTCCTTCCACACCCCTCCTCCCTATTCTCCTCCACGCTCTCCTGTTCCTTTTCTGTTCCTTCCACACCTCCTCCTCCTATTCTCCTGTTCCTTCTTCTTTGTGCTCCTCCTCATTCTCCTCCACGCTCTCCTGTTCCTCCTTCTTCTGTTCCTTCCACACCCTCCCCCCTATTCTCCTCCACGCTCTCCTGTTCCTTCTTCTGTTCCTTCCACACCCCCTCCTCCCTATTCTCCTCCACGCTCTCCTGTTCCTTCTTCTGTTCCTTCCACACCCCCTCCTCCCTATTCTCCTCCACGCTCTCCTGTTCCTTCTTCTGTTCCTTCCACACCCCCTCCTCCCTATTCTCCTCCACGCTCTCCTGTTCCTTCTTCTGTTCCTTCCACACCCCCTCTTCCCTCTTCTCCTCCACGCTCTCCTGTTCCTTCTTCTGTTCCTTCCACACCCCTCCTCCTTATTCTCCTGTTCCCTCTTGCTCTCCTGCTCCTCCTCTTTCTCCTCCATGCTCTTCTGCTCTTTCTCTTCTGTTCACCTTCACCCCCTCCTCCTTCTCTTCTGGTTCCACCTATTGTGGCTCCTTCTGAGCTGCCGTGTGTTCCCGATGCTGGCCTTTTCCTGTCTCCTGTTATTCAGGACTCAGGCTCCATAGTGGAAGGGACCAGCGAGGCCTTAGCGGTTGGGGAGAACAACGAGGCTCCTAGCAGCAGCAGCAGCACATCTGCTAGAGGTAGGAAGGACAGTGATGGGGAGGGGGCTGCTCCCAAAAGACCATGTTTTACTGTGAGACACTGTGTCACACAGTAAACTTGGTCTTTCCCTTTGTTGGATGGCAGCAGCCACCTCTTCATTCACGGATAACTGGCTTCTGTTTCTGACAGGACCAGTTTATCCTACTGTCTTCTTTTTTTCTTTCCTGATTTCTTTCTTCATAATTTTAAATATTCATCCAAACCCTGAGAACTAGCCTTTGCGTCTGGCTGGGCAGTTCTTGTCCCAGGTAGCGTCTGGCACTGGGACCTTTCTTTCTTTCCTGGATGAATACAGGTTTGAATGCTAATATTTAACCTGAGAACTAGCCTTTGCGTCTGGCTGGGCAGTTCTTGTCCCAGGTTGCGTCTGGCACTGGGGCCTGCGTTTAGAGTTCAGCATGGTGGTGGGATGGACTTTTCTTTCACCCTGAAGGCTGAGTTCAGCGCCTGGCAGGGCCGTCGACCCCCCCCATACAAGTTGCTCGAGCGTCTGGCAGGGTAACTATTATGTTTATTGCTATGTTTTCCTCTACAGCAATAGGTCAGTTCAGTCACAGTGGCACTGGGGACACTTGTCATCTCCCACTGAAGCTCCTCAAGGGCAGAGGAGGATGGACTGCAGTGTCATGTGTTATGGAGGGGACACATGGTTGTCTGCTGTTCTAATCATGCTCCACACCACAGGGAGCAGTGCCGATGATACTGATGTACTGACCAGTGTGTCTGTCAGTCCAGTGGACAAAGGTGAGTACAGGATTTTGATTGTGTGACAATTTCAAAGATGTCAAAGGACGTGGTTGAGTGGGAATAAATGTTTGTATTACATTCAAATTTAACGTGATCCTACAAATTAATCATCTTTCGTCACATTCAGTTTCATAAGGAGAAGGCGATGAGGGCACCAGGAGAGGAGGAGAAGGAGGTGAGGAGGCACGTACAACTGTATTTGTTCTATTAGGGTTAAGATAAAGAAAAACATAGGAGACGTTACACTTATCTCGTGACACTTTATTTGTTTTATTATTATTTTTTCTATAGATTACGTTAAAAAAACACAAGGTAAGTAATTAAAGATGTTAAGTTGGGATAAGTTTTCATTTGACTTTTTATACATTTTAATTGACAGTAATGTAATATTTTGTCGCTCTGCCTTTTGGCTGCACAAGGTGACACCAGGCAATGGTAAAGACAACTAAAATGTCCTTCAAGTATTTCTCTGATGTATGTACTCACTCTGCATTCTAATGCTTTCACTTTACCAGAAACGACCGATCTGGACCCAGGTCCTGCAGTCCAAGGAGATGCCAAACTGATTGCAGGAACTATGGCTGCACAATTACATTCAGTAAGCATGAGATGTCGTGGCTTATTCGTAGTATGTACTTTACGCCATGTGCTCTTAAAAGCCAATGTTTTCATTTTGGTTGCGACAGGTGCAGCTGTGGAGGATGGAGACAACAGACATCATAGAACCACCTGGAGAGAAGTTGTCACCTGTGTCTATGGAGGCTCAATGCTGTAAGTAATCACCTGAGCAGTAATTTACCTGAGTAGTAAAGTGGTGATAAGCTTAACATCTCAATGCAGACTTGTATGTTAAGAACACATCTGTTTGTGATGTTTCTTCTAGCATCCTTCAGCTCTTGCTCCCTCCAGCCTCCGGTCCAGACAGAGGGGAGCCTCCCAGTCCTAACCACACAGAGGAAGTGTTTTCATCACTGCTCTCTCTGTGCTACTGGGTTTGGGAGACTCTTCACATAATCAGTGGTGTTGGCCTCCATCTGTAAACAGAAGACAGTCAAGACAAGTCATTTTCTAAATATTTTGAAACTAATTGTAATAAATACGTTGCATCTTTAACATCATTTATTTGTATTTCTTTGTGTTTTTGTATTTCTTTGTGTTTTACTGTGTGAATATGTTGGTAAAATGGTAAAAATAATGACTCATTACTTTTGACACTTTCATAACACTTTCATGAAGTGATAAATAACAGACTGAGATGAGATTTTTGTTGTAACACTAGTCAGATTGTTCATTTGTCCATAGGAACTTCCTCCTTACTTCACTTTACTACATACATCAACTTATTGAATACATATGTAATAATTAGCAAGTCTGCAACAATAATGATGTAACTGCATGCTGCGTCCACACTGGTTCGTGACAATCTCCAGTTCCTGAGTTCATCTCTAGCAAAAGGAGACAAGCTGATCTAATATCAGTGGGAGAAGTAGAACACTGTCACAGCCTCCACAACAGCCAATACACACTCTCTCTCAAGATGATTGAGAGTGATTCGTTTGGTCATCGTACAACTGCTTCTTCTGGGTTCATATCTACTAATTTCTTTGAAAACCGTCGTTGTTAGTTGGTACTACACTGCCTCTTCCTGGACAAGAGGAGCAATGACATCAGTTTCACCACAACAAATACAAAAAATATACAAACAATTTAAAATAATAATAATTAGCTTAGCTCGACGAAACCTGTGCAAAGTTCAAGATGAATATAAGTTATTTTTTACTTTTCTGTCAGAATATTTATTTTCTGTATGAACCCAATTGGACAAAAGAAGCAGCAGAAATACAGCAGCAAAATGAAGCAGAACATGCCATCAAGGACATGGAGTCACTCTATGCACAAACTTAAAAACGTTTATCACAGGCCATAACAAAGATGCAAAAGAATCAGCAGCACATTGAAAGTCTGCTGTAGCAATAATACATGATTGAAAGATTGAATGAAACCACGGAGGCTATGAAATACATATGATTTGAACACATGTATGAAAGCGTAGAATTAACATAATAAGATAAGATAAGATAAGAAAACCTTTAATAGTCCCGCAGTGGGGAAATTACTTCTCACAACAGCAGTACAGATAAGCGAGAATACAGCTACAGAACAGTTTGTGTTGGCACAGTGCAAAGCAGTACAGTACAGTTGGAGTGAGTATGAGGTCATTGCAGGGTTATTGCACAGTAATGGGTATAAGATTTGTACCGGTAACAATATACATGATTGTTCACAGATCACAAATATTGTGCAGAGCAGGTTGCTATATAAACCACTGATTAAGATTAATGAGAGTACGAATACCTTCATTAGTCCCAGAGAAAGAAAATTGCACCTGAGTATTAGGAATAAACAAAGAAAACCCTGAGCGTGTACATTACAACTGTAGATGAAGATACTGAGATGCAGGTGTACACAGTACAAGCATGTCACAAATAAATGAGTGACAGGTGGTGAAAAGTGTAAATATGGAAACATGGATGATGATTATTGCAATTTGTGAACATGTGCCAAAGTGTCCATGGCTGTTTCTCCACTGTGGGACAATTAAATGCTTACTTATTTATATTTTTGATTAGTGCTTCAGTATCAAGACATTTAGTCTTAATAATCGTAAATGTACCTAAACCAGCAACCAAACGCTAAGAACAAACGTGTTGGAGCAGTGTAAAGCAGAGAGGAGAAGAAACATACAGAATAAGTTTCAGAGGCGGGGATGGAAAGAGACCATCAAGTCACTTGTTGCTCAGTGTGTCCCAGGTCATTTCTGAAGTTCTGGTTTTGATCACCTGCTGCTGATGGGTTCATCAGAGTCTCCATTTGACAGATGTTTGCATCCTCCGACGCTGGAGTCTCTGAGCTTTCTCCCAAAAAGATCTCTGAAAACATAAACACAGTTTGTGATGTAGTTTTAGAAAGAAACATGTAAGTAATACTGCTGTTCCAAACACACCATTACATATTACTACATTCGTAATAAAATATATATGTAGAAGTTAAAAGTATTAAAAGCTATATCAAAAGTTAGATCTAACCACTTAATAAAATAACCTACTGTACGGATCTTTCTCCATTTAACCAGGACTCCAAGACCAGCCCCAAAAAGGCCAGCTCCGAAGAGGCCAAGACAAACCCAGGCAAAGGCAATGACACCGGTGTTCTTCCCTTCTGAAGAAACAAGAAAGTCTGAGAAAAAAAGTAAAATAGCAGCTTCCTCCAAGACAAACTACTGTTTGTCCTTTTTCCTGCGTTACTACCTCTTTGTAGCAGAAAATCATTTTACAATGATATATAATATAATCCAAGGCTGCTTTCACACTTTCAGATTTAGAACAAGTTACACCACTGTCAGCTTTCTGTTTTTAATCATCTGGTGAAAACCTCGCGGCCCTAACAGCTGGTGTAGTAAAGAAGGGAGAAGCTTTCTGAAGCCGAAGCTATGAATCAGCATACTAAGTTATCAGTAGGTAATTCCCCTTCCACAGGATGACTGACAAATAAACATGGAGCAGCTCTAAAACACAGACAATGACCAGGCCAATGATTAATCCACACTATGAACTTGTTTGTCGTGACGACAGAACATTTACCAGACGTACAGTAGTCATCTCGTCTTTCTTCGGAAACCTTGTTATGTTGGGAAGGACTTTTCTTGTGTTCATCACTGTTAAAAAAATAAAATCAGTTAAGCACCCTTTAAATGTTAAAGTGATTACGTCTTTATTTTCTCTGTTACTTTACATCAATTTAAATCCATGCCGTTACCAAAGAGCATGACTCGCTGGGAGAGCATTTCTGAACCCCGGCCTTTTGGCACATTACAGGAGAAGTTGCCAGTGTCACTGAGCTGAGCCAAGATCTGCAGTGTCATGACTCCTCTGCTCAGGTCTTCATGCCTTAGAGCTGTCCTGTGTCTGAACTGCGTTTCCTGTAGATCAGGACAGTCCTTTCTATCGCGGTAGACGTGGACCACCTGCTTGTCATCTTTTTTCCAGTCAACTGTCCGAGTTCTTAAATTCAATGAAGCATCAAAACAGCACTGCAGAGTGACATTTTGTCACACTTGTGCTGTAACTTGGGGGGTGAAATGACACATTCCTGCAAAAAAAAAAAAAAACATTTTAGTGCACATTGAAATGTACAGCACCACCTCATCAATTAGCTTTGAGCAATTCCCAGCAATGGTGGGACACACATGAACTGCACATTAATACAGTCTTTTTTTCATTTTTGAAAACTGGTTACACTTGGTAAAACATACTTTAGTTACTGTATTTGAATACTTTAAATCAGTGCAATTAACCAACAGCATCTAACTGAACATTTGTCAAATTTGTATCTAGTACTTTCTCCTGTTAGCATCAAAACACTTGCTTCTGTTGAAATTATCTAAACCTATAGATCAACTCCCTAAACAGCGCTGCATCATCCCTCAATAAAAAAACCTGCCTCTCTAGTCGTTGAGAAAACACTGTTCAACCCTGACACCTTGAGGAAAAACCGACACCAAACATGCAGATTTCAAGTATGTTGAAATCTGACTTTAAGTATGTTCAAATCTGCCTTTCACATTGTCGGTGGTTATGTCTGGTCGCTTACCTGGTATCGCTGTAGCCGGTACCCAGATCACCACTAACAATATTATTACAATCTTCATCATGCGACATGAACTACACAGCAACACGTTTGGAGAATGTAGACTCTCTCCTCCGTCCTATCACCCACTCATTGGCCTGCGTTACTCTTCCTCCTCTTTGGGATCGCAGTTCCTTCGGCCAGGCTCCTCGGTCAGGCTGAGAGGGGGCGGAGCTAAACCATTGGTCCAATCATTGCAGCTCAGGTGATTGGTCAAAGCGCAATGCATTCTGGGTGTTTTAGGATATGACTATTTCCAGCAACAACAACCAGAAGCAGCAACTTGCTTTTCAGCCGTGAAGTATCACTTTAAATATAAAAAAGTCACTTCACTTCGCTTCACTAATAAGCAGACTTGGCAACAATGGACCTCGCAATAAATAGCGCTATCAAGCCAACAGCAAGTCCCATGCATACCAACTGTATTTACAAAACAGTTAAAATGGCTAAAACGAACGACGAACGACATTAAAGCTGCTGTTGTTTTAATTATTGTTGATTTCATGGAGCATTTTAACACTTTGTATGGACATGGTCCAAGTAATCCAAAACCTTAGTGGAGTCGAGCACTGGGGGAGAGAGTCGTATGGTGTTATACTGTAGGTTACAAACAGTTAAAATGTACACAAACCACCTTAAGATGGTACATTGATTATTATTTTTGCTCATATTAAGAGAAACGAGAAAACCGGTGTGTTTTGTGTTTAATATTCAGGACAAATCAACCAGAAGACGACTTGATTGGCAGCATAAATACATTACATGGTTTGCAAGTGAGCACAAATTCGACATTCCCACTTACAGTCACCAAACTTCTGAACAGGTCTTCAGCATCTAAACAGCCCATTTGTTTCATTTTATTCCTCCTTGTGAGCCAAATACTCATCTTTGCCTGTACAATCAGATTAACCAAGCACACATGTCTACCTTGTGATGCACTGTAAACAGGTCAAAACATAAAAAGCTTATTGTCCTCTGTGACCACTTATCACATTCAGTCTCAGTAAACCTGTTTCTTTGTAAGAGACATGATGTGATTTCTACTGAATTTTAAGGTAAACTGTCAAATTGAACAACACACTTATTATTTTTATATGTGTATTTGGTAAATCTATATATGTACTAAAGTGAAGTAAGGAAGAAGGTGATAGAAACAAATGAACATCCTGATTTGTGTAACAACACTATTCTGATTTACTATTTCCAACAGATGTTTTTACCATTTTACCAAAATAGTCACAATCTCATAGTGGAAGTAAATCGTGAAACATTACAGAGAAAAGTATATGTTTAACATTAAATTGATTTATTGAAGCTTGTATTACATGGTTCTAAATTGTGAAAGTGATGCTTGATGTCTCGTCCTGACCATCTCCTGCTCAAAGGGAGACCAACAGTGAGTTGAAGAGCTTCCATACCCAGCAGCACAGAGGAAGCAGTGGTCCAGTCACTTCCTTTATGTGGAGCGATCAGAGAGGTGCAGGCTGCAAGAAGAAGCATCATAAACAAATGTATTGTTAACATACATCTCTACATTGTCAGTTTATGTTTTTTGATTATGTCACTACTATTATTCAAGTAAATTACTGCTCGGGTGATGACTTACCGTACTGAACCTTCAGAAACAGAGGTGATGACATCTCTCCAGGTCCTGTGGCCGTCATTTGGTCTCAAGGAAACTATTAATGAAGTTCTCCAGCCTCCACAGCTACACCTGTCATCAGGACTCTACACACGCTCACTTAGCTCTGGTATTCCTCGACTGAATTAATTTTTCTAAGAAGGCAAAGAGGAAACAAAGAGAGGGAGCGAGATAGAAAAGGGAGCGAGCTTGGAGAAAGCGGTAGGAAGAGAGTGAGTTTGGAGTGAGAGAAGGATGGAGGGACAGGGAGCAAGAGGAGGGAGAGAGGGAACTTGGAGAGAGACAAGGAGGGAGGAAGAGAGACCTGGAAGGAATCCAGGAGGCATCTAAAAGTGATGCGCAGGCAGTCAGACAACCCTAACTCCAAGCCTAAGCCCAATCCTCCTCTCCATGTGGAGGAGATGCGGCCTGTTTGTCAAATGGTCATGGTCATGAGTCAAAGATCATGACCATGGGTGAGAGAAGGTACATGGATCCACTGGTGAATGGCGGGAGGACAGGGGGCTCATCTGAAGGGGGAGGAGCACACTCATCCTCATCAGCTTTTCCAGTCAGGGCTACTGAAACCAGTCGCAGCTGTCATTTGTCCTAAGGCTGTGGTTCTGCTGGACTGGGTGAATTGAATAATGTATCTTTCTATGTGTGTATCTGGGTGAAAGGCAGCAATTACCCAGGACAGGTCGCCAGTCCATCACAGAACCACATACACAGGCCAAGAGGGACTAACTATCACTAGAGTCTTTAGACTGTGGGAGGAAACACGGTGATATGAGAAGAACATGCAAACTCCTCAGAGAAAAGCACCTGGGCCACCTGGGAATCGAACCCACATCTTTACTGTGAGGCAGCAGTAAGTCATTCCAGAAATTTCAGCCCTTCTGCCTACAATTAAAAGCTTTATGTGTTAGGTTTAGTTGTGTAATGTCCTTGACCTTTGTAAAGTGCCTTGAGATAACTTTAAGAAATAACATTTATTAAACTGAAAAATTCTTATCTTAGTTCAGTAAATTCAATTTTAACTTAGGAGCAGCCTTATTCTAAATAAAGGTTTCCAGTATAAATGCACATGGCAACATCCTGATGACACCCAACACTACCACACACACAACACTTCCACTCTAATGGGGGAGGCTGGGGGGATGCAGTCTTGGTGTAGCAGCCTCTCAGGTTATCATGACTGTGCCTCCGGTTTTTAGGTGGGATCTTACCCGTCACAGGCGAACCAGCCTTCCCAACCTGGCTAATGTTAGAGTAAATATGATTTACTGACTGATTTATGATTTGTTATTATGATGTTACGTCACTCACAAGGTTGATTTATCGTTTGTTACTTATTGTCATTATGAAGGATATATGTGTTCAATGTTTTAATCCTGTCAGAAACAGGAACATGTTATACTTTGCTGAAACTGCACCCTGCACACAGACACAGAAACAGGAAGTGGTTTTGGCCTGCTGACTTATTTTGAGTAAGCTGGAAAGGCCGTAAAAAGGTCACCAGTCTTAGGGTTAAACAGTTCATGATGCTATATGCCTTTACTTATGCAAATCAATCAAGTGTTTTATCCTTATATGGAATTTTCTTGTCTGCAGTATGATCTTCGTGTATTCATTGTGTTTCGCCTCCTTTTATCTTACTACTATCCCTCTATTGCTCGTCTCTTAACTTCATCAAGCTCACCTCCTCCTCCCTCTAAAACAATATAATTATTTTATTTAGTTGGGAGTCGGAGTGATAAATTGCCCTGGCTGTTTGGTGCAATGGTTAGTGCTTTGCATTCCTGACATCTAGGTTTTGGTGTCGCGTCAGGAGGGGCACCCGGTGCAAGATCTCACCAAATTAATAATGCAAATCATTAGCTGTGGCGGACCCTGATGCGATAAGCCAAAAGGAGTGGGATAGGGGATGAGGGTGTGTAAGTTTTTAAATTTTTTTTTTTCTTTGACATCCTGTCTATGTGTTGAATTTTCAGTTTTTAAAGTCTTTCCGTTTGATCATCTTCTTCTTTCTTCTTCCGTTCCCTTTCATCTTCTTCTTTCTTCTTTCTTTCTCTCTCATTTTCTTGTTGTGTCTTTATGATGAGGAGGGTTCGAATGACGGCGGGGGAGAAGGGGGGAATAGAGGTGGTGGTGGAGGGGGAAATCGTGATGGTTTTAGTGATGAGGATTGGTAAAATTGGTTGTTTCTGTGTCATCTTCTTCTTTCTTTCTTCTTCAACTTCCTTTTCACTCTTCTTTCTTTCCTTTTCTCTTCTTGGGAGTTCTTTTTTTTCTTTCTCAAGTCTTTCCTTTTCTTCCTGCTTTTGTCTGTTCTTCTTTTCCTTTTCTTCTTTCATCTTCCCGTTCTTCATTTCTCTTGCCTCTTCTTTGTTTTCCTTCTTTCTATCTTTCTCCTCCATGTCGCCTTGTTACAAACTTACAGTACTGCTGTCCTTCTGTAAAACAAAATAAAAATAAAATTATTATATATCATAAATTTGCTAAAAACACATTTATTAGAATAACATCTATGTATACTGTATGAAACACCCTCTTCCCCAATAAACTAGAGAAAAACATATTACAATTACGAACAATATCTATCCTCCTAAAGTATTATTCAGACTTCAACATAGCATCGACGATACCAACCATCTAATTTTTGTGATACAGTTCAGAGGTTCTGGCTTGACGTACACAAACAGTAAAAAAATTCATCCCCATCCCCCACGTCATGCTTCTCAAAAGTACTACTAAATATTTGTTTTAATTTCAAATAACACAGAAGATAAACTATGTATTAATAATGATTGAACAGAAACAAAACAGAAATGTTCCCACAAATTAGTTTTCTTTTCAAGCGTCAAGCTACTTCAATATGTATTTATAATCCTAAATTGTTAATGGCCCCATAGACAGAAATATAGTTTCTTAATTAATTTATTTTATTTTTAGTATTTTTGAATTTTTCTTGGATTTGAGCATTTGAAAAAAAACAACCTTAGTTAAATGAAAATCTTTAAAAAAGTAATAAAATAAAGTACTCACCCCTTAGGACTACAACTACCAGGAAGCACAATGGCCGCCTGCCTAATGGAGATTGAAGCCGTAGTTTTAAGACTTTAAGACCTGTGCCACGCGCCAGTCAGTGTACCAAACTGCCTCCTACAGTCTATGACATTCTTTTTTTTTTTTTTTTTTTTTTTTTTTTTTTTTTTTTTTTTTTTTTTTTTGTTCTGTCCAGCAGTTAAGCAAGCAGCATATATTACGCTGAATGCCATATTGTGATGGACAGCTTTGCTTTAACAAGAAGAGTATATATAGAATATATATACTCTTCCTGATTTATGGTTTATTTAATGGTTTATTTAGCTAATCCAAAATGTGTGTGATGTTGCTGTGTTGGTGGACAGGTTAGGTTTCTGCTTTAGGGTGTGTATGCGGGAGGGTGGGGGGGGGGGGGGGGGGGGGGGGGGGGGGGGGGGGGAAGGGGTGCAACCAGCTGCTGAAACCAAGCAAATCTGTTAAGTAAACAATCGGAGCAAAAAAAAAAAAAATAAAATAAATAAAATAAATAAGAAGCATGGATGTACCTTAGGCTAACACATTCATAACTAAACAATTTTTGTGCTGTGGTTTACCTTGGAGATTAATACTAATACCAATAATAGTGCTAAGGTATGTGCACATACTAATACAAACGAATACATACAATATACATACATATGTGCATTATTATACATATCCCATACTACTTAATAAAAGTCATGACATACAACACCACAAATTCCATATTCACACATTATTCATGTTGGTAGTGATAAGTATCAATAATACTTACAGTTGGATTTGGAAAGTGTCCCACTACAAGGTTAGTAAGGCTGTAGCTTAACATTATTCACCCAAAGGGTGAGGCAGACGTTGGTGCATGAACAATGCCACTTGTGGAAGCCAGGGTGATGTGAGGGGCTCCGCCACTACGCCCATCCAGCAAGCAGAGGAAGGAATCCTAGCAGCCAGGGAGCACACACACCTTCAGTTCCAGGAGGGCAGGTGTTGCGACCCAAGCCGCCCACACAGAGCCCCCCAGGCAGAGCTGCAGCAGCCACAGAGACAGCACCCGAGGCCAGAGTGGGCCACCGGGGGTCAACGCTGTCCGCCCATGAGAACCAGGGGCAAAACACTCCCCCCGGCGGGAGGGTCGGCCTGAAAGAGTAGAGCCCGAGGACCCACGGTCCTAGGGAGCCCGCCAGAAGATGCCCCCGCCCAGAGTGGGGCCCGCCCCGTCCACCACCACCCCCACACGGGCGGAGCGGGCCTACCCCATCGGCCGACCTCATCCCCTGGCGCTACAGCGGCCTGCAGCACAAGGCCAGCAATTGGTGGGGTCAGCAGAAAAGAGACCCAGGCAGACGATCATCGTACCCCGAAAAAACCGGACCCCCCACACTTCAACCGCACCACACAACCACCAACTCACACAAACACAGATGCATACACCCACCCACATGTGCAAACACATCATCACATCAACACACACACACACCATAGACTCTCTCATAACAAACTAGTCAATCATACGTGAACCAATGCACTCTCAGATACATTCTCCCACCCACACCATTCGCTTGATCACATTCGTGGGGAGGGTAGGTCTCCGGCCTGCCGTCCATGTGGCCCCAGGCAGGGACCGCAGCTCCTCCCGAGCCCCGACCAACCCCCCCAACCCGGAGGGGGCAGAGGGCAGCAGAAAAAGGCACCCCAGAACCCTGCAACCCAGCTTGGACGTGAGTGTGTGGAACTAAAGTGCACTGAAGGTGGGTGACACCTCCAGGAGCACAACCGCTGGCTGACGGTGTGTCCCCCGGACAGTGCCCCCCCGCGCCCTAAATGTCTTTTTGCAGTTAAAACTGGGTGGTAGTACTCACCCCTTAGGACTACAACTACCAGGAAGCACAATGGCCGCCTGCCTAATGGAGATTGAAGCCGTAGTTTTAAGACTTTAAGACCTGTGCCACGCGCCAGTCAGTGTACCAAACTGCCTCCTACAGTCTATGACATTCTAATGTCATGCATTAGTCATGCATTAGTTTATTGTGTTACTTGCATTCTTTGGAGGTCTTTTGCACATTGATGGTCGTGACACGCTCTCTCTCTCTATTTATTGACTTGGCCGGGCTGAGGCTGCCATCCTGAGACCTGCAGTCACTTCCCTCTGAGGAGATTAACCTTTTGTTGCATTATTCATTAAAGCTTCTATTAACATTTATATACTTAAGACTGTTCAACACAAAGACTGATTTAATATTAATAAACAAGGACCCTGAACCTGAACTCAGAAGACAAACTGGAAACATATAACAATAGGGTGTCACTAGAAATACTTCCTGTCCGACTAGTATTTTCTACACATGGAATTCACTGCCTGTGACTGTGTTTGGACATTTGAAATCTAAAGACTGAAGTCGTCATCAGGTGACAAGAGGATGCTCTCCTCTATGGACAAGGAGGAAAAGCTGAAGAAGTGACGGGGCAAACTGTCAGACATTCTTCTTGTTTAATCATCAGCACCTGTTTCAGATGATGGATCAGATTCAGTTCAGATTCATTTTGTGTTAATCTCCAAGCCCCATTTTGTGCATGTTGTGCATTAGGACCTGATTAGGCATACTCAAATAAAATGGTTGTAATTCCTAAATGGTAAGGGCTACATTATTAAGCTTGGTTTTGAGCTTAGTTTTGCAAGAAAGCAACTGAATTTGCTACAGGTATAGTGAAGCAAAATAACAGAGACATAAACTTGAAATAAAATTCTGATAAACCCTTGCCTAGCAAATATCAAGCAAGTAATGTCTCCCCTGGTGACTGGTGGGGAGGAACTAGAGGTTTGGAAGGCTCAAATGAAAGCTTACATGTTGTAAGGCGACCCTATAAGGCTTAATTAGCATTCAGTGTAACCTAAAAGCTTATATGTAACAATCTGGGATAATATTTCATAGGGTAATACTATGAGTCTGCGAGTGGGGGAGGGGAGGTCTCAGGGAACTGACCCTGATTGTCTACTCCTGGCAGATGCTATGCTATACTTCAGCCTTTTCCAGCATTCTCAAGTTCAAACAAAGCATAAGGGACATAGCATCCATCTTGAATTTGCTGGATTAATTTAGTTTTTTTCTGTAGCGAGTTATTACTCATAGAAGAGAAAAAATATTTTTCCCTCAGGAGTTGGAGCAGACAAACTTGCAGTTTTCAAATAACTTTTTTTAACGTTTTGGACCGAAACGCTTTACTGGACTATATTCGCTGGACTGTAATGAACACAAATCTGCCAGAGATATAGAGGCTGCAAGCAGTTCAGTAGATAATTATCCTCTGAGGGGGAAGATCTGAGAGGTGAGTGTGGGACAAAATAAATGATGTTTCAGCAGCTGATGAATGCCACCGGCAGTTACCAGCTACTGGCAGCTTCCAGCTAGCAGGCTAATGCTATTAGCTGCTTCCAGCTAGCATGCTAAACACTAATGCCATTTAGCATAAGCAGATCACATATCGTTGAGTGATGCTAATGCTGCCAACTTTAAAACATTCTTCAATTTTCTCCATTAAAATGTGTCACATTGTTACCTTTTACTCAGAAAATGTGAGCATCTATAATCTACTTACACTTTAGATAGGTGGTGTTTTAGCAGCTGATGAATGACATCAGCAGTTTTTTTAGCTAGCATGCTAATGCTAATGGGCGTTTAGCTTAAGCAAAACATAGTTAAGAGCGATGCTAATGCTGCCAACTTTAAAGGATTATTCAATTTTCTGCCCTTAAATGTTTTACTGTTACCACACACTGTGAAACCATGTGGTATCCTTTCACTCAGACAATTAGAGCATGTATGATTTAGTTACACTCACATTTATGCTAATCTTACTTTGATGGTGATTAAAAATTTGTAAAACTAATATAAAAAATTTGTAAAACTAGTATAAAACTTGACAGAAACACACAGGGAATGTAAATACATTCTTCCTAAACAGTTTGGTTCAAGTGATCACAAAATACAATGTCCTACCTCTCTCTATCGCAGTTGTTTTGGTATAGAACTCTCTAGATCTTTCTCCTGTTAGAGGGAGTGAGTTCCATGTCGCCATGGTTACAGCACATGACCATTGATTAACTGTATCTGCACATGTTGAAATGGTCTCACATGAGCATCAGTAACATTTGGCTCATCAGAGCTTTTTGTTCTGCAGGAGCAAAGAAACTGGACCCACTTTAACCTGTTGCCTGAATCTTTATTTATGTTGAAGTTGAAGTTCAATGAACAGTAAATAGCGTTTCTCCAAATGTTCATCTTACTTTTTATGTTATGACCCCAGAAATCTAAAATGTAGAAACTGACCTCATTACTTTACCAAACATTCAAAAATAATAAGTGATGCTTTAATAAAATAGCTTGTATGTGTTCGTCACTGATGAAATTAGCTTATTTTCCTGTTTTAGCTCTATCGGCTTCTGGAGGTGGGGGCCAGCTGTGGCAGCCCTGTCACCCACCAGTCCTGGTGCAAAGGATCACCACTCAGTTTTAACTGCACAATAGACATCTAGCACAGGGGGACGCTGTCCAGGAGACACACTGTCAGCAAGCCGTCAAATCTCCCCCACTTTTAATTCACTCTAGTTCCACACTCTCACATTCAAGCTGGGCTGCATGGCCCTGACCTCGGTGCCATCTCTGTGGCTGCTGTGGTTCTGCCTGGGGGGTTCTGTGTGAGTGACTCGCGTCGCAACGCCTGGCCTCCTGAAACTGAAGGTATGTAGTCTCCCTGGCTCCTAGGTTTCTGCCCTCCACTCGTTTGACTGGGTGTAGCGGCTGGGCTCCTCTCATCACCCTGGCTTCCTCAAGTGGCATTGTTCACGTACCAACGTCTGTCTCATCTGGTCATGGTGAACAATGTTATAGTACAGCTTTACTAACCTTATAGTGCGACACACAACACCAGTAACTGCTATTATTTATTGTTATCACTATGAATAATGTTTGATTATGATAGCTATTAAGTTTTATGTGATCATGTGTTACAATATCTGTGCATACAGTAGGAGTAAATATATGAGTGTATTTATGCACACGCCATAACGTTATTATAAATATTAATATTTAACAGTTAACAACAGTACAACAGTTCTTTATTCATGAATGTGTTTGCCTCACGTGTATCTTTTTTATTTATTTGTTTTGTGCCTATTTATATTTTTCTATTTTTCCTCACTGACTTGTTTGTTTTCATCTATTGACTTGTTGTTATTGGTCAAATTTCAACAAATCACATTTCCACCACCGTGTTCACGTCATTTAGAGAATTTTCTGAATAAAAAAAAGAAAATCCCGATCCAACCGCCTTTTGATGACGTCACTCCCGTAAAATCCAAACTCGCCATGAATTACCCGCTCCTTCGCCGGGTGCGGTGGCGCGTGTCTGTAATCCAAGCTACTGGGAGGCTGAAGCTGGCGGATCGTTTGAGCTCAGGAGCTCTGAGCTGCAGTGGACTATGTCGATCGGGTGTCCGCACTAAGTTCGGTATCGATATGGAGCTTCTGGGGGAGCCCGGGACCACCAGGTCGCCTAAGGAGGGGTGCATCGGCCCAGGTCGGTAACGGAGCAGGTCAAAGCCCCCGTGCCGCTCAGTAGTGGGATCGCGCCTGTGAATAGACGCTGTAGTGCAGCCTGAGTAATACAGCGGGACCCAGTCTTTTTACACCATTTACACTGATCCACTAACAGCTGGGACGAAACGCACCCTCCAGCTGATGGCTGATCATCAAACAACCGCTTCTTTTTTGGGTTCATGTCAACTAATTTCTACGAAAACCTTCTCTGTTTGTTGGTACAACACCGCCTTCTCCTGGGCAAGAGGAGCAATGACATCACTTCCACCACAAAACGAGCAGAACGCTCTGGACGCTAGTCTGTCTGAAGTACGGTTTTAATACATGACATTAAGCTTCTCTACTTGAGCTGCTGTTACTTATGCAACTACACAAGCTGTTTGTATAGCTTTAGTTTCCAAGATAAACTTGGTAAAATGTCAAAATGTCTTGGAAACTAAAGTTATACAAACAACTTGTTGCATAATGTCGACATTTTACCCTCTAAATATCAACTGTCTCCCTCATCACATTTGTCGTTTTAGTTCATTTATTGAAATCAAACCTGTGTTTTTACATACTTAAGACTAAACACCGGTAACATTTTTAAAACACCAGAAAAGATGCAATTCTCATCCCACTGTATTTACGACAGTGTTCACGTCTTTTAGAGAATATTCTGAATAAAAAGAAAATCCCGATGCAACCGCCTTTTGATGACGTCACGCCAGTATAACCCAAACCTGCCATAAATGACCCGCTCCTTCGCCGGGTGCGGTGGCGCGTGCCTGTAATCCAAGCTACCGGGAGGCTGAGGCTGGCGGATCGTTTGAGAAATCTGACTTCTTCTATTCTGAAAAGGACTGAAGACTTACAGACACTTATACACAGAGAAAGCATAGCTTCATTAACTTAGGCTTGTGCAGATGTTTACAATTATGACAATAAATAAAAGATGAGGAATTATAGTCATAAAACTTGTTTTTCACATTCCACTGTCAAACATTAAGAGGACAAATTTCAAAAAAGCAGCATTCCCACAACGATTTTCATGTCGTTTTACAGAATCTACTGAATAAAAGTCATAAATTGATAAAAGAAAATCCCGAGCCAACCGCCCTTTGATGGCGTCACGCCCGTAAAACCAAACTCGCCACGAATTACCTGCGCCTTCGCCGGGTGCGATGGCGCGTGCCTGTAATCCAAGCTGGTGCTTCTGGGGGAGCCCGGGACCACCAGGAGGTGGTGCACCGGCCCAGGTCGGTGACGGAGCAGGTCAAAGCCCCCGTGCCGCTCAGTAGTGGGATCGCGCCTGTGAAAAGACGCTGTAGTGCAGCCTGAGTAAAACAGCGGTCTTTTTACACTGATCACAGCTGGGATGACACAAACTCCAGCTGATGTTTGATCATTATACAACTGATATTTTTCTGTGTTCATATCTTCTCCTTTTCAGGAAAACCTTCGCTGTTTGTTGGTACAACACTGCCTCCTCCTGGACAAGAGGAGCAATGACATCACTTCCACCACAAAACGAGCAGAACGCTCTGGACGTCGTCTGAAGTACGGTTTCAATGCATGAAATGAGGCTTCTCTACTTGAGCTGCTGTTACTTATGCAACTACACAAGCTGTTTGTATAGCTTTAGTTTCCAAGACAAAATTGGCAAAAAGGATTTGATTGTGTCACAATTTCAAAGATGTGAAAGAAAGTAGTTGAGTAGAAATAAATGTATGTATTACATTCAAATTTTTCTTTCTTCACATTCAGTTTCATAGGGAGAAGGCGTTGACGGCACCAGGATACAAGTTAGTGCCCTCATCGCTCTCATGGAGATAACAGACATCATAGAACCACCTGGAGAGAAGTTGTCACCGGTGTCTATGGAGGCTCAATGCTGTAAGTAATCACCTGAGCAGTAATTTACCTGAGTAGTAAAGTGGTGATAAGCTTAACATCTCAATGCAGACTTGTATGTTAAGAACACATCTGTTTGTGATGTTTCTTCTAGCATCCTTCAGCTCTTGCTCCCTCCAGCCTCCGGTCCAGACAGAGGGGAGCCTCCCAGTCCTAACCACACAGAGGAAGTGTTTTCATCACTGCTCTCTCTGTGCTACTGGGTTTGGGAGACTCTTCACATAATCAGTGGTGTTGGCCTCCATCTGTAAACAGAAGTCAGTCAAGACAAGTCATTTTCTAAATATTTTGAAACTAATTGTAATAAATACGTTGCATCTTTAACGTCATTTATTTGTATTTCTTTGTGTTTTACTGTGAGATTCTGAATATGTTGGTAAAATGGTAAAAATAATGACTCATTACTTATGACACTTTCATAACACTTTCATGAAGCGATAAATAACAGACTGAGATGAGATTTTTGTTGTAACACTAGTCAGGTTGTTCATTTGTCCATAGGAACTTCCTCCTTACTTCACTTTACTACATACATCAACTTATTGAATACATATGTAATAATTAGCAAGTCTGCAACAATAATGATGTAACTGCATGTTGCTCACACTGGTTCGTGACAATCTCCAGGTCCTGAGTTCATCTCTAGCAAAGGAGACAAGCTGATCTAATATCAGTGGGAGAAGTAGAACACTGTCACAGCCTAATAATCTCACATAGGAGAACCTTCAATGTCCATGTGCAGATGTTCAGCACAGACCTCCTTGAAACGCAGACGCTGCTTGTTCGACCTCTCTCAAGCTCTGCGCTTAACTTAAAAACTTTGTTTAAATATGCTTTAGTAACATGTAGCCTACATTAGGTAGCGGACGGTGTAAACGGCTGTCGGCCGTACTGACTTCTGTCAGTGTGGTGCATTTCCATCAACTAACCCCAACTGGATGGTAACATCACGAGATTCTGGGAACATTCTGTGCGGCAGGTTAGTCACATGACAGTACCTTGAAATACTGTATGGATGAACTAATAAACAAGGAAATACTAGTGACGGTCTAGCGTTATGGACCAAAGCCATTTTATTCAATACCAAAGTTGACAACTAATACTGTTTTTTAGCATTAGATGCCACTTTCAACTACTAACAAATCCTACATTATACAGTAAAAGTGCACAACCATTGTTAGATGAGAAGTTTATGGTTTATTTGTATATTAGCTATTTCTTTTGCAGATTTCCATAATTACATCTTATTATGAAAACAGAAAGTAGTGATGATAGTGAGTGTTTTTTTGGGGGGGCTCTAGCTAGATTATTGATCAATTTAAAAAATAAATGACAGATAAACGAATGTCGATTCCTTGAACCGCAGTGTTTACTCTGATTGAGCACCAACCACATCCTTCGCTATCCAAATACGGCCATTAACGTTCAGTTCAAATGTAAGTCCATGTTGAAATTCCTGTGCATGGTAACCACGGAATTAATTTGCAGGGACAAACAGGAAATTAAAAAAAGATTGACTTGGTTTCTGACCTATCAGAGCTAAGAATGTCTTATAATTGGAATTGTTGTCACAGACTCGAGATCTGATTGGTTACCGCCTGGCGACACAAGCCTGGTGTAATATGATTGGATAAAAACTTTACAATAATATACAACAGTCGGAGCGGCGAAACCGAGCGGATATAATATGACACGAAGAAAACAGACCATGGAGAATCATTTATGACCTCTCTACAAACAAAATCTGAGCATGTTTAGGTTAGCAGAGAACGTTTTGCTGCGTCTGATGGCCGCCACTGCGTCCGAGTTTGCGTTGCCACGCACGTCCGTGCACGTGCGTCAAAACCATGGTAACCAGCGCTGAGTTAATAAAAGGAGCGCAGCTATGTGATTTTACACATTTGCCTCTGGTCTTGGAGACATTGGCAGCAACACAAAAATCTGCGACCGTATTAATTTGTTTTGCTGGAGCAATGGAGCGCCACTTGCCCCCGAGGATCTGGCAGCTCTGGAGAAGGTTCAGACGGTGGAGCCGCCTAGGCAGACAGCGGTGGCAGCCGGAGGGGGAAGGTAAGCGGTTCCTCCTAGTGTCTTAAGTGTGTACAGTCTGACGGTCAACAATTTAAACACTAAATGAAAGGTTAATCAGTACGGAATGCTAATTGTAAAAGCAGTTGAATATGTTAACAAAGGTAGAAGCGTTGATATTTTGGTTTGCTTTGGCATAATTCTTCCCCATTTATCATTTGAGATTTGGTAAAAACAAAAATAAAGATGGCGCCTTCGCGCCTTTTCTTGAGCACCATGGCAACAAAGTGCCCATGTTAGCTTGCTAAGCTAGACTTTTTTTTACCAAGTGCTATTGTTTTTCCATTTGGAGCTAAAAATGTGTTTGTTTGTCAGGCAGGTGTAGAGAATGTGTCTCATTGAAACAAGACACACACACATGTGAACAAGACGTCTGAGTTTGTACTTTTAAAGAGCTAAAAACTGTTGTTAGTGTTGTACTGAGTGCAGCATTACCTGTCATGTGTGAAAACATGGTAGAAACCTGACTACTAGATGATGCATGTGATGCAGAGCGGTTAGTGCAGCTAATGTGAGCATAAATGCAGTTTAGGTGCTTAGTGTTACAGGCCTCCTGTTGTAGTTTGAATGAAAGATGAAGTGAGTTACAAATGTCTGTTCTCTGACCTTCACACACAGTTGCTGTGCACGGTCCACCTAGACTTCCTCCACCTAGACGTCGGAGACCTCGTTGTGACCCACCCACTTCCCACGTTCAGGAAGTTGGTCCCCCCACCTCTGACATTGAGGTACCCCGCTCTGACCTGCCTTCTTACTTACATGTTCCACCACGCTGGGGACACACACCACTTCCTCTTTATTCAGATCTTTTTCCTTCTTATCCTCCTCCACGCTCTCCCTGTTCCTCCTTCTTCTATTCCTTCCACACCCCCTCCTCCCTATTCTCCTGTTCCTTCTTGCTCTTGTGCTCCTCCTCATTCTCCTCCACGCTCTCCTGTTCCTTCTTCTATTCCTTCCACACCCCCTCCTCCCTATTCTCCTCCACGCTCTCCTGTTCCTTCTTCTCTTCCTTCCACACCCCCTCCTCCCTATTCTCCTCCACGCTCTCCTGTTCCTTCTTCTGTTCCTTCCACACCCCTCCTCCCTATTCTCCTCCACGCTCTCCTGTTCCTTCTTCTGTTCCTTCCACACCTCCTCCTCCCTATTCTCCTGTTCCTTCTTGCTCTTGTGCTCCTCCTCATTCTCCTCCACGCTCTCCTGTTCCTCCTTCTTCTGTTCCTTCCACACCCCCTCCTCCCTATTCTCCTCCACGCTCTCCTGTTCCTTCTTCTGTTCCTTCCACACCCCCTCCTCCCTATTCTCCTCCACGCTCTCCTGTTCCTTCTTCTGTTCCTTCCACACCCCCTCCTCCCTATTCTCCTCCACGCTCTCCTGTTCCTTCTTCGTTCCTTCCACACCCCTCCTCCCTATTCTCCTCCACGCTCTCCTGTTCCTTCTTCTGTTCCTTCCACACCCCCTCCTCCCTATTCTCCTCCACGCTCTCCTGTTCCTTCTTCTGTTCCTTCCACACCCCCTCTTCCCTATTCTCCTCCACGCTCTCCTGTTCCTTCTTCTGTTCCTTCCACACCCCCTCCTCCTTATTCTCCTGTTCCCTCTTGCTCTCCTGCTCCTCCTCTTTCTCCTCCATGCTCTTCTGCTCTTTCTCCTTCTGTTTCACCTTCACCCCCTCCTCCTTCTCTTCTGGTTCCACCTATTGTGGCTCCTTCTGAGCTGCCGTGTGTTCCCGATGCTGGCCTTTTCCTGTCTCCTGTTATTCAGGACTCAGGCTCCATAGTGGAAGGGACCAGCGAGGCCTTAGCGGTTGGGGAGAACAACGAGGCTCCTAGCAGCAGCAGCAGCACATCTGCTAGAGGTAGGAAGGACAGTGATGGGGAGGGGGCTGCTCCCAAAAGACCATGTTTTACTGTGAGACACTGTGTCACACAGTAAACTTGGTCTTTCCCTTTGTTGGATGGCAACAGCCACCTCTTCATTCACGGATAACTGGCTTCTGTTTCTGACAGGACCAGTTTATCCTACTGTCTTCTTTTTTTCTTTCCTGATTTCTTTCTTCATAATTTTAAATATTCATCCAAACCCTGAGAACTAGCCTTTGCGTCTGGCTGGGCAGTTCTTGTCCCAGGTAGCGTCTGGCACTGGGACCTTTCTTTCTTTCCTGGATGAATACAGGTTTGAATGCTAATATTTAACCTGAGAACTAGCCTTTGCGTCTGGCTGGGCAGTTCTTGTCCCAGGTTGCGTCTGGCACTGGGGCCTGCGTTTAGAGTTCAGCATGGTGGTGGGATGGACTTTTCTTTCACCCTGAAGGCTGAGTTCAGCGCCTGGCAGGGCCGTCGACCCCCCCCCATACAAGTTGCTCGAGCGTCTGGCAGGGTAACTATTATGTTTATTGCTATGTTTTCCTCTACAGCAATAGGTCAGTTCAGTCACAGTGGCACTGGGGACACTTGTCATCTCCCACTGAAGCTCCTCAAGGGCAGAGGAGGATGGACTGCAGTGTCATGTGTTATGGAGGGGACACATGGTTGTCTGCTGTTCTAATCATGCTCCACACCACAGGGAGCAGTGCCGATGATACTGATGTACTGACCAGTGTGTCTGTCAGTCCAGTGGACAAAGGTGAGTACAGGATTTTGATTGTGTGACAATTTCAAAGATGTCAAAGGACGTGGTTGAGTGGGAATAAATGTTTGTATTACATTCAAATTTAACGTGATCCTACAAATTAATCATCTTTCGTCACATTCAGTTTCATAAGGAGAAGGCGATGAGGGCACCAGGAGAGGAGAGAAGGAGGTGAGGAGGCACGTACAACTGTATTTGTTCTATTAGGGTTAAGATAAAGAAAAACATAGGAGACGTTACACTTATCTCGTGACACTTTATTTGTTTTATTATTTTTTTTCTATAGATTACGTTAAAAAACACAAGGTAAGTAATTAAAGATGTTAAGTTGGGATAAGTTTTCATTTGACTTTTTATACATTTTAATTGACAGTAATGTAATATTTTGTCGCTCTGCCTTTTGGCTGCACAAGGTGACACCAGGCAATGGTAAAGACAACTAAAATGTCCTTCAAGTATTTCTCTGATGTATGTACTCACTCTGCATTCTAATGCTTTCACTTTACCAGAAACGACCGATCTGGACCCAGGTCCTGCAGTCCAAGGAGATGCCAAACTGATTGCAGGAACTATGGCTGCACAATTACATTCAGTAAGCATGAGATGTCGTGGCTTATTCGTAGTATGTACTTTACGCCATGTGCTCTTAAAAGCCAATGTTTTCATTTTGGTTGCGACAGGTGCAGCTGTGGAGGATGGAGACAACGACATCATAGAACCACCTGGAGAGAAGTTGTCACCTGTGTCTATGGAGGCTCAATGCTGTAAGTAATCACCTGAGCAGTAATTTACCTGAGTAGTAAAGTGGTGATAAGCTTAACATCTCAATGCAGACTTGTATGTTAAGAACACATCTGTTTGTGATGTTTCTTCTAGCATCCTTCAGCTCTTGCTCCCTCCAGCCTCCGGTCCAGACAGAGGGGAGCCTCCCAGTCCTAACCACACAGAGGAAGTGTTTTCATCACTGCTCTCTCTGTGCTACTGGGTTTGGGAGACTCTTCACATAATCAGTGGTGTTGGCCTCCATCTGTAAACAGAAGACAGTCAAGACAAGTCATTTTCTAAATATTTTGAAACTAATTGTAATAAATACGTTGCATCTTTAACATCATTTATTTGTATTTCTTTGTGTTTTTGTATTTCTTTGTGTTTTACTGTGTGAATATGTTGGTAAAATGGTAAAAATAATGACTCATTACTTTTGACACTTTCATAACACTTTCATGAAGTGATAAATAACAGACTGAGATGAGATTTTTGTTGTAACACTAGTCAGATTGTTCATTTGTCCATAGGAACTTCCTCCTTACTTCACTTTACTACATACATCAACTTATTGAATACATATGTAATAATTAGCAAGTCTGCAACAATAATGATGTAACTGCATGCTGCGTCCACACTGGTTCGTGACAATCTCCAGTTCCTGAGTTCATCTCTAGCAAAAGACAAGCTGATCTAATATCAGTGGGAGAAGTAGAACACTGTCACAGCCTCCACAACAGCCAATACACACTCTCTCTCAAGATGATTGAGAGTGATTCGTTTGGTCATCGTACAACTGCTTCTTCTGGGTTCATATCTACTAATTTCTTTGAAAACCGTCGTTGTTAGTTGGTACTACACTGCCTCTTCCTGGACAAGAGGAGCAATGACATCAGTTTCACCACAACAAATACAAAAAATATACAAACAATTTAAAATAATAATAATTAGCTTAGCTCGACGAAACCTGTGCAAAGTTCAAGATGAATATAAGTTATTTTTTACTTTTCTGTCAGAATATTTATTTTCTGTATGAACCCAATTGGACAAAAGAAGCAGCAGAAATACAGCAGCAAAATGAAGCAGAACATGCCATCAAGGACATGGAGTCACTCTATGCACAAACTTAAAAACGTTTATCACAGGCCATAACAAAGATGCAAAAGAATCAGCAGCACATTGAAAGTCTGCTGTAGCAATAATACATGATTGAAAGATTGAATGAAACCACGGAGGCTATGAAATACATATGATTTGAACACATGTATGAAAGCGTAGAATTAACATAATAAGATAAGATAAGATAAGATAAGAAAACCTTTAATAGTCCCGCAGTGGGGAAATTACTTCTCACAACAGCAGTACAGATAAGCGAGAATACAGCTACAGAACAGTTTGTGTTGGCACAGTGCAAAGCAGTACAGTACAGTTGGAGTGAGTATGAGGTCATTGCAGGGTTATTGCACAGTAATGGGTATAAGATTTGTACCGGTAACAATATACATGATTGTTCACAGATCTACACAAATATTGTGCAGAGCAGGTTGCTATATAAACCACTGATTAAGATTAATGAGAGTACGAATACCTTCATTAGTCCCAGAGAAAGAAAATTGCACCTGAGTATTAGGAATAAACAAAGAAAACCCTGAGCGTGTACATTACAACTGTAGATGAAGATACTGAGATGCAGGTGTACACAGTACAAGCATGTCACAAATAAATGAGTGACATTGGTGAAAAGTGTAAATATGGAAACATGGATGATGATTATTGCAATTTGTGAACATGTGCCAAAGTGTCCATGGCTGTTTCTCCACTGTGGGACAATTAAATGCTTACTTATTTATATTTTTGATTAGTGCTTCAGTATCAAGACATTTAGTCTTAATAATCGTAAATGTACCTAAACCAGCAACCAAACGCTAAGACCAAACGTGTTGGAGCAGTGTAAAGCAGAGAGGAGAAGAAACATACAGAATAAGTTTCAGAGGCGGGGATGGAAAGAGACCATCAAGTCACTTGTTGCTCAGTGTGTCCCAGGTCATTTCTGAAGTTCTGGTTTTGATCACCTGCTGCTGATGGGTTCATCAGAGTCTCCATTTGACAGATGTTTGCATCCTCCGACGCTGGAGTCTCTGAGCTTTCTCCCAAAAAGATCTCTGAAAACATAAACACAGTTTGTGATGTAGTTTTAGAAAGAAACATGTAAGTAATACTGCTGTTCCAAACACACCATTACATATTACTACACTTGTAATAATATATATATATGTAGAAGTTAAAAGTATTAAAAGCTATATCAAAAGTTAGATCTAACCACTTAATAAAATAACCTACTGTACGGATCTTTCTCCATTTAACCAGGACTCCAAGACCAGCCCCAAAAAGGCCAGCTCCGAAGAGGCCAAGACAAACCCAGGCAAAGGCAATGACACCGGTGTTCTTCCCTTCTGAAGAAACAAGAAAGTCTGAGAAAAAAAGTAAAATAGCAGCTTCCTCCAAGACAAACTACTGTTTGTCCTTTTTCCTGCGTTACTACCTCTTTGTAGCAGAAAATCATTTTACAATGATATATAATATAATCCAAGGCTGCTTTCACACTTTCAGATTTAGAACAAGTTACACCACTGTCAGCTTTCTGTTTTTAATCATCTGGTGAAAACCTCGCGGCCCTAACAGCTGGTGTAGTAAAGAAGGGAGAAGCTTTCTGAAGCCGAAGCTATGAATCAGCATACTAAGTTATCAGTAGGTAATTCCCCTTCCACAGGATGACTGACAAATAAACATGTAGCAGCTCTAAAACACAGACAATGACCAGGCCAATGATTAATCCACACTATGAACTTGTTTGTCGTGACGACAGAACATTTACCAGACGTACAGTAGTCATCTCGTCTTTCTTCGGAAACCTTGTTATGTTGGGAAGGACTTTTCTTGTGTTCATCACTGTTAAAAAAATAAAATCAGTTAAGCACCCTTTAAATGTTAAAGTGATTACGTCTTTATTTTCTCTGTTACTTTACATCAATTTAAATCCATGCCGTTACCAAAGAGCATGACTCGCTGGGAGAGCATTTCTGAACCCCGGCCTTTTGGCACATTACAGGAGAAGTTGCCAGTGTCACTGAGCTGAGCCAAGATCTGCAGTGTCATGACTCCTCTGCTCAGGTCTTCATGCCTTAGAGCTGTCCTGTGTCTGAACTGCGTTTCCTGTAGATCAGGACAGTCCTTTCTATCGCGGTAGACGTGGACCACCTGCTTGTCATCTTTTTTCCAGTCAACTGTCCGAGTTCTTAAATTCAATGATGCATCAAAACAGCACTGCAGAGTGACATTTTGTCCCACTTGTGCTGTAACTTGGGGGGTGAAATGACCCATTCCTGCAAAAAAAAAAAAACATTTTAGTGCACATTGAAATGTACAGCACCACCTCATCAATTAGCTTTGAGCAATTCCCAGCAATGGTGGGACACACATGAACTGCACATTAATACAGTCTTTTTTTCATTTTTGAAAACTGGTTACACTTGGTAAAACATACTTTAGTTACTGTATTTGAATACTTTAAATCAGTGCAATTAACCAACAGCATCTAACTGAACATTTGTCAAATTTGTATCTAGTACTTTCTCCTGTTAGCATCAAAACACTTGCTTCTGTTGAAATTATCTAAACCTATAGATCAACTCCCTAAACAGCGCTGCATCATCCCTCAATAAAAAAACCTGCCTCTCTAGTCGTTGAGAAAACACTGTTCAACCCTGACACCTTGAGGAAAAACCGACACCAAACATGCAGATTTCAAGTATGTTGAAATCTGACTTTAAGTATGTTCAAATCTGCCTTTCACATTGTCGGTGGTTATGTCTGGTCGCTTACCTGGTATCGCTGTAGCCGGTACCCAGATCACTACTAACAATATTATTACAATCTTCATCATGCGACATGAACTACACAGCAACACGTTTGGAGAATGTAGACTCTCTCCTCCGTCCTATCACCCACTCATTGGCCTGCGTTACTCTTCCTCCTCTTTGGGATCGCAGTTCCTTCGGCCAGGCTCCTCGGTCAGGCTGAGAGGGGGCGGAGCTAAACCATTGGTCCAATCATTGCAGCTCAGGTGATTGGTCAAAGCGCAATGCATTCTGGGTGTTTTAGGATATGACTATTTCCAGCAACAACAACCACAAGCAGCAACTTGCTTTTCAGCCGTGAAGTATCACTTCAATATCAAAAAGTCACTTCACTTCGCTTCACTAATAAGCAGACTTGGCAACAATGGACCTCGCAATAAATAGCGCTATCAAGCCAACAGCAAGTCCCATGCATACCAACTGTATTTACAAAACAGTTAAAATGGCTAAAACGAACGACGAACGACATTAAAGCTGCTGTTGTTTTAATTATTGTTGATTTCATGGAGCATTTTAACACTTTGTATGGACATGGTCCAAGTAATCCAAAACCTTAGTGGAGTCGAGCACTGGGGGAGAGAGTCGTATGGTGTTATACTGTAGGTTACAAACAGTTAAAATGTACACAAACCACCTTAAGATGGTACATTGATTATTATTTTTGCTCATATTAAGAGAAACGAGAAAACCGGTGTGTTTTGTGTTTAATATTCAGGACAAATCAACCAGAAGACGACTTGATTGGCAGCATAAATACATTACATGGTTTGCAAGTGAGCACAAATTCGACATTCCCACTTACAGTCACCAAACTTCTGAACAGGTCTTCAGCATCTAAACAGCCCATTTGTTTCATTTTATTCCTCCTTGTGAGCCAAATACTCATCTTTGCCTGTACAATCAGATTAACCAAGCACACATGTCTACCTTGTGATGCACTGTAAACAGGTCAAAACATAAAAAGCTTATTGTCCTCTGTGACCACTTATCACATTCAGTCTCAGTAAACCTGTTTCTTTGTAAGAGACATGATGTGATTTCTACTGAATTTTAAGGTAAACTGTCAAATTGAACAACACACTTATTATTTTTATATGTGTATTTGGTAAATCTATATATGTACTAAAGTGAAGTAAGGAAGAAGGTGATAGAAACAAATGAACATCCTGATTTGTGTAACAACACTATTCTGATTTACTATTTCCAACAGATGTTTTTACCATTTTACCAAAATAGTCACAATCTCATAGTGGAAGTAAATCGTGAAACATTACAGAGAAAAGTATATGTTTAACATTAAATTGATTTATTGAAGCTTGTATTACATGGTTCTAAATTGTGAAAGTGATGCTTGATGTCTCGTCCTGACCATCTCCTGCTCAAGGGAGACCAACAGTGAGTTGAAGAGCTTCCAACCCAGCAGCACAGAGGAAGCAGTGGTCCAGTCACTTCCTTTATGTGGAGCGATCAGAGAGGTGCAGGCTGCAAGAAGAAGCATCATAAACAAATGTATTGTTAACATACATCTCTACATTGTCAGTTTAAGTTTATGTCACTACTATTATTCAAGTAAATTACTGCTCGGGTGATGACTTACCGTACTGAACCTTCAGAAACAGAGGTGATGACATCTCTCCAGGTCCTGTGGCCGTCATTTGGTCTCAAGGAAACTATTAATGAAGTTCTCCAGCCTCCACAGCTACACCTGTCATCAGGACTCTACACACGCTCACTTAGCTCTGGTATTCCTCGACTGAATTAATTTTTCTAAGAAGGCAAAGAGGAAACAAAGAGAGGGAGCGAGATAGAAAAGGGAGCGAGCTTGGAGAAAGCGGTAGGAAGAGAGTGAGTTTGGAGTGAGAGAAGGATGGAGGGACAGGGAGCAAGAGGAGGGAGAGAGGGAACTTGGAGAGAGACAAGGAGGGAGGAAGAGAGACCTGGAAGGAATCCAGGAGGCATCTAAAAGTGATGCGCAGGCAGTCAGACAACCCTAACTCCAAGCCTAAGCCCAATGCTCCTCTCCATGTGGAGGAGATGCGGCCTGTTTGTCAAATGGTCATGCTCATGAGTCAAAGATCATGACCATGGGTGAGAGAAGGTACATGGATCCACTGGTGAATGGCGGGAGGACAGGGGGCTCATCTGAAGGGGGAGGAGCACACTCATCCTCATCAGCTTTTCCAGTCAGGGCTACTGAAACCAGTCGCAGCTGTCATTTGTCCTAAGGCTGTGGTTCTGCTGGACTGGGTGAATTGAATAATGTATCTTTCTATGTGTGTATCTGGGTGAAAGGCAGCAATTACCCAGGACAGGTCGCCAGTCCATCACAGAACCACATACACAGGCCAAGAGGGACTAACTATCACTAGAGTCTTTAGACTGTGGGAGGAAACACGGTGATATGAGAAGAACATGCAAACTCCTCAGAGAAAAGCACCTGGGCCACCTGGGAATCGAACCCACATCTTTACTGTGAGGCAGCAGTAAGTCATTCCAGAAATTTCAGCCCTTCTGCCTACAATTAAAAGCTTTATGTGTTAGGTTTAGTTGTGTAATGTCCTTGACCTTTGTAAAGTGCCTTGAGATAACTTTAAGAAATAACATTTATTAAACTGAAAAATTCTTATCTTAGTTCAGTAAATTCAATTTTAACTTAGGAGCAGCCTTATTCTAAATAAAGGTTTCCAGTATAAATGCACATGGCAACATCCTGATGACACCCAACACTACCACACACACAACACTTCCACTCTAATGGGGGAGGCTGGGGGGATGCAGTCTTGGTGTAGCAGCCTCTCAGGTTATCATGACTGTGCCTCCGGTTTTTAGGTGGGATCTTACCCGTCACAGGCGAACCAGCCGTCCCAACCTGGCTAATGTTAGAGTAAATATGATTTACTGACTGATTTATGATTTGTTATTATGATGTTACGTCACTCACAAGGTTGATTGATCGTTTGTTACTTAATGTCATTATGAAGGATATATGTGTTCAATGTTTTAATCCTGTCAGAAACAGGAACATGTTATACTTTGCTGAAACTGCACCCTGCACACAGACACAGAAACAGGAAGTGGTTTTGGCCTGCTGACTTATTTTGAGTAAGCTGGAAGGCGTAAAAAAGGTCACCAGTCTTAGGGTTAAACAGTTCATGATGCTATATGCCTTTACTTATGCAAATCCAATCAGTGTTTTATCCTTATATGGAATTTTCTTTGTCTGCAGTATGATCTTCGTGTATTCATTGTGTTTCGCCTCCTTTTATCTTACTACTATCCCTCTATTGCTCATCTCTTAACTTCATCAAGCTCACCTCCTCCTCACTCTATAAAACATATAAATTATTTTATTTAGTTGGGAGTACGGAGTGATAAATTTGCCCTGGCTGTTTGGTGCAATGGTTAGTGCTTTGCATTCCTGACATCCTAGGTTTTGGTGTGCTCGCGTCAGGAGGGGCACCCGGTGCAAGATCTCACCAAATTAATAATGCAAATCATTAGCTGTGGCGGACCCTGATGCGATAAGCCAAAAGGAGTGGGATAGGGGATGAGGGTGTGTAAGTTTTTAAATTTTTTTTTTTCTTTGACATCCTTGTCTATGTGTTGAATTTTCAGTTTTTAAAGTCTTTCCGTTTGATCATCTTCTTCTTTCTTCTTCGTTCCCTTTCATCTTCTTCTTTTCTCTTTCTTTCTCCTCTCATTTTCTTGTTGTTCTTTATGATAGAGGAGGGTTCGAATGACGGCGGGGGAGAAGGGGGGAATAGAGGTGGGTGGTGGAGTGGGAAATCGTGATGGTTTTAGTGATGAGGATTGGTAAAATTGGTTGTTCTGTGTCATCTTCTTCTTTCTTTCTTCTTCAACTTCCTTTTCACTCTTCTTTCTTTCCTTTTCTCTTCTTGGGAGTTCTTTTTTTTCTTTCTCAAGTCTTTCCTTTTCTTCCTGCTTTTGTCTGTTCTTCTTTTCCTTTTCTTCTTTCATCTTCCCGTTCTTCATTTCTCTTGCCTCTTCTTTGTTTTCCTTCTTTCTATCTTCCTCCATGTCGCACTTGTTACAACTTACAGTACTGCTGTCCTTCTGTAAAACAAATAAAAATAAAATTATTATATATCATAAATTGCTAAAAACACATTTATTAGAATAACATCTATGTATACTGTATGAAACACCCTCTTCCCCAATAAACTAGAGAAAAACATATTACAATTACGAACAATATCTATCCTCCTAAAGTATTATTCAGACTTCAACATAGCATCGACGATACCAACCATCTAATTTTTGTGATACAGTTCAGAGGTTCTGGCTTGACGTACACAAACAGTAAAAAAATTCATCCCCATCCCCCACGTCATGCTTCTCAAAAGTACTACTAAATATTTGTTTTAATTTCAAATAACACAGAAGATAAACTATGTATTAATAATGATTGAACAGAAACAAAACAGAAATGTTCCCACAAATTAGTTTTCTTTTCAAGCGTCAAGCTACTTCAATATGTATTTATAATCCTAAATTGTTAATGGCCCCATAGACAGAAATATAGTTTCTTAATTAATTTATTTTATTTTTAGTATTTTTGAATTTTTCTTGGATTTGAGCATTTGAAAAAAACAACCTTAGTTAAATGAAAATCTTTAAAAAAGTAACGAAATAAAGTACTCACCCCTTCAGACTACCAGGAAGCACGATGGCCGCCTGCCTAATGGAGATTGAAGCCGTAGTTTTAAGACTTTAAGACCTGTGCCACGCGCCAGTCAGTGTACCAAACTGCCTCCTACAGTCTATGACATTCTAATGTCATGCATTAGTCATGCATTAGTTTATTGTGTTACTTGCATTCTCTTTGGAGGTCTTTTGCACATTGATGGTCGTGACACGCTCTCTCTCTCTATTTATTGACTTGGCCGGGCTGAGGCTGCCATCCTGAGACCTGCAGTCACTTCCCTCTGAGGAGATTAACCTTTTGTTCCATTTTTCATTAAAGCTTCTATTAACATTTATATACTTAAGAGACTGTTTCAAACACAAAAGACTGATTTAATATTAATAAACAAGGACCCTGAACCTGAACTCAGAAGACAAACTGGAAACATATAACAATAGGGTGTTCCTGTCTGACTAGTATTTTCTACACATGGAATTCACTGCCTGTGACTGTGTTTGGACATTTGAAATCTAAAGACTGAAGTCGTCATCAGGTGACAAGAGGATGCTCTCCTCTATTGGACAAGGAGGAAAAGCTGAAGAAGTGACGGGGCAAACTGTCAGACATTCTTTCTTGTCAAATCATCAGCACCTGTTTCAGATGATGGATCAGATCAGTTCAGATTCACTTTGTGTTAATCTCCAAGCCCCATTTTGTGCATGTTGTGCATTAGGACCTGATTAGGCATACTCAAATAAAAATGGTTGTAATTCCTAAATGGTAAGGGCTACATTATTAAGCTTGGTTTTGAGCTTAGTTTTGCAAGAAAGCAACTGAATTTGCTACAGTTATAGTGAAGCAAAATAACAGAGACTTAAACCTGAAATAAAATTCTGATAAACCCTTGCCTAGCAAATATCAAGCAAGTAAATGTCTCCCCTGGTGACTGGTGGGGAGGAACTAGAGGTTTGGAAGGCTCAAATGAAAGCTTATAGCTAATTAAGCCTATAAGGCTTAATTAGCATTCAGTGTAACCTAAAAGCTTATATGTAACAATCCGGGATAATATTTCATAGGGTAATACTATGAGTCTGCGAGTGGGGGAGGGGAGGTCTCAGGGAACTGACCCTGATTGGCTACTCCTGGCAGATGCTATGCTATACTTCAGCCTTTTCCAGCATTCTCAAGTTCAAACAAAGCATAAGGGACATAGCATCCATCTTGAATTTGCTGGATTAATTTAGTTTTTTTTTTCTGTAGCGAGTTATCACTCATAGAAGAGAAAAAATATTTTTCCCTCAGGAGTTGGAGCAGACAAACTTGCAGTTTTCAAATCACTTTTTTTCACGTTTTGGACCAAAACGCTTTACTGGACTATATTCGCTGGACTGTAATGAACACAAATCTGCCAGAGATACAGAGGCTGCAAGCAGTTCAGTAGATAATGATCCTCTGAGGGGGAAGATCTGAGAGGTGAGTGTGGGACAAAATAAATGGTGTTTCAGCAGCTGATGAATGCCACCGGCAGTTACCAGCTACTGGCAGCTTCCAGCTAGCAGGCTAATGCTATTAGCTGCTTCCAGCTAGCATGCTAAACACTAATGCCATTTAGCATAAGCAGATCACATATCGTTGAGTGATGCTAATGCTGCCAACTTTAAAGCATTCTTCAATTTTCTCCATTAAAATGTGTCACATTGTTACCTTTTACTCAGAAAATGTGAGCATCTATAATCTACTTACACTTTAGATAGGTGGTGTTTTAGCAGCTGATGAATGACATCAGCAGTTTTTTTAGCTAGCATGCTAATGCTAATGGGCGTTTAGCTTAAGCAAAACATAGCATAGAGCGATGCTAATGCTGCCAACGTTAAAGGATTATTCAAATTTCTGCCCTTAAATGTTTTACTGTTACCACACACTGTGAAACCATGTGGTATCCTTTCACTCAGACAATTAGAGCATGTATGATTTAGTTACACTCACATTTATGCTAATCTTACTTTGATGGTGATTACAAATTTGTAAAACTAATATAAAAAAATTGTAAAACTAATATAAAACTTGACAGAAACACACAGGGAATGTAAATACACTTTTTCCTAAACAGTTTGGTTCAAGTGATCACAAAATGCAATGTCCTACCTCTCTCTATCGCAGTTGTTTTGGTATAGAACTCTCTAGATCTTTCTCCTGTTAGAGGGAGTGAGTTCCATGTCGCCATGGTTACAGCACATGACCATTGATTAACTGTATCTGCACATGTTGAAATGGTCTCACATGAGCATCAGTAACATTTGGCTCATCAGAGCTTTTTGTTCTGCAGGAGCAAAGAAACTGGACCCACTTTAACCTGTTGCCTGAATCTTTATTTATGTTGAAGTTGAAGTTCAATGAACAGGTAAATAGCGTTTCTCCAAATGTTCATCTTACTTTTTATGTTATGACCCCAGAAATCTAAAATGTAGAAACTGACCTCATTACTTTACCAAACATTCAAAATAATAAGTGATGCTTTAATAAAATAGCTTGTATGTGTTCGTCACTGATGAAATTAGCTTATTTTCCTGTTTTAGCTCTATCGGCTTCATGTTAACATCTGTGAGAGTGTGTGTGTAAATAACTGGTCCATCAGGCCCGTATTCTCAGATCTGTATGGTCTGATCCCTTTGTCTGTTAACTGTCGGCTGTCATTTTGCTTCTTTCATGAAGGTGCTGTGGTGCACAGACACTGGTTCGTACCCTAACATGCAGATCAGCATGAGGAACATCCTGTTTTCTTCATGTGTGCTCTTCTCAAGTTGTTGAGTGAAGTCGTCACGTGTCCCTTCTGTGGCGACGTTGCTAAAAAGAAAGGTGTCCTGGCAGCCTTCAAGCCCATCATTGCAGACTTTCCCTAAGGTTGACAACAATCCACACATTGGTGCACTTCTTGTTTATGCTATCAGATATGCACTGTAATCCAAACATGTATGTGTTTGTAAAGAAAATTCCACTATCTTAAACTCATCTTAAACTCTGTTTCTGTGCAGGAGCCCAGCATGTTTCTGAGGTCAGGTGTGTGTGTGTGTGTGCGTGTGCGTGTGTGTGTGTGTGTGTGTGTGTGTGTGTGTGTGTGTGTGTGTGTGTGTGTGTGTGTGTGTGTGTGTGTGTGTGTGTGGCCTGGAGGTGGGGGCCAGCTGTGGCAGCCCTGTCACCCACCAGTCCTGGTGCAAAGGATCACCACTCAGTTTTAACTGCACAATAGACATCTAGCACAGGGGGACGCTGTCCAGGAGACACACTGTCAGTAAGCCGTCAAAATCTCCCCCACTTTTAATTCACTCTAGTTCCACACTCTCACATTCAAGCTGGGGCTGCATGGCCCTGACCTCGGGTTGCCATCTCTGTGGCTGCTGTGGTTCTGCCTGGGGGGTTCTGTGTGAGTGACTCGCGTCGCAACGCCTGGCCTCCTGAAACTGAAGGTATGTAGTCTCCCTGGCTCCTAGGTTTCTGCCCTCCACTCGTTTGACTGGGTGTAGCGGCTGGGCTCCTCTCATCACCCTGGCTTCCTCAAGTGGCATTGTTCACGTACCAACGTCTGTCTCATCTGGTCATGGTGAACAATGTTATAGTACAGCTTTACTAACCTTATAGTGGGACACACAACACCAGTAACTGCTATTATTTATTGTTATCACTATGAATAATGTTTGATTATGATAGCTATTAAGTTTTATGTGATCATGTGTTACAATATCTGTGCATACAGTAGGAGTAAATATATGAGTGTATTTATGCACACGCCATAACATTATTATAAATATTAATATTTAACAGTTAACAACAGTACAACAGTTCTTTATTTATGAATGTGTTTGCCTCACATGTATCTTTTTTATTTATTTGTTTTGTGCCTATTTTGACGTTTCACATCATTTAGAGAACTTTCTAAATGAATAGAAAATCCCGATCCAAACGCGCTTTGATGGCGTCACGCCCGTAAAACCAAACTCTCCATGAATTACCCGCTTCTTCGCCGGGTGCGGTGGCGCGTGCCTGTAATCCAAGCTACCGGGAGGCTGAGGCTGGCGGATCGTTTGAGCTCAGGAGCTCTGAGCTGCAGCGGACTATGACGATCGGGTGTCCGCACTAAGTTCGGTATCGATATGGTGCTTCTGGGGGAGCCCGGGACCACCAGGTCGCCTAAGGAGGGGTGCACCGGCCCAGGTCGGTAACGGAGCAGGTCAAAGCCCCCGTGCCGCTCAGTAGTGGGATCGCGCCTGTGAATAGACGCTGTAGTGCAGCCTGAGTAAAACAGCGGGACCCAGTCTTTTTACACCATTTACACTGATCAGCCGAACAGCTGTGACGTCACACGCTACAGTTGACGTTTGATCATTAAAGAACTACTTCTTTTCTGGGTTCGTATCTGCTCGTTTCTATTAAATCCTTCGCTGTTTGTTGGTACAACACTGCCTTCTCCTGGACAAGAGGAGCAATGACATCACTTCCACCACAAAACGAGCAGAACGCTCTGGACGCTAGTCTGTCTGAAGTACGGTTTTAATACATGACATTAAGCTTCTCTACTTGAGCTGCTGTTACTTATGCAACTACAAAAGTTGTTTGTATAGCTTTAGTTTCCAAGACAAACTTGGCAAAAATGGCAAAATGTCTTGGAAACTAAAGCTATACAAACAACTTGTTGCATAATTTTGCCATTTTCACCCTCTAAATATCAACTGTCTCCCTCATCACATCAGTCATTTTAGTTCATTTATTGAAATCAAACCTCGGTTTTTACATTTTGATATAGACTAAACACTGGTAACATTTTAAAAACATCAGAAAAGATGCAACTCTCATCCCACTGACAAATATTAAGCGGCCAAATTTCAACAAATAACATTTCCAATACGATGTTCACGTCATTTACAGAATTTCGTGAATAAAAAGAAAATCCCGATCCAACCGCCTTTTGATGACGTCACTCCCGTAAAATCCAAACTCGCCATGAATTACCCGCTCCTTCGCCGGGTGCGGTGGCGCGTGCCTGTAATCCAAGCTACTGGGAGGCTGAGGCTGGCGGATCGTTTGAGCTCAGGAGCTCTGAGCTGCAGTGGACTATGTCGATCGGGTGTCCGCACTAAGTTCGGTATCGATATGGTGCTTCTGGGGGAGCCCGGGACCACCAGGTCGCCTAAGGAGGGGTGCACCGGCCCAGGTCGGTAACGGAGCAGGTCAAAGCCCCCGTGCCGCTCAGTAGTGGGATCGCGCCTGTGAATAGACGCTGTAGTGCAGCCTGAGTAAAACAGCGGGACCCAGTCTTTTTACACCATTTACACTGATCCACTAACAGCTGTGACGAACAAAAGCACCCTCCAGCTGATGGCTGATCATTAAACAACCGCTTCTTTTTTGGGTTCATATCAACTCATTTCAACAAACCTTCGCTATTTGTTTGTGCTACACCGCCTCCTCCTGGACAAGAGGAGCAATGGCATCACTTCCACCACAACAAAAATACAGTGAAACTCCTGGCGTGATTTTTTAAAATAAAATTATACTTAGTCACTTTGCCAGATTAGTTTTAGAGAAGTGAAAATAGACATGTGGTGCTGATTTGACGGGTTTGTAGTTCATTTGTATAGAGACTAAGACTCTCGATGTGAGAACGCGGTGAAGTCCCAGCCTGACTTTATTTCATTTATTTACCCTCCAAATATAAATATTTGAATGCACGTGACTGTCTCTCTCATCACACCAGTCATGCCAGTTAAGTTATTGAAATCAAGACGGAATTTACTGAATGAAAGTTATAAATTGTTAAACAGAACACGCCCGTAAAACCAAAACTCTTCATGAATGACCCTGAACTAATCCCAACTGGATGGTAACATCACGAGATTCTGGGAACATTCTGTGCGGCAGGTTAGTCACATGACAGTACCTTGAAATACTGTATGGATGAACTAATAATAATAATTAACAACACATCTGTTTGTGATGTTTCTTCTAGCATCCTTCAGCTCTTGCTCCCTCCAGCCTCCGGTCCAGACAGAGGGGAGCCTCCCAGTCCTAACCACACAGAGGAAGTGTCTTTATCACTGCTCTCTCTGTGCTACTGGGTTTGGAAGACTCTTCACATAATCAGTGGTGTTGGCCTCCATCAGAAGTCAGTCAAGACAAGTCATTTTCTAAATATTTTGAAACTAATTGTAATAAATACGTTGCATCTTTAACGTCATTTATTTGTATTTCTTTGTGTTTTACTGTGAGATTCTGAATATGTTGGTAAAATGGTAAAAATAATGACTCATTACTTATGACACTTTCATAACACTTTCATGAAGCGATAAATAACAGACTGAGATGAGATTTTTGTTGTAACACTAGTCAGGTTGTTCATTTGTCCATAGGAACTTCCTCCTTACTTCACTTTACTACATACATTAACTTATTGAATACATATGTAATAATTAGCAAGTCTGCAACAATAAAGATGTAACTGCATGTTGCGTCCACACTGGTTCGTGACAATCTCCAGGTCCTGATTTCATCTGTAGCAAAAGGAGACAAGCTGATCTAATATCAGTGGGAGAAGTAGAACACTGTCACAGCCTAATAATCTCACATAGGAGAACCTTCAATGTCCATGTGCAGATGTTCAGCACAGACCTCCTTGAAACGCAGACGCTGCTTGTTCGACCTCTCTCAAGCTCTGCGCTTAACTTAAAAACTTTGTTTAAATATGCTTTAGTAACATGTAGCCTACATTAGGTAGCGGACGGTGTAAACGGCTGTCGGCCGTACTGACTTCTGTCAGTGTGGTGCATTTCCATCAACTAATCCCAACTGGATGGTAACATCACGAGATTCTGGGAACATTCTGTGCGGCAGGTTAGTCACATGACAGTACCTTGAAATACTGTATGGATGAACTAATAAACAAGGAAATACTAGTGACGGTCTAGCGTTATGGACCAAAGCCATTTTATTCAATACCAAAGTTGACAACTAATACTGTTTTTTAGCATTAGATGCCACTTTCAACTACTAACAAATCCGACATTATACAGTAAAAGTGCACAACCATTGTTAGATGAGAAGTTTATGGTTTATTTGTATATTAGCTATTTCTTTTGCAGATTTCCATAATTACATCTTATTATGAAAATAGAAAGTAGTGATGATAGTGAGTGTTTTTTGGGGGGGCTCTAGCTAGATTATTGATCAATTTAAAAAATAAATGACAGATAAACGAATGTCGATTCTTTGAACCGCAGTGTTTTACTCTGATTGAGCACCAACCACATCCTTCGCTATCCAAATACGGCTGTTTAGGGCCGCGAAGTTTTCAATAAAACCGCTTCCAGATAAAACGTTATTGTTAAAACAGCCTTAAACCATTTTAACATCTTCCATTAACGTTCAGTTCAAATGTAAGTCCATGTTGAAATTCCTATGCATGGCAACCACGTAATTAATTTGCAGGGACAAACAGGAAATTAAAAAAAAAAGATTGACTTGGTTTCTGACCTATCAGAGCTAAGAATGTCTTATAATTGGAATTGTTGTCACAGACTCGAGATCTGATTGGTTACCGCCTGGCGACACAAGCCTGGTGTAATATGATTGGATAAAAACTTTACAATAATATACAACAGTCGGAGCGGCGAAACCGAGCGGATATAATATGACACGAAGAAAACAGACCATGGAGAATCATTTATGACCTCTCTACAAACAAAATCTGACCATGTTTAGGCTAGCAAAAAACGTTTTGCTGCGTCTGACGGCCGCCACTGCGTCCGAGTTTGCGTTGCCACGCACTCCCGTGCACGTGCGTCAAAACCATGGTAACCAGCTCTGAGTTAATAAAAGGAGCGCAGCTATGTGATTTTACACATTTGCCTCTGGTCTTGGAGACATTGGCAGCAAAACAAAAATCTGCGACCGTATTAATTTGTTTTGCTGGAGCAATGGAGCGCCACTTGCCCCCGAGGATCTGGCAGCTCTGGAGAAGGTTCAGACGGTGGAGCCGCCTAGGCAGACAGCGGTGGCAGCCGGAGGGGGAAGGTAAGCGGTTCCTCCTAGTGTCTTAAGTGTGTACAGTCTGACGGTCAACAATTTAAACACTAAATGAAAGGTTAATCAGTACGGAATGCTAAGTGTAAAAGCAGTTGAATATGTTAACAAAGGTAGAAGCGTTGATATTTTGCTTTGCTTTGGCATAATTCTTCCCCATTTATCATTTGAGATTTGGTAAAAACAAAAATAAAGATGGCGCCTTCGCGCCTTTTCTTGAGCACCATGGCAACAACGTGCCCATGTTAGCTTGCTAAGCTAGACTTTTTTTTACCAAGTGCTATTGTTTTTCCATTTGGAGCTAAAAATGTGTTTGTTTGTCAGGCAAGTGTAGAGAATGTGTCTCATTGAAACAAGACACACACACATGTGAACAAGACGTCTGAGTTTGTACTTTTAAAGAGCTAAAAACTGTTGTTAGTGTTGTACTGAGTGCAGCATTACCTGTCATGTGTGAAAACATGGTAGAAACCTGACTACTAGATGATGCATGTGATGCAGAGCGGTTAGTGCAGCTAATGTGAGCATAAATGCAGTTTAGGTGCTTAGTGTTACAGGCCTCCTGTTGTAGTTTGAATGAAGAAGATGAAGTGAGTTACAAATGTCTGTTCTCTGACCTTCACACACAGTTGCTGTGCACGGTCCACCTAGACTTCCTCCACCTAGACGTCGGAGACCTCGTTGTGACCCACCCACTTCCCACGTTCAGGAAGTTGGTCCCCCCACCTCTGACATTGAGGTACCCCGCTCTGACCTGCCTTCTTACTTACATGTTCCACCACGCTGGGGACACACACCACTTCCTCTTTATTCGGATCTTTTTCCTTCTTATCCTCCTCCACGCTCTCCTGTTCCTCCTTCTTCTATTCCTTCCACACCCCCTCCTCCCTATTCTCCTGTTCCTTCTTGCTCTTGTGCTCCTCCTCATTCTCCTCCACGCTCTCCTGTTCCTTCTTCTATTCCTTCCACACCCCCTCCTCCCTATTCTCCTCCACGCTCTCCTGTTCCTTCTTCTGTTCCTTCCACACCCCCTCCTCCCTATTCTCCTCCACGCTCTCCTGTTCCTTCTTCTGTTCCTTCCACACCCCCTCCTCCCTATTCTCCTCCACGCTCTCCTGTTCCTTCTTCTGTTCCTTCCACACCCCCTCCTCCCTATTCTCCTCCACGCTCTCCTGTTCCTTCTTCTGTTCCTTCCACACCCCCTCTCCCTATTCTCCTCCACGCTCTCCTGTTCCTTCTTCTGTTCCTTCCACACCCCCTCCTCCCTATTCTCCTCCCCGCTCTCCTGTTCCTTCTTCTGTTCCTTCCACACCCCCTCCTCCTTATTCTCCTGTTCCCTCTTGCTCTCCTGCTCCTCCTCTTTCTCCTCCATGCTCTTCTGCTCTTTCTCCTTCTGTTCCACCTTCACCCCCTCCTCCTTCTCTTCTGGTTCCACCTATTGTGGCTCCTTCTGAGCCGCCGTGTGTTCCCGATGCTGGCCTTTTCCTGTCTCCTGTTATTCAGGACTCAGGCTCCATAGTGGAAGGGACCAGCGAGGCCTTAGCGGTTGGGGAGAACAACGAGGCTCCTAGCAGCAGCAGCAGCACATCTGCTAGAGGTAGGAAGGACAGTGATGGGGAGGGGGCTGCTCCCAAAAGACCATGTTTTACTGTAAGACACTGTGTCACACAGTAAACTTGGTCTTTCCCTTTGTTGGATGGCAACAGCCACCTCTTCATTCACGGATAACTGGCTTCTGTTTCTGACAGGACCAGTTTATCCTACTGTCTTCTTTTTTTCTTTCCTGATTTCTTTCTTCATAATTTTAAATATTCATCCAAACCCTGAGAACTAGCCTTTGCGTCTGGCTGGGCAGTTCTTGTCCCAGGTAGCGTCTGGCACTGGGACCTTTCTTTCTTTCCTGGATGAATACAGGTTTGAATGCTAATATTTAACCTGAGAACTAGCCTTTGCGTCTGGCTGGGCAGTTCTTGTCCCAGGTTGCGTCTGGCACTGGGGCCTGCGTTTAGAGTTCAGCATGGTGGTGGGATGGACTTTTCTTTCACCCTGAAGGCTGAGTTCAGCGCCTGGCAGGGCCGTCGACCCCCCCCATACAAGTTGCTCGAGCGTCTGGCAGGGTAACTATTATGTTTATTGCTATGTTTTCCTCTACAGCAATAGGTCAGTTCAGTCACAGTGGCACTGGGGACACTTGTCATCTCCCACTGAAGCTCCTCAAGGGCAGAGGAGGATGGACTGCAGTGTCATGTGTTATGGAGGGGACACATGGTTGTCTGCTGTTCTAATCATGCTCCACACCACAGGGAGCAGTGCCGATGATACTGATGTACTGACCAGTGTGTCTGTCAGTCCAGTGGACAAAGGTGAGTACAGGATTTTGATTGTGTGACAATTTCAAAGATGTCAAAGGACGTGGTTGAGTGGGAATAAATGTTTGTATTACATTCAAATTTAACGTGATCCTACAAATTAATCATCTTTCGTCACATTCAGTTTCATAAGGAGAAGGCGATGAGGGCACCAGGAGAGGAGGAGAAGGTGAGGAGGCACGTACAACTGTATTTGTTCTATTAGGGTTAAGATAAAGAAAAACATAGGAGACGTTACACTTATCTCGTGACACTTTATTTGTTTTATTATTATTTTTTTCTATAGATTACGTTAAAAAAACACAAGGTAAGTAATTAAAGATGTTAAGTTGGGATAAGTTTTCATTTGACTTTTTATACATTTTAATTGACAGTAATGTAATATTGTCGCTCTGCCTTTTGGCTGCACAAGGTGACACCAGGCAATGGTAAAGACAACTAAAATTCCTTCAAGTATTTCTCTGATGTATGTACTCACTCTGCATTCTAATGCTTTCACTTTACCAGAAACGACCGATCTGGACCCAGGTCCTGCAGTCCAAGGAGATGCCAAACTGATTGCAGGAACTATGGCTGCACAATTACATTCAGTAAGCATGAGATGTCGTGGCTTATTCGTAGTATGTACTTTACGCCATGTGCTCTTAAAAGCCAATGTTTTCATTTTGGTTGCGACAGGTGCAGCTGTGGAGGATGGAGACAACAGACATCATAGAACCACCTGGAGAGAAGTTGTCACCTGTGTCTATGGAGGCTCAATGCTGTAAGTAATCACCTGAGCAGTAATTTACCTGAGTAGTAAAGTGGTGATAAGCTTAACATCTCAATGCAGACTTGTATGTTAAGAACACATCTGTTTGTGATGTTTCTTCTAGCATCCTTCAGCTCTTGCTCCCTCCAGCCTCCGGTCCAGACAGAGGGGAGCCTCCCAGTCCTAACCACACAGAGGAAGTGTTTTCATCACTGCTCTCTCTGTGCTACTGGGTTTGGGAGACTCTTCACATAATCAGTGGTGTTGGCCTCCATCTGTAAACAGAAGACAGTCAAGACAAGTCATTTTCTAAATATTTTGAAACTAATTGTAATAAATACGTTGCATCTTTAACATCATTTATTTGTATTTCTTTGTGTTTTTGTATTTCTTTGTGTTTTACTGTGTGAATATGTTGGTAAAATGGTAAAAATAATGACTCATTACTTTTGACACTTTCATAACACTTTCATGAAGTGATAAATAACAGACTGAGATGAGATTTTTGTTGTAACACTAGTCAGATTGTTCATTTGTCCATAGGAACTTCCTCCTTACTTCACTTTACTACATACATCAACTTATTGAATACATATGTAATAATTAGCAAGTCTGCAACAATAATGATGTAACTGCATGCTGCGTCCACACTGGTTCGTGACAATCTCCAGTTCCTGAGTTCATCTCTAGCAAAAGGAGACAAGCTGATCTAATATCAGTGGGAGAAGTAGAACACTGTCACAGCCTCCACAACAGCCAATACACACTCTCTCTCAAGATGATTGAGAGTGATTCGTTTGGTCATCGTACAACTGCTTCTTCTGGGTTCATATCTACTAATTTCTTTGAAAACCGTCGTTGTTAGTTGGTACTACACTGCCTCTTCCTGGACAAGAGGAGCAATGACATCAGTTTCACCACAACAAATACAAAAAATATACAAACAATTTAAAATAATAATAATTAGCTTAGCTCGACGAAACCTGTGCAAAGTTCAAGATGAATATAAGTTATTTTTTACTTTTCTGTCAGAATATTTATTTTCTGTATGAACCCAATTGGACAAAAGAAGCAGCAGAAATACAGCAGCAAAATGAAGCAGAACATGCCATCAAGGACATGGAGTCACTCTATGCACAAACTTAAAAACGTTTATCACAGGCCATAACAAAGATGCAAAAGAATCAGCAGCACATTGAAAGTCTGCTGTAGCAATAATACATGATTGAAAGATTGAATGAAACCACGGAGGCTATGAAATACATATGATTTGAACACATGTATGAAAGCGTAGAATTAACATAATAAGATAAGATAAGAAAACCTTTAATAGTCCCGCAGTGGGGAAATTACTTCTCACAACAGCAGTACAGATAAGCGAGAATACAGCTACAGAACAGTTTGTGTTGGCACAGTGCAAAGCAGTACAGTACAGTTGGAGTGAGTATGAGGTCATTGCAGGGTTATTGCACAGTAATGGGTATAAGATTTGTACCGGTAACAATATACATGATTGTTCACAGATCTACACAAATATTGTGCAGAGCAGGTTGCTATATAAACCACTGATTAAGATTAATGAGAGTACGAATACCTTCATTAGTCCCAGGGAAAGAAAATTGCACCTGAGTATTAGGAATAAACAAAGAAAACCCTGAGCGTGTACATTACAACTGTAGATGAAGATACTGAGATGCAGGTGTACACAGTACAAGCATGTCACAAATAAATGAGTGACATTGGTGAAAAGTGTAAATATGGAAACATGGATGATGATTATTGCAATTTGTGAACATGTGCCAAAGTGTCCATGGCTGTTTCTCCACTGTGGGACAATTAAATGCTTACTTATTTATATTTTTGATTAGTGCTTCAGTATCAAGACATTTAGTCTTAATAATCGTAAATGTACCTAAACCAGCAACCAAACGCTAAGACCAAACGTGTTGGAGCAGTGTAAAGCAGAGAGGAGAAGAAACATACAGAATAAGTTTCAGAGGCGGGGATGGAAAGAGACCATCAAGTCACTTGTTGCTCAGTGTGTCCCAGGTCATTTCTGAAGTTCTGGTTTTGATCACCTGCTGCTGATGGGTTCATCAGAGTCTCCATTTGACAGATGTTTGCATCCTCCGACGCTGGAGTCTCTGAGCTTTCTCCCAAAAAGATCTCTGAAAACATAAACACAGTTTGTGATGTAGTTTTAGAAAGAAACATGTAAGTAATACTGCTGTTCCAAACACACCATTACATATTACTACATTCGTAATAAAATATATATGTAGAAGTTAAAAGTATTAAAAGCTATATCAAAAGTTAGATCTAACCACTTAATAAAATAACCTACTGTACGGATCTTTCTCCATTTAACCAGGACTCCAAGACCAGCCCCAAAAAGGCCAGCTCCGAAGAGGCCAAGACAAACCCAGGCAAAGGCAATGACACCGGTGTTCTTCCCTTCTGAAGAAACAAGAAAGTCTGAGAAAAAAAGTAAAATAGCAGCTTCCTCCAAGACAAACTACTGTTTGTCCTTTTTCCTGCGTTACTACCTCTTTGTAGCAGAAAATCATTTTACAATGATATATAATATAATCCAAGGCTGCTTTCACACTTTCAGATTTAGAACAAGTTACACCACTGTCAGCTTTCTGTTTTTAATCATCTGGTGAAAACCTCGCGGCCCTAACAGCTGGTGTAGTAAAGAAGGGAGAAGCTTTCTGAAGCCGAAGCTATGAATCAGCATACTAAGTTATCAGTAGGTAATTCCCCTTCCACAGGATGACTGACAAATAAACATGGAGCAGCTCTAAAACACAGACAATGACCAGGCCAATGATTAATCCACACTATGAACTTGTTTGTCGTGACGACAGAACATTTACCAGACGTACAGTAGTCATCTCGTCTTTCTTCGGAAACTTGTTATGTTGGGAAGGACTTTTCTGTGTTCATCACTGTTAAAAAATAAAATCAGTTTAAGCACCCTTTAACTGTTAAGTGATTACGTCTTTATTTTCTCTGTTTACTTTACATCAATTTAAATCCATGCGTTACCAAAGAGCATGGACTCGCTGGGAGAGCATTTCTGAACCCCGGCCTCTTTGGCACATTACAGGAGAAGTTGCCAGTTGTCACTGGAGCTGAGCCAAGATCTGCAGTTGTCATGACTCCTCTGTCTCAGGTCTTCATGCCTTAGAGGCTGTCCTGTGTCTGAACTGCGTTTCCTGTAGATCAGGACAGTCTTTCTATCGCGGTAGACGTGGACCACCTGCTTGTCATCTTTTTTTCCAGTCAACTGTCCGAGTTCTTAAATTCAATGAAGCATCAAAACAGCACTGCAGAGTGACATTTTGTCACACTTGTGCTGTAACTTGGGGGGTGAAATGACACATTCCTGCAAAAAAAAAAAAAAACATTTTAGTGCACATTGAAATGTACAGCACCACCTCATCAATTAGCTTTGAGCAATTCCCAGCAATGGTGGGACACACATGAACTGCACATTAATACAGTCTTTTTTTCATTTTTGAAAATTGGTTACGCTTGGTAAAACATACTTTAGTTACTGTATTTGAATACTTTAAATCAGTGCAATTAACCAACAGCATCTAACTGAACATTTGTCAAATTTGTATCTAGTACTTTCTCCTGTTAGCATCAAAACACTTGCTTCTGTTGAAATTATCTAAACCTATAGATCAACTCCCTAAACAGCGCTGCATCATCCCTCAATAAAAAAACCTGCCTCTCTAGTCGTTGAGAAAACACTGTTCAACCCTGACACCTTGAGGAAAAACCGACACCAAACATGCAGATTTCAAGTATGTTGAAATCTGACTTTAAGTATGTTCAAATCTGCCTTTCACATTGTCGGTGGTTATGTCTGGTCGCTTACCTGGTATCGCTGTAGCCGGTACCCAGATCACTACTAACAATATTATTACAATCTTCATCATGCGACATGAACTACACAGCAACACGTTTGGAGAATGTAGACTCTCTCCTCCGTCCTATCACCCACTCATTGGCCTGCGTTACTCTTCCTCCTCTTTGGGATCGCAGTTCCTTCGGCCAGGCTCCTCGGTCAGGCTGAGAGGGGGCGGAGCTAAACCATTGGTCCAATCATTGCAGCTCAGGTGATTGGTCAAAGCGCAATGCATTCTGGGTGTTTTAGGATATGACTATTTCCAGCAACAACAACCAGAAGCAGCAACTTGCTTTTCAGCCGTGAAGTATCACTTTAAATATAAAAAAGTCACTTCACTTCGCTTCACTAATAAGCAGACTTGGCAACAATGGACCTCGCAATAAATAGCGCTATCAAGCCAACTGCAAGTCCCATGCATACCAACTGTATTTACAAAACAGTTAAAATGGCTAAAACGAACGACGAACGACATTAAAGCTGCTGTTGTTTTAATTATTGTTGATTTCATGGAGCATTTTAACACTTTGTATGGACATGGTCCAAGTAATCCAAAACCTTAGTGGAGTCGAGCACTGGGGGAGAGAGTCGTATGGTGTTATACTGTAGGTTACAAACAGTTAAAATGTACACAAACCACCTTAACATGGTACATTGATTATTATTTTTGCTCATATTAAGAGAAACGAGAAAACCGGTGTGTTTTGTGTTTAATATTCAGGACAAATCAACCAGAAGACGACTTGATTGGCAGCATAAATACATTACATGGTTTGCAAGTGAGCACAAATTCGACATTCCCACTTACAGTCACCAAACTTCTGAACAGGTCTTCAGCATCTAAACAGCCCATTTGTTTCATTTTATTCCTCCTTGTGAGCCAAATACTCATCTTTGCCTGTACAATCAGATTAACCAAGCACACATGTCTACCTTGTGATGCACTGTAAACAGGTCAAAACATAAAAAGCTTATTGTCCTCTGTGACCACTTATCACATTCAGTCTCAGTAAACCTGTTTCTTTGTAAGAGACATGATGTGATTTCTACTGAATTTTAAGGTAAAACTGTCAAATTGAACAACACACTATTATTTTTATATGTGTATTTGGTAAATCTATATATGTACTAAAGTGAAGTAAGGAAGAAGGTGATAGAAACAAATGAACATCCTGATTTGTGTAACAACACTATTCTGATTTACTATTTCCAACAGATGTTTTTACCATTTTACCAAAATAGTCACAATCTCATAGTGGAAGTAAATCGTGAAACATTACAGAGAAAAGTATATGTTTAACATTAAATTGATTTATTGAAGCTTGTATTACATGGTTCTAAATTGTGAAAGTGATGCTTGATGTCTCGTCCTGACCATCTCCTGCTCAGAGGGAGACCAACAGTGAGTTGAAGAGCTTCCAAACCCAGCAGCACAGAGGAAGCAGTGGTCCAGTCACTTCCTTTATGTGGAGCGATCAGAGAGGTGCAGGCTGCAAGAAGAAGCATCATAAACAAATGTATTGTTAACATACATCTCTACATTGTCAGTTTAAGTTTATGTCACTACTATTATTCAAGTAAATTACTGCTCGGGTGATGACTTACTGTACTGAACCTTCAGAAACAGAGGTGATGACATCTCTCCAGGTCCTGTGGCCGTCATTTGGTCTCAAGGAAACTATTAATGAAGTTCTCCAGCCTCCACAGCTACACCTGTCATCAGGACTCTACACACGCTCACTTAGCTCTGGTATTCCTCGACTGAATTAATTTTTCTAAGAAGGCAAAGAGGAAACAAAGAGAGGGAGCGAGATAGAAAAGGGAGCGAGCTTGGAGAAAGCGGTAGGAAGAGAGTGAGTTTGGAGTGAGAGAAGGATGGAGGGACAGGGAGCAAGAGGAGGGAGAGAGGGAACTTGGAGAGAGACAAGGAGGGAGGAAGAGAGGCCTGGATGGAATCCAGGAGGCATCTAAAAGTGATGCGCAGGCAGTCAGACAACCCTAACTCCAAGCCTAAGCCCAATGCTCCTCTCCATGTGGAGGAGATGCGGCCTGTTTGTCAAATGGTCATGGTCATGAGTCAAAGATCATGACCATGGGTGAGAGAAGGTACATGGATCCACTGGTGAATGGCGGGAGGACAGGGGGCTCATCTGAAGGGGGAGGAGCACACTCATCCTCATCAGCTTTTCCAGTCAGGGCTACTGAAACCAGTCGCAGCTGTCATTTGTCCTAAGGCTGTGGTTCTGCTGGACTGGGTGAATTGAATAATGTATCTTTCTATGTGTGTATCTGGGTGAAAGGCAGCAATTACCCAGGACAGGTCGCCAGTCCATCACAGAACCACATACACAGGCCAAGAGGGACTAACTATCACTAGAGTCTTTAGACTGTGGGAGGAAACACGGTGATATGAGAAGAACATGCAAACTCCTCAGAGAAAAGCACCTGGGCCACCTGGGAATCGAACCCACATCTTTACTGTGAGGCAGCAGTAAGTCATTCCAGAAATTTCAGCCCTTCTGCCTACAATTAAAAGCTTTATGTGTTAGGTTTAGTTGTGTAATGTCCTTGACCTTTGTAAAGTGCCTTGAGATAACTTTAAGAAATAACATTTATTAAACTGAAAAATTCTTATCTTAGTTCAGTAAATTCAATTTTAACTTAGGAGCAGCCTTATTCTAAATAAAGGTTTCCAGTATAAATGCACATGGCAACATCCTGATGACACCCAACACTACCACACACACAACACTTCCACTCTAATGGGGGAGGCTGGGGGGATGCAGTCTTGGTGTAGCAGCCTCTCAGGTTATCATGACTGTGCCTCCGGTTTTTAGGTGGGATCTTACCCGTCACAGGCGAACCAGCCTTCCCAACCTGGCCAATGTTAGAGTAAATATGATTTACTGACTGATTTATGATTTGTTATTATGATGTTACGTCACTCACAAGGTTGATTTATCGTTTGTTACTTATTGTCTGTCAGGACGGCGTAGATGACGGACCCACATGCACAGCACAATACGAGGTTTTCTGGTGTTAAAGAGTGTCGTTTATTCCAATATGCAGAGTCAAATCCAGGCAGGGTCATACACAGGAGGTCAAGCAGGTTAAATAAGATCAAGCAGAGACGTAGTCAGGAGCAGGCACAGATCAGATACGGGAGGTGAGTACAATACCAAACGTCAGGCGTTGAATCGTGGTCGGGCAGGCAAGGTCGGTAACAGGCAGTAGCAACAAACAAGGCAGACAAGGATCAGGCAGGCTCAGAGTCAGAGGTCAGAATAAGAAACACGGTACACAACAGGGCTAAACTAGGAACGCTGGAAAGTGGTGATCTCACGCAACAATCTGGCAACTGGAGTCTGTGAGGGGTGAATGCTATATACCGGTGTTGATTAGTTAACTGCTAACAGGTGTGCTGAGTGATCCGGGGACTGAACAGAGAAACAGGAAGTATACAAAATAAAACAGGAAGTCCTTTCAGTGTGAAGGGCGGGTGACAAGCCCGGACGTGACAGTACCCCCCCCCCAGGGCGTCTACCACGGCGCCCACGGGGAGCCCCCCCCCCCGACCAGGGCGGGTGGAGGGTGGATCAGGAGGAGGGACCGGATCCTGGCGCTGTCCCCGTCGCCGCCTCGGCATCCCGGCGGAGCCCGTCCGGGGCGGGAGCCTCCGGATGCGCCTGATGGAAGTCCCGGATGAGCGAGCGGTGCAGGATGTCTCGGGCCGGAACCCAGGACCTCTCGTCCGCCCCGTAGCCTTCCCAGTCGACCAGGTATTGGAACCCGCGGCCCCGGCGCCTGCAGTCGAGAAGGTCCCGCACCGAGTAGACCGGGTGGCCGTCCACCACCCGGGGCGGCGGTGGAGGCTGGGAAGGAGGGACCAGAGGACAGGAGCGGTGGGGCTTGAGCCGGCTGACGTGGAAGGTAGGGTGCACTTTCATGGACCTGGGCAACGAGAGTCTCACGGCCACGGGGTTAATCACTTGGGCGATACTGTACGGACCGATGAACCGTGGAGTCAACTTACGTGGAGATCCCGGGAGCCGCAGGTCCTTCGTGGACAGCCAGACCTGGTCGCCTACTTCATACGTGGGTCCTGGGGACCTCTTGCGGTCTGCTGCCTCCTTGTAGCGGGCCTGGGCCTGGAGCATCGTCCTCCGGGCTCTGAGCCACGTCTGTCAGCACCGCCGTAACAAGGCATGGGCCGAGGGGACGTGGACCTCCTTTTCTAGGAACGGAAACATAGGGGGCTGGAAGCCATAAGCACACTGGAAAGGTGTCAAACCCGTGGAGGCGCAAGGCAGGGTGTTGTGGGCGAACTCGACCCATATCAACTTCCGGGACCACGTCCCGGGACTCTTCGATGCCAACAATCGTAGTCCCACCTCCAACTGTTGGTTGACCCTCTCCGTCTGGCCGTTGGTCTCCGGGTGGTATCCAGAGGAGAGGCTGACCTCTGCCCCCAGAAGTGCGCAGAACTCCCTCCAGAAACGGGACACGAACTGGGGTCCACGGTCCGACACAATGTCCTGCGGAAATCCATGTAGGCGGAAGACATGGTCCAGCATGGCTTGGGCCGTCTGCCTGGCTGAGGGGAGTCTGGGCAGAGGAATGAAATGCGCGCACTTAGAGCAACGGTCCACCACGGTCATGACGACCCGGTTACCTGCCGAGGGTGGTAACCCGGTGACGAAATCCAGCGCCACGTGCGACCACGGCCGATGTGGGACGGGCAACGGTCGCAGGAGGCCGGAGGGTCGCTGGTGGGACGGTTTATGCATCGAGCATGTGGGACATCCGGCCACGTACTCCCGGACGTCCGATTTCATAGAGGGTCACCAGAACCGTTTGCCCACCCTGAACGCGGTGCGGGGTGCCCCGGGGTGGCAGCTGATGGCAGACGCGTGGGCCCAATGGATCACCTCCCCTCTAAGACCTGGGGGAACAAACAGACGGTTGGGTGGACATGCAGGAGGTCTGGGAAGGCCCTGGACCCGCCTCCTGGACCCGTCTCTCCACCGGCCACGTAACTGCCCCCACCAGGCACCCTGCCGGTAGGATGTGCTCCGGTTCCACCGGGACGTCTAGATGGTCATGGAGCCGGGAGAGAGCGTCCGGTTTCGTGTTCTTCGAGCCTGGGCGGTATGACAGGTGGAAATGGAAGCGGCTGAAGAACAGCGCCCAGCGGGCCTGGCGGGAGTTCAGCCTCTTTGCGGTCTTTATGTATTCTAAGTTTTTGTGGTCGGTGTAGACCAAGAAAGGCTGCGCCGCTCCCTCCAGCCAGTGCCTCCACTCCTCCAGCGCTGTCTTAACAGCTAGCAGCTCCCGGTTCCCGATATCATAGTTTCGTTCCGCGGGAGATAATTTGCGGGACATGAATGCACAGGGATGTAGCCTACCTCCGGCTGGATCGCGCTGGGAGAGCACCGCTCCTACCCCCGAATCCGAGGCGTCGACCTCCACCACGAACTGGCACTCTGGATCCGGCATGCGAAGCACGGGAGCGGTGGTGAAACTCTGTTTAAGGTGCTGGAAGGCCGACTCTGCTTCTTCCGACCACTGGAACGGAGCCTTCAGAGAGGTGAGTCTGTGCAGGGGGGCTACGATACTGCTGAACCGCCGGATGAAGCGGCGGTAGAAGTTGGCAAACCCGAGGAAGCGCTGCACGTCCCTCCGACATTGGGGCGTCGGCCAATCTTCTACCGCCTTGGTTTTAGCCGGGTCCATTTGGATCCGGCCCTGTGACACGATGAAACCCAGAAATGACACGGTGCTGACGTGAAACTCACACTTCTCGGCTTTTACGAAGAGCCGATGTTCCAAAAGTTTCTTTAGGACCTGGCGGACGTGACTCTGGTGTTCCTCCTCAGTACTAGAAAAAATCAAGATGTCGTCAAGATACACAAATGCAAATCTGTTAATCATTTGGCCCAATACTTCGTTAACAAATGACTGGAAGACGGCGGGGGCGTTGGTGAGGCCGAACGGCATCACCAGGTACTCATAGTGGCCGTTCGGGGTGTTGAATGCCGTCTTCCACTCGTCCCCTTCTCTGATGCGAACCAAGTGATATGCGTTTCGTAGATCCAATTTTGTGAACCACTTGGCTCCCGACAGTAGCTCAAACGCAGAGTGGAGGAGGGGAAGAGGGTACGAGTCCCGAATGGTAATGCCGTTGAGGCCTCGATAGTCAATACATGGTCAGAGTGTGCCATCCTTCTTTCCCAGGAAGAAAAACCCGGCCCCCGCTGGAGAGGAAGATGGCCGGATGATGCCCGTAGCCAACGCTGAGTCCAGATACTCCTTCATCGCCTGTCTTTCGGCTGGAGCCAGCTGGAATAGTCTCCCCTTGGGGGGGTTGGAACCGGGCCGTAGGTTTATGGCACAGTCGTGGGTCCTGTGGGGTGGCAGGGACATGGCCTTGGACTTGCTGAATACCGCGGCGAGGTCATGGTAGCAGGCCGGCACTCCGGTCAGATCCACTTTTTCCTGACCAGTCCCGGGCGGTGGCTCCTCCGTCTTCACCAAGGGCTGAAAACAAGTGCTCTTACAGTCCATATCCCACTCCCTTACCTCCTCGCTTCTCCAGTCCAGCCTGGGGTTGTGCCGGCACAACCACGTATGGCCCAACACCACCGGGTGGTAGCATGCCTCCACCACCAAGAAATGGATGCGTTCCGTGTGGCCGTCTGCGAACTTCATGGTGACGGCCTCTGTGTGGTGGGTCACCTTCCATAGTTTGCGGCCGTCCAGTGCTGTGGTTTCCACCGGCGCCGCGAGCGGGGAGATGGCGACGCCCATCCTCTCCACCAACCTGGCGTCCATCAGGCTGGCATCGGCCCCTGAATCGATGAGGACCGCCTGCTGGAGAGAATGAGAGCTGGACGAGAGCGTGACCGTAGGCAGTGAACGGGCGGAGGCGCTACCAAACATGGTTTGGCTCACCACGATCCTCCGTCCTCGTGGTGAGCCAGGTCTTTTAGCGGGCATTTATTGGCGAAATGTCCGTGCCTCCGCTTCCCCGGTCAGGTGCGAAACCGCGTACGCCACCTTAGCTCTCTCGGTGGGAAACGCGGGAGCGTGTAGTTCATAGTGGATCTCACATTGTGTGAGAAATGCCCGGCAGTCGCCCGACTCACCGGGAAAACGGGTTGGCGCACCGAGGCGTGCGTCGGGTGCCGGAGGGAGAGTCGGCGGAGTCGCCGCGGGTGCACTTGCCGCTGCGGTCGCTGAAACCTGGATCGGCGCGGTGCCATCGGAGTTTCCTGACGCGAGGCGGCCCACCGCCTCCACGAGTCCCGCCACTGCGTTCTCCTGACGGCGGGCGCACTCCGCCAGATTCTGGAGCGCGGAGTTGGTCCTTTCCTCCTGCTCGCTGAGCCGTTGCTCCTGGGCGGCGAGCGCAGCGCGGAGGTTCTCGATGCTGGCTGGGTCCATTTCTGGCCAGATTGTTCTGTCAGGACGGCGTAGATGACGGACCCACATGCACAGCACAATACGAGGTTTTCTGGTGTTAAAGAGTGTCGTTTATTCCAATATGCAGAGTCAAATCCAGGCAGGGTCATACACAGGAGGTCAAGCAGGTTAAATAAGATCAAGCAGAGACGTAGTCAGGAGCAGGCACAGATCAGATACGGGAGGTGAGTACAATACCAAACGTCAGGCGTTGAATCGTGGTCGGGCAGGCAAGGTCGGTAACAGGCAGTAGCAACAAACAAGGCAGACAAGGATCAGGCAGGCTCAGAGTCAGAGGTCAGAATAAGAAACACGGTACACAACAGGGCTAAACTAGGAACGCTGGAAAGTGGTGATCTCACGCAACAATCTGGCAACTGGAGTCTGTGAGGGGTGAATGCTATATACCGGTGTTGATTAGTTAACTGCTAACAGGTGTGCTGAGTGATCCGGGGACTGAACAGAGAAACAGGAAGTATACAAAATAAAACAGGAAGTCCTTTCAGTGTGAAGGGCGGGTGACAAGCCCGGACGTGACATTGTCATTATGAAGGATATATGTGTTCAATGTTTTAATCCTGTCAGAAACAGGAACATGTTATACTTTGCTGAAACTGCACCCTGCACACAGACACAGAAACAGGAAGTGGTTTTGGCCTGCTGACTTATTTTGAGTAAGCTGGAAAGGCCGTAAAAAGGTCACCAGTCTTAGGGTTAAACAGTTCATGATGCTATATGCCTTTACTTATGCAAATCAATCAAGTGTTTTATCCTTATATGGAATTTTCTTGTCTGCAGTATGATCTTCGTGTATTCATTGTGTTTCGCCTCCTTTTATCTTACTACTATCCCTCTATTGCTCATCTCTTAACTTCATTGCCCTGGCTGTTTGGTGCAATGGTTAGTGCTTTGCATTCCTGACGCCTAGGTTTTGGTGTCGCGTCAGGAGGGGCACCCGGTGCAAGATCTCACCAAATTAATAATCCAAATCATTAGCTGTGGCGGACCCTGATGCGATAAGCCAAAAGGAGTGGGATAGGGGATGAGGGTGTGTAAGTTTTTTAATTTTTTGTTTTATTTCTTTGACATCCTGTCTATGTGTTGAATTTTCAGTTTTTAAAGTCTTTCCGTTTGATCATCTTCTTCTTTCTTCTTCCGTTCCCTTTCATCTTCTTCTTTCTTCTTTCTTTCTCTCTCATTTTCTTGTTGTTTCTTTATGATCAGGAGGGTTCGAATGACGGCGGGGGAGAAGGGGGGAATAGAGGTGGCGGTGGAGGGGGAAATCGTGATGGTTTTAGTGATGAGGATTGGTAAAATTGGTTGTTTCTGTGTCATCTTCTTCTTTCTTCTTCCTTTTCACTCTTCTTTCTTTCCTTTTCTCTTCTTGGGAGTTCTTTTTTTTCTTTCTTAAGTCTTTCCTTTTCTTCCTGTTTTCGTCTGTTCTTCTTTTCCTTTTCTTCTTTCATCTTCCCTTTCTTCATTTCTCTTGCCTCTTCTTTCTTTTCCTTCTTTCTATCTTTCTCCTCCATGTCGCTACACCTTGTTACAAACTTACAGTACCGCTGTCCTTCTGTAAAACAAAATAAAAATAAAATTATTATATATCATAAATTTGCTAAAAACACAATTATTAGAATAACATCTATGTATACTGTATGAAACACCCTCTTCCCCAATAAACTAGAGAAAAACATTTTACAATTACGAACAATATCTATCCTCCTAAAGTATTATTCAGACTTCAACATAGCATCGACGATACCAACCATCTAATTTTTGTGATACAGTTCAGAGGTTCTGGCTTGACGTACACAAACAGTAAAAAAATTCATCCCCATCCCCCACGTCATGCTTCTCAAAAGTACTACTAAATATTTGTTTTAATTTCAAATAACACAGAAGATAAACTATGTATTAATATTGATTGAACAGAAACAAAACAGAAATGTTCCCACAAATTAGTTTTCTTTTCAAGCGTCAAGCTACTTCAATATGTATTTATAATCCTAAATTGTTAATGGCCCCATAGACAGAAATATAGTTTCTTAATTAATTTATTTTATTTTTAGTATTTTTGAATTTTTCTTGGATTTGAGCATTTGAAAAAAACAACCTTAGGTAAATGAAAATCTTTTAAAAAGTAATAAAATAAAGTACTCACCCCTTAGGACTACAACTACCAGGAAGCACAATGGCCGCCTGCCTAATGGAGATTGAAGCCGTAGTTTTAAGACTTTAAGACCTGTGCCACGCGCCAGTCAGTGTACCAAACTGCCTCCTACAGTCTATGACATTCTAATGTCATGCATTAGTCATGCATTAGTTTATTGTGTTACTTGCATTCTTTGGAGGTCTTTTGCACATTGATGGTCATGACACGCTCTCTCTCTCTATTTATTGACTTGGCCGGGCTGAGGCTGCCATCCTGAGACCTGCAGTCACTTCCCTCTGAGGAGATTAACCTTTTGTTGCATTATTCATTAAAGCTTCTATTAACATTTATATACTTAAGACTGTTCAACACAAAGACTGATTTAATATTAATAAACAAGGACCCTGAACCTGAACTCAGAAGACAAACTGGAAACATATAACAATAGGGTGTCACTAGAAATACTTCCTGTCCGACTAGTATTTTCTACACATGGAATTCACTGCCTGTGACTGTGTTTGGACATTTGAAATCTAAAGACTGAAGTCGTCATCAGGTGACAAGAGGATGCTCTCCTCTATTGGACAAGGAGGAAAAGCTGAAGAAGTGACGGGGCAAACTGTCAGACATTCTTTCTTGTTTAATCATCAGCACCTGTTTCAGATGATGGATCAGATTCAGTTCAGATTCATTTTGTGTTAATCTCCAAGCCCCATTTTGTGCATGTTGTGCATTAGGACCTGATTAGGCATACTCAAATAAAAATGGTTGTAATTCCTAAATGGTAAGGGCTACATTATTAAGCTTGGTTTTGAGCTTAGTTTTGCAAGAAAGCAACTGAATTTGCTACAGGTATAGTGAAGCAAAATAACAGAGACATAAACTTGAAATAAAATTCTGATAAACCCTTGCCTAGCAAATATCAAGCAAGTAAATGTCTCCCCTGGTGACTGGTGGGGAGGAACTAGAGGTTTGGAAGGCTCAAATGAAAGCTTACATGTTGTAAGGCGACCCTATAAGGCTTAATTAGCATTCAGTGTAACCTAAAAGCTTATATGTAACAATCTGGGATAATATTTCATAGGGTAATACTATGAGTCTGCGAGTGGGGGAGGGGAGGTCTCAGGGAACTGACCCTGATTGTCTACTCCTGGCAGATGCGATGCTATACTTCAGCCTTTTCCAGCATTCTCAAGTTCAAACAAAGCATAAGGGACATAGCATCCATCTTGAATTTGCTGGATTAATTTAGTTTTTTTCTGTAGCGAGTTATTACTCATAGAAGAGAAAAAATATTTTTCCCTCAGGAGTTGGAGCAGACAAACTTGCAGTTTTCAAATAACTTTTTTTCACGTTTTGGACCGAAACGCTTTACTGGACTATATTCGCTGGACTGTAATGAACACAAATCTGCCAGAGATATAGAGGCTGCAAGCAGTTCAGTAGATAATTATCCTCTGAGGGGGGAGATCTGAGAGGTGAGTGTGGGACAAAATAAATGATGTTTCAGCAGCTGATGAATGCCACCGGCAGTTACCAGCTACTGGCAGCTTCCAGCTAGCAGGCTAATGCTATTAGCTGCTTCCAGCTAGCATGCTAAACACTAATGCCATTTAGCATAAGCAGATCACATATCGTTGAGTGATGCTAATGCTGCCAACTTTAAAACATTCTTCAATTTTCTCCATTAAAATGTGTCACATTGTTACCTTTTACTCAGAAAATGTGAGCATCTATAATCTACTTACACTTTAGATAGGTGGTGTTTTAGCAGCTGATGAATGACATCAGCAGTTTTTTTAGCTAGCATGCTAATGCTAATGGGCGTTTAGCTTAAGCAAAACATAGCATAGAGCGATGCTAATGCTGCCAACTTTAAAGGATTATTCAATTTTCTGCCCTTAAATGTTTTACTGTTACCACACACTGTGAAACCATGTGGTATCCTTTCACTCAGACAATTAGAGCATGTATGATTTAGTTACACTCACATTTATGCTAATCTTACTTTGATGGTGATTACAAATTTGTAAAACTAATATAAAAAATTTGTAAAACTAGTATAAAACTTGACAGAAACACACAGGGAATGTAAATACATTCTTCCTAAACAGTTTGGTTCAAGTGATCACAAAATACAATGTCCTACCTCTCTCTATCGCAGTTGTTTTGGTATAGAACTCTCTAGATCTTTCTCCTGTTAGAGGGAGTGAGTTCCATGTCGCCATGGTTACAGCACATGACCATTGATTAACTGTATCTGCACATGTTGAAATGGTCTCACATGAGCATCAGTAACATTTGGCTCATCAGAGCTTTTTGTTCTGCAGGAGCAAAGAAACTGGACCCACTTTAACCTGTTGCCTGAATCTTTATTTATGTTGAAGTTGAAGTTCAATGAACAGGTAAATAGCGTTTCTCCAAATGTTCATCTTACTTTTTATGTTATGACCCCAGAAATCTAAAATGTAGAAACTGACCTCATTACTTTACCAAACATTCAAAATAATAAGTGATGCTTTAATAAAATAGCTTGTATGTTTTCGTCACTGATGAAATTAGCTTATTTTCCTGTTTTAGCTCTATCGGCTTCTGGAGGTGGGGGCCAGCTGTGGCAGCCCTGTCACCCACCAGTCCTGGTGCAAAGGATCACCACTCAGTTTTAACTGCACAATAGACATCTAGCACAGGGGGACGCTGTCCAGGAGACACACTGTCAGCAAGCCGTCAAAATCTCCCCCACTTTTAATTCACTCTAGTTCCACACTCTCACATTCAAGCTGGGCTGCATGGCCCTGACCTCGGGTGCCATCTCTGTGGCTGCTGTGGTTCTGCCTGGGGGGTTCTGTGTGAGTGACTCGCGTCGCAACGCCTGGCCTCCTGAAACTGAAGGTATGTAGTCTCCCTGGCTCCTAGGTTTCTGCCCTCCACTCGTTTGACTGGGTGTAGCGGCTGGGCTCCTCTCATCACCCTGGCTTCCTCAAGTGGCATTGTTCACGTACCAACGTCTGTCTCATCTGGTCATGGTGAACAATGTTATAGTACAGCTTTACTAACCTTATAGTGCGACACACAACACCAGTAACTGCTATTATTTATTGTTATCACTATGAATAATGTTTGATTATGATAGCTATTAAGTTTTATGTGATCATGTGTTACAATATCTGTGCATACAGTAGGAGTAAATATATGAGTGTATTTATGCACACGCCATAACGTTATTATAAATATTAATATTTAACAGTTAACAACAGTACAACAGTTCTTTATTCATGAATGTGTTTGCCTCACGTGTATCTTTTTTATTTATTTGTTTTGTGCCTATTTATATTTTTCTATTTTTCCTCACTGACTTGTTTGTTTTCATCTATTGACTTGTTGTTATTGGTCAAATTTCAACAAATCACATTTCCACCACCGTGTTCACGTCATTTAGAGAATTTTCTGAATAAAAAAAAGAAAACCCCGCTCCAACCGCCTTTTGATGACGTCACTCCCGTAAAACCCAAACCCGCCATTAATTACCCGCTCCTTCGCCGGGTGCGGTGGCGCGTGCCTGTAATCCAAGCTACTGGGAGGCTGAGGCTGGCGGATCGTTTGAGCTCAGGAGCTCTGAGCTGCAGCGGACTATGTCGATCGGGTGTCCGCACTAAGTTTGGTATCGATATGGTGCTTCTGGGGGAGCCCGGGACCACCAGGTCGCCTAAGGAAGGGTGCATCGGCCCAGGTCGGTAACGGAGCAGGTCAAAGCCCCCGTGCCGCTCAGTAGTGGGATCGCGCCTGTGAATAGACGCTGTAGTGCAGCCTGAGTAATACAGCGGGACCCAGTCTTTTTACACCATTTACACTGATCAGCTGAACAGCTGTGACGTCACACGCTACAGTTGATGTTTGATCATTGAAGAACTACTTCTTTTCTGGGTTCGTATCGGCTCGTTTCTATTAAATCCTTCGCTGTTTGTTGGTACAACACTGCCTCCTCCTGGACAAGAGGAGCAATGACATCACTTCAACCACAAAACGAGCAGAACGCTCTTGTTGTGTAATTTTGCCATTTTACCCTCTAAATATCAACTGTCTCCCTCATCACATTAGTCGTTTTAGTTCATTTATTGAAATCAAACATGTGTTTTTACATACTTAAGACTAAACACCGGTAACATTTTTAAAACACCAGAAAAAATGCAATTCTCATCCCACTGTATTTACGACGGTGTTCACTTCTTTTAGACAATATTCTGAATAAAAAGAAAATCCCGATCCAACCGCCTTTTGATGACGTCACTCCCGTAAAATCCAAACTCGCCATGAATTACCCGCTCCTTCGCCGGGTGCGGTGGCGCGTGCCTGTAATCCAAGCTACCGGGAGGCTGAGGCTGGCGGATCGTTTGAGCTCAGGAGCTCTGAGCTGCAGCGGACTATGTCGATCAGGTGTCCGCACTAAGTTCGGTATCGATATGGTGCTTCTGGGGGAGCCCGGGACCACCAGGTCGCTTAAGGAGGGGTGCATCGGCCCAGGTCGGTAACGGAGCAGGTCAAAGCCCCCGTGCCGCTCAGTAGTGGGATCGCGCCTGTGAATAGACGCTGTAGTGCAGCCTGAGTAATACAGCGGGACCCAGTCTTTTTACACCATTTACACTGATCCACTAACAGCTGGTGATGACGCACACTACAGTTGATGTTTGATCATCTTACAGCTGCTTCTGTACAGTATTTGTATTAGCTAATTTCTATTAAATCCTTCGCTGTTTGTTGGTACAACACTGCCTCCTCCTGGACAAGAGGAGCAATGACATCACTTCCACCACAAAACGAGCAGAACGCTCTGGACGTCGTCTGAAGTACGGTTTCAAGGCATGAAATGAGGCTTCTCTACTTGAGCTGCTGTTACTTATGCAACTACACAAGCTGTTTGTATAGGTTTAGTTTCCAACATTTTTGCCATTTCACCCTCTAATTATTACTACTTGAACTCATGTGACTCATCTGTCATGTCAGTACATTTATTGAAATCATTGAGTTTTTACATGAAAATTAGACTGTGGTAAAATAAAATAAAAAACGCAATTCCCATCCCACTGTCAAATATTAAGCTGTGAAATTTCACAATCTATATATTTATTTATATATATATGTATACACACACACATTTCTCCGCTGTGGGACTAATAAAGGCATTCTTACTGGAGCAGATCACCCTTTGTTTAGTCATTTGACACTGAGCCACATGAGTGGTGTGTGCCCGCCATGAGAGGGCTGTGAAACATTTATGAGCAGGACGGCCAGCAGCACAGAGCACTCGGGTGCGAGCAGAGCCATGGCGACTGTTGAGGAAACGTTGAAGTGTCCCGCCTGCCAGGATCTCTTCACAGACCCAGTAACTCTCCCATGCGGACATCACTTCTGTCTCACCTGCATCCGGGCTGTCTGGGAGGGAGACGGGTCTGAGGCGGGCCTTTCCTTCTGTCCGGAGTGTCAGATTCTCCTGCCCTCTGACCTCACTCTGGAGATAAACACCAGCCTCCAGACCAAAGTCAAGGAGTGCGACTCTAACAAGACACAGGCTGCGGAGCTCCAAGCAGCAGCTCCGGGCGGCGGCGCCAGATCAGCATCCACCGTCTACTGTGACCACTGCATCGCGGCGCCGTCGGAGGCTGTGGAGACCTGTCTGACCTGCGATGCCTCGCTGTGCCAGGCCCACGCCCTGCTGCACCAGCAGAGGTCTGCCCTGAGGAAGCACACGGTGGTGGAGGTGACGCGGGACCCGCTGTCCCTGAAGTGCAGGGAGCATCGGGATGAGCTCAAGCTTTTCTGTATGGAGGAACGGGCACCGGTGTGCTGCTTGTGCGTCCTGGTTGGGCCGCACAAGAACCATAAAGCCTGGCAGCTCAGTGAAGCCTGTGCAAACTTTAAGGTGAATATTAGTACAAGTTGTCTTTTATTTTCTGTCAGGATATTCATTCTCTATATGCTCTGTGTTTAGAGAACGTTAGAAACTACTATGAACCAGTTGTTGGAGAGAAGAAGTAAAGCAGAACATGCCATCAAAGACTTAGAGTCACTCTATGCACAAACTGTGGTATGATCCATGTCGAACGCCTCCTCTTCATACAACAAATAAGCAAAGACCCTTTCATATACAACGACTGGTTCATTTTTCCGCTCAGGCGTCCGCTGCCGATTTCAGGGAGAGAATCTCGGACAAGTACAGCCGGATCCGGGTGGTGCTGGATGCCGACGAGCGTCTGATGATGCAGATCATCGACGCAGAGGAGCTAAACACGACCGAGTGGCTGGAGGCCCAGAGGAGCGTCACGGAGGCCCACATCAGAGACATAGACGACCTCAGAGCTTCCAGCAAATCGCTGCTCCAGGAAACCAATGAGCTCAGTGACCCATTGGACTCAACGCCACTACAGGAAGTAGAGAGGAATCTGTGTGACCTCGAGAAGCTGAGAACGGTAGAGAGGCTGGTGGATGATCTCACTGTGTCTCTGTCGCCGCACTTTCCACGAATGTGGTCGTGTTAGTATATCGTTCAACACTTTGCCACGTAATGAAGTCCATCGCAGTCAGTACTGGTCCTGTACCTGTGCACTGAATGTAGATTTGCATTTGCAGATCTATGCTGCCCCGCTCTGGATTCCGAGACAGCTCACCCGAAGGTGGAAATATCCGAGGACGGGAAACAAGTGTGCTGGAGACGACAACCTGCCGGCGAAGGTCCCGGCACCCGGCCGTGCGATTCCCAGTACAGCGTCCTGGCCCAGGACTGCTTCACCACCGGCCAGCACTACTGGGAGGTCATCGTCCAGGACAAACCTTACTGGCTAGTAGGTGTGACCACTGGGCCCAACCACAGAACAGACGCTCCAAGCCAGAGTTCTTCCAGCTTGGGTGTGAACGGCACATCCTGGTGCATTTACCATGCAGACGGGCGGTACATGGCATGCCACGACACCCAGGAGACGCCGCTGTCTGTGGAGAAGAGAGTCAGGAAGCTGGGCGTACTGGCAGATCTCCAGAAGGGGGCGCTGTCCTTCTATGACGCCGATGCTATGACGCTGCTTCACGCCTTCTCTGTGCTGTGCACTGACAGTCTGTTCCCCATGCTGAACCCATGCATTGATGTGAACGGGCTGAATAAGCAGCCTCTCACCTTGTTTTCGATCAAGGACCTTTGGGATTCAAATACTAACGCATATCAAAGAGACAAAGACTAAACGTAGTGAACAGTCTTGAACAATTTACTTGTTTCATGTTTATTCAATTTATGCTCATGTTCTGTGAATTTCATAGAGGAAAGATCTACTGAAAATAAAGAGACTGGACTTTCTTCAGAGCTTCCTAAAATACTGTATATTATACACTGTATTACTGTGAGCCTCCAGTTTGGATTTCTAATACAGAACCTTCAAGCAAGAAAGTAATATTTTCATTTTTCTATTTCACTTTTTTTAGCGGAATGTGCAGCAAATATTTCACCACTGTCTCCTTAGTTCTGCCTTAAACACTTAGGTTCAGTGGTAAAGTCCGGCTGCTGGTTCAGTGGCTGAGCAGCTCCCATGTTTGACTTGCTGTGGTCCGGGAGTGAAACGGCCCGTGAGTAAACTGCTGGCTTGTCTTTTGTGTAACTGTCCCCTTGGCTCACCAGACCATGGAGCCTTTAGTCTCACATGTCAGTGGCTGAGATGAACACAAACACCCGTCGAGGTCAAATAACAGTCACGTTGTCTTTTTTCTACGCTGCTCTAGAACATTGAAGCATTAGGCCCCTTTACTTTGATGAGGATACACATGATATTTGTTGAAAGATATTTTCCTACCTTCATCTTACACCAGCAATAGATTTAAGTAATCAGGAAATATAACACTTTTCTCCTAAAGCTACTTTTAATATTGTATTGCTGTAGACTGTGCAGGACAAACGCGCTTCTCAAGGAGACGCAGTTTGAATCTTTGACTTGATCCAGTTCAGGAAATGAGTGACACGTGTGTAGACTCCAGGCTTGTTGGCCCTCCCGCACTCATCTCCCCAACTCACCAGGCCATAAACCACATGGGTCCTGTTCTCATTGCAGGTCAGCGGGCCCCCGGAGTCACCCTGAAACAAGAGCCAACGTCCAGCCGATCCGCACAACAGAACCCGCTTCACGTCAGTCATCTACGTTCTCTCTACCCACCTGACAGGAATCTGCCCCTCCTTGCAGGTGGCCAGCGCAGAACATGGTGGTGTCCAAGACCGGGCCGTAGATCGCAGGTTCAGAGCACTTCTCCTGGTTGATCAGCAGCACTTCGGCTTTCAGCAAGTGATTGGCTCCGTACTGTTCTGCAGACATAGGATGCAATGGCAAATGCGGATTGTCATTGCATCATTTTTATGCATTGTTATTGATGAGCATGCAATAAAAGGGACCTTGCTCTGTGACTCCCCATCCGGAAATGGTGCACTCCATCCCATCAGGCAGCGGGGCATCAGGAAGGCACGCTGCCTTCACGAACTGCGTCTCAGTGGCACAAACCCCAGCAGTCCCTTGGAGCCTCAGCAGAGCTTTGGAGAGGCAGCATAACAAAATCAAAAATGAATCATAATGAATTCATTTGATATGAATTCAGCCATTTATCTTCACGTTTATTATGAATTACCTATGTCATTGTAAACAGCTGTTGGAGTCTCCCTGAAATTTTCGTGTAAAATAACGTTTTCAACCGGCAAGGTCTGCTCTGTTCCCTCTGTCATATTGAGTGACAGATCTCCCATAACCACCTGCATGTCCCTGTTGGGCAAACTGTTCAAACACAAACACAATTCAAACCTGTTCCTTCCACAATCAGCCGTGTTTTGCCTGTGCCGCCCTTACATGCAGTGTCCAGCCGTCAGCACCCAGCAGCTGGCGATGAGAACCCCTCCGCAGATGTGCTTGAAGGCTTGATTGCTGTTCTTTGGCCTCACCTGCAGAGACACCTGCCAGGGCAGCGTCCCGGCCGTGACCTTCAGGCCCCCGAAGATGCGAGTGATGGCCCGTTTGGGCTGAGGCTTCCCACAAACGGAAAACTGCTGGGGTGGAGGGGTGGCGCTGGGGACGGGGGGTCCAGGGGGCGGCGTGTGAATGGGCGCCTTAGTCGGGGCCTTCGTGGTAGTAGTTGCCTGCGTTGTCGGCGGGGGCTTGGCAGAGGTGGGCTGAGGAGCAGCAGTCGGTCCTGAAAACACATACAGATCATGTTGCAACAGTTTTTTTTCCAAATCCTAACGTGTCCGGTGCCTTTAAAGCTGACCTGTGGGCTCAGGACACTTGGTCACGTCACAGTAGTCCCACCGCAACTTGCGACCCCTTCTGTAGAAGCACCAGGGCCTCGTGTCCCCATCCGGGTTTCTGCACGACACCCTTTGCTCAAAGACTCCGTTGCAGACGTCAAAAAGTAGTTTGAAGACACATAATTATCTCTCGAACCTGCAAAAGTTGTGAGGGCCGAGTCCGTCTTTGTCCTGGTAGGCTGTGAAGGGGTTAATTCCGTTGGCCAGGACGAAGTGGGAGTTCCAGTGGAGGCACTCGTCCCCATCGTCCGTCTCGCTCACGTTGCCGCGGTACGACTGGCCGTTGTCCACGTAGCAGTCGTTAGGGCCTGCGAAGAACACAGCGGCTTGTCAGCACTACAGCAGGAGAACCTGCACAGGCTGAACCGTCACGAGAGGCGAGGCCTTTACCGACAAGGCAGAAGCGTCCGCTGTAGCCTTGAGGGCACTCGCAGTCGAAGTCGTTACCGTCTTTAATGCAATTTCCACCATTCCTGCACGGGTTCGGTTCGCACACGGAAACTTTGGAGGGAAAACAGCACTTTGTGTGAGTTCAGGGGGGAAAAAGGGAAAGAAGTGGTCTGTGTTACTTTGGAAAAGGAGGCGTACAGGTCTTGCAGTCTGGAGGCTGGAAGGGCGCCTTGCACTTGCACTGGTAAAACGGGGGAGCTGAGGTGAGCACGCATTCTCCTCGGCCGCACAGACCTACCTTACAGATCTGTGGACCTGAGGCGACAACAGAGGAGTCTTATTACGATTCATGCTGGTTCACTATACACTGAGGAGGTATAAAGCACACCACGATAAGATGCGCTTCGAGTCCAGACCTTTTTCACATCTCTTTCCTTGGAATGGTTTGGGGCAGTCGCACTTAAATCGCCTCTTGCCTTTTTCCTTACACACCCCGTTGTTGAGACAAGGGTTCTGGCTGCACCGGCCTGGTAAATGAGAAGCATTAGGAGCGAGGCACAATCTTCAAAGGTTGGTATGAAAGTATCTATCGTACCTGTGAGCTCTTGAAGTTCAGAAAGCCAGTCATCTTCCTCATCGTCATCAGGTATTTTGTCTACAATCTTGAAGAAGATGTCTAAAACAACATGGGACATTTGATGTGTGGGGGGAAAGTCCATGTTGATTTCATTAAGCACTGCAGCTTCACTTGATTCAGTGTGGTTTAAAGAAGCACTCACCTTCCACTATGTCTTTGAATCGTCCTCTGGATCTGGTAAGTTTTCCTTTTATGTGTTTCTTTACGTCCCGATTCTCATGATCACGGGACCCATCATGACGCACGCCATCACGGTGCTCCTCACCACGATGACGCTCCTCACTGTGATGTCCGTGATCGCGCTGCTCGTGGTTTCTTCTTTTGTCCTTTTCGTCTTTCAGCTGAATTGAAACAGTCACTGACAGTGAAAACTCGCTCTAATGAAACACTTGATGCACATTTGAATCGTACAATGTGGGTCCAGCGCCAGTAAACTGTCCATACGTACGTGAGCAGGTGTGAGCAGCGCTGCAAAGAGGAAGCAGCAGAAGAGCAGCTTCAGGTCCATGATGGACGTCCAGGGGAGTAAAAGGAGAATGCGCTTGTCTGGCAGAGGGCTCACACTTTAAACATCTGTGCAAGCAAACTAACCTTTGAATCATCAGGGTCTGGCAGCCGGTCACGGCGTTGTGTCAGTCCTGTTGACTTTAACTGAGCTTTTGGGTTGCTTTTATTAAGCGTTATAACAATGAAAACACGTTAAATGAGCAAAAAGCAAACGCTGCACAATCACCATATTTGAGTTTCACACTAATAATTCGCATAGATTCATTTGGGTAAAATGGGCTAAACATTCATTCAGATGCAACATGGAGGCTCAGAAAGCAAATATGCTAAGAGTCAAATGTTTGTTTGACTGCAGACTTTGGATTCACACACTCAGTGCATCTCAGGATACACCACCTTGTGCTCCCAATTCACTTATTCAACATCAGTAAACCACTGTTAATATGGCTTAATCTGAAAGTTCTGACTCAAACTGGGTGTAAAAACACTGTGCCACAGAGAAATACATTTAATTTATTTTATTTATTTTAATTAACTCAGTATTAGGAGCGAACCACTTTCTAATGATCACTGATTGAAAATGATTACAAAGTTTTTGCACCATAAAACAAAATAAAGAAGACAAACATTTGCAACCTGGCACGTTTTGGATCAGTCTGGATGTAGTTGTGCTGTGGGAATGGAAACCATATTCTGTAAAGCAATAACATTAATTTGGGGAAATCTACTAAAATGCACAGCATTGTATTATATAATTCTGTTTAGATCTGTTGATATTCTCACTGGGCCATACTAGCTGGACACTGTTGCCACAAGACGGTCTGATCAAAATGTATCTGACCTAAAAACCTGACTGGTTATTTTTAGCCTTCGGTTGGTCTCTGTTTTATTTGTCCAACCTCACAGAGCAACAGGCATCTCTGTGACGGCCTTTTCTTATTTAAATCCATTGGTAATGACTTTCCTTATTAGAAAGCACTGCGAGCCTACTAATCAGGGAAGAGAAGTAGGAGCTGAAGTATTACAGATTACAACAGGCCTCGAGTTGAGGCCATTGTGGTCATGACCAGGACACAGGGCCAGATGCAGAGCGTCTGAGAAGGTCACCGCACAGTGACAGAACAGCGGAGTCATGTCGTCTGCCTCAAGAAACGTCACCAGTCCCACAGGGAAGCTGCACAGCACCCCGATCCGAGAGAAGCGCCTGGTGAACGGCAGCTGGTGCGGCACCGCTGCGTGCCAGGCCGTGTACTCCCCGTCGAAGAACTCCACGCACCACGACTCCTCCCCGCGGCCCAGCCAGCAGCTCTCAGTGGTGCCCCTGCGAGGAATGCTCGGATAGGTGACGCCCAGCTCCCAGTACGTCTTCCCAGTCACGTCAATCTCCCAGTAATGGCGGCCGAAGCTGAAGCCCTGCAAGCTGAGGACATTGAGGGTGGTGTCGAAGCGTCCGGGGAGGTCGGGCAGCTGCTGCCAGGTGTCTGTGTAGGCGGCGCTGTCTCCCTGGGAGGAGATGATCAGCTTTGGGTGAGCCGTGTCTGGATCCAACCTCACCTCACTGGAGTCTGAAGACAACACAGTCATTCATTTATAGATCAAGATATAGTTACACATTTGGAAGGAATAAGGTTTGAACTGACAGCTCTGGATGAGTTTCCTCATTATAGGGGTTTGTGCGCGGATGAGGACTAGCATGTTGTTGGTGAGACTGAGCATCTGTTCAGTTTTGGCCTCGTCCAGACGGACGCTGCTCGGGTCCGTCCGGTTCAGCAGATCCACAACCCTGGAGGAGCAGAGCACGCCCGCAATCAGCTGCCACTGTTTCATGTGAAAGCCTGCTTTTCAGCTGCTCATTGACATCCATACCTGTCTGTCGTCTGCACGTCCGGCTGCTCAGAGTACGAGAAGAAAGACTGAGGAGAAGGAAATCGCATCACACGACACGTAGTTACAACAGAGAATGACTCGTGGGCTTCGCTGCTGATCAGTTTAATCACCATTGTATCAGGATCTGTCTCGGTCTGGTCCAGCGCCGCCGTGAGTCTGGCCTGGTCCTGCTCAATCTCCTGGATCAGAGAGCAGGTCTTCTCCATCATCCCATCCAGAGCCAACACAGCAGCACGCTCCTCCATCTCCAGATGGGACAGAGTGATCCTGAGGTCCTCGTCGAGGACAGCCTGGATCTCCTGGTATTTTCTGAGAACGTTCTCCCTGATCACCATGGACTTTTTCTACGTCAGCCATAAGCATGAATCTGTTTACTTCACAGGTGTCCTGTTATAGGATCAGGATTATTTGTGTTATAATGATGTTTTCATGTTTCTGGTCCTAACTTACTGTGATTTGTGATTGCCGTGCTGCCAGTTTCTTCAGTCTATATTTCACTGCTTCCCTTTGCTTCTTCAGACACTCTTGGTGTTGTTCTAGTGTCTCCTGCACAAAGGGTTGTACATATGACAACTTATATGTTTGGATGATGTCTTTTTTATATGCTGCCACTGAGCCACTGGCCTGGCACTATGCACAGATGTGATCCCAAAGGCAAGTATCCGATATGTAAAGTGGGAGGTTAAATTATTAGTGAGAGCCCACTTTAGCCAGAGTTACTATACAGTAAGTCTCTAATCTGTAATGAGAGACTCAGTAAAAAGTACTCTTTCAGTATTTAGTATTGTAACTGTATTTGTACATGTCTTGCTACAGTTGCTAAATCCTTTTCTTCTCTCTTGCACTTGTATGCATCAGTTTGACGAACAACAGAAAACAAGATTTCGACATATCTTGTTTTTTAGGGTGTACTCACAAGGCCTAACAAAATTGAAACAAAGATTTTATTAATCTAACACGTATATGTATGTTTTACTTGGAATTAGTTTGAATATAACTACGGTTTTTCAAGACACAAAATCAAAAGAAGTTGAATTTATGACTTATTTAAAAGTTAGTGATCTCAGGAGCCAGAACAGATCTGTGTTTGTATAGAAGGTCAAAAAACTCCAGTGTGTGATTGGTTCAATAAAAGTCAACAGGTCCATGTACTACCTCTCACCTTGTTTACTGACCCAGTGTGTTTATTGATGAAATGCAAAGCAGGAGAATAGAGAGCAGTAAAAAGAGGCGTGGGGTACCTTTGGTATAGCTGAGGATCGTATGGTTCATGGTGATTTAAAGCTTTATTGGCTTAGATTTCATTACAACAAATGGCAGTGTGGGTTTTCATTTATAAAACAGTACTTTCAAATACAGTTGCTTCCTACATTAGGTGTTGTATCTACTTGCTGCTTCATGTATGTTGGACACTGCATTAAAATATATCAATATTTGTACTTCCAATACATGTAAAGGGAAAGAGTCAGGTCATGTTCATGGGAGCCTGAGAAGAGAGAGATTTTCTGTTTGTCAGGGTTAGATGAATGTTTGATGTGTATAGTAGCCAGAGGAGGAAGATGATGAAGATGATTTGATTGATTCGTTTTTCAAGTGGATCTAAAACAGTTAGCGGGTCAGCTGATTGCTTTACCCTTGGCTTTTTTGTTTTTTTATTCTTAATCGAAGGACTCACTGAGTCAATTCTTGCAAACTTTGGACTAAAACCATTTCAGCCCAAGCGAAGGAAAGCTGACACGCGATCGAGCAACGAGTGTGGGCATTTTGTAATGGCGCCATGAGATTCTACTTGCACTTACAAAGTTCCACAGGAATCAACAGCAACAAATAGTAGGAATAAACAAGCGAGAAAGAATGGAGAGCAGTTCCACGTAAAGCAAAGTAAGAATAAAACAAGCGCAGTCAAACGAAATAACAACCGACCCGACTGGTCATTCATTCTTTGTCATTTTTGAACATGGAAGAAAAGTCCCGTTCCTGGTTTCATGTGCAAGTCTAATTGTAGAAATCACCCGGCTCACAGTCTCAGGAAGCATCAGAGCACAAAAGAGTCCAAGTCATGGCTTCCCTGGTCATGTCAGGATAAAAAGAACAAACTGTAGAAGAAATGGAAACCAACCAAAACCTACACCTAGATTACAGTTGTCATGTGCTATCTGGATGAATGTACAGTATATACGCATGCTGCTCTGAGTGCTAGAAGAGCTTGGCCTTCTTTTTCATGTCGTTGCGTTTCCACAGGGGGAGCCTGTCAAACTCCTGGATCTCCATTCCAAAGATGTCAAAGAACGTTTCAGGTGCTAAGTGGCGCTAGAATTGAGAACAAAGGTGGAGAAAACAAAGGAGTGGGGAGGGGGGGGGGGGGGGGGGGGGGGGGGGGTCCCTGGTTAGCACCAAAGCCATAAAAAGGGTCACAGCAAAAAAGACAAGAAGCAATGGATACTGCACATTCCTTGCTACAACTACATTTGTGTAACATGTGTTGACACAAAAATAGAGAACTCCAGTATCTATTGCGAGCAGGCAGCTGGAAAACTGATACCTCCAGTCTGGTTCTGTCCACATCCCTGGGCAGTTTAGCTCTCCCTCTACTGGTTATCATGAGCATTTCATAGGGATACACCTTCAGAAGAAGACATTCATCAGTGAACAGGTCAAACCTACAAACTGGAGTCAGACCACCTTTGTCAAGCAACAATTAATTTGTTTAGTTTTTTTTGTAATTCTGACCGTGACAAAACTAGGGAAAACTAGGTGGGAGAACAGGTGTGTGACAGGGCGTGAGAGCTGGTCATTACAGTAGGTTGTTGAGGAAATGCAGGGCGCTGTGGTGAGCACACTTCGCTTGGTGTAACAACGTGCAGTAGATCGGGGCAGGAACATGAAAAACTCAGGTATGTAACTCACTTTTTGAAAAATTTAAAGCAAACTAAAATAAGGAACTAACATCAGTAATGTAGGCCGGGTAAATCCACATGGGAATGAATGTCCTGGAAAACTAAGGCCGTCTACTTTCCTACATAACTAATCCCTCCTGCACAAGACGAAACTGACAAATGGTAATTATGTTTGGTAGAAATGCTCATTAATAAGCTACATAAAGCCTTGAAACAACTCATATCAACACATAAGGACGTATATACTACATAGTATATAGTGATATGAGTTGTTTGGATGACACTGGATCCCTTCACTGTATGTCTCATACAGCATCCAGCCACTCTACAGTAGGTAAACGCTATATGCAGATGAACATGGAGAAGCCAGCATGCTTAGCGCTACAGCGACTCGCAGCTCCTGAAGCAGCATGCGAGGTGAGTTTTTCACTTCCAGCAAAGATGACGTGTTATATATATCATATATATACTGTATATATGTATATATGTATATATTCTTCCACCAACGTCCCTGCTCTATGAAGGTTAAACGCCACCTGCTGATCAGTTAATCTCATTAGGGAGGATTTGTTTTTCTTAGTTGAATGATCTCAGCTAGTTGCTGTAAATAAGTGTATAACTATGAATATTGAAGTGTAGATTACAGTGTGGTTATTAGTACAAAAAGGAGAAGATACTTGCTTTTGGTTCCAACATATTAGGCATAGATACTCCCCTGTCCATCCTTGCAAGTGCTGCACGGCCATCCTTAATGTGCTAAAGAATAGAACATACACAAATATAATATAGTGGAAGTGATGGCATGAATATGTCCACTAATGACAGTGGGCACAGTGTTCACTGGATGGAGCTTGGCTAGAATTCAGTATCTCCAGATGGGCTGATGTTTTCTGAATGTATTTGTAGGGATTTTTCTATGGTGAAGTAAAAACAAAATGTCATATATTTAACTGTAAAACTCAGCTTGAGTCCAAACATTGGTAAACAACACATGGAACAAGACATGAGGCGATGGTTGTACACTGCATTTACAGTAGACGGGTTCAACTACGGGGCGAGTGCATGTTCAAGGATCACTCCATGCCACAGCACCGCCGGCCCCGTAGTTGACGTGAATCCAGAGGTGATGCAAGCATCTAGCAGGGGTGGGGCGTGGTGCATTCAAGGGCAAAGTACCTCTCGCAAACCCGTGTGCAAGCAAATATGTATGATGCAAGGTGAGGAAGCATGCCATGTGAAAAAGCAGATGAGGGACATACCTGAAACTCTGCAGGACAAAATGGGACAGAAAATGAGACTCACAGTTAATGGTTTTGCTGTTTGCCAGGCTACTGTATCTACAACACTGCTGTCCCTGATCACACACTGTGTGACTAAGTCAGGCTTTTAGCTGCGCGTCCTTTCATGTACACAAACAGCAGCAGGCCTTTTCCTAATACTGTGGCAGGAGATCTGTGTGCTAGCCACGTTTCATGGCAGCTCTCACCTCTGCCTCCCCCACACATGTCGCCATAGCTGTTGTACTGGGTGAAATCTGTTGACTGGGGCTGTGGAAACACATATAGTGGTGCATTAATAGTAGGTTATGAACAGATTGAGAGTAAATTAGGGTTGAAATACTTTATGCAAGGTACGTAGTTACTAAATTGTGTGAGTGGAAGTGTGTTCTCACCCGATGCAGCCCATTCCTTCCATACCCAGGCAGAGAGTTAGTTTTAGTTGGAGAAGTAGCATCTGAAACAGAAGTTATGTTTGGTTTTAGGTCAAATATGACCAGACGAGTTGTTTGGTGTTTTATAGCAGTAACTACTCAGGTGCTCTGTACCTGCATCATAGTTGGTCTGTTTGGGGTCGTAGCGTTGAGCAGAGAGGCTGCGAGCGTGACGCTCTCTGATCTGCTCTTTTTCCATCTCCTCCTTCAAAATGAGCTTTCCTAACCCAGACTGAATCTACACACACACACACACACACACACACACACACACACACACACACACACACACACACACACACACACACACACACGTACAGAGATATTCAAATGCAGTGTATATCACCAAAAGAAATTGATGAAATACACACTGTTAGACGTTTGGATGCTGGGATCAGCGGCCGACCTTGCTGAGATGCTCCTCCTGCAGTTGCTTTCGTTTCAAGGCCTCTTCCTCCTCCTCCTCTCTGGATTGTCTTCTCGGTTCTGAACCTAAATAATTTGGACACCAGTGGAAAAAGTTCATGCATTACACACATATATATATATATGTAGCCTACACACACACACGCACGCACGCACACACACACACACACACGCACGCACGCACACACGCACACACACACACACACACACACACACACACACACACACACACACACACACACACACACGTCCTTCTGGGGAAAACCATGCTTCACATGTACAACCTCATGAAATGCTTCAGAGATGGAATTTAGAGAATGACAGTAAGACAACGCTACTTGATTTGACAGGTGGATGATAAAACACAAATGTGAGACAGAGTTGGTGAGACAGATATACATAGGGACTTAATATAATATTATTATATTTGATATAAGTGACATGAGGAATATTAACACTTCATGTCAAATACACAGAACAACACAATGTAAGACAGACAGACAAAAGTCAGTTTGAAGTCAGTCTCAGTTATCTCTGTCCAGGTCATTTGTGGCACTATGTGTTTAATCAGTGCACGCATCATGTGCAGTAAATTAAGGTAAAATGGGTAAAACCGAAGCTTCCTCAAGCAGAAAATAACATGACAGCAAAATAAAACTACACATTGCTGCTTAGTGCAAGCAAAGCAAAAAGGAAAATACTGTAACGCCTGAGCAGCGTGAGCTCAGAGGGAGGCGGGGATGCAGTCAGGCTTTTAGGGCTAGAGGGGAGAAACAAAAAACAAAGGCAGGTCATCGTGAGGTGTCTCTTGTAGCAGTGCAAGCAACGCCATCCGGAGCCTACTGTACCTAAAGCAGCGAGCGAGCAGGGCCAACGGTCGCCCTCACTCCGCGAGCCGTCATCCAGAGAGGGAGCATGGGCAGCGGGGAAGGTGGCGGATCTGATGATGTCATCAGCGGACTTGCTCTGACGTGCTACAGCAGTTGTATCTAGGTTGGTAACCATGGGAACTGATCTATCAGCGTCTGGGTCACAGTCTCAGCCAAAGGTTAACATCCTAGCACCATCTGATCGTCGGGCTCAACGATCGTTTCGTCTCTGGTTTCAACTAAATGGCGTCTGCAAAGAATGTCTTTCCCAACAAGTCACTGAACGCGGGACAGGATGGGATGTGGTGGTGGAATATTTTTAGCTAACTTCAGAAGGATCTTACACTTACTGTGAGCAGGGATTTTCATTTTTCTGTACAGTAGATTAACACGTCTACCTTCTGCGCTTACTCTTGGACAGTGAAGTGTCCTTATTCTGTCATGGCCACGCGGCCTCGTGTGACTTGTTAAGACCGACAAGTGCAGTGTAAAACTGGCTACAGTGTGAGACAGAAGAGGGTTGGAGACAGACTTCAAACGGTGCTCGCACACTGACACTGGACGTGACTTAGATGACCACACAGTTTCAGCCCATCAACAAAGATCCTGTTCATTAACGAGAGAACACAATAACTGGTGCAGTGGGTCCCAATCTTTGTGGCTCAAACACTCCACCAGTGTTACACCTAATATATTCTGAATAGAGAGAAATATACATATGTCACAATAGTTTTTAAGTGAAGTGTTTACATTTAGGTTTCTGTATTTTTGTAACTTAAAAAATGCTATTACTGTCTATCTAAATAAGTGGATAAATCACACTGGTTGGGATTCACTGAGCAATACATTTAAATTAACATTCAAACAGACAATTTCCTCCTCATTTTACAACAGATTATAAATACTGCATAGGTACCATGTTGTTTGTAGATGGGTGGTTTTCTGTAGATGTTGCTCCCCTGATCTGGAAACATTCAAACACAGACAGAAGGGACATTTAATGAGCATACACGGACTCCGTTATACAAATATCTATCATTATCAGCTAAACATCAAGCCATGATGGACAAGGTTACAGAAAGAAATCACCCCCTGTTGCTTCTGACACATCCATGGAGGGGCAGGCAGACAGACAGACAGACAGACAGACAGACAGACAGACAGACAGACAGACAGACAGACAGACAGGTAGAGCAATGACAGGGTGCGCTCCAACTCATACCTGGGAGGTGGAAATGTTTAGGGGTCAGAGAGAGAGGCGGGGTGACCGGCCGGCTGTCGGGCCTGAGCGGGAGAGGGGAGCTCCGGCCACTCGGCGGGTCAGTGCCTCCAGTGAGAAGAACCAAGAACAGAAAATGAGCAGGGACACCAGAGAGCCACACTCTGACTCCAACTGGTGCCACACAACGGGTTCCCAGTTGGACCGTTTAAGGCAAACGTTCTGATCGTTGCATGGTTTGGGAAAATGCACACAAGCAGATCAAGCTGGCAGGGTTATAAATAGAGATGAAATGCTTGAGAGATGAAGTACAGCGTCTGTTAGTCTGTTGTATAATACGAGTTCATGGTTCAACAGAAGTTCACATTTCAGAAGTTCCATCTCCCAGCATGCAACAGCTCAGTCGTATTACAAACCTCCTTTTATCTCTGCCTCACAGTTTATTACAAACTACCCACTGATGCTGAAAATGCAAAGACGTCCTTTAACATTCAGGGATCTGTCAGTTTAGGCATTGGATTTGGATTAAGCGTTATCTCTTACGTCCATGCATAAGTGCATAACACACAGTCACTAACTTTCTCAGAGGCTGTGCTAGTCAGACGTGAGGAACTACACGCAGGTTAGTGAGGAATCAAAGCCTTGGCAACGTGGGCTGCACTAAGACACAGCTACGACCAGAATGGAGCAATGGAGCCAAGATGGCGGATGGGACAATGAGGGGAGGTGGCACATGACCCGGGTGACAATGGAGATAGCCTGTTGCCTTTTGGGACGGACGGCAGCAAAGAGTGGAGTGGGGCCCTTACCTTGGCTATGGGGGAGGAAGTGGTGTCTGAAAGGGGAGGTGGGGCGGGAGTCACTATTTCTGGAGCCCACACTGTTACTGCACAGGGAGGAGCAGAGCTTCTGCATGCCTGTCAGAATCTCTGCAGGATGGCAGTGGGTGGGACAGCACCAGGCAGCAAGGTGGACAATGTGGGAGGGAGATAGAAGGTGAGGGATAAGGAATAGGAGTATAAACAGGAAGGAAATGTTGGAAACAAGAAATCAAAGAGACCTGAAGTAAAGTAAAAAGTACTGCATTCCAAATGAACAGTAACAAAAGGTATTATAGTTTAAAAGTAAACGTTTCAAATGGAAACTACCAAACACAAGAGGAATTGTGTTTTTTAAAGGTGCAAAATTGACTTGAAAGCTGTTGCAAATGGAAGGTTTGTAAAATATGACATAGGAAATCTAAGAATAGGAAAAATTAATAACATAACAACAAAAAGTCAATTTTGAAGTGAAGAGATCAAGACAAGGCAAGTGAGAAGCTCAAAGTGGAGGGTCAGTGACCTCAGCTACCTCCCCAGTTCAAAGCTCATTCATCCATATAGATTTGGAACAGTGTAACATAAACAGGCAGGGTGGGATTTAAAACTACTTACCTGGCCTGTGAAAATGCTGCGGAGACCGTGACAGGGTGGGGGTGTAACCATGGCGATTATAAACCGGTGATCCTATGGAGCCTTGACTGGTGGACCTTTGGAGGATGCGCTCTCTCCTGTCATAGGAGCCCTGACACACACACACACACAAACACACACACACACACACACACACACACACACACACACACACACACACACACACACACACACACACACACACACACACAGTATTTAGACCTACACTTGATGGATAGCGGGCTAGCAGCAGCGAGTGTGGCAAAACAATATGAATATGCTCACCTCACCAAATGTGGTTGGCGACATGTTTTTGGAGGACTAGGAAGAAAAGCACGGGTTTTAACTTCACAGAGGCAAAACACTTAAACACAGCATCACAGAAATCCTCCCTCAGTGGCAGCACTGCTTCCGCCCCTGACCCCTGCTTCACGCGATGAACGCCTCCGTTCCTCATCTTACCTTGTCATCCGGCAACGGGGAGCGCTCCCTCCTGGCAGTGTGGAGCTGTGAGACACACAGGGTTGTTTTCATGAGGAACACAAGAGGCAAACGCCGCTTTCTTACTGCACAGTTACTGTGTGTAACTGTGTGTTTACCTCTCCCACACTCTCTCGCCTCTCCTCTTGCTCGTCCAGGGAGGTGGTGTACATGGGTTCATAGGTAATAAGATCGGGGCGCTCAATATCATAAATGGCTTTGACTTTTGGAATGGCAGCTAGGTCTCTGTAATCAAGGATCTCATTGTCTACTTTTGCCTAGGGAGACAAATAAAGACAAACACACGGGGGCAAAAGTAAGAAGGGATTGACAGGAGATTCCTACAGTTATAAGGGTGACGACGCACAGTGTTCAGACGTGACTTCGCGGCGTGTCTTACATAGATGGTGTGACCCGGTGAGCCAGGTATGCTTGAACCAGGTCTGGAACAAATACTCTCAGACGACGACCTCGTCGGCTGTGGGTGGAGAACAGCCAAGGGTTAGTCACAGCGGTGTCTCTGTGGCTGCCGGTCTCCCGTGGTCCGCGGGCCCCAAGCTACTCACACACAACACCACTAGAGCGTCGGTCCTTATCGTGTGTAAGCAATGGGAGGAACGCCTGCGCTCAGGCTCTGAGAATCACATCGAGACGTTTGGAAACGCTAACGCGTCATCTCATGATTAGGTCATTCATTTGCATGTTTGCAAAGTGAATGAGTTGTTTTAGCGCTATGGGTTCATGTTCCTGAAAACCTCATGCCTGTTTATGCGAAACGAACCGTTTGGATGGCAGCAGCAGCAGCAGCGGCAGCAGCTCTGACTGTGGCGTAATTATGGGTTTCCTCCTAATGAGGAAATGGGGGATCTTAAAAAAAGGACAAATTAGCCATCTGCGATATTGTGTCTGCTCCTCCAAAGGCGTGCGCGTCTTCGTCTCATGCACCTTAAATGTGAGCGTGGTTTAAGGTGATCAAAAGACAAGACGGAATGGCTCCGAATGGCACACAGAGCGGGGCACTGCAGGCTGTCTCCAGCAGGGGGCAGCGTACAGTGAGTCGTGTCCTATGTACAGTGTGTGGTGGAACACGGGATGATGCCATCTCATAGCCAATAGCGAATACAGTACCTGCCTTTCTGTTTTTTGGAGGAATGAGAGGGACGGAGGCAATAGCTGTGGAGGAAGGGAGAGGGGGGCGTTCACAGGACATCACAGGGGTTGAGCCTCTCCGGCCCGACTCACACTTCACACAGACGTTAAAGGACACACCTCCCCATTGAACTGAACACACATTCGTCCACACAAACGTACAAAGGCGCGTGTTCACGCCAACAGGTCACCACGGGAGAGGCGACGCTACGCTTTCAGACACTCTCTTCATCATAACACAGCAAAGGGTTTAAGCCTGGACAAAGTCAAGAAGGGTGCAGGGGCTAAATCCTACCCGCTCCCTGTGTTTCTCCTCCGTTCTGGTGGTGTTCTTGCAGCCAGGATGCCAAACTGTCGACCCTGAGGAGGTGGACATGGAATAAAGTGAATTAAGGAAATTACACAAATATGAGCAGTGGAAATGCATTCAGAGCCAAAGCAGGCAAAAATTTCTGTCACACAACTAATGAAAGTGCTTGAACAGCTTCTAGTAAAATATAGAATAAATGATTGAAACGCTTTTTTACAGCCAGGCCTTCCTCGACTTGCAGAGGAGCGGGTAACCCATCATTTTGGAACAGTATCGACAGAACAGCAGGAGAGTTCACCTTGCAGATACATCTCTTCCCCTTCCGTGAACATCTGATTGCACCTGCTGCATCGCGCACAGCTGGGGTGGTAGTGCTTATCTCCCGCCTGCAAAACACAAACGCACGGGACCGGCACGACATCAGGGCAAAATGAAGATCAATGGAGGCCGCAGGGAAGCGCGTGAAGCGGAGCCGCGGCTTCCGGGAACTCAAGGCGGCGCGCTGCCCGACGACTCTGGGCCTTTTAACAGCCACAACCTTTTAGTGCAGGGGACGCTTTCATCAGAGCGCTCTCCCCTTTAAGATTCCCCACCGGTGGAACAGTGGAACCGAGTTGCAGTAAATCTATTGAATGCTAAGAGTATATTTTAACTCAGTAGTTCAAACATTGAGCAAACATCTGTGAATATCTCTATTCCAGCCACCTGTCTGGCACAGAGAACCTGGTTCAAATATGTGAGCGCCCTCTTTTAATACCCTGCGTAATGTAACCCAATAAAAATGATCAGACAGCTCCAGCTCCTGAAATTTCCATAGCCGCTGATGTGGCACTTTGCGTGCAGAGTGCTCCGTTTAAAAGCGAGAGCGACTTTGACCACAGGTGATAAATATCCTGGTGAAATTTGCCTGCGGAATAAAAACACTCTACACTATCACAGTTCAACAGGCAAGTAGCCATCGAGATATGGAGCCAGCGACTTACATTTGCATTTTTCAATCTACTTTATTAAAACATGTGGAGAATTGCTTCACTGCAAAGCGAGTGCTTCAGAGCTCCTACACTCACTTACATTATAGAACACAATTTGCCTCTCAGGTGTAATAAAGTTACTTATGCTGCATGTGTAGCACGCCATTAAGCGCTCTCCCTGTCTTCCCTGCTTTTAATAGCTGCATTAATTACCACTGCCTTTGTCAAAGCGTCCACGGGGGAGCAGGGACTATGCAAACCCGCTGATGCCTCCGCAGTGTTTGACCCTGGCCTTGGGTCAGTGATTAGACTATCAGACAGGCTGGTGTGGCTTTGGCTCCGCTGATCCATTGGCAGCCGCTCTGGGCTGCGATGCCGAGGCCTTTTCCTATCGTCATGAAGGCCTGCCTTAGCGCTGGATTACCATAAGCCTGGCTGGCTCGCTAGCCGTGACATTTTCATACCATTAAATGACACATAACTCAGCGTCTGATTGGATCGCTGTCCGCGCAGGGGACCAGTTAGCGCTTGTGGAAGAGTCCAGGGAAAGGAGACACTGGGAATGCTTTACGTAAACTAAGCCCAGGCAGCGTAATATCAAGGGTTTCATAACACCTGCATGGAAGGGTATTAATGCATAATGATTACTTCCCAAAGGTCAGATCACAGCAGGTGTTTTATGTAATATTTATATAAGCTAGTATAAATATGTGCAAGCATGCGAATAGTTGAGCGATGGAGGGACCTGAAATTCTGCTAAGAATTAATCTTTTAGTTGAACACAGTCATGTCGAGAGTCTGTTTGGCTCAGTGCTGAGGAGATTACACTGGAGATTAACAAACTACATATCACAATTTCCCTCCGTTGCCACATTCTCTGTCTGCAGGGAAGGCGAATTCAGATCTCACACAAAAGAACTCAGCACTAGATTAGTATGAGGGTTAAAATATCAAAGCCTAAATTATTCAGCCTATTCTAATTGTAATTTGACACCGTATGTATAATTCATAACTAAATACAGTGTTGAAATGATCAATAAGGATTAAAAGTTAAGATAAAGTCGCTGATCTATTACAAATGCAAACTTACCGTGGGTAGGTCTCATATCCATGCGCATGATAATCAATCTTTTTGTATGAACATAGACTCACTACAGATTAACCAGCTGCACTAACACTCATGTTCCTGTACATCTGTGACTGCGTCGTACCTCTAGCACCTTCCCTGTGATGAACTGATGACACGCCTCGCACTGAACTCCAAAATGGATCTGGTAGTCCTTCTCACAGTAGGGGGCGCCATCCCTGAGAAAAGAGACCGACCTAAACCTCGGAGACTCGACAGTGACATAGTGAAGCGTTCATGGGCCGCGCGCGGCCTGTAATTACAGCAAATACAAGCTGCTTACTTGCTGATGTATTCCCCAGTGAGCACTTTGCTGCAGGCCTTGCACTTAAAGCACCCTAGATGCCACTGTTTGTCCAGTGCTAGGAGAGCCTGGCCGTTCTTAATGTCTCGACCACATCCTGCGCAATCTGGCCGGGACAAAAATAACACATGAATTAAAACAGTCAAAAACAAACAGTTCTTGTGTTTATTTAGGTTGTAATGTGCAATAACTGACAGTGAATTGTGGAGTAGATTATGATGGATGCTTGAGACAACTTGTTAGTTTTGACCCTTAACACTAGATGGTGATAGAGTAATGGAAGCAACACTCCTAATATCATTGGTCTCTTACTGTGGTTTTAAAAGGCCCCTAGTATCCAAGTGGGATCCCGAGGCCCTAAAAGTGTCAGAGCTTCGCTTCTAAATGAACACTCGTCTCGGCTTCTCGTCTTTAATGAATGGAGGGTGAAAGCAACACAGAACCTACCGCAACCACGGGGGACAATAACTACGCGTAGCATAACGAGACTGCGATGATGACGTAAGGAGGATCAGCATGCCTTATTTATAGGTGACCTTGTCTAAAAGCTCTTCAAACGCCAAAAGACTGACTACTGGGGGCGAGCGAGAGGGAGCAGGAAGGAGAGAGAAAGGGGAAGAGTGGAGTTGGAGGAGAAAAGGCTTGAGGGCTGCCTGGTCCCAGCTCCAGAGGAAACGAAATGCACGGCCATGCATAATTTAGCAAGGCCTGTCTTGGTGTTAGTCATAAAGCAGCACGACTGGGCCTACGTGAGGGTGCGAATACAGAGAAAAACTAGTTACTACTGAATAAATTTTAAAAAAAGGTTGTGTCAAAAGTTGAGTTAAATTGTAGAAAAGTCACAAATGAGTGTAATTCACCATTACCGAAGGGAAATAATGTCTATAATATATAATATATAATGTATTTTCCAGTATATCCCAGTTTAAACCATGTTGGATGAACAGTTTACTGACTTTTCCACCAGTTTCCATGTATATTACTGTTTGTTTAGATTCACATCTTAACTTATTTGGACTTAACTTAATCATTTCAGGTAAACTAGCTAAAACAATTAAACGTTTAGATAATCGTTTTAGCTAAACTAACTAAATCGTTTTAGCTGAACTAGCTAAAACGATTAGTCAGCAACTACATTACATGTCATGAATGAGTCGAGCCTGATGGAAACTTCCAGATCTGAGTTGAAGTCCCACCAGCACATGTGTCCATGTCCAGTACTTACTGCTGGAGCCCAGGATGTCCTTCGGTCCCGGCGACATGGGCTCGACGCAGTACTGACACAGACAGTCCTTCCCATTAAAGGTCACCCTGTCGCCGGCAGGGAACGGCCGTCTGGAAGCAGGGCGACATTAAGGATTGGTCAGAAAACACGGGCTGTGGGCCCCAGTGGTGAGTATGGAAGTCTATTAGCTGTGGCTCGCAGGTTGTCTGACGGGGCCAAAGATGACACAGCTTCATAATGTGGACATGCGTCAACACTATTTGCCTGAGGAGGCCATTCAGAGAGATGACACAGAACATGTGACTGGAATCCATGTACAACTACGTATTCTTTGTGTTATATATGTATTTCTATCATTCCGTGTGATTTCATCAGCTTATACTGAGACCCAGGACTGGACGTCTTACTTGCAGATGGTGCAGACGAAGCAGGCGGGGTGGTAGGTCTTGCCCAGGGCAGTGACCACTTCCCCCTCCACAAAGTCCCCACAGCCATTGCAGCGGGTCCCGTGCATGCGTTGGTAGTCCAGCGTGCACAGATAGTCTCCATTCTTCATGAAGAAGCCCCCCTGGGCAAGGTCACAGCCGCACACTGTGAGGGGACACACACATCGTCAGGTCACGGCATGTACTGCCCACATGACACCATCAAGCTAACCTGCGCCTCCTCGCATCAGGGGCTTTGTTATTGACAAGTTCATAAAACACATACAATTAAATATACACACAAAGGGTTTATTAGAGGATGCATGTACTTACATCTGTATTCGTGCATATTAGACCTGTAAAATTAGACTACATAGAAAAGGTGTGTGTTGGAATGCACATTTAACCACATCATCGTCACATGTGTCACACATCACCTCAGAATTATCTCAGAAGGAGCCTGAGGATTTAATAGCCTTTTGAAAATGACACAGCTAAGAGGGAAAATATTTGGATGTTTGAGATAACAACGCCTAATCATTCTTATGCAATGAGCCAGACTCAATCCTGGGGATGAATGGGCGCGGGTGAGGGAGAGAATCTGATTTAATTGCATTAGGGCCAAAGGATGATGAGATTAGCTTGTAAGCTAACTGAGTCAAGAGAAAACCCAACAGCGGAGATTTGGTGACCTTTGTCTGCGATGTTGGCTTTTCAACAGACGCATCTCATTACATAAAATGCCGTTTTGGAATCTTTCAACTTGAAAATGGAATTGAAGTGAAATGAAAGTGGTGCATGTCACGGAAAGAGTTCGACACATGGCAAACAGCTGTTTGGAGATTTGGCTGCCAAGTGATAGTATGTGCTCATGTTTAATTCTCATCAATCAGTTTGATGAGTGTCAACCGTTTCAGTCTGTTCCTGTTGTGCGCAGACGCCCACACGCACGCATTCGCCACCACCAGCGCTGTAAAAGCAGGTATATCCAATTGTAAAGGTCAGAAATAGGTTCTAATCTGTGTTGCTTGTGTTATTCTGGGCCCGTGTCCATCTAAGCTAACTCTTTAACGGGCTCCAGTGGTGGATTAACTCCAACACCGAGGTACGTTCAGCCTCCAGGCGTGTGACTGCTTGGCCGATCATGGGCGGCTACATCATAATCTGCCAAAAATCCATCAGCCATAAGACTAAAGAAGATGGATTAGAGCTCTCGCTTGTCAGAGCTGTCTGGGCGGCACTTTAATTTAAGTCTGTCCTGGGAAGATGAAGCTGAGTCATGCCGTCATGTGTCCCCCTCACTGGAGGAGGGAGAGGGGATGCGTTTGGGGACACATATGGAAAACAGTGAGTTCACTCTGTGCTGTTGTGTGATACATCAGATACCGCACCACTACAATACAACGTTTGACAAAACTGCTGTTGATCAGGCAGCTTGTTCTGAATGAACGCAACCAAACGTTTTCCTGTTTTGAATTTTAATACATCACACGTTAGTTGCCAATATTCACACATCTCCCACATTATCCTTCCCTGGATTTAGAAAACAATACTTGTTTAGCACACATTTGTAAAATGTAAACACATAATTCATTTTCCCAAGACTCTTTTTTTATTAGGATTGTCTCACAAAGAGTAAGGCTGAGCCAAAACACAGTAGTAGTGAAACCCAATAACATAAACTCATCAAATGACTTAACTGAATCTTTGTAAATGTGATCTCTAAGTTAAGTCTGTAAATCCACAGCTGTGCAGTACTCTACCTTTACAGGTGAAGCACTTAAGGTGGAAGTGCTTGTTCTGCACCCGCAGCACCTCGCCCTTACATGGCTCCCCGCACTTGTAGCACTGAATCAGGGGCTTATCTGTGGAGTGATGATGCGTGTCCTGCGCATGAGCCACTGCAAAAGAGGAGACACCAGCTTTACCCATGAACATTGAGCGTCAGCGTGGAGACAAAGTAGAGAGAGACAAGCAGGGGTATAACATGTAACGCTTGCCCTTCGGACCATGGACATTTATGTAACGGGCATCTCAACCCTTGTTGATGAGTCACTGTGGTCCTGCACAAGGACCTGACTCTGCAACATCACACAAACACCAGAGATAGAGAGCAACCGCTGAGAGCCTGTCACAGTAAAAAAAAGAACAACACTGAGCAGGACAGCACAATTTGGGGTTCACGGTTCAGATAGGCTCTCCAGAGAGCACCGGCCTAAATACAGTCTGTTGATCAGTGCGGGAAGGAACTTCCCGCACTGCTGAGGAGACGAAACCTGGGTCTCTATTAAGTTAATGGCAGACACAGGTCTGGATGGATGAAACCATCAGCAGGGTTCATCCTCTGATGAGCATGAATGCCTCCAGAGAACAATATTTCAGAAGTGGACCAGTAACTGAAATTTAAAAATGACTCTGCTTAGAAATGTAGACATCATTTCCCAATGTGAGGTGTTATGACAGCCATCACTCTATAATTATAGACATACAGTCCATTATCATGCTGTTTTATCGCTACATTAGCCACCATTATCTAGATATCTAGTCATTCTGCAAAAACTTTGGGCGTCCCTCACATTAATCCAGCACCGCTGCATGGGACATAAACGCTGCTGCAGTGCCGCACTGCACAGAGCTCCTCATCTGTGCCGAAAGCGGCAGATGATTTCACATTCCAGCGAGGCAGCTTCTTCCCTTGATCCTCTCATTCCCTCTCCTTTTCAAACAAAGACACGCAACACGCACGCGCTTGGAGAACACACACTAGCGAGTGTTTGGTCTTTCCGCTCCGCAATGAATGAATAATTAGTCTGCAGGGCTAAAATAAGACACCACCACAGGCTCAGAAATAGCATCACGGCCAATCGATACACCACCGCACAGAGGCATTACACTGGCTTATTGATGACTCGCCTTCCAGTTGCAGGAGCCCTTTGATACTGAAAGATGGTGTAATTGCGGCAAAATCTAAAGAAATTAGAACCAGATCAGTCTCCAGAACATTATGCTTTAATGAGACGCTTTAACATCCTTTGATTCATGCTCCAGGGGAAGCGTCAACTGTCCCATGCTGCTTGTTGTGGAGAAAACCCAAAGAGCATCAATCGGTCCACATCGGGAGTAGAAGAAGAGGGTAGTAAGAATGTGGGCATGAGTGTCTCCCTGGTGCCTCTGATGTGATTACACTCAGCAGGACAATGAGTCATCTCCGGGCAAAACGCTCTACTGTGACACTGAACTGAGTCTCAGCAACTCAGCGTGTGTCATTGCACCTCCATAGAAAAACACCAGCCATCTGGACAAATGCACACGATAAAACGACCCTGAAGTTTGTTACACTTTGTTTCCTGATGTCCACTATTTCACTTGGATGTGCCAGAACTGGTCTGTCATTAAAGCGGCTGCTTAGGTTCGAGAGCACAGACTGTGCTACAGCGACGTGTGAGCACGAGACGCGAGCAGTCAAATGATCAGACATGCTGCAAGGAGTCAGTAAGGAGAAGTAATTGCAATCCTGGCTTATTTTTGATTTTATTTTATATTTTCTAAATAATAAACTTTTAAAATGCACTCTATTATATTCCTGCCTATTCACGCAGATGTGACAGATGTGGCACTGGCAGCCTAGGTTCCCGTTTCAGTCAGTATTCACAGGTTCGATCCAGTTTAAACATCCACATGTAACTACATGTAACTAACACATGTAAACTATAGGATTAAACTTTGTATTTTTTTTTATTTTTTTATTTTTTTTTGTTTTTAGCAGCATTTAAAAGTCAACATTGCTAAGGTCAGACTAACAAAAATCCAAGACAGATGCTCGGACAGTCTAAAAGCTGAGGTTTGAAAGGGATTTAGGTTGTTGTTTTTCTTTATTTTCGTCTTAACTGTAACTTGCCTCAGTTGTAGCTACAAATGGGAAGAAATTGGCAAAATCAGGTTGAGCCATGTTAACACAGTGCCTAATAAAGAACCCAACATGAAAAGATTTTAAATGTAAAAGTAAGACCCTGCATTTAAAAGTGTTTAAAATAAAGCAGCATTTGTTTTACTAGACTATACGCTATAAATAACTATATGCTATAAATAACATACAGCAAAACCACAGCACAGAGCAACTCACTGTGAAATATACAGTAGTGCACTTTTTCCGACTGCTGCTCCTGTTCCTCATTCTGGGCTGGATGCGTTGGCTGTGCTGACAAAGTGATCTGTCCTGCCTCATCACCAGGGGATAAAGTGACTGATATGAGCCTAAACACACAATGGGCACACGCTCGTGCACACACACGCAACCCACAGCGCCGAGGGAACAATAACCAGCAGAACATCCCAAAGCTGGGTGCATTCCACCTCCACCCCCACCCGCCGCTAATTTAAGCAGGGCCAAGCTGTGTTGGCAGAAATAAAGGCTGCCGATGATACTCTGGGGGGAAGCGGCGAAGGCCCTGAGGACAGGTTTTCCTGTAACACGTGCCTTGACCTCGCTGCTACATTATGCTTATTGACAGAATATCCCGGAAAGATGATTTGGATTATTTGCCTTCGGTCCTGACCGTGGAGCCCAGAAGAGTTCAGAACCACGGCAGCACTTTGCACATGCACTTGCAGTAAGAATTCAATTAAACTAGAGATGAGAGAGGATCTAATAAAATATTTAGTAGCGAGCTGCCTTTGTTATTGTAAGATTTGCAGACAGAAGAATTTCCAGACAGACAGCAGCCCCAGAGGAGTGTGACTCTGTCTGCACAGCTCTGTGTGTGCGACAAAGAGAGTTAGAAGTGCAGAAGCAGCCATCTTTAAAGCTGCTGAGGCCCCAGATGTGCCTGGAATCATGCACACTTTTTAGTCCCATTAACATCCACCCCATTCAGTTTGGGAAGAACTATTCCATGAATACTCCCCTGTGTATTTCAGTGAAATACAGCCCACAGTGAAATCCCAGTGCAAGATGGGGCGAGTGTGGACTTCGGGGGGAGGGGGTTTGGAGCTCCTTATCACTCAGACATAACAAGAAGCTGTTAACCCTCCCCTCCATGAATATGTATGGCTGCATTCACGGCCTCCCCGCCCCGCTGCCCCGCCACCAGCGCCCCAGACAAAGCACTTCAAACGCGGGCACAAATTAAAGGGGGGGCCCTATCAGTGCCCACCAGGCCCCCCAACCTACAACAAGTAATCCTCAGGGACCTGGGTTTGGAATAATGATCCGTTACGCACAGTTGATCACCACAGTGTGGAGCGCTTGTTATCGGGCAGGTACACAACAATAACAACACTGATGAACAGACACACGTCCAGTTCAGCCACTTATGAGGCCGCGTGGCTTCATGAGCTGCTGAAGCCATTGTGTGTTTAGAAGGGGACATGATGAGCGCTGCCTTTCTGCTTCCTGTGACAATCCAAACTGCACCCCGTGCTGGTGTCACGTGGTTCTCATGTGACACCCAGCCTGTGCTTTAGGTCGGTGACGCTCTCGTCTCATCTGTACATTCTGGACCAGCTGTACGAACAGCGTGGCTCCACTTCCAGGGGACAGACGGAGGCGAGCTTCAAAGACGAGGCACCACTGCAGTTGTCTGCAGCGCCCTGCGAAATCACGGTAGGAGGCTACCGAGGCACATGACACTGGACTTGAACGTTCAGATCCTCAATGCACAGAGCTGGAGGAGGCGGAGGACGTACGGGACATGTGACGGCAATCAGCCGAATCGAAGGCACGCCGTCGGCTTCTTCAATGCCCAGCGTGTGAGAAAGACAGAACGTGAGGGAATCAACCGGTTGCACAAACAGGCAGGGACCTCAGAGGAACATGTAGATGAAGTTAGAACAGATCAGATCTGCCCCGGGTTCACATGGCCCCAATAAATGACAAACTACTTCCAGGGTATTCTTGGCTTTGAAAATAGGACGACTGGCTGCACACCGACAAAACGCTAACACTGCAACCCCCTGATTATGATTCATTGTTCCTGCTGAACTGTATAATTCAGTATTTGGTCAGCTGTGCATCCTGACAGCACCGAGCCCACCTGGCCTCAGACTAGCTGTATGCTGAGCTCCACTGAGGATCCAGTCTGAGATTGGAGGCCACAGACATCTTCATCCAGCTTTTGTTCAGCAGCTGAGAATCAAGGAGTCTGTAAATGTGAATGTGGACGATGAGGACGATAAGTTTTCCTTCCAATGAAGGGAAACTTCCGTACAGGAATAGTGGGGCGTGAACATATGGCAGCAAGAGGTTACGGGTGTTCTGCCGGCACGGGGGACCCGATGGCGGTCACAACCACATAAGAAGGACTGCTCCAGCGCCGGACGCCGCCTCCAGCCACCACAACGCTATCAGATACATAAACAAAGCTACGCTGTGATCCGTCTAAAATAAAGTCTCTACAGAAGTTTTTTTTAAGCAAATTATTTTCAGGCCGAGTACAAAAATATCACATGCCCACACACAGAGCACAAAGTCTGTTTATCTGCACAGGCTGGATGAACCCGTGAAGCATTTGCTGAGACTAAGGACTAAAACTGAGTCAACCTGTGACACTTAATGGGTGTGGAATAACATATACTGCATATAATGACTTATTACTATGATTAATGACCTGTGCATTCATTTGCAGCCCAATGAGGTGAAAAGGTGATGTAATACTCTACTTTTCCCACTAAGGAATATTTATAGATCTTAAGGTTTCAGGTTTAACCTGTTTAAACAAAAGCTGCTTCAATTTCACTTAATAATAATAAATATTCAAAGTGATAATTTCCCCAGTCAGGATACAGTATTTACCACTGCTTTTAAACAGAGGATTTTTGTATTACAGCAAATTGTGACTATGTCCCTTCTTGCTGTGAGTCATTCTGACAAATAATGTCACAACCGCATGCTTCACCCAACGTCAGCGGCGCTCGGCCCTTGACTTCATTCACCTCATTTCTCCCACACAGCCGGGCGTCCCAGCCATAGGTGGTGACTGCATTTTTCTCCCTTTTTGAACAGGACTCTGTGAATGAGGCCACGGCTGACAACAATGGAGCGTACCTTTCGGATGGTCACCATGGCAACGGCTGCAGACAGAGATAGAGGGAGAGAGAGAGAGAGAGAGAGAGAGAGAGAGCGAGGAGAGAGACGGGGAGTGCGGGTCCATAGCTCTGCGCAGTGTGGATCCCTACACTAGTGCTCCACTTTTCCTCTGTCCGTGCTCCCTTTTATTCAGACACTGCTCTGAGGACGAACCAGCGATGTAAAGCCCTGCTATTAAATCCAGTGTCAGGCATCTACACAGCAAGCCACTTGCTTTGTTCCAACACACGTTGTCATCAAGGCTGATGCTGCCAAATTAAGAGTCTCTCATCAACTCATCAGCTGCTAGAGAGCGTTGAAAAGGGTGTAGCATGATCAAGTCTGTAACTATGTGCCGAGAAGTAGATTCGTGGAGAATCATGAGTCCTGCTATCTGCAAGCAATACACACCCACATGAAGAAAGACAAGCTCCTGGTGCTGTACCACCATTCCAACATGTACCCACATATACAAAAGGAATCAATTCAAAGACAGCAGAGGAAATCAAGTTGATGCCCTGCACGTCTCCACACGCACACACACACACACACACACACACACACACACACACACACACACACACACACACACACACACACACACACACACACACACACTGCAGGCAGTCAACAACATGACAGGCAAAACAAATCTTCTGAAGACACACAGGCTCAAATACCTTTTTCTTTGACCATGACCATTGGACTGCGCCAGGGAGCGCTCTGAGAATCAATCACCAGTAACGCGGCAGCTGCAAGTTCCTTTTTTTAGGCAGAACTGGAGCAAAAGGAGAGTCAAGACACCAGAGGGAGAGAGACAGAGCGAGAGAGAGGGAGAGCGGTGTAGGCACCGCTTAGCTCTCCTGCCGAAAACACAGCTACGGCGTGGTGTTTGCCTCCCGACTGTCTGTTTCCCTCCCATCCCTCCTCCTCCTCCTCCTCTGCCCACTCCTCCCCTCCTGCTCCCTCACTCAGCCCCTCTGTTGTGTCAGCCGCCTCCTCAATGCAGCAACCAGGTGGCGACTGCTGCCGCTGTTTCACTGTGACAAAAACCAGAAAACCCCCCCAATCCCCAAAGCAGAGCTATTAAACCAGTGGACTGAAAACACAGCGTCATGTAAGGATGCACTGTGAAGGCGGGTGTTGACAGCACTAGCTTCTAGCTTCTATCTTACATCAGACTTTATTATTCCCTGCATTTTTCATGTTGTTTCACAATGTGCTCATTGTTGTGCTCAACTATAATGTGAGTTTATGAAATTCATTCCATGAATCCATTCTGTTGGCTCTGTTGTGTTTAATAAATACAAAAATATGACGGCAGCAGCCTTAAATGATGAAAAAGTGCAAGGCTGACTTTATTTCATTTTTCAAATTGAGGTTTTTCATGCAGAAATTAAAAGAAAGCGTAAAACTATCAAGCACATAGAGTTTAAATGAAGTGAGCTATCTAATCAGATCCATTGCTCCATTGCTGTAGAGTAAGGTTAGCCTCGCATTGAGCGACAGGCCGAGTTGTTAAGAATGGCACTGCTTCCAAAAGGTCACAGACAGCATGAGAGGGAAGATCGCCCGTTTAAGGTTGAAGGTCAGCTTTACCCTGATCTCCAGCATCAGCTTTGCATTAATATCTTCAGTGGATCTCTCGGAATCCAATTACAGAGACCACGGGAGGGCACATTCCTCGCTGAGCTGCTTCCCCGGCTCTTATATCATCTTCTGAAATGACCACGAGAGAGCGACGCTCTCCTCTCAACTCACGTCAGAGACTCAATTCATATACTGCAATTTTAGCAGAAACATTTGCAACATTTGCAACAACAACAAGAGGGACCAACTACCAGCAGTGGAATGCGTCCATAACGCCACCAGCCATTAGAGACCACTCCTCGGCCGACCCAGTGTCCCTGTAGCTTCTGTGGCCGACTCTCAGAATACTTCCACATCAGCACCGTGCCTGTAACTGCTGATGCAGGCAGCACATTATGCATTCATGGAGCATCCGTCCACTGCAGCGTCAACTGTGCCACCTGCTGGATACCCATCGACGCGCATCCGTTTCCACCGGGGCGTTTTCCCGCCGTCGGGCGGTGGATGGAGGCCAGCGAGGCCGGCGGTAAAAATAGTTAGCGGACATTTCTCAAGCACTCCACCCTTTTTTATGACGATGGGAGGGAAATACAAGACAAGCTCTCCTAACGTTGCTTGGTCAAAGCCCCTCCTCTTGGGAAAATTACAGTTTTCCAGTGTGGCAACTAACAGCGGAACACCACACAAAGATGTCCTGTTACTGTGTGTAATGGACCTATTAACATCTTGCCTCTTTTAATAATCTCTGCAGGAGCTGCTGGACATTCATGCTACAGTAGACCTGCCAAAAGCAATTCCTGAATAGCAAAGCCTATTATCCATGGATGAAAGGTTTCTATTTGGCTCACCTGTGGATGACTGTCCGTTAATAACCTGGCCAGGAAACCGTACATTGCACAGCTTTCATATTAGTGCAGATTAAGCACCGCTCTCTTATCGCATGTGCATTTTAAACACGGAAAGGGATGACATTCAATTCACAGTATGCGTTATGTCTTGGTCAACTCGCACAAGGTGAGATGGAGCATCACATTCACAGTGAATGAATGGATTGTGTGGACACACTGAACACACACACACACAAACACACACACGTGTGTCTAGATAACGACAAGCACTTCTATTTTAAAATGGGCCTCTAACCGGGTCAACATTCCTGTTTCATACTCAGCTAGAGCAACATAGGAAAATGTTAGGTTCCACATAAATGTTGGCACTTTGCACTCAGGAACGACGTAGAAGAATGACTCCAGTCCAAAATATTCGAGCCGCGGTCAAATGACGCAGACTTTTTGATCCAGACTAAATAAAAGCACATATTGGCGGAGAGATTGGTGGAGATATAAGTCCAAACCATGCAGGAGCTGCTGGTGTCGGCGCTATTTGCAAACAGCGACTGTTCAGTAAGTGCCAAGCACTGATGATTTTACTACTGCGCCTGGCAGGCGGTCAGGAAACGCATAAGGTCTGAAAATCTCGATTTGTCCTCATGCCTACGTTTGTAATCCTGATGTAAGCCTGGTGTTGCCTCCTCATGTATGGCTGCTTGGCAAAACGCAGCGGCTCGGCCCTTGCGTATGAGTTGACTTATATAACGACGGAGAGGACGCTGATTCATTTGGTGGCGTTTTGTTCGTTTAATGTCAGGCGGGCGCACTCGCGTCACTGGACTCTTACAGTAAATGTACGCACAGGTCAGAAGTGAAAAGGCGAATAATCGCTGAGTGTCATGCAATTAAAATTGAGAAATCAAGAGCAGCAACAATCAATAATGAATACATCTATAGGCACCTACACACAAACGTGAATCCGCCATCACTCAGCTGTGGATGCTTTTATCCAAAGGAACTCGGAAGCCAAGGAGGAGAAAGTGAGAGAATGTGCGGTTTCAGGTTCATGTGAGGCAAGTGTCAGACAGGGAAGAGGATTTTAGCCAGCGTACATGAAGTTGTAATCAGCCTTCACCTGACTGAATATTAGGAGCGAGGCTGCAGAGCATGAGGCTGACACCCCGCTTAACCACGGCGGAGCCGGTGAAGTGAAGCGCTCAGACTCAGAAACTGCTCAAAGGGGAAACGCGGACGAGAAGAAGGAGTCTAAAAGAACCAAATGGAATTTAAAGTGTCTAAAGCCACTGGAATCATTCAATCATCCGTAATGCTGTGCTACACCTCCAGCTTGGGCCCAGCTACGATGGCTGGGTGAATAAACAGAGGCAGCGTTTCTACTGTCCTACCTGTGGCGACATCATTCAGCTTCTCACTGAGGTAATAGTCGTTGGGGTTCAGGTTTGGCAGCTGCTCCATGTACTGTTTAGGGATGAGGTACAGGACCTCCGCCACGTGGCCGTCCTCGATGATGGACATCCGCTTCACAGAGCTCTTGCGCTTCACCCGCACGCGGTCCACCTTCTGGCTGCGGTTGGAGCTGCACAGCTTGCCCAGGCTGTTGAGACCGGGCATCGTGGGCATGGCGCCCCGCGCCCCCTCCGACGGTCCCACAGAGAAGGGTGAAGCGCTGCACGCGGGACTCTAGAATCCAGCTGGCATCAAGAAGACGGGGTGCTCGTGGAGGCACGTGAAGGAAGCAACGGAGGAAGATCTGGATGGGCAACTTCACTACGGCTCATCATTGATCCAGCGAGGCCTTTTAGTTGGTGTTCCTCCACCCGTCGCTTCGGATGGAACGTCCACTGTGTGGTGGAGGTCCGATGGAGCACTCTGCTGCAGGTAGACTGAGACGCGGTGAAAGGAGCTTACGTTATGACTGTCTTCAGCCCAACCAGCACGGAGCTCTAAGCAGCTTAGGGCTGACGTCGAGCCTGTGATTATCTTCTGGGTGGGGTTAGGTAGCATGAGGGTGGCCCAATAGGGTGGGAGTCTCCATACCTGATCTCCATCCATCCTTCCATGGATCCTTCCATCCGCGGGTGGTGCTGGAGCCTGTCCCAGCTGGCTACGGGCGGGAGGCGGGGTTCACCCTGGACAGGTCGCCAGTCCATCACAGGGCAACACACAGAGACAACCAACCATTCACACACACACACACTCACACCTACAGGCAATCTAGAGTGACCAATTAACCTAATGCATGTTTTTGGACCGTGGGAGGAAGCCAGAGAGAAACCATGCTAACACGAGGAGAACATGCAAACTCCACACAGAAAGGATCTCCCTCCAGGACTCTCCTATTCACACCTTCAATGAAGAGGCCGCACTCTGTCATGGACCTGATGGTCCAAAACCTACTTCACATCAACCTAAAGAACCAGATGGATGCATTTTTTTCTAATTTTTTCCAACATACGTGTTCTCAGGGTTGACTCAGAAAGTTCACATTTGATGATCCTTCAAATCAAAAGCACGTATTAAATAAATATTGAATCTAGAAATGTCAGCACTCTATTATCACATAAACAGTGGTTGAAGCAGACTGAACCTAGAGAGTTGATGTTTAAACCCTTTGAACTTCCTGATGCTGCAATGATTCAGTTTCGATCTGAACACGTCGTGCAGCTTTCAGCCTGTTCTCCTTCACTCAGAGATGAATTCACCTTGCTGGGAAACGTGAGTTACGCTTTGAGTCATCGGGACGTTCTGGTGGGAGGTGAAAAGATGGATGATGATGCAGAGGGAGGAATCTGAACTAACTCCAAAAACACAAAACAAAACCCACTGCGCTCAAAACTAGCTGCTCCACACGCAGTGAGTGAAGTCATTCCAGGTAAAACCCATCAGGGCAAACACAGCAGACGATGACAAAGCATAATAAACCCCTTCAGTCTGAACATGTCGGCTTTTGGCACTGAAATTTTCATGGATTTCCTTTTTCGACCGGAGAGGGTGCGCACACACGAGTTCACTGCTACATGAAAACAGTCCGTTGCTCGTTCGTCTTAACTCCCGGTTCAGTTTGAGGCATCGTTTCCAGTCCAGTCGGCACCGTGGCGCGTGGTAGCGCTGCACATGGAGACACATGGACGTGAGAGCAGCTAAGGACGCGTTAGTCTGCTGCAGTGAGGCTCTGCCCCGCTATAACTACAACACAACTACTCGCACAACAAAGCAGCGCCGCACAAACGAACGCTTCACAAACACCGCCATCGCCTCCATCCTGCCTGAGTCGTGCTCCACCCAACACCCCCCCCCCCCCCCCTCTTACCATCCAGTCCGAAGCAGGAGGTGATTTTTTGGGCATAGTTGCAGAGCCCGTCGTAGCCGGGCTGCTGCCGCCTTGCGCCGTTCCTCTCCCCCATCTCTACACACACACGCCGGCGCGTCCGGCAGCGGTTTCACTCCTTCCCCCCTTTGCTCGTCAATTATTCAGGCTTTCACCAGGACACACGCATTGCACGGGCACGGCAACCTTCATATTCACACACACACACACACACACACACACACACACACACACACACACACACACACACACACACACACACACACACACACACATGCGGTCGCACAAACAGAGAAAAGTGCTGATGCAGAGGGTCCTGCTGAGCATAAACAGCCCTCTCCAGCGGTCAGATAAGGAGGAGGCAGCACATTATTTCATCCTGATAAGACTGCAGTGTTACAGGTACTGAGTACAGGATGGGCCAGCCTGTTCCAGAAGAGGCAGGGCGGACGGGAAGTCAGAGCAGGGCAAAGCGCAAAATTCTTCACACTAGAATAACTACATGATCTGCGGCCTGAAGATAACAAATATCCGCCCGTACGCTTGTAATAAACAGCACTATTGATCAGCAACATGTGTGGGAAGGAGAGATAAAAACTGCCACCACAACTTACACCAGGGCCAGTGAGTAGCAGAGAACACAACGAATGATCCCACATCCCACATGTTGTTTTAAGATTCCGTGGTGGAGCAGAGATGAACAACAAACCAAAGCTGTAAAAATGAACGCCAACTGTAAAAACAAGTGAAGTCATTATATTCTAAAAGCATGACTGTGGTATCGGTCATGAGTCTCAAAAACCCTGAGAGCTAATTTGTGGGCGGAGCAAATTGATGGGAAATGCCCCAACGTCACTCAAACGCCATGGGTGACCTTGGCCGGTGCACTTAACCCCCCTCAGACGGAGCCGGCTAATGGCCATCAGCAGCAGACTCATACGTGAGAGTCTCATTGGACGGAATGGAAGGTCGGCACAGGCAGGAATAATAATAAAAAAAAGACAACAGCACACGAAACATAAAGACACTAAAAGGCCCCTGACGGCGGTTTGCCTGCGAGGGTCTGTTGGAAGGTGGGTAAATAATGGGAAAGCATCCTCGCTAAGGTAAAAGCTGATGGCCTGGTGCAGATAAGTAGTAATATAGCCAGAGGTTTGTATTACAGACTGCGACCTATAGGCAGTTTTTATTGACATAGAGGAGAAGCAGCAGATCTTCATGACTGACACTAAGGGAGCTGGTGCAGATGATGATGATGATGAAGAGTGCTAATCAGCTCTAATCTAATCAGCTCCTGGACCTCCACCAGCGTCCACGGAGGTCCGATACAGCAGAGCGGGTCACGCGCTGGAGCTCACAGACATCCTGCAGCTCGGATTCCAGGCGTGAAGGGTGACATCCTGCACAGATCCCACTTCTTCAGAACCAAATGATGTCTAAGCGGAGAAACATGCTGATGAATCCAACTTCCAGTTTAATGGTGCCTTCGAGGTCGTGTCAAGAGCAGCGTACAGCTGGAGGCCCTTTATCTCTTTGGCAGAGCACGCAGGCGATTGACACAAATGCTGCACAGAGGCACAAAGTTGCACCTGATGGGAACGCACACCTGCTCCGTGTGCAGGTGTCCTTTATGCTCAGCAAGAACGCCTCCGTTCAGACAGCCCGAGACTATTGCACCAAAATAACGGTCCGTGTTTTCTGTCGCTTTTTCATTTCCTCAAATTCGCCCACTTAATTAAACATGTACATAATATGCACCCAGCCCCGCGTTGCCAGCTTTTGCCCAAGCCATAATCAGGGTGTGTGCGGCTTTTAACTAATGATGTGCATCACTCCTGATTAAAGATTATCCGCACAGTCATAAAAGACGCATCAATCAGCGGTGGTTCATCATCGCAGCTGGGGTTTTCAAACGGTGCGTCCTATTTATAGGGCGGCATCATATCAACTAAATAAGTTGGAGGCTTTTCGGAACGGCTGCAGCGGCGGCGGCTGTAGTTTCCGCTATGCACCGGTGTAACCCACTTAGAATCCGAGTCCTTACCACGGGCTGAGCCTCCCGAAAGACGACGCAAATTGGCTCTCCTCATCACTGCCTCCATCCTCGAACCGAGACCCCCTCCTCCCCAGGTTTAAGAGACTTTCCCCTGTATGTATTGTTATGAAGGCTTCTGCGGCAAAAGATACTCACCTCTAGCAGACATGCCCGGTAGGTAGAGCCTCTCTTTCTTTGCAGAGATCACCAGAAGATGCTCGCTTATAGCTTTGAGGTGCGGGGAAGCGACCGGTTGACAGCCCGGTGTTATCTATGCTTTCATTTCTGTCGTTTGAGCGGATTAAACGCTGGAGGGGGAAAAAAACCCAGCCTGCGATTTTTGTAGACTCGACTAGTCTGTGCGATGGAGAGACCACTTTCCAGTGGCAGGGCGTGTCCTGGAACACACAGCATCCATCTCGTTTTCCAACAAGTTTGTGTGCATATTTGCGCGTTACGCACCACCACGGGGAGACATTGTGGAGTTAAACGTTGGATCTGAGTGGGGATCCGTCGCCCGCGGCCGCTGTCGGGTCGCGTGAGCGTCGCACCGGCGAGCCTGCGTTGGGTTTGGGATGACGGCGCTGTTCTGGACGTGGTAGTTGGTAGTGAAATGTTGAAGTTGACAGGCACTCTGGAGCAATGGCTGCTGCCTTTTCCCCAAACTCCCCCGCAGAATTCCGACTAATTTGTGGAAAGTGCTTGACAATGTTTTCACTACATGGATTCTTCAACTTTAAAGCCTTAAAAGGGAAAATGCTGAAATGACAAAAAGCAGTGCTTCAAGTGGGAGCATTTTACAGATTCCATTACATGTGCCTATAGGAGGGGTTTACTAAATCCCCTAATTGCTTTAATGCTCCAAGTGGACTTACTGATCCACATTAAACATGCTGGTTGTTGGCACCTCACTGGTTTTACTGGCTTCTACAGGATCTATTTGTATGCACTGAGGGTTCTCACTGATTATTCGTCTGGTGCTCTTGCGCCCCCTGGTGGTTGGTCGCAGTAGCGTTTGGCGAGGGAAGTGCCACCGTGTCCACAGTGGGAATTTGAGTCTGTAGACGTCTTGTTTACAGTGGTTGTCCAAGGCCTGTGAACTCCCGCGGCCAGCGACGTGTTACAGTTTTATTACCTGCATTTTTCCCCCTTTCGTTTCAAGGGTCATTGTATGAAACCTCCAATCTGGATCGAGGCGGTAGCAACAGGAAGAAGAAGATAGAGGAATTCTCTAGGTCTTCTCGGGAGAAACTAGTCCAGTCGAAGAACAAAATGTTCTCCAAATTTACGTCTATTCTCCAACATGCTGTGGAAGCGGTGAGTCTTCAACTAAGAACATCTGGATCCACTAATTTGCTTTCTGTACAGTGTCTGTTTTGTTTGAATTGTGCATTTTATCACGAAGACACCACATATTACAACGTCAGCATTAGGAAACGTTGCTAACTAACTAGCGATACTAATTAGCCCATGCTAGCGTTAGCGTTTTGTGTTTGCGTTGACAGTTTGTTTATTCCTTCCATCACATACAATACACCGAAGGTCGTATTTACCCCTCCGTTTAATTGTGATATATACACGTTCTTCCGTTATCGGCGGCTGAAACGTTTGGTTGGCTTGGCAGTCTGAGCTAGCCATCCGCTAACGTTAGCATCGAGAGGCTAGGCTAACGTTGTAGCTAGGTAGCCTGTTTCAAACTGCAGTAGAGAAGGTGCGGTGTCGAAACGTTCACACAGCCTTCGTGGTGTTACGCAAACGTTTGAACGGCAGTGCTAGAGGGAAAAGCCCTGGGTATTCTCACTCAGTCGCTGCCTGATGTTCGTTAGCCAACTTGCTAACTAGTTATGAGGACACTAGAAACTCACCTAGTGTCTGACTCAAGCTGCTTCATACTGGGTTTTTACACAAAAGACGCCTGTCAGTTGATTAAAAGTTAACCCCTTTATATTACTAACGTTAATGGGTTCATTCGTGCTTGTTGGTTTGTATGATCATATAACAAAGGTAGAAACACTAGGTTGTTAAGTCTAGTGACAATTACTGCACTGTTTTGCAAGTTTAAAGAACACTGCAGTCTATCAGTTTCCAGTTTAGCAGCTGTTGTTTGGATAAGACAATGTGCTTTCATGATATATAGAGTGTAGCATATGGGTAAGTCACCAGTTAAATTCAATATGTGTATGCTTTCATTTTTTTTCAGCTTGCACCATCGCTACCGTTGCAGGAAGACTTTGTCTACCACTGGAAGGCCATTACGCATTATTACATTGAGACGTCAGGTAAGAAAAATCTGACAGAACAAACACTTGTTCTTGTTCCAATTGAATCGGTGGAGTATGTTTTTGTGCTTAAGGTATTCTAGGTTTGTTTTGTAAGCTTTGTTTGTATATTATGAATAACAAGATAATTTTTTTTCTTGTTAGATGACAAAGCTCCAGTCACAGACACCAACATCCCTTCACACTTGGAACAGATGCTGGACATCTTGACCCAGGAGGAAGGGGAACGTGAATCTGGAGAGACAGGACCTTGCATGGAGTATCTTCTGCACCATAAGATCCTGGAGACTCTCTACACCCTGGGCAAGGCAGATGTAAGACAGCCATGCTTTTGTAACTATTTGAAGTATACGTGAAAAAAAGGACATAGGTTCAGCACCTTCGTGTAATAGAGAATGGAAAATAAGTGAAAGTCAAAGCTGAGAATTGATTCACAATTGATCAACACCATGGGCCAGGATGGCTTTATTTGGTTGGCAAACATAAATTATAACTCTGTTTGTATGACTTCCCATCAGTGTCCTCCAGGGATGAAGCAGCAGGTGCTTAGTTTCTACACAAAACTGCTGGCACATATTCGTCAGCCTCTACTGCCCCACATCAATGTCCACAGACCTGTGCAGGTGAGAAGAATAGCAGCCTTGATCATAATGTGTTTTTTATCTTTGTCTTTTCTACTGCAGTGTTTTTTGTGGTGTTATTTCATAGCTTGGTGACATTTTCTTTCTTTACATTCCTCATTATCAGAAACTAGTTCGTTTGTGCGGTGACGTTTTGGCTGCTCCTACAGAAAATGAAGAAATTCAGTTTCTTTGTATAGTCTGTGCTAAACTGAAGCAGGACCCATACCTTGTCAACTTCTTCCTTGAGGTAGGTTGCTATGACTTCAGGGAGAAAATTGTTACAGTGTAATTTTCTTTCCTACTTAGATTACTTCTTGCAGAGTTCTGAGGAAATGTCTTCCTTTCTGATGTACTGTTCAGAATAAGTCAAAGAGACCCGAGAGAGAAGAGGGGGTGAAGGAGAATGTGTTGGCTCCAGACACCGGCCAGTCTTCAGTACAGGAACAGCCTGGGCGCCAAGAGGAGCAGCAGTGTGCAGCTACTGCCTCAACCTCTAGTCCAGCTAACAGAAACAACAATAGCAGCAACTACAATCTGGTCACTTCCCTGCTCAACCTCACAAAAAGCCCTGTGAGTCCTGATCTTAGATTGTAGGATTATTATTTTAGTTTAGTTTTTGAAGTTCTTTGTGCATCTGTCTCCTCTTCCTCTACCTAGGATGGCAGGATAGTGGTGAAGGCATGTGAGGGTCTGATGCTGCTGGTCAGTTTACCAGAACCTGCTGCTGCCAAGTGTTTGACCGAAAGTACAGAGCTGTGTGAGCTTCTCACCAACCGACTGGTCTCATTTTATAAAGCCCTGCCACAGTCCATGGACCCCTTAGACATTGAAACAGTGGAATCAGTCAACTGGGGGTAAAGTTCTTTCCTGTCTGATATGTAAATCACTAAATTAATTTATGTATTTATTCTGACGCAAAACGCTGCTGATAAATGACATTTGAGATTATTTTATTAGCGCTTATTTATTCTTTTTTATTTCCCTGTCTTTCAGTCTGGATGTATATAACCTTAAGGAGGACGCTGCTGTCTTCACAGGAAAGAGGGCTCTTATCTCTTTTTTGTCCTGGCTAGATTACTGTGACCAGCTCATCAAGGAGGCTCAAAAGGTTCCATGCTCATTCTGTGATTTGACATGTCATATAATAGACACAATCAAAAAAAAAACCTTCTAAGGAAGTTGTTTTTGTGTCTGAAAATCCTACAATGCTGAAATACTGTTTTTTTTCTTAAATGTCTTCCAGTCGGCAGCTGCAGTGATGGCAAAAGCAGTGAGAGAAAGGTTCTTTGTCTCTGTGATGGAGCCACAGCTCATGCAGACGTGCGTCTTTTGAAGCATCAATCAATCATTCAGGCTTGAATGTGTTATCTTTTATTATGTGATGTGTCAAGAGTTTTCAGTAACTTGTGGGGTGTTCGTGGGTGCGCGCAGGTCTGAAGTGGGGATCCTGACCTCCACGGCGCTGCTGAACAGGATCATCAGGCAGGTGACATCAGAGGCTCTGCTGCAGGAGATGGTCTACTTCCTGCTAGGGGAAGAGAAAGAGCCAGAGACTCCAGCTTCAGTCACTCAGAATCCACTCAGACACAGACTCATCGAGCACTGCGACCACTTATCAGACGAGGTTATTCTTTTATTGACTATACCTTTACTGTGTTCTTTGTTTGAAACACTCTTTGATTACACTCTTTGCTGGTCACAATGCACCTCACAAGTGAAGATAACATCTTTAATATTTTGCTTAGGCTTCTGAAGGATAAATAGCCATCTGCCCTTCAAAGATTGAATCATCAGATTAACCAAAAGCGCATGAATTTTAATTAGTATGTGGACAATGCTGTTGCACACATTGTCATCACAAAAGAGTGATGAATCATCTCCTTTATCTTCACACACTGTCACTGAGAAAATACTCAGCAGGTTGCTGTGGGTTGATTGTCTCAGAGCTCATTTCTTCCTCCTTCTCTCCAGATCAGCATTATGACGTTACGGTTGTTTGAGCAGCTCATCCAGAAGCCCCACCAGCATATTCTTCATAGCTTGGTGCTGCGCGGCCTGGAGGAGAGAAACTACCTGGAGAACAAGCCACAGGAGGAGCGCGAGCTCCTCGAGAACGGCCAGCCACATGACGCTGTGTAAGGACCTGACCTTTGACCTCCCCGAGCTGCCTGCTTTAAATGGAAACTCAATCTTGCACAAAATATACAGCAGTGTGAATAAAAAAAATGCATGAACTAGCTTTCTTTTTCAGATGTGCTCCCTGTTCCTTTGCATTGTTCATTGTTTATCTTGCAGTTGGTGAGAAGTTTTTGAAATATGATTAAGTGGGGTCATAAGAATAGTCAGCCACTTAATCAGAGTCACTTCTAGGAGACTGAATGATAATGAGCTGTAATTTGCTTGTTTATTCTAGTCTCTAATCCATGTAATGAATGGAAAATTGCACTTGGACATAAGCCCTTATGAGAGACTTAAGTGACTAGGTACATTATCATTTCAGTACACACAAACCCAATTCCACCTTTGAAGCTTACAGTTGAATTTTATTTTCTACTCTGACCGTCTATTAGAAAACGTCCCTATCTTAACTCATATTATACAGCAGCACTAAGAGCTGCCAAACATGTCCAGTCAACCTATAAGAAAACCTGTTCTCCCGCGAAGTTCTCTCTATTTCTGTAAAAACGACAGAACAAATCATTTAACAGTATGACAACCAGTGAGTTTTCCGCATTACAGCGAGAGGCACAGAAACTAAATGGATTTTGAATTTGGATATTTTTACTAGCTGCTTGGTTCTATAGGGTCTTATGAAAGTCATCTTTAATGAGCTGCTTTATATTTCTACAGAGACCTTGAAGAGGATCCACTGTTTGGTGATGACCTCTCTCCAGACAGCAGGCTGTCTGGTTCTGAGTGGCTGAGCGCCTCTCCACCTCTAAGTCCTGACAACTCAAAGTGTGATGGAAAGACAGAAGTCCACAAGATAGTCAACAGGTGAACATGCTGCTCATTACACCTCATTTAATCTATCGTCCTTTGTTCTGACGCTTTTAATATCTTACGGTGCAGTTTCCTGTGTTTGGTGCCGGATGAGGCAAAGTCATCATATCAAGTTGAAGGCACAGGCTATGACACCTACCTCAGAGATGCACACAGACAGGTGAACAATTGTCATTTGCCTGAAAAAGTAATGAATAACTAATGAATAATCAATTAATTAATTGTTCTCCTCAGTTCAGGGATTATTGTGGTGTCTGCCAGCAATGGGACTGGAGGGGAAATCCAAAGCCTTTTGAGAAGTGTAACTTGGACATCCCATTCTTCGAGGGCCACTTCCTCAAGGTTCTCTTTGACAGGATGGGTCGCATCCTAGATCAGGTCAGTTTGAGCTGCTCTGTGATGAACATATGGGGTACACACCTGCCTAATTTACTGTTGGATGCACGGCGCTGAGCACAGGTTGCTTGCTGCTATTAGTGTTTGTTATCATTTAAAATACAGCTGCTCAAATGGTTAGTGCTCCATTCAAGGTGCTGAAAAGTCCCAAACTGGTTAACTTAGCCGCACGCGTGGACGCAACTTTCTAGATGCAAATCACAATGTTTTACACTCAAACCCTTTTTCACTCCGACTAAATATTCATGTCCCATTGCAACAATGTTCACTGCATTTCTGAGTAAAATAAATCAGCACAGCACAAAAACTGCTTTCACTAATGTAACGTAGAGAGAAAAATGGGGAGAAAATGCAAATAAGCTGCTGATTCAGTGCTTGTTCAGTGGGTTTCACAGAAAAACTCTCAATATAATTTGACATATGGCATTTTTGAATGGTGGTGTCTAATAGACGTTCAGAAAAAAAATGCCTTAGCAGCAATAATGTTGTTGCTTGTAATCCAACAAATTCTTGTTGTTCATGTCTGTTAGAGTTTTGGGGGTTATTCTTCAAAGCTTCTTCACATTATTGGAATCACCACTTGACTCTTGGTGTCCTACGTAGTCTGATAGTCTGATAGCAGATGTGTCCCCTGTCCTCCAGCCGTACGACGTCAACCTGCAGGTGACTGCAGTGCTGTCCAAGCTGTCTTTGCTACCGCACCCCCACCTGCACGAGTATTTACTGGACCCTTACATCAGCCTGGCTCCCGGGTGCAGGTCTCTGTTCTCTGTCATCGTCAGGGTAAGTCTCCAAACAGTGCTAGTCTTATTCACCACACTCTTGTCATTTATAGACTTTTCTGCAATGTGTCGCATCCCTGTGTGTGTTAGGTGGTGGGAGATCTCATGTTGAGGATTCATCGCATCCCAGACTTTACCCCTAAACTGCTGCTTGTGAGGAAGAGATTACTGGGCCTGGAGCCAGAGGGCATCAAGTACGTGCTCCCACATTGGTCCAGAACACTTGTCGTCTGTTTTTCATTTTGTGGATGCAGCTTTTAATCCATCTTTTCCTCTTTTAGCATCGACCACATGACTCTGCTGGAGGGAGTGATCGTGCTAGAGGAGTTCTGCAAAGAGCTGGCAGCCATCGCCTTCGTCAAATACCACGCAGCTGCCTCCTCCTCACCGTAATCTTTCCTGCTGTTCCATCCATCTGCCTCGGCCAGGCGGGCAGGTCGGGACAAAACTGGGCCTTTGGGGGTGTAGTGGTACCGGTGACACAGGGTTGGCAAAATATGACCACTAGCTGCTCATCCCTGCAAGACTGTTAAAGCCCACATGGATTTCTCTGTGCCTCTCTTCTGGCGTCACCAGACGGGCTCTTTGGTTGTGTTTTTGAGCAGGTCAGAGCACAGGCACTGCCCAGCCAGCAGAGCAAACAAGAGCTGGAGAATAGAGGTCAGGTGCAGACGTTCACTGGACTCTTCAGCCTCTGCGCCTTCTCTCACCCTTCATCTTTTCTTTCTTACCATGCTAAAGATGGTAGCCTTGTAATTATGTCAAAGAGAACTGTTTGTGTATTTATTTCCTGTCTTCCTATCACCATGTGTTCACATCATCGCCTTAGTGTGGAATCACACCTTTCAGTTAAAGAAACTGTTTCCTTTTGAAACATTTTTATCCTAACCCCTCGTGTGTTATCTGTTGGAGGCTGTAGAGAAGGCAACACCCACTACCTTCACTACGCTTGTATGTATCTAGTTACATAAATACTGAACTGTACTATACAAATATTTTAAATGCCAAGTCTTCTTATTTATTGGTTTGCTTTAACGTTGCCTTTTTAATTACTGCCATTCAGTGTCATGGCTGAGTAGGCTGATGCTCTGTACTCGCTCTCGCCAGTGTTCTTCAGTTTGTCTTAGTATTTGTTCTGTCAGCTCTCAGCTGTAATTCTACTCACCCAAAGATGTCATCATTCATCACATTTGTTTTTTTAATGAAATGTTGAATGTTGCACGTGAACCTCATGGCATTGCACTTGTTACATTATTCAACCTTAGTTTTTAATTGGACGACTGTGAAATGTCAGGTTGACATTTGTGGAGTGTCTCTTCTGAAGCGTTGTTCCCCAGACCCAGTGTTGAGTCTCCCAGTTGCATTTTGTATGATTCAGCTTCTACATGTTACATTATTCTGTTGATTGTAGTTGAGCAGTGTCGAGCCATCATATAACTGACAGCAGTGGGTTTCAGTCAGTTTGTCTGTAAGTTCCAATAGAGAGAGTCCAACCTGCACAAAGACTAGAAAAAAGCCTGAATTGGAAATCTGTGTGTGTGTGTGTGTCCGCAGCAAAAATGTATCACTGACCTTTTCTGATCATTTTAGGTTTTTATCACTTTCAACAGTATTACAGTTTTTTTGGAATGGAATCTTAAATATTTACTGTCTCTGGAGAGTGGTAGTAGTTTAGAATCACAGATCAGTGTTCATTTATACCAGGCTGTGGTTTAATTATGAATGACTCTAAATGAAGCCCTCCGTCCCTCTTTCTTCTGATCCCACCTCGGACCCTCACTCAGCGCCTACTTGTATGGGTTCAGATTTGCACATAGTGTTTCTCATCTTTGTCGATAATGTAAATATACATTTAAAAAAAAAGCTTCCTGTTTCCTTCTCGCTCCAAATGTTTTCTGTCATAAACCAAACGGACTTCAGGAGGAACAGTTCTATTTTAATGGGAAACATTTTTTAAATTGTCATGCACATTTTTTGAAATCAACTCTTTCAAACCTTTTCTGTAAAGCTGTATATTGTGTTATGTACAATAGCAATAGGGATATACTACCTGGTGTAAATGCATGCTTGTGTATTATTTTTCACGGCTGAGAGAAAAGGACAGTACAGTGATGATTCTCAGCCGTCAGTCGTTTAAAGACACTGACGGGATTTGATGCCTTACATCACACTGTGGATTTCTGAGGATGGGTATAATCGATGTGACAGGTTTCTGCTTCACTAGTTTGTCGTGATCCTATTATGTTTCTCTTGTGTTCCAGACTTCTACATGTTTGTGAAGATATACAGGACTCTCTGTAGTAAAAAAAAAAATTCTGATGCCAATTACTTCCTCCTGTGTGAGCTTCGACCAATCACTGTATCGTGTTGCTGTGTCCATTGCTGCTTTCCTCTGGTGTGAAACAGGAGTGATCTTATGAATCTTCTGTCTCACGGCCAGTTTGATTTCGTGATTGTGCAATTCATAATTGAACCATTAAGGTCAGGTGCATGCTCGCGCCGCCTGCTTCACAGAGCAATCGGAAGCGGTCGCTGCGGTCTCTAGTGCTCAGAGGCATTTGTTAATTTATTACTCATCAGCCATCCTCTCTTCACTGCTGTTAGACACATGCATTAGGCTTCATTAGGGACGAGTCTTCAGCAGATGTGGTCATTTGTTGAACAATTCAAAGTGTTTCATCTTGTTTTATTATAAAATGTCTGTACAACAAAACAATAATACACAAAATAAACTAATTTCTTAAGGACAAGGTGAAAACCACAACTTGTGTTCAATAAGCCCCATTTACAAATGATACTTTAGAAGAACCACCACAAACTATGGGAGAGTGTAACATGTAATATTTGTATGCAAGCAGCCCTGTGGGGGGACGTGACAACACAGACACCAGAGAGTCTGGCTTCTGAGTAACAGCAGTCAGCATTGGGGCTTTATCTGCCACAGGTTCTTTACTCTCTGGGCACAGACGACGTGTCAGGTCCAAAACCCTTCACATCTTTTGCTTTGCACTCATTTTAAAACTAGCCATGGAAAAGAGGCACTATGGTGCAGCAAGAAGGCTCCTTGTCTGATGATTCATGATTGCTGAGGTACATAGCGAGACGCTGTCAGCTGGGGCTTATGTTGACATTTAGTAGCACCTGGAGTTGCTTCCAAATGAAGAGATTCTCGTTCTTACAAAAATAAGTGCAATACTACAGCATCGAGACCTCATTGTGCTTAGATATATATATAGAAGCAGCAAAACTTCGATCGTAGTATTGATCGAGCCAAACTGCTAAATCGACAGAGCTTCTAATTAAACCAGGCTTTTGTGTCCAGTTCACCAACTCAAGTGTCACGTAATTGAAGTTTTACTGTGTGGTGGAGGCAAATCAGGGAGACAGGCTTACAGTGTATTGCTCTTTAAACACATGACAAAATAACTGATCAGCTTCTGTAAAAACCTGTTTAACACCGATATATTTAGAAAAGGTCACATTTCAAATTAGGTGAACAAAAACTTCAATTACTCCTTATCAGCAAAGTTATCAACTGTGGACAGTGAAGAATTTAACACATCAAAATCCTATTTTGTGTCAAACACATGAAACTATACTGTAGACAGCACTGTGCTACGTCCGAGATAAATAAGCCACGATTTCTGTCAGATTGTCATAGCTCCCACACGCAAAGTGCCAGATCAGGGCTTCATCAGGAGACCTCACACTACGGCACCTTCCCAGCTGAAGTAAAGAGCATGTTTACAGTAAACCATAAATATCTAGTGATGTAGCGATTCAATACCGTTTGAAGGACAGTCCTGCAAATGTTACAATAAAAAAAAAGGAACTAAAAAAAAAACATCCAGCGTTCTTATTCCATCTCGTAGTGAAATCTCCCACAGCATGACAGTGTAATCAACATATGATGGTATATTAAATTAATTTACATGTACATGTAAATACCTCATCTTTATGCAAATCATTTTCATGTACATACAAAACCACTGCGTAAAAAACTACATGCTGTAGCACAAACTGAACCAGGCTAAAAATATGTCTCGATTAAAAAAAAAATATATATGTACATTTCCAAATGTTTCCTCCTTTTTTGTTTTTCCTTTTTTTTTTCGAACAAGCCCATTTACAAAACCCAGAAATGCACATGCACAAACTGCTCACACTGGAACATTCAGACAAACAAATGTCTCTTTGGCTGGTGTGTCGCTGTGGCACCTCGCAGTTTGTGTGTTCATGTAATTACACTTTTTCAAAAACACACGCACACAAAAAATAACACCATCTAATGGCATAGTAGTAGTGATACATTTCCTATGCATTTGCAATATATATATATATATATATATATATATATTATATATATATAGTTTATAATTTATTTATAAACCAAAACATACTGTAAGGGTCAGCCACACATATGCCCTTAATTGTGTGTGTGTTTGTGTGTACTTTGAAGACACATTCAGAGGTGTATCAAACTGTAGGAAGGCATCAATAAATAGAGATGTCAGTGAGTCTCTGTCCCTGGATGTGCTGCCTTAAACAGCGTCGGCTGTCTGTCAGTCACTCTTTGAGCTCTGTGCTGCGTCCAGGTTCACCACCTGGAGCTCCGTCAAGTTACTGCTGCCGCTCGACTGCTGGCCAATCACCATCTGTAACACACACACACACGCGGATACGTCAGCTCAGTGTCACGGCACCGTACAACATCCTGCTGCACTGCGTGCCAATTAGTTCTGCAACAATTACAGCGTTTACCTCAATAAACCCTGATTCTGTAGCGTGAAATCATCAAACCGCACAAATGTACAACTTGTTTTAAGCAACAAGGAAACACGTTTTACACCTGAATCTTCTGAACTAGTGGCGTTTGGATTAAGTTCATTTTGTGTGTGTTGCTGCAAACCACATGTAAAACAACTGGTGACACCAGTGTGGCCTCTGTGTGCCAGTGCTCTGTTAGGATGCATTAGTGCAGTCACGTGGCATGCTGGTTGCAGAGGGAATATGAGAATTTCACTTGTGAAATGTAGATCTTGCCGTACTGGATGTAGCTGCACCGCTGAGACGGGGATCTGCACCGTGCCTGGAGGTGCTGTGAGGAACACCTGAGGGACAGCACCTAGGAGAACAGCAACACACTGTTGTTTCCATCGGCCAGGGTCTGTTTTCTAGTCACAGGAACGAGTGGGAAGCTCACCTGTGTCTTGGGCCTGTGCGTGAGACACCTGCATGGCAGAGGTGCCCTGGGAGAAGGCGTTGAGCACAGCGAGGCTCCCGTCAGCGAGCGCTGGCGTGGAGGCGTACATCAATGTGTGGGGACTGGGATACATCATGTGACCCGCCACAGACGTTGGCACTGATGAGGTGACAATGGTTGCTGGGAGACTCACCGTTGCTGGGGAGGGGAAGGAGGGAGGAGAGAAATCATGTCACACAGAGGGAGAGAGGCGAGTGCACAGGTGGGCCAGCAGGTGGCGCTTCACCGCTTCGCAGAGTCAAGCGGCAGTGATGCAGTGGCCCAGCGAGAGCCACTGGTGCCATTTCAAATCGTCCATAGCCACATATTTGTTTTTTCAGACTCTGTACACAAATAAAGCATCATTAATGAGTGGTTCCCAGACTCAGTGGTTCCTACTAGGTTCATTAGTGGATCAAACTACTTTCCTGCAAGAACTACACTTGTTGATCTACAGTTTGCTCAGCTGTGTGGATGCAGCAGCTTCTATAACATGTACTGTGTTCAGGACACTTAAGGGGAATGGGGCTCGACTAGCACCTGCATCCCCTGCCCCTGATGAGCTCTGTGACTCGACACTAGTTTAATTTACACATGTATCCACACCCTAGCGGCATAACAGAGCTACATGGAGGACTCTACAAACTGGGAACCACTTCCATAAATGTCTGTAATGACCATGTGTGTTCCTCCAGGGCAGAGAGGGAACCGGAGTTACCGGTGGAGTTGGTGGAGGTGTGTGAAATCTCCGGGCTGCTGTCGTTGTTGGAGGGCGACTGGGTGTTGGGGTGGACCTGGATGGCCTGGAGCTGCTGAGGAACCCCGGCTCCTGGAGACACAGAGGACACGGAGCGATTCTATCAAACACCCCACACAGGGAGCAGCCAGTTGCAGTGAGGCACGTGTGGTGCAGCAGTGGGGACAGTGGCTGACGCAAAAGTAGACAAGGCGCTTTGCTATTAGTTACAGCAGAAGTCGTTCCGTTAGCGGCTTTAGATGAAGTCGTGGTTAGTAAAAGTAGGCAGTAGAGTGGTGGCAGCATGCAGAGCAGGTCACCTGTGAGGGAGACAGCAGCAGGGAAGCGGAAGACAGCCTGCTGTCCCTGCTGTGGCTGCGGGGCGGTGGCCAGAGCCTGGCCGTGCTGCCCCTGCAGGGCCAGGGAGTGCTGCTGCAGCTGGCTCAGAGTAATGGTGGGGGTGCCGGGGGGGAGAGGGGTGCCTCCTGAGGGGGCACACACACATACGGGGGGGGGGGGGGGGGGGGGAAGAGGATATGGAAGGATAGTGCAGTGTGAGAAAGAGCAAACACCTTCTGCCTGGGTACATTCCTACTATTGGCTGCTTGAGTCGCCCAAGGCCTTTCTATCCAGTCTCGCTGGAGATGCAACATTCACAAAATACTGCTAATAGTCAAACCCCCCTTGTAAACGACTGAATGACACATACTTTATGAATGCATGAACCCTTTACATTTTAATGTGGCTTAATATAAAATGAATCAGCACATCTGACGTCTGATTTGTAAAAGATAAATGCTTTCCTTCTGCAAAGACGTGTTATTTTGTGAGCCCCACACTGACTCTGGAGTTACACCCTCACATTTGCTCATATGCTGTATAGACAGTTGCTGCAGTAAGTGTGTGTGTGTGTGTGTGTGTGTGTGGGAGGGTGTGTTGTTCCACCTGGCATTACTGCTATGTGCCAGACAGGTGGTGAAGAGGAGAGAGGGAGCAAGCAAGCGAGAGAGAGGGGGGGGGGGCAGAGAAGGAAGGAAGAGAGAGAGAGAGAGAGAGAGAGAGAGAGAGAGAGAGAGAGAGAGAGAGAGAGAGAGAGAGAGAGAGAGAGAGAGAGGCACCACCGAGCTGTCCTTCAGCTGTCACTCAAACATCAACTAGCTGGTGACATCACTGCCACTCCTGGTATAATACAAGGCTGACGAGCATCCAACAACCTAGACTCCTCTAACAACATAATAAGTGCATCAGAAGCCTGAGGAAATCCGCTGCTCAGGCTTTTCATATATTAATATCACAGTCCTCGTTCTGTTCAGCTCAGCAGGAACCTCATGGGTTTGACATGCGCCAGTAAAGTTCGCCTTAACAAAGGGTCACGTCTTGATCAGGACCACACGAAATACACCTCAATTAGTTTCCGCACAAGGCGCCGACGCCACATTGAATATTCATGACTAATTATGGGCTGTGCTCATCGGGCCTCTTCTACAGGACTGTTGTGTCCCTCTCGCATAATTATTCCTGTCTCCGAGTGACAATCAAAGGCAGGGCCACTCACCAACAGAGAGGCCTCCCTGGTGCTGAGTGCTGGTGACTGGCTGAGAGAGAGCTGTTGTGTGCTGTAAACAGCTCGGTGAGAGAGCCACGACCCCCCCAAGAGGATGGGCAAGGTCACAGAGTGAATCCATTCAAATTCTAATCAGCTAATACGCAAGACAACAGGGTCCCATTAACAAAACATGAAGGTCTGCGAGATCTTAACGGAAGACGTTAAAGAGACTATAAAGAAAAGGATTGCGGGCTGAAACACAGCTTTACTGAAGATGAGACACCTCTACGTACCAGGCATGAAGGTGAAGCCACTGGGAAGCTGCATGACCCCCGCGGAGGCGCCGGCGCTCTTCAGGACCGTTCCGTTGGCGCTGATGTTGCTGCTGGCCGAGACGGGAGCCAGGTAGTTGGTGATGGGAAAGGAAGGCCCGCTGCTCACCTGCATGGTGGTGGAGGTGGTGGGGACCGTGGACTGGGCGCTGCTGGTGGTGCCAGGCAGGCTGGCCACCGTGAACGTGGGCTTCAGTTCCTGCAGGCTCCTTTCCTGTGGGACGAAGCCAAGCGAGTTGTTGAGAAATCAAGCAGAGCCTGCTTCAAACATTGCGTTATGATTGCAAATAAATTGAATTTGATGTGCACTTAAAAGAAAAAAAAAAAATAAAATCAGTGAAGCTCTTTCAAGATGCTACTTTTAACAACCCGTTGCCAGACTTCTACCTGCTAAGAACGGCCGAGCTTCGTACGCAGACACCTGAAACAACACCAGTAATGGGGCTCTTCCTCTTCGGGCAGCTGGACGCAGGCTTTAATGATCACAGTATTCTCAGGGATCAATGGACGGCTGACAGAAACCAGAGTGGGTTGTAATAGAGTCACAGCAAATGGGACATAAACATGTAGACGACGAGGCTGCGACCCCTCAGATTGCATCCATATGTGCAGCGCAGGCACAGAGGTTCACGGAACAAGTTCAAGTCTGAAAAGAGCAATTGATCCAACCTCTAGTAAGAAACAACAAACTCCTACAATAAATTAATCTAATCACTAATCATCATCTACTGTACTGACTAATTAGATTGTAATCTGTACGTCACGTCTGCAACCTGACGCGTCAGGAAAAGCGGCAGAAACAAGGCAGATGAGGAGCGAAGAGCGAGCGTCCATTGAACAGCGGAGCAGAATGTGTTGGTGAGTGGGCTGCATGAAAAGAGCAGGGTGGGCGTGAGGCTGGGACGATGCAGCACATCTAAGCCCACCGTGCCACACACACACACACACACACACACACACACACACACACACACACACACACACACACACACACACACACACACACACACACACACACACACACACACACACACACACACACACACACACACACACACACACACACACACACACACACACACACACACACGTTATCACATGATACTAATGAGCTGGAACAAGCCTACACACTGAACACAGCAAGGTTTTCTATGTGACTACAAGGTTCTTTGAAGCCTTTTAGGTCCCATTTAGTCGACTGGAGCTGTGTAGGTGACACTAAGCTGATTTACATCATCTATTGAAGGGAGTCCCAGTATTCCAGTGATATTTACACTTCATCAGCTGCATTTGCTGCGTACTGAAGTTGAAGGTTTTGACTGTGAGGTTAGGTCACAGTTTGGGGGTCAGACCTGCGGTGGCCACTTTCATTGGAGGACGCAGCCTGAGAACTGGGACAAGGCAACGGTGTTGTGTATAACACAGAAGTCAGGTTGCATTCAGGTTCACCGTCTCACTACAAACAGGGTCACTATGAGAAAGGGCATGTCGGATTCTCCATGAATAAGCATAAGCCGGAGGCCCAACGCTCTTAGCACAGCACTATTGGTTTTTATATGTGACTGATTACATGGGTGAGAGGTGGAGGATCCAGCATGGACTGCACTGATAAGACCTTCCAACCACACTTAAATATGCAACCATGTAAACGAAGATCCCACTCCACACAAAGCTTCATGTTTATTTATTAATTATTGACGTCTGTTCTTTGCTTCATTGAAATGAGTCACACCCTCACAAGTGATGACGCGGATAAATAACCAAAGGTGCTGCAGTGACTTGGTGCTGCACAGACGGCGGAGCAGACGTTGCCTTAAACAAACGACCCGTACACAAAACCAGAACCAGAGCGGTGGATTTGGCTCGTTTGCAGCTCAGAGCCTCTCTGCTGAGAGGCCCCGGCAGTCCAAGGTCCTTCAGCTCTTTAGTTAAACAGCAGCTGGACAGTTGTAGGGGGTGGACTGCACAGAGGACTCGCAGTTGTCCTGACCTTCCAGCCAAAAAGGAAAACTGAATAAGTTCACACAGCAGCAATCTGTCATCCATTACAGCATCAGCGCCGGCACTTAGAGCGGGACAGAGCCGCCGTTGTGGCCTCATTCTGCTGGAGGACAACAAATAACAAATAATGTGGAGGTATTACAGATGGGACCGCACGCCATGACAACGGATGAAAAAAATGATTGCTTGGTAGAGAAAGCACACGAGCATCACCATCGCGGCGCGGTATCAAGCAGTGAGCGAGAGTCCGGACCTGAGTGAGGTCCAGGACGGGACTGAGGGCGTACAAACAGCTGAGGCTCCAGACAGCTGGCAGGAAACCCGAGCGCCGCGGAGGGGAATTAACCCCTTCCAGGCCAGCTGAGACGGCAGGAGGCCACGTGTGAAGGCCGCCAGATGACGCCCAGCTCTACCTTCCTGTAAAGGACGCCGCCGATTCACCTAAAAAGACACGCAGCAAGGCGGAAGGCTCGGCGAAAGGGATGGCCGGGAATGAGCCCAACGCACGCCCTCATCTGTGACGGCGACCCACGCGCCGGGCCTCCGCTGACCCACCGCTTTGTTTGAGCATCACCGTGCCTCCTGTTCTACGGGCCGGTCTATAAACAGCCCCGGCTTTCAGCTCCGACTCCAGGCAGCACATAGTAAACATAGGGCACCGTGCTGTAACGCATTCCTTCAGACCAGGAGCGAGAAAAAAAAAAAGACTCATCTGTGATGTAGTCAAAGCCTTGGCACGGCCACTTCCTGTCCTGCTCTCAGCCACCTCGGTGCCATCAATAAACGGAATTCATTTCACCGTGAACTTCCCGCCTGACATCTGCTTAGGATTGTCTTGTGTTGCACTCAGCTGAATATTTGGCTGTTTTAAAGGAAGCCTGGATAAAATCAATATCAAGAAATGTTACCTGGGTTGTTTGTCAGCGTTCTAAAGATTATTTAGAAAGTTACAATGTAAACACAACCACCATAAAACGAGCTGCACACTCTGAACTCTGACCACAGTGTTATCTCAAACTATTTAGTTTGAGAAACAAGATTTACTTTTACAAATATACATTAAATAAGTTGATTTGCATTTACAAATGTCTAAATCGTTTATTCACCAGATTATTGAGCTCCCAGCTGCTGTCTGTCCCGACTCGGCCTGACCTGGGAAAACACTCCACTTCATATAATGAGGCACCAGAACGTATCATTCACTGCTTCTGTTAAATGAATCCTACAGACTCAAATTCAATAATAAAAAATAATTATTTACTCCATGGTTAGTTGTTAGAAATATCTTTTAACATGCTGCTTTCCAAAAATCTCCAGGGTTCTAAATATGGTGGAGGAATAAAAGCCTCCTTGGCTCCTTCTTATATTCACAGACATCATCTACAGAGCTTGTTATAAAGGAAGAGGAAACGAGACAGTAATTAAAAAGAGAAGGGCACAAATGATTCCCTATTCATGAGGGATTAATCATTCCAAATTGAAGGTGACAACTGGCAGCCCAGCCTGGTGTTGGTTGGAGAGCCCATTGTGCAGTTTACTGGTGGCTGGCCCTCGTCTAATCTCCCATTTGCTGGCTCCCGTCTCGCGGTCTGTCACCCTGCCAGCAACATGGAATTTGCAGCTCCATTTGGGACTGCTAAAAAAGGCAAGGCAGCCCAAGTCGAGGAGGTGCAGCCAATGGCGGCTGACCTGTCCAGTTGCTTGCTGTAAAATAAGGGGGTGGAGGAGGGAGGGGGGGGGGCTGACATAACGTTGCCTTCCTCCCCCTCCGGCACAGCCGACGCGCTGCTCTCGATACCGACAGAGCGTGTCAGGATCCCTTCAGCGCCGCGGCCTCACTCTTCAGTCTGTTTAGCAGCAGCCCGGTGATAATGCGAGTGGATCCACCTTCCACTGTCTCCTTCACCCACTTCAGGCCACTGCAACTACCCATAACTTATCAAATCAGCTGAGCGTGAACTTAAATATACCGAGTTGCAGTGTTGTTTGTGTGTGTGTGTGTGTGTGTGTGTGTGTGTGTGTGTGTGTGTGTGTGTGTGGCTGCCAGGTCTGTCATGAGATGCGGAGACGTCGAGCAGGTCAGCTGATAGTTAGGACAGTGGCCCCGGTCAGCGTCTGTGGAGCTATTACAGTAGAGGAAAATGTGATCTGTAATAATGAGGAGAGCAGCAAATAGACCTCAGCAGGAATACAACAGCAGCTGACAAGCAGAGCTGCAGGGAAGACGGGAGGAGAGCGAAATCCTCTGGACAAACGGGGGTTGTAATATTTGCCATCCACTTCCAAAAACAACCCAAAAAGCCCCAAAACATCTGTACAGCTATTATTAGATCATTTAGAAACACGTCTGGGATCTAGGTCCGTAGAAACAGATATAGTTTTTTTAAATGCACGGTCCATTTAATAAGAAGTTCAGGAGAACTGGGAAAACATTTTCACATCAGCTGACATGTTCGCCCATAAGGAGTACTGAGCCAGTCATTTCTTAGATGAGCCCTCAATCCAAACCACTCACCACCTGTATCTCTGGAACTATACAGCTAGTAGACAAAATACTTTCCCTAATACTAATTCCTCATTTATTCCTACTGAGATATTTAGAGACAACACCTGAACATCTGCGGTTACATGGGTTTGTGAGCAACGCTCACAGCACCAGGTCTACTTCACTTATCTACTGAGCCTCTTTTGCTTTTCTAGAATGTTTTACACTCCCCTCGACTGTTTAGACTAGCCGGGGCTGTATGTATGACATACTCCTGTCTTGATGAATAGCATCCAGATGCTGCAGAGGTGCACGAAGACCTGCTGCACAGAGGGGACCGCTCAAACCCGAGTGTTCGCGTCCACCTGTCAGGCTTCAACCATAAACGGTGGCGATGCTTTTGCGACAGTATCCAGTGGTTTCCATGTGGTGGGGTGGTGGGGGGTTCCGAGCGTGTCCCGACGCGGAGCGAAATGCGGCGTGACGTGTCGCCCAGAGCCTTTCTATTCCAGCCGCTCATATCTGCGTCCATACCTCCCCTCATATCGCTAAATGAGTTGGGGGTGGGGGGTGGGGGGGTTAGAAATCACAGGACTCCAAAGACAGCTGCAGCTTATAAGGAATGTGAGGGGCCTCAGCCAAGAGAGCAGGCAGGGAAACCACACCATATATGGCAACAGAGGCAGAATCTCATTTTTATCAATGAGCGACGCGGGCATGAGAGTGGCTTAACAAGGCTGATCCCCCATCCTCAACACAGTGCGAGTCCAAACAGCTCACGGGCCCGAGGACGTCTTCAGACGGCCGTGCCCAAAGCTGCGTCAACACCGCCGTGAATCTCGCCTCCGGAGGTGTGAACAGCGCGAAGCGTCTGCCGATGAATGCATTGTTTCTCTTAAAAAGGCGGCAGGTTCAGGTTCATGGATGCTGGTGAGCGCGGGTTTTTTGGTTCGGTGGAGCTTTCAGAAATGTTGGGCTCTGTTTAACCAGCTCAGCATTTCATCCCAGAATCAAAAGGTAAACACAGAAGTCCCCCCTGAAAGCAGGCTGAACGCTTCTCACACTAACACAAGCCAGACCCGCTGTGATTTATCTGCAGGAGAGCACGAGGCCTTCCTGGCTCAGGTCAGAAAGGTAAGGTGAAGAGGTCCCTTCAGGAGCGGAGGCTAATGCTACACATCTTATCTGGCTCAGCCCTTTGAAGATGGAAGTGTGGTTTTTCCATTTGGTTTAAAAAAATTCTGTGTTCAGAACCGAGCTAAAAGCCCAAAACAGAGGCCTCACATAAAAACAGGCTAAATTCCAAATCTGTGTTTACAATAAGACAAGATTATTTTCCGCTCCAGCTTGCGGGTTTGATTTATTCGCACTCTTCGCGTGCTTGTCTAGCCTTTTCTGGAGACAATTCCCACTGTATCCATTAGTGACTCTCTGCAGTGCTTTATCTTCTTTTAAAATTTGTCTCCATTAAAGAGCAGGCAGTCATCGGGTCATAAAGTCCTTCACTCGCTGCACTGCTGCAGCGTTGCCGCTGAGGCCGTGGACACGTACACAACTCAGACCTCGAAGCTCTACAATGAAACGACGTCTCCATTTTCCCGATTCTCACCTTCGCGTCGCCCATGCTCTCCGACTCCGACACCTGGTAGGTGAGGTCCGTCTCCTCGAAGCCCGTGGCACTCATGCGCTGGTCCATGGAGGGGTCGGTGCGCGGCGGCGAGTCCGGGGAGTTCAGGCACGTCTGGATCAGAGCTTTGCCCGTCTCACTGGTGATCATGGGCTGGAGTTTGCGAGTGGCAAAAGTGTAGACATGACCCGTTTCACTGGCCACCAGCAACAGGACCTGGGTCCCCGTCAGGGTGGAGAGCTCGTAGGCCTGTGTAGCAGAACGAGAGACGCGTGAGCGACATCAAACGGCCAGTTCAAACGGAGGATTACCCACGAATCACACACACAACAATTCCAGAGTCGAACATCTGGAAGAAGAGCCACGCGGGAAAGCGCTGGCATCTAAAAATACCCCGGTGGTGAGCTGTGACGTACGGCACAAATGAAGCAAAAATAACATGAGATAAGGCTCCTGGAATAGAGAGTGTGATATAGCTGAGAGTCTGATTGCAGCCGGGGCCTGGTCTGCACTGCAAGAGGGAGCGACGGCAGGTCAGCGCTGACGGGAGGCCTTCTACACACTGTGGAACTCCATCACACTGTGGCCCCAGTGCAGAGCCGGCCGACGCACGCTCAGTGTGTAAAGAGCTACAGCCTTTTCATCGCAACGACTCATCGTGAGGTGGAGGATGTCGTGAAGACACGGAGCTTTACCACCACCTTGGTGCACACGGAGCCATTGTATGCTGGACGGCAGTGCTCAGGCAGACGGACAGATAGAGTGAGGATGAGGAGGAGGAGGAGACGAATCACATTCAAATGAAATCATTTTATTGACCTGTTATAAAAGCGTGCCTCCGTTCCCGTCTACTCCATCAAGCTCTCCTCTGTCACACTGCCTTCATTATGGGCCGTATCAGTCCCAGCGCTCTTTATCTGAACGCACGGCGTCTGGAGCCATATCACTGTCCTTTGCATAATAATATGATGACCAGATATTACCTGCACTTTGAACGCGGCACCTGGAAGTGACCTCAGCGGCTGCCGCCCGCTCTGTTAGCTGTGCAGCAGCCCCTGAGGGCTGTGGGAAAACAGCCCCAACAGAAACAGGCCTCATTTGTCAGTGTAGGTGGCAGCGCACGCTACACAAACACAATGCGTTAATACGCTTCCGTGCCCCGATGATGTTGTTTTTAATATTTATAACTGCACAGTGTGTGGGGGTCAACTGTGGCTGTAATTGGTTCCCCTGCCACAAAAAAGGCAGTGGAGGTCTGTGTATCAAAGGCAAAGCAGCGAAAACACTCCAAGACCAAAATAAGAGCAAACTACACAAACATAAGAAGCGGGGCCTTGTTATCGCTGTGGCTCATGCAAAAGAGAACAACAGCTGTGGCGTCGGAGCCCAAACTGACCAGAAATCTGTTCAACAGACTTGTTGTAGGCTGTAAACCTCTATCTAGACTAAGTCTTAGGGATAAACTCAACTGTCTCGTAAAGGAACCACTAGTCCAAAAACTCAACATTCGTGCCTTCCAGCTCCTCAGAGAGAAGCGCTCCACTGTTTGGTGCTCGTCTCAGTTTTATACTCGCCTCAACTGAGTGTTGTTGACTTTGCACAAAACATTATTAGCACAGACAGGCTCAGCTAAATCACGACTGGCTTCTTAATTCTTGCTCCCTCCCATGACATTTCTCCAACCTAACTCAAACCTTTAACTGTCTCTTTAATAATTGTGAACTGTGTGGCATTTGTTTAAAAAAAATCTGTATATGATCAAATTGTTGCCAACTGTTGAGAAATCATTTCAACACCAGACGTGTCACAGCAGGAAAAGTGAAAATGGCTGCATTCCATCTACGTCTGCGTGTTATTTTGTTGGCAAACAATTGACGCAAGGTAAGGATCCGGTGGCATTAATGATGCAATCCTGTGTTGTGAAGATGTTAACATGCACATATGAAAGAGAACAGAGAATAATCTGATGCTTCACTTGCTACGTTCTTCAAAATGAAACCAGTTTGAGACCAATCTACTATGGCTCTTCCCACTCCACCCACCTGTCAATTTCTGTCATGGCTGACATAGTGTAGGCAACATTTTCGAAAAAATCTCCAGCCCCACAGTGTCAAATAGTGTTCATGTTGCCAAGTGCCTACATACAACACACCTCAGTTTCCACGACAACAGTCTGAGATAGATAAAAAGGGAGAAACGCTGCAGAGTACACGGTACATGTGCCTTGAAGTACAAAGAGGACAAATGAATCCTCGCTGCACTACAATAAAGCCAGTGTTTATTTGGAGACATGATGGAAACCTGCAGCACAACAACGTGCAATGGGCTCCTGCTCAGCTGACCGCTTCTGCACGTGATCAACTTTAGATGCCTCGATGGCAAATGCATCACAGGAATCCTTGACCGAGTTGTGCGTTTATATCAAAACGATGCTCTGCGTTAAGCTCTGCAGGCGGAGCAAGCGGTGTCATCTTCAATTTAACTGGAAGCAAAGGAGGCCATTACTGTGCTGCGCCGAGGCATCACGCACGCACAGACTGTCCCCAGACTGGCTCTGCTGTCACGCTGCTCCTGGACTGGCCTCCGGTCAGCTTCCCTGGGGTTTAGTCAGCTGCTGGCACCGACAGGCCCGCTTGGCTGCAGCCCGCAGCACGGTGACAGTAGGAACAGCCTGTGCACCGGCAGCCACTAATGGGAACCACGTCACACGGGCCTAAGGCTGTCAGTCACTGTTTGACAGTGTTAAAGCATGTGTGCACGGAGGAGTGTGTGTGTTTACCTGCCAACCTGTGTGTGTGTGTGTGTGTGTGTGTGTGTGTGTGTGTGTGTGTGTCAGCAGGGGGTGGGCACTGGCACAAATAGAACTGTCACTTGCTCAAATCTATTCAAAGCCCCCCCTCCTTTACGATCTGACTTCCTCCCAGACACTTCAGTTATATTCAATTGTTGTCTATTTGGAAATTACATCCACAGCTAACTCACTTTTTTTACATAATTGCATCTTTTCAGGCAGTAAGTATTATAATCACAGGTGTGTTCCTGCGCAGGTCAAGAGCTAACCAGCATCGGTGTTGATTCTGAACAGAGCAACACTGTGTTATTGTGCAGTGTGGCTGGATGTGATCCAAAACAGTCACCCGACTCACCTTTTTCATAATACCCGTCTTCCTCTTGCTGAAAGTCGTGTACCGCCTCAGCTTGTTGTCAATAAACTCCATTTTTATCTTTACGCGCCCACGTGTCTTCTTCCCCGGCTTTGCCCCGGCGACCCCTCCGGACACCATGCTGTAGCCTCCGGGGGGTCCTCCCATGTCCTGTCCCGTCACGGCGGACTCCATCTCCCCTCTCTCCCGCTTCACCCCCCTCCTGTTGTCCCCGAGTGAACCCACTGGGTCGTCGTCATCCCCGGAGTCCGAGTCATTGTCGGAGCCGCTGCAGAGTGGCGCACTCTCTCTGTCCGGGTCGAACCGGGCGGCGTGCGGCAACATAAGTCCGGTGTTCAAGCCCACCATGCCGCCCGGGCCCGCGCTCTGCAAGGCGGCGATCCCAGCTCCGTTCCCCGGTCTCGCCCCTCTCGGACCTCCTGGACCGTTCGCTCCCAGCATCCCGGCGGCGTCTCTTTCCGCCTGTCGCCCGGCAGAACCGGCGCTCTCGCTCACCCCCGGTAAGGCTTGCCCTGCTCTGATCAAAACGGGACGGATGCCGCCGCCGACAGCCCCCGAACCGTGTCCTGTCGTTCCCCTGCCCGAACCCGACCCGTTTCCAGATGGTGCAGATCCAACCTGGCTCGGTAACATTATATTTTCTGGACCGAGTCTCTAAATACCAGCCCAACAAGCTGGAGCGCGTTGTGCTGTAAATGACTAATCAGACACATACACGCCTGCGATAAAAATGTAAACAAACCAGCACGGTTTAGTTTAGAGACTCCAGGAAATTACCGACACAAACTTTAGAAAGTGGTGCTGCCCCCGAGAGCCGTCACCCCCGGTTCCGTTTGGTTCACCCTGCTCCTCTATTTCCAAAACTCTGAGCACTTTCTCAAAAAGGAAAACGCGAAGGACGTCGTAGATGTTGCTCCGCCATGTTGTATAGTTCGCGTTTGGGACCGAAAACAACGTTAACGTCGGCCTGCTCGTTTCCTTATACCACTGTCCACTGCGTTACCATCGGATTGTCTGTTTTTACGGTTTCGAAACGCACAGAAACGTTTAATTTTAAAGAAGCGTTTAAGACAGCGGAGCGATAATACAACTGAGGAACTACTTCCCTCCTTATAAAGAGATACAATGTTTCCTTATTTGGTGTCGTCTCTCCTTATTTGGTGAGTCACAGCGTCGCCTATCGATTGGCTGAGGTTTATCCGGGGAGCGCTGCCATTGGACAATAAAATGCGCTCATTAGAATAAATACCAAAATGGTTGCGCTACCGTCAACGTCACCGCGGACAAGCGGAGGCACCAAAATAACGAAATATCCAAGTTTTTATTCCCCCCAGACTGCACGATGTCATACCACAACCCATGTTTTCCCAAGGCATTTATTCCACAATCTCTCTTTATTCATCACAGATGGCTGAGAAGCTCTGACCCTGTCAGAGCAGTTACTTGACTTATTTACAGTTATGCATTGTTGTGATTGAGCAAATATCAGAATATACTGATTCTTATAATAGGTCATTTAAAAATGCACATGTTGCGTGTTGTAACAGGAAAATAAGACGCTTTGCTAATAACAATAAGCGTCCGTCAGACTTGACAGTTACCCACAATGCACTGTCCCTGAACCTTGCGACTGAAGCAATCAAAAGAAATGTTTGATCGTTTTGTCTCCACATGTGTCTTACAGCGCTTCATGATGACGCAAGCACCACCCACCCGGTCTCAGGCATGTCGGGACAAACGACATGATAGTTAATGAAAATTGTTCCTCAACTAAGTTCCTATTTTTTTAACTGAAATACAAGTAGTTTTAAATTAACTTAACTTAGCTAAATTAGCTGCAGCATCAATACATTTAACAACACGCTAAATGATAAACGCCATCCTTCATAATTACTTTTTAATAGTTGTAATTCATTTACAAATGTTGGAAGTTGTGTCAGTCTTACGTTAAGCCCATTTCTCCATCTACATCATATGATCCAGCTCCAGCACAGGCTGTGAAGTAAGACAAACGCCCATGGTCCAGATTTACAGGAGCAGGATGCGACAGCACCTGATGATCGAACGAGTACGCTGGACACATGCGATTAAAATATGACCGTTTTTAATTTACTACACATTTATCAGATTTTAAAAAAAAGTCATGAATCAAAGACAACATGAACTTTGAAGGGCACCTTCTTTTGCAGCTATAAAAGGCGATGTTCTTATTCAACTCAAGACATAATTATGAAGGGGGGGGGGGGGGGCATTTGTGTCTGGTTTAGGACACCTGTAAAAGATATATGCTGCCACCTAGTGGGCAGTTAAATAAGCTTAAGGGACAATAAACGTGTCTTAGACATGTGGGAAGTAAAAACCACTTTGCACACACTTGCATAAAGTAGTTAAGCACAACTCTGTCATCTCCACGTGAATCATAACACAGTAAAAACAGGTTAAAAACACCGTGAACCTTTATTGACAGCAGCATGTATACTTTTGTATATATCTGTGATTACTGTGATCATTTGCTGAAGCTGATTAAAAAAAAAAAAAGAAGAGGTCTAGGTGTGAGTGCCTAGCATTTATAAAAAAAAAGGACACTAAAAACAACGTATAAAAACAAGCCCATAAACAAGGGCCATTGCATTTGATTAGATAATATAAAAAAACTGAGGAACAGTTAAGATAATCCTTCATTTACCAGGCACTTTAATGAGTACACGTGACCAGCAGTCACTCGTTTGACCTCCTTTGTAACTTGTTTGCATATTTAGCTGGTTAACAGGCTGATTGCAAACCAGACAGACTGTGAGAATGAATACACAGCATCAGAGAAGTACCTTTCCATTATAGACATCGCTACAAAAACAGGACCTTCATCATAAATAAACAGGCACCTGCATGTTCTTCTACACACGAGATACAGAGAGAGAGAGGGATATTCTTGTAAGTGAAGTTAGTGCATGGTTTCTACATTATGTACACATTGCCTGGTCCACTTTGCGGCGTTTCACACAACAACTGGACCGGGAGTGGAACTGTGACTGGACCTCTAAAGACATCACACTGTAGGTCAACACAGTGATAGGATGCATCCTTGCAACTGACAGCATTGTGACGTTAACATGGTAAAGAAATACCCACTGGTAGTGACCATTAAGCACCTTAAAGTTAATACAACAGAAAACACTCAAAACATCAAGCCCACACTGGCACAGTCTTGTTCAATATATTCCTTAGTGATACGTTAGATGATTTTGTAGGTGTTATTCCTGAAGTGTTGCAATAACATTACTTTTTCAGCAAAGGGTAACAACAATGAACCTTCATGCAATCCCCATTTCACTGCTTCTTTAAAACATATACAATATCATAGTAATAGTTCAGTGGAGCGTGCACACACACAAACACACACACAGTGGAGAAAGGTGCTGCGTTCATTAGATGTCGGCAACTGGATTCAAGCAGACCTGTTAAAAATGGTCTCACTCAGTGGAAAACCCATTTTAAGTTAAAAACATGTGGGTAGCTCCCTAATCTTTAGACCATTCATCAGTCTGAGCCACTGACAGCAATGCACCAAACATCTTACAAAGCAGTTGAATGTTTCCGAACGAGTGTGTGGGTGCAAGTGTAGAGGCACTGAGGTCGCGAGGCTCCATAAAAAAACAAAAACAAAAAGAAAAAATACAACAACCAAATGCATGTCTCTGGGACAGAGTGGCTGCAGACAGGCAGGCAGGGTCACAGTGGAACCACAGGCAGGGACCTGGTGGGAGGGTCATCCAAGCTGCAGTTAAGGCAAACGTACACTCCTGGCACTGCTCACGGGGGAAGCCATTCACAAACGCACGTGTTTCCACTGATGTGGTGAACAAGTCTCATCCACACGTTCATTTATGTTTTGAAATGCATATAAAAAAATGTTTTCTCCACAACCCTCCTCCCTGAAATGAGAGACTAAAAATCCAGCATTCCTGTCTTTCTTTTGAGGGGGGGAAAGGGGGGCTGGTAAGAGTTCTCCTCAGACTTTGCTGTCAGAGGGCAGGTCTCCGAGAGCGTGGACGATATCTGTGAAGGAGGGGCGCTCCTTGAGGCTGAGCGCCCAGCAGCGGACCATGAGCTTGTAGATCCTGGAGGGACACCCTTCCGGAATGGGCAGCTTCAGTTTACCCGTCTTCAGACCTACAGGGTGGAATGATTTCGACAATTAACATTAGCAACTTTCATCTTCCACATTTCTCTTTCTGATAATCCTTTTTTTCTCCAAACAACAAGTTTCATACAGACCTTCCAGCGCCTCGTCGTCATTAAGTTTGGTGTATGGCATTTCCCCATAGCTGAACACTTCCCACATCAGCACGCCAAAGGCCCACACATCAGACTTGGTGGAGAAGTCATCCTCAAACACCGACTCCGCCGGGAGCCAGCGCAGTGGGATCCATGCCTGCCTGTAGTGGTAGTACTCGCTTCATGCACACCGACGACAGAGAAAATATTAGTCAAGTGAAAAGCAGTGGCAGTTAGAATTTATTTGTTTCAATTTTTTCATTTGTTCTATAAAAGTAATGCTTTAATGTGACCGTCGTCAAACAAACCTGTTGTAGACGTCCTTGCTCAGGCTGAGTGATGACACCTTCACACGCCTCTGGCTGTTGATCAGGCAGTTTCGTGCCGCTAAGTCTTTGTGGACAAAGCGATGATTGGACAGATGCTCCATCCCGTGGGCCACCTGGGCACAAATGGAAACCTGCAGAAAGATGGAAAACACATCATCCCCCCTGTTACTGCCTCTAATCTAAACCAATGGTTTGGATCAAGACCTGAACATGTGTTGTTTCCATGTTTTAGTGTCAACACCTGTAGTAACCATCTTCTGGATTAACATTCAGAGATTAGGTCTGATCCTATCTTATCTGTTCTTAAAAACATAAACATAACTCAAATTGCTGAGAGCTGAGCTGTGAGTCAGTTGTGGAACATGTCACACTTACTTTGGTCTTGGTGCTTATAGGTTGAGATTTGACCTTGTCATCTTTGTTCTTGGAAATTCTCAGGAACTGCTTCAGATCTCCCTGATTAAAATAAGTTAAAAAAGGAGGTTATTTAAGGGAACAATACTGTATATTTCCATGTGTATCTGTGTATTTACCAGGTCATAGTACTCTAGGATCATGTAGTGTGGCTCTGCCTCCCTACAGAGGCCCAACAAGCGGACGACGTTGGGATGGGTGAGCTTGCCAAACATTTCAGCTTCACGGCGGAAGTCGAGTTGAAGCTGCTCATCTCTGGTCTGTAAGCTCTTCACCAGCACCACGGTCTCTTCCTGGTTCTCTTCAATGCCCTTAGCTTTAGACAGCAACACCTCACCAAACTCCCCTTTGCCTGAGCACACGTTGAAAAGGTACAAATTAAACAGGCAGCACAAATATCACGTATCTGGAATTCCCAGTAAACGAGTGAAGAACTGTAGACAACTGTAGCTCACCTAAAGTTGTGAGGGTTTGTAGGTTTGCCCGAGGAAAGTGGAGCTTCTCGTTGTTAACATGGCTGTGGCGTTTTTCGGTTGTTGCCATGGTACCCATGTTGGTGAGTGCCACCTCTTCCTGGATCTCAGCAGTGGTGTGGCCATTCTGTTGAACAGCCCCTCCTAAAAAAACAACAGTCAAATGTAAATATTCATTATATTAAAAGGACACGGTTTAAGGTTTAATATTTGCTAAACATAATAAAGCATGTGTTTGTTGTGTAACCACCATCTTAACTTTTATCTTTGTGTATATAAATGTTGTCTACAGGTATACCTGATAAGCACAATACCCAAGACAGACACAAGGTGGCAGCAGATATCCTAAACATTTTAATAACGATTTGAGGACCAATAGCTTGTGTGTATATGAACCCTCCCATAACCTCTTGGCTGCTTTTCCAAATCCATAAACATTCTTCCCCATCAAGCATCAAACTCCTACCATTGAGACACTCCATCTCTGGCTCCTCTCCGTCCTGGCCCTTCTGCAGCCTCTTGGCATTGCGTCTCTTCTTGCAGTAGAACATGAGGCCCAACACAACAATGATGTAAGCCACTGCTGCGCCAACTGACAGGCCTATGGTTTGGATCATCTTGTAAGGGGCTCTGTCACCGTCTTCATCATGGGGGTGCACTGGTTTGTCTGTTGGGCAAAAGCAGGGATTAACAACAGGACCTTAACATAAGGTATTACGAACAAACAAGAGTAAACTAGGTGTCCTCTACTCTAATCTGGACTTTCGGGCTCCTTCTGTAGGGGAAAATAAATAAATATATGACACTAGTGTTAGTGTGTGGCTGTGCTTTGTTGCTTCAGTCAACACAATGAGCCCCAAAGTGTTAAATGTTATTACATCTTATTAAATCTAACGTCTGCCAAGTCCATCACCTCAGTGACAGCAATGGCCTCAGACGTGTCGTGGTTATTAGCCTGTTGAGATGGATGACGGGCAGCGACGCCGACGGTTTAATTAATGCCTTCATCTCGACTCTTTGATCCGGGCTTACGTCCCGCGTGTGCACCTTGGCTCCTGATAAAAGAAGCCTGTGGAACACTTGTGTGCATGTCCAACTCACCCACTACATACAGCTGAGCCACACGGTCTTTGATGCTGCAGCTGTTTCCGGCCACACATGTGTATCTGCCGGTGTCGTCTGTAGTGACATCTGTAATCACCAGCGAACCGTTGGGCATCTTCTGGAACCTGGAGGGAGGAGGCGTAGAGTCTATGTCAGACTGGGAAACTCTTTGCTTCATGAATTTTGATTGAAATTTGTTGATGCCAATCCACAATAGCTGAGCTGCAGCTGTGGCCTTTACCTGCGGTTCTTACTGATATCCAGCATCCTGTCCTTGACCATCCAGTGGATGTGAGGCTCAGGATCACCTGTGGCCTGACAATGCAGGATCGCTGTGTGACCTTGGTAAACCGTCGTATTATCTGGCTCCACCTTAAAGCGGATGTATACTGTATGCAGAACAAACACAAACAGGCTCATTAATACATAACATTTATCACTATGGGGACATCTGCAGTGGTTACTGTGGTTAACGTGGTCTCACTCCGCGACCCAAATGAAACTCATTACTGGACTATAAAAACGCCACTGGAGACAGTGCATGCTGCTGTGTTTGCCACCAGTTTAGAACCATCAGTGGCTGCCTACTCGTAAAACCAGTTCCCAAAAGCTTTATATGTGGGACTGTTGGCTAAGACGGTAGCATGACCCCGTCCTTTAACAAGTCCCCTGCATTCAGAATAATGAGTAAGTGGTTTTACCGGCCACGATCAGGGTGACCAATGCTCTGATCTCCCCCTGCCGGCTGTTTGAGGCGATGCAGCTGTAGTCACCGGCGTCACTGCGCGTGACCTTTGTGAAGTGCAACTGGCCGTTCCTCTGCTCCACGTGAGGTGGCAACTCTTGCCCGTCTGAAGGAGGACACAAAGAGACACAGGGACAAGATGGGGGGGGGGGTTATTAATCAGCATCTGCATAGGGAATTTATGTGTTTAAATTGATTTCATTCATTGATTTCCTATAGTTCCTTAAGAAATTGTTGAACATCCATTTCCTTATCTGATTGAAGCCGCCGTGGTCTAAAGATAAGCCAGTGGTGTGTGTACCTGCTTTAGTCCAGCGGATGGTCGGTGGCTCTCTGCCTTTGGCTGAGCACTGGATGTTGATATCTTTGTCCAGCTCCAGGCACTGAGACGGCTGAGGGGTCGGCGTAAACTTTAGCTTCTCTGAAACACAAGTTCAAAGATAGCACACATTTCACACATGGTAAACACACGAAGGCGGGGCCAGTGTCAAAGCCTCTTTTGTGCAGCTCACGCCACAGATGAAATCACATTAGGCTGAAAAATCATGTTCAGACACAGTTGGGAAAATGTGTCTACACGCACACAGATCTGATGATAAAGGTGACACCTATCAGGGGCTGAATCATATAAACAGAGAGATTGGCCAGACAAAACACTGGCATGTCAGACCATCTATCACACTAATGCTATAGGAGATAGGAATTTATCAGGGAGACAATGTGTTCAAATAGAGGAGACATGCATGATTCACAGTTAACACCTCTGTAGTCCAGAGAGACACAGGTCAAGCAGTTTCTATTTTAGGAAAGTAAAAGCCCTAAAGGCATGGCTAGATTTCTATTTTCTCCCAGCTCTCTATCTCTCACTAGCACCTCAATAAGATATTATCATTACACGTTCTTCAGTCTAAGGAATCAGGTAATGGGTGTATTCCACTGTACATATTGATTTCGAGAGCCAGCTTACCCAGCACAGTAACCTTAGCCTGCCCAGACAGCCGGCCACCCACAGTCCTGGTTTCACAGCCGTAAACATGTGCGTCGTACACCTCCACGTTGTTGATCATGAGGGTGCCGTTATGAAACACCTTGTAACGGGTGTCCTAGAAAAGAAGAGCTGTTAAGCAGAATTCTCCCGTCACAAAAACACAAAGCCCAGATTATTTTCCATCAGCTCCTCCGACTGCATGAGCGTGATTCACTAACCTCCGCCAGGATCATGTTGCCGTTGCGGAACCAGGTGACCTCGGGTTCAGGGTTGGCGTGAGCGTAACAGTGGAGGAAGCCCGGTTTGCCCTCCTCCAGCTTGCTGTCCTGGGGCATGGCAACCCACTCAGGAGCAGCTTTGGGATAAACAAGCATAAGACGTCATTCCAACAGGAATCTATTACAATTACACACACAAAGAGCACAAACACAGTACTAGCTGTATGATTGTTATGACAAGACCTATTCTAAAACTAAAGTATTCAAATTATATATTCGAATAAATATTATATATTTGAAAAAAAAAAAAAAGACTCTGTAGAACCATATATCACTCACTCGCTACGGTGAAGGTGACATTCTGCGTCTTGCGTCCAGCCTTGTTCCTGGCCACACAGGTGTAGGTGCCTGAGTCGCCCGCCTCTGTAGGACTGAAGACCAGATCCAGGCCTTCCTGGTACACCCTGCCCTCACTGGGGACCCGCTGGCCTCCTCTCTCCCACCACACCTCAGGCTCAGGTCTGCCTCGGGGCGGACGGCAGGCCACGCGCTGCATGGTGTTCGCTTCAGAAACCCTGGACATCTTGGGCACCATGTCTTCTATCTCTGTAGAAAAGAACAGTGGGAACCACAGACTTGTCAGCGGGGAGGGTTATGGGAATTACCTCTGGCCTGTGTGAGGAGGCTCATATAAAAACCAGCTACTGCTGCACAGAAAGTGGAACAGGATCTGTGATCCAAACCCACAAGACCTCCCACCACTGTGTGAACCCCAAATAAGCATTAATACTTTATTGGCCAACACTGCTATGAAAGCTGGTCAGCGGCTGCGACCTTCTACAAATCTAGGATCTAAATCAATTAATTAGACGGGAATGCACATTTCTCAGGAGATGAAAGCTGAGCCAGGAGAGGGGGAGTCCAGTGAAATGAATGAGGCGGAGTGAGGATGGAGGGACTGTTTAAACTTGTCCCTAAATACTGAATTCAGCTGTGACACAATCCCCAATAATGCCTGCAGGGATTACTTCAGATTAAGTGAATTAAGGTATTTAAGTGGAGCTGCGGTTCACTGGGTTAAAACTGCACATACAATCGCACCCTGTTAATCCAAACCCCTTGGGAGGAAAAGGGGCAGTGTGAGAGGAATCAAGTGTTCACGACACTAAAATGTGCAGAACGTTCAGCCGGGAGCTCATTCAGAATATTTGACTCGCACGCGCTTGCGTTTGAAAATGCCGGCTGATTAGAAAGATGAAAGAATACTGAGGTTTGATAACACTTTAGGCTCGAGCGGCCGTTCAACAGTTGTTGTAGTGATGCGCCTTTTTAGACCCAAGGTGAGAGACAAAAATTGAAGCAGCTTTGATGTGCCTCGACTTGTATTTAACACTAATTTCCCTGCCTGAATCAGAAGCACGACGTTATACGCACTAGTTCTGTCGTATAATGAGCAGGTTTAACAACGCTAGACGTTTTCACAACCTAATAATTACGCTGCTCGTTAGCCTGTTTGAGTCAACGCTACGGTTGTGCCAGCGGTTGCCACACTCGGAGGAGGCGTGTCGAGCTCCACAAGCAGCGGGGAACAGCTGGACTGATGGAGGAAATAATATTTAGGGGAAGCAGGAAAATGCTTCAACACAGCGAGTAGTGGATGCAGCTGGGCCGGACGTCAATAGGGAAATGCGATTATCACAGGAGAGATCTGGTGCTAAGTGAAAGAACCAGAGGAGGAGAGGGAGGGAGGAAAAAAATGAGGAGGGCAGAATAAATATGTGACCCGAATTCCCCTCTCATGCTCAGATTACAGAACCACAGGTGTTTATCTGTCACCAGTTTAACAACTGCAAGCGTGCGTGCGTGTTTTTTGTGGGGACCACAAACCATGTTTTTCCTATCAAAGTGAGGACATTGTGGACAACATGGGGACCAGCCAAGTGTCCCCACGTGTGTGTGTGTGTGTGTGCATGTGTGCGCGTGTACGTACCAGCTATGAGGAGGGAAGCCTCAAGTGGAACGCGGGACCCTCTGAGGCCGCGGCCGACGCACCTGTAGGTCCCCGTGTTCCTGGGTTTTACCTGGGTGATCAGCAGCGTGCCGTTGGTGAGCAGAACCACTCTGTAGGGAAGGAAACACATTACACACTTACTACAAATATTGCATTCCATCTTTCTCAAAGCAATAAACTCCCCGCCACACATTAATCGCGGACAGTGGGCTCATATATGTCAGTTCTCTGCAGAAGTGCAAACTATTCCCAGTCTTTGTTTTGCTCTGCCAGCAGCAGCAGATGGAGATGTTCCGCCACACAGGACAATTCAAGGAGCGCCAGAAAATGGAGGTCTACTTTTCTTGGCACACCTGACACTGAATATTGCCCCGATCCACTAAACCAAAACCATCTGCTGTTCCAAATAGGTTCAAGTAGATGCTGAGAATGTTTCCACAGGAAACAAAGAAAACTGTTCAACATGGTGAGTTCATTGAAAAGTTTGTATTCGCGGAGGTTAAAGCTGATGGTTGGTCTCTGGCAGCCAAGGGGGAAATACTGCTGCTAGGAAGCGATGGGATGTGACATGATTAAAAGCTGACCCTAATTCAGCTCTAGGGATGACGGGCAGGAAACTGGATATCCCACACAGCCCAGAAATCATGTCCAAAGACTGGATCAGTCCACTATACAGAAGTTATGTAACAATTATAGAGCTAATGGGAGAAGTGACCATGAAAAGAACAGAGAAGTGAACGAAGGTACAAATGAGGGATGTTGTAGGAGCAGGATTCATCCAGGACTGTCTGGTTCCGTGGGTTCCCTCAGGATTAGTGATATTTCTATGTCATCTTTTCTTCTCTGTTCAATAACAGATGGGGAAATTAGCTTTGGGAGCTTGTGTGTGTTTCCCCCCCAAGAGGAGAACTTTTCTCTGACAACCATCTAAGATAACTACCAACACAATGAACAAAGGCAGTGGTGTAAAAAGCAATCATTTTTACAGCTACATGCTATGGTCTCACATTCTGTGCCTACAGATTACCTCTGACCCATGGGGCAGAATTCCTCTTTCCAAAATAGCTTTGAGCTCACCTCCAGTAGGTATTTTCCTTGGTTTCACACACAAGAAGCGCATGTCACGCATTCATACATAATCTGGAGGGTTTGTCAAAACGGTGCACGTGGGAGACAGGTGACGTCCCCTGCAATACGCTGAATTATAATCAGCCTAGATCAATAAATAAAACACAGAACACCTCTGCTATGAGGTGTGTGTGTTTTATAGCCACATATATTATTCATGTGTCTCTAATCTTGGTGCTGACTCATCACCGGCTCAGTGACCAAACCCGCCTCTGACAGGCTCATTACACAAATGACTAACTATTGGTATCGGAGTCCTTTACTGACTTTTCACGCTGTGCACAATAATTATTTTAAAAATGAAACCTAGGTTCTCCATGTGTAAGAATGGTGTGCTGTGATCCCTGAGGATGACGTATAGAAATTGGTTATTACCTAGTACTTTCGTGTTCATAGGGGACATGCTGGTAAATTGATTACAGCTTGTGGGGTTCCACTGGTGGAGAGCTGCAAAGGCTTTTGTTGCAGGGTGGTGAGAAGGACTGTGTTCAAATGATGTACAGTGGAGCGCAAAGGAACTTTAAAGAGCTCTCTTCTAGTCATAACATTTTCAATGGGCAATTTAGTTGAGACAGTACACAGAACGGAGAGTCACGGGGTTCAAACACTGGATTTGAAAGAATAACTGAAGCTGAAACTTATATAATAGCAAGACATGAAAAGGAAAGCTGGAAATCATTAGTTACGGGTGCGACTGGGTGTAAGAATTAGCTTTTCAATACATTTCCTACTTTTTGGTCAAAGTAAGTGCAGACTCTCAACATACCGAGACTTGTTAACGAGCAGCTCGTTCTCGTGGTACCACTCCAGCGTTGGGGTGGGCACTGCAGTGAACTGGCAGTGGAACATGGCCTCGTCGTTCCTGTTCACCACCTGGTCCTCGGGGGAGACCACCGGCCGTGGAAAACTCTTATCTGCTCGAGAGGCAAACAAACATCTGCATGATTTCATCTGGAGGCTCTGGACCATCAAGTTCCATCTGCGCGGAGGCCCTCATGCGTCGCACCGACCAACCCTGGGCTTTATTAAAAGCTGCCAACAGCAGCGTGCGGCCGGTGAGCGAGCAGCCTTCAGGTGGCGGTGTGTGTCAACACCTCAGGGGCCCCAGGGAGACGTAATGAGGTCAGTGAACAGGCCCTGGAGCTTATCTGGACCATTATATTCTTTTTACCCCTCAGATTGTAGAATTACACACAGGATATCATCTCTCATGCTATTCCAAGAAACTGGGGTTAGAACTCAAGTGGGATTTGCTACTATGGAAACTAGAAAGTCTGCACTAGAATGGTCAGATTTATACATAACAGAAGTAACAATCACTGGTTGCATAGCATGGTCATGGTTGTTGCATTAATATCCAGTTCAATAAAAACATGTAAATAATCATAAAGCAGGTTAAGGGAAGGTAACAAATACAGCTACAGTAGCTGGTGGAGGGTTGAGGATACGGCTGCTGGCCTGCGTGAACAAACAGAAGCCCACCTGGCCCACCCAGGAAGTAGAAGGCTTTGACTCAAAAAGCCATGACAGAGCTCTGAAAACCTGTCTAAATCTGTCAGCCTTCAGCCTTTCCTTAAGGTGCAGTCCTATGGAAGAAAGGAGGGTGGCGACGCCGTAACTGGAAACTTAACAATTACCCATTCTTCCCTCGCCCAGGTGCTAACCTGGAGTCTGTGTGTGAGACGCAGGTGGCTAATTAGAGTGAAACTCTGCGTCGGGTTTCTGCACGGCACTAGTTCTGCGGCGTGTTAGAGGGGACCACGAACGAGAAAGGTCATGTTATAGGAACCCGTAGACAAATAAACCCCTTCGCTCTACAACAAACCGTCCACGGACGCTACAGTTATGCAGACAGATCAACAGAGACCCGCCTCCAGTAAGAGGAGCCTGTGTTATTGTTTGCTCTGGAGACGTTTATGATGTTTTCTGAGTGGGAGGAGGAGGAGGAGGAGGAGGGTGAAAACACTCTCTCTGGTAACAACATTAGAAACTCCATCACTTTCTGCTCTCAGTCTCTCAGAGCAATGCCCTATGGTTAAACAAGTTGAGTGGCAGGAAACACACCAATTATGTTGAGAGTGAAGTTGCTGTTGCTGCAGACGTGTCCAGCTGCATTCTTGGCACAGCAGTAGTACAGGCCATTGTCGTCTGGACTGGCACTCTTTAAGGTCACTGTCCTCTCTTTATTATTGAGCTGATGGCTCTTCTCCGTCAGCTTCACCCCATCTTTGAACCACTGGCAAGTCGGCCTGAAGGAGAGAGGAAGAGGTGGGAGACGGTGATTTAGGGAGGGACAGTAGGCAGAGTGAAGGAAGGCGTGGGGTGATTGATGAAGAGGCACAAAGGTGAGGAGCCAGGGGATGAAAGAAAAAGGTGGTCCGTGACCGTGTGGACTCAAACAGAGGAAACTCACCGTGGGTGACCATCAATATGACAACGCAAAGTAACAGGCTCAGAGCTCTCGATGTCTCCTTCTGATGCGGGCTCCTTCAGAGTCACTCCACCGCTTTCTAACCCTGCAAAGAAAGAACAGAAGAAAGTGTAAGCGGGAAGAGAGATGACGCACAGCAGGACGAGAGGAGTAGCTCAGAAGGACAGGAAGAGAAATTGATTTAAGTAGCCGTCATCTGTCCCTGTGGGGGACACAACATTACTAATAGGTGCAGTGGGAGAGCAGAGTTGAGGCCATCACTGCGACTGTCCTACCACTTGGGAACAAGGAGGCATTGGGTCAGCTGACATCATACGAATGAGCTGGACCTGAGTAAAGCTCATCGTGGACGTCTAATGACGTCTAATGGACAGTTCATGGACCGGCTTAGGAGGAAGAGAGACATTTTCAACAGTTATCATGTTTCACATCCCCCTTTATAGTGTGTAAAATGCTTTGACAAGTAGTCGTCCATCTGTTGCTCAGGATGATTTAAATCTGATCAGCGGCTTTGACATTACTCATCCCATCAGGTAACCCGACACCTGACCGACTGATCAACGGGACAATTAACGAGGAACACAGATGGCAGGAAACTGATCCACCGTTGCTCCATGAATCTTGGTGCAGGGAGAAATGATGAGAACAACGTGGTTTCTCCATTAGGATCTGATCCAGTGCCCCTGGGATTCACGTATATCACCAACATACCAACACCAACATAGCAGAAAATACTTCCCTAGACGTGGTAGCATGGTTAACATAATCGTATTTCACGGCATTAGTCTTTGAAATGTCCAAAGTAAGTATAGCTCATGCAGTAAGGCCTGAGTCGGTTAAGTTAAATGTTTAGCGAGCGATAATATATAAGCTGCGGTTGTACAAAATGCAGAAACTACATAGCTGTGCATCCACTCATTAACCAATGTTTACATATAAATCTATGGGCAATGGCTGAATCGTGTGGCTGCATCTCTGCTACTGTGCAGATCATTTATGAAATATGCATGGCACGAGCAGTCGTGCAACGTCGCGAGACGGGACGCGGAACCTCAGAAGTCCGAGTGGGCACTCGAGGAGGGCCTGTCAACGGTAAGAACGAGCCGGCGGTTCCCTGCACCCTGGGGCATCACTGGAAACCGGAACTGGACCCGCGAGTCCCCTGCTTATATCCTGCTCTGAGCCAGGCGCTGCTCATTAGCTTCACCCAAGCACCAACAACTCAGAGTGCGATAGCAAAAAGCGTTATGGATGCATTAATGCAAACATTCCAGCAATTGATGGAGAGATGATGACGGCGTCATCCCAGCTATGACAGGGCTCAGACACTCATTTGTTACCAGTAGGAGCCCAAGAGTCCGACACGGTGGGGAGAAACACTAAGCTATTGTGAAGGATTAAGATGGAATGACAAGCACCATCTGCTGTAGGACTGACAGTCCGATCCAAGCCAAACATCATTTGCAAATGAAATTGTAGAATTTGTTTTAACCTGCCTAGAGTAACAGGTGGGTGTTTCTACCATCAGGTGGTGTCAAACTGTCATCCTCAGGACATATGGCTGCCTTTTAAAGCCATTTTCTATGCTTCCTTCATAAAAGTCCATGCGTGTTTCTTCTCTCTACCGGCAAATGAAAAAAAAAAAAAAAGACTTTGACATACAGATTATAACTTCTCAAATTCTGTTCCTGTACGTCTTTCTTGGGGAAAACCCGTTGACACCTTTCTAAGTTTGTATGAAGCTTTTACATTCCAGCGGCATGAGTGTAGAACAGCGTAAAGAACCAGACAGCTTGTGTGACACTGAATGGGGAAAAGGCCTCGAGTGAATGAAAACATCCCCCGTACAGAGTGACCTCTGGCTGTGTGCAGACACCACGGCCAGCACAATCTGCCCCATGAAGGTCTCGGGTTTCCACCGGTCCTGGGCCCTTTTGTCCTACGGCGGGCTAAGACCAGCTCTTGGTGTCATTCCGTTTTCAATCTGACCTGGATTTCCAACAGCCAAGGGCTCCAACCCCGTGCTCCACTAACAGACATTCACAGTTCAGGTTTCTCCAGCTGTCCTCACGACAAACAGAAGGCGCTCTTTCATAACCTATTAGAGGGAAATACTTTGGTGTAATCCTCCTTAGAATGCATGACTAAGTGTTGGAGCAGGTCTAGCAGCTAACGCCATAATTAGGGGTGTATAATTATTATGTGGGAAGCACAACAGGAAGCCCTATCAACATGGGGATGATAACAGATGAATTGTGAGGGTGTAGTCAAGACAGATGCTCAGACTACCCATCCCTCAATGTGCCAAAAGGCAGCTGTGTGTACGTCTGCGCGTCTGTTCACGCGACCAGCGGACGAGCGGATTCGTTGCCATGGGGAAGAGGAGGGGTGGATGGTGTTATGGAGGGGAATGTTAGGGTATGATTGGACTGACAGCACCATATGGGTATGGAAATACCAAAACATGTGGCACACTGGCTTCAGACTGTAAACCTGGCTCCAGTGAAAGTAAAAAAAAAAAAAAAGAAAAAAAAAAAAGAAGTGCCCCAGCACAATCCTGGCGTGACAGAGACGGCACACTGTGTTAGAGGAGGTGTCAGATTTTATCAGCTGTGGAAGACAGAGGTCAACAAGGCCAGGCAGCAAACTAAGGCAACTCAAAGGGATGCTGCCACTGCTCTGACAAGGCAAAGAGGAGGAGGAGGAAGAAGAGGAAGGGAAGAAATAAAGTTCAACACCGGAGCACAGCCGCTCTGCAGGGAGAAGATGACGGCTGGAGCCAGGGTCATTAAAGATGAGGAGCTGCATTTCATTCAGCTACAGGAGGAACAGAAACTAACTACCAAGCTGTGGGAAATGTTGAGGGGACGGCACAACTTGGACATGCAGGGCCCTCGCTGTAACAATGTGGGCTAAGGACACGTATGATTAAACCAAGATGGCGCGTGTGTGTTTATGTGAATGGAAGACAACAGAGGCTGGAAAATATCCTCCGCTGTGGTTCTGCTGCATGTTTCCGTTCCTCCTCCATTTCCAACAACAATATGGGTCTGCATCTCGTTACTGCGTTGCCTGCAGGGTCAACAAACAGGCTGATAATAGTGATGCCTGAGCCCGACGCCTCTGCTGCATGAAGTCGGCCACAGGGACCCGGTACTCGAACGGACGGAAGGATGGGGGGGGGGTCTATTAGTGAAAACAGAGGGGGAACATTTGCTCAGGATTTGCTCATCCACTGTTGAGACCAAGATAAATTAACTTTCTCTGCAGTAGGTGGGACGGGGAGGGAGACATCTCCTCCACTACAGTCAGCGTACAGTACATATGTAAGACCCCTGGACTCCCCCCTCCCCATGTAACCCACATTTACTCCTCCACACGCAAACAAGCACACACATGAGTGAGCACACACACAGGATTAAAGCCAGAGGCGGCATTCGCTTTAAAGTCCGGCTTTATCGCTCGTTAAATGTATGTTGGGGAAATATGACAACATGTGGCAAAACACGGTGCAATCTGTCGGGGACGATCAGCCGACCTGTGTCAGGACAAACACACACAGCGTGCACAGAGATGCCGGGACTAATACGAGCGGGATTACTCCAATCTGCGTGTTGCGCTGCATGAGGTTCTTAATCTCGCAGGTCCTGGCAGAACATAAGCATAAACTGCTGTTGATATTAAGACTTCCCAACATCTAAACAAGTGTTCATATAAAGTTCCAGGATTAAACAAGTCCACTAAGATTAAAGATAACTAAATAAAAATTACCACCATGCTCCTTTCAATAAAAATTAAGCCTCCTTTAGTTGAAGTGTGTGACAGTAAGGACCTGGCAGATGATGCAGTTTATTCTAGGCCAGCTCTTAAAAACTGGTGCTTCGTGTCTAACTCGTTTTTTTTTTTTCTTTTTGGCTTCCTCTGTTTAATCTGTGGGAGAATGTCAGTTGAGCACCACTTACGCACTTGATCACGTTTAATTGCAAAACATAAAAGCGACTCCTTTCAAATCAGATGAGGTTTAGAAAGCGGATGTCTTGCTTTGCTCTGTCTGCCCAAAACATCTCAATGCTCGGAGCCTGCGCTTAACATCACACGCCACAAATAGCTCCTGGTGGAGACGCAGCATAGAGCGGGCTTAACCCCCCCCTTCCTGTCCCTCTCTATGAGGAGGTCTAAACCCTCATCTGTTCTTGTAATCAGCCTGTGAACAAATAACATCGCCGCAAAGACAAAAACCTTGTGGCTGGAAGTAGCTAGAGGACAACGTTCCCCACATGGAGCCAGCGACTCTTTGCTGTTTGTTTTCTTCTGCCAACAGCACAAACCCAGTGTTTGGAAAATACAAAGGCTTTTCAGTGGACTGGTACCTGAGGGCCTTCTACAATATGTGAACAAGGTTGTTATTTATCCTAAACGGGGCCGTGCAATACTCCCATGGCTTCCTGTGAAGCGAAACAGAGCCGCTGAGGTTTAGTTATGGGGCTGAACAACACTATTAAGACACTAGTGTGCTTTCCCTTAATGGGACAAAACGTTTAGAAAATGTCAGGAAGAGCCTGACATCAATAAAAAGCCGGCGCATCGAGGGCCGCGTTAATCCAAACCTACATAATTATATGGCTGGAAGGTAAATGACGCTGCTTAGTCATTTCCAGACAAAAGGCCGTTAGGATATATGGGAAAAGAGTGTTACACAATGGATGAGACAAAAAACAAGCAACAAGAAACACATGCTTGGTGGCACAGAGATCCAGTTTCCTTTGGAGAGAGGGAGAGGAAGCCACAAAGGTGGACGCATTCCTGCAGCTCATACTACCCGTCATCTTATCCAGGGACTTTTGTTTTGCTTTTTTGCGCCAGACGCTGAATGCACACCCTTGTTGCCATCGTGAAACTCTGTCAGCTGGCAATTCCCACTCAGGAAACGAGATGGAGGGCGAGAGCCGCCCCATGCGAGGCACTCACACTTGATATTGAAGGAGGCGTTGGTGGAGTGGAGCGACTCCCCGGTGAGCGTGTTCTGCGCCACGCACTCGAAGTTCCCGGCGTCCAGCAGCCGGTCCACGGCCGTGAACTTGAGGTTGCTGCCCTCCTGGAAGCGCCTCTCGCTGCTCTCCAGGGCCCGGCCGTCGTGGAGCCAGCTGTAGCGGACGTCGAGCGGGTCGCTGACCTCGCAGCGCAGCATGGCGCTGCGGCCGTGCAAGGCATCCTGGGATTTGGGCTCCTTGGTGAACTGGATGGCGGCAGCCTGGGTGGACAGGACTGGAAGAGAGAAACGGAGAGAATGAGCAGGACTAGAATGGGGCCGTTGTTGACATTTTACGGCTTTTTCCGTTCATTAAATGCACGCCATGGCCACCACTTAGCCCTGTGGAGGAATGTGACGTTTAGACAGCGCAGGCCGGCCATGAATTGTGTCGGCCATAAAATGATCAGGCCCAACATGAAGAAAACACTTGATGCTGCATGACGGGAAGGTGGGTGTGAGGCTTTAGCAGATTCCTTAAGTCACCACTCCATCCTCACGGACACTTAAATCTGTGATTTACCCTCATGATGCTGTGCACAGGCTTTATGGGAGATGCATTTTCTGCTCTATTTACCCACATGTCACTGGAGGAAATGGCTACTGGGTGACGGGCACTGCAGGCACAGAATAACACTTTATTCTCTTTTACTACATAGTATTCTTTATTTTAAGTAAATATCTTTTACCTTCCTGTGAACTCTGGGAATTGGGTGCTTATAATATAAATCAACGGCTGCTCCAGCGACACTCTGTCTTCATATTTGCACAGTCAGTGTAACAAATTGCGCATCAATCTCGACTTCAACAGGTTGTCCCAGCAGGCTTGTTCTCATACCTGACGTCATGGTTACCGAGCAGACCCACACCTGCATGACACGGCGTGTAGGGCCTTCATGCCCTCTCAGACCTGGAGCCAGGCAACAGGAGGATCTTTCACGACTGTTAAATCAAGGATCGTGTTGAAGTTGATCCAAGATAATCCCTCCGTGTTTGACCCTCCTCACCCGCCGCTGCTGTCTGCCTGCCGCCTGTCTGCCTGCTATCAGGCCCACCTTTGTCTGTGCTGCAGGTGGCTCCAGCTGATGAGCACACAAAACGACGCAGGAAAAACCTGGTCTCTTCAAACAAGACACATAGAGAGGCCGAAAAAAGGCTGCAACAAATAACTATGCCATAAATTTGATGATGATGATGATGATGATGAAGTTGACCAGGAACCCTGGTCAACTTTAATGGCTAGGCTGTGTGTTTACAGACACCTGCCACAGATGACTGGCTTCCACTTAACAGCATCCACTCAATTACTTTTTTTTAGCTTTTTGCATGTTCTGCCCAAACAGTGATCAAATACTAGACACTTAAAACATTTATTTCCAGGTTCTAAGAACATATTATTGGCACACGAGATGTGTTCATTAAGGGCAAAAGGGAAGAGCCCGGGTTCATAAATCATTCTTTCATCATCTGATCTGAGCTCCACATGATTTATTGCGCACAGGATTGTTGCAACTCCCCTTCTGTATAAGCAAACTGTCTCTAACCATTCCCCTAAGAGGGCTTGTTCCGTCTGTGTAAAACTGGGGTAACAGGCAGCAGATGGATTGGAACCAGCAGAAGAGGTATCGCAGCATCCACCTCAAATCATCTAGCAAGGAGAGTTCACACACGATGCCCTGCTTCCATGCCAGGCTTACAGCTGGTGCACTTTTTTGCAGCAACTTCCATCACCCTGAGCCTCCTCTGAACCGTGACATTACAAACCGCGGCAGAACTGCGGCTCATGACTGATGTGTTCATTTGAGATACTGCTTGACACACATGCACGCACGCACGACGAGTCTGTGAGTTTTGGGAAACGTTCCAGGAGAGACAGGTAGATAAGGGGTTTGCAAATGCCACAGCATGACGGAGAAGACCGGGGACGGGGGGAGAGGGAGGGAGAGCGGGACAGAGGCTGCCAGGTTTACTGTAGCGTTCATTCAGAGAAGGCGCCGTGACCTACATCTCTCCAGCACACCCCTGCTCTCCCTCTGTAACGCTTGAACAAAGTGACACAGGAAGAACCGGAGCGCACGCAAGTCATGCAGCAACGCCAACGGACCCGATCGGCACAGTTCCTAAATGAATCTTTGTTTCATTCGCCGGGAATCGGCACAGTCTGAAAAAGCAGATGAGGAGTTTTCCAATCACCCACTGACAGACTTTTAAAAGAGAGCCAAAGTTGAAAGGGAGCATTACAGCTAAAAGAACAAGCGAAAAGAGGTAAAGGCTGACAAATCACACTAACCACAGCAAATGGCACAACAAACTCATTAACTACCAATTAACTACTGAGGTTACTTTATCAGCTAATAATCAAATTAAGTGATATTTAAAGTTTTCTATGGTTTAACTCAAAAAGCACCATGAGAAGGGGAGATGCTAAGAGCAGCCTCCATCTCTACAGCGGTTAAGAAAAAAAAGAGTTCTGGCTCTGATACCAATCAATACGCACTTGCTGGGAAAAGCTTCCAGCAGATACACTAATGCAGCCAGATTAGAAGCGATCGTCATAAAATATTAACACGTCTACATTTTCAAACTAGTTTGAGTTTCGCTTGGTTTGGGTCAAGGTATGTGGAAGTGAGCTGGAAGAGACAGAAAATGGGACGAAGACGGAAGGGCAAAGTGCTGAGAAGGCTAAAATATCTGCACACAGGGACTCTCCTCTTCGGCTTGCTGCACTGACGACCCCATTAAGCCGGGCTCGGCTGTCGGGGCTGTCAGGTGGGGGTCGCTTTTAAGCCGTCCTGACAGCCAGAGCCCACCGTAATGGCCTCATCAACAGCAGACGCCTCCTTCCTCTCTTTCCCGGTTTGTCGGCTGGAACAGGCAGGCAGAGGTGAAACCATGAGGGACGCACAACACAAGCACTTAAATGTGCAGGTTTAGTCGAATGAATTAAAACACACTGTATTGGTAAAAACAGACAAAAAGATCAACAGCAGCATCAAAGTGGACGTTATCAGGATATAATAGCTGCTGCAGAGGGACCAGCGATTACGCAGCGAGCTGAGGCTGCGAGGGGGTCAAAGGGGACGACACACACACATAAAGAGCAGCAGCCACAGACGCCTGGCACCAGACACCCCCGCTGTGGCAGCTCAGATAGCCCCATGCATGTGGTTCAGAAGGACAGCTGTGCTTAAATGGAGGAGAGGCAGGACAGTAGAGTCGAACGCATCATCGCCGCTGACAGAGCGTGACACAGCGATTGGAACGAACATTCATCTCAATCACATGACACACACTTCCCAGAGTGCCACGCGCTCAGTCCCTGCAGATGTTCAAGACTTGTACATGTAAAAGTGTGTGATCGAAATAGTCTCCCTCTACTCTGCAGCTGCTATTAGAAACACAGCTACTACCACAATCACTATTTTCTTTACAAGCTCATATCCTTATCTCTGGAATCTGCATAACCTAATTAAAGATAAGAGAAGAGAGACTTCAGAGGACATCAGCCCTCTTTACTTAAAACTGCACACACTTACAACAAACTTCAAAGGCTTACGAAAAAAGGAAGCGGCGCAAAGACAATTAGAGCGCCTCTGATTGGATCAATTATTAACTGCTCCAAAAGTAAATATACGATCTGAAAGCGAGCTTACTGCCTGATTTGGTGACTAAAGGAAACATCTTGTTTAGTTAATGTCAATCACGAGGGCAAGACAAACAAGCACACAGTGGAAAACCAGGTCATCACTTATTAAAGAGCTTGGGCAGACAGGAAACACCGATGCACTCAAATCACTGTATAAAAGCTCATTTTAGTGGCATCAGAGGACAAGGGACAGTTATGGACTGCAAGTTAAAAGTCAGAAAGAGGAGCAACAAAAAAATAAAGAATTTTAACCTGAATATTTTAAATAATAAATAATATAACCACTACATATTGAGAAAAGCCTGTAATTCTGTGGAAGAATTGATCAGATCCTGAGATAGAGGTGGTTGCAGGGGTGTATGTTGGCATTTGCAGAGGGAGACAGATGACAGTGGTTTTAAAGGCAGAGGTAAAACCTCAGATGAAAATGAGTGATAAGCTTCATGCACGTCGGTTTTCATGGACCAGAACATGAAGGAGATAAATTGAAGTGTGAATGAAGCGCTGAATCCGTTTGACAGGTGTTTCATGGGCTGTCAAGAAATGAATGAATGTGTGCGGGTTTCATCACATGACTGCCTCCTTGAAATCCCACGAGGAGAAAAACTTCCCTAAAAGAGTTTATGGTCACATAGAAAAAGTGGAAAATCCCAGAAGACCATAACAAGTTAACACTGAAACTGAGAGACACATCTATTATCAACTAACCTCATTTGGAAAATTCATTTAGGTTTATTTTGTTTAGTTGAAAGATTAATTTCATCCCTCACTGCTCTCACGGTCCATGATTTTAACTTTTCTGTCATCAGCCAAACTCTGAACTCACCAACGTGAACCACACAGAGAAATCGCTGGTGCATAGAGCTGAGATGCTGCTGGAACACGGAGGTCAGGCTGCCTTGTCTAATCTGACAGCAGAACGGTTCAACATGTCGGAGTGAGGCCCGTTACAAAGCCTTTGTCAAGCCACCGAAAAGCGAGCGACACTTTGCTTTGTCGCAGGCTGATCCCAGTATTGACCTCTGTCAGCTTTTGGAGATGTGGCTTTTGCTCAACTTTTACCTTGAACGCAGTTTTAGGCGCAACAGAGACGCTGCCTGTACAACACAAAACACCTCAGTCTCTAATGATTCTGTTATTTACTGTAATTGATTTATTTCCTTACCAAACTAATGTTCAAATGCTTATTTCTGTCCAAATAAAGCCGTTAATTACTTAATTAACATTGGGAAAAACCAGGTTCATGCAGATGTATCATATTTACATTTAATAAAGTACCTGAATAAATACATAATATATTATGTTAAGTCTTCATTTAGATGACAAGATCAATACTGCTCTGCGCTGCTGTAGCTTTACCAATACTGGCAGTGGGGAACACTGCTACCTCGACTGTCCACATGGATTATGTCCATGCATTAGAAGCCAGGCCACTCTATTAATCTGCAATGGATCAAAGCAATAAAACAGAACAAGTCCCTGCTGTCCCTTTCCATTCCATCAGAAGAAAGGTGACCCTGGATAGTATTTCATTCTGTGAAGGGCAAACATCAGCGCACGGCTGTTCATTCCAGTGCTTCTAATTGAAAACCAGTGTTCAAAGCAGCGGAGCCGGGCGGCCTTTTTACCAGTGACACCAGTATGCACATCCGCTACCCTCGTTCAATCGCTCTTCTCATTATGTCGGGTAATTGCTCCGCTCCCGTGCGAAAGGAGAGGGCCGAGCTCATTACAACGAACCTCAGAGAGATCACTATCCGTTGGTGCCATTTCTCTCCATCCTACTGTCGCACCAAGCAGACAAAGGCCCCCTCCTCCACCCCCACCCACCCCAGGTTATTGCCAGGCAACACTGGCATGGCAACCGGCATGCACCCTCTCCAGGTGGAGCGCGATTCATCATTACTTTTGCTTCAACTCAAATGGCTGCTACAGTCATCCATGACGCCTCTGTGGAGTTTCTAGTTTCAGCTCTATCGCAAACATGACAACGGCTGCGCTGTGGCGTGCAGCTCGCCTCTCCAGATGACAGCAACTCATTTCAGGAGAAAACTACTTGACATTTTGACAGAAGTGTGTCACCTCTCTCCTACGACGTTACGAAATGCCCTCTCATCCCTCGTAACGAGCTGCTGCATGCAAACACACCTCCGCCGTTTGAAATGAAATGTTTCATAGGGCCCCTGTGATGGAAAGAATAATAAAAACACGCATGCGACAGCGTGAATGAGAGCGGAGGGCAGGCATCAGACAGAAATCTCTTAATAAGCAGATCGGCGGGCGGTCAGCAGCATCAAAGGCTCAGCCCCACCCAGCATTTTAAGTGTGTTTTAATAGGCCACCCATCTTAGGCAATTACCGCCTCATTATGTGCTGTAGTAGGAGGCCTACAACAGGCTTCAGGCTGGGGATCAGGACTGGCACAAGTCTGGCTCCTGAGTAACACTCAGGAGTAAAGATCCATGTTACACAAGTCTGGCTCCTGAGTAACACTCAGGAGTAAAGATCCATGTTACACAAGTCTGGCTCCTGAGTAACACTGGTAGCGCTCCCCGCAGGAGAAAAATACATAGAGCTCAGAGTCAGTGGGACAATATAATGCACTCAGTCATCCGACCTTTACAGAGACAAGCAGTTGAGATGACGAGTGAGTCAAACATTTTACACCGCGTCTCTGACTCTGGGTGTTGCTGCTGCTCAACACAAACAATGACAGACTGCTTTCATGTCATTGCTGATGTTATTTTACTTCACTCCGGAATGTCACGCCGTTCTTTGTTATCGTGCGATACGCGAACGGCCCTTCAAGGAAGGTTATCGGCCCGCGTTTATGACAGACGGAGCCCCAGCACATGAAGGTGCCTCTCAGAGGAGACGCGAGTCCCATCACTCGTCAGGCCGCCTGCTCCGTCCCTCCACACCAGGCTTCATAACTGTCATGCTGCCGATAAAACCGAGACATCTGAGCGTGGCCAGCTCTCACCGATTTTCAACACCCACTCATAACAGGCCGACTGTTGAAACACAGGCAGGCTAATGCATCTGTGTGTAACCCACGCATGCCGAAGACAGAACATGAGCTGCAAAGGGGGGGGGGGGCTCACAGAATGTGTGGAACACCCATATGATTGCAGTGAAGAAGTGGTGTGTCTATACATCTGATCCTACCTATGAAAGGGACGAGGGGTAATATTACCCATGATGCATAGCAACCTGGAGCCACTGTTGTCCCCCGCAGCTGTGTTCTTACCAGACAGTGAATCTGGGAGCAATTATTAGATTAAGATGGATTAGGCTTCGCTTAGGTGAACCACGTTAGGTTGTTCCAGTCTGCGTGGCCCTGAAAAACCAGCTCTTAATCCACTAATGAGACCACTTTTAGAGAGAAAACTAAATCCTATAGGAGTGAGGATAAAGCTTGCTCTTTTATTTGCATCATGCTTTTTTTAAACAAAGGCTCCTCACACAACCTGATGCAAACTGTTGACAAAAATAACGTCAGTAACTACCCTGTAGATGGCAGGAGCGAGGCCTAAAAGAATTTGCCAAGGCTTAATATCAAAGCGAATATAAAGAAACACTAACGTCAAACATCTGGGGCCACACTGCAATGTTTCTTTCCAGCATTCTAAGCCAAAGATGGAGGATTAAGGCACAGTGGAACAGAAGAGCTCAGCAATGTTCAGCCAGGCTAAACACAAATGTCTGATAGATGTTACAGATGCAAGAGTCTGCCTATTAAAGTGGGAGCTGGGAGAAATTAAGACAGTTGCATGGCTAAATCTTCAACGGAGTAATACTACAGATATGAGATGAAACAGAGCTGGAAGGAGTGATATCCTGTTTCCAAGTCTCCTGCCATCGGAAATATGATCTGCGAGGATGAACAACTTTAACAGATTAAACAGAGAAGTACAGCCAGTAAAAGATGCAGATTTGAGACGGAAACCTTATAGAGTGCAGCAAACAGCAGAAACCAAGCCTTCAGAATGACAAGAGCTGCTTTTTGCATCAGCAGAGGTAATAAATGATGGCTGCCTGACTAGGTCTGGCAGCAGATGGGTGCAGAGTCTCGGCTGCGTCCACACAACAGCGCCAACCACAACACCCTCAAACTTGCTGGCATGAAGGAGAGTATAGCGAGATAAGAAGGAAGTAAAAAGAGAAGAATTACAGAATAAACGTCAGAAACATGAAGAGAAGGAAAATAATCAGGATTTAAAAAAACAAAAAAACCAACACAGTTTGAAATGCAAGTCTTCTGTAAAGGTAATATTAATTTCATGGATGGTTGAATGCGTCCATTCTTGGGAGTCGGGTTCTTTCAGTCACTGAATGGGGCTCCAGAGCACAATAAAGGTTCCATTAAACCTCACTTTCTCACTTGTTGTCTGCCTCCATCACACTGTAATCATCCATCTGCCAATGCTTTTTAAAAGCTTCCTGAATTCCTCCGGTAAAAGCAATTTGCAATATCTTCGTTAAAGCACCCTGAGCCCTGCCCATGACTAACGCCGACAGAACACACGCACAATGCAATGCAATGAGGTTCAATGAGGGGAAGGCAAGACGACCGTTTGTGCACTTTCATGTAACTGCATGCACTGGAGTCTCTGCAGTCGGCAGTGAGAAAGCTCCCTGTGACTGTGGACCACAGAGGTGCGAGTGTGTGTGTTTTTTTGATAAATCTGTTGACTCTAAATACCGGAGCAAAATGTTTCAGTGGAGGAGATCCAGGAATGTGCATGTGGCCTTAAAGTCAGCAAAGGTGCCTTTATTTTCAGTGATCACAAGCTTTGTTTTAACCATTTCTACCTCTGCACCAAAGTATTTTAGTGCTGGCAGGAACGCAACCGCTTGGAAGGCACCAAGGTGTTTGCATGAGCAGCGAGAAACAGACTGACAAACCAGCAAGATTTAAAGGTAATTACCAGCTACAACACATGGTACAAACTAAATGATCATCCTCTAATATCCTCTAATTCAAAACACACAGTCCATATTCCAGTTGGGGGGGGGGGTCTATTTAATAGCAGACCTGAGACACAAGGAACTAATTCTAGATTTAATGAGAATGTGTCATCTAAATAAAATCTTACATCAAACGCAGGCCTTTACGAGAGTTAAAGCGCTCACGAGTGCGATGCTCCAGCACCACTCCTGATGTTTTTCACGCATCTGTAGTCCCCATCATTATAATTAGGCAGTATTATCTTTTAATTAGGCGAGGCCCTCTGTGCCGTCATGTTTTCGAAACCCAGCAGGCGGTCATTTTCACAGCCACGAGAAGAATGGAGTCGGAGGAGGCTGGGATTAATGGATTTCCTGGTTCCCTATGCGCTGATCAGGTCTGTTACTTGTTAGACATACCAGCTCCTCTTTGTGGAGCCAGCAAACGGGGCAGTTTATGTCTGCCGTTGAAAGCTGTTTTAATCCGCTTTGAGTGAACACCTGTTGAGCAAGTTTTTCCGTACAAGTCGTTTAACTTCACTTTAGGTAGAGGTACTAATACGCAATCCATTTAAAACCATTCCTATGCATTAGGATATATTTCCTGTGTGTTATTTTCTAAGCGTAAGTATAGTTGCTACAGCTACTGTAACACTCTTAAATCTCATGGGCAGACTGTGTGTGCCCCAGGGGGTCCATGACATTTGCTACTCGTCCGACTATTTGAATAACACAGGAATGGCCAGGATGTGGCACAATGAGTACTTAGCTCTGAGGGCAACTGGAGTATTAGCATAGAGGGAGCAGTACCTTATGAAGGTTACTGGGAAAAAAGAAAGCTAATTTTTAATTCATTGTATAATAACTTCTTTCTGAATTGAGGACATGTTGAATGAAGAGCTGATTTATGGTTCTCTTTCATATACTTTCATCTAACATGCTCCATCTGATGATAATAAAAAAAAAAAACTAACCTTGAAAAATATGACTTCAACTTTTAGATTCAACGCACTTCCCGAACATGAGAGGTAACAAAAAGTCTTTTGTTGTAAATTTTAATGTTATACAACCTAATAGCTTTTTTTCCTCCAAGAGCTGCAATGTACACCCACCATTATTAGAAACCTTCACATGACTACTTTAGAGCCGCGTTTCTTGGCAACGCGCGCCGCTTGTCGTGCTTCCACCCACTCAGGTGCTGCCGAACGTGTTCAAGGTGATTATGTTGCTTCTATGAACAATTCAACGCCTCAGCGCTCACCCGTCACACATCTGTGTGGACAAAGGCACTTTGTGCGCAGACAAGAAGGTGGCAGGGGTTGTATCAACTAAAGCCAGATTACTGTAGGCTCACCATCTCATAAGAACCATAGATTAGTTGTCTCTGGACAGGAAATACAATATTTGCTCTGCCTCAGTCCAGACTGTGATGTATTTGTCAAGGTGCTGCACCTTTTGATAGGCATCCAGACACAAACACCACATACACGGGGATCAGAGATAGAGGTTGAGGACCGACTTCCTTAGGGATAAGTAACACCACAGTTTATACAACTATACCAATATACAATCTGCATGCTCAAACTACTTCAGGGCTGCACGCTACCCGCAGGGTTTCAAGATAACGGACGTGGAACATTTAAACAGGCAGGTAAATGGAACCCTTCTGAAATACTCCTCTCAGCAAAAAATACCTTTATTACAATTCCAACTTTCATTCCAATCTAAACTTAAGGAGTGAGAAGTGGATTAGCATCCAAGTACAAGAAACAGAAATGCCAGATCTACATCTGGCATCCATCTGTTTGACACGTGTCCTCATTGAAGCCTCAAGATGAAATGCAGGATTGTACAAAGAAATGGGTAAAGAGTCAGGGAAAGAAAAAAAACATACGATGAGTGTCAACGTAACAGTATACTTCCCTTTCTGCTATTGCTCATCCACGGACACTGGTTATGATACAAGACAATCTGTATAGGATGAGATGCAGCACAGACTCATCTGTGGTCTATGGTCTGTTCAGGGCTCCGGTTTAATGAGGATGCCAGAGTGTGGAAGTACCAGCAGTCGCCCAAGTCAAGCTCTGACCAGACACTTTCACGATCATTCCCATTCTAGTGTGTCTCTATCGCAACATAACACAATAGCACATTACTTTACAAACTTTAGAAAGTAAACACTCATCAATCAAATTAAAGCGACAACACTTTAGACATTTATTCTTAAAAACTAATGGAATGAACAGTTGATCAGTCCGTTAATCCCAACGCACGCACACACAGACACAAAAGATGATAACATGCTGGTTTCCTCTCCTCCTAAATGTAAACAGCTTTGAAAACCAGTGGGGCCTGACTGGCACAATGGCCTCCTTCTGAGCAGACTGTCACTCACACTCTGGGGAGAGACACCTCTCTGTTGGAGGTGGCGCGACCCCCCTCACACCTTTACACACACACACACACAGACACACACACACTCTGCCTTTCACTCCTCTTCACCTCTGAGAGATCTGCTTCTAACAACAGCTGCGGCCTTGCACCCAGTTAGCATTCACACACAGCCAAGCAAGCCAATTAGTGGCCTTAGAGCGTATAATTGTGTGTTTGTGATTCTGTGTGTATCTGTGCGCGCGCGTCTGCGTGTTTGGAATAAAGGACGTGGTGTCATGCTGTGTTGTCCCCCAGTCTTGACAGCCAATTACCTGCGTGTGAAGTTGGAGGCCTCACTGTCTTTCTGTCAGAGCCTGTCTCATCTAAAAGCACGGTTGGACAATGCTGCTTCCTGTCTGGGTTCTCCTTCCTGCCTGGGACACCACGGTGAAGCAGTGATTCCATACTCTTTGCCATCTCTATCCACACCACCTTCAGCTGTTTTGCCCCCTCTGATCTTTAGTAGCGTTCCCTCTACAGGGAGGAAATAGCTAGAACTGACTACCTATGTACATTCTGACCCATTTTTACATTAGAACATTTTCTTAAAAGCCGTGTGATGTTATTGGAAGTGAAGAGGTGGACTGCCCGAGGGAGGGCAGCTTCTTTACTTAAAGGTCAGTGAGCTGAGTTCTGCCTGTAAACACATCACACAAAGGTGATGAGGTAAAAGAAACAACCTCTAGCACATGCATCGAGATTGCTGTAGAGCTGTAGAACTAATGCATATCCAGTAGGTATCAAATCAATCCTCAGACTGCTTAATTTACACATCAAATGATGCAAATGTGATGATAATTGCTTTGTTTGGCACCGACAAGTGACACCTCAGACAGTTTGTGAAAATCAGCCAGAGTAGTTCAGTTAATTTCACAGTGCTTCAGTTTCTTTTGTATGCTCTAGATATGTTAAGTGAGCACTTAGACTCACCTTTGATGAAAATGGCCACATCGGTGACATCGAAGGAGGCGTGAGGGGAGAAGAAAGAAAAACAGAAATGTTAGACGCGGGCTCAACATCAGCACAGTCCTAATGATGCAAACAGAGGAAGGCTGTTATCCGTTTTGTGTTTCATTATATTACGAGCTGAAGGCAATGTGAACAGTTAAAATCTAAAAAGGTGTGTTCTTTAATGTGTATTTCACACGATGCTACACCTCTAACAATGCTGTGCCTCTTGGCAAATAAATACCAGGCCCTGTGCCTTTAGTATAGGACATAAATCAGCCAAAGTGCAAACATTAATCTATCTATTCATCCTACACACATTTTACCATATCTTTACAGCCATGATAGATTTACGTTTTATCATCAGACAGCATGAGCCTCAGTGGCAACAGTATAAGTAGCCTCCATGGGCCAAAACAAAGGGCTTGTGGGTAATTCTTTCATCTAGTACGTAGCAGTTCAGGTCAACACATCTTTCTCACTCCCCTCGCTTTACGTATGCCTCGGGAGCCATCTAGGAAAAGGTGCACCGACTCCACTTTTAAAAAGCCCTGTGAGCAGTGCAACATAAATCTATTTTTCCCCCCTCACCAGCTCCCTCTCCCCATTTATCTTCCCACTCTTTCCTGGGCTCATCTTGGCTCAGCGTGAACGCCACAGGAAGAGACGGCCAATAGACGAAAAGCTAAATCACAGATTCTACATCAGAGCAGTGGATGTCTATTTCTAGTATGTGGCAGACCAGACCTTTGCCACCATGGGAGACCTCCTGTCTGCATGCTCACCCCCTGAACCTCACCCACATGCTCAGAACACATTGCTTTATTGCCTGTAAAACAGACACAGTGGCCTATTTATAAGAGGATTACGTTAAGAAAGAGCGGCAGCGGGAGAGTGTTCTGTCTCTGCCAGCGCTTCCAGCCTCAGGGAGAGGGCCCATTATAAAGACAATGCAGCATATATGTAGCCTGACGTGATCTGAGGCTCAATGCGGAGCTTGGCCAAGGTGAACGTTTTTAGGGCAGGTACAGTACATGTGTTCACCCAGACTGAGGCAAATGCGAAAGCACAAGGAAATATGACCCCCGACAGCGAGGCTGCTTAACATTTAACATCATAGCCCACAAACTATTACGCGTACCAGAGTTGCTATAACAACAGTGGAGAATAAACAGACGTGCATGTTTGTCACAAGAGCTAGATTCACTGTTGTTTTGAGTCGTGTATGATGAGATAGTAAGATGGCACCACATGAACCAGCTCAACTCGGGCAGAGTAAAATGCCTTGAAACCCAAAAAGCTTTTCCTGCTTCCCCTCACATCTATAGTGACCTTCAGTAACTGATCCGTCCCCTTGACTTTTCACTTCCCCGCCGCAACCTATAAGATCTCTTTGCAATGCTGCACAATAAAAACAATAGTATCTGCATGTTCGATTCCTCTGCCTCAGACCCTCCCAGGCGTCCAGCAACAGCCTATTGCCGGTCTATCTTTCCATCTGGCCTGGCTAATACAGCAGCGGCCCAGTTCTCAAGTGTCAGCCCTTTTGAATGGAAGCCGGGAGGAACAGAGCACTGCAGAGAGTAAACCTCCCCTTTCAAACTCTGAAACACATCCAGGACCAGTGGGACAGCTGGGAGGAGAGAAAAACCCAGGGCTAGGCTTTGTTGATTCCTTGTAGACTTCTACACACAGGCTGTTTGTTTCCATTCTCCATTCCAGTGGGATGTATTGATCTGTAGCCCTGTGCAGCTCAAGGTCTTGTCTAAGGAAGACCCAGACATGCCCTCCTAATGGCCTGACAGGCTTTCACAAAGAGTGGGTGTGAGCAGCATTACAAAGCAAGGAGAGGAATTTCTTGGCTGTGGTAGATGATGGGTCACCAACTGCAGCTATATCTAAAAGTGTGATACGATATTTTGAAGGCAACGTAACAAAGCGAAAAGGGGGTGGGGAAAATTTGTGCCTCTGTCCTGGCAGAGAGCATCTTCCAACAGGCGTTTCCATGTCAACCACAGCTGGACAGCGATCCTCACGGGAGAAGGAGCTTCCCCACTGGTCAAAGGTCAATTAAAGAAAATTTATTTTTGCTGACAAAAGCGATGATCTTTCTACCTGCAGCCGTCCTTCCATGATGCTCTGGCTGAGCAAAAGATGAGCGATAATTCTTTGAATTGAGTTAGTTTGGTTGGTTGGTGAATTTTGTAAATTAAATTAATTAAATTTGTCCTGATTCAATCCTCCTGTCTCTTCAGAATGATCAGTGCCTCTTTACCCTTTTGGCGACAATAGCATTGAGATTACAATGCAAGGCCAGTCTGACGTTTGGTGACCTGGATAAGGCGCTGCCTAAAGGGCATTTCATACAAAAGAAATCTATCTAAGGCAATATCATCTGTATGGATGTTAAGTGTTCACATGCTGACACTCCACTCTGGGCTTTAAAGGCTATGGTGTCAGTGAGAGCCAACAGTAAGGCCCTTCAATGCCATGTGAATGTTAGGGAGACATTGGACAATGCTGCAGCACTTAACTGACCCAAAGCCAGAGGCCAAACAGCCAGTGGCAGATCAGCTCAGTGGGTGAGCCGTCCTCTTGGGTTATCTAACACCAATACTCAACAGCACATCAAGAGAAATCACAACAGGCACAAATATTTCTGTATACCCCACAATGCAATCCGCTAGCATCAGGAGATATTATACAGCTAATTCAGGCAAATGACATTTACTGAAGAGTTATTTAGATGCTATCAGTAGCCTAGGTCTTTGTGCTAAGGGGATTAGCGCCACCGTGCCCAGCAATGAAAGGCGTCTTTGTGGCTGTAGTCTTTAGCGGGATGGGAGAGCAGCTCGGATGCCTGTGTGGAGGGTGTCAGTTATCAGGGATCCTGCCATGCCTTGGTAATCTCTGGCCCTGCAGAGTTCCTGAACCCCAGCCAGCATGTCCTACGCCAGCCTCTAGAGTTCCTTCAAACCAGAGGGACAATGCTACGCTTTCACACTGGGGTCCACTGGACCGTCAAGCTCCTCTCATTGAGTGAGCAGTATGAGGGCAGGGGGAAGGCTGGGGCTGCTAGACGAGGGGTCTTAAGAACCATTACCCCGTTAGCCAACATAAGCATTCACCACAGACAGGCTTGATTGGTACTGTGCACCCAAGCAGGCACAAGCTGTGGGATAAGACCATGATGCATGTTTCATTAAGGTGTCTATTGGTTATAATCCACTGTGCACCTCCATAGCCTTTGAGCCTTGTGAGTTGTACTACACCTTAGCAAGAAGCATTAAAAAAAAAAAAAAAAACAACTTGTAAAAATTTGAACACCATAACGACTTAATCAAATGCAGGCTTCCTGCAGAGAACACTGGCTGTTAGAAAAGTGGGTCAAAACATTACAGTATCTTAAGTTCCCCCGTAGATCAACAATGTTTCACTCAAACACCGATGTGTGGATTCGCTGATGTTTTAATTAAATGTAAATGGGGATGAGAAAGACGCGCTGCTGCAGAAATCTTTGTTTTAAGAGTTTTGATAGAAGCGTTGGAGAGGAATAAATAAAACAGGGATGCGTGGGTACAGAGGCCGGAGAGCAAAAGGGGAGTAAACCCGTCTAATGGGAGCAGGGGATTAGTTCGACATAATGAAGAGATGATTCACTGAAATTCTGAATTCATTTGTGGCTGTCAGGATCTTTTTCACACCATGGTGTGCAGGGTGTGGGGTGTCTCCCCCCCGCCGTTCCTTGGATCTCACCTCTTCCTCCGCATGCCTTGGCCCAGCACAGCTTGGCTCTCTTCGGCCCTGCGTGGCCCCCTTTCCACTCCACTGGGAAGCAGACATGCAGAGGAGTATCACCAACGCCTGGCCATGGAACCTCGCGGACCAGCGTCTCATCTCCTCAGGTCTCCCATTGTTTCCTGAACCTGGCCTCGGCCTGTGCTACAGCGTGTTGCGACCTCCGCGGTCCCGGTTCGGCACACATAATCTACCTCTTTCAAAAGATGTAAAGGGTTTGTTACAGTAAGCCAAGCCCCTGCAGGCATATATCCAATTGCTCCAACTGTTCTCTGGCTTCAAACGGAGCAATAAGAAGTAAGGCGAAAGATCAAGCAGCTGCAGCAACTGAACTATAAAGTAAAGTTCAGGCTACGTGTTAACTGCTGCAAACTAAAATAGTGCAGAGAAAACACATTTAGCTAAATGTCTAAAACGACTCAACTATTTTAAGTGATAAAGTTTATTGTTTGAAGTGATAACGTGTCTTTCACTGACTAGGGATGCAACACCGTCAAGATAACCAGGGACACTGAATTGGAGGGAGGGTGTCCCAACAACAATAGACCCCCAACAACCCGCCAACACACACACCTCCTTTTGGCACCACAGTGGAATGCTGCCACTAACAACTTTGTCCCGTCCCTTTGCTCGCTGAGCAGCTAAGCACAATGTCTCTTTTCAAAGGAGACACTCAGATGAAAGGAGCCGAGTTAATTGCCTTGGTTACAATAGACCCTCCATGTAGGGCCATCCCATTTCCCCTGGCAATTAGGACTTACTTCCCTCCAGGTACCCGCGAACAAGCTTGAGGCTGACACTTGTGTGTCTGAGCGGCAGAATGAAGACCTGCTGATATGATGATGATATATTGAATCCTGGATGCTTTTACTACATGTGTGACAGAGAGGATGGTCTAGTTGTAGCAACAAATTCACAATGCACACAAGGTTTGAAGGACAAGGTCTAAAAACAAAGAAACAGCTTCTAATAGCTATTAAGCTTTACTGTAAACACCAACTATGAACAGTAATTATATGGTGAGAACACTGGTTAACCACCTACACTGGTGAGACAACAGGCGTGGAATTTTACTTTTGGTGATAAAGCAAGACAATTAGGTGTAATTACTTCCTGCAGGTCATGAAAAAGAGTGTTAGCTTAAGGTACAGGCTGAGGTGCAGGAATAAGCGGAGCCGAGTTGAGGTTCCTCTTAGCGGACTCCTCAAACGCATGTATGGACATGTGAAATGTGCGCGTACGTGCACATGAACACAGTAATAACATATTTACATGAGTACACAGAGGGCTGCTTGTCAGATTAGACTAAGGAGGAACTGAGTGACAAAGCCGCCTATTAAGGGCTCATCTGTATGTACATCACAGACGCTCTTTGTAATGGAGTAAGATGTGTTGAGACGTGCTCCACTGCCCTTCAGTCAGAGCGACTGGCCTGAAAAAAAAACTCAGCCCCCCCCCCCCCTCAGAGTCACTTGAATAAGCTCGCCACACTGGGTCCACTAAGGTCCTGCTCTGCATTAGTATGGGAACCAGCTCTCCCAGAGTGGGAGGGGCAACACATGGCACAGACAAACTGCCACTGAGGAAACAACTGGCAACGGCCAAAACTTTAAATTAAACCGGAGTCAAGGTCGTGGATTGACGGACATAAAATAAAGTGTAGAAAGGTTTAAAAAAAATTTTTTAAACTATTTTAAAAGCTGTAAAAGTCTAATTAAAAGAACTAGTTGCTCCTGATTGTGTTTTTTATTATACTATCAAACAGCATTTTATCTGGGCAGAAGTTAAACTTTACTGCAAAATTAAAAAAAAAAAAAACATACAAAAAAACAACAACAACAAAACATTTGTTTAAAAAAGGGAACAAGACGTTTTTCTATTTTTCATGTGATGGCTGTGTTTTGGTTAAAAACAGAAACTCAATTAAATGGTTGTTTTAGAACTAACCAATTCCATTCCCAGTCGTCTCTTTAAGAAAACCTGAGACCAGCGTTTTAAAGAAGATAACGTAAGTGCATGCATGGATTAACCAACAGTCAAACTCCCTCTTTCATGAAAGAGCGATGATCCCCCACAACATGTGTGTTTAACCTTCCGTTGCTGCCAATGAAATCTAAGCACTAACAACTCAGGTGACTCACTGTCCACTGTGGACTGCTGACTCCCCGATGGTCTCATTGGCTGATCAAAGCCTTCTGTGGCCGAGCGCTCGCGCTTTGTATTCTTCCGACCTTGCGGCTAATATTAACAAGCCCAGGAAACCACACTCCCACCAGCAGGGATGTGTGACACACATTGTGTGAATCTCCCACAGTGTTCCCAGACCTTCGCGCTGCCACGGCCACAGGTTAAGTGTTTCATTCTCCGTGTGCTTGGGTTACAGGCAGGGGGTAAACAGTTAGAGTGCACTTAAGTATGACAAGAAAACCAGTCATGAAAACACATTAGGATGAAACTCAGTGAATCACATCTTGCTCACTTGACGCCAAGGTCACACATGCATTACAAAGGGACAAACTTGACAACATCTGTCATAAATTTAACACATGCAGATTCAAGGTGAAATGTGTGCACGCTGGGACGGCTGAAGGCGGGGGAGCCTATGCACCCTGACACCGAGAGTCATGATAATGAGCTCGCACAATCTGCAGACCACTCATCCACATCCATCACAACCACACAAGGAGAAGATTAGACGGGCTGCAATAGTTGGCAACCTGACATTGCAAAACCACTCCCGTGGGCGACGTCAACTACAGAAACTTAATCTGAAGCATGCAGCTTTCCTCTGCATTGAATGCTATTTTGGAGGAGGTTTGAGTACAGAGTGCAGCTGTGGGCACCACAAGGATGTACCAAAGTCAGAGCTCTGTCCTGGGAAAAGGACGCTGGGCAGATAACCCGGCTGTTACCACCTACATTTACCAACACAACAATAAATCTAAATCACAGCTGAGGACAGGAGGAACAAGGTGCAAGGTGCAATGAGCCAAAACGGTATGGAGCCTAAATCCCCACACTGAATATTCAGTGATTCGCTGGCAGCAAAGCACAGGGATCTTATTGTGTCTCACCCAACAACAACTTGGGTTAATAAACAAAGAGCCTTAAATTAAGCAAACGTGTGTTACCAAACTGAAATATGATGCTTTTGTGTCACTGGAATTTCCTGTTTCTTACAATTTGTAGTAGTCGTTTACAACATGGGTCCAGGCCTTCAATGTGTGTTATGTCTTTCCATCAGTCAAGCTTGTTTAATGGGGACTTGCCTCACACATAATACTGCAGTGTTGAGGCAACAAAGTAAACAATTCAGCAGCTGTTGTGACCACTTAAACAGCTGGAAAAAAAAAGTCAACTCTACCACTTTTGAAAAAAATAAAACTACATATAATACAATGATTGGCTGCTTGAGTGTCGCTGCGGTAATTAAACGTTAATCCCCTTTAACAGACAGCAACAGCTACTCAAATCTTTTTATCCCCCCATGTCAGCCCAAGGCGTCCCCCTGAAACATAAATCTTCCCCTCTTCCATCCAGCCCTCTTTTCTCTGCCCTGAAAGTAAGAGCGCCGACGCTGGCAGTGGCTGCAGCGAAGCCAGCTCGCATTTCAAGACAAAGCCAGATCCTCTGTCAGAAAGGAGACACTCTCCACACTGGAGCCGCTACTTATCACCAAGAACCAGTTTTTCTGCCGGGGCCCAGTCTCACACCTCCGTGCTGACAAACTGCCCACCAAAGTAGCCTTTCTACCCGAAGAACCAGCAGCAATCAATGTCGTCAGCGCTTTGCTGTTTCTGCTGTAAAGGAGTAGATGCCACCGAAATGACCCCAGAGTCCAGTCAGCTCTGATAATGCTGATTCTGATGTATGTGTTGATAGCGTGGACAGAAAAGTCCATTACACCATGTGAAAGCACGCAAGGTGACGCAGGCTGTGTTTGAGTTTCACTCAGAGGGAGAGACAAGTCTCTGCATCAGACCAGTGTTTGTCTGCTGTATAAACTCTGCGTGTAGCTGAACATGAGGATTTACGGAAAGGTCCAGGGAGTTATCAACAGTGCAGCCTTTGTCCGAGGACACGTACGACTGAGAACAGATGAAACTATTCAGGGAAAAAGTGAGAATGTGTCTGGCTTGGATGGAGTCTCCGGTGTGAAATTAAACGGCGGGGATAATCAGATAATGAGCCTGTAAGCAGCAGATTTAAAGGTGAGAGGTCATGCTATACAGAAGACCCAGGTTTAAGGATTTGAGGTTAAAACACAGGTCCTGACCTTGGTTCGTAAAGCTCCAACTCAGTCTTTGCAGTAGTGGGCCAGAATACTTTATTTCCTACCCGCAGTATAGAAACATCTACTGATCCCAGCATCTACAATCTACAAATAAGTGATTTTTTTGTACGTTTTGAATTTGGCTAGCTTATTTCTGTGGTCCTAAAAGAAGTGAAACCCTTGAGCTCTGGCTCCTCAGCATAGATTTCTGATTGCTGCCACCTGCTTGTCACTACTCACGTTACCAGCCAAAAGAAGATGGCAATATTAGCTAAGCGGGACTATTTAGAGAGCTCAGAGGTGGCGCAATCAAAGATGCTCTTGTTGCCTGTCAAAAACGTAATAATGTAATTTAATTACACGACAGCAGCGTCTGAGAACCATGTGCAGCAGGCTCAAAATCACATGAAGATTATTAGCGCTCAAATTTCTACAGCATGTTTATTGAGCAAGACTCTCAGTGAACCGGGGAAATACAAAAGGTTTCATTTTTTAAACAGGAAAAGTAAAAAATAAGTATCCATTCAAGCTGTACAATAGCTCGAAGCTTCTTCAGGAACTAGTCTTCATAATAGCAAGGCATTCCATCATGAAATGCTCAAAACGGTCCATTGTGTATGCCTTGTAGCGAGTAGAGTGGCAACACCACATTTCACAAGATCTAAAACAAAAAAAAAACACAGTTTTCACCAAATAAGAAGCATATGGCTTCACATTCAATTAGAGCAATTTTCTCTCTGGCTCACATTTAACAAGAACCACTTGTTCTCCGCTGCCCAAACTTCTAGACGAATCATCTCGCCGCACGGCTCGGGGTGACCTCAGGAACCAGCCGCCTGAAAGGGGGCCCCATTCATAAAAACAGGCCGTGGAGAGACATCAGAGAGGCCGCAAGACCGTGTACGTTTCTCTCCTCAGAGACAGAAGAAGCCACGCGGGAGACTGACTCAACACAAAATCCACTCCTTGTCACCACTCAATGCATCCGTCAGCAAATATTGTGAATGGCCGTTTACAGTTATAAATAAATAGACACGGTGGCTTATAAATTAGACGTTTAGGCAGGAGTAACACTGCAAGTTACAGGGGCATTAGTACAGTTTTAATCTGAGCTGCTGTATGAAAAACAAGTAAATTAGTACTGTGCCATAACCACAAAAGACTTAAACAACGTGTAATATGATTTGATGCCAACTGCTTCACAGCTACAGAATGTGCGCTTGTAAAAAGCCAGTCACCACTCGTCAACTGCTTCCACCCACCAGACAGGACTTGCTGGTACGCGATGCGGCATCAAAGCGTGATGCATCGGAGAGAGCGCTGCTCTGGTGGGAATAAATCAGACGAGTGACAAAAAAAAGATGGTTGTCAGTTTTTCCCACACAAGCACAAGGTCGGGTTAGTGTCCTGAGCTGACTCAAGTCAGTCACGCGTCAGTCATCAGCCCTTTCGCTTTCTTCTGAATGATGAAAAATCTTTTCATCGTAAACAAACAACATCTGGAACTAATGGCCCTTTGGTGTGTAGACCGTTGAATGATGACAGTTATACCTGGAAGGACACGGTCATCTACAGTGACCTAAAACCTGTGGAATCATGAGCAGGACTTTGGGGGAGCCTGGGGGAGCCTGGGGGTGTGGGGGTTGACTGCAGCTTCTCTATAAACCTCTAAACTCCCCTTTCAATCGTGGTTCACGTCCTCCAGCTGCCCAAATTATTCGGACGCCTGCTTGAGTTCTTTATTAAGACGTTTTTAGAAGCACAGTAAAACACCGTCCGGCTGCTTTATGGTCGAAACCCTCGACAGCGCGCTGCCATAAAAGTTCAAATGCAGACAAAACATTTGCTTTCACTGGCTGAAACAAAGAGAAGCAGGCATCTAATGTTAAAAAGTGACATTTTTATATAGGCAGCATTTATCCTGGATATTTTATAGTTATTCACATAAACCAACAGTGGTTGACTTTCTATCCATGCATTTATGTAATAAAGGATTTCCAAACTAAACTGACCATTAAGCAGGAGCGAGGATAAAATAGATTTATTTAATAAAATCCTAACAGTAACTGTAAAGTATCACATTTCAAAAACAATGATTAAAGTGTGAGTTTGTTAATGTGAATGTTTACTCAGGGAAATGGGTTGCAGGGGCCAACAGCCCTGAGAGGCTCCGGCCTGTTGTACGGCTCTAATACACTCAGCACATCCTGTTAACATCTTTCACCATTTACTTGCACTGGGGAGCTCGCTCATGTTTTATGCCTTTTGAACCACCACAGAGTTTTCGAAAGAGTTACCGTGCCAAATAAAAAGATCAAACAAAAGAGGAGGGGTGGCGGAGGAAAGGCTGCAGGACATCCATCTCGTTCTCTTGTAAGAGATGAGAAACATTTGCACGAGGATCTATGAATAGAAGCGCTTGTTTAATTCATGGCCAGCTACTTTTCCTGCGAATGCTTGTCAAGTTTAGCTCGAGTGGCTAAAAGGTGGCCATGATGTGAGGACAGCCGCTGCGGTGTAGCAAGTGGACGCCGACTTATTTACATAATTACTTATGTAATGGTAGAGAACGCTGCCAACGTTGCCGTCCCCCTGCTCATCTGATGATACGCAGAGATTCAAATAGATTTCTTCTTTCAAACATGCCGGCGTCAACAACAATGAAAGAGAATGAGGTGTGGGAAACAAGGTGTGCGCTCGGGGCTCGTGTGTCATCTGACCTCATTTTAAGATGGACCTGGGAGGTTGAATGGAAGGCAGGGGTGTACCTTTCACTGCAACCTTTTCTTTGTTTCCTCTGCAGTGACAGGACGGAAAGGTGCACACAAAAGCGGAGTAAGACATCAGTCTGGAAACCGTCCACGGGCTCATAAAAGAACGCCGGTGAAGTCATGCTGCAAAAACGCAACGTGCACAAGAACACAGCTACACCTCTGAATAATGAACAAGAGTCTGTTCCAAAAGATGGAAGCAGCAGACGAAACAGACGATGGATACTCAACGATTGGAATGGAGCATACAAAAGAACATTCGTAGTATTAAAATTACAATTGCTGGCTGCTAAAATTAAGTTTAGTGAATAACTACGGAAGTGATTACTGAAATTCGTAGTGCGTCTGCACATCAGTAATTATCTGCCACGCCTAATGAAATTAAAACTCAAAGGCATCGGCCTCCTTTTGACTGAAGCCAATATTTTCAGTAAGCAAATCAGGATCGCCTTTCTTTGTACATCTTCAGCCTCAGCCTCATCTGCTGGAGGCAGCATCGCAGGCTTTGTCGTGAAGCCGTCTCGAACTCACTGAAAATTTTATACCAAATAAACCAAGATCAGTCATGTGTAAAAAGGAGACAGCGAGGAGGACGAATGGAAATGGAACAATGTGTGTCCAATTTGAGCGACTCCAAAAGCGCTGGTCTGGTTCTTCGTCTGCTTTTTTAGAGTACATCAATAATGACACATTCCAGGACAAAGAGTCGGCTATAAAAATACAACAATGTTGGTCCACAGGTGCACGAGCCACATCTTTATACCCCAATAACAAATGCGCATGCATAAAATAGCATTTCCCGCATGGATTCATCCTGCGTTTACATATTCGTCTAAATTCCAGCGGCTGTGAAAGCCCCACGTGCTCAGCAAGACAGTGGCCAGTGTCCACAAGTGGGAAGTCAACCGACAAACAGCTGCCAGCCTCGGTCTGCCACAACTGTTGTCCAGCTCCTAAGGGAGGCTGCAGCCTCTGACCTCCCCCCTGACCACACATGCAGAGCTAAGACCCGGGGTCACTCGGCTCACGGTGAGGAAAGACGGGTCTGTGGCCTCCTGTCTGGGTCCTAACCTGGATGAGGATACAAAACAGCAGCAACAGCTGTGGCGTGCAATGGCGAGGTCGCTGTGGGCCTTCGCTTCCGCTCTGACGTTAACACCGGGAGGAAAGAACCACGAAAAATACCTACTTCCTCTGGTATCTAGCACACAAGGGGGAGTCAGGGACCACTGTCAATTGTCAGACAACACAGGCATGGGCGTCCGTCGTCACCTCAGCAGATAAGGCCAGGAAGCTCTGTCCGGTGCTCCCCAATCACTGAGACCTTGGTAGCTGGCTGCACCTGGTGTGTGCACGGTTTATCCTCCGCTGGGATCAACTAATGTCAGGTTGTGGAGGGCAAACGGTAACTCTGTTGATTGAGGCAGGCAGTGGCTGACGCTGATAAGAATGTGTGGAATTAACTCCATTCTCCCCCTACAAACAAACTAAAAATGGAAAATGCCAGGGTTAAACTGGAACTAGCGGTTTCACATTTCTGGTGCAAGTAACGGGTGCCTCCAAAATAAAAAAAATAAAAAAATAAAAAAAAACTAAGAAAGCACAATCAAGCGAGTGCCTTATTCAACAGGTACAGACTATAGAAATAATGTGTTCAGGTGAAATCATCATCCAAAATCTTATGTTTGCTGACGTTTCCCAGATTTTTTCCCCATGTAAAGCCGTCCTTAAATATGTAATGACGGCGTCTGCCTCAAGCCTTCTATTCCTGGCGAGGTGGAAAATCATTTAAAAGCAGCTTTTAGACCATGGAGCACCAGAATTCTCCATGGAAACTAGATTTAATACGTCTAATGCCTTAAACAGTCACAATCATCTTCACAAATTACACGAAAGTCGAGAGATCTAATAAAACACAGAGAGCAGCCCCATTCATCATGTCAGTATGGCAGAAGGCTGGAGACTGGTTGTAGTGTTTGACAAACAAGAAGCATCTTTCTGTAGTAAATCGACTTTCACCCTATACGACACAAAAAAACATTGAAAATAACATTTTTTCCCCCAGAAGTGGACACAGGAACCAAGCCAGAGCTCCGATGCTGACGGGAGAAACACACTCAGTATATCAGCAGAGGCATAGAAGAAAATTCCCCACAGCGTCTGTCTCTGACAGAAGACATTTCAGCTTCATTCCTATTTGAAGAACTGCTTCCCAAGCACTGAGCAAAGAGGAGCAGTTTCAAAAACACCCCCTTAAAACCACTCCGTTACTCTCCCACCCCTCTGTCAGAGCTGATTAAAAATACACTGAAGTCTGGCACTTATCGCAGACTCAAAGGGAGGTTCAGATAGAGGACAACAGAAAGGAGGACGGGGTTTAAAGGGATTCAGTAGTTGGCACAGTTGTGAAACTGGAACGAACAAAATGGAAGGGAGCAGTGGTAGGTGAAACAGAGAGCGGGTACGGCGGCAACATGAGGCTGCTGAGATGGTTTAACATAATTAAAACCATAGAACAGAATAATGCTGGAAGTGTAATGAGCCTGCCTCGCTGCTCTGGTAATTACAGTCTACTAATACAGAACACTCTTTGCCATAATGGATCAAGGTTACTGGTTGTACTGGGTGCAGGAGTAGAGATGCATGACCCTCAAACATAGCTGGGTAACAGGCGTCTGGTTCAGACGAGGCTTTAGTCTGATTATGCAGCCCATAAACAAATCTGCTGGAAGACCAGACTCACTGTCGGGGGTTGATTGTGGAGCAAACAGCAGGAGGACACATACGTTAACTTAAGCAACTGGGTAAAACCCTGAAAAGGAGGAACAGAACAACAAAAACCTATGTTACAGTACTAAACTACAGCACAGCAATACTTAAAAGGATCCGGGGCGTAGTCACGATTTTATGCTGAAAGGCTGAAACGACGAGTGAGAAAACGAATGGACGAGCACGAGGGGTCATCTAATAAAGGTTTTAGCTGGAGACGGAAAATACAGACTAGAGACTAACCACCATCATATGAACAGGACGAGGTAAAGAGCACAAGCGTCTACGAGGCCACATAAGCCAACACAGTGCATTAAATCAGACTAACTACAGTGAAGGATGAGGGGTGGGTGCAAAGGGTTTGACCTGTTCAATTAGCAAGGCAGCACAGCTGTTGCATCCAGCACAATGACCACAGTGGAGTAGAGAGTGGAGGGTTGACTTCCTATTAAAAGCATTTGATGCATGTGAGGTCAAAGTGTCTTCTATGAAAAAGAAACTTGTGAAAGAGGTGGAGAACAATAAAAAACATTATTGATATGATATAAGTCTTCGTGAACAGCCAAAATCACACAACTGTGTGTCACTTAGATGATGCACAGCAAGTGTGAGCATGGATCCAAAGGAACTGGGATGTTCTAAAACACTCAGGCTTTCGAGTCGGCTTCATTGTTTGCTTTCTATTAAACCCTGGCTGCACAGGCTCAGTTCCAGTGACCAGGAGGCCGACTCCGTACACACTGACATAGATCCAGGCCTTTGAGCTCCGCTCCAAGCCACAGTGGCAAGACGAAACATGGGATAATTAGTAGAAACGCCAGTTCGCTGGCTGATGTGGTGAACCAGCATGGATGAAAGCACATGCAGTCTACTGGGAAAATTCATTTCTTGCTAAACAACAAGTGACCCTGTGCAGGGTCCCTTGTAGGCAGCCGGCCTTGTTTGGGCTCAAACAGAGCCGCAGACCCTTCTCACTTAAACACCAGTGGCCTTTTCAGCCTGTTTAAACCCACTGGCGTGGAGAGGAGGAGCTGAGCACTGATAGAGAGCTGTGCGATGTCACTCCGCCTGTGGCCCGTTGCTATGATGAGTTCATTCAGCCCCGGGATACAAAGAGTTAATAGCTGCTGGGATTATGCAATGGCATGCTAGACGCCTTTCTCCTCTCTCACCCTCCATTCTTCACACCCTCCCCTTAAAAACGGTCCGCAGCCAAATTAGGCATTCCTGCACGTTTTGATCGGATGCATTTGAATGCGGCGGCGGCGCTGCACATGGTCTGGCACCGAAGTGAGAACAAAACAAGGATTTTGTTTCACTGGGAAGGAGAACCATCCCTCGCCAGGGCCTCACACCTGCCCTGCAGGGCCAATGTTGTCGTAAAGATTTACAACTGTCAAAGAGAGAAGGGGGGGGGGGTATCTGCAGAGTGTCAAAGCACCGGGAACATCTGTATACAGAGTTTTTTGAGCGTGAATGTGAAACCCCCGGTTATCACTAACAGCAGATAAGAAGTGGCATCTGGTAAAAGAACAATAAGATCAGTGACAAAAGGGTAAGAAAGTCGGATTAGCTCCTGAAATCCAGCATTAGATTAGAAGGTGTGACGATACAGCATACAATGAGGTAATGGCCCTCTGTCAGCTTAAAGACTGGATATGCATTTAATCAGCACCTCTGAGTTAGTATTTCTGACGCTTTCTGAGCATGAATACAAGAAATCAGGTTGTAAAGTAATGATTCAATGATTTTAAAGGGTTCACATACAAAAAAAACATGTTGTATGAAAACAAAGACATGTTTTCTACAAAAAAACAGAAACAAATTGCCACTAGTACTTCAGCTAATTCTATTACTGATTAATCTCTTAGATGGTATATTGATTAACCTATTGTTGGGTTTGACCAGAAATGTAAAAAAAGTGCCTGAGGTAATTTCAGTTTTGATCAATAAAACAACCCCCAAAGACGATTAGAGAGAAAAAAACAATAATTCCAACCACACTGATTCCTTAAAACAATGCTCATGCCAGTTTAAACACCTACATTTGTTAGGAGACAGAGCTGTGCAGGCAGGCACCAAGGCAATAAACCACCCTACAGAGGGAGAGAAGGAACACAAAGCAGATCCACGAGGGCCGACTCCAACCACCACTGGAGTCCAGCAGCAAAGCCGGCGAAGCCGCCAGCACGTAAACCGCCTTCACGCACGCACAAAGCAGCTACGGAACCAGTCATTACCAGCAGCACTCAGCCCCTCACACCGTCCTTTGTTTATTTGGTTTTATTGATCACGGGGGCCACAGTGGTTATTAAAACCTGTGGTTGCCTTCGATCCGAGCGAACGTGAGGGACGCCCCGCGTGCACGTGTCAGCATGTTTGCACCCTGGACACAGCAAACTTTCTCATTGGGAGCTTGGTCGATGTAGGTCGTCCATTATTCGCTCCTCGGCGCTGAAAAGAGCAGGCGGCTTTGGCAACCGCCGATGCCACTGGCATGGTGCAACTTCAAATTAGTCCACATTACAGACTCGCTGGAGGAAAACTATAAATAAATGAGGCTAAAAGAATAAAGGATTTTTCCACTTAGCCCTGCAATTAATTAGTCATACAGCAAACAAGTACGAAGAGAAATTACAGCCTGATGAGAACAATTTGTCTGTCTTCCCCAACTCACTCTCTGTCTTCACTTCAGGCCCCTTTGTCCTATACTCCTCCAGAAACCGCTTAAGATGGCAGACCTAGATCAGTTTTGGGGTCATGAGCCAGAAGACTGGGACCCAGAAGATGAGAGTGCATCGATTTAGACGTGACAAGGACCCTAAATCTGAGACGCCGGGCGGCCATGATTGCAACCTCAGAGAGAGAGAGTGCAAGAAGATCCTCCCTGGGGACAAGAGCCCTCTATAATGGAGTGAGTGCACGCTGCCATAGTGGCCGGGTGAAAGAGAGGACTCTCCAGTTCAAAAGGCTTCACCTAAACCTGAATAAACACCGTCTGATAAATGAGCAGAAACAAGAGCCGCGGGAGGAAGAATCCTCCCCCAGCTCCACAACTTGGTCGAACAAACACTAAGGACCGCGTCCTATTAATCATGTTTTTAGTTGTTTTTTTTATTGTCCTCCACAAGCGATACCTTATACAAGCCAATACAGAAGTGCATTCGTCCCTTACTGTGAAGGAGCAAATGTGTGTGTTTAAGTAGTTTCACACTTTGAGTCCGGGGGCCTCTCCCTGCAGCCGAGCAGCCGACAGGAACAGGCAGGTTAATAAAAACCAACTCAACGGATTAGAATAAGGCAACAGCAGGTGAGCACGCCGCCTCAAAGAGCCCGGGTTACCTGCTCCGAGCTGATCCACAAGCCCAAAGCTAATACTGTGCAGACCCTGTGGATTGGGTTCAGGCGGCTTTTAACAGACACGGTGGAATCGCCCATTCCGTAATCCGCAATCACTCATTAATGCGGCAGAGCGGCTGCTCAGTGCCGACTTCCTGTACTCCTGGACCCTTCTAGGCGAAACACAACCCATTTGTTGACAGTAAAACAAATCCATTACACAAACCCAGTAAAATCCACGCTGGTTTGCTGCTTCTGCAGTCGAGTTACGCTTCTTTGATTTAAAGAGGGTTGTTCAAGGCGGAGAGGAGATTCCCAAAGTCTGGATCTAGTAGATCTTCCATTAAGACGTTTTACGGCCTCACCCCTAAATCACCGTAAAGCGGTGACTGTTTTCCTGCACAGGAATGAATATATGATTATACGGGAAAACCTGATGGGCAGATGAGGTTTGTGCTACGAGGGATAGAGTTCAAAGAGAAAAGCTTGTGATGAAGACGCTCCTGTAACATCTCACATCTGTCCCGGCTCCTCTCCAACAAGCTTTTCACATCAATGCCTGAGGAATGAAAGGAGGGAGAAGGCACCGCGCGCCGCGAGGCGAAGAGGAAGTGCGGACGCGTTGGGGAGACAGACGGGAGAGATGCAGCATAAACATTATGGACATAAACGCCATAAGTGGCTCTCATCCACGAGAGCCGCTTCAGAGCACGCGGCCACAAATAGAAACCAGATCGAGAGCTGAGCGGCACAAACAGCCCTCGTACTGTAACCGAAACACAGAACTCTGGGTAAATATTTGACCGTGCCGGCTAGAACCCGCAAATTAAACATCCCTTCAGGAACACGCGGATAGCTTCATGTGGGAGTAAAGCCACCATATAAAAAAAAAAACAGATCTCATTTATGAAAATGAAAATGAGGCGTTTCTAGAGTGAGCTGAAGCACGCGGGGCCCTGGCGCTACCTGGCCTGGCTCCATTTATGCATCTTATAAACACAAACCGGCCGCGGCTTCAGTCTCCCCTGCTGCCGGCGCACAGAGGACACATTCATCCCAAAGTGGGCACCGCGAGGAGACCGTGGGGGCGGTGGTGGGGGCGGGGGGGGGGGGGGGGCGCAGACACGCTTCAACCTAAAGGAATTTTTCAGCCACTTGGACGATCGGCTGTGTTGAAGGCCGGGGGGAAAACACGGGCCCGCGCGTCCGTCCTCGCGCGGAGATCAGATAAAGGCGCCTCCGCTTTGACACGATGAGCGGCGGGGCTGATCCTGGGGCCGGAGAGGAACACGGGGGAGGAAGGAAGTTTTGGTGCCTTGGCTCCCACCCCGCAGCCGGGGTTATGAACTTTAGGCGGCTTCAATGTGGGGGGCCATCTTCCTGGTGTTTATTCCCCTCTAGCTCCTCTTTGGGGAGGGGGGGGGGCAGTCAGTCATATGAACGGCATCCACAACAGCATGCCAAGCGGCGGCTCAGAGGGGCCGTTGGAACACGCATGCAGATTTATGAATATGATAATCGCAAATAGCTGATCCGCGGTGCTGAGGGTTGGAGAGACAGGGCGACTCCTGGGAATACGTAATGGCCGCCTCCAGCGAGCGATGCGGAGGATTCCGCCCTCTCCCTGCCGCGCATCACAAACGTGATCATCTCATAACCAGATAAATATGCACTAGTGCCTAAATGATACTTCTTTATCGGAAACGCGCGAGCTCCGCGTGGGTTTCGTCAAACTGTGAACAGCCTTGACGTAGCACTCGTTAAATCCTGGGCCACTTTAAAAGCGAACAAACTTCCAGTTGTAGTTTTTTCTCCCCAAACTGGGTTTACTGGGGGAGGGGATCCCCTTCCCCCACCGCCCCCCCTCTCCTAAATAAAATGTACTTAACATTCTTTTAAAAGCAAGTCGGCATAAAGTGTTAATTGCGACCCGTCCGCTGTTTCTCCCGTTGCTCCGTTTCAGTGCGTAACTAACGTAACCAGGCGTCCGTGTGTGTGAGTGTAACGTTACAGTAGCTCGCTACCAACCTTGGAGGCAGAGAATAGCGATGCCGTACGTTAGACGCGGCGGCGGCTCCCTCCTTCCCCCGCGACGGGTCCCGCTCCCTCCTCCCGGTAGATCCATGACCGACCTGCTGGTGCTCGTCGGCGCCCCGGTGCCGTTCTCCGGTGGCCGCTGGAGAGCCGTGGGTCGAAAGGGGAGCGGCTAGCGCGAGCGGCGCGTCACCGCGTGCGTACAGGTAAGCTAAGCCCGTTACCTGCGCAGGTCCCCGGGGCTCGTGGACGCTAGCGAGCGCAGCACCGGGACATGTGCGGCGGGACGCTCGGCTCCGTCGGCGTCACGGGCACCAGACGAGCGGCGTAACGACCGAGGAGCGGGCGACGAGCAGCCGCCGAAAGTTCCGAGTGAAGTTCAAACTTCCAGCCGGAGTCGACGCGAATTGACCTCGCAGTGGTTCGTTACAGCCCGGCGTGTGTAGCCGCCATCTGCCTGCGTCCGGAGCCGCCGAGCGCCACTGAACTGGCCGTTCTCTCTCCAGTGGGAGTTTAGTTCCGCGGTGTTTCCAACTTGGCTTCCTCCACTCTCTAGTGTGATTTTTTTTACTACAGCGTCGCGTAGTACGAAATCATACAACCGAGTTCCGGTGTAGACTTTCAAAATAAATGGTCAACCTATGCTTTGTAGCGAACTCAAATATTTACCATATTTCAACACATTTACTTTCGCGCATTTTTACGTAGCACAAATTAATGTAAGCAAATAGTCAGATTTATTTTGTTTTGTTAATTTGTTATTGTTTACGCACATGCAATGATTTTTCACAATTTAGCACTTTTTTAAAATGCATTATTTCACCAAACTACATTTTCTTACATTTTTGTAAGATAAGGAAGTTTAAATTTCAGAATAGTTGAACGAGGAACTGCAGAAATTAGCCGCATGCGATGAGTTTTTTAAGAAAATACGATATATATAGGTTATATATTTTGAAATATAAACATGACACATCCTCTTTGAATCTGTACATCTCCGGTCGCTTGACAGGTATTCCCGTTTTCCTACCGTACGGCTTCCGGTGCCCGTACCTTACCTGGGATGAGGAGTGCAACACTGCGACCCCATGGACCAAGTCGATCATTGTTTCCTTCACTTGTATGGATGCTGATTTAATTTTATAATGCTAACAATTCTGAAACAACTACATCTACGTATTAATCACGCGTTAATATATCATTCCTACATACACATATAACGTCTATTTGCACCTATTCGTTTTTCCAATGCGAGGACAACGCGTTAGACGACTCTTGTTTCAGGTCTTTATACATTACTCATTTATGTAGAAATGTATATAAAGAATATTTTGACTTTAACACTACACCTTCTGTTCCTATACTGTGGCGTATAATATACCAGTGTAAACTGTGTTTGGAGAAATGCTTCCCAATGCTCTTAATAATAGAATCAAAGCACACGGTGCTAGTTAACACATTCTGTGACACTTTGGAGTTTGGCAGGTAATAAATGGCACAAACACAATAGATTCTTTCTATGCAAGTGAATCGGCCTAAGTACAAGGAGATGTCCCCTGCTGCCACAGGCGCACAGGACTGTGTGTGTGGGACTGGTGCCATGTTTGCTTTCCAGCTGGCACCTGGATGCCTGATAGACGCATTCAGTCAACCACACAGACGGATTAAAGGGTCAAAAAAGTGTCAATTAATGTTATAGAAGGGCTGTCGAGATGGAGGAAATCTTGGAGGATACATAACCATTATGTGGAAAATCTGACATCCACTTACTCACCGGAGCTGAGTTCTGAAGCGCTAATAAGCTCTGCGACTCTGAGTCACGGCTTGTTTGTACGATGGCTGAGAAAAGGAGTCTCGGAAGAACAAAAACCTTCCCGGATCAGTTCATTCAAAGCCCTCAGTAGTTATTAAATTGCTGGGGCGCCACATTAAAGCTCTGACATACTGGGATTAACAGGGAGCTGAGAAAAACCCTGGGTTTACCTCTGCCAGGAGGACGGCGAGGGAACAGCCTCAGAGACACAGCATTGCTTGGCTGGGTCTCAGTGTTTACAGAGTTCCCACACTTGTGCAGACAGACACAAAGCTCTCACTCTGTCACATTGTGCAGGTTTAGGAGCAGATTAACTCAATGGTCACATCAAAGAATTTTCCAGACCTTTAAACCAAAAATCTTAAAAGGATTATAAAGCCGGTAATCATTAAATATATCAAAATGTCATAAGACGACAAACATTATTAATCCCCAGATAGGTGTAGATAGAAGTACTGAGCACTGTCTAGTAATGCTATGGTGCTTTAAGGTCTGATGGCTGTAGGGATGATGATTTTCCGTGTTCAGTCCTGCAGCTCAGCGAGGGTCCACAGCAGCTGCTTCTCCATCTTCCTGTCAATGTCTAACGACCTACAACGCCTAAGGAACAAAATACATCTGTCTTTCTATTATGTTTATCTGTGTGAAGTGACCAGTCCAACATGATGCCCAGGTATACTTTTAGATATTTGTAGGCTGGCACCACAGATGTGGAGCTGCTCAGTAGGATGCATCTTTAGTCACAACACAACTATGACAAGCAACTGTTTTAATTTCTAAATCATGATCAGTCTGTATTTATGACAAATACGACTGCCGTACAGCTCAAACACTAGGCCTGCTAATTACATTATATTCTAGGATTTGTGAACTCACCACATTCTACATTTATTACACAGGCGGAAAGGAAAAACATTGGTAAAATAGAGACAGCAAATGTAAGAAATAACTAGAAAATATGTCAGTTCTTTTGAGCCATTTCACTAAAAATGCAATCAAAGGCAGAGACAGACCCACTTGTGCAAATAGTATCATAGTAGAGCTCTAGACATCACACATCCTGATCCGTGTAAACAACATTATAAGAACAGTCAGAAATCGGTCTTGAATTAAGTGATCTAGTTCAGCCTCAGTAATGCTTATATACAATTTAAAACACTGAACATGTTCATGGTTGTGTTTGTCATGACTCAGATTGTACCCGTGTCTTCCCCACAATGGAAAACACAAAGCTGTAGAGGTTAACGCAGCATCCTTCCAAATTTTGAACACTTTTTGAACTAAAGTTTCACCCTGTCCCCTCATGGCATTTAACCAGATTGCAGATAAATCTCAAAAGGCAAAGTGTATAACCATTAAAATGAAAATAAAAGAAAAAGATTTGTTAAACAGTGTAATCAAGTCAACTTTAACCCAACAAACCTATTTTATGTTTTTTTACAGGTAGAAAAATATTTAATCTGCACTAATACAAGGAATGGCACAATAAATTGGAGGAACACAACTTATAAAGACAACACAAGAAGAAACACACTAATACAGACGTTATGGCAACAGACAAAGTGCAGAACCACAGCAACTAAATGCAAATGCACAATGCATCAGATCAGGTTTTTCAGTGGAAGACCAAAGTAAAATAACTACAATTTATTAAATTATTAGTGCATGCGAGTGAAAATGTCTTTGGGTCAGATCCTGGCAGGCAGAAGAAGGGGGTGTGAGAGGCTGCCACTCTCTGGTAGTGTTGCTGAAGAAAGCTTCCTCAGGTCGGTGAAGTGGTTCGCTCAGAAAAAGCCACCAGTTCAGTTTCCAGTGTACAAATCCACCGTGCTGGAGCTCAGACCCCGGCTCTCTCTGAAATTGTTGCCTCCTCGAGTCTGGCAGTGACACAAAACCCCACCGATGCAGAAGACAGAAATGATGCAGGTTAGAACGTAACATTTAACAACAACAACAACAACATGGATCCACGATGAATCCATTTAATCACATGCAGCAGGCAAATGGTGTCACACCTGGAAGTGGTCATCACTGGTTCTGTTCAGGTAATTCAAGGAAGCAGCTCGCTTCATGCTGTTAAACAGAGAATATTACATTAATATACATGGTTGTGTTCCTTTTTATGCTAAGCTCACTCTTTCCTCAAAGGACATTTCTTTAGTTCTTACTTGGTGTTGCGAGGCTCTGGCGGCCCGTTGCCCTGCAGTTTCTTTACCAGCATCTCGCTGCTGCGGCGCAAAACATCCCTGAGCTTCCCCAGAGAGCCGCTGCGCTGGAGAGCTCCACTGCCGTCCTGCGAACACAGAATCATCAGCCCATCCATTCTGTACTTACCCATTGTGAGAACTGGGCTGAAGCAGGCCTTCAAGCAATGATAATATTCTTAAAGATTATTCAAGACAACCACTTAGAGAAAACACGTGTGAAAACTTGATCAGTTCTTTAAGCACAATTTAGTGCATCAGTGTGATGTGGCCTGGAGGTGATTTCAGTGCTTGTCAGAGGAATAATCCCTAAGCTTTGGTCCAATTTTGTCTTAGTTCAGATAAAACTTTTGTGACTCGTTGGACTCTTTGCTCTTCATGAAGGCAGTTATGGATTCCTCCCACACCAGTCACATCCTCCCCACGGTTATATTGTATTGGACAGCGAGCCATATATTACCCCATTTAAACATTCATTTATCTACATTCAAATATTTGGAGAGATTCGATTTTTGTAAAAACTGTATGAAAATTATTGTCAATGTTACTTTACTTGATAATTTATCTTAAATGTGTCTTTTTCTTTCTTTTCAGGCTCACGTCTTCTGGTGAGTGGGCAAAATGTGCTGCCCTTCAGAGAACATATAACTAAATATAACAAACTTAATCTGCCCAAGGTAAAAAAATATGTACTTTATTTTTTTCAATAAAACTATTACATTTTAGGAATTGGTAATTTGTCTTTTAATTATTTGTACTCATATGTAGTCCACAAATGAAATTGCCTTTCTTTTAACTATTTTGTGTGTCACCACATTATTGGAAAGCGAATAATTTATCATTTTATCCATCCATCCATTAGTCTACAGTTTGAGTTAGGTGAGAATGACCCGAGCAGAGAACAGTATGGTTTGGTGGGCTGCATGTTGAAATGCTACATGAACATTGTTGGTCTTTTGTGGATGTAGTACTGTCCTACAACCAGCAGGGGGAACTGGGGGTGAATAAAACCTTGAGCTGAAACCTAAACAATCTGATAATAAAATGACGTCTTCATCTGATGTAGAGAACAAACAAAACGTCACAAATGAAAAAGTTTATTTGAGAATACCAACAGGTGTTGATGCAATAATCTTCACAATGCAGAATGGTAAATATAATGCAATCCTACTTACTACGGTGCTTATAGACCTCACCATTTATTTATATTTTCCATTTGAGAAAACTGAAGCACACTATATATGCCAAGAATAGATAGTTCAATAAATAAGCATTCCACTAACACAGCAACATTGTCATAATTATTTTTTCTCAGTTGCATTAGAAGTATGGTGTACTCGTGGGAAGGAATGAAGTAGCACACTGAAAAGCCGTACAGTGAACGCACTTGTCCAACCTAGAAATGCAGCCTACAATTAAACTTTCAAGATGTTAAGTCATTTACATTCAGTTAATGAAACATCTGAAATTACAGAGGAAACACTCACTATACTTGAGTCTAACACACGATTCACCAAAGTGACAATGTTTATTTGCAAATAACTAAGAAAAAAAAGCATGGCAAGACACTCCAATTAGCTTTGTGTTCAAAATACAGTATCCACAGCCAGAGCGGGCACCGTGACTAAATACACACTAAACCTATAGTGAAATCCAGGCCTCCACTGAATTATTCCACTAATCCTAAACCAACAGATCAAGGCAATTTTAGGTGTTTATGTCTGTTGTTTTCAAATCTATTATTAATCAGTGTCTGTCAGTTGATATCGCATCAACGTTAATGCCTATTCCCTTTGTAAATGTGAGCTACTGTGTACATTGTATTGTGCATTGTAGAGCTTGTGTAAATACCCTAATAAAGCAACGACACTGAAGCCAGTAGGAGCAGGTTGAAAAAATAAATCACTGTTACAACACCCTGCACGCTGTGATGCGACCAATCTGCCGTCAGCTTTGGCCTAAACGATGCTGCACGCTCTGGTCTTTCACAACAGGTAACACTATGGCATCATTAAAACACTACCGCCTGAACATTCAGCCACAAAATCATTAAAAAAAGCTGTTAAATAAATGTAAACAAAGTCATATAAAATTAAAATAAGTAGGAAATACATCTATAAAAACACAAAATGGCAAAGCTCCCTTCTTATTTGTTGCCAAATATTAAAAGAAGAGGATTTTGCAAAAATCTTGATTAGCATGTGCAACTTTACAGTACCATCGTAAAACCGTTTTGCTTTTGATCTTAGGCATTAGTTTAAACTGAAAACACTGACTAAAATATACTAATATGGCTAAATACAGGCACCAATTTAGAAGCTAACTTCAAGTTAGCGTTTACTCAAATGAGCTGAGGCCGCTGAAGGCAACAGATACACAAGTAATTCACACTGAGACCAACTGTGGCATATCATTTTGTTGTAGAATATTCAGTCTAATAAACAACTTCTAGAGCTTAAGATGCTGTCAGAGGCGACACTGATCCTCAGAATCTTTCAGCATTTAGTTTAAATGAAGCCTTGAACTAAATAAATAGCACTTTTACTCAAATCAATCTACTACATGTGCATAGGAAAAAACAATTGACTGCTGGAGAGAAGAAAAATGTGCAAGTGTATTCCTCACAGCAAGGGGTTACATACGCAATGACCTTTTTTTGTTATGTGAGAACAAGAGTGGAAGTGTTGATTTCCGATATGGTGGACGACACTAGGTTAGTGAAAGGAAAGAACAGAGAAAGCGAAAAAGCAGAGGTGAAAAGACCAAACGTCCCGGCAGTTTTCACTTGAACAGGGGACAGAGGCGACAACCAGGAGAGGGCACTGAGTCTCTGCCAGAGGCGGCACCGGGACTGGTAGAGGAGCTGTTGGTGTGTTGGGACAGAGAAGGCCAGAGGGAATGACAATACATATCCTGTTGATATTGTTTTGGGGAAGGAGAGAAGGATGGAGGAATAGTCTTGATGGCTTAGGCCTGATAAGAGAGAGAGAGAGAGAGAGAGAAACAGACAAAACAATAGACATTGTGAGATTAAGAGCTCTGGGGATGGGCTTCCTATGCTCAACACCTACACAGCAGAAACTATACTGTCTGTTCTGAACCTGGCTGTATTAATGACTGCAGCTAGAATTAGGTTGAGAAAATCCTAGTGGATCGATCATAGAAATGATCGAAATGATCCCTAAAACTCATGAGCTAAAATAGCTATTTTTGAAACTGCACTCCAGTACGAGACGCAGGCCAGTGATGCGGTAAGTTGGTGGCTGCAGTCCCTGTGACTCAGCTGTTCTTTCCTCTCCGAGTACCAAAAAGTCTAAACTTAGCTCACTGCACCCAACCAGTGGTTGTTCACTGCAGATGAGACATCCACAAGAATTACCATTTAAACAGACACTGTCTACAGTATGATCTTTCATAAAATTACAGGAGTCTAAAATTCCCTAATTCAAATATGCATCTGTTGAAAGATGTTAACATAAGCTTAATTCTTCAAAGACTAGCTTCTCTTGCCTATCCTTTTAATTATGCAACTGTGCTGCAACCCACCCACGTGCGCCGTGTGGAAGAGGTCAAGAGGGAGAGTACAATCCACTGAGCGAGAAAGAGAAATTTGACTGAAAGGCTGATTGGTTGTCATGGCAAAGGTAATCAAAGACCAAGGCCAGTGCACACACAAAGGGATGAAATCTGAAAAGCATGCAAACTGAAATGTCTAGTCAGAGCACAAAGCTGTTACACACATACACAAGTCAAATCATGCATTTGTAAGAGAGACACACAATGTTAATCCCTATGAACAACCACTAAGTTGCCGAAGGCTGTAATCAGCTGTTTTCTACAGTAACAGGTTGAACATTAGGGAAATAAGTTCCTGTGAAGAGACACCTATCGAGTCCTCATTTAAATGCCTTATTCTGAGCATGTAAACCCGCTTCTGCTTCTATTTGACACTTATCAGATGTTCTGTGAGACGTGTTTAGGCAAAGTTATAAGCTCATCACACCTATCGGCAAATATCTACAGAAGCAGACAGCACTTCACAGGCCCGGTAGCTAAAACACAAGTCACACATGATGGCGTGTTTTTAGCGGGATGGATGGATGGAATTTGTTGAACAGCTATTTAGTCTTTAAGAGTTTCATTCTACTGCCGTGGGAGTAATGACGACACACCTGCAGTCACACATACACACAGGTGCACAACAGGGTGAATATGCATGCTGTGGCATTTGCTGCAGTGGATTTTACTGCAGCTTCCAGTAGCTGTGTTAAGCGTTCGAAGCGTGTACAAGAAGGCATTCAACTCACGACAGCAACTGAATGTTACGGAATTAGAAAGCAGCAGACAGGTTAACACCACTCTCAACCATGTGAGAACGCACACATGGTGCATTAGTATGAGTTTTAAGGGTGAGCCCAGCAGGCTGCCTTTGCTGCATGCGTGTCTGGACTGGGCTGCTGCAGCGAAGGGTGTGGCTGCACTTATAGTGAGGGGAGAGGCACAGGCTCAAACTAGTCATCGCTCCTGGCACAGTTCTTCCCTCTGACTGATTTAATCCTGTCCAGAGGGACTCTTTGGGCTACAGGTCACCGCTGCGCACTGATTTTCATGTTTTCAGCACCAAGAGTTTTAAATAACAAACAATAGGAATGACAAGTCAAGTGTGCAGTGCTATGTAGAAATAAAAGCCCTGCAGTGCATCAGCACTAATGATTCTTGGTGTGGGTGAGTCACAGGTGGAACCATTACGTGCCAGTCACTGGGTTCACTGAGCATCAGCCTTTTAGTTGCTGTTTATTGTTTTCATCATTAAACATGTTAGATATAGAGGCCGGATGTCTGTCTAGTAGCTCTTATTATCTATTCTGTATTTCAGGTGCCACACATTGAGCTTGTGCCTTTTTGTTACCACTCCACTAGTGCAGAAGCATTGCCAAGAAAAAAAACACTGCCAAGCTATGAACAACAAAAAAAACATGTAGTTTAAAAAAAACAAAAAACACAAATGCTGTCAAACACCAGGGGTCAGCATGCCAAGACACTCAATCAGCTTCACATGGTGCTTGGTGTATATAAAGGGGTTTGATGGACTGGTACAGACAGATCAGTGAAGGTGGAAAAATCCATAACCAGAAATGCTTCAATATCATTATGCAGGAACGCAGATGTAGCAAAGCTGGGCTTTGTTAGTGTAAGAGCGTCATATTCATCTGTCTTATATTATGTCATGCAGAGATGACTAATATTTGCTTTGGTGGGGTTTTAACTCAATGCAGAGGCTCCTGAAAGCTCTGATCATTTAGGCACTGACAGGCAGCTTCCTGCTACTGCTGCTGCAGTCTACGTCAGCACACTACACTCACTCACTGTCTACATCGCTCTGTGCTATCTGTACCAGTCCACACTCTCTATGATACTACTAGCACCACCTTGTTCTTCCAGTGAGGCTACTTGCCGTATTAACTATGTTGTAGTGGATCTGTACTCACCCCGTTCCACTCCACGCCCATACTCACTTCCTCGCCAGTCTCAGAGCCGCTCTCATACTTAACGCTGGTCAGACTGTCCCTGCTCCTCCGCCGGTCACCTTCTCCGTCCTTCAGAATCTCCACCACGCGTGTCTGGTTGATGGGGTCAATGCCCTGATGAGGAAAAACACAAACAAAGAAGCAAAAAAACTATTAGCATACAATACACACATACAGTATCAGCTAGCTTTATTTTGAGTTAGAGTGAAAAGTTATATGGAGAAACTAAGGTGAATTAAAGTTTGTTTTCTTTGTTTTGACGCATTGACAGTTTCAAATTTTGTTGAAACATCACAAGGACAATGGAACGTTGAAATGACTAAGATGGGAGTGATGTTAGGGGGGAGAGGTGAAGCTGATATAGGGGTGATCAGTTAGAGACAAACCACTTACTGTGTTGCTCTGGATCCATAGCAATGTAGAAAAAGGGAAAGAAATATCATGAGATTTACTTTCCTAACATGGGAAGCATAGTCTAGAATTTACAAAAACTGCCGCATTTGCAGGAAGAATCGGCCACTTCAGACAGGAAATGCTGCTGACCTGCTTGCGAGACCTGACGGCGCACTCTTCCAGGGTCTCAGCGGCCTCCAGCTTGCCCTGGCGGCGGTACAGAGCCCCGAGGTTCCTCAGGGTGGTGTTCACTGTGGGGCTGCAGACACAATACAGGCAGAGCATAGTTGATCCGAAGGTCAAACAAAGGAGTGTTGCATCGGAGCAAAAATGTGTCAAGGACTAATGCTTTAAGTAATGATTATGCTACATTCCAAAATTAATTAATCAGATATAGAGCTGCTATGTTTTTTCAGTGTGTAAAACTAAAAGTTAGTAAGTAATTTCCTCCCTTTTACAAGCGTCTTAGGTGAGCTGTAAAACTAATAATGCTGCCAACAGGTGTGTGACTCACCTGTTGACTTTGCAGGCCTTGTACCAGCCTCCATATTCCCCATAAGGAGTGTTGTCCCTGTGCTTGCCCTGGAAGTAAATAAGAGTTAAAAAAAAGTGAGCGTGAAAAGGGGAGTGGTCAAAGTGGGTGAACTATTTTTCCTTCTTTATATTAAATAATGTCATGTCAGATGCAACGTTGCAATTTCTAAAAGGAGTGAAATAAGCAAAACCACATTTTGTTTTGTTTTTTAAAAAACACTACGGCTGTGCATTTTGCAATAAACATAGATTGTTATTGCTTGTCCCCAGAAACACAAGATTATTACAAGCCTCCCTCACCTTGCTCATCTCCTCTCTCTCCTCTGCATGCATCCAGATGGGTTTGTTCTCAGCTGCAGAAAGAGAAACAAGAGAGGGTCGAGACAGCAAATCTGAAATCAGCTAGTCACACTCAACTTGTTTTTCCATTTTTGGCCAAAAATACAATCCTGAGATATTTTAACCAGGAGTCTGAATACTGAAAATGAAAACATGAATATTTTAAGTGTGAACAAATCCCAAAACAGAATTAGACACAATTCACGTTAGACACAACAATAACTTGGATATTTCTTTAATACAAGCAACCAAACTTAAAAAAAGAGAGATGTACAACTCATTTATTAGTTCTTTCACTAAGAACTAACATACAACAATTTTAAACCCCCTGCACCCATAGAAAAATGAATTGTCGCTGCAGCGTCCCTCACCAACAGGTTTAAAACACCTAAGTGCTACTGAAAGTTAACACGTGAAGAACAAACTGTTCAGAAGTGTGTGTGTGTGTGTGTGTGTGTGTGTGTGTGTGTCAGTGTAGTGAACTGAGTCACTTTCATTCCTTTTTCAAAGCAGTCAATCAAAGGCTCTGGAGGGAAGCCATGAAAAAGGTTTTCTTAAACCGAAAGGAAAAAAAATGCAAGGTTCCATCTTTTAGACAATAAATCTTTTATTTCTTCAAATAGTGTGTGGAAAAATTCTCTGAATCCATTGAATCCTGTTTAGAACATGGTCCACTTTTTAACCATTTGTCCATCACTGACTCTGCTCGCTGGTGTGAGACAAACAGCAGATGGAAGATGAGACAATGGTGAAAACAAAAGTCTAATTTGAACATTTTGAGGGTCAGTGTAACGCAGTGTAGGATGCATTGATTGTGTTACTAACTGAGTTTGACCATACAGCAGTAACACTTAACTAGGTGCTGCCAAATACCCTGGTTATATCTACTACGTGGTCTTACCATCAACAGATCCAAACTCTTTCTCATGAGCACGAGTCAAAATCTCTTTGTACAGAATCTCAGCCTCCTTGTATTTCCCCTGTTTGAGGTAACACGATGCCTGAAGAAAAAAGAAGCGATAGCACATTTAGTACTGGAGCAAATTGACCCATCTATTGACTCTCAGTGGTCCTGAGAGAGAGTAGGAGAAGCATGTCTGCATATTCTACCGCACGCTGTGGATCATGAAAAATTATACTGAACAGCAGACCCTCCCTTTTGTCTGCATTTAGCCCCCATCTACGTGATGAATGCCCCCACAGAGAGTAAGCTCAGGCTGACAATGACACCCAGTGGTTTTAATTATAAATAAATGCTCTCTCTGGGTTTACCTCACACTCAGCTCTATGCCAAAATTGTGTATACATATACTGTAGGATGTTAAATGAAAGCCTATAAAGTAGTGATCTCTCACCAGGTTGTTCTTGGTTTTGGCCACATTGGGATCATCGGGGCCCAGCCTGCACTCATAGATCTCCAGGGCGCGGCAGTAATAGTACTCCACCTCCTCATACTTGCCCTGGTTCTGACAGAGCAGAGCCAGGTTGTTCAGCTGCTTGGCCACATCTGGGTGGTCCTTTCCCAGGACCTGATGGAAATCAGGCAAAGGCATTGAATTAAACTTTCAGTGTGTGTCTCTATTTTTCCAGCTCCTCTTCCTGCCTTCACTAGACAGTAGTTTCTGCTGGAAGCAGGCACTCAGGAGATCTAATAAAAGGCTGGGTGATCGATAGAGCAGCTACGGAATAGAGGGTGCATATAAAGAGATCCACTGCATCTTGCTGAACTCTGCAGTCACATATCTATTTCCTGCCTTGTTCCCCCAATGTCTGCTATCTATTTCCATATGCACTCTCAATTAAACCCTCCAATTCTCCACCCTCACAGGCCCCCAGCGGAAACATTACAGACAATTCAAGAAAATTATGGGCTCAATCTTTCTATTTATAGCATCTGGTGTTACAATACACTTAATTAATTTATTCTAATGAGCTAATTGTTCACTGTTGTAGCCTTGAGATGAGGCCTTGATAGCGAAGACGTATTCTGCTCTGCTGGTGCAATCTAGGGATATGGCCTACCTTTTCTCTGATCTCCAGGGCCCTCTTACACAGAGGCTCAGCCTCTTTGTACTTCCCTCGCTTTCCATACAGCACGGCCAAGTTATTCAGCGTCGCAGCCACCTAAACAAAAACAAAAACATCCTGACTAGGATTGCTTTACAAAGATTCACACAACATAACTGCCAAAGGTAACAACCATCTCTTATTGTCTGTCATAATTTAAATGCAGGCCTTTCTGTTTGTTTGGATCATGTGTCTATAAGCAGACATGAGCAGTTCTTTGCAAGCCTTAGACACAAAAATCCATATGAAAAATCAATACAGTCTGTAGAGTAGGACAGTAAACATAGCAAAATGTGTAGTTATTGCTTCTCAGTACACAGCGCCTTTAAGCGATTATGAACAAACACAAGATGATGAGAGTCTGTCTCTAAATATGGATTTGCCCAAACACAAATATTGTTGCCATGGTGGAATCTTACAGCAGGATGATCTTTGCCCAGGGTTTTCTCCCGGATGGAGAGAGCATCATTGAGCAGATGGGCGGCCTCTTTGTATTTGTTCTGATCCCTGTGTGTGAGATTAAGAACCAGAGAAATAATCACATGAAGTTCCTAAACACTTCTAAATCTTCAGAAATGAATATAATGTGAAGTGAACAAAGGGGCAATATGACAAGTAAACATCTAGCCTTTAATAAAGGCTCTTTTCTGACCTATAGACTAAAGCCAGGATGTTGAGCATGGTGGCCACGTCAGGGTGGTCATGTCCAGAGGTCTTCTCCAGGTCCTCCAAAGCCTGCTTGCACAGAGGAACAGCCACCTCGTACCTGCCCTGGGAAGCGTACTGGATCACCAGGTTGTGCAGGGTTCTGAGGCGGGCTGGGATCTCGTAGCCTCCCTGCTGGGCGGCAGCCACAGCCGCACTGTTATGTTGCTGCTGCGCTGTGGGGTGCACAGAGGGCAAAGGTCAGCTTGGTTGCCTGACCCAATTGACCTCAATTACATGTGCATAAACGCAACACTGTGGTGGAATAATTTAATTATAGGGATAATGAGGTTAGCGTGCAATTGCATAACACAACAGCATTCTGGACTACTTTTACTACTGTAGTATTGAAATAAGTGTTAAGTGCTATTATCTCGCAATGCCTTATTGCGATGCTGTATATCATCATTCTTACTCCCTTGTCCATGCTCCTCTTCATCATTGGGGAAGAGGTCATCCAGTGAGTCCTTCTGTGTTTCCTTGTCCTTCTCTTCCTGCTGAGGGGATAAAACAAACCAACCTGTCAGACCTCCCAATATGAACAACAATTCAGGATTCAATTGCAAGGAACTGGATGCAATTACAAACAGGAGCAACACGAGAATCAGAAGCAAAAGGATCAGTTTAAAAGCATTTAAAAGTATTAGAACAACAGCCTGATAAATGAATGGTCCAAAAAACAAAAATGGCTTATAGTAAACCTGGATTGGGTTCCTGCTGAGTCAAGCAGTTAGTCTTTTTAGTGACTAATAATCGGGTCATAATGTGGAGTGATTCATCCTCATGAACAGATCAACGAGGACCTGATCAGGCTCATTCCTGGAACCACGTGGATCTTATTGTCACTAATGTATTGTGAATGTATTTAAAGCCTCATGGAATATTTGTGATAAGGTAACATTAATTAAAAAAAGAAAGACCCTACTTTTATACCTTTTACTCTGCATTTGTAAAATTCTATTGGTACATTTTTGCCCCACGTTGCACATGATAAGAACAGTTTCATTTGGAAACATGAATAATCAAGGCAGGTTATCAGTGTTAAAAAGAATGGTTTTAACCAAATCTTATCTTATATTGAGGACAGTTAAACCAAAATTTATTAATTTAGCCAGCAATACTATATGTAGATGCATTTGTAATTGGTGCCTCAGTCCCTATAAGAAACATACTTTAAGTATACAATACTTACAGTGGGTGAGACATCCTCGTCATATTTTTTGAGCTGGTTCATGAACTCCAGGTGTTTCTTCTCCTCCTCCAGCTGGGCCACACTCTGCTCACTTTTCTGTAGCTTCTGTTGGGTGTTGGCTAGCTCATCCCGGAGCCACTGGTTTTCCTGGCAGAGCCTCCTCACCTGTGCACGCAGCTTCTGCTTTTCTGACTCCACCGCATTCAGGTGGTTGGACAAGGCCATCATCACCTGGGACAGAGACAGCATTCAAGAGCACAGAGGATCAGCAAAGGCGAGCTGTTGCAGGAAAGCACAGAGCTGGAGTCGATTGTGAATGAATCATGATCACCACACAAGCTGAGTATAGAATGAGGAAGCAAAACAGCCACAGTAAAAGACAGACAGACTGATATTATTAAAAACCTTAGCCCACTTCAGGATAGACCAATTAGGTTGTTCAGCTTGCCTTACCTGTGCTTCCCCCAGGCCCAGTTCGATCATCTCCACCGACTTGCGGAGAAGGTTGGACTTCTCATGCACCAGATTGGCCTCTTCATCCTTCTTTAGGCACTTGATGGTCTCCAGGAGGCTGTGAAGGATAGAGTTGTGTTCGTTTTTCAGGGCCTCGAGGCCCTGAATCACCAGCTTTGTGTTAGAGATGATCTCCTCCTGCGAAAGCTTTTCAAGCTTCTCTTCTCGTGGATACACCATGGTGGACATCTTCTCAGTTAAACCTAAAAATATGATTAAAAGAAAAAGAAAATGGACGTTAGAACAGGTCTGCCTATTGGACCAGCTGCCATTTTAAAGGCACTTTTAAACATGCAGCCAGGCTTGTTCAACTGAACTGCAAATGCTGATTTGTTGCCTTCACTTTTCTTCAGCATCAAATTATCGTTAAAACAATAAACATCCAAGTTTTCCCTCGGCTGGAGAAACATGAAAGAAGCCAATTATTATCGCTGAAAGTTAACCATCATCTGAGTTAAGTCCAAGCCATGGATCGAAACAGAAACCACATCATTTTTTATTGCTTAACAAATTCACTGCAGCACCACAGTGGAAAATGTGACTAAATTTATGTGCACAGTTTGGTTACATTTGCATAATTTTCATTGCATCTGTTAAATCTGATGTTTAGAATTTGGTCCAGTTAAAACATTAACTAGAACCACGGTGCTCCAACTTTGTTGCGTTAAGTAGCCACATACAAGTTACCAATGCCATTAAATTGAAACACTGAAGCTAGAGAGACTGATTATTCTGGTAAACAAAGGTCTTTATTGAGACCTATATTAAGCTCTTGTTGGGTGGTAACAGAGGGGACACAGATGCTGCTGTGTGGTGCCTTCTGCTGCCAACAATTTAGACATTCAGCAGCCTAACTGGCTGCTTGACTGGTTGGGGAATCAGGGAGAAGACGGCATGAAATAAAAGCCCTTAGTCACACAGCTCACACCTGGTCAACTTAGAAAAATACTGTCACTAATACCCCGTTCTGAAGACATGCCAGCTTTGATGTTCAAATGGAATGTGTGCGTTTTCACCCAAGCTATCTGAAGAGAACCAGTGAGTCACTGAACCACATCATGCAAATATCACTGCAGAGAAACAAGCCTGCCCTTCAAATTGAGTCCATTTGAGCAGCGACCGTTGCTGATCAAAGGAACAAGAATAAAGTGACCTACAAATGTGGACGATACCATTAGTGATCAACTGCTTGTTTTTCTGTTTGCATTTAAGTAAATATTAAAGCTGGGCACTGAAAGGACAATAGCCACTAGCTCACAGCTTACTGTAGACATACAATCTATGTATAGACTTTTATTCAGTGAGGGTGACTAACTGATCTGTCTGTGACATGGAAGAAAAACATAAATATGCTAATCACACCAGAGACCAAGATGTTTTATCTGAGTATGTTGGTTTTATCCATCTAGGCTACAGATGTTGTTTATGTATCGATATTGTTCATTGCTTTCTATGCTAGAAAACACAGAAGCATGTACTTTAGAGGCTCAGACAGAAGACAGAAACTTTTATTTTTGTTGACAATAACCTAACTAGTTATCATGTCTATTTTATGAAGTGGTGCTGTCACACCACATCACAGCGATGGCAGAGAACGCTATTTACAAAACTCTTGACAAATTGTTGATAAAACATAGAGCTTTCATTAAAAACAATGAATTACACTAATAAAGTGGCTCCTCGAGATGAGGAAAAAGCAGCAGCGAAGGTGATGAAGTCACCGCATGCAGTGTTAATGCAACCAGCAGTGGCTTTCGTCTGTCAGCTAGTGACAGCGGACGACTTAATGGAGCTGGCACTCTGGGTTCAATGAGAGGATACAGTAATGATCTTTAAAACCCTCAAGGTTATGAATCCATTAAGTCAAATTAACTGCAAAATGTAATGAAAGGTATTGTACAGAGCTAAATGGAAAGAAAAGCAAAAAAATAAAAAAAAGCAGACAACAGCCCAGGTTTTCAAAAACTCCTTTCTCCTCTGATGATCAAGCATAATTAGAGACGACATCTTTTCCTCAGCTGTTACTTTGAGTCCTGCTGTATGTGAATCAAAGGACTGACTAGCTGGGAACGCACAGCAGCCACAGAAGCAAAACGCTTTGGCATCTCAGTCAGAGAAGGAACAAGCAGCTTTGAATGGATAAAATACACAAACACAATGAAGGACTCTTTCTTCCTTCAAACTGCTGGAGTTAATTTTTTCCAAGGGTTTAAAGACATGAGATAAAGTCCAACAGGCCTGCTGATTTCTTCATTGCCCTTGAATTAATCTTTAACATTTATTTTTCTCTCCATTCATAAATATCACGTCACATTCTGATAACATTATATCACACTAACAAACACAACCAACAGACACAGTAATGACACAAGCAGAGCCATGAGTCAAGGACATTACCACATATACTCACTAAGATCTGTCACTGTGCTTAGGGGACATGTACAAACGTGCATCTCTTTTTACAAGTTTCAACTTAGATTTTACAGCTGAGAGTGTATCTGGGATTTACTCCAATTGGTCTCATGATCAGGATTAAATATTACTCAAGGTTCAGGAGCAGTGAGTTAGTGGTTAGCAACACAAAACAATGCCTCACTTCTTACAACTCAGAAACCTTTTCCTATTGACTCTTCAGCCCAGAAGTACTTGCTGTGCCACATTTTTTATGCTCACCAAGGACACAACATGAAACTTCAACAATAGCTTTGGGTGATCACATTTGAGAAAATCTACAATCACAATTAGGATGCAAATTAAACCATCAGAGGACGCTATTAACAGAAATATTATCATTATATATAAAAAATAACTTCTAAACAAAAAGGCGTGTCTCCTAGGGACAAAAACCAACAGTAGGCAACAACTGACTAAATATGAAAAACAATATACAGTATACGCCCGTCTTAACAGGATAATTACATCACCTACTGAAAGCACTATATAACTACTAAATTCAAGCCATTTATTACAGCTGCTGACTGCATGTCTGCAGCTGATAAAGCTTCCTTGACTCAAAAACTAACCTGGCAGATCAGAGCTGAAGAAAAAAAAAAGGTAATGTAATACTGATTCCTATTCCAGCAGTAGCACTGTGTGACGATAAACTGCGTCATAAAAATGCAGTTTATCCAGAAACTTTTAGCGTGAAAGGATTTAAATGATGATGGAACAAGACAGTAATGAGCACTGATGCTGGGAAGAGGAGGATGCTTGCAGGATGATGGTGAGCGTTGTACTGTAGCAACCAATGTCAGCTCATGCTGCACATCAACAAACAACCACACCCATAGACGAGTGTGTGGAAAAACGGGTTAGAAAGGGGGATAAACTCTACTACTCTATACTCAGACACAAAAGAATAGTCCCAATAAGACACAATGGAAAAGGCTCTGTGCTACAGAAACAAAAGGAGTCTCACATGTCACTAAGACTGAAACAACATATTAAAACCTCACATTGATTTGCATATAGCTCCAGGTCCTGCATTCTCATTATTCCTCCAAGAACTTGAATCTCTAAAGCCAAATCATTTACACTCGGGTGATTCATATGGACAGAAAGACAATCTGGTGATGTTCAAGAGCTAATTTCTAAGAGAAGTAAAATGGGAAGTGTCTGGCTACTGATAACATGATGAACCAACAAGGTCAAATACCTTTGTGTATACAAAACAGTAGCAAATGCAAATACAGAAGTGGTGAAATATGCAAAGCACCTGCATTTTACTAGATTCGGTGTGATATTTATGGAGCAGGGAGTGAATCTTATGAACAAGTTAGATGACTCAACTTTGAGCTGGGACCAAAGGTCAGACTATACTGCTTCCAACACAGCACCTGCTCCCTAACTGCCAATATGAACGCAAAAGACGCCTCTGCTTTATAATAACATAGCCCAGGTCTAAAAGAAAAGCAATCTGCTTTATAGACAGGAAACAACTTATTTGTCATCTTGTCAGTGGAAATCTGGACAATTTCTCTGTCATGTTTGCCTTCGAAAGGCCCACACTTCATTTGCTGTTTAAACAGATGGTTTGTTCTTTCCCCTCTTTGGTTACAACCATCATCATCAAGATTTTCTTTCTCCTTTTGCATATGAGGATCTCAAAATCGTGCAGCTACGTGAAAGCTAAAGGCATAGGCACGCATTCACGCACACGGTAGATAAGCATTTGAGAAATGGTATGCGATGTGTAGACGGCTGTAGGACAACAAACAAGACAGCTGCCCTCTGTGGAGGGGCCTCAGTGTCATACTATTGGATCACTTCATCACTTGTCTGCATAAACAGCAATATAACAGACTGCCTGCATCAGTGCCAGAAACAAAGAGCACGGAGGGTGTGGCAGGGCCTGGGACGTCCAGGAGGGAGAGGCCACTGGGTGTCTACAGCCATCCATCACTCCAATGACATCAGCTGCAGGAGGACAATTTTACCACTACTGCGCTTATGACAAAATGTCACTGATTGCAATTGCCACTGATGTAAGAACGGACACCAGTGAGCGTCCACGCATCTGTGTTAAAAAGTGACACGTGTATAAAGCGCTGCTCTATAAGCGATTCTAGTGCGGTACACAGAAAAATTGAGGGGAAAAACAAACCTAGGCATTTTTTTCTAATCAGAACTTCTGGTTGATGACTTAGCACGACGTCACTGTTTGGAAACAAAAACGGGCGCTTCTCTAAATCTTACAAACAACCATAAAAAACAAACTAATTGTTTTCTATTATTTGACGTGCGTCTTGTTCGGCTCGATTTCTTTATGTTATGACTTTCGCAGTTCACCATGATTATGCGACTCTACATTTACCTACTCAGCTCCTATATAAAAGCAAGACTTTAACAGCCACTGTGTCTGCGAAACGAATTAGACGAAATACGAACTAACACTCGATGAACTGAATAAAGCTTATTAAATATGTTCCTCGCTACCGTCGGCGACTAATAAGCGCTAACTAGCTTCGGCTAACGAGCTAGCATCACCCATCCATAGTTGATAAGAGTTGACTCTGCTCAAACCGCCAAGCTTTTGTTTCATATATACGGCCCCTATCACTTACAGATAAATAGACGTTTATATATGGCTCAACAACTACTAAAGCAATTATTATTCTATCTCACACTTACCGTGAACTAGGACTGGCGGCTAGCTCAGCCCCTTTAAATCCAAAATGTCTCCGGAACAGAAAGATTCTCCCAGCAGCCTCTGCGACTCAGTTGATGTGTAGTGATGTCATGTCTTGGTGTCTGGGTGTCCAGAAACCCAAGTTTAGATGATTAAAAAGAAAACGATAAATATATTATTTTATAATAAATACATAATTTATTAGTAGATATACCATAATATACAACATAAATATATACAATAATGTTTTTTTCTTTGAAACGACCCTAAAACTATACCCGTTTTCTGTAATACCTCATAAATTCTGTCGATAAAAATTACAAAACCATACAGCGACATCTAGCGGTTATCTTGTAAAATTTAGCAAAAGACATTAATTAACTTTTCACCTTTTTTTTTATTTTACTTGATCTTTGTTTACAATAAAATAAGCAATAATTGGAGTAATGTTGACAATTTATTACACTTCAAGGCACGTGCCTAAACTGAGGCGCTAAGTAGCTCCAGTTCTTCATGTTAAAACTCAAAATAACACAGTCCTATAAATAAAAAACCAAAACAGACAAAAATGACACGGGTATGTATGTGTGTATACTTGTGTATTTTAATCTGTAGGATGCATTTAATCTCTTGAATTTATATGATTTATTATGTTTTATATAGCATAATATGTGCGATACCACCTACTGGTTGCAATAAGGGTGGCACTGAGGTGGGTGGAACATAATGGGCTGAATATTGTGAAGGAGTGGCAGGATGGTTGGGATAAAGAGGATAAAGGACGAAAGCTTTATAGCATCAAAAAGAATGTGGTGGTAGGTGGAGGACTAGGTGGACGGGGGAGAAGAAAACAGGTTATTTTAAGTAGGTTAAGAATTGGGCACACGTATTTGAATAGCACTTTACATTTGATGTGGAGACACGTGGATGGGAGGTGTGAGTTTCGGGGTGAGGTGGAGGCAGTGGAACATGTAATAATGGAGTGTGACAAGTATAGGAGGGAAAGGGATGGTGAGGAGTATGAGGGAAGCAGGAATGAAAGATGTGTACTTGAAGAGTGTGCTGGAAGTTGGAGGATCAGGGAGAGGGTGGAAGCCTTGTTTAAGTTGTTTAATGTTACTGGGCTGGGTAAAAGAATGTGAGGGGTAGAGAAATCGATAGGTGGCAGTAGTGCAACAATGTGGATGCAAGCCGCCAATAAACACCGCAGAATAAGACGACGTCATTAGTGCGCGACGCTGCGTGCAGGGCTGTGAAGGACGCTGACAAGAAGCCCGAAATGAAATAAAGGTTGGGTTAATGTTTCTGTTTTTCCCGGTTGATATCTTTAATTACACTCAAGAGAAATTTCCATCTTACCTTATTTTACTTAAACAAACAATAACAGGCGGTTGTGGTTACTGAACCTGCTTAGTTCCATGCAGTTCATGCAGAGCTAGCGGTGGTTTACTGTATTTTACTTAGTTATGGTGAGGGTAACATCATACTAGTACTTGCAGCGTTTAGCCAGAAAGCCATATATTATTAGGACGTAAAGTGATATAATCGTGTTGTTTACCAGTAATCTGTTTTATTGTGTGTCTTTGATGTTGTTATCTCACAACTATATTTAAAGCTCTGAAACTAACCGCTGTCGAACTGCTACAGATCTGTCAGGAACACGTTGCTGTTGATGGCGTTGTCCTGTCTAACTCGAGCTCTGCGCTCATTGACGGTCTCCCAGCCTGCTCTGCTCTCCTCCGAGGTACACATGTGCTACATGGCAGTCACACAAGGAGCGCTCAACCATCACCACGTCCTAACAGGCCTTTTTCCTTTTGTGCTGGCAGGCAGTTGCTCAGACTAAGCTGAGAAACCATGTGCCCATTACGCTTGGACAGTGCAGAGGCTTCCTCACCACAGCCCCTCTGGAGCAGAACCGGACATATTGGAAACAGAGGGAGAAGTACACAATCAGGCCTATAGGAATGAAAAAGACTGGCGGCAGAGACCACACGGGTAAAGACTGCAGGATACGAAATAGAGAGTTTACTGTTGTTTAGACAGAACAGTCATAATTAGAAGCACATTATATAAGCTTGAACTAATACAGACTTTAATATTGACTATTTGCTCTTAAGTGCTTAGTATGTGTTTTATACAAGTATACAGGTGTTCAGATTAAAGCGAAGGAAACATAGTTGCTGAGATTCTGTGCATTTTACAGGAAAAATACGGACGCACGGCATCGGTGGCGGCCATAAACAAAAATACAGGTGGATCGACTTCCAGCGATTACGATATGAATCTGGCAAGGAAGCCCAACCTTTTGAAGAGAAGGTTGTGGAAGTACGATACGATCCCTGCAGGTAACATCAGTTTACCCACAAATGGGCCTCTGGCTTCTCTGTGTACACAAGTCAGTTTGTCATGAGCAATGTTGTCTACACAGATCTGCCGACATCGCCCTGGTGGCTGGAGGCAATCGTAAAAGATGGATCATAGCTACAGAGAAAATGCAGGCTGGAGACATCATTAAGACGTCTGCAGTTATTGGACGCATGGCAGGTGTGAGGTTTAGTGCCTAGTCTGTTGGCTCTTAAAGCTGTCTTGAAATTCTCTGGTTTAAGTGGACGTGGGCCTGATGTGCAGTTGTTTTACTTTGCAGTCGCAGCCAATGATGGTGACGCCTACCCGTTGGGTGCTCTTTCTGTGGGGACACTGGTGAACAACCTGGAAATACAACCAGGGAAAGGAGCAGAGTACATTCGTGCTGCAGGTATAATTGTTTGTCTCAAAATATGTGTAATAATGTAGCTAGGGGTCAGTATCCATCTACTACTAGTATATATCATAAAATCACAAAATGGTAACATGTTTATCATAGTTTACCAGAGCTGTTTGTCAACAAGTGTCATGTCAAATCGCATGCTCATTTATGCTCATTATTTATGTATCCTGCTTTAACTCAAAGGCTAGTTAGTAGCCACTGTAAAGTAATTTTAAGGTAAATTGAATGTTGATGCCTTTCCAGGAACAAGTGGTGTTTTGCTCCGTAAAGTAAATGGAACAGCAATCGTCCAGCTTCCTTCAAAGCAGCAGGTTCAGGTGAGTGTATGTATATTCTGCATATACTGCCCATGTTAAAACCATTTTCTGCACTGACCCCATTGTTATCTCTGAGCACAGGTACTGGACACCTGCATGGTAACTGTAGGACGCGTGTCCAACGTTGACCACAACAAAGAAATCATCGGCAAAGCTGGTCGCAATCGCTGGCTTGGGATTCGCCCTTCGAGTGGTTTGTGGCAGAGGAAGGGAGGCTGGGCAGGACGCAAGATTAAACCTCTCCCTCCGATGAAAAGTTACATCAACCTGCCCTCGCTATCGACCGTATAACAGCAGGAGTCTGATGTGTTAAGGACTGTAGGATGATGGCATCAGTTTGGTCCTTGCAGTGAACTTGCATTGGTTTTTGTGGAGAGAAAAATTAAAGGCAAACGATTTGTACAGAAGATTAAAAACTTTTATTAAACACAACTGCTTGTGAGAGCATGGAAAGAAACAAAACAATATAAAAATCCAAAACATATTTACATCTATAGTAAAACATGCAGAGTAACCCATATTTTTAGTGGTAGATTTAAAAATACTGTCACGTCATTTAAAATAGGGTTTGTGCAAAGACACTGGGTGGTATTTCAAGTAACGGGAGCAATGAGATGGCATGTTTCTAATCCTTGTAGAGTTTTGACCAATAATAAACACTGATGTTATTTTTGTGCATTTCAAAGTAATGGAGTGGTCATGCCTGCTCATTGATCCAGCCTTGTAAAAGACCCCCATGCTACGTCTAGATTTAGGGGAAAAAAAACTGAGGTCAAATACATTGAAATACACTTGTCATTATGCCCATTTGCCATTCAAAAGCGAATTCCCATGACAAATGCCCTCCAACGACTCTTCCCTGGCAAACACTTCACAGCCTGAATGTACAAATGTGTTCGGGCCAATCGGTCTCCCTAGTAGGAGAAGACCGTTACATTGACCCTTTAAAAAACAGGAGACAAGAGAACTTAACTGTGAAGTCAGAGGCAGACATGCATGCCCAGGTAGCTGCAAAATAAACATGGTCAACATTAAGTAACAGACAGCCGTGGCTGTTTTCCGACCTCAAAAGGCGCTTAAAGCCATAAACATGAACACATCTCCTTGAAAAGGGTCCTTTTGAAAATAAAACAGCGTGACTGTAGGTAGTGGTTTACATTTCAAACAGTGTCCCAATTTGAGCCAAAATGGGTATAAAACCACATGAAAGTGCATTACAAGGGAGGGAAATGTAGGAGAAGTAACATCTACTAGTGTTTGCATTGTACAAGTCAACTTCATAGTTACGAGTTCTGTAAATATATATTTGGCATTTAGGTGAAGAAATAAAGGTAAGTTATTTGTGCTTTAATTTAGAATAAGGGGGATTTGCAATTCACAATAGTACATCTTGTATATATAGTTATATACAATACTAAAAAAGCCGACCTAACCACGCGTGTAAGCCTTCACTTTATAAAAAGCAACAACAAACTCATACAAACTCATTCCCTATTGCCAACGTTTGACCAACGCTACTGAGGAGTACCATCACACAAGTAGCACACCTACACAGACACACATAGGTAGTGATGGACATCTGGTAAAACTCCACACGTTTCTAATGATACGCAACGTTACTGTTGCTACTGTACAGCGCAATACTGAAAAGCAGCCCATCAGTGTGTTCCAGGTCGGGTGCGACCCACGTGTCCAGCCACAGTGAAGCTGTATTAGACGAAGAGATAATTGCATTCATAAAATGTGTGTAAATGTGTAAAACTAGAGCACTGATTAGTCTTTTATTGAACTTAATAATCTGCATCTGAAACATCATTGACACACTACGTTTGGCCGAGACAGGAGCTCCGGTGACTGGGTTGTAAAAACAAACTTGACTTTGGCACGTTACCGCACATCTAGTATTTGCTAAGTCACTGCAGCACCTCTGAGAGCAGCCAGTACTTCAAGCCCAGTAAATGCTGGTTCAACCAGATGAGAACAATGTCCAGGTTCAACACAGATAGGAAATGCTGCCGGGGAACTTAAAATTGGTTCAGCCCTTGAAACAATACGACAGTTGATACAGTTGCGACTAAATTTGGCGTTCAGCTGTCGGAAATACGTTAATTTACCCTGGCTCTAAGTGGAAGTTACTGTACATTCTGAATGTACACTAATGCCTCAGCAAGAACATTAACAAACTATATTGCTGAGCGTCTCGACAGGATACGAATGTCTTAGCTACATTCCTTATAGCTACCTTCAAAAATACCTTGCTTGTGTTGCTTTTGATTTGCTTTGCTTTAGGTACACAGTGTGCTTCAACGCAACGAGGCAAAAACTATTAAATGTTATTCCTATAAAGTCTTTACCCAGAGAAAGTAAAGGGACGAGTTAGAAAAACGCAACGAGCACTGAGTTAGAAGGAGTCCATCTAAATTCACAGCAATATTCCAACTGTCAACAACAAAACACAAACACAGTCTCAAACAACCTCACGCACACCACTGCACATCACCACCACACTCCTCCATTGTCTATAGAGTAACAGTAATAAATGTAGGATTTCACAGAAATAATAAATGTTAACAAAAACAAAGTGCAAACACAGCTGCCATTATTGAAATCTGGCAAATTGTCAAAAGCCTCAAAACACCTCCGAGGCGTTAGCACAAATCTTACAAAATAGTACTTGTTCTTTCTGTAGTGTGTAAAAAAACAACAACAACACCCAACAACATCAAAAAACATCAAATTGACAACATAGAGATTGTGTGTTGAACACGTGGTTGCAAGTCAGTAAGATTTCCACAGGAAAGCTATTACTGCCGGGGGCCCTGTTGGCTTTTCTTCTTATTCTCCGTAGCCTCTTGGTGAGACAAGTCTGGTGGTGGATGGCGGCTGGGGTCACACGGGCTTAGTGTAACCGAAGATTCCCACTGGGAAGTGCTTAACATGAGTTGGCCACTGGGCAGCGAGCTGGAAAAACTTCACATCATTCCACTCCACTCCATCAATAGTTACTGGAGGTGAGAAAGTGGCCGTTAAAAACATAAATGGATGAAGAACACAGTAATTGTGTCAACAATGTTTGATGTTTAGACAAGATTATATGACATAGAATGAATTATATAATATAATGCTCCTTGACACTCCTTTGGCCTTGACAGTCCTATGTGAACCAAGGGCACTCAAGTTTAAACACATTTACGTAAGGTGACATGGATGCGAGTCCACGCACCGACACCAGGTGGCAGCGCGGCTCCAGCTGTGGATCTTACCTCTCAGCATGGTGTGCTGGTGTTTGGCTGTGCAGATCAACCTGCTGATGCCATCAATCACTTGGCTTTTAGAGTCCAGCTCTTTCTCCTTGGGCTTCTTGCTGAGGAAAATCACTGTAAAGGAAGGTGGGCAGTAATATATTGAATTTAGTGGTGGGGGGGCTTGCGTGACTTTGGGAGAAGTTGAAGCTGTCACTTGAGTCAACATGATTTACTGTAGGATGAAATTTAAACGGTTAGTGGCGTATCACACCACTGATGTCCACTTACGTCTAGCAGTTTAAGGTGCTACTAGGACAACATGTCTAAACATCCAGCTAAACTGCTGCTTGCTTACATTGCATTGTGGGTATAACAGGTATTAATATCAATACATTGATTTATCACTCCTCATATCCGACTTCACCTTTCTTGTTCTTCTCCTTGGTGACTACAGTCATGGCCATGCTGGGTGGAGGGGTAAGTTCCCCCCCACAGGGCAGGCGGCTGACTTGCAGTGAACGGAAGTTACTCTTCAGGGTGTTCTTCAGGCCTACGTCTCTTTTCTCTCCTTCTTTCTTCTTCTCTGGGCCCTGCCAGGTCCAGTAGTCCACCTGGAGTCCCATGACCTCACTGCCTGAACATGGAGAGCTAAAAAGAAAAACATGAATCACATGTGATTAAAACATTCAGTTCTAAGGAAGTTAAGAAGTTCTCTTTGTTTATGGTGCGACTCGTGACGTACCCAGCTCCAGACAGGGCTGTGGACACAGATGGAGACTGTGGGGGGGTGCCCCCGATCTCCTTCCCATACGGACCGGCCGATGGGGGTGTTGGGGAGGATAGGATGCTTGTGTTTCCCCCCATCGCGTCATCCGAGTCCACTGCAAGTTGGGGGAAATATTTAAGTCATGAACAAAACTCCCAAATCACATTAAACAAAATGCTGTGACAAACGATAGTTAAAGTTTTCCTGAGTGTATACACAGTCATTATCATGCAAACAAAGTCAATAAAAGTCTGGATCATTTTCTTCTTACCTGATATGAATCTGTACCCAGTGAAAACACCCTAACATGAGAAAACATACTGCCCAGTCTCACCTGAGGTTGAGAGGCTCTGCTCCACAATTCCAACTTTCACAACCTGTCATAATAACAATTTTAGTGTGAAACACAGTTTACCAATTTTGTTTGGCATAAACGACAGAAAAATACAAACTCTTACCCCAATAAATGGCACAAATTTTTGACAGGAATCCTCATCAGGGCTATAAAAGAAAAAAAATCAAAGTGCTGTGAGTGTGAGCGGGAGGAGTGGTACAGTTGTAGTAGCAACACACCAGTGGTGCACATGAACACTCAATGGGTCCTGGAGGAAAGATGGCTGTGGTATGGCCTGCACCATGTCCCACTGCTGCGATATGGCACATGACTCGCTTTGTGTGTGATGGGGGTCATCTTAGGATCACGTTACAATGAGATGAACGAGAGGACTGCTCCTTACAACCAAAGGGCTCATCAGCCAGTGCTAGAGGCGCCGATGCTAGATGGGGCTTCACACTATGACTTGTGTTGGAACACCTATGCATTACAAAGTGCCTATACACATGCAGAACATGACAGGAGGGTTCATCAACGCGCTGACTGGTCCAACAAGGCAAAATCCAGAAATTATCTCTTATACTGCAACTAGGAAACAAGCTCATGTGTTCCTGCAGCCACAGAAAAGATGAAACGCTGAAGGTTCCAGTGCAAGTTTTCATGCAATATGCCAGTGATGTTACTTATTGCAAGATAGAAATCGTGCAAAAAAAAGCAAAACATTAATTATTTAATTATTAAAGAATTAATTTTACCAACTGCTAAAGTCAGTCGCTAAATATGTCTCTTAACTCTGCTCATCACATTGGTATCGCTGTCAGTTATATGAGGCAGAAGAACCATCCCACTATGTGAATATCTGGGGCCGTTGTAGCGGTTGTTAGGCAAATCTTCACAGCAACAACACAGACGACAGAGTTCAAACCAAATCACACCAAACCGGAGACACACGTCAGGACAAAGTGCAAAGTGAGGAAAAAAAAGAGTGACAAAGGGAAATGTTAGACACAGCAAGGAGGTCAAGCCAAATGGAGGAGAGAAAATAAGGAGGGCAAAACAAAACGAGAATTAGATACCTGATGTAAAAATCAAAATACAAACTTCTTTTCCTTGAATGCAAATCAAAGGGGAAAAGGGGGGAGGGAGAAGGAATGCAACAGTGTTAAAACTGTGTTGTATTTAGTACCTTTGGACCAATAGGAAGCTAATAGTACAAAAAGGGTCTGGTCAAACCTCAGAAAGGAAACAAGCAGATGTCTACAGAAATGCAGTGAGCTGAGAGCTAGGTGCATCGATGACGCTGTGTTCATGTAGCAACGTGTGCAGATTTCGAAATGTAACCTGTGGTCAGTTACCAAGCTTGAAATGTGACTTTAAAATGAAAACTGCTTAGAACTATTTATCAAAAATCACTCAATGCGTGTGTTTTATGTATGTTAGTGTAAATGTGTGCATGCATATGCATTTAAAAATCCTCAGTTCTCATGCATTTACGCTGATATGTACCTAAGAAGCTGGAGCCCTACTGATGGATTGGTTATATTTGATCTATAGTGTTTTTAACAAACTGATTCATATCAGTACTACCAACAGATACATGCTTACAGCACTGGAAAGGCACAAAACATGCAAACATGTGCAGTACATGAGTGTGGTCAAAGCTCAGATCACTTTACCTTTTCTGTTTGTAGGTGAGCATCGCTTCTGAGATGGGGAACTGATGGGACACGTTGGCGCCGGCCAGATACTGAATGATTCGTCCTGCTACATCGATGTTATCTACAGAAGGCAGAGACAGATTATTAACAATATGCCGGGCTAACAAGCTCCAAGACGACGGATGGAAATGCTCATTTTTGCACCCGACAGATCGCTGGAAGTCTGTGTATTAATCATTTACGTTTCACTGATTTAAGCAGACGTGTGTGAAATGTCATTAAAATGCGATTCAGTAGATAAATTGTGTGTCAAACAGACAAGCAGTGGAGCCAACATGACAGCTAGCCTTTGTTTTGGCCTATTGCCTCTGTGCAGGTGAGAACTGAGGAGGACGGGAACGGGAGCTCACACATGGTGTATGTTTCTTAAAAACTGTACGTGGGTGAAAAAACATTTCAGATCTAACAATAAAGAGATTTAATGTAACAAAATAGTCTGTAAATAAACAGATTAATAATGCAAATGTCCTCGTTTTGGATTAGTCTTATATTTGTCTGTTACTGGCATTAAAGCGGCTTAATTCTATAGCTAAAATGTGAAGCGATAAGCAGGAAGTGAAAGAAATGATTTCTATATCACAACACTGACAGTTTAGAGGGAGGAGGGAGCTGTGCCGCGATGTACGGCCGTCCGCTGCGCTGAAGCAGGCTGCAGCTGTCTCGCGTTGGGAAGAAATCCCTTCTTCCCATTCCAAAGCCCCTGACCCGTGCTCCGACCTCATCTCTTTACCTTTCAAGTTGGCTGAACATTAGACACAGTCTTGCTGTTCAGCCAGACAGGCGGGCCGCGGGTCCTACCTGAGGCGGGGCGTTCCGTCCTGCAGAACAGCTCCCTCCATGCAGTGTCCATAAAGATGCTGTTGAATCTGCTGTCAAAGGAGGCCACATACTTTGCCAGGGGATGAGAACCTGAACAAAGACAATGTCCTTGTATAAATATATCTACTACCATTACCTGGTATGTGCCACTCCAGTTATTGTGATCAGACTTACCTATGGGGATCACCAGGAAGCGGATGTAACTGAGCCAGTCGGGCGTCTTGTTGGCCAGCTGCTCCACAAAGAACCTCAGGATGGTGCTGAGGTAGCTCTGGTCTCCTGACACTGCCACCTTCATCGTCGGTGGGGTTTGTGCGTTGCAGTTACAACTGCGAGGGTTAACGTACAAAGAGAAGGAATGAGGAATTAAAAAGGAGACGGCTTCCCAAATCAGCAAAGTCATGGGAATCGTCAGGGCGTGTGATACGGAAATATCTATATCTGGTTGAAAACTGGTTTCACAGTGTTTGGGAGACAGATTACACCCCAGTATCATTTGTGAGACCCAGTGGGTACTTGCAAGCATGTGCAGGCCTTTCTTCGAATTTAACAGGAAATTATGCAAACACACTTTAGTTTTCATAAAGGAAACAAGAAACTCAATCAGTTTGAGTTTTCAATGTTTCTACATGGGTTAAAAACGTCTGTTTACTATCAGTGACTAGACTTGAGGAAAAACCCTGCAGACAGCAGTGACAGCACTCGATGAGTACGATGAGATCAGAGATGCACACGGCATAATATGATAGAGCAGAAGTAAACAGGTTGACTGTGGAGCAGGTGTGGAGAGAATGGTACAGCTGCAGTGCAGCTGCAGTTCAGCTGGATGCAACACAAAGCGGCTCAGCAGCCTCGTCTCCCACTGACAAGACTTCCTGAAGAGGAGGAAGTCAAGTAGATGTGTCCAAAGAGAAAGACAGAGAAAAGCTAAACCTGCAGGTTGAAAACTGACTCACAGACAGCGGGCACCTCAGCAGTGTGAGCGATAGCATCCTGGAATCCTCTGGCAGGGAGCCACCGTAAACATACACAGTTTGCTCCCGCTTTCTAATGCTTGTAAGTAGATTGCAAGTATGTCACTCACAATCTCTGGATACGGGTAACGATGGTGTTGAAGGCAGCCTGAACGTCAGCAGCGGAGCAGGTGGACACAATGGGCTGGCCCTGTTCGTGGAGCAATTCGGCCACATACTGCACAAAAAAAGAAACACGATGAGCTAATGGTTGTACAAGTGGCAGGATTGGTAAGATTGGACACTGCTGAAATAAACACCTGTCCCTGCCACTCTGTGGTGTTGATGAGGATGATGCTCTCCGGGAGGCGCTCATCGGAGATGAGGATCTGGTTCAGCTGGTCATACACAGACTTCCTGGGAACCTGGAAGACGAATGAAATCTGACTCTATCAGGCCAAAACCTCTCTATAAAAACAGACCTGACACTTGATTTTGAACCCGTGTACCTGGGCAATGAGGCGCGAGTCTGGGGAGCACTCGCTCTCCATGCTGCTGGTCCTGTCGCTCTGGGCCTTGGAGTTCTGCCGGTCTTTCATGGAGGTACTGCGAGGACGCCTCTGCAGCTTGTTGTCTACTTTGCTGAAGACAAATCCCAAAAAGATCAAAAGATATTAGGAATGCATTTGTAATTGATTTAAGAAGGATAAAACCCAAGGCCTAAGATGCTCAGCAACCATTTATTAAAATTAGAAAAAAAACAAAAGTAACTTGTGCATATGCGTTTCAAGTGATTCATTCTACCTCGGAGACATGTGGTTCTGGGACTCTGTCTTGCAGAGTTTGCCAACAGTGCTGGTCATCCGTTCAGTGTTGACATCCCAGCTGCTCACCTCCCCCGGCCCTGCCCCGCTGTCGTCATTCTCTGGCTCCTGACCCGGAGGAGAAGGAGCAAAAGATGAGCCAACATTCCAGAGTACTGATGATTCGTCTCGCGTGGCTCATGTACGTTCAGTTTTCTGCGTTTCAGCAGGCGAGCGTTAGGAAAGTGAGGAGGGAGGCAGAAAGTGTTGGCCAGCCGCAGCAGGAGGACGCCAGGGTTAGACATACAAGGACCCGACAGCAAACACAAACAAACACAACATCCCTGTTTCCATTCGGATCACTAAAGTACTGAGCAGTGCAGGGTTGCCTTGTCTACTCTGCTGATCCACAGTGGATAACTATGCTGTTTTTTTCCCCTTCTTGCTTAATGCCTCCCTCTTGGCTTCTTCTTGAAAAACAACTAAGACCCAGGAGAGAGAAGGGCACCGAGTGGAGAGGAGATCAGGATAGAAAAGAAAAATCTGAGCGAGGGATGCTCCAGGGAGAGTTGAAAAAAAAAAGAAACAGCACAGCTACTGCTGTTCCAAAACGCACCCCAACAGTTGTGTCTGTGACGCTGTCATCTTGATAGCGGGACCCTTGGACTTTACATCTGTCCACAGTCAGAAAGTCTCCAGTCTGCAAAATACATAACACACACAGATATTAGGGCATTTAACCATGGAGGTCACTTCTCTGGCAAAGAAATGTGACAAAGCCCCTCAGCTGCGAATGGAGGCGCTTAGGGTCCATCTGCTCCGGTCAAGACTAACGGCTCTTAGCACCAGTGGCCAATTTCACTCTGAAGCTTGGGTGATGGAGCTGGAGGATGTAAAGTGAAAGTAAAAGCCTCTGTAGGTTATACTACAGCGTCTTATTGGTAAGTTTTCTAAAAGTGCATCATGTACCGTCTCATTCACCACAGTTCAATATCAGATGACAGACTTTTTCACTTCGCCTGCAGGACGTGTTTATGAAGTTGAACCGGAGACATTTATTGTGCAAAATGGAGGGCTGTAGCGGTCTGAAAAGCCCTGGGCTATATTTTTACAGGCGAAAATGGATTCCCAGATATTTATAAACAGCACTCGCTCTCAGCATGTCTGTCTCGCTTTCTGTGCCCTTGTTGTTTCCAATTGGCCATAAATCTCTGAGAAGGAGTTTAGGGATTACTCTATCCAAGCTTCTCTCTGACTATGGGAGCAAATTTGTGTGTGTTGACGGTGATACAGAAGACATTTGGTGTCAGGCCCTATAAATAAGAGAGGGCTGTAGGGGTGAATAGGCTAAGGCCCAAAGGCCCCCATCGTATTCCGTAGGGGTGGGAGGAGGGTGGGCCACATTGCGCTCATGCTCAGAATATCTTGCCTGTCGTTTCATGGCCACGAGTCTCTTGTGCATCTCTAAACCAAAATAAGCAAAAGATGACGGGCAAAAATTTGAACACCGCCCAGGGGTCATTTCTTTACATAACACTGTGCTCAAAAAGAACCACTCCGACGATCAGGAGGCAGAATGCGACAACCGAGCAGCAGGACTGAAAAACACGAGGGGTCTGTGAATAGTGAGCTTAGTGATCAACTTACAGGGCATGTCGGCTCTCTCTGTTGGCTTTTTTGGCTGTGTATGCTTCCAATTTCTGTCTGGGAGCTGGAGTGAGACATCCCTTCAAAAAACGGTCTGAAAACACAAGAGACGAATTAGAGAAAAATAATAGCTTGGATAAAATAATTTCCTTTACCCAAAGCACCATTGTCCCTTGTCCTAAGAAATAATTGTGTTTAGATATTGATGTTTTTAATGCCTAATTAATTTATAAAAATGATTAAACCTTTATTTGCTAATGCAATATGCCACTGGACATAAGGCCGTGATGTTTCCTGATTAAGGACTTCCATTTGTAATCTTTTACCAATGTCTACACTGGATGGTTATCAAGACCAGGAGAGGGTCCTCTTTAAATGAAAGAGTTCAGAAGAGACATACTTGAGTTTTGGTTTGGGTGTGCTCAGAACACTCTCATTGTCCTCCATCTCTGGGCCACTGTCACTCTGGTTATATACTTCCAGACTGTCGTAGAGTAAGTCCAGATCCTCCTCCACCTCCTGGGTTTGGTCCACTGGGTCTGAGTCCAGGACCTGCCGCACACACAAACAAATTATCAACACTTAACCAAATTAATCAGGAGTAAATAATTATGGCTACAAATTGAATAAGTATAAGGTGTGACTAGGGCTGTTCATTGGCTAATCATGGTCGCAGCAGGGCTAATGAAATGAAACGAAGGAACAAGAATACTGAAGACTGCAAAATTAGAAAATCTATGCTATATATACTCCCCTGACTTGGGCCTAAGCAGGCCAATTAAAAGGTGAGTGCTAGAGCAGAGCTAAGGTGCTGAGCCTTGATCTGCCAGCTGCACAGTGGGAATGCATATCATAGGAACTGCACACAGCCAGGCTTGCAGACTAATCAGGTGATTAATGCCACTCCATAAGTGCAGGAGCTGGCGGGGAGCAGATAAACACAGTCTGTGTCCTCTCCTCCTATGCTATGTATTTATAGAGCTGTAACCCTGCACACTGAACCGGCCACAAGGAAGGGATTAGAGATGGGGAGCATGATAAAAGATCATCGAGCCACCTGGAGCTTCCAGAACCGTCCACGAAGGCACAGCTCTAATGGCCTAAAGGCTCTTGTAAGAAGCACTACGTTAAATCACTCCTACAAGACTCTTGATCTGAGAAACCTGAAGGGCGAAGTAAAAAAAAAAAAAAAAAAAAAGCAGCGGCAGAAATTCTTATTGAGAATGAAAACCTGCACAGCTAAAAACAAACCGTATATGTTGTAATCTAAGTTTTTCTGACATCTGGTAAAAAGAAAAAAATAGGGCAAGCAAAGCAATAGTTATGTCAATTATTTCTATAGTAATTATCATTATAATGGCCTGAGAGACATTGCTGTATGTATTAATAAGCATCTACAGGTTTTGCATACTAATGGGGGCCTCCTGCTGATGACCTGATACCAAGTCATTTTGTCGAATCCACAGGAACATTAATTTGAAAGGACTTGTGAAGAAAAACACAAGCCTAAATAGGGCAAGCACATAAGCCCACATCCCATTAGTATAAATGGCACAGAACAATAATGATATATTCACCATTCACACAGCTGAATCATAAAGCTGTAAGCTCAGGGGTAATCGAGGTTAGTGCCATAATGTGCCTCAGCTGTGGCTGTGATTTTCTCCCCCAGTCAGAAGCACGTTCACATCAATACAAAATAATAAACACAAACACCCTATACGATGTTTAGACAGTGAAGACTGAGAATACTCTTTCCTGCCCCGAGGACATTTTTATAGCCGATATGGTTTACAGTTGACTTATTAAAGCTTTATAACAAAGGGACTGAGGAATTCCCAGAGGGGATACTGACAAGGATGCTGCCCTCTTTCTAAATTTAACCACAGGCCTTGCTTTTTTATTGAGAATGTTTTCCTGTGTCAATCAATACAACCCTTTCGTTTACTCACCTCATCTGAAACCTTGAACCTTTTCAGCAAGGCCACAAACTTCTGCTTGAAGTTAGGTTGCTGCAAAAATGAGAGAAAAGAACTCAGAGTTATGAAAAAAAGTGCCAATATTAATAGGAAACTATCATGAAATAAGCATCCCACCTGAGCTCGTAATATTAAGTTCTCCCCAGACACTGCCCACTGCATTACTCATTCACAGACACTATGTAAAGTCCATTATAACCAGTCCAGTGAGCCCACACGTACATGTTCATCTACACCATCTTAATGGCTTGAACAAATGGAATGCACTGTGTGAGTCGCCCTCTTAAAAGCATGCACAACAGCAAACAGTGGTCTTGAATTATTCTCATAGTCAATGATTAGCAAGCATAAAGTGTGGTGGAAAGAGGAAGCAACCGACTCTGGTCATTGAAGTGGTTCGGATCATTTTCCTCCGGGCTTTCTTGGGCTTCCTGACCTCATCGTCTTCATCGTAAAGATCCTGAAATACAGAGTAGATTAATACACCGTCAGAAATCAGGATACTAGAGCAGAATGCAAACATGTATTTCATTACACTTTGACCCTGCCTGTACCAAAAATCTTTTTAGGCACCAACCTGGCCGTGAACTGCGTCATCACTGGCTTCCTGCTCTGACGAGTAGCTGTCGTCGTCCTCCTCAGAATAATTATCCATGTCTGGGGATCGGTCTGAGATCAGAAAAGCACATCAAATCTGTAGTTTACAAAGAGACGAGTAAAAACCAGGAGGTTCATAACCTCTTTAAGTCAATATAAAAAAGTTATACTACACTGTAATCGGTCACCTTTTTTATGAATATAAAGGTGAGTCAGTCTTTTGTGCATGTAAGTATAATTAGAATAATTCATTCTTTATCAATCTTTAATGAAACTCTTAATATGTGCCAATGCGACTGCAGAGACCCGTTTGTGGGACATGTCTCGTGTTAAAATGCATTTTACTAGAGTTCTTTTGTTTAATGGCTGATTTTATGGTTTGAACAGCCATTAGAGGTAGATGTTACTACAGACTAGGCAGCTGAGGACAGATCAAGTGATGGAAGACCTTTTTTTTTTTTTTTTTTTTTATTTAAAACAGCCAAGGTAGACTTTCTTTTTCCTGTGAAACATCCTGTTCTACATTCCTAGAATGGATGGATATTATTAAGGGTTGCTGCAGAGAGGAGAAAGACAAACAACGTTTCTTGCCTCAGAGTGACACTAGTTTAATACTTGGTGCATGAGCTCATGTGTTGCATTCGAGCGCCCTCCTTAATAACATCCAGATCAGCATAACAGCATGAAGTTGCAGAGTCCGAGCACCGCCCGATATTCACCCTCGCGGTCCAGAATTAGAACAGCGTAATGTAATAGGCCGTACATCTGTTCAACTCTCAAATCAACATTACAACCATAACTAAAGAGAATAGCATAGGTTGGCCTGGGATTAATAGAGTTTATTCTGTCCTTGGTCAGGAAATAGAAGCCATGTGGAAGGAGGGAGGAGAACGCAGCCTGGGCAGGAAGGGCTGGCTCCAGGCTGGAAGCTGAAATTACAGGCAGAATTTGGCCGGGCAGCATGGACATGGGGCCGTCTAACAGGCTCACAGAGGGGAATGGGAGATGGCTGTGCCCACCTGAGGTTTTGGTCTTACGGCCAGCCTGGCCGCTACCATCCTCGTGGTCGATGGGCTGGCTAGACAGAGAATACACGCTGATCTCCGCCACACGCACTGGTGCCTCCTTCACGTTGCTATGGAGACCCAGAATCTGTCCTCCATCTGTTGGGTGTTGCATCACCTGGACACAGGAAGATCAACACTGAGACTTGGCAAGGATTTCATAAAAACCTTTCAAATATAAAACTGGACCGAGACCAACTTATTCAAGACACTCGGCTGCAAGGTTCCTGATAATACTGTATTATCTTTTGTTGACTATAACAGAGGATTTAATAGACAGATTCCATCTGTCCCCGCATTAAATTCTTATTATGCGAGATGCCTTCATGTCGGGGACAATTCTTTCATCTGTCAGTCACTCAGCAGAGCCACGTAGAAGCAGAATGAAACTAACTATATTACTTGGCAGGATGGACGAACTGTGTCTCCCTTTTGCTGAGCTGATCCTGATCCAGCAGAGCTTGAGATATCCTCCGTTACACTGCTTTACGCTCCTTCAGATTTACCAAGTTATTACAAGCTGACGGCTATTAGAATACTGCCTTCCCATTGTGATTGTCTGAATGAGCCGAGCCAATCTGCTCACACTGTTCAGTCAAACTGTACAATACAGTTCACAAGATTAGCTGTGATCATGATGCGCTTTCATTCCAAGCACTATCTGAGGGGCACTCTGTGTGTGTCACGCGATGAATTGCCGTACAGGGATTCGGCTCATTTTGCTCAAACACCGACAGGGGTGCACTCGAACGCCCCATACAAAGTCCAATAAGTGACTTCCTCTCACAGAATTCCCTGACAAATGCAGAATGAGCTCAGTGGCGTTTACACTAAAACAGATGACAACTTAATCACCACAAAGAACGCAATAATGTCGGCCTACCTTTATTCATAGATGTCTGTGGGAAGCTTCACAGTAACACAGCTAATATGAGCACAGCAGCTCAATGTCAAAATGCAATTACAGTCAATTCCCCTGGAACTCTTCCTAGAAGGTAAATGTGTCTGTGCATAACTGTTCAGCTGATTATATACAAAATCATAGAAATAAATTTGATGCATAATATGTAATGAACTAATTACAATTTTTCTGCATATGCTATGTAAGCCCTGAGTTTAACACAAATATGGTGCATTACACAAAGAAATTGTGTCTGGCTGCACTTGTGTCAAAACAATCTGAAACACATACTGTAAAGGTCCTGTAATAAAAAACATTTAAGGAGATTTCATCCGCCGAATGTTTTAACTGGCAGTTTCAATTTGTGATCTCAGTGTTGATGTAGTCATCTTGGTGGTCCAGTGGTGTGATATAACTGTAGATACAGCGCCAATTAAAAAAAGAAACGGCATTATAGCTCGACATCACACAAACACCCACACTGGACAATATATCAGCCCTCGGTGCATTATGTCTGCGTAGCGTGGCTGAACGCGCTGTTTGCAGAAGGGTTCACATGAAAACCAGCTCCAGATGGCCCATAATCTCACACAGCGGCATGTGTGATGAGCATGAATCATCTGAAATGATGTGTAGGACAAGAGGGCCTCTCTCTAGCAACCAAGGCAAGGTTCACGACACAGACACTAACACGCCATGTCAGTCACTGTCAGGAACCAGCGGCAAGTCATCAGGAGCTCAGAGCGCCGAGACGCATTTCCCAGGTGAAGTTAAATGCCCGACGCTAGAATGTGAAATGAAAGGCCCTGGGGTGATGCCACGTACCTCGGCCATGTTGATGACTCCCACTGCCAGTGTCTTGTAGCCCAAGATGGTTCGATTCTTGTAACGTTTCCTCCTCTGCAGCATAATCTGCAGCCTATTGGCATCCCGCTTCAGAAAATGGGGGTACTGAGGAAAACAAGTTTAAGGTTGAGTCAGGGTTTCACTCTGTTTTAGCCTAGAGCAAATAATCACCTTCATTGTGAGGTCAACTTCAACTTTTTAACTTTAGATGAGTTCTCGGACGCAATTTATTCCCAGACCAAGTCTTTTCCCTGTGATCTCTGTGACTGAGTGGATTTCACTGGGCCGACTGGTTATCTGTGCCACGGATTATTACCACCAAATGCAGCACACTGAGCCCGGCCATATTATTAATGCAGTCAGGCGTTTCAACTGTTTCACTGCCAATCTGCTCCTCGCAATCTTTTTGGCTCACTTAGACCAGGTTCTCTCAGTCACAGGCCATGAAGGTAGTGGACGGATTTATCCGTGTACGGCTGTCAGCACTGAGATGTCTCCAGTGATGCAGTAGAGGCCAAACGGCTGGGTCTAATTCACACAGATAAACAGTTCCATGTACGCATGCACATACATGCCAGAAGACAAGCACTTGAGGTTTCAAATTGATAGTGCCTAAAAAAATAAATAAAACCTCATCATTTATTTATTAGACTGCCAAATGTTGGCAAGCAAGGCCTTTACTGAGGCAGATTTTTGCTCTTTTTATGCCTTTCATTTATTTGACCATTAATTGCTGTCGTGCAATACTTGATCAGCGTTTAGTTGTCTCTATAGACCAGTAAAATGGTCTGTCATAAAAACATGTTCTCCTGTAAAGCAGGAGACCTTACACCTTACAAGAAGGCCACCGGTGTACATAAAGGCTTCAACTAACTAGTGCCTGTCAAGTAGCTGCTATATCAGTGTGACAATTCACAGTATAATGTGGTAGCGCTTGCCTGTAGTGAGAACGTCAGCTCCAGATCGGTCTCCATCAGCCCACTGGGTGGAAGGATGTATTCGTTTGACCTCAGTAGACGCTTAGAACCCTGAAATCAAAGTGAAGAGATGTTTTAATTGTTGGTTGTTTTACAAATGTGACATGTGTGACATGTGGGTTTGTTTGGGCTGCAAACCTGAAATCAATTCTGTAATGGAAGCAACATTTATTTAATTTTTAAATATAAGTTGTTAAAGTCACAGACATTGACAACAAATAACTAGTTTAAATTAATAAACACATTTTTTTCTAGAACCAAAGTGAGTAAGTGCTTAAGCCTTATTTTAGTACCAGCCTGCTTCACATTCACATGCTTATGCAGATTCACACCTTGAGGCATCTCAGTACAAACCGTTCTCTACTCCTTCACTGCTTTCCAGAAATCCGTTCTACTAGAACAATTGAAATTAGGTCACATGGACGTGAATGTAAAGCCAGCGCCGGAGAAAAAATAACTGAGAAAGGCTGCTTCACTTTCAACCGTAGAGGTATTACTCAGTGCTACTAATATGCATTATAAATAAACTACAGTAATACTCCATACACAAACAAGCCACAGCTGACGTCAAATTTAGCTGTATTATTCAATACTTACTATTCTGATTAAGAGAGACTCATCACCCAAAGCTAATTCTGGGAGTTGGCACAAAGACATTGTGGCCAAACAGCCCAGGGATTTAAATGCCGTGGGTTGTTCAAGTCTCTTTCAATTGTAAGGACGCCAGTGTGCAGCGTGTCCTCAGAGCACCTGGTTCAGCCGTTAATGTCCTTCTGGATTAAAGTCTCATGTTCCCTGTCCAGTTACAATTTAATACTTCAACCGAGCACATTTTCTACCTCTTGCAATCTCGAAGCAGCAAATCAACGCGTCAACATAGGAATGGGAACAGCTTGTCAATTCTTGAGTTCACAATCTTTAGTCAAGCTGTGAGTGCTGAGGACAGGCATCTGTTGTGTAATATGTTTGACAGCTCGTTGACGGCCGTGGAGAAAAGTCAAGTTTTCAAAGGCTTTGCTCAGGTATCCGCTAAACCGAGCCAACGCTAAGGTTTGATGAAGCAGAGAACCTGTATCTGGATCCTGTAACTGCCTTAATACCAGAGGTGAAGCTCTAATAGCTGTAAGCATTACATACAACACTGGATCCTACTGTCATGAGAGAGTTGCATCCTTCATGATGCAACGGATCGCAAATAAAATACTTGGGTGAGTGTTAACGAGTCATTACTGCAATCGTTTACTACAAAGAACTTTATATCAGGTGTCACACTGCAGCAAGTAGAAGTAAATACGTGGATCAAGTAGAATTAAAGCTTTAAGCTACAGTGGAAAGCGAGACAGAGAATAGAGGGTAAATGTGTCTGAGTCCGGCCTCGTCACTAACTTGAGGCCCACAAAGAGACCTTGTATGCGGTCGTTTCTCATGCTCAGCGGCTGGTACAATGAATCAAGGCACAAAAGCCGAACGCTCTCAAACTGCCTGACATGCATTAACAATGCAGAGCTTGGCAGGGAAAGCTTGTACTGAATGTCCTCTGCCCCCCGCTTTCTCGCACCCTCTTTTTCCTTCCACTGTCTTTCTGGGGCCAGACCGGGAATGCTGCAACGCCCCTACTCTGTCAAGCTCCACAAGCCTGTGGGAAAATGGCGTTCCTCTCATTCAGATGCTTCTCCTCTCTTCCTTAACTTGCTTTAAAAAAGCAGCCTTCAATTTTTAATTCTGCTGAAGTCTCAACACGAAACTGTATTTAATGAGTTTTAGAGGCATTTGAGTCGTCTGTATTCATCCAATACACCGGCGTGCACAAACATACACCCCCACATAAATAGATCACGTCTGAGTGCACTGCAAATGCAAGTGCTTTGGACAGAGCCTTGCGCTAAAGCGAGGATTGCACGCCATTCCTATCATAATCCAGCTGACATCAGTGTCTCCCTACAACCTCTGGCTAGCAAACGCAGAAAAGTCATGTCATGCAGAGCGTAAGCATGCAGCGCACGTGAAATAGCATATATGTGGAGAGAATGTGGGCCCTAGATGATACAGCTACTTGAATGGACCCAGCAGAGACAGAAGACAATCTCCAAGGGAACATGGAGCCTCCTGCAGGCTGAACTGCAATCTCATCATCCCTGCTGCTGTGGCTTTGGGAGCCCATCCAAGTGGTTAGCCATTACAGAGCCTGTGTGCGCACGTTGGCCACTTAACCTGATGAAGCCCAGAGGAGAGAGACGGCCACTGTATGTTAAGCAGTGGGCCGATGAAATGCACGCTCGAGCTTTGTCTTGCATTGTCTGACAAACAACGGCTCCTGTATTCCTCCCCAACTGCCTCTCGATCCTCAGTGTCTCTGCTCGCAGACTAAAACCTGCTGGAAATTGCATTTAATGCTCCAGTTGCAGAGCCGCGGCGAGCGGAGCTGTGCTCGGCTGTCCTCCGGGCAGCTCAGCAGAAATGCAGAGATTACACGCTCCGAAGACAACGTAACTCTTGAATAAGGCCACACTCGGTCGGCTGCTTTCTCCTTCTGGATGACAGTAAAGGGGGCGTGATTTATATCGACCCTTTCTGCATGAAATTTCAATTACATTTCCTAATTAGATGGAAATATTGAGAGAGAGACAGAGAATCGTTTTTTTCTGAATGGAAAGCTATTTCCTTTCTGATTAGCATGTGCAGTTTCCATCCCTGATTCACATCCGTCTAGTCCTTTACCTTGACAGCTAGAATGACATATGTGCTACATGACTTGTATTTTTGTCTTATGTTTCCTAATATTTTGCTTTTTCCATCCCCACCTCCTACACAGGTATAAACACACACCCACAAAGAACAGCGATGGAGGCGGGACATTACCAAGTCAAAACAACCTCACCTACTCTCTCTTTGCCGACTGCCAACGATATGACAGACACGCCGCACAGTGCAGTGAGGGAGCAATATGCCATCCGGCCTTTGCAACCCCCCCACCCATCTTCTAGGAATAGCTTCCATTTAGGAAATGGAGCGATCACTGACCTGAAACGTGTTGCTACAGTGACTGCAAAGAGGAAACTCCATTTATCTCAACTCACCTATTCAGTTATCTCCACGCCACTCCACAGTGTAGAAGCAGGACTGCCCGAATGATTGTAAGAGACAGGAGATCTTAGACTGGCTGCCCATCAATCCACCATTATACCTGTACCTCCACCAAGAGCCACGTATTTAGCTTGTTGCTATTTTTAATTTTCCTCATATCTGCGAGAGCAATCATAAGTAGGCAAAGCAATTTCCCTCTGGGATTAATAAGTTTTTTGAATCTTAAAATTCTGTGAACATTACAAAAAATCTCTATTACAGAAATGCAGCAAGGGCTTACGTCGCACAGTCAAGACTTAAAATGTCAAAGTTATAAACCTGCATTAGCAATCGATGTAAAATGCATAATCCATCTTAAGGTACTAATGCTTCCGCTTAGAGTGGTAATGCTAGTCTGCCTTTTAAAGCACCTGAGTGGATGTGAGTCACTAGAGAAGCTAATAAGGCCTTTATCAACCAGCAGGTCTATACTTTGTGGGAGCACCCAGTCAAAGCAAAGAGCTGAGAAACAGAAAGGCTCCGACTCCAGATCCTGACATGCTGATATCAAATGTTCAGAAACTGAGCTTGTTCCATCTATCAAACACACACACACACACACACACACACACACACACACACACACACACACACACACACACACACACACACACACACACACACACACACACACACACACACACACACACACACACACACACACACACACACACACACACACACACAGAGATTAACCTACTCACCTGTATCTTGACAGCTATAGACAAGGAGTTCAGCTCTTTATCCAGTTCCTTGAGGACAACCAGCTTTTTCAGTGTGAGGCTGCAGAGCCTGTGGAACAAAAGACAGGGAGGGTGAGACAGATTAGTGGCGTGCCTAACAATGCCAGCATACCTTGACATGCTGTGGCACCTGGGAATAAAAAGCATGGCCGACAATTCAGCATTCGCTGCTGCCTGCTTTTAGGCTACAGTCCAGGGCAAATCTATGAATTTTGTCAATGGATGATTCACTAAATCAGTTTATTGAGTAATCCTTCATGGAAGGTGACACGGCACAGATGCATTGAAACACATTAAAACATTTCAAGCAGGGCTGTTACATATTAAAACAAAAACCTGCCATCTGTTCATCTTTTAATTAATAAAAGCATATCTATTTACATATTCCTCTGAGGAACCCGAACAGATTTTTGGCTGGCACGAAGGGCTTTGTATAACCACCTATTACTCTGTGATGCAGAACAGGTGAAGTGCAAAGAAATACAAGGTAAACAACATAAACAAAAGAAATGCATGCTCCAGTCCTTATCGGTCTCTTCAAAAGAAAGCTGAATCCAGATGAATGTTCACTACATGTCTTTCCACAGCATGTGACATTTAATAGACATAATATTAATATACATTTTCACCTGCATCTACTTCCTAAAAAAAAAACCTTTCAAGACACTCCATAATCAGTTTAAAGCCAAGTCACATTCACTGAACTTCCGTCTGACCCACTTTTTCCTGTCACCAATCCTACTGCATTAAAGTGTGATCATTCTTAGCCTGAATCAAAGGAGGGAGGAATGACTAAGCAAATAAACAGCAGGGCCACTCTGCAACACTCTGACTTCATTCATGTTCCCCCTGCCAGCCATGTATGATTCATAAAAAATAAGAACAAAAGACAGACTACAATGGGGCAGTCAGTCTTGAAATTAATATAGCACCTTTAATTATTCTGCATGTTGACATACACTTGATAACTGGATGAACTTTCAGAATAACTTATTAGTTGCTTTACATTCAGTTTGTGGTCTAGGCAGTGATTCCGCTCAATGAATGGGTTTACCCATAGTTTTCCTGTATTAAATGAGAAGGCTATGCAAAGGTTGGTAGCTCCCACGGTAGGTTTATCCAAGCAGAAACAGAATCTTTAAATATGACAGTTTAACATTTTTAACAAAAAGACGGTCCAGGAGCATCACGCCGCTGTGCAGAATCCCCGAGCATCAGATTGTGGGCGTACAGTAAATGCCTATCCGCTTGTCTGCATGACTACCTGAGCTGCTTCATGTGTTTGAACAGCCAATGTGAGACTGTGCGTGGATCCAGTTCGTCTTATAGAAAGGATGAGTCACCAGGCAGCCACAGCTCTCTGCTGAGAGGGTGTCAGACAGAAAGCAGCACTATGATTTGACAACATCTCCATCCTGTCACATCTCTCTCTCTCTAAGTAGACTGGGATTCACATGTACTTAAAAAGGCTGCTGGCGCTGAAGGGGTCACCTGGTGATCCCAGAATTTTTTTTTTTATTATTAGACAGAGGTGTCTGCAGCTGTGTTGTGTTGTAAGAGAAACTAATGGCCATCTGTTCTGGCCTCATGCCATGTCTGCTCCTGTGCTCATCACACAGAGCCAGTTGACTTTGACACTCAAAGATTGACTGCAGTGACAGACCAGGTGTCACATAAAAGCACATATACTAGATAGAGTCGGAAATTAATTTGGCTGGTTTTACAATGAATTGTCCTTTTGTTTGTGTCTACAGGAATATAATGACACTGGCATACACTCAAGATCAGAAAAAGAGCTTGCAGAAGCTCCTTGAAAAATGCATTAATCCTCCATTTGGCTCAACTTTCCCACATTCCCTGAGGGACCCTCTGGTGAGATCACAGCACACCTCCCTGTGCCAAAGAGGAACAAAACACAACAGGGTTATTAATCCAGAGAGGAGACCAGGTTCGATATTTCTGTGAAGGGGTGGTGGAAAGCAAAAGTAAGTGATACACTTCCTGTCTGGTTCCCAGCTGATAAGAGCCCACAGGGCTAATCCTTTTTCCACTTTCATGGCTTCTATTGGTTGATCCAACTCATCTCCTGCCAAGCTCTTGTGATTTGGTCATCACTGTTACTGACTTTATTGATCCTCACGTGTGCACTGGCGTCATTTGCTGGTTTTGCTTATTCTCAGAACACATCAATGAATGTGGAGAAGCTACGGCCCCCAAAATAACTGTAAAGGTGAAACATGCATCAACTATCCAGAGCACTGACTGTTAAAGTCAGTGGGGACAGTAAGTGGGAGGTCATGTACATCCTGGACAGGCCACCAGTCCATCACAGGGCCTACACATAAAGACATGTTTGGTCCATTTATAATGACTATTATCTTAATTCAATACAAGCTGTGGTCTTAAACTACCACTTTTATCCTCTAACACAGGAAATGGGGAGGTACAGACAGGGACGAGGCAGATGAGCTCTCACGATAATTCAGTCATCAGAATGCAACATTACCACAGCCTAATACATAGGAAGCAACCCTTTGTCCAGATGACATGGTCCATTACTGACACGCACACATAAAGCACAGCGGTGTCATGTCACAGTGAGCAGCTATTGACCGCTCTGACGGATGCTGTCCAGTAGATGCCCGAGCACTCGACAGCTAATAGATTCCGCCTGTGTGGCATCACTCACAGGAGCGTGAGTAGTACTGCCCCATCTAAGCCCATTAGTATGTCCAAGTCACTCACTGTAGCGTCACTAAGTGTTGACCTTTTTGGAATCTAAAGTAAAGAGAGGCCATTAGATTACTTGGCCATTTGCCTCTTTCAGATTCTAGACACTCCTGCCAGCGATATACCAATACTACTAATGAAATCAGAAGGATGGAGGCTTTTCTTGTGTCAAGTGTGATAAAAGAGAATTGGACATGGAACCTTTTCTATAGCAAAAGATTATAAGTCGCTTTATGCAGCATTTTATATAGGTTTAAATCTAACAATATTAGAAGATGGGAAAAAGTGAGTTACTGTGGAGATGAACTATGCGGCTACGCTTTCCCGTTTATCTGTGCTGGACAAACAAAACAAGCTATCAGATAGTTGACTCAAAGAGCCACAGTCAAATATTGGGTTTTAGATAAGAGACCTGCGATTGCAGGTTGCATGGCTTTATGTCATCTCAGCTCCTTATGTTTAGAGAAAATTGATGAAAAGTTAAAACCGAAGAGTTACAAAGAATTTTAAAATTTGTGGGCAAGTACAAGTTTAAATGCTTTGTCCCTTAAAAAACGTTTTAGACTGACAGAAACATCAGTGACAGAGAACGAGCAGACCCCATGCAGTATATATACTCATTGCTAGTTATCATAAACATAAACATAATATTCCACAAACAAATGAGGAAAAAGCCACTCTCGACCACATCTCAACTAGCCTATCTCTCCCTTTATGTACAGCAGTGATGTTGCAACATTAGAGGAAAGCAAATCAATTGAGGCGGAGGATTAAAGGTGGAAGTCTGGGACTTTCTGCACAGAAAGAATTCTTTTTGTTAACCCCACTCTGACCTCATCCTCCTTCCCTGAATTGGCCTGGCTTTCTTTAACACGCATGAGGCCTCGCACAGGTTTCTGCAGAGTCAAATCTCAAACAGAACTGAGGAAACTTCTGGCCCAACACCAAGTTTCAGTTACTCGCTGCTTTGGATTTAGCTTGTTGGTAAAATGATATGTCTCTCTGCAGACTGCTTGTGCGACAGCAGACTGGGTGTATGTCACACTGACATCAAAAGGTATTTAAACAATGTAAATCCCAAATCCCATATCAACCCCCAGGATTTAGGAGACCTGAAAAAAAAACATTTAAAGCTGAGGCAAGAACAGAGACCTACGTTGTTTTCTTTTATAGACAAAACGGAGCTTTGCATTCATATAAGTCAGATATATCATTTTAAGAGCTACACACAAATTTTTTTAACCAGCAACATTTTCTTCATTTAAGTATCACTGAAGATTTGAATTAGGTACAAAAACACCACACAAGTGTTTTGAACATCAGTCGGCAGGTGCCAGAACATTGCTGCAGACTTTCATTAAGAGATTAGTGTGGTAATGGTTCTGGTCCGGTGCCAAGCCTAACAGAGCAGGTGGACGTTTACTTTTAATATAACATAAGTTCCTGCTTGATTTTGAATAATCATTTCATCTTACTTATCATATCTTGTGAAGAAAGGAAAGCTTAGTTTTATTGTGTAGCATACTTATTTGTCTTGTCTGGACTGGTGTCAACAAAGCCGACCAAATCCCATCTACAACAACTATGAAAACCATTAGTTCAACGTCTACTACATGTGGCTACTATCTATACGTTATTTCTGGACCACTTTGCTGACAGAACTGTTTCAGCTCGTGACAGAGACACCTTTTATTTAAAGGGCTCACAAAGCTACAGCAGCTACAAGAGCCAACGGGGGAAATATCATTTCTGCTCTGAATTAAAACAAGCCCATAAAAATGTTTCAGGCAAATGAGTCGTCATAGACAAGAGTTGAGCGTGCACAGCATTGAGGGAGAGGCCAACAAACCCTCTGAACTGAACGATTTGCTGCCTAAACAAAAACAGACTTTTGTAATTCGTTTTTTCTTGGTCAGCATTCTAGTTGATGTTTTGCCAGTTCTGTGCCCTCGGATCACTGCGCAGCAATTGTCAGAGGCACAAAGAAGGGTGGAAGTGGAGGATGAGTGATGTAAGAGAGGGCTGAATGAAAAAGAGACTGTCTATGTTTGGCATGTGCTGGGAGGCTTCCAAGCTGGAAGACAAAAAAAGGGACCTTTAGTGTTTTCAATGTACTACCTCTAGTACTCGCTGCTTGTGAATGCAGTGCTTCAATAAAGCATGTTTGAACATAATGCCCTGCATGAAATTCCTCAGCAATCTGAGTATAGGGAGGGCTTGTATGTGGGAGACTGACAAAAAAGCCTCTCAGTCAAGGCCCTCGCAGAGGAAAGCCATAGCACTTTGTTCTTTCATAACTCTATTATTTGTTCATGTCTACTTGCATAATTTAGTCCATATAAAGACTGCACTAGTCTAAAAGCTACTTCTTCTGAATATTTTATTACCCTACAGGAAAAAAAAACGGGAGCAAGTCTATTCACAGACAGGACTAACCAATGGAAACAGTCAGATTTGCTCAGGCAACAATACACAGATGACTCTTTTTATAGTTTGAATTTTTTTCAGAAGCTTTAATCAAAGGAACAAAGAGATAAAGCCCCAAATGAATCCCTGCATCCTTAGATCCATACATGCACACAGTTTTCTGACAAAGATAGGAAGGTGAAGACAGCAGCAAAACACTAAAACCTACAGAGCAATCTGGGAATAAGATGAAAAAAATGGACCTCTGTTGGAAATGACTGTACAGTATGAGTGATGAGTGATGAAAGCAGCTCCAGAGGACTGAATGGATCGGTTTTAAAAGTTCAGATAGGAGGATGCCCCAGAGGAGCTTAGCCTGCACTTAGGCTTCCATGCCTAAAGCCATTTCAGCCCCCAAATATCGGGTTATGTGTGCCAGATGGCCATATGCTAGTTGAGCTTTAATTCCCTGAATGAAATCTTCTCAAGGCCACACTGAAAGAACAGGAAGAGGCTGTGACCAGTGTTCACAGAGCAAACAAGTGGAAACTATTAATTTGGCAAAGCCTGAGTCATGTTGCCGTTTGGTTTACGTGAGAAACTCGAGCACGCCCAACTGGATAGGAATGTCACTTTACAGAATGACTTGGGTTGTCATGGTTTGTAAAGCCTTCGCTGGGCGACAGCAAATGAGTGACTGCCACATCATCGACATTAAAAGGCTGTAATGATGCATGCAAGTCTGAAATACGAATCTAGCCTTTAATCTTTACCAGTTGTAACAATGTCAAATCGGCCTCTGGTCTCATGATGCAAAACAACAGATGTGCTCTTATTAATCCAAACAATACTAAATACTGTGGATCGACATGGCTGTTTAAGCTTAATCAGTAGCCAAGTGACGCTACCACACTACAGGACACGATATGAAAAGAAAAATACAGAATGAAAAGACTACATAATAGCTGCACTGTGTAATCTAGTCCTTGTAAATCTGGGCCTCCCAGAGCTGTGGGTAGAATTTGACTGTTGTAGGGATTACCAGCACTTTTTGTGTAACACTACACAGAACTGATGCATTGGTGCTCAGTGCAAGGTTTTATCTCAGTTTAGTGATTTCAGCCAGTGCCTTTTGCAAAACACACACACACACACACACACACACACACACACACACACACACACACACACACACACACACACACACACACACACACACACACACACACACACACACACACACACACACACAGAAAAGAGATTCACAGTAGTGTGAATCCGAGGACTGACCACTATGCGTTGGCTGAGTGTCTGCTTTGGTAAAAGTCTGCTCTGACTGTGTAGAGTGCGCTCACAACCCGAGTGTGTTTCATGTTGAGAAATAAGGGGCAGAGGCAAAAAAAACCCACATTTGAGGCAACAGGAAATGCATGAAAGAATGGAACAGGAAAAATAGGAGAAACCTGTTTGCTTATTTTACTAAGTCCTGCAAACACAGCAAAACAAGCTGCCAGCCAACCTTTCACAAGGGTGAACCTAAAACTCCTAAGACAGAATTGGTACAGTGCAGGAAACCCCTTTCCCTCACAGCCAATGCCTTCAGTTGCATGAGCTCCTTTCATCCAGCTGCTTGAGGTTCATTTGTGAGTTCTCTCTCGAAGCCCCATGCAGCATCTGCCACTCAGTGATCTGACAGTAATTTCTAGGAACTCAGAGCGCGGCTGTCATCGTTTGCTGTAGCTTGCGTGGTGCTAAACAGCGCTTTTGTTCCGTCCTCAGCCACAAACAGATGAGGTCAGCAGGCCCGTGTTTGTAGTGTCCATAGAAGACAAGATTGCGTTCGACGTGCCAGACGTTAGATATCATGACCAGATCAACAACTGCACATCATAAGAGAGGCAACAAACAGATGATATCTATCTTCTAAGTAGAAAAATACAGCTACTGAGTTTATCTACAGGAATAAAGATGGGACTTCAAGCTGGATCTAAGAATTGACAATGAGGCTCACAGAAACCAGTGCAACTTAAAGGGTCAATGCTGTATCACAGCCTCTGACAGCATTAACAGCATTAGCAAGAATGGAGTGAATATAAAATTTAATCAAAAAATCACAGCGCTTTATTGCTTTTTAAATTCTAAACACTTGTGATCAGAGCATTGCAGGCAGATGAATAATAACACTACCTAATCATAGAGTTGCACAATATTGAGCAAAGTATCTGTCACTATTTCAGTATTACACAACCCTACTAGAGAATATCTAGAATTGCATAGCAGGCTGAAGAGTGTCTGGGTTTAGTGCACTAAATACAGGAGGTCTGGATGATGGCAAATCACAACAGAACACACTAAATATGGCCTGAAAAAAAAATAAAGCAGTATTATGTGCTATCAGTGTTGATCAGTAATGAGGCTACCTGCTGCAGCTGGAAAAAAGGCCTTCAACGCTCAAAAATATTTTCCTGCAATGTAGACAAGACAAGACCAGAAAGAAAAATGGCACAGGGTGGTGGGAGCTGTGCAATCTATATACGTCCACTTTTCAGCACCAGCAAATATTTTCTATTGTCATTAAAACAAATGAGGGGGAGGGGGGTGATGTAGTGATGTATGGCATTGTGCAGCTATTACTGTAATATTGCCCCATGCTGATTAAACTGGCTCATCTAATTATACTGTTCAACAATATGAGTCTGCAAGTCTTTCTTCACAGCTTCGCCCAGTCCATTCCCCCCGGTGTAATGTGTCCAAATGACTAATGTGCTCAACGTGTCCAAGCTGCAGCTTTCCAACATTTTGGATCTTTCTCTGCCGCCGTGCAGCGGTTATTTGAACCGTGCTCATAAGGTGAGTGGGACCTGAAGCTAGATTTGTTGAGGCCAAAGGAATGACAACACATTCTGCCGAAGACCAAACACTGACACTGAAGACACGCACAGAAAGATACCAGAGCGTTCAGACATCCTGATCGGTGATTAAGTGAAAGCTAAAACTCTAGGGATCGTGTAATGTACTAAACAAGAAAAACTCTCATTTTTTAGGAAATTATAGGGCTAAAAGTAGTGTCCACTTGGTTTTGCACCAAACGTGATGAGATTTTAGGACTAAAAACCATTTGACCCAGTGAATTAACATAATTAATATAATTATTTAACCTTTTACTATTTAGTTTGGTTGGTAAATTTGAAATCAGTCTAATGCTGTCACTGATACCATTGCGTCCACCCCTCCTCTACCCGACCTGTTTGTCTCCAACCCTAGAATCTGCTAGAATGTAGCACTGCCATTATTGCCATTGGGCCACAGTTTCGGCACTGTCATGTGCTCTCACTGTTTTGTGTCTAAAATAACGGTCTGCGTGTTGCTGCTGGCACATGCAGCTCAGGAAATGCCTGAATGGGAGAGGTGGGAAATAAGGAAAGCAAGAACAAGAGAGAAAATGCGAGTGGAGAGACACTGTCCCCAATGTGCTTATTTTGACAGGGTCCTCCCAGTGTCAGAGGACGGTTTCCTTGCTTCGCTGGTTGGCTTGGAAAGTTCGATGTCTTCGGTAGCTGAGACCCCAGTATACACCCACACAAGAATGTGGCCTTTCTCTCGGTCTGAGGTCCAGGCGGGGGGAAACAAACCTTTTCTTCCCTTTGTGAGGAATTCAACGTTAGTACTTGTGTCTGTTCACTGGGACGTTCTGAGCCAGTTCAGCAAAACACCTTTTTAAAAGGGGGGGGGGTGAATCCTCGGCTTTAATCCTGTTCCCCCTTCTACCAGAGAGCAGGTTGCTGGTCAACAACAAAATACAAAAAAAAAAAGGGGGGTGGAGGATGGAACGGAGGCCTGGCTTCGGCTGCTTCAACAGCACCTTAGTAGTTCCTGGGAATGTGAAACGTTTCCCAAGTCTTCCTCCTCCGGCGAGCCAGAGAAGGAAACCAGGAGAATTTTGACACATTTCAGGCAGTGGGAGTGAGCACGAAAAGGGGGGGAGTGAAGGTGCTGATTGGTTACTGCTAGCAGGAGTGTGAACAGCGCGGTGGAGCAAGCAGCCGTGTTAAATCAGATTTTATTCAAGAACCCCATAAAAGTAAACCTATAGAGTTATTGATAGAAATTCCTTTCACTTTAGGAGCAAGGATTATAAAATTGTTAAATCAGCAAATATGTTTTAGCCCTTTTCTGTGATGTACTGTATGTACCTATACTGAAGAAGAGAATGAAAAGCAGGGAACGCTAATATGAACGCTTTCTATATTTCACCTTATCTGGACAAGTCAGAACAATGGCTGTGAACATGACACAAGCTAAAATGGAGCGTCGTGCGGCGTGCTGGGTCACCACCCTGACAGGCCCTGGAGATGGCTGATAGAACCTTTCTTATGATTCCAAAGGGAAGCAGGGGATTAAGCAGGCAGTGTCTGTGCGCAGCATCAGATTACCAGCTCTTCTTTTCCCGTTATGAAATCAGATTAGCGCGGCTCCCCTGCTACGAGAAACAATATCCAAGCCTTGAGATGAAGGAGGCGAAAGCATAAAAAAGCTCCTATTATTTGACAGACATACCTCCATATTTCTAGCCCGTAATAAAGAATTACACAATACAACTAAGATTAAGGCCAGGGATGATAAAGGAGATTGCATGCTAACAATTCAAACACCGGTCAACTAGAAAGAATTGTAAAAGAACATAAGGATTAGCAAAATGTAATGGCTTGATTTAATTTCACTACAGTCTAGTTCACGCACAACACACATTTATCTAATACACTAAACAGAACTGGGGCATAAGAGACAAGCATCTGGCATCGCACACTGTAGTTATTATGGCAGCGAGGCTCCGATGCGCTGAAGAAGGTGCACTCATCTTGTGGCTCAAACGAATCAGACAAGCAAAAAGAGAGATGTTCTGCTCGGCCAAGATAAACGTCAGAGGGCAAAAGAGGAGATGATGGTCGGTGGCCACACCTTTAGATATGGCCACACTCTGAAACTATGCTATATACTTAGCATGCATGAAAAAACTATCCTGGAAACATTTGAACTGAATGACTCATGTAGGAACAATTCTTATTTCTAAGTATGTAAACATGCGAGGGCTCAGTGTTGTAAACGATGAATCTGATGAGCTTGTACAGCGAGTAGAAGATAAGCTGCTTGGCTGCCCTCAGTGCCGGTGCTGGGGTGAAGATAACAACATCTGACTGGGTAAAAGCCATTTGTGCCAAGTCATTTTGTTACATATAAACACAACACTGTTCTGACTTGGAAATTAGCGTTGGTATCGTCCCATCATATACCTCAGCAAGCACAATAACATGGGACCTTTAAATGCTCAAACAGGCCGCTTTCATATACTGCAAAGACATTTTTGGCTGTGGACAAATGGAAGTCTTAGATAAGTGTGTGAACACCCCCTCAGCAGCTCGTTCCCTGGTACGGTACTCCCCAAGTGAAACATGAATGTCACCTACATGTAATTAATAAAACCGCCAGCACATATCTAGTAATGGATGACTACCTATCAATCGGGTAGATAAACATTCAACTGAAATGTGTTTTTGCCACTGTGTTTCAAATTTAAAGTCTAAAGAATGTTACCACATTTGAACCATGTAAGTGAAGTCGGCACCATTGAGAGTACAAACTGGCACGTTAAGAAGAGAGCTGCCACAATACTGGTCTGACAGGTAGAAACAGGTCCAGTGCTGTAACGCACAGCGTTAGTTTTAGGTGCACAAGTAGTCAGCAATTACTAGAGCAAGAGTAAATGAGTCACTGTCCAAATATCGGATGTAACAAGTATCTTTTTGATCTGGCTGGATCAAAGATAAACTTTTGATAATGTGCCAGTTTTTACAGAAGTGCCACATATAGATGCAAACATCAAACCACAGTGATGGAACTTGTAACAATTACTTCCCCATCGTCTGCAGGTTTTGACGGATCCGTTTTTGTTTTTTTTACAGTAAACACAGCATCCTGTAAATGACTGTCAGCAAACAACATTTGAGTGTGAGGATTTGGATTTCCACCGCAAACAACAGGCCCCTCGCCCTCATTGGAAACTGTGCCACTTCGCTGGACACCTACATTTGCTAAAGGTGAGTGGAGGACACAACAGACGCGCTCACAGGCACAAGTCAAACAGCAGAACCCCTAAAACAGACACTGGGAAAACGGACACCTTGAGCTTGAAGCTTCCCTACACAAAAGCTCCATGCGAGACCTAAGCTTGAGACCAAAGCTGTAAGTCCAAGTCACTACTACAACCGTGGAGCCTAAACAAACAACTGAGTCATACATTGCTAAGATAACCTCTAGTCCACTTATCAGACAACAGATAACTAATTATCCCAGACATCAACAAAGACTTGCGTCAAGCAGCTACTGCAGTCTTGTTCTAAACCATAACGTGAGCCTTTACTGTATGCATCATAATTAACCCATGTCATATTCCCCCCTATTCATCTTTAATACGGCCCCTGTGTGTCATCTCCCATAGGGAGGGAGCACATGGTTTATACAAAGGCACATCAAAAATCAATGCTCAGATATGGCTTTAATGAGGAAAATGGGAGATAAAGGCCCAAATATCTAACTGTCCTTTGAAGTACCGCAATAAAGCAATAATGCAATCATATTTTCAAACGACGGGGTGGCGAACAGTCAAATTAGAAGGGACGTTTGTCACTTCAAATGCAATCATTTTCATTCCAGATGCCTTTCGATGAGTCAAGTTGCCACAAACAAACCAAAATAATGTTTCAGCAGAGATCTGAAGGCTCATCATCATCACTGCAAATGATCCATGTTTTCCACATGTCATTATTACACACACACACACACACACACACACACACACACACACACACACACACTGGAGGAAACCCTCCCCTGCAAGCCCACTTCTCTCCCAATGAGTGGAACAGATCTAGGTCAAAGCTGATTAATGTGCCCACAGCTCCCCAGAGGTTTCTGGTCAGGTGGCAGCGATGCCTGCTCACTGGCGAAGAATACTAATGCGGAGTCTTACAGCACATTGCTGCTCTACTGGACCTTAAACGGCACCACCAGAATAACAACTGGAAAGGTGACGGACACACGCAGCAGCCCCGTGCACACGCTGAGTGGCAATCAGGAGGGTTTGTCTCCCGTGTCAGCTGCTGAGTCGACGCCGTGGCCGCGTCTGTTGTGGTTCTTACGTGACCCGGTAAACACGGGCTCCATAAACATCACGACAAACCCAGCGCACGACCAGAACCGGGACGCTGGCGGAGTTCTAATGGCCAGCCCGATCCGCCTCAACTGGACCGAGACAACAGCACAAAGCCATGCTAAAGGGTGGACGCTGTTCTGCTTTTACACGAGCAGCATCCACTCACTGCTTTCGCTCCGTGGATCAGATCCACGGGAGTCTCGTGTGTAATTGTGTGCGAAGCCTTGGCCACAAAGGCGGACGACGAGCAGCGACAGCCCCGCAGACTCAGAAACTTGTTAGCTGAACTTTTGTTAGCTAGTTATCATAACGGTTGGAATCACATCACACCAACACGTCGAACGCACCATTGGAGACGACGTCGGGTTGCGTGTCGTGAACGCGACAGTTCGGCGTCGCATTTCTGCAAAACGCATCTTTTCACAGTGTTAAATGGAGACTCAAACGCCTTTGGCACGACACGCGAGAGACAGTCGATCCCCAGCGCCGCTCGCGACGTAGCTGCAGCTAGCTAGCTGGCTAGCTCGCCGCGTTAGCCAGCCCAGCGCTGTTTTGGAAATGTGTGTCAGCCCGTCCGCTCGCTCCAGCCTGACGTTACGGCGGCACCGGGGCGTCGCTCATTAAAAACCCCATGTCGGTGCTTCGTAAACAAGCGGCTGGCGGCGGAGCGCAGTGACGTTACCGTTACCTCGGAACGCAGCTGGGGGACGATCGGTCTATCTCCCAGGTAGCGAAGAGGTTCATGGGAACGGGCATGCTGCCGGAGCCCGAGCCCGAGCCCGAGCCCAGGACCGCAGCCCCGGCTAACGCTCCGGTCGGGAGGCTGCTCGGTGCTGGTCCGCCGCCGCCGCCGCCGCCGCTGCTCGGGTTCAGGAAAGCGGCCCGGACGCCTCCTCTCTCTACAGCCGCCGCCATCATCACCTCCACTGCCTGGGGAGCAGCTCTAGCTAAGTGTGGGACGAACGCGGGAGCCGCTGAACTCTGCGCTGCCTGCTCCGGCTCCTCCAGACTCCCTGCTCCTCTACACTGACGGGAGATGCTGATGGGCGGGCGGGCGGAGCGTGGCTCCGCCGATAGGGGGCAGCACGTCTCCTGCCACTGGTCGGAACGTCTGTAGCATTAAATAGGCCTCAAACAGCGCTGAACACGTTCACCTATGCAGATGTAGGACACACAGTACAGCTACTGGAAATAGTCCTATTTTAAGACTGTTTATTTCAATTTGTCCATTATCTCTATTTACCTTATGTCGTTTTATGTGTCTGTGACTTAAAGCAGTAATAACGTAAAGTACAAACAGAAAGGTTTGTGCTACACACAACTTAACACTGGTTCATGTGTGTAGGTCAGTGCCGACCAAAATACAAATGTAATACATTTAGCTTTGTTTATACAATGCAATGAGACTCCCAGTAATAAACGTATAAGCAGAAGAACAACATCTATCAGTTCTCTCAAAGGACCAACACAGGATTTGTTTCCACATTCTACATAAAATGTCTACATTTCATTTCTATCCTGTATTTTACAAACAATTTACTTCAAATGAAAATGTATAACAATAATGTAGAAATGCGTCCATAAAGCTTGAAGCGAGTTTCTTCCTGACATTTAAGATGACTGGAAGAATATAGGAGCTGTAGGTTACCACAGCTGTGTAGCCACAGATGCTATTAGAATGATGAGTAATCAATTTAAAGATGTTTTTAAAATGTCTGAGTAATTTGATGTGTTTGCCTCTTAATGGTTACCAAGACCAAACAGTTAAGAATTTGATATAAAGAGAATGTTACTCAGAATTTCATTTCAGTTTTTTATGAGATATGATAACATAACATAATACACAACCCTACATAATAAACAACCCAGGTGTTTGTTTGTCTGTGCTTTTTTCACTAATGCCAGTTATTTATTGCAACATTGAAAAGTCCCTTTCACCTTTCCCCACTAAACTTTGAAAAGGTAATTGCTTTCACAATTTCTCCATGTTAGTCATTGTTATAATCCCAAAATGACACCTGGCACCTGATTTAGTCATAGTTCTCATAATGCACCTGTTGCGAAACAGTGACTTAGTGAAACTGTGAGTAAGGACTGAAATGAAGCTGACTTGACTTGACATGTTCAAGAGGGATGGTCACAGTGTGCGACAGCCTGTTTACTGTAACTGTCTGAAAAAACACAGAGGAGCATGTTTGTGTGCTTTTGAACAGTAATGAGTAATCTGATGCAAAAAAAGAATCATTCTGGCAAAACATTCTCGTTTATCACGTTTCTGCTTCCTTTCGTAGCGCTTCATGCTGTCACGCTGCGCTGCGCCACACCTAAGACAGACAGCCATGTGAAAATAAATGAGGTGAGCACTTTGTTATAATCTCACGGGATGTGTTGTAGCAGGTGAGAAGCATGCGGAGTGGAGAAATCCACTGTTTCATCACAGGCGAGGTCCACATGACGTCAGATGAAGATGAATTATGGCTAACGCTGTTTCAAAATGGTTGAAGAGAGAATATTAATCTTTATTTAGCAGGGCTTGTCTGCCTGCCCGTCTGTCTGTCTGCTTTTCTATATGTGTGCCTGCCTGTCTAGCCTACTATTTGTCTGTCTGTCTGTCTGTCTGTCTGTCTGTCTGTCTGTCTGTCTGTCTGTCTGTCTGTCTGCCTGCCTGCCTACTGTATATGTCTGTCTGTCTGTCTGTCTACTGTATATTTCTGTCCATCCGTCCGTCCGTCCGTCTGTCTGTCTTTTTCTTAAGCATGTTTTGTCTTGACTCCAGATACCTTCAAATGTATTATCATTTCCCAATCATCTTCTGATGTTAAGAGTGGCAGCAGCAACGGATAAAAAAGGGCCAGTAGGAGATCTGTGGAGTGCTCTGCCACCTAGTGTTTGAAGTGAGCGCTGCAACAAAAGGAAGGCTCCCACATGGGCACGTTGTGATCCGTCCATTAGATGGCAGACTGTCTGCATGCAACAGCAGCTGAAACCCGTTCTCTCCCTCCCTCTCTCACCCTTTACCTCCCCATCGCGCCTCCTCCTCCTATAAGTGTGAGTGGGTGGTTGCATGTATTGTGACACTATGACACCACTGATGTTTCCAAACACAGCGGTCTGATGCTCTGCACTGGAAGCCATTCATTAAACCCTGCAGACAAGTGAAAGAGCCGAGCATCCGTCTGCTCAGTAACAGGCCTCTTCCCACTAAATTAAAGACATAACGCGTGTCCTTGCATCACCGGGAGAAGAAAGAGCCGATGACACGGAGAGGATGCACAACATTTCCTGTCGTCAACAACAGGAGCGCAAACAATGAAATGCATCTCTCTGACGTAGGCAGGCAAACAATGCTAATCACCTACATCATGCGTTTGGTAACAACAGCCTTTTCTTCCATGGATGTTTGACTGGAACCGACTGATTTCATAGCACATCTTTATTTTTAGGTGTGAGCTATTGTGGAATTGTTTGCGCGCCACCTCCACACCATCAAAGTCAGACTTTTTTTTAATGAGCAAGCGTTCGTTTACTCCCCTGAATGGCTGCAGACTGCAGCCGTGCATGTTCGCATTTAAACCTCAAAACTTGAAGGACATCAAGTTACATTTGTGCAAATTTGGCAAAGTGAATGTAATAAACAAAACGCCAAGTAGAGAAAAGCTGTGGTTTTAGTCCAACAATTCAGAAGCGCTGTTTTTTTATATCTTTAGACAAATCACATCACGCAGCCATTGTTCTAGCAGGAGAACACATCAGCGCTATGTGCTCACTTTACCGTAGGTCCGTTATGCAGCCAATATGGAGCATATTGGCACATTAATGAGAAGCATTTAGGGCCACTTGAGGGTTTCAGAAGAAATTATGTGCAGCCATATGCTGACCCCTGAGGAGCTTAGTGGTGCTGCAGATGAGTACAAATACTCACACGGTGCCTGCAGGACACTGTGTGTGTGTGTGTGTGTCTGTGTGTGTCTGTGTGTGTGTGTGTAAGTTGGTGCCTCTGGAGTCGCAGTAAACATCTGCTTTATTATTCATTTCTATGTTGCCACGACAAAGATGTTAACTGGACAAAATGAAAAGAGACAGATGGAAGTTTCGATTTTATTAGATTCCCATTCAGGCGTATTAGAAATATTATTAATTGAAACCAAAGCGCGTGAACGTGCACGACGTCCTGTTTCATCACTTTCATTGAGGTTTCTGTGTGCATCAGCGTTCACTGAAGTGGTTCTCAGAGGGATCGGCATGGCGCGAGAGGCTCTCGTGCTGCAGTGACAGACAAGGGTTAACGTTTCTGGTGTATCAAAGCCAACCCATTTAACATGAGTTCAAAGAGGGTCCCATTCATCAGGGAAACGGAGCGCAGCGTTACTGTTATGTTTCTCATTTCGCACACACACATAATACAGCCGGCTGCAGCCTCAGCGCGGAGTGATTGGTCTCCAGTGAGCAGTCAGACACAATTTAAAGATCCCGTCTATTTGTAATCGGCTGGAAGAGATTGCCACATGTCCTGAAACAGTACAGCAGATCAATCCAAGGCACAGCTCCTTCATAAGGTCTCCGTACACCTCTCACTACTAATCACACTCGAAAACACTGAGGGCTGCAGATAAGCTGCTGATCTAATTAAAGTTGTGCAAGCCAAGCAAATTAAGGATATTATATCTCATGGATTATACCTCCCGTTACAGAGAAACTGAAGTACAATTTTCCTCCACTTTGATTCATCTCACTTATTATCATTACTTCTTTGTTTGGCCTGTGCTACAGGTTGAATACAGCTAAAGTAAATAGAGCAACACACTGTAAATGCCAGTGAAGTCTAATTACAGAAAACTCAGCGTGCCTTTGTTCAACACACAGCATTGCACTCAAGAGCAAGATATGAATACAAATTCATTTAAAAGTGTGTTCTATGCATCTAATATGCATTTTAATGCAGCATTCAATGAAACGTTTCTAGTAGTTTTCTAAATGACTGATTGACTGATATAAATTCCACCACACTGCCGAGTGTAAGCAAATGGGGAAAGGAACGCTGGGTCTCATTAACATCCAGCTTGTGGAGTCCATCCATTATTTGAACTGCGTCTCCTCTTTAGCGAAGTCCCAGCTGTCGATGGGTGAACGGCGGGTGAGGCCCTGCGCAAGCTGCCAGTTTATCACAAGGCCACACACGTTCCCACCTGGGAGAAATGTGGAGACCCATGGAGCATGTGCTGTGTAAACCATGTCACGCACTAACATTCCATGTGTCCTTATTACTGCACTGTGGGTCACGGGGACCATTTCTCTGGGTAGCGTACATTTGAACGCAACCTGATGAAGGAATGAGATGGAATCAGAACTGTTGGACTTCACCATCTACAGCTCCAAGGTGAGGTTCTCAAGCTTAGGCCCTTATAAAGATACAGATATTCTATTTAAAATGATTTGTTTGAATGACAATGGCAATTCCCATTCAGTCTAAACAACTAAGACAGAACACAATCCCTTTTTGATCCAACTGAAATAAACCAACTATATTCTTTTGTGAGACCAATGTGTAGCTATGCATGCACAAAGAACAATATACTAAAGAAACACAAACGGGGGGTTGTAGGGAAGGATAACAGAACAGAGGCAGCTGAGGGAAATGTACAAGTGATGGCATCACAGCGTTCAGCCCAGCAGAGATATCGTGCGGCGGCTTTGCATCTTATCTGGATCTCACAGTAAAGGAACTTAACATAAAGCACATTCATAATTCCCCCCCATTCAGATCTCTGAAGAAGGCACGAGCGCGCCTCGTCTTCCTACCCCGGACAATGCAGCCCGGGAAGACGCCGGAGGGACGGAGCGGTGGAAACCCATTTGCATGAACGTCGGCCCCGGAAAACAGAGACAAGGAGGCAAGACAAAAGCGGAGCAGGACACGGCCTCTGTGGAGGAATGGCCAAGTCTCGCTGCGCAGCCAGGCAGCGTTACAAAAGACAATCCTGGAAGACAGCCAGCAGCCGCTGAAGCGTCCTGCTGCCATTAAAGCTCCCATTTAGGCAGGAACAGGAAGTGCCCCTGCCAACTTGCTCCATTTCCTCCTTTCTTCCTTAATGCATTCAGATGGGAAACCTTTGTTGCAAGGAATCATTTTGCATTTAGATTTCCCAAAGTAAAACGAGGCGCGTGGGGAACTTCCTCATTTGGAGAGGAAGCTGCTGCTAATGAGCCCTTCCAAGCTCAGCTGATTCTTTTCTGCAACCATAGCAGGAACGCCAGGACATGTTTTCTCTTCTCTATTAGCTCCCACATTCAAAATGGCAGCCCCTGGGTATGTTTGATTGCTCTTCCCCCCGAACCTTTGAACTTCGCTGCAATGATACGACCCAAACTGCAGATGGGTTCGTTGTGGAATTTAAAAGGTATCTGTCCATCGCAGCATTCGGTTAAATCGCCCCCTTTGTGCCGAAATGCCGCCTTTGAGCACAGGCGGCATCAGAGGGGCTTCGGTATCTTTAATTCCCCTTTGTGAGACGTGCAGATTATGCAGCCATGTTTACACAGAGCGTTCAGTCTGTGCGTGTTCATCCGAGGGTCAGTCCATTTTAGTTCGCGAGCTGCAATCGTCATCTCCATCTCGTTCGTGGAGTGTGAGGACGCGCGGAGGAGAGGCTGATCCCTCCCCAGTGTCCCACCTACAGCACAAGCACTCACAACCACACCTTGTCCTGGATGTGTCGCCTCTGTAATAACTTCCAAAAATGTCTTTCACACATGGCAAATGAAAAATCTAAATAAGCCGCCTGGATTTCCCCACAGCAGGAAAATGCCACACGAGTTCAGTCCAGATGGAAATGTCAAGTTATTGTGGCGGCTGTGAAGAAGCTGGTGGGAGCAGCCTCGATGCTTTTTTAAATAAGCGAGTAAGTAAGTAAGTAAGTAAGCGAGTTTGCGTCTCAGTTCTTGTTTTGTTTTTAAAAAACAAAGCTAAAATATTTATATGTAATTGCTCTTTTCAAATGTAGCCGATGTGACTTTGAAACGCTTAGTAACACATATTTGAATGACTGCTTGAGATGCTGTCAGTGTAGGCTGTTGATGTTTTTCCCAAACCACCCACGCTGTACTGTAGATATGATGCATTGGTCCGAGCTGCCAGTCATGATGCCAGCGCAGTGACCACCACGCTGCTCAGCTCCGTCGTCCTGTAGCTGCATGCACGGGTCGCGCTCCGGCCCCACCTTTGCACGCTGCAGCTGCACAGGAAGCCGGCAAATCCGATTTCTACCAACAGAGCAGAACAAGAACGGGAAAGGGATCACTTTGCAAACGCTGCCCTTAGGGCCAAAACAGAACGAAACACACGCTGACTTCTCCTTGTCTGCGAGCTTTAAATGTCAGGAGCTTTTTTCCCAACCGCTGTCAAAGGCAAACTCTGTCAGAGTGAGGAAGTGCTTTGGTCTGTGACCTACCTGCGCCATAATATTCAGAGAAAACAAAAGCAGAACATGTTTAACTGTTTGGCCTGTTGTCATCTACAGCACAGTGGTCAGAGAGCTCCCTCTGGTCCTTCAGAAACATCTGGACAAACTTGTAGATGTACAGTTTGCTTCGAATCCACCCAGTGGCCACCTAAAACTAGACTGGAGGCATATTTCCTCACATCAACCATCAAGGAGACTCACTTAAACGTCTTTCTACACGATCCACCAGAAAAGACATGCCGCGTCTGCAGCAGATGCAACCATGGAAAATAATTGGATGAAAATCGCACATTGTGGTTCAACAGAAGCATTGTGACAAAGAAGATAATGAAACTGGCCTGGAAAAAAATGCTGCATCTCTTACGTTGATATTTTGTTACGCCGCCTTTCGATCAGTCTCTACAATCAGAGCTCTCTGTGACTCTCAGTGGAGCATCAGGTATTATGGGCTGCTCCTCATCTCAAACCCTGAGCTGACTCATTTTAGCAGGGATCCTCCACGCAGCATCTTTGAGCTCCGTCACCAGATGATGAATCTGCTTTAGTATCCAATGTTTGTTTGAGTCATTATTCTGTAGGTGTATTATTTCTACTGGAACTGTGTTTTAACAATGATACGATCAGATACAGTATGATTACTAGGATACAGTATGTGGTGAATTTTTGGCCAAAAGCGACGCACAGATACAGTCCTGCACCAGGAAACTGAAGGCAGAGAACTGGGAAGACAAATCCTCTCTTCCTTTCTGTTTTTCAGATAACACAACTTTATGGGGTTTGTGACCCAGATACGGTTTGTGAGCAGGATGTCTAAAGCTGCAGGCTATGTCAAGCATGGATCATGCAAATAATGCATTCATGAAATCACTTCCTGTTAATTCTTCAGCTGACATGATTGTAACCACCACATCCATCCTCATCAACGCCGACTCTCATTTCCTTGACTGCTTCGCGTTGATTTAGTCAAGTGAGACGAACCAAAGCTCACGACATTAAAAAAAGCACCTTTGAAGTTCACCTGAAAGAGAGTTTTTGTTTGCCGTGTTGTCTTGTTCTTGTGTTCACCCCCCGATGCTGCTTAATATGTGCTTTAAGTTCCGCTCTTTGCCGACGGCGACGTGTAAATAAAGCAGACAGGCACATCAAGAGTGCACGAAAGGAAAAGTTTTCATGTTTTCTAGAGTCTGACAAAACGCCGCATTGACTGCTTGAATGATTTTCTTTGTCACTCGGAGCCGCCGCTGTTTGAATTAGTTTTCTTTTACCTCATCAAAGTCCTGCAAGGGATTATTCATATATATATTACTGAAGGTGGAATTCCAGCCGCGGCGGCTGCACGTGACGCGGGGTCATTGACGGCCTTCATAGAACGTGTGACTGCGCGTATTAAACCAAGAATTCCAGTCATTTCATGGCTGCGTGGGGAACAGCTGTGCGGAGCTCAGACGAAGCGGAGTTCGGGGTTGGAGAAGATTAAGAGTTTGTTTATATGTGACTGTGCGGATGATTACTAGGACGGCTCGCAGTGCCGGGGCCCAGGGATTAGAAAAGCATAAGAAAGTGAAATGTAAAACGGTCTGTTATCTCGTGCCAGGGAGCATTGTGGGGAGCAGATGCTATCTTTATGTGGGTAATGGGTTATCACATCTCAGGGCACAGATTACGGATTTATTGTTCTCGTCTTTCTCTCTTAGTTACCATCATGGAAGTTTCCCCTATCTTGTCCACACACTGTCACCTCAATGACACAGTTCCTTCTCCGCAGCCCGACGCATAACCACAAAGCAGCTTATTTCCCCGTCACCTCATTTACCCTCTCACACCAATCTTAATAGGCCCTTATCACCATAAACATATCACTGAATTCTAGCAATGACTTTCCGGTTATTAACTTCCATGCTGCAGTGCTGATGCTGGAAGGGAAGAGAGGGGAATAGTTGGAGGATTAGAAATGGTTAATGGTTCTTTGGCTTCGGCCGCGCGACACGGGCGCTTTTTAAACAGAGGAACAGAATGTGAGTCAGATGTCGAGTGCAACAAAGAATCTGCGAATGACAAATGGCTTCATTTAGTGTACAGTCCATAAACGTCAGCATCTTTTAACGCCAAACGATACATGAGGAAATAAAACTAATGTCCAACATCCAAATTCAAACTGGGGCCGTGTGAATTTTAATACCTCCACCAAACCACTAGCACCTTTAATTATCCGTTGATTTAATTGGCTTTGAATGTCATTACAGTCACTGGTTTAATTACAAACCCGACTTGCTCCTTGCTCCAAACGCCAAAGGAATAAAGTGGGCTTAAAATACATTCCGCAGGCCCGCGTGAGCTGTCGTATTATTATGCACAAATTTAAGTGGGATCATGTCAAAGGAGCAGAGCCTGATATTCCTGGTTGCAAAATCACCCCACAGCGAAAAGCACAGAGCTTCCTGAAAGAACGTCGGACGCTAAGTCTCCGATATCCTCTCGATCGGAGCTGTGTTGAGGTTTAGCGTCCCGGCTGATTGTGCGCCGGGGTTTCACGGCTGGTTACTCGGTAGCCGGCGGTCGTATCGTTCGCCATCGCGGTGGCAGGAAACCAGCGGCTGATGAAATAAAATCCATCAAAGCCGACGCTTTGTCATTGCGTGCTCCACTTGTGCTGAGAGCTGTTAGCTGTGTCACATCTGTCAATACAGACGATGGGGATAAACACGTCAGAGTGGCTGCAGACAGAGACAATTCAGTTCTTTCCAATAAATGAAATCTGTTCAAAACATTACAGGGCTCCAGACAACTGCTGTTCACAGGTTACTGTAGGCGCTTCAACACGCGATTGGATCAAACTGTGTTATTCAGCTCCTCCGTCGGACACCGAGCCCACACTTGCTTGATCGGAAACTTCTGAGGGGTTGAATAGTGTTGCTGAAAGTGGATTTAGAGTCGCTTCCAGTTTGTTGGGAGCGTTAGAGATATGTGCAGAATTTCTAATCACATCTTGGACAGAGTCTGTGGATGTGTTTTACAAGGCGAGTGTCTATGCTGTAAGTGAGTCATGCCCATGAGTGGCCTCAAGGCTGCCATTCGTCTGTAGACTGATGAGGTGGTGAACATGCATCTCAGATCCAGAATCTGGAGAACACACGCGCACACACACACACACACACACACACACACACACACACACACACACACACACACACACACACACACACACACACACTGAAGCACAGTCTCACTTGTCCTCCTCGATTAACAGAGAGTCATTTGCCTCATGGCGGCCAGTTTAAATTCTCCCGGGTGTTTTGTTCTCCACATACGCTCACATTGTAAAGCAGTGCTGAAAACTCCGTGCGCTGCAGAATCGATTCAAACGGACTATTATTAGATGTGATTTCAGGAGGTTGTTTGGGGTCTTTTCAGCAATTGGATAACTCCCTCCGCACAACACAGCAATCGATCCGGAATCACCAGCCCTGCGCACACAGTGGATTTTTCCGGCTTTCTTCATCCCGCGCCGTGCTGCCACATCTGCCCGCTGTAACCGCCCCCCGCGGAGGAAGCCTGAGCTCCCGCCGCCAGGCAGTGGATACAAACTTCCCTCTGAGAGACATCCAAAATCTGCTTTGCTTCCGCAGCTTTAACAGGATAAATCTGCACATGTGATGTGTACAGTTGCACAGATCTGGCGTTCCTGGCATCCGGCCGTCCGGGTGTCGTGTTATCCTAGCGAGTCCCTTTCCGTGTGTTTTCAGCATATTACGGAGACACACAGGCCCGTGGAGTGACTGTCATGCGGACAAATGCTCTGAGTGTATGGGCGAACGCTGGAATGGGTGCTGGGAGTATGAAATGGCACCCGTTCTGAAAGTAAACACGCACATCTGTCAGGATGATGATGAGAAACCTGCTGCTTAATAATGCAAATATTTACATCATCTTTAGGTTATTAATGCACCTGAGGCCGGCCAGCGAAGGCAGATATGCGCTTCCTGAACCTTTATGTGTGATGATTATTTTTTAAAAACACGTTTTAAGTCACGTTCCGTTTGATCTCTGATGCCTTTATTCTGAGCTGTTTGAGGCTAGAAAGAAGCTCTGAGCAGTCACACTATGAAAGAGCTTGACCCGGTGCGTTTGTGCCCTGAGACAATTACCCAACGGCACGGTTGTGATTGTACCTTTTTGTAACAATGACAGTATTTGAATGCAACTTTATGCAAATGGCCGTGTTTACTGAAGTGAAGTGAAGCCCCACAGGGCAGACAGTAAATGTGCGCACACACAACACACCCAATGACACATTAGTGGAAAATAACTCCTCATCTTGTGAACACAGCAATAAAACTTCATATAATAGTTTTATGAAAACCAGCTTTATTGTTTTGAATCTATTTAGACTCTGTGTCGGTATTCAAGCTAGAACCGTGATGCTGCCGTTTGCTGTGTTGCGTTTCTTTACTTGAGAACACTTTAAAAGCCTAATCTCATAATCCGGCGGCGATTGATTTCAATGCAAGCGCTTCCGATTTAAATAATACATGTGGTCTCTGACTAACTGGCTGTCGCTCCGGATTGTCTGCTGTTGGGGGAAAAAAACACACGCACAAACAAAGAGCATTTGTTCTGAGTGACTTGGAAACAATGAGCGTGAGCTGTCATTTGCAGCCGAATCAGGCTACAGCAGCATCCACTCTTAATGCAAAAAAAAAAAAAAAGCATTTTCAACACATTTCCCGAGCCAACGGCCAACATTTCAAACTTCAAAGAACTGTTTTCACGCCCACATTCTACTGTGAATCAAATAAGAGATAGAGCATAATTGCCGCGAATGAATAATTCAGTTGTGGGATTCATGATAAGACAAAATTCTTATCGTGGCGCTCCCTTAAGGTCCTGCCGGCTGCTTCCTCCATTCCGTCCAGGCCTCTGTGGTCTCTATCTCCTTGGTCTCCCGCTGCCTCTGAAGCGCACCGGAACCAAGTCAGCAGAATCGGCGCCGGCGACAAACACGCCGCTCGCTCTGCAACACCGTGGCTCCTTCAAACAGAGAATGCGCAGGAGAGCGGACGAAGCCGCTCTATATTTAATAGGCCGCGTTCGCGGCGACGAGGGTTCAAAGAGCGCGGGGGGAGAAAATGCTAAGTGAAACCACAATGTACAGTACAGGCGAGTGTTTGGGGTAATCTTTCCTGACTGGCAGAACAATAGAGGCCGTCTGTGCGTGACAGCGTCTCTGCTCTTCCTCCCTTTGAACACATCTGTCCAGAAAAGGCAGATCTCCCCAATCTTTAGCACTTTAAAGCCCGACAAGCGTTCTCCCCCGTGTGCACTGATGTTCGTTCCTTGTTGTGAAGCCTGTACCGCAGGGTTTAGCAGTGACCTCAACAACTCGGCGACTACTTGCTTGGGAGAGTTGCCGTACTTTGCAGCTTACTTTACTTCAGACCTGTCTATCCCGGGCTCATATCAAAGGGGCGAGTTTCTTAACTGCTGCCCAATTTTACAAAGAGGGTGGTGTAAAAAAAAAAAAAAGCCTTTTTCTACTTTTTCCCTCCGCCGAAAAGTCACCTCCAGACATATCTCGCGCACATCAAACGCAGAGGTGTATTACACGAAGGAGAGGAAAAAACGATGCGTTATCATTAAAGCGCCTCGCTTGAACTGCTACATGAGGCAGGTGTATTTTCTCCCACTTATCAAATCCATTCTTGCCGTCTGAGAGTTTGCGTTCCTGCTGCGATCGCGTCCCGCGGCTCCAGTTCACTCCTGGGAGATCACAGCCGGGACTCGGTCGATGCTGAGGAATTAAGCAGGCTCAAGGTTCCGCTCGACGTCCGGCGCCTGTGTTCTGAGATGAAGATGTGACCTCGGCGGTTAATTCATTTACTGACCCGCATCCAGGTAAAAGCTGCCACCAAACGTTAGATTTTATTGTGAATAATTCCTTCCTGGGGAACACGTTTGAACTGCAGAGGAGCCCATCACGGGTCACTTCTGCTTATTTTCACTCGAGGCGGTTCTGAAACGTTTTCACACATGGCAGGCGACATCAATACTGCAGCAGGTCACAGCCTTTGCCTCCGCCCCAGGTGGACTCGTACCCTGCAGGATCCAGCGCCGGCAGACACTTTAAGGCCGCCGTCAGCCTCCGTCTGTCGCTCCGGCGCCGGCGCCGGCCGACGGTGTGGACTTTTGGCACTTCAAGGTCCTTCAGATCCCTCCTGAATGCGAGGCGCCGGAAGCTCACGGCGCCGAAAGCTCACGGCGCCGAGCGGCAGTGATCCCAGGGTATGCGTTGGAAAGCACCTCCCGCCCGCAGGAGCCGCTGGACTGTGAGCCTGTGACGGGTCCCGTGCCGTGCAGGTCCAGAGGCCTTAACAGCAGGGAGCCTGATCTCCTGTGACATTACAGCTTTCATTACAGCTCAGGTGCTGCACAGTCTTTACTGACCTCTCTACAAAGGAGACTGTAATCCCAACTTTTCTATCACAAACTTTACAAAGACATAAGAGGGCTTCGCCGCCACTTGTCGCGCGACCTTCGTGCCTTTTATCTTCGGACGCCAGGGAGGCTGAGCTCCCTACCACACGATGCTAGGTTCCCCACTACGACACCATGAGCCCAACCACTAGAACTGAGAATGAACTGATGCTTTTGAGTGCTAATTCGTCTGATTGGCTGTCAGACGCTCGTGTTCTGATCCAGTCAGAACACGTCTAATGCGCGACACTAAATCTTCTGTTTAATGCAGCTGTTGATTTTTCAAAATGAAATGTGTCAGCGTCTGATGTGACACTGCCAGACTGCCTTCCCTGCGAAACCCAACTTCAATGATCCACTCAGATATTTTTCCGCGTCTGTTCAGATGATCTTCGTGCTGAATAGAGAGACAGCCGTGCACAGATGTGAAAACGCAGAATAAAAGGGGAAGACAAGGCAGCACTGGATGCTGCGAGGGAGATGAGAAACCACATTATTAAAATGCCAATGAAATAAAAAAAAACAAACTTCCTGGTGTTGTCATTCAGTTGAAATATTCTTTATTGATTCTACAAAAATAAGAAGAGAACGATTTCACTCCACCCACTTTCCAACTTTTCTCTATCATCTGCTTTTCATCCTCCAAGAAGATCTCTGGATAATAAAATTAAATTTGTATGTGAAAGTAAACAGGGATCAAACTAAATTAGGTCATCCATCATTAAAATAAAAACTCAAATAGATCCAGAGTAACGTTTCAGATAGTTAAGAACAATTTAGGACATAAACAATATGAGTTTACCACAGCTAAGCTTTCACATCCATTTAATAAGAGGACATGATAAAAATATAGAAAAGCACTAATGGATACTGATGGACCAATAAAAGGACCGAATCAATAAAGGTAGAGTTTTTTGGAGCGAATCCAACACTTGGCTCGAGCTGCTCTGAGGTGGCGTCCTGGTTCGATGAGCCCGACTCCTAAACCCGTAACAACTGGGTCGGCCAGAATCACAGGGGTTAACGAACACTGGGCCAACATTTGCTTAGGCTGCTCCTGTTTTAAAAATCCCACACTCACACCCCGTTAAACAAACACACACACACACACACACACACACACACACACACACACACACACACACACACACACACACACACACACACACACACGCTTCCCATCCATTAGAGCGGAAAGGGCAACATCAGAAAGATTTAACACTTGGCATGAATGGCGAGTCTTGTAGCCGGGCTGTGGGGAGCGGTGTGACATACAGCCTGACAACTGTTAGCATTTGAGGTGGCAAACACACGGATCACCAGCGGAACAGGCTGTTAACGCACGCATGCTAATGGGAGCCCGCCGGAGGATGAAGAATGACTTTTTTCACAGGACGCCGTGGAACCGCAGAGGGTTGAAGGGGGGGGGAAGAGGAGCGAGGAGCAGGAGGAGAACCGGCTTGAAGCTCCTTTATTCAGCTCTGCATCAACCAAAGTGCAGACGATCCAGACGCGCGTTCGAGCTCGAAGCCGAGGCTCGACAGTCTGGCAGCGGGAGTTACCGCAGAGCAACCACCCAAAAATCAGGTCATGACAACTGTGGAAGGAGCGCGAAGACGAGGCGTGAAGCCACGTGTTTGTTTGTCATTCTCCGGATCACCCCCCGTTTGCATCGTGTTTGATAATTAAAAAACGAGGTGTCCCCGCGTGAGTCCCGCTGCTTAAATCCTCCATTATCCTCCTTCATTATCCCATTGTGTTTTTCAGCAGGCTGCCGCTTGACTCGCGCTTGTTTTATGCCTCTTTTTCTTTTAGTGTTTAATTTCCTGCTGATGCGGCAGCTTCAAAGGCAGCTCTGCCATAGAGCAATAATAAAAGCCTGCTTTATGTGTGTGTCGCCGCTATCCAAGAATGCCCCGTGCTCCGCGCTCAGAGTTGCTCTTTATTACGCGCTGGTATTTTTGTGGGATCCTAAAAATGTCCTTTCTTTCGTTTGAGGTATGTGTCTGTCTCCGCCTGCATTTGGTGACTGTTGAGCTACTGACAAGAACGTTACTGCCTGAAAAGCCTTTGTATAATTAAACGACTCGTCAATTTGAATGAATTTGAATTCAAATGAACAAATGGAAGGATTTTTTTTGCATTTATGAGTGTAAATACAAAAGAAGGCAGAATGAGCAGTTTTCCTTCCCACAGTCAAAGTGAAGCAAAGCAGACGTCACAACTGGAGCAGCCGTCTGAGGACCACGACACGCTAATCCCCTGAAATCTAATTTCCCACTAAAGGGAACGTCAGAATTCTGCTCCAGAAGCACTTTTTCCTAATCAGCTATAATTAGCTTTCATCCGCTCCCGTCCCCTCAGTTCAGGTGTGGCCTCCTCTCGCTTACATTAAAGCGTCGCGCTCTTCATTTAGCATGTTCCGTGTAATTTACTCTGACCTCCAGTCTGTAAGAGCAACCTTCGTTTCCTCATGTTAAGCCATTAATCCCGTAATTTCTCATGCCAGACTCACTGTGCGTGTTAACGGACAGCTGGAGTCATTGCAGATTGTTTTCTTTTATGGCTCACAGCACTTTTACACGTCTGTGCTTCTCCTTCGTATCCCTCAGTAGAAGCACAGCACAACAGCATTCCAAGTTTTTTGGTTTTATTATCGAATTGATCAAATTCAGTCTCATTTGAATTTAAAAATAAACTATTTAGATCCAGTTATTTCCTGTTTTAATTAAAACATAATCTCTAGTTTATCTCTTCGAATAAGAGCAACATCTGGTTCGTTAATATGAAGCAGAGAGGCCACGGTAGCTTATCTTAGCGTAAAGAAGCATAAGCAGCCACAGAAACATTGTTTTGGTACAACGTCCTTGCTGTCATCATGCTGATTGAACAAATAGGCAACTCTGTTTGGTGCCATAATGTAGGCGTGCTTATGTTTGAACACTGGTCACGGACAGCACAGACGCGATCTTGTGAGAAGAATACAATAAGCCTGCTTTCCTAAATTTCCATCTATTACTGGTTCCATCTATAGCTAGAAAGGTGGAAAACATCATATTTTATCAAAAGTTTCTTAGTTTGAAAAGGCCGATGGGAACTTCAGAGAGAGCCCAGCGTTGGAAGGAGTCCTGGAGCGCTGGTCCTGAGGGGCCGTGGAGTCTGGCGTGGCCGTGAGCCGCGCTGCAGGGGAGTGCGACGGCATTGTTCCTCAGCAGATGAATGCAGGACGCCTGCGTGTATCCACAGCCGACTGGATAAATATGTAAAACCCAGCGATTCAAGAATCGATGGGACAGACAGGAAACTCTTCCCCGCCGTAAACATTGTTTGCAGTGTGTCAGCTCCCTCAAACATCGTAAGAAAAGGCTCCGTGTCATTTGATTCCCACTGATTTTTTGATATGATTTCAGCGCCCAAACACGCTGCCTCCAGTTTTACGAGCTCTTCTGCGCAGTGGGGGTGTAACTGACTTACTGAAATATTCAGGAACTGTACTATTATTATGTCCATTGATGCTGAATGCAGCGCGTGTACTGATCCTGAGCTTTTGCTGGTGGAGTCTTTGGTTTCCAGAACCTGCTACTGGTGTGTTTGTTTGAGGATTTAATAAGAACTGGGCGCCCGTGTGTGTCTTTGTTCCTCTAACTTGTGTTTGCTGCACGTTCCCCTGTTCACCCTGAAGTCCGGTACTGTTAAGAGATTTGTCTCAGGGCCGTTTTTTAGCTTTTGGTTTGCCAGGTCCATAAAGTATTCTCTAACAAGCTGCCACAGCAACATAACATGTTTTCCTAATTGCTGTACGTCCTACATGGGTGATAGGACTCTGGTGTATCTGCTGTGGCAAACAGCTGCTTACAAAGGTCAAAGGTCATGGACAGTGATCCTGCACCCCTGGGGGTTCCACTAGTGTAAATTCACAAGGACTCGTACCGTTTTCTGTCATATTTGTGACACAAACCTAACATTTGCTACGGTAAGTGGGCTCTGGTTTATGGATTTTTGCAGAGTATCAATTCAAATTTGAATGCACGCCTTTTGTGAGTACTGAAGGGGCATTATGCTGAACGTGCACCTGCAGGCTTGACAGTAACCCAGGAAATCTAAACAGATCACACCTGTGCCCTCCCCACTGCACTGCAAAGTATGAATCCGCTACGCTTGTCAGATACCGTAGGAGCCAGGACGCACACAGCTACACCTCAGACAATCAGACAAATCACAGCTGTAATGGGCACATTTTAAAATAAAGAGCTTGGAGTAAGCATAATATAAAGTCACTCTGTGTCAAAGCATGAATCTGAATACTTGGCTCTGGGAATCAGCACTCATGAATACGCTAATTGCTTCGCGATCATCAGTCCTCTCTTCGGGCCGAACGCATTCACGCGGCTGCTCTTCAGAGTGAGTGACAGGCCATAATGCTGGATCTTGACCAGCTCGAGGAGGAGAAACCAAGAAGACGCCTCAAGGTGAAAAGTGTCAGGAACTCGGGCAGGCGGCGAACCCACATGCACAGCACGGAGGCGAGAGTATAATCAACAGAAGGTTTATTATCCAAAGGCACGGTCAGACGGTCCAGGTCATACACAAGATGGCTCGGCAACAGTACAGGCAGGGAACAGGCAAAACTCACGGTAAGTAGATAATCCAGGGTCGGGCAGGATACACGATGCAGACAGGAACAAAACACGGGAAACATGAAACACGGGGACTCCGGAAACTAGGGACGCTCAGCTCAGGGATTCACAAGAAACACGAACACTCATGGGACTCGAATACGACAATCTGGCAAGTGACTACGGGAACAGGAAGTGACTAAATACACGGGTGAGTGATTACTGATGCAGCGCAGGTGAGGATAACGACCGGGTGAAACAAGAACAGCTGTGACGTGACATGACTCGGGAGTGAAGCTAGAACACAAAACAGAGACCGGGGGACTACCAAAATAAAACAGGAAACGGAACCTGGAACCAAAATAAGACAAGGAATCAGCTAGAACAAAAACACAGATCATGACAAGAACAAAAACACAGATCATGACAAAAAGACGCGGCTGAAAACTGTGGCTTCAAGCGTCTGAGTTGAGAAGCAGCAAAACGTGCGTGACATGACTGTAAAGTAAAAAGTAGGATTTATTTCATTTCTTTCTTATTACACCTCCCCAAGTGTCCTCGTCAGTGCATCAATATCCAATAATCCACTTATTAATTAATCTTTAGTCGTGTCGATGTCCTCAGCTGATTTCTTGGTTGACGCATCCGCCTGTTTATTAAGGACGAGCTCTGTGCGATGCTGAGGATGAGGCTCCTATTAAGCCGGCATGATGTGGCATTTATAGAGAGGACCGCTGGGCAAAGCAGCACATAATGTAGAAGGGAAGCGCAGGTGCCGCTGCCTATGTGTTCCTTAATGGGTGCGTGGCTTGCGGTGGTCAAAGGGGGGGCGAGGCGCGCGCGGCGGCGGCGCGCAGATGCCTCGGCGACGACAGCTGGCGACGCAAATGGTCCAGAGTGCAAACATTCGAGGTAATTACAGAGTAATTATCCAGCATTGCCGCCATATGGAAACCAATTGAGTGTCGTGCGTCTTATTTTCGTCCCGAGATGAATCAGTTACTCATATAATCAGTGACGCGCGGGGTCTGGTTTGGAAAAGATGCGGGGATATTGATTCGGCGCTTGTGGCAATCTTAGCGAGGCCGGCGCTTCACGCCCGGAGGGATGAGTCACTTATGCTAAAGAGACCGCTCCCAGATGGACAAATGATTCACGTGCGCCTGAGGTTGCGTCGCAGTGGGAGGCTGCGGCGCGCGCAGCCTCATCAGCAGGACACGCGGCCACTTCCATCACCGCGCCGGAGCCTCATTCACATGGGGAACGGCACGATGACATTTAAAGAATGTTACTGTATTCACCCACTTCTCAGTGACCTCCTGCATTTACTCTGGGCCCCCGCCTCATGTTTACCAATGAGCTTCCTCCTCAACACGAACCGAGGGGCACAATGAACACGCCGCGTCGGGCGCCGCGGCTCGTTTTTCACACTTCTAGCAACGGAACCTCCTGCGAGAACAGCTGTAGACGTAACCCCTATCATTGATCTTGCGAGGCGGAGGCAAAGCTCGCATCTTGCCGGGTATTTTTTTTTTTTGATGTTTCTCCCCATCTCTTCACGCCGCCGAGCTGCCCCCCCACCCCCCACCCCCACCCCCTGAGGAATCACCTGCTACCTCCTCACCTACCTCCGCAGCAACCAACGCATAATCGCTTATCAACACTTGTCACGCTAAGCCTGCTACTTCTGCAGCTGTTTGTCTTTAGATCTTTGTGGATAACAGTTTTTTTTTTTTTTTGTCGGCACTCGCACAAATACACACAAGGAATAAGTATAAGAGCCCGCTGACGCATATGCACGCCGTACACGCGCTCTGCCTCCCGTCAATCATGACGCTGGCCCCTGTCCGTCACAATATTAAATCTAGCAGGTGACAATATTGTCACGGCTGATCTGTGTGTGCCAACATTTCCCTCATATACTCAGCAAATAAACCGACGGAGCCGCTCTGGAGGAACAGTCAACACTGGGCTGATCCCGATGGAAAACGTTCACTCTGACAAGTCATTTTACCAAGCGCTCAAAGCTTTGCCGCGTCGCACACACGCCTGCAAGGTGAGTTCTCTGAAGCTCTCGCCGGGCCGAGTCCAGCTCAGACCCAGAACTTCCTCATAGACGATGAGGCACGTAAGCTGTTGGCCGGCGTCGCCGCGGGAGCGAAAGGAAGACGACAGGCTGAGCAACAGCGCGAGTGGAGACGCTGCAGGGTTATTGATGGGCCTCCATAAAGCAGCAGGAGGCCTCTTAGTGCGAGCCCAAGTGCTTGTCTCCATCTTCTCAGAACTATTCATCATAAATACATTTATGGCCAATAAACTGTGGCTCATTTTATCAAATCTATTTGATAACGTGGCACAGTCTGCTCAAGAAATGTCCAAGAGTGTTCACATTAGTGTGGAACTTTGCTGCTGTGATTGGTTAATAATTAGTCCATGCATTGATGAATGAACAGATATTTCCTAAAAGGACCAGGAGGAAACTCTCTAAATGCACTGAAAGCTCTGAATGGTTGTCAGCTGGTTACAAGGTAAATTACAGTCTTACAGCAGCTATGAATCATGGCTCGTGTATCGATCTCGACGTACTGTGTGTTTCACGTGGGCCCCAAAGCTCACGTGAAACTGGTAAAAAGGTAAAAAGATGGCAGACCTAAGCTGATGAAACCCAACAATGCTCCTGTCTGAGGGCTGATCTCAGACCTGCGGTATCACTGCAGCATCAGCCTGAGCCCCTGAGGCCCAAAGCACTGACACGCAAGCGTCAACCAAATCCGATAGGGTTGTACAGTAGTCGTAAAAACAACAATGAGCTAAACGAGGCTAAAAAGCTCTAATCAGTTTTCACATTACACGTATTGATTTAACCATTGTTTATAAGAATCTATTGACAGAAGCAGCTTTAAATTCTACCTCTGCTACTAGTATCTGCAGTTGAACACCAAGTTTATTGATACATTTTTTTCTCTTTTTCTATTATTATTATTATTGTATAAACTATGTGTTATTAAACTACTACAGTAGAAATGTTGTAATTTTTTTGCTTTTGACTTGTTGAGCAGCAAAACTGAACCTTTCCTTATATACGTGTCCTCACTTTAAATGAATGTGGATCAGGAGTCAAACGGCCTCAGTGGAGATGAATCCAAACTTTCTTGCAGATGAATCTGTCTCTGCTCCAGGACTCACACACACACACACACACACACACACACACACACACACACACACACACACACACACACACACACACACACACACACACACACACACACACACACGGGCATCTTCCCTCACTCTTGTAGCATTTTTCACATACAGTGTGAGATTGGCGTTTTTATATGAACTGATTCAAAATAAACTGTCAATTTCTCTATTGTTTTTAATTCACCTCCCGTTGGCACGCTGCATTCAGGGACGGTGGATTCCATTTATTCTGAAATATTAAACATCAGAATCGCTGTCTCTCTCCTCTCCCCCTTTGTCTTCCTGCCGCCGTCGCTTATACCTTTAAATTACTTCCTTGTTTTATCTCCATAAAAAATAGGATTCAACTTTTTCCTTCTTGCTGCACCTGCAGTAGCGGAGAGTTTCTAATGGCGCGAAATTCTGCTTCGTGAGCATTTGAACGTTTCTGATCTGAGCGCGACAGTCGTCTTTCCCAACTATTAATTAGGCACAGAAACTTAGATATTTAACAGATATCGTTAAATATGTGTATGTGCAAATCCACACATACAGTGGAGTTAATGGAAAACCGCAACAAAGCTGTAATTCAGATCAGTAACTGTTAAAGATGCTGAGGAGCGGGGACTCAACCTGAAGCCCAGCAGAATGTCCTTCATCCTGCATCCATCCACCTCAACCACCTCCTGGACGTTAGAAACACTTGGTGGAAGTGGAATGTTCACTTCTGCTGACAGATGTCAAACAACTCGCACAAACGTATTCCACAGGAAAACAGGCAACACAATCGAAGTAAAATCCTTACGTTGTGATTATTAAACTATCGCTCTGAGAGTGGCCTTAATTATTTTCCATTCAGGTCCTTCTAACTTCCCCTTACGGCCCAAAAATGTGATCACGTTTCAAAGTGGAGCTCAACGTTTGAATCGCGAGAAACGTCGACAGCGGCTGAAGCGGTCCCCGGACCCGCAGGTATCGATCAACAACGCTGTCAGCGAGCCAGCAGATGGATGGTGGTCATTTAACGCTCCGGGCTCGGTCCGAACCCTAGTTATTGCTCTTTAAATCTACACTGGGGTCTGGAAGCGGGCGCCGAGAGGGGCTGACGGAGAGGATTTCACCGAGAATCAATGTGACGGTGTGATGTAGGCGCCGCGGACAGTGAGTGAAATGTGTATGAATTATGAAAGGAAACGTTGGGGTTAGAAGATGGATGCCTCTGCTCAGCCGATGATCGATTGTGACACCGCGCGTCAGGGCTGGATAATCACTCTCACTCACGTTTTTACAGATTACTCCTCCTTTGTTAAACCTTCAAGGCAATAAATCACCATATGGATTTAGACGTATTCTTTGGAATAATATATTCCTTTATTTTATTAGTTAATCTATACCTATAATTTCCTATTCTGTCTCATTTCCATCGGGTTCGTACTGACCTAACATGCAGTAATAATTAAAGGCTTTGGTGCCATTTCGTATAAAGTGAATCCCACACTGCTGTCGCCGCCACCAGCAGGACTCCCTTGACATGAGCAGCGGCCGTTAATTCAGCCTGATGGCGACCCCCCCGCCCCCCCCACGCACCGCTCTGAAGGTCATCCTCCACACCGATAAGAAAAACCCAAAGAAAAACATTCACGAGTGATAATCAGCCGCTCATTCCTTCAAATGCCACGTCGGCGAGCGTGGCTGTGTGCTGCTGGAGGGGGGAACGATTGAGGCCCGCTTCGGCGCCGAGAACCCAAAATGAGACGTGAAAATTGATGAACAACAGTCGAGGGAAGGAGTCGTGAAACACATTAGCGGAAATATATCTGTGACCGTGCTTTAGAAGCCACACACTCTAGAGCCGATGTCACATTCATCCCGATCGTCTCTATTTGCTCCTCGACACGTTATGACTCACGCATCACGGTGTTTCATCTAAATATTGACTTCGACGCATTCCCTTTTCGTCCGAGGGAGCGCCGGCGCATTGCGCATCTTCTCCGTGTCGGAGCAGAGCCTGTTTCTGTGGGCTGCGTTTCCACCAGCGAGGGTGGAAGCCTGTCTCTCCCTGAGCCCCGCGCTGCAAACACAACGGCGCGCATTCGATTCAGGATCGATTGCGCGAAAACCACAAAGCAGCAAAAGCGACTTCAAAGAGGAAGGCAGCGCAAGAGCTATGTTTGGGAGATAAGAATAATAAAGAATTGGGCATGAGTTGTGTGAGAAATTGATTGGATGCTGGAGGTTCTGAGAGAAAAACGACGCGTTCCTCCCAGTGCTTGGATTACTCACTCACGTTTGTTATATAAAGTGGGCTGTAGAAACCTGTTGGTTCCTTCAAGGTTTTGGATGCATTCGCTTCAACAGATTATGAAAACAGCTAAGTTTAAACTCCCCCAGAAACTGTTTGGAAGCGTTACCTCGCCTTCAACGCTGTGTGCATCCACTCCTTCCACTTATAGACTGGCTTGTTTTGATTTACTCTGGTTTACGCTTTTGCTGCTTTCAACTTTGGAGAGGTCAAAGGTCACACAGGTGGGATCTCGGGCTTTGGCTGCTTCACAGATGTTGCCATGGTGACATTACCACCGGTGGCAGAGATCTGTGTTGTTTGTGAGGAGTTTTGCAAATCATCACACTTGCAAGACAAAAGCGAGCCGCACACCTTCTGACCCGTTGACCCCCATGTAACAGGTTTGGGGCATTGTTGGGCAGCTACAGTAAAACTCCTGATGAGATTTATATTTAATGCTTTACTGAGCTGCGTTCCACCTGCAGGACATCATGACATGGACGTTCAGCCCCATGCGCTGTGCTGCAGTTATGCAGCATTTCATTCCATTATTTCCCACGCTCTCCTGATGGAATCCCACAGGAGGCTGCTCGTGCATTGATTAGCACTTGGGTGTGGGGTCATTAAGACTCTCAAGTGGCTTCCACTTACAGTTTGAAAGGCTTGAATAAAAGAAGCCATCACTATTAATCCAAGGATTATGCTGCAATTATTCCAAAAGGACTTTTTGTTCCTTAATGATCAGCAGTTTGATTTTCAATTGATACTACTGCAGCTGGACTGAAGCGCGAGTGTGTCTCGATACCGTGGCTAGTTGGTCACGACTCCGCGCAGTAAATCTAAGCTGTGGCGAAAAAATATACATTGCAAAAATAAAAAGCTTTGCTCAAAATGACAAAATAATAAAGCACAGGCGCTGGGAGAATTCAATATGAGCGGGACTCAAGCAAACAGGAGGGATATGAAGGATTTCCTCCCCACTCTGCTGTCGTGCTCTCTGTGGACCTTCACTTCACAAAAAATCGAGTTGGAATAACGCAGTAATCTGTCAAGTGCCTTCCAAAAAGAAAGTGGAGGCAAAGATGCATATGGACGGCATGCAGATGTACCTAACGACGCAATTTCATACAAACATGTACACGTACTGGAATCAAGGCAATTTCTTACTCAGTTTTTAATGCCAGAATGAGGTGGGTCACACAATTAGACCCATCCGTCCAGACGCCGGTTGCTGCAGATGTTCAGCCCAGTCAGCGAGACAGTTTGAGGAACTCTCGCTGCTACTCGCTGCTCCAAAGACCTTGGACTCCGGCCTTTTGTCTCCGCTGCCTGCCGGCCTCTCGGCGGGACGCCCTCAGAATGCTCGTGATTGGCAGCGCTCGGCGTTGGAGGTCACCCTTCACCTTCCGAGGAAAACGAAACCAGCAGAGCCTTTGTTTAGTTTCCGACCGTCTCCCCGAAACGTGTGAGGGAACTCCAGGCCTCGCGTCAGCGTGAACATGTTCATTAAAAGAACAGAGCAACAATGATGTCTTTCCAGATTCATTTCAGGCCAATCTTTACTCATTTCTCCCCAAGTTTGGGGAACAAGCGATGGCACAAGAAAGTTTTAAAAGTCCAAAATTTCCCTGGAATAGAGGAGCTTCTACAAAGGCTTTTCAGATGCCTGCGCTCTCCCCAGAACGGTGACATAAAGGAGCCCCGACTCGGCCGCATTCTCCCTGTGAATTGCATCTCAGAGCAGTTTTGCGGAGGCCGTTACCTCGCGCGCACCAAATCAAATCAGGCCTGTCAAATTGAAGCCGCTGGATTTCCAGCCAGTCCCAGGTCCCAGCGTGTCGCCCCCAACCCCCCCACCTCCCCACCGCTCCGCAGCGCAGCCAGACTCTCATCTGCTCTAAGCGCTGTCATTACAACCCAGTCAATAATCTGAAAACCCCGCGCTCTGCCGCGTTGAGCAACCTGGAGCATACTGATCAGTATCAGAGGTGAAAAGAATGGCTGCAAATTAATTTAGGCTCTTTGTGTCGCAGATTGAGAAGGATCGGGTGTTTAATGCTTTTGAATATGAGTCAAAGATACTGAGCTCCTGTTACAACAGTGTCTGTACAGCCTGTTAATAATAATTAGTATTTCTCCATAGACAGGGTCAATGTAGAACTGAACTACAGTAAAGTACATCAAAAATGCTTCAAGGTCACATAGTATTAAATAATAGCCAAAAAGTCCCATGAATCAACCAGTCAGGAGCAAAAGCAGCAACACGCACTGAAATTATTGATTGAAGGCAGATGAAAAGCAGAACAAATGAACGCAGCACCAAAGCGCGTCCGCTCGCTGATGTCCAATCTGCCCCGCGTTTCATCCTCAGGGATGCAGCGAGCCTCTGCCTGCTCCTTCGCTCCCTTGTTTTGGTCACCGTTAATGAGACAAATTGAATTCTGGCTGCAGCACTCATAAAGAATTCAAAACCTCAACTTTATGAGAAGTTGTAGTAAATTATTAACGGCGTCTTTCTTCCAACACAAACACAACAGGCGCAATCAGTGTCATAAAGAAAATTCATTCATTCGTTCATTCAAAATGCTTTCACGTTGTCTTAATAGAGAAGCTTTGTATGCAGACGTTCAGTTTAGCACCAAGGTTGGGTGAAAACATCTGTTATACAAATTAGAGTAAACAACTTAAAAATGATTTGCTATAATATGAGAACAGGACTATAACTGAATATTAAAAATGAGCTCAAAGCTGGAAATGTTCATCAGTTGCAGGCTCTGGTATTTTCCATTCCATCCACCAAGCAGTGGCCTGCAATCAAACACAGGAAGAACAACAGCAAAACAGTCAACAGAGGCCATAACACTCACATAACACATAACTGACCGGGCGGGATGCTAGCATGCTAATCAGCCTTAGAGACTTCATTTACTGAGCCCAGTGAACGCTTAACTGTGCAATCATTCATCATTTCAAGCCTGAAGAAATCATGCGTGTGAAATCAGTGACAGGCTGAAAATAGCAACTGTGAAACTCTGTTTTAGGCAACCTCACGCCAGTAAAACAAACAGTACGTGTATATTTTTATTGATGTCAGTGCTTGGTGCGCAGCCCTCACGGCTTTGAAAAGGTCGTAGACTGAACTGACAGCAACACGTTTTGTTTAAACAGCATCTGGATGTGGCCCCTTCAGACCTTGAGGCAGCACAGCTGGACCGACCTCTGGGCTGCTCAAAGTGGATGTGAGCCAGCAGTCTACGTCTAAAGCAGCAAATATGGCCCAAACGTGGCACAGCTGGAAATTTGGTTCCATCATGGCTGACATGAGAAAATGCTGTGGACCGCTAGAGGCTGCGCTCTGGAGTGGAGGAGGAGGATGAAACTCACTGTGAGCTGGATCTGAGAACTGAACTGGTGGAAGTGAGTGAACCTCATCACTGGACCTGAATAGGCTAAAAAGCTAAAACAGCTAAAAAGACACTGGTTCGATTAAATAACCACACAGTAGAATGAATAAATCCATTCTACCTAAGGCGTTTTCAGCATCTAGGTACAAAGCCCGTTTACTGGGTCCCTAAAGTATTTTTATATATTTATTTCATAAATTATATTAATATTTACTCTATTGCTGTTTGAATCTACAGTTTTTTTAAAACTGAAAATAATTTTATTAACACGCAAATTGATGTTACGAGCATTTCTGCAGCTGTAATGTGCTGAGAACCCGCGATAATGAAGCTACTGATCAGCCGGTAATGAGCTCGATAACGCTCTAATTTATGCATTCGCGTACCACGAGTCACATGTTGCTCGGAGCTTAAAGCCAATCAATATTCATCACACATATTTAGCCTCTTTCCATTTTCGCCCGCTACAGTACTGTAGCTGCCGTTTCGCACGTGACGCCGATGAACATCAATAATACAAGGCCTCGAACCCGTGGAGAGTTTGGAGGTGGAGACAGTCAGACACAAACGGGATCATCCCTCACTCAGACCTGCTTTCTTAGTGATCTTAACACCTCTTTTTTCCTTTTGCAATCATCCTGTCAGCTCTGCTCCACTTTTCTGACGGAGGAGAAAGACAGGGCTGCTTTCTACCCGTCACTAATGCAGCGATATTGTGTGGATTAAGGTTGATTTGGATGGACTTTACTTCCTGCACCATAAACAAAGACGGGAGGCTAATTAAAAGTTTAAAAACGGAACTGCGCAGAGAAAAAGTAGATTTGAGGTCTAAGATTGGGTGTAATAGGAGCTTTAGAGCGTCTAAAGAAGCTTGTGGAACACAGGAGCTTAAGATGGGCCCATGACTTGACTGATGATGCTGCTGATGATGAAGGAGACACCAACAGGAACGATGGGATGAGGTTTAGGTGATCAGCTGTGGATGGTGCTGTACTGTAAGTGAATCCAACCAGGAGACGCAGTAGATCTGCTCTTGAAGTGAATGGACCCTCTTAAAGTGCAGCGAGCGGAGCTGATAATAAATAGAGGCAAGAACAACAGGGTCATGCAGACCTGGCTCCTGGCAGAGGTAATCCTCAGAGGAACAAAATAACAGCCCCCGAAAGTGGGAATTGATTGTTTATAAAAAAAAAATCCATCAACAAGAGTAAGTGCAAATTGTGCCAAAGCAGAGCAGGGACAAGAAGTGTTGCATAGTGTAAAAGAAAAAAAAAAACCCCAGTCTGAGCGGTGAAGAGGTTTGGAACACGGAGGCGTCCGTCTGAGCAGAGAAACCAGGTCGGCGCTCGTTGCTCGCCTGCAGCGGAGACGTCTCCTGTCGCTGCCAGCGCGGCGTCTCCCTCTCCCAGGACGACGCTCGGCCTGCATGCGCTGGTTCAGGCCCCCGGCTGAGCACAAACAAGCAAAAAAAAAAACAAAAAACCGCCTGAGCTGTAACAAATTGGCTTTGCATCTAAGGTTTAATATGGCAGCAAATGGCTGGTATTGAATGAAGGGGTGAGGGGCAGCTGGGCGGGTGCAGGTCAGCAAATTACAGGGCTGGTAGCCGTCCAGTAAATACCCAGGACGGACTGGTACCACTGGGGCTGAAGCAGTCATGAGAAGTAATGGCATCATTTATCGGCGTAATGTTGAATTTCAGTGATCTTATAGTTTTTATTTGAGATATGAAATAAAGCTTAAGTGTGAATAACTGCTTGTAGACATAAGCAAGCTAATTCAATAACGCTGATGCTGCTTCATTTCACTGTATTTAATGCTCACTGGTCGCTCTGCTCAGCAGCTCTTATTGCCAAGACCCGGGGCTCCAGCATCCACTCTGCACTGAAACACAAAGCGGGACGTGTCCGCTGGAAGCTGGAAGCAGCTCCTCGGCTGAAGATTAGGAGCTCGAAACATGCAAATCTGTAGCTGGTGCCAACACAGAAAGTGGATGATGTCATGGAAACACTTGTGTTTCTCACTAATTTCGCTCGGTTGCGGCCGACACGCAAACAGGCGACGTTCCACCATCAGGGTGGGATCGAGTGAATGATGATGAAAGTCCAGCTGTTGAAACTAAGCTTTTAGTCCCTTTTTTATTCTTTCTGTACCTTTCTAAGAATGTGGCCTTGGATGATGTGGACTTGAAGACTTACATTACTTAAAGGGGGAGAAGCAGAGCTCATGGAACAGCAGCGAATCAGGCCTGGACGTCATAGGAGCTCATGATGATTTTCCAGCAACACTTATTTTAACATTAGAAACCGCATTTGTACAATCACACTTAATATGTGCAGATTCACGGCGCTGCAAAGCGACGCTAAGTGCTGCCGCAGTATTTTCCTTTAAACACAGGCTCCGCCGGGAACCTGAACTTTTTTCCTCGGCGAAACACGCAACGAGACACTTGAGTGACGGAGAAGCTCACACTTCCCTACGTGCGGCTTTGAGCCGCGCCGCCATCGGCAGCAGCCAGCAGGCATCTCAGCCTCACGCAGGGAGACGGCAGCTGTGATGAGTGCCCGGCAGTGTTTCTGAGGTACAGTAGCTTTAATGAGTAGCTTGAAATGGAGACGTATGCGCCTTATGGAGGCGGAGTGTCTGCACAGAGGAGAAGAGAAGAGTTCGGGGGGAAATAATGAAGTTGTGAAGGCGAATTGAGGAATAAAAAAGGTCAAATAGAAGCTTTTTAATTGTGGTGTTTCTGCAGAAAACCGGCGCAGGACGACAGACGCCGGACAAAGTTTACATGAAAGAGCCAGTTAAAACCCACCGAGCAGATGTATCCCTCACAGACGCGTGTAAATATTTGCTCTTCTGCTCCAGACGATTTAAGGAGAACTGGCTGCTCCAGGTTTTTGGTAATTGCTACTCTCAGTTTCTCAGTTTGAGCAAAAAAAAAAAAAAATTTCACTTTCCACGTTTCACTGTGCTCTCGGCCCATCTGCCGCGGCTCTGGACCGGCTCCAGCCCCCGACTGACCAGTATCACAATAAGGTGACACTCAGGCATTAGCCGCTCCCGCTGACAGAGCGTGACAGAGGCCATTATCGGCTCCCTTAGCGCTGCCCGAGTGGCCGGCCCGGGTTATTATCTGGAGCAGTGGTTGGCTTTTGGCTGGAATGGGAAAAGGAGTTTTGGACAACAGAGAAGACGGGGGAAAGACACCCGCTTTTAGCGTTTCTATAGATCCGTAGTCGGGGGAGGAATTGCTGCAGCCGAAGCTACACGAGGCATGAGGTTAGTCTCATTTCCTGTAGATTACCTACCTGTCTTCACTGGGAAAGAGCTTAACTATGGGCTGTTTGGAAAAAGCCCCACACACCCAAGAATGAAAGAATGAAGCACCTTTCAACCACGCTGCTCCATTTTGTAACGATTAAACAGAAATATGAGTTGACCTCTGACCTTTAACAAACATTTCAGTGTAAATTACAACAACAAACATGAAAAGCAGTGCGAATTCAGTTGGATCATCGTTCCCTGAACACTTCCCTATTTAGATCAGGGTCTCAACAACACCTCAGCGCTGGCTCCACCTGAAAACATCAAAGTCTCAGAGCCCAAACCTTTAAGGACAATACAGTAAACAAGCCGCTTATATTGTGCAGCCCAGATTTCCCCGCGTTTTACCGGAGGCCAGATTTAGCCGCTTTCTATTAAGCAGCCGGCGAAGGCGCAGACCTGGATCAAAGATAAGGCCGCGTAATCAAGCGCTTTTATCTCTCTTGAAGGACTTTTGACAGTGAGTCCGAGGGGAATCGAGCGCGGCGCTCAGGCTGCGTTTTCCCTCCGTCCGCGGAGAAAACAAGCGGCGCGTTCGCTGTTTGTTTTGCAAATGCCGACGTCTTTTCTGCTTTTACGAAGCTTCACTCGTTTGTCAGAGACGGAATTTTAACAGCACTACTCTCATGACCTGCATCACAACGAACCCTTATCTCACTGTATCAAATCAAATTCATGTCTCCTTCAAACTAAGACATTGAAATGTTAATATATTCATTATATGTAAAAGAAGAATTCTACTTGTCAGTCAGAGCATTATGTTTGAGAAAAGTGAAACTATTTTTAATTACTCGACCTTTTGCATCAACTGCCATTGAATAAGTCAAACAACAGCAGTGATTATGGGATTATTCTGCACAATAGCAACAGCAACATGAAATGTTCCGTTTGCTGATAACATCAATTCAAAAGCAAAACACTGTGACAAGAAATGATTTGGAGGGCTTCATATTACAGGTGCCCAAATTGCCTCAGCCTCCGGCTATTTCCCGGTAATGAGTGGAAATGAATTGAAAAATGTAGATGGACCTGCAGCGCCGGTGGAGGATTGGGTTCCGCAGCGGCTGCCGTGCTCCACGCTCAGGTTAAAGCGGAGGTGGAGGAAGAGGAGGCAGGAGGGCGAAGATGTCCGCTCCGCCCTCTACAACCCTGCTACGCCGTTCATGGGAACTTATCATATGAAGCTATCACGACGCGATGCTTCAGCGCAGCTGTTTTAGAAACGGCCATTACCAATAATGGCTCATGCTGTTCACTGCCTGATTATTTGTCCTTTCCTCAGACGCACGGCTAATGCTTTGGTTTTACGTTTCCAGCCAATAACTGCTGCGTGAGTTCGACGTGTGCGGCCCATTTTTCCTGTATAGCCTGAAATGTAGATTTTACTTAACAAACGACAACCATACTGTGTTTAATCAAAATAAGTAATGCTCCGTTTTTAGCAGTGTGTTGAGTGGAGCGCCTTCAGATGCACATGATGTAATACATCAGAGCAGAGGCCAAATTGGATGTACTCCCGTGAACTACTTACCTCTTTACATTTATTGTCAGTGAACAAAGTCAATTTCCAGTCCCATCTGCAGAGACGCGTCCGGCCTCCATCTGACTCTGCATTTATAGTCTTGTACCAACGAGGATTAATTTTGGCAGGACACGCGCACAAACGCTGCAGAATCGTTGTCACTCAAATCCTTGTATGTCGCACGTCAGAGGAGGAACCTGCGGATGAACCGGACTGTGTGAATGAGACGCTTCATTTTAACCACAGCGGCTGGGATGATTCACGCTAGCGGCGGTGGAGCCAGTTAGCTCGTCCTGAAGGACAGCGTGGGGTGCGCTTTGCTTTCATGCAACAGGGGAAGGAAGAAAGGTGTTAATACACCTTTACATGAAGCAGCAGCCGAGTGAATGAGTGAGATCATCATCCAGTAGCTAAGCTGATAACGACATGAGCTCAGGCCTGATCAGATGAGTTCAGCTTCACTTTAATTAACTGACTGATTATATGATGCTCTGTTAATTAATCTGCACAGGGGTGAAATATTAGGGGAAAAAACAATTTGTTCTGAAAGAGTTCTCACAAATTCCCATTAAGCCTGATGTGGTCACTTTAACTGTGTGGCATCAATACATTCTCACCGTTTTAATGGCACCGGGTCTCACGTCCAACACTGAGAGAATTAGCAGATGGCGCTGAACGCCGGTCTGAGGTTGTGTGATTTAGGGAGGCTTAATGCACAGTCCCGCTTGGCAGGAGGGGGTGTTCAGAGCAGAGGTGGGCCCATTACGGATCACAGGCACCAGAACGGCCTCTCTCAAACACCCGACTCAAACTTCACCCTCTCCTCCACTCAAACAAACTGAATCGAGTGGCTACTAACGCGCATTCAACAAGTGCCGAAGCAGATGCAAGTGAGACGCACACTACACACACACACACACACACACACACACACACACACACACACACACACACACACACACACACACACACACACACACACACACACACACACACACACACACTTCTCTGTGTGCAGGAGCCAGGACGGTGGACGAGAAGGAGCCTTTTCATGCTGAATCTCCTCCAACGGCCCAGTCACCGGGAACAATGTGAAACCCGGCGGGTCCGGACAGACGCTGAGCCGCCGTCTGCGGGTTGACGCAACAACAGAGGGGGGAAGCAAATCCCCCCCACACACACAGTGTCAGCGAGGGGAGCGGCGTCACGCGGGGACTTGGATCGAGGACGCGGCGAGATTCTATTTCTGGGTGAAAGGCTGAACGTGACGCGTTCGTCCAGGTGACGAGAGAGACTGAAACGTGACCTTCTTTGAGAGACGCCAGAAAAATGAAAGGGGGGGAAAACAGTTGATGTGTTTACTGCAGGACAGAGCAGCCTGTGCTCCCCTTCAGCAGCAGGAGCTGAAAAATGTAGGGCAGAGCTCCTTTACGATTCCACCCTCCCTCCCTTCTGCATCTTCTGGGTGAAAATGAGGTGTTTAAATACGGCTCTGGTGACTGGCTTCTCCTCAGCATCTCCTCTGCCTCCCACATGGCTCCATCCATCCAGCTTCTGTATTATTTTATTAGAAAACCTGTTTTTTTTTTTCCTAATCTGTTGTCAGTCGCTGCATGAAGTTTAATAGACACCCACTCGCAGCGCAGTCTCATCTTCCCACCGCTGCTTCCCCCCTTTGTTCCAGCGGCGTCTATCTCGCTCCCCCTTATCGAGCCAGCAGCGAGCGCCCCTGGCACCAGACAATGGGGGATTATGACGGGTGGTCGGCGTCGCCCGCCTCGCGCCTCCTCCCCTCTCCGGCTCCGTGTTGGGATGCCTGGGAGCGCGCGTGCCTTTGGGTGGCGTCCCTCCGCCAGCGCGCACTGACCTAAATACGTGGTTTTCAGAGGCGGTGGAACAGTCGCGCTGATGCATCCCGAGCAGCCCGCTGCCAAAATGAACGGTTTCCTTCTGAATCCCGGCTGGCACCGCGCTCAGGTGTATTTTTGTGTTCTTGTGGCTGGAATGAATTAAAAACCGAAAGGCTCCTTTGAATTAGTCCTGTTTTCCGGTGCATCGGTGCAACTGTCACGTGTCAAATATTATCTGTGAAGCGTTAATGGGCGTTGGTGCGTCGGTGGTAACCTGCTGAGGCTGCCTCATCTCACTCCCTGGCCTCTTTTCCACACTGGAACATCTCCTCTTCCCTCCTTCCCACCTCCCTCACTGGAATTACACAACACAAGTTTCTGGCTTTCCGGAAACTCACTGACTACTCTGTTTTGAAACCAAATCTCCCTGCCCATTGGAATTTCAAAGCAGTCCCAGTCTTTCTTCTCCCACCACTATCCCCGCCCCACCGCCCCACCAGCTCGCGTCTCCTCCTGCCTAACGATGGAGGACGGCGCCACAGAACGAGCCAACGAGCACATTTCATTCCGGAGCCAAAAGAGCACATGAAAGAGGAAATATTGCTGCAGTATTTTGCATGGTTACGTATTATGTTCTCGCTGTGTTGCTGTTGCATTTCTGACCTAGTTCGATAGCTTATTTTCTGTTGAGCGAATGTGATTTTTGATGTTTCTATCATTAAAAGGATAATTTGTCATTTTAATTTTCAGTCTTCAGGGTTAATGAACTCTTACTGTGCCATTCCAAAACTAGTTATAATAAATATAACCACCATCATGCTCTCCTACTATATTTCCACAGGTATTTTTACAGCAGTAGTAGTTTTTATTATGAGTCCTTTTTAAGAAATGAAATACAAACCTTAAAGTTAAAAATATCCATGATTTCAAAAGACGGCTGGTAAGAGATTAGCATTAATTCACAAAAAACATTAATTTATAAAGTACTTGACATGATTTTATTTATTCTATTCCTAATATAGAATGAAAATAAGCATAATTGAATGTATTATTATGGGTTGAACCACCACATAGAGATTAAAGTAGGTTAAAGACGGTCCGTGATGTCCAACTAAGAGGCGCATGATGTTATTTTGTACAGCCACAAACAGTTTCATCACTAGCACGATATAAGCTTTCTACTTTACCTAAATCAAAGATGTTTTACCAGCTGTTTTTTAACGAGCAAAGTTTCAGCCTTGGAAATTATAGCACAGGTAACAAGCTTCTAATTTTCAGATGAACTGTGAATAAAAGACGTCGAACGTTGGCATTTTTCTGTGAGCAGATCCTCATAATAGTTGTTAAAGAATTCTCTCCTTGAATCTTTACTTTGACTAAACTTAACAAGAGCTGAAGATGTTTGACTTTAATAGACACAAGACACTTTCATATCAAACCAGTGAGGTCTCTCTTCTGTGTTTTTATTGTAGTTTGTGTAAGTCTGTCAAGTGCAACTTTCCAGGAGTTAACACAGAAGTTTATTGTCTGCACTCCTAAAAGACCTTTATGTTCTAATGTTCAGGGTAAAACATATATTCATGCACTGATCCATTCACCCTCTATCAACACAGGACTTTCTTTTCCATTGCTGCTCTGCCGGGGCAGTAAAAGAAACAACCAGACAATCATAAAGTTTATAACGCTGCAGAGAAGACTAAACTGAGAAAGAATAAAAAGGAAGATAAAACAAGAATTAAATAAAGCAAATAAATATAACTTTAAGTAAGAGTCGAATTCATCAAAGTAAAGAGACCCTCCAACATACAGTATACGATGACACAGGCACAAACCACACCATCTTCACATCTTCACATCTATTACAATCATTACAGTAAAGTTGAGTAATACTCCACAAACAGGCGGATCTTCTTCCTTCACCAGTGATTCCTGCATCTCCGGTTGCTCAGAGCTGATTTACGACCCCGCTGCTGCTCCTCATACACCTCGGTTGATTTCTGCTACGCATAGATTTTAGCGTTCGCGCACAATGGCCAACGCTGCACTGATTCAACAAACCCATCCTGGCGCGCATTGAGTGATTAATGGCCGCCGTCAGTAATGGCGCAGCATTAGAGCAGCCATTTACCAAGAGCTGCATGATGGAGGCAAAACCACACAGAACCTGTTTCCCTCCTCTATTCCGCAAATGTGGTTATCGTTACCACTTACACATCAGAAATGTCTCGTATTCCCATTCTCTTGTACTGTACACAGGTGTGGAGAGTATGAGTATCTGCAACACAACAAAATGTGCACAAAGTTTCCTCAGTTCATGTCATTTACAGTAGTTTCTCCTCATTACACTGACAAACCTTACGCCTAAGCACTAAAGGTGAGGGCCTGTGTAGTTCCTGCCATTTATAAACCACTTCCCAAAATTAGCCAGGTCCAGGTGAGGAGAGTGGGACTCATGCCACTGACATTTCCCACGTGAACCCAGAAGGAACAAAAACGCATGCAGTCAAATGTTCCGCTGTGCTGTTTTCCAGGAGCAACGTGTTGTAATAGCCTCTGTTGCTCTTAGATAAAACAGAATGATGCAAGTGGGCGATCATCGTTTATTTGCATGAAGCTGGATCTGGTTTGACTCCTTGATACCTTTGTAAACTCCCGCAGATTATTCTAGCTCCGGGGCCCCTGCACCGTATTTAATAGTAATCATCCCCGGAGTTCATGCATGAAAAATAACACTGGCCCATCGGAACGACGCGGCAACGTGGAATGAGGACAATCGATAGCCAATAGTGCTGAGTGCAAAATGACTTCCACCACAAGACCTTGACAGAGGAGCAGCGCCTGTGCGCGTTTTTCATCTTCTCTTTTAGTTATGATTCTGGACAGTTTAATTAATGCGACCTCCAGGGAGCGCGCGGATGCGGCGCGCGGCTAAACGGCCACATCGCGGCGGCTCCGCGCTCAATTAATCAGAGTGAGGGAAAACCACAGAGAGGCTTGAACAAAGAACAGATTCATCAATGGTTTCGGGTCTAATAAGGCTGCAGACAAATCACTGTCCCACCGTGGGCTTATTACAGCGCACCTCCGCGCTGTTTATCTTCATATTCATGATTAATAAACGATAGCGCTTCTCCAAACACTGTGGTGCGTTCGCAGGTAGCTGGAAGGAGTTTATTGTATTCGGAGTCACGGTCACTCATATTGACTGAGTGGACCTCCACGGCTTTATTGTCTGTTTGTAATAATCTAATTTGCTTCAGTCACTCAACTTCACTCTGAAGCGAGTGCAGCGGCGCCATCAGAACCTGCTCTATGTGTGAGCCGCGAGCGGGCGGGTTAACAAAAAGCCTTTTAGGAGAATGTGCCGCTTAATTGGCTCGTTAAAAAATAGCATCTCAGCGCGACACTAACTCTGTCACCGATGTAATCCCAGGGTTTGGTGTAACTAAAGGAAAAGAAGCACCAGTATTATACCTGCTTACGCGAAGCTGAAGGTTTCATCAACTATAAAGAGAAACGGTAGCAACTAAAGCTAAGATGAGACGTTCACTGGCTTCATCGGGTGCAGGGATTTCACACTCTCAGCTGCTGCAGTGGGTCACAGTGTGACTGTGCTCTCCAGCATTCATCCTAGTCCTTCTGTACTGCTGCTTTCATCCGACTTCACCTGTGTACCGACCTCTGCCTGTCTGACCATGGATTTTGCATTAGATCGTGTGGCTCCTTCACCTCGCCGCTCCTGACCGATCGTGACAGTACAACCTGGCCAAGACTCGGACCCAACCAGCTCCACCTAGTCTGTGAGTTTTTGTTCTGGACTATTTCCCTTTTTGATTGTGCTTGGTGATGTTCATTTTGTTGCCATGCATCTTGTCGTGACGGGTTTACCTAAGGACTTCTGCTTGTGCCACAGAGGTCTGCTGAAATGCTTCACTGAGGCGACTCATGGACATGCTCACGATGGAGCCCGGGTGGGTTGACAACCCCGGCGAGAGGGAGCTACTGGTCAGCCCATAGCTGGATCTTGTTCCCCGCTCGCCAAAACTCGGACTCCCCGCCCTCCTCCTGGTCAAGCCCCTGGTCTATGGCTGAGACAAACAAGACCTGGACACCGGAGCATCAGCCGCTCAGTCTCAGTCTGCAAACATTACTGGTTCCCTGCCTGCTACGATGTCTCTACGTGCAGCTGCCACTGTCGCCAAGTCAAGTCAGGCCTCTGCTGCACCTGTGGCTCAGCCACGCCAAGCTCCTGTGCAGCCATCTCGCCCAGCTCAAGCTCCCGTGCTATCGTCAGGTCTGTCTCATGTTCCTGCTCGACCTCCACAGGCTACACAGGTGCTGGCTCTGTACCTAGGTCTGATTGCAGCCCTAGCCCTGCTGCAGCAGTTAACTTCCACTTCTGTCCAGCCCTAGCCCTGTCATGTCCAGCTCCAGTTCAGGCTACAGCCCAGTCTTTGAGCCTAGCTCCAGCTCAGCCACGTCTCGCCCCATCTCCAGCTCCAGCTTCTTCCCTGTTGGCCCAGAGGAGACATTCCTGCTCCTGCTGGCAGGCCAGAAAAGGCCATCCAGGCCCGTGTTGGCAGGCCAGAAGCGACCGGTCCAGACCCTGTCCCCGTCGGCCCAGAGGAGGTCACTCCAGTCCGCGTCGACCTGGAAGAGGCTGCTCCTTGAGCTCCTGGTGGTCTGGAAGAGCCCACGGTAACCCTAGTTAGTTAGTTGTTCTTTCTGGTTCTGGGCGTTTCCTGGACTCATCCTATGTGTGATTATCATGTGCCTTGTTTTTTTTTGTTTCTGGTCAAAACATTTTAACCAGTTTGTTCATAACGTGAACATTGCAAAGCATCACTGTGACAAAATTATTTTGCACAGCTCTTCTCCGGAGACTCGTTGAACTTCTCCAATTAGCTCACTTGTACTTAGCGGAATAGATTTGAGGACGTGACAGATGATGGAGTCGCTTACAGGCTTTGTTATTAATAGCCATGGGTAAAATTTAAGCTTCTGTCACAACTGTCAGCGGATTCTGTTTTTTGCTAAACACTTAAGAGCCGGTCTAGATTAAAGCACCTACACTCCTCCTCCTTAACACGGATGAAATAAAAATCGCAGGTATTTATTATCCTGCTTTTAAAGCTCAAGGACCTTTTTTTTCTTACTTTTGAAATAAAAGTGTTCTCTGATTGCTAAAACAACCTCTTTCACAGACCACGACATAAAACTACTAAGGTTTACTTCATAATTGATGTTGAGAGACTCTTTATATGCAGGACGCAGCAGGAAATATTATTTACACAGGTTTCATCTTGCATGTCCAAAGCTGTGCGTCAGACTAAAAGGCAATATGATAGGCCATGAATGATGATGCGCTCTGGAGCCGTGCCCCCCCCCTCCCCCATACCTGTCCTCGCACCGGGGGAGGCTTACATAAAAACAAAACCTGAGGAGCGATCACATGCAATGTAGACACTGAACCCGCCTGCTTATATAACCGCGCCTGCTTGTTGTGGTGCGTGTGGAGGGTTCGCTACGATGGACGCGTTCTTCAAAGCTCGAATGCGCATTAAATCGCCTCCCAGTTGATTTTCTGACTGTGGCAATAACGTGGCAATCATTGCCTTCCCCTCTGTTGCGCATCCGGCCCACGCGCAAATGCTGATGGATCTGGATCCAGGTCAGCCTTCCTGACCTCAGTCATACACATTACAACCATCAGGTCAGGAGCAGGTACAGTAAGTATCTGATCGGCACGGGGCCTGGAGCGACCTGCACCTCCTCCAGCACTGATGTCACCCCCACCCCCTCTGATCTAATAGCCCCATGGGAAGCAGCTTAGCGCGTGCACTTCATGTTTTCTGTTTGGTGGTTATAGCCCTGATGGGGATGTTTAAGGATGGGAAGCCTTAACACCCCTATTTGTTTTCCCGTAGGTAATCGATGGCAGACTCAGGGTTGCAGCTAATGTGATTTATGTGTCCTATTTCCACTGTTATGCTTCATGTACACATTGTCTTCAGCGATGTAAATTCCCCGGCCTTTTCACAACTTGCTGATAGTGAATCTCGGCTGCCGAAGCTAAGCAATCAATCCATGTTTGTGTCCCTCTCCTTTCCCCCCACCAGCACCTGCAAATCACGACACCTTGAATGTAGCGAGGCTGATATTTTCATTCTCCGCTCAACACTCACCTCTGAGCGCAAACGCGCAGAGACAAAGACGGATTAATTTCATCTGCGCTGCTTATCAAAACATCTCATCGAGAGCCTAATTGGTAGATTGTTGTTTGGATTGTGCGTGGGACATGGCACCACAAATTCAATCACGCACTTCTCTTGACTTTTAAGTAAATCATCTGCAGTCTCAACACAAAGGTAATCAAATCATCCAGCGTGATGATGCATATGCTTGTAATTGCACAACTAGCGCACCTGAAACATTTAGATGCACATTATTATTTTGTCAGCCTTGATCTGGTAAGCAGCCGTATGATAAACGGCGACTGTCTGAAGGAGTGTGTTCGGTGTCACGCTAAAAACTTTTTTATGTAATTAAGTGGCCTCTGATATATGCAACGCAATGTTTAGCAAGAAAAAGGAGGAAACAAGGAAAAAGATGAAGACAAACCGGCTGCAGTGAAGACAAAGGGGGCTAAAGAACAGACTACTGATTAAATCAGCGGCTGCAATCAGCCCAAAGTGGAGCGTGCACCAAAAAAACGCCTCGTTCTGCTGCTGTTAAGTGCATGCTGCTTTTTTGGCTCTTGCTCTGTTTTGAAAACACATTTTTTCCCTGCGATTTAAGCTGAGCTCAAGGTGCGGCTCGCAGTGGTGAATTCCTCCCATGATATCTCCCCTGACAAGAAGAGAAAACACGTTGCTCGAGCTCCTGCACTTGGTTGTCAAGGGAACATTTCTGAAAATGGAGTGCGTTGTGCTCTGAGGAAGCGCGCGCAAATATTTGCATAAATCCAAATACCACGTTTAAATGTGAAGAGATCGAACTGAGTATTTTTTTTTTCATTTCGACTCTTGAAGCGAGGATTAGACAGGCACAGCGCAGACGCACGGCTTCCTGCCCCACGCGCCTCTGATTGTTTTCTGTAGATGCATTAAGTCGTGCAGGACGTGCATCGTGTCTTACCATCTGCTGTGGTCTCAGGCGTTTGCTCCGCTCGAGCCGAGGCCGAGCACGAGCATGAGCACGAGCGATTTTGAACTTTCCCAAATCACACAGCTTTGTTTTAATATACAGCTACGATTACTCGAATCAGGGTTTGTTGGGATCTGAAAGTAAAAATGAAGAAATGCCACGGATCTTTGCAATAATTGTATTCCACCAGCTTCGCAAGAGACAGAGATTTTCTCTGTGCTCATGAATTATGACTGCAGAGAGCAGGAAGACAAAAGGGGAAATATTGAGCATATATAAATAAGATATTCAGCAGAATTGCTTCAATGACCAAACCAAGATTAAAAGCCGTTTTTAATGTTAACTTAGTCTCTCCCTGTATATCGGGAGGTTTGTACATGCAGGTATAAATTATGGATAATACTATGAGCTGTGGGAGGAATCACAAAGTGGGTGATGAAGCTGCTGCATCAGATTCTTTTAGAGGAAGAAAAACTATAAAGATACTATAATGATTTTCCCACATGCAGTCGACTCATTTACATGTTTAATTCAGAGATGGGGTGTCCAAACTGTGGCCCGCGAGCCAACTGTGGCAATAAGATACCAGAATGAAAGCTGCCGGTGTTGCATTTCTTGGTTTGAACTCTAGGTGGGGCTACTGAGTTGATGAAAGCAGTTTCTCTACAAAGAAGCACTTTGCTACAACGCACTGAAAATAACAACACCAAAGAAACGCATGAGGGACGTTTCTGAAGCTGTGTCAAATGCAATTGACAAGATAGGACTTCGATGGGACAGGGTGTAGTTACGACAGATGGAGCACTAGCTATGACGGGCGTAAAGGAATGGCCTCTGTGGTGTCCACCAACGTGTAGGAGAGTGCCTCCACTCTCCTACACGTTGGTGGACACCACACCGTTGGTGGCAGTTAAGATGCAGTGTATCATCCACCGGAGCGAGGCCGTCAGCAGGTATCACCTCAAGGACACATGGCTTTTAATGAGGACGAGACCTTTGACCTTTGACCCGCCGCCTCTAACACTTCGCTAAATGCGTTTTAGCTGCCGACCGCAGCTCCGGTCGGTGTCAAACTGACGCCTGCCATGTGTTTTATAACAACTGCCAGAATGTTGTGGAAGGAACCCCAACTTCGCAATTTGCAGAGGAGAATGGAAGCCGCCGCTGCACTTGTCACGGCTCAATTACGGCCGATAAATCCAGAGGAAATAGTCAATAAGGCAGCATCTCGGTGAAAGGCAAGCCACTAATTCATCGGAGTTCATTCCTCAGACTTGAAGCCTCCATATGCCTCCATGATAGAAGCCATAAACAGCCATGATGGCAGCTGCGAGGCGACCCACAGCTGGCGAATCTGTAACCACATCCATTCATGACTGGGAAAATCTGCACAATTGATCGCGCGCCTGTTCACTTGTCATTACACTGATCGCTGAATGAAAAGTGCAGCCAGAAAACCGATACTGTGTCTTTGACTCTTCAATAACCGCGATTCATGGAGTGAGCCGTAAACGGCTTCATACTGTAGCAGTGGAAGCAGTTTGGTTCCTCGGAGGAAAGATTATGGCTAATTGGCCCAGCTGGATAAACAGAGCTAGCGGTGGTTAGCATTCTGCACAGCAAGGCCGTGCTCCTGTCTCTTCTTTTTTAGATTCTTGCATATGTATTATGTCCCAGTCAGGTATTATTACATCTCAGGGGATGAAAATGTTCCCCTGACATTTAGTTCCACCCCCCACGTTTGCCGCTCCTCTGCTTGTTCCCTCCTCTCATGCCGCCGCTCAGCCCCTGGTTTCTCCCCCGTCTCCCCTTTGGTCCCCGGCCCCGTCTCAGTCCCCTGATTCACTGCTCCGTCGGTAGATCAATAGAAAGGCTCTCTGTCAGGAGGAGCCACTGCCACCCCCCCCCCCCCTCTCTCCCCCTCTCCCCCTCTCCCCCCCGTGTCTCCCCAGACTGCAGACATGCATGGCTGCTTGGAAGCTGCCTTTCTACATCCCAAAGTGGAGAGCATCTCTTGTCCTCTCTACACCCCCTCACCCCCCACCCCCCAAACGATTTATCCTTTCACTTCAAAGTTGCTCTAAGTGGGAAGAACGACAATCAGAGCTTTTACTGCCCCCCCCCCCCACCCCCAAAAGCACAATGTAAAAAGAAGACAGTGACAGAAAAATGAGTGAGAGAGAGAAGTTGTGCAGTGTGTTCAGTTAAGCTGCAAACGCCCCCCCCCCCCCTCCCCTCTCCACCCCCTGGAAAAGTGTTCTGTCGCTCTCTCTCTCTCTCTCTCTACCGCTTTCCTCTCTCCCACCCTCTGCAGCTGTGGTCTGCTGAGCGTCACCTCCACACAGCAAGTGCCTTTACTTGAGCAAAGGAGGGAGCAGGAAGAGGAGGGCGGCGCGAGCGCGAGAGAGAAATGCCCCAGGAGTGAGTCTCAACGCAGCAGAGGAGCATCTCTGTGACTCCTCGCGGGGAGAGCGGACGGCGGGCGGCGTTCGCAGCATCACGGAGACGTGGAGACGGGGGAACCCGCCGGCGCTGTTGATCCCGGTGTCTCTGGCAGAAGCTGCTCGAGCGGGAGACAGGAGACGGGAGCGGCGGCAGCCAGAAGCTCAGCGGGGGGTGGGCAGCGCTTTACAGCGACAGGGACGCGCGGAGCCGGCAGAAACCTGTGCACACGCACACACAGGCTGCAGAAACACTGCTTCTGAAACTTACAGACTGAACAACAGCTACAATACATCTCATCTCCTGCTCTGCGGACGGTGGATGATGGAGAGGAAAACTTCTGGAGAGGAAATGTTCTTTTAATCACGATTTACTGCAGAGATTTGTTTTGCCTGTCTTCACTTTGGAGTTCGGGGGCTTTGGACCCTCGGTCTAAGCACAACACAGAATCACCTCTATTCTTAGTTGCAGCCCTGGCGACCGTTAAGATGCCTCCTCGTGATTCAGTCTGAGCTGTAAGTGGATTATGACGGCAACATTTTGGGATTTTCTCTTTGGCTCGATAAAAAAAGAAAAGAGAAAATAAATCAACCCATGACTGGTGGATTTACATCTGTCAGAGAGGGAGAGGATCCGGGGCGCTCGCTCTTCTCTTCTCCCGTGGATTACAGATGGGCTTTGTGATCTCCCAGTGCAGTCTCATGGATGATCGTCCGCTGCCAGTCATTAGGATAAAGTACAAAGAGGGACACAAGTGAGTATTCAGCTGGATTTTTATCTCTGAGGCTAAGGCGCGTACGAAACCAGGGGTGTCGAGAGTGAATCTGTAACAAGAGCACATTCTCTCGTTTGATGGCTGAAACTGTAACTCACTGGTTAAACTCCGGGGTTGAATCGATTGTTGTCAGGCATGTAAAAGCTAGACTCAGTGTCAGATTTGAACATTTCCACGCGCGCCGCCCCGTATGTTTGCAGACCATTTGCCTGTGAACGTGATTTACTAAGTGAAGGGTGCTGTCTACCCGGCAGGTGGCTCGGGCACAAGTGGAGATTGATTGAAGTAATCTGTGTGAATCCTATTAATGCGACCTGGACTGTGGCCAAGGCAGAAGCGATGGAGGGGAACACCGCTGTCTAGCAGCACTATCTGATCTGCCTCCTCACTGGACCGACTAAGGACCCTCTGCACTCCCTCTTCAACAGCACTCCTCTTCCTCCCGCCCGCCCCCTCCAGGCAAGGATGGTTCCCCCGCCTCCCACCAACAAGCCCCACGTGTGCCTCTCCACCATCCTGATCATGAGCAGCATGGCGCTGATTGACGCCTACCTGGTGGAGCAGAACCACGGGCCGCGGAAGATTGGCATCTGCATCATGGTGATGGTGGGAGACATCTGCTTCCTCATAGTCCTGCGCTACGTGGCCGTGTGGGTGGGGGCAGAGGTGCGCACGGCCAAGCGCGGCTACGCCATGATCCTCTGGTTCCTCTACATCTTCGTGCTGGAGATCAAGGTCTACTTCGTGTACCAGAACTACAAAGCGGACAGGAAGAGCTTGGATGCGCTGGCCCGGAAGGCGCTGACGCTGCTGCTGTCCATCTGCATCCCGGTGCTGTTCGTGGTGCTGGTGGCCATCGACCACATGGAGTACGTGCGCGCCTTCAAGAAGCGCGAGGAGATCCGCAACCGCCTCTTCTGGGTGGTGGTGGACCTGCTGGACATACTGGACATCCAGGCCAACCTGTGGGAGCCCCAGAAGAAGGGGCTCCCCCTGTGGGCGGAGGGCCTGATGTTCTTCTACTGCTACATCCTGCTGCTCGTGCTGCCCTGCGTGTCCTTGAGCGAGATCAGCATGCAGGGCATCAACATCGTGCCCCACAAGATGCTCCTGTACCCCATCCTCAGCCTGGTGACCATCAACGTCATCACGCTGTTCATCCGCGGCGGGAACATGATCCTGTACAGGGACGCGCGCGTGTCCGGGATCCTGATAGGGAAGAACGTGCTGGCCATCATCCTGAAGACCTGCAGCTTCGTGCAGTACAGGAGGCAGCTGCAGAACGCGCCGCCCGCCTTCGGGGTGGAGCTGCAGAAGAACTCGGTGGCCCACGCTCGCCCCGCCCCCACCCCCCCCCAGGTGGTCATGCAGGACCAGACGCCCCTCCCCGAGGTGACGTCGTGCGAGCACACATGACAGGGCGGCGCGGCGGCGGACGCAGGCGACCCCCGGGACGCCGGCCGGGCGCGGCGCTCCACGGCTTTCGGGGCATGTGTGCACACAGGGGAGGATGATCTCCGCTGATGCTCAACGGCACACGGGACGGTCCGGACGCGTGGCGAGGATAGAGCAGCGCTGTATCCAAAGCTGTCATGGTGCAAGACTACAATATCACTTGTGACTTTGTTGAAGCATTTCGCCGAGTGAATTCAGTCAGTGTATTTTTTCTAATAACATCAAAGGAAAAAAAAGAGAAGTCAATTACTGCAAGATTAGATGATATATTTTTTAATTTTGTGTTCGTTGCATTCTTATGTTACACTTAAGGGTCTGTGTGCTGTGGTGTGTTTACTGTATGTGTTGCTCGAATGTTCTTAGTAGTCGAGGGCTTTCATGTGACAAAGTCAGAGGGAGCAACCAGTCCAAGTAAGAAAACAAGAGTTGAAGCTTTCTCTGAAAACAAGTGTGTTTTTATATGTGATTCTTTGATAAAGTATTGTGTACAAGACCAAGGCTTTTCTGCTCTTTCACTTGTTGCAAAGTGTTTCTCATGAAATTACCCAGAACGTAAGTGTATTTAATTACAATTCAACAAATGTCCTTTAATTAACTCGGGTTCAAAAGAAGCGGACATGTTTTTTTTCCAAACTATGGTTCTATCTACAATATGAGAACACTTAATTGCTAAAGCGGTGCCTTTGAAATGTCATTCATCTCGACTGAGATCGTTACATTCGCGGCTGCAGAGGACAGAAACACGTGAAATAAATTCTCGCTGAGCAGTTTGATGGCGGCGGAGGCTGCTTCACGGCGCCGTAGCCTCGTGACAGAACACACAGCCGAGGGGCGACGCTGCGGACGGATAAATGATTCCCAAATAAGGAAACCTCTTTGAAATCCTCCTCAGGCCTCGGTGACTATCAGCGCTCCTGCTTAGTGCGACTAGTCATTTTGTTCCTCACACAAAAGAGCAAACTCTGGAGCAGCGATGTGAATCAGATTTTTTATTTTTTTTTTTAAACATTGTGTCGTTCTTCTAGTAGAACAAATCTCTTTCCATCACCACGAGCTGAGTCAGAGCTGAAGCTTTGTTCCTTTTAGTGAACGGGATGTTCAGTAGGTCAAAATCAATGAATAAAGCATAAGAAGGAAAAAAAAAATCACTGATAAGCAGATTTGCTGTGAGGAAGACTTGGCAGCGGGCTAGTGCGAACCCACAGACACTGAATGAGGTCCGGTGGTGCAGTGTGATGCAATGTGGGAAAAAAAAGCACACACCAACATGGACACATGTGCCAGCGTTTTAATGGGCCACTTCTCCTGCACTCCCCTTTGCATAATCTCGCCTTCGCCGCTGACTGCCCGTGTAATTTAAAGCACGCCGGCCGCCCGCGTCTGGTGGAAGCCTGGGGGCGCACAAGCCGCTACAGCGGTTCCATCCGTGTGAGGCGCAACCCCGGACGGCGCCGACCCGACACCGGCTCTGCTGCCACCAGCAATATTTCTTGGCGTCGTTGGCTTGTAAAGTTGCAACGTCAGCATTTTTTTGGGGCCCTATAATATACTATTGGATTGTAGTGTTTGTCTTTTGCCGGCGTGAAAGCCAAACATTCATCCCGTGGAGTCTCACCGAATGTGCTGAATGATGAACTTAGCAGCAGGGTTTTGGGGGAGGAATCCACTGCATTGCAGCGCAGGATACATAGTTTTTGCATAAACAATCATTACTGAGCTCATTGTGTTCAAAGAAGCTTTTTACAAAAGGCATTTTAGAAAGACACGTGTATGGGAAGCACAGTCGACCGGTGATGGTGCAAAACAGATCATCACCTTCTTACTGGTTATTTGAAGAACTGTTCTGCCTGGATGATGGGTGCTTCTCCCACAGTGGAACCAGATGATGCACGATCGTCCCACACCAAAAACCAGATGGCTGGAAAAGTGATGCTGAGCCCAATTTGGCTCCAACCTAAAGCTTTTAGTCCCGGCAGCATGTTGATTCTTTACTCTGTTCGATCAAACATAGACACAGTCACATGAGGAGCATTACACTGTTTCTATTACTCTTCACCAGCAGATCATGAGTGTGTTTGTGTGGTCTACTGTACAAACTGCATTAAGAACGGAGCGGCTCCTTTGGCCTTTCTCCCAGTCCAGTCCTGCCTCAGCCTCCCACCCTTCTGCCAGATCCTGAATGAACGTTGCATTCATCCAGATGAGCGCCTTTTTTTTTTTTCCTCCAACGTTAATAAACTGCGAAGGCTTTTGGACGCACCTCCACACTTTACCACATTAACACTGACAAAGTGGCCCGTGCCAAGCGGGCAAGACGAACGGCTGCAGTAAACCCGCGGCGCGACCTTCGGCGGCGCCGGATGCTAACGGGGTGGCGAGGAAGAGGCGCGTTTTTCACGGGGCGCATGTTGAAGCGCAAGCCGGCAGAGAAAATGGATGCTCATTAAGTATTGATCCACGAAGCCGCTATCAGATTGCTGAAAAACAAATAACGGCGGGGAAGGTTTTAAATGAAACACGGGCGAGAGGTGCTGGTGTGTTTAATGGGGTCTGAGGAGAGGAGGGGTCACTTCACTTCACGAAGGCTTCATTTAAAAGTCAGACGCTGTGCAGATCAGAGCTATTCCACATCCTTGAACAACTTGGCTCAACGTATGCAGTTACCTACATCCCAATCAAAGCAGCGTCTCCTATTTCCATCACCCTCCGTCACCGAATTACCCCCAGCTTAATTGCGACTCCTTCCCGACACACAGCCCTTAGACATGCGTGTGTGCGTTTTATGAGGCTAGCGCTCATACACACAGTTGCTATTTAAGGCAGGCCACCAGCAACAAGGAAGGTCTTACTGTCACGCCTATGCACAGTTCAGTGAGGATTAAGTGCAGCCGTGAAGTGTGAACCCCGACGGAGGATCCGCGGCTACAGCGTGATCAGCCGGTAATCAGGTCACTCTGCCGGGTTTGCCAGCAATTTCCAGCTGACCCAACGGGGAAGCCAGGTGTCGGAGATGAGGCCGGCTGCTCAGAGCACGGCCGAGCGTTGGATGTGAATGATGGAGGGATGCTGTAATATTTCAAAGCGCTGGCAGGTTCTTGAGATCAGTATTTAAACCTGTGTGTTTCTATGAGGCGCCGTTGACCTACAGTATAAAGACTGTGATCTTTAATGAGCCGCTCTGCTGCTTATAGAATGCTTTTTCTCAGCCTCTCGTTTATATGAGAGGGTGTTAGGTTCGGTTTTTAGATGCTTTTGCATTTGTTAATGGACAAACGGCATGAAAAGCGTGTGGAAAACGAGGCTAGAGATGTTTTATAGTTCATTCTGGGCTCTTTGTCAAAGCGGCGTTTCGCCTGGTGGCAGGAAGCACATTGTCACTTCCACCTCCTGCAGCTCCACGCACAGCACCTGTCACTCACGTCGGCGAGCTGTCCGACTTGAAACCCACCTGACGCCACTCATATGCGCGCTGAAGGCGCCGCGGGTGGATTCGAAAGGCGGCGGCGGCGGCTCCTCGCCTGTTGCAGCCATTGTTTTACAGCAGCGGCGCAGCGAGGCTCGAACCGGCCCGCGGCAAATGGATTTCAGCCCAGAAATATCCCGAAGAGTCACGCAGAGGCGGTGCATTAGCGTCGGGCCTCGCGGGGGCCGCGTCGCCGGCCGGAGCTCGGCGGCGCGGCCCCCGTCGCCGTGACTCCGCTACCGTTCTATTCCAATGAGCGGACGCAATCACGCTGCCACAGCGGGGCTGTTGGCACAACTGCTGCCGGAGCCGAGCAATTACAGTATGAGTCCTCGCTGGTTGGGAGCTGCGTCGGGCCACACAGAGGAGGTGTCGCGGGCCTTCCCGCGCGTTCAGGTGCATGCTGGGTAAAACCCTGGTGTCACTGCGCCTCGTTCTCCGTGCTAATTCGTTCACGCCACGTGTTTCTCTTCCATCCTTTCTCTGCAGTTATTCCCGTCACCTAGAAACAAGAGGATGCGGTGAGTCTTAGAATCTGGGCTTAGATGTTGGAGACGAGACTGGAACAAGGTCAAACCGTGGCTCCAGAGGGCGGATGCTTCATGCTTTGGTCGTGGTTTTAGTCAGCCGTCAGTCTCGTGCTCATTGACTACGCTGCAGCTGCGTGACCTGATACTTATCCCCGTCTGACACGCGTTACCGGCTGAAAATGCCGCGTTTTTGACGGGTTGACAAATGAGGCCGAGCGTCGTCTCGCATCAGAATAGAACTAGTGAGACAGCACCTTCTGTCCAACATGTGAACGTCCCTTCAGGACAGAAGGACATAATTGCATGTGTTAACGCGCTGAATGAATCTCAATCTAATAAAGCTGCGGTAATTTAAAACTGTCAGCAGATATTTTGCTGACAGATATGTTTGTCTTTCCAAGCGTGCGGTCCGTCACTGTGAGTTATTGTGTGGACATGTTTTGCATGCAAATGTAAACCTTGTTGATAAGTAGGACGTTGGGACAAAATTAGACATGGACACGTGTTCCCATGTTTCACATGAGCCCAGCAAAGGTTTCTATCACAAAACTGTGTGGCTGATGACGAAGGTCCACCATCGGAGCTGGAAATCTATATATTGTTTTATGACCTGCTAAGAACCAAAGCACAGCTAAAAGGTCAATGATTATTGGACTGCACCTCAGCCTCTATGCCCCTAATTTTCTCTCTACTGCACTTGGAGTTTGAGCTATGAAAGACCAAAAGGCCATTTCTTTTCCATGACAGAGAGTTGGTGAGAAACATGAAACTATGGAACTAAAGCGGATTAAAATTCAGACAGCTCGAGCCTAGTTCTGTAGCCAATAATTGTTAAAAAGCAATTTCCAGCACTCAGTGGTCCAATCCCATCCACCACTGGATCCACAAATGTATCATGATAACGGTGCTCCACTCAGAAGCAAAGGAAATAAAAATGTGTTTATGGGGTATTTAAATGTTTATCCCCAGATGGAATATCTACATTTAATAGCTGGAGTAGAAGAAGAAAGTCACAGCGAGAAGTGGTTGGTTGTTAGTGGAGTGAAGGTGTTTGTATGGAACAGGAAATTCAATTGTGATCATGTTCTGTTCATACTGGATGTGAACAGTAGGACAGGCCCGTATGTGGCGGATCCAGTCCTGCAGCTGCAGTGAGATGGAGAGTATTTCATTCTCTTATTATTTTAGCATAACTTTATTTCCTGTCTCATTTTCTCTTTATGCTACGCTCACACTAAGAGGAAAAGGCTTCGGTGGACTAAAGTTTCCTTTTAGTCTCAAATGAGCATTTTGGCTCAACGCATACATTTATTTTTACACATCTGTAATCAGCGAGAGGAAAGCTCAGCTAATCACGGGTGATCGAATCGCATTTCATCACTTCGAGCCTCAGTTGGTCTTTTCTGTGTTTTCTGTTGCCTTATTACAATATAAGAGAATAAAATGGAGGTGAATTCAAATGTTCAAATATACGGCTTTGTTGTTGTTTACAGCCGTGCAAACATCTGTAAACTATAAAGGACGAGGCCTTCTGATGACGCAGACAGTTTTTGGCCCTCGCTGAAGTAGCATGGCAGGAGGCCCGCTGATCATTAGAGCCACTTTATTAATGTGAAGTGAAACAGTCAACAGTGTATCAGCCGGCTGTAAGTGGCTAGGATACAGTATATGTGGTCGGAGCAGCGGGGCTGTATAGATAAAGGACCCTCTGGAGGAAGCCGGAGGAAGACGGAGCAGCTTGCAGCTCAGTGAGGGATGTGAGGAGGACGGGGACTGGGGGGGGTGACGGGGTCCACAGAAGGCGGACCAAGGAGCATCTACGGATGTGAGCAGTGAGCTGCCGGGACGGCGGGAACAGAAGGACGATGACTCACAAACGCCCCAAAAAGGCCCGACCCCCGCCGCAGACGCGCCTCCTGGGAAAGAGTCGAGCCAAGACGGCGAAGGAGCGGCCGTGTGGTGACATTCCGCAACCTTCCTCACACGCCGGCTCTGCCCAGGCGCACACGGGGGATTAATCACAGGCTTACGACACTGAAACTCTGAGAGAGCTTTGGAGAATGAGGAGGAAGCGGCCGCGTTGCCAATCATGCATGTAAGGCCTTGATGAGGAGGGGACCCTCCAGTCCAGATCACTGCAGGCTCTGTGGGCCAAGTCTCAGCTCTGACCTTGCTCTGTTTAGAGCCCCATTACTCAGTTACACTCATAACTGTAACTTCATCCTTGCCAGCGTTATGTGACGCCGTCAGTAAAATCTATTAAGCTTTACACTGTCACTCACGGGTGACATGCATTTATTTAGAAAACACACAGTAGCCTCCAGAAATGAGTGGTTTTACTCTAATAAGATTAGGCGGAGAGAAAGTCCCCAGCAGCAGCCTCGGTGGAGCTGCCAGCAGGTGCTTCATGCCAAGCGCACGCAAACACGAGGTGATCCGCCGGCGCGACACTAAGCCCGCGTCAAAGCAGTGCCGGCTGCAGACGAGCCTCGGCGCGTCAGATCGTTGTCCAGACTCAGACTCGTGTCAAATAGCGCTTTTTCCAGGCCTGAATGGACGCGTTGGCAGACGGGCTGCGGCGCTATGTTTGGACGCAGAGTGCGGATCCAGCTCAGATCGGGTCCTCCTCTGTGCTCAGCTGGTGATTATGTGCGTGATGCGTCTCAATGTGGGTTCTGGTGCAGTAAATGTGGGCTTTTTGACTCCTCTGTCAAATGGAGGGGAGGCTTTGTTTTTAAGAGCCACAACAAGTGTTTACTGTTGAAGGTTGTGCTCTCCCCTTTCATTATATCTACAATATCAATGACCTAGTACTCTGCATGGCACAACATGGGATCATGCAACATATGTAGAGTTGGATTTGATGGAACCTGCAGCATTTACTAACATTGAATTAGACAACAGCTGATGACTCTGCTTTACACTGGGCTGAATTCAAACGCAGTAGCCACAGTTATTAGTAAGGCTGGTTTAAGTAATTGCAGAAAAATGTGAGTTGACTTGTTAATTGAGACGTTAATGGGTCGTTATATTTAAAAGCCAAGAAAGTTCAGGGCTACTCGGGAAAGTCCGCATGCTGAAAGGTTTAATGGGAGCATTAGTCATGAACGGTTCTAAACATCCCTCCCCGAAAAACCCTCTTGTGCCTCCGCTGCCATTTCTGGAAAATTCACATGTTCCTCAAAAAACCTAGCTGAATTTCTGGCTGCTCCAGTTTGCAGGTTATTATCACTGGCGCCAGTGTACTGTTTAAAATCTCCCACTTCACTTCTTGGACAATCTGAATAAATGTTAAAATTAAAATGTCTGTGCAAATTCACGCGAGTAGCAGCACTCGCAGACAGAGTAAACAGTGTTTGCTGGGAACGAAGAGGACTGCGATCAGTGTAACAGCCAACACTCTTCTTTTTTTTACTAAGCGATTGTTTTCCAACACTGGACGCAAGGCATCCACCCTCTGCTGGGACGACACACAGACATTAGCACATCCCATCACAAACAATGGCCACCTGAGCAGCACCTTGTCCTCAGCCAGTCTTTGCTCTGCCATCAATTGTCTCTCTCTCTTCCTAAGCACACACACACACACACACACACACACACACACACACACACACACACACACACACACACACACACACACACACACACACACACACACACACACACACACACTGGGCTGGAAATCATTTAGTGGCAGTTGCTGCACAGCTTCCACTGTTGTCACCAGCAGGCTGGAACTGGGACTCTCGGCGTGAGGCCGTGTGTTATAGCTGCCATAAGGTTCAGAAAGCGGAGGAGCTCCTGCGCGGAGATAGATCTGTGTCTGAGGCGGGGCGGCGGGCAGCGCCGGCAGCCAGCTGTCTGTGTGATTTAGCAGTGTGTGTAAATCAAGAGCGAGCCTCTGCTCGACCAGCCAGCCTCATTTCAATCTCTCTACAAATCACACCGCGTCGGCAGAGCGAGGGGGGTGTGGGGGGGGGCAGGGGCTATAAAGGCGCCCCAAAATAATCATCCTCCGCAACTCTCTTTCTTACGCTTTCATTTATTAAGTAGATGAGCAGAAATCTGACATTCATCATAGGAGACAGTGAAAATATGGTCGGGTCCAGCCAGATAAGATGAAGGTTTGGCTCGGCTGTGTGTGCGTGTGTGCATGTGTGTGTGTGTGTGTCTCACATGGTCCTCCACCATAAACGCCCATACACCGAAGCAGCGTTTGAAGCAAACTGTTTACACAATCGCAAAAAGTATCTTTAGGCTTGGAAGAAGCTCATATTCGTGGCGAGGGGACTGAATTAGCATAAATCTGGCTGTCAGACGACCTGTGCTGCACTTGTGAACCGACGCCAGGCAGCGGTCAACACCGTGATTCACTACTAACTCATTAACTGACCGCTCTGCGCACGCACAGCATGGGGCCCGTGAGCACGTCTGACAGCTCTCACCGACGTCTAAAAGTTGCTTAGGAGCGATTAGCGCCAGGCGCGGAGCAGCTGCTCGATACCATCAGTGTCAGGTCTTTACTAATAGTGTTTTAAAGGCTCCCTGAAGCTCGGCAGCATCTACAGTGCACGGGTAGAGCAATAAACAAAGCAAGCGCATCATTGAAGCAGCGGAGCTCAGTGTATCAGGAATGAACACATCTGGATCCCTGTGTGTCCCTGTGCCTTTAGCAAAGTCCAACCATGAAGTCATAGTTCATCAGTATTCTTAAGGAACAGTCCGCGGCATTAATGAATTCAGGCGAGCATCCACTTTGTCAAATGGCTTTAATAGAGGGCTTCCCATTTTCATGAATGCTCCGTTATGGATTTATTCAGATGGGACTGAGATGGAGCTACCACAGAACTGCAAATCATCTGCAGCGAGACGCTGCGATCGCTCTCCGCTTGTCTTCTAAATTGTTTTTGGGGGCACTTAAGCTGCGGCCGATCTGACGGTATTTACCTCTGTGTACCATCACTGTGTCATGTTCATGTATAGAGCAAAGCTATTGAATCTATGTGGGACATAAAATACACTCCCCCGCCTTGTTAGCAATCTGGAAGATACCTAACAAAACATTGCAATGAGACACTTAACAGCAAGAGGAGCCGCCATTATCTACACAAGTGTGTTAAAGAATCGTTACAAATTAAATTAACGACTCATCTGTAGATGCAGTATCGACGAGAACGGGCTGAAAAATCCTTTTAGGCCACGAGAGGTATTTCAGAACCACTTGGAAAGAATCCAGGGCAATTTTCGTTCAGGTGGTTTCATACATGCCCACACATGGAAATGACAAGGTCATTGCAAAACCCTACTGTAGGTAGAAAACGCTGAGTTGCTTACACAACCTGATTGTACTGTTTGTTAACCACTGAGGTGTCAGCTGCTACAGAATAACCCCCAATCAATCATCAGTGAAATGAAAGGTCCAGTAGAGAGGCTGATAATGTTGTTGAGCGTCATTATTCCCGTGCAGCGCCTGCATCCAGCTGACAGGCTGCAATGAAGCTGTGCCTCGTCTGTAGCTGCATTCAATTTAGAGCAAAGCGACGTGAGAATCATAAAGGACAGCAATAACAAGTGAGGGCTTCAAGCCTCCTTTGGTTCCATACTTGTTGCTATAGGGCCCATAAAGACTTTATGAGAGCACAAAGACGGAGGAACAGGACGTGATGTAAAGGTTAATGAGTGTAAAATCGAAACAATGAACCAAAAAGAGGCCAAAAGGCAAAACGAATGAACGCGCGGCGGTGAAGTTAGACAGTGAACCCTACCCCAGTGAGCGACTCTCATTAAATGTAGACTTTCAAAGTATATGATTGTCGTTCTCAAGAATAAAAAGGCAACATTACATCTGAAAGGTTCCAGAGGAAGCAGGGAATCATAATTTCCCAGGAGCTCCGTCATAATTAATTGATTCTCCAACACCAAAACAACAGCATTAATTACGAGGGTGTAACTGTAGCTCAGTGGGCTCCTCTTCAGGGGAAAAAGATTTGAGCACCACTTTAGCTCAGGACTATAATGTAATATGTATATGTGCTAATCATTAGCATATAAGCTACAGTCAACTGGCCAGCTCAAAGTGGGATGCAGTGAACGGAGCTGAACACAGAGCTCTGGTGAACTCTGTGAAGCAGCTCTTCCACTGTGCACACACACAATTACTCCGCAAATTGAAATTCACAAATCGTCGTCAGTGGTGATTTTTGCGAGGCAAATTCTTGAATAATTGCAGTCCGGCACAAACGCGGCGCCTCTGAATTGTTTGGAGGCGCCAATTACAGTTTGACTGCCTTGATGGCTCTGTCGTCTCCGCTTTAGAGAGCGTGTCAGACAAATCGTTAACTTATGACGCGCTATAATTGAGATGGAGGTTGGTGGAGTGGATTTTGGCAAAATTACATTCGGTGAGTTGTTAAAGTCTTACACACATGAGCAGCTGATTCATCACAGGGACGAGGGGACACGTTCCACACGGAGGCCTTTTAGAAGTTAAGGATTATGACATAATGTGTTATGTAACTTAATATGAATTCATTTTTCCAAGTTTGATCATACTGCATTATAAAACTAATAACTTTGTTATTTCATCAGTCTTCATGCTGCTTTTTCAGAAACACGTTACATTATAGAGCGACCGATGGGGATGAATGATGCCGTGTCACCTGAGGTACGGAGCCTGACGTTGTAACTACATCACTCCGTGGCCTCCAGTTGATGTTGATCAGAACATGATGCCGGAGCAGACTTTGTCAAGTGAGAACAATGGGGTCCCTCCGAGCAACGCGCCCGCATTGGTACACAAATCCATCAGTCGGAGGAGACGCCGAGCTGTCGAGTGACAACCATATCATGAATAAAACATCATGTGGGACTAGGAAAATAAATTCGGAGCATTATCTAACTTGAGTGTGTGATGCAACGCGAAGGGATTCTTGGTGGTGTCCTAATCTTTCAGCCCCAGATCTTCCGGCGAAATTGCGGGAGACAAACAAGTTCTGCTTCGACTCAGCCTCCATTTCTGGCGTCTAAGCACAAAGATAACAGAGATGGTGCCAACAAATTCAAAATGAGCTACCGAACAGTCATATGTTAACTGTTGGTGAAATAAATGTCTTAATGTTAAAATTTAATATCTTTATATTCTGTTGTGAGTTATACTTATTTCACACATTCTCCCGACTTCTTGTGGCTGAAACTCAGCCGTCAGAACCCCCCAGAACCAGAGGTGCGGCCCGGTGACGCAGGCCACCGCGTGCGCTGCGACCCTGCTGACATGGCTGGATCCTCTCCAGACAGCACAGCCTTGCACGCCCCCCCCCAGCTCTGACAGAGACTAATGCCCCAACATTAAGCGCCCTGCAACGCTTTGCATTTGCCCGTAACCTTGCTTTGTTCTCGCCTTCAAGTTCTACGAGAGGCCAGCGGGTGCGATCGGAGGCCGTAGAAGTTCAAATTCATATGACAGTAGATGTTAGAATCAGATAGCAATTCGTTGGACAGTAGCAGCTAGTGCTACTGAGGAAATGAAGCTGAAACACGAGATGTTGAGTTAATAAACCAAACCAACACGGCTGCAGGCGCCGTGAGAGAAACAGGTCGCAAGGAAATGCGTCAGTCAACAATGCAACAAGGAAAACATGCGACATTTGTGTCTCAGTACCGCCTGTGTGCGACTGGTCTCAGTGGTGGAACGCACGGCATCACTGCCACAGCCTTCGTCACCGTGTCCTGCAGGAGGAGGCAGTTTTTCCACAGGAAACACAGGCAATAAATGAATGACGTATTAGCAGAGTTTTACTGCGATGTGGACTGAGTCCAAGGTTCCTGCACCTCCACAGTGAGGTAATTAGTCCCGACCATTAAACCCGTGTGTTTGTACCTTTGGTCAAGTTGTTCTGATCGGATCTGATGAGCCATTAAAGACACAGCTGGTTAAATGAGACTGTCCTTCTCTTGCTCGTGTGCTGCATTGATGAGCTTGTGATGCGGAGCCGACCCGCGAGCTCCTCTCTGCTCTGTGGGCAAACGCGAGGCCATCTGTCCGACGGGCTCCGAACTGGGTCACGCGGCCCAACCGAGGTACGAGCTGCTGCTTGGCCGATCGTTTCAATTAGTAAAGGCTGTTTTATTGTGCGGTGGGAGCAAAATAGACTTTGAATGAGTCTGATGAGCCGACGCTGCCCCCTCTTCTTCCATGTGATTCACCGTGGAGACGAGTCAGAGCTGGATGTACTGTGCAAGTGTCAAACAAACACACACACACATGCGATGCCTCTCAGTGCAAACACAGCAATCCAGACAATGTCTGCATCACCTAGAGAACCAGAGAACAAAAAAAAAAACAACCTTCTGAATGGACCCAACGTTCCACTCTTATTTATATATTTATCTTCGCGATGATAACAGCTCTGGAGCACAAAATGTGTGGTTATCGCCAGAAAACGCTCCCTGGGTGCTGCCCTTGGTCTCCCAGTATCTATTGAAAATCCCCTCTGATGGTTTCGCACACTGTCGGCTCTGCGCTTATTGTCCGGGGGCGTCTGAGTTCTGAGGGACGCATTTTCAGCGTGAAAAAGAATCAGAAATGGCTTCACGAGCCGCCTGTAGAATACTTACCAAATTGGTGTAAATGGGAAGGACAAGTCTGTGCGTCTGGGCTCCAACATCACCTCCGTGCTCCATCTAACAGCTGGGGTCACGGGGGTCAGAGCTGTGTTCTCTTTGGTAACAATAATTTTTTCTCTATATGAGGCTATGGACCAATAAATAATAGAAATGTCTCTAGCCCTGCCTTGACCCTTTCTTCATTCATTTATTGCCACCTACTGCACCCGGCACCTCCCTCTCTGTCACTGTGACTGAACCTCTCAGCGTCCCGCGTGCGAAGGCGCTGCTCAGCCTGGATTGCGTCTCCGTGGACGTCCTCATAAATATGCAGAACCAGTGGGTGAACCTCGCCCACCGGTGTTGACACCGCAATCATGCAAATCGCTGCCGTATCACAAACATCTATGGAGCCAATACGGACCGTTTGCGGGTATTGACGAAAGAATAAAAAGATCACATTTTAAATCGCAAGCGACACGAGTGCAGCATGCGCCGCTCTGGGTTAATTGCAGCATGCATTTTAAATATACAGCGGCTTTCACTCACTCATCTCCCTCAGACGAAGCCACAGATGAAGGGGGATGACATGAACGCCTCCCATCTTTAAAATCTCCTGGACTATTAGACGTGGACACGATGAGCGGCACATCGATTAGAGGCCCTTTAAATAAACCACCTACAGTAAATGACAGGTGCAACTCAGGATATCAAATGTGTCTGACTAATTCTGAGTCATTTCCTGAGCCGGGTGACAAATTCTGCCTTCCTCCTGCGCCACGCGCCGCCACCGAGCGCAGGCATGCATACAAAGCAGGGGGGGTTTAGCTTGGCTTGCACCCCCCGCCTCCCCCGTCTTCCTCTCACCCCGGCCTCAGCTCCCTCTGACATAAAAGGGCATGTCCTCCGAGGTTCCTGTCGGCCCCTTTGTGCCCGGCGGGGCTGCGTCCCCGAGAGACCCGGCCACTGAAGACACCACAAAGGGAAGAGTGTTGCTGTGGAAGAGACGGCGTGTGACTCCTCGTCGTCCAACATCCAATGGGCAACTTTTTAAATTCCACAAAATAGACCCAGAATGGAAGGAAATTGAAGCTGCAGCGCTCGTGGCCAGAATGCAGAGTAAGTAATAACTGGTTGTAGTAGCTACAACCGAGTGGCCGCGCTTCGTGCTCATTACCCCACTTGGCCCTTTTCCTTGGATTCCGCTGCCAGAGACTTAGGGGTTGGGATTCGCCGGCGTTACCTGAATAATTGATATAAAAACTCAGCTGGGGAGGAAAAGTTCTGAGCTAGCAATCTGCAGCCTCTTATTGATAAGTTTGTGCAGCGGTCATGTGCCAAGTTCTCAATCTGCGCTGCCGGCCAGGCTGAAGCCAGGACTCACACTGGCACTCGCTCACTCGCTCGCTCGCTCGCTCGCTCGCTCGCTCACTCGCTCATTCGCTCTGCTGAGAGCGCTCAAAGTTTGCTCAGAGGCCAAAGTGTTGCAGAGGAACTTAATAATGATGACCAGAAGCTAAGCACTGGAAAACCAGATGAGCTAAAGTTAAGTATAATGTCTGAGTAAAGTATAATGAAGGATATTTCACAAAATGAGCAAAGCAACAAATAAATAATGACACACATTCTCTAGATAGGAAATCACCTACTTTTTTATACAAAATCAAAAATATTTATTTATTCCGAACTGCTTCTAGGACTTTGACGTATACTGATATAATAATTCTGCTGCTCGTTACTTTGTGAGCGAGAAGTGTTCAAAGTGTTTCTTGTGCTTCTTTAAATTATTTACAGCCGAGCAGTTTGAATTTTACAGCATGTTTGCGTGATGGCTTGATCCATTATGAATTCTATTTGTTTGTTTACATAGAAACAAATACACTTCATAATGGAATCAGCCAACTTGCAGGAAATACTGTAAAATTCATTGCTTTTTCTCACAAACAATCCCATCTGACACACTTGGTTTGCTCATAATGCCTGAAGCAAGAGGCCAGAAGCACTTTTCAAATATTTGCGCATTATGGTGATGTTTGTGTTTTTCTCCTGTTCTGTGTCATCTCCATGGGGACGGACACCGACGGTGTTCAGACCAGCGGGGCTATTGTTTAAAAACGCTCCAGTGTCACATTTGTAGGCTGAATCTGTGTCTCTTTAATGCGTCTCGGACATTTTCGTTGAGAAGGTCTGAACTGAGACTGTGACGAGACGTGAGAAACCCACGGTCGTTAAGATAAAATGAGTCCTCAGCTGCCCGCACACCCACGAGCCTGAACCCCGTTCCCTCTCAGTCCTCTGGAAGTAAAATCATGTACACTATGTGTTTGGGGGAGGATCACATGCCTGGAGCACTAAAACCACTTTAACCAGCCTGTAAGTGAATGATGTGGAAACCACAATGTGGACTGATGCTCATATTGATTTTTCATGAGCTCTTTACCAGAACACACACAAACATCATGAGCTGTTTTTTAACAGAGTTAACCAGAACTTTCATACTTTGTCTATAACTAAAATTTTTAAACACCCAGTACTGTGAATACAGAAACTCCAAAAAAGCAAAGAAAAGATGGATTGAAATTAATTCATGACCCATCTTTTAAATAATTGGAAATTAATTAAATGTAATCAGTTACAAAAAAACTAGAATAATTAAAACAAAGCCACAGTTTGTATTTAATATTTCTTTCTATTGTTTCCTAAAACCTTCTACTGTAGGTGCTACAGAATGTAATGTTTAAAATTTGACAGATACTGTAGAAACTGATTTGATGCTGAAGCCTCAGTTTGTAGAGACTAAAGCTATATTTCTACACAGCAACAAACAGGACCATGTTTACCACAGTGCAGTGTGTCAACATCTGGAGACCAGCTGCAGGAATTCTGGGAGAGATGTTGTCCTACTCCTGTGAATGGAGCTGCTCAGCAGTCGTGGGGCTACATTGTCACGTTTTCTATTATTGAAAGGTCTGAACTGCAGCGTGGTCAGTTCAGCATCTGGACTCGTCTATGACGCAGCCGTGCTGTCGTCAACGCTCTATTTTCTTGACTTTTCTAAAGATGTCACAGCCTCAGCTCTCACAGTCCATTTTAAATGAGCTTGGGCTGAGAGAAGACCGCATTGTGTCTGGATTACGCTCAGATATGGCTTCTTCTATGCATGACAGAGCCTTAATTTGCATATTTGGATGGAAGTTTGCTCAGTGAATCTTGTTCCTCAGCCGTGATGTCCATCACAGATTCGTGCCTGTTTTTAATCCAGTGTCGTCTAAGGCCCAGACTTCCAGCACTACCCACTGCTCACAGAGATTCCTTGGGTAAGAATATGTATGATATATGTAGGACTTCTGGTGTGGGATGGGGTCAGTGTTTAAACATGATGTGAACCCTTTATAGAATTGTGATTGCAGAGCTTCACCTGAGGAAAAAGATGTCTGAAGGTATCTGGACACTATATCTCCAGTTTGAGTGATATTTCCTTTCCACATGAAGACTCATCTCGGGGGCCACTGAAAATAAGCAACGGGGGAAATGGACCAAATATGAGATTCGAAGAAAAATGGAGGACAGTGATTGCAAGGAGAAACTGTGAGATGTATTTGAACTGAGCAGTGATAGATTGAAGAAGATCACATGCTGGCAACTTGACTCTGAGTCTGTAGTGGGCTACAGAGATTCATCAAATGCTCTGCCATGCTCTGGCTGCAGCAGAAATTGATGCCGTCCCAACATATTTCATCCCAGACTCCTCAGATATCATGTGTATTTTCTGAAAAAAACATATGTATTGGTGAAGTGAGACAAAAATTCATTTTTGTTGATAAACCAGGACGGACTGTGTCTGTTTATTCTTGACTCGGCTGATGGAAACTGACTGATGCAGGATCTTTGTGGACTGGCTTTAAAAGAGTTCATACTGAAATGTTACTTAGGTTCCTGTGTTTCAGCCGTTGCTCAGCTCCATCTGTTGTTTTCCTCACAGGCCTGTGGTCTGTACAGTAACTACTCAGATGTACAGTATTATTGTACAGGTTAAACAGCAGATGGATTGTGTAAATAACATCTAGCAGGGATGTTGCTAACATGAACAAGCCAAGACTTCACTTTCCATTATAGACTCTATACAGTCGATCTGATATAAACATCCTCTATAACTGTACCTATAGCACTCATCCTGATCAGGGTCACAAGGACACTGAAGATGATCTCACTTTTCACTGAACGGCTGTACCTCATGCGCAGTTTGACCACTCTATCACAGCTAATAGAGACATAACAACACAGAAGGATGAGAGGCAGAGACCTGAATAGTTAATAGTGTGTGTACTGTCATACTGCCTTGTACTGTAGCATGTGCAGTTGAACGCTATGGGGTCCATAAAATATAGAAAAATGTAATAAAAGAACAATAGTTGGAGTCAATGATGAGAGTTATTGGTTTTGGGATGGAGCTCGCAGAATGAGTTACATCTCATTTCAAAGCCAGATGAAATGATTAGCGGCTGAGAATAGAACATGGTAAATGTTAATCAGTGCTACAACAAAGGCTTTGACGGGTGCACGCCTTGACCGGGGGGAGCGGAAGAGGCGTAAGCATGGAAACACTCATTACCTGACAAGGTTAGTTGTGTTCGACAGGGCGGCGGGTGTCACGTTATGCAGATGATGGGGGCTCGGCCTCCTGCTGGTGTGTGTGTGTGTGTGTGTGTGTGTGTGTGTGTGTGTGTGTGTGTGTGTGTGTGTGTGTGTGTGTTGCCCTGATGTCTTCATGTTGCACAGGGGCATTTTTGCATCACTGACACATATGCAAATGCTGATACGTGCTCCGAGGTGCAGGTGCAACGGCACGTACATGGAGCGAAAGCAGATGTGTGAGCAGAATTTATCAGGCCCCGTTTAATGATGTGGAGCTGCAGGGTTTCGCAAGCGACGCATCGCGGTGCACGGGTGAGCAGAACACAACGTCTGCCATGACGTGCCGCGAAAGTTGGCGATTGGATGTGAAAGATTCCCGGGCTCGCTCCAAATGAGCATCTCTCATTTACACCGGCTGCCCTGGAACTGTGGCGGTGCCTCACACTCACAGCTTAACGGCGCTCTGAAGGAGTTTAGAGAAGAGATGGACATGATTAATTGATGTTTCGTGCAGTAAAAATGGATGATTAACTCGTTTTAATGGGTTCGTCAAACTCGGGCGGGGGAGAAAAAGAGAAAACAAGCAGCTTGAGGTGTCATTTAGGGGCCAGGGAGTGAATCATTTTAGTGCTTCCATTAAACTAAAGACAAGTTTGGGCCTTTTTTTCACAGATAAGCTATTACATTGATATTATTGTGCTGACTTAAAACAAAGCTTCTCTTTATTCATGCTGCCAATAAGCTGTTAAGCACAATCTAGTTCCCCTCTTCTTCTCTAATTGATGTTAAGAAGTATTAGCACCACTGCTTCCCTTATAGCTAATTAAGCAAGGCTTTACTGACAATAGATGTCAGGATCTATCTATCTCCAGGTGACTTTATACTGTAAATGCCTCCTTGTTTACTCAGGTCCGTTACATCTGTGCTCCACCAGATTCTACCAGTGGCGTCGTATAAGCAGACAAGGCCACAGCGACACAGTGCCGTTAACTATGACTTATGGCCGTACAATAAACCATCCTTTAAAAAGGGGGGGTTTCAAGCGGACAGGCAGGGGACGTGTGATAGATTAGTTGTGTCAGGTTTTATATCAGCCATTTAAGTTGTCAGTCTTTTCTGCAAACAGCGTCACCAGCAGACAGACCTCAGCAGATTTCTCCTTCTCCTCAAGCAGCAAACCCGTGGGCGCGATGGAGAGATTACACGTGCGACAAAGGACGGACGGCGGCGTCCACACACATCGCGTCCATTATGGATTTGTCCTTTTTCCCACTTGATATTTATCACTATCAGCCATTCTTAATAAAGCAGCTCTGGATCTGGATATTGTCTCAGATTGGAGCCGCTCCCCTGGCGGCCCACCCAGCTGCATCCCCTGCCAATCTAATGGCATTTTCTCATATCAAGCAGCTTATCAAATCCAAATTCCAATGATGGATAAATCTCCCTTAGCTGATGCGCTGGAGTGGCGCCTGCTGCTATCAATCAATGTGTTGCCAGATGATTGTGTCCTGCTGGAATGCGTGACATTACGAGGTCTATTCGGGGGCCCAGCTGAGTTACAATGGCTCAGATCGCTCCAAGTCAATTCTCAGCACCGCGCTCTCTTTTTTTTGCTCCCAAGGATGGAGCCTGTTTACACTTTCCTGGGTCTCTGGAGCGTCCTTCCTCTATTTCCTCCGTCCGCTTTCTCCAGGTGTTTCTATGTGCACAGCATGTTCGCTGAACCTGCACATACAGATATGCTTATAAAGCGACTGCAACCATTCAGTTTCTCAGAGAAGCACATGTTTGGACCAATATTTTTAGGCGCGATGACTATCGCTGCTTGTTTTTCAAGGTGCCTGCGCTGAATGCCAACATCTGGAGGCAGCTCGACAATGACGAGTTCTGCAAAGTGCAAAAAAAAAAATAAATGAACGAATGCATGTGAATCATGGGACGGATTTGAAGAGTAATATGATTAAAGCACGAAACCGCTGCCTACATGCAGGACGTCAGTACGGGAGAAAGCGGCTCAGAAAGTCTGAGCAGAGACAAATTAGACCTCTAACAAAATAGAGCAGTTCTCTGTGAAGAATCCCGAGGAACGGGCTCTAAATAAAGTCATTCAAGTCGGCTGCAGCGGTGAGATACACCTTCACAGGCCCCCAGTGTATTTCAGGAATCTAATCTTCCCACAAGGAAGCCACTCTGACTGAAGCAGTGTTTGCAGTTGAAAACGCCTGCCTTGAACTGCTGCTAATGGCCTTTCTCAAACCCACTTGGCCATTTAACGGCCGTCTGCCGGGCACGAACCGCCGGCTGCTTTTTGGCAAATCACACTGATATTTATGAATCAAACCTCGAAGCCACGCTGTCGATGTCTCAATGAACTATATGTTAACGATGATCACATGCTTCTTGGATTAATCCCCTCACTGGTTCATCCTCCTTGACTTTCTTTCACATTTCTTTACATAATCAGCAACGATAGAGCAATAAGAGTCTTATCTATAATAATACTAAAAGCTTAACAATTCATTTTTTATTCCTTTTGATCTGATATACAGTATGAATCATCATTCAGTGAAAGTTCATTACCCAATTAAGCACAAAGGATGCTGGCTCGCTGGGGCGACACCAGGTCATCCTGCAGCTCAGACGCTCATTAAGTCTGGAATAGTCAAATTCAATTATTTGAACTTACATGACACAGCTTCTAGACTAGTGTGACTGATAATTGGACCAAAGAGCACACGAGAGCCTCCCTTTAATTGCGTTTAGCCACTAGACATCACAAGCACTGAACAGCGTGTCGGCTCTAAATGTAATGTATGCGCGGCCTTGAGTAGATCTCACCTGAATTCACTTAAAAAACGCAGCTCTGCGTTCAGTGGATGAAATCCATCCGAAATGACTGGGAGACTGACAAGGTAAGACTTAAAGGTCAGAGCTGAAATTGCCTGGCTGCCACCACTAAAGAGTAGCATTCAGGAATGTAGACACAAAAGAAAATGAGTTATTTGGGACCCCTGCTCCCAGCACAATGCGCCCAGTGCACACTGTAAGCCCAGGAATATCTCAGGGCAGATCAACCACGGCGTTTCACGCGTAACAAAATCACCCCGTCCATTTGATTAAATTAAGGACCTTAAGTCATGCGTGAGAGTTGAGGCTGGAAGAGAATCAGAGTAACAGAATCGATTCCCTTTGAATCCTGGACGAGAAAATGAAGCCTTTTTGCCACTGTAAGGAACATAGAGGGGGGGGGGGATAAACCGTGAGTCAGAGAAAGGGGAGACAAAATGAGAGCGAGAGAGAGAGAGAGAGAGAGAGATATCACTACTGAAAGATAAGACTTAAGAGGTTCTGAGAAATTGAGTCTAGTCTGAGTTGTAAAACGGGTTAGACACAGTCTATGCACATCGTATAAGGTTCAATTTGCTGGTCTTCTCTAAATTGGAATTTATTGTAAACAGTGTCTTTTCTTTTGCGCAGGAGAAATTCTGTTGTCAAATCAGCATCTTAGCAACTTTCTACAATCCTACGAGCGGTTGAATGAGCTGTTGGACGTTCAGGCCGCCCTAAAACGCCCTCAGACCATGTGCTCCTTTGGCGGAACGCTGGTTTCAGAGCGCGGCTTGCAGCTCTGCCTGCAACCGCTGCACGGGGCCTCTGCTGTGGACAGATTACACAAATGAGACTGTGGGAAACCAACGATGAGACGAACTTCTGAGAACTCGGTGAATTTTTCAACTTTTGACGGAGGGAGCTGCTTCCACTGCTTCCAGGCTTTACTTTAAGCTAGCTGCTCACGGTGCTATTTTAGCTTAGATCAGACTTTCCAAAAGTTCAAGGCTGTGCTTTGGTTACATACCTACCTACATGCTGCCTATTTGGTTCTGTGCTTCTACATAAACGCTAAAAAACAGTCCTTTTTATTGTTATTCCGCCCTGAGCTTTATTCAGATGGTCTACACCAAATTATTAATTACAGTGGATTAAAGCTGCGCAGCGGCTCATTTCGTATTCAGTTGGAACCAAAACCACTAATAGAAGTTGGGTCTAGAGGGACTTTCTCACCTTCTGTTCCGTCGCCGTCTGCAAAGCGCTCATTCTTTCAAATCCCCCGTCGTGGTCCTGGGAGAGCGGAGCCCTGCGAAATCAGAGGAAGACGAACCCGGGTGCAAATAACATCTTTATCCAGCGCACGCTCTGTTCAAACAGCCTCTTTGTTTGGCTCGCCAAAGCAACCACGCGCGCGGGTTTCATCATTCAACAAGTGGAGGAGGTGAGAGTACACGCGTATCCACTTTTCACACTTTTCTCTTTATTCCTCTCCTTCGCGCTGCAGGTAAATCCGCCGTCACGAGCTCCGCTGGCTCATGTAGATCATTTCACTTAGAGGACGTGGCCGCTTTCTCTTGTTGTCATTGTTCTGGCGCTGCTTTGTTTGATTAAAGAGTTACTTGGAGGCACCAGTCAGCCTGATAGAGCAGATGAGGGAAGAAAAGTGCTTTATGTAAAACTGCCTGTATGCAAATTCAGCTGGACGATAGAAGCAGCAGCATTTGGAGAAACTAATGAAAGTTGGCACATCTGAAATGCCTGCAGGAAAAATGTTATTTATTTAGATTAAGAGCTCTTTGTCAACTCTGTGTTAATTACTCCTTCGTTCACTGGGCAGATACCTCACAGATCTTCATCATGCACTTCATCGGTCCCTCCCTCCTCCGCAGCGGAGGATTGAAGGAATGCTGTTGTTACGCAGTGTTTTTTTTTTTTTTTTAAACAGACGTGTGCTCAGACTGATTTAGTTCTGCTTGTTAGTGGTAGCTGCCTGTCACTTCACAGAGCTATGAGAATAGCTGGAGCTCGCCGTGTGAGCAGGTGGAAGGAGTAATTGTTCTTCTCGTTATTTTAAGTCTGTTCAAAAGGGATGGATTGGATTTGCCAGTGAGTCGGTGTTTCATATAAGTGCCGTGCTGTAAGAGACGTGTTTGTGTGTGGCCCGGGATGAGCGGCTACTGTAAACGGGCGTTGCGTGTGGAGAGGCGACACTTTTCCAGATGCATGCTGGGAAAGGAAGCCGCGAATTAAGACGCAATGAGCACAACAGGTGGACGGAAGGTGGGATCGTTTCATGTAAAATGAAAATAAGTAAACACAGAACGCGGTTATGATTAGGAACGGATGGAGCGCGGCATCGTCAGAGGTTGTTTGTTTTTGTCTTTTGGCTCCAGCCGAGCCTTATCGCAGGCCGCTCAGCCGATTCAGCACGTTGGACCGGCGCCAGAGGCAGTCAGTGGGAGAAAAGTGTCTGGCTGTCTACTGTAGCCCGAATCAAAACGCTGATATCAAGTCGAGGATGCCTTTTTTTTGCCCCATGTTTTTGTTTTCATTTCTTCCTCCACAGAATCCACAGAAGGGAAAAGCTCATTGCCAGACAGCTTAAACACATGTGTGGCTGGTTTGTTGTGCTTCTTTCTGCAGGCTCAAGGAGTTTTCCTGTTTATGAGCACATGTGACAGAAGCCTTTAACTAAGAGAACTTTAGTCCAGGTTCACTTAGTTTTACAATTTCTTGTTATTGGCTCCTGGAGGTTGAAAAATTAAATTTGTGTGACATTGTTGGAAATGCAATGTTTTGCACGCAACATGTGACAGCATTGTGAAGCATCAGACTCTGCAGGCGAAGTCCTCAGCACATTTCATCTGTGATGCAAAAAAAACACCATGACCACACATCATGTTAAAGTTGGCAATACATAATTGATATCTAGGATAATTTTAGAGCAGCTGTGATTGATTTTAAAGCAATGATCACATTAATGCATCTCCCTCAAGCTAATTCTGGGATGAAAGATGTGTTTTTGTGAATCCAGTGCATTTGCGTGTGTGTGTGTGTGTGTGTGTGTGTGTGTGTGTGTGTGTGTGTGTGTGTGTGTGTGTGTGTGTGTGTGTGTGTCAGATGTGCTGCACTGATTAGAGTCTCAAGCTATTTGAGGCGTGAAATGATGTGAACATTTAACACTTTGCTGCGTTTTTATTGATTGAAGCGCAACATAAAGGTTGAGAAAAAAAATAGAGATAAACTTTTACATTTTATGTTTGCGGTTCTTCACACTGCACAGATGCAGGTGATCTTACACAGACAGACTTGGCTCAAACCATTGGATCCATGCAGAGGCTCTGTGAGTCAGCACAGATGTGACCCCTCAGCGTTTATGTGTGAGACGAACCGGGTCCGCAGCACAAACTGTTGATTACAACATACTCAATTAACATATGGCACATTGCAGAATGAACCCACTGTTGCATTTCAACAAAATCCATTTCACAAATACGGCTTCTGAGCGTGTTTAGTTTAATTCGGTGCGTTAAAAACTCTTAACACGCTAATCAGCGCCGCTAATTAGCGCTAGCGCTGCCGCGACCTTTCCTTTGTGCTCCTTTTATATTTCCATAGCAAACGCATTCTCGCCGCCTGTTCGTCGTGACCTTTTGCAAACTAATTTACAGCCGGTCTCTGCACAACCACAGACACAATAAAAACAACGTGCTGTAGCGCGGGGCTTTGTTCGGACGGCATCATCAGTAAATATTACGTTTTCATTCTCGCGCACTGAAATGTCATAAACATGACATAATAAATTGAATAACAAGCATGAAATAGAGCTAGAAGAGACAATATCATAATATAGGAAGTGATTTGGGTAACGACCGGTGGAAAGCGACCCAGCCTCCATCATGCACTAAATCATGTTTCAGCAGGATGTGACAGCTTTTGCTCATTTTTTGTGCCTCGTGTTATTGTTCTTTGAGGCTTTTAAGGCGTTTCCAGGCTGCAGTTTTATTACTGCCGCATTATTTATTCATGTATTCGTATTTGTTGGCAATTTGACTTACGTTGTTATCTCATGTTGTTGTTCACCTTGTAAAGCATCTCCGGTATGAAAGCAGCCAAACACCATCTTGATAACGGATACGCCTCTAATGTCACAGTGGAGCACAGTTTGCCTCTTTTCCATGTTTAATTGCTTGGTGTACTCTACACTGGGAACATGAATCATCCTCAGCATGAATTGATGCCGTGAGCACCTGCATTATGATAATCAATTTGTCCCCCCACTCACATCCAAATCTCTGGGATCCACTCGTTTGTGAAGCGCTAGCTTCTTCGGAGTCTTTCAAACAGTCACGATGAAACTGAGATGTGCGCTTGTTTATTGATTAACAGCTCCTGACGGCTTTGAGGCCGGGCAGCTCTGGAGAACGCGGGGACTCGTTTTTTTGACAGTACCGTCATCAGATGCTGATGTGCGACTCGGGAGGTGGATCAGTCCGTCTGGTAATGACTGGGTTCGCTGTTTAATCCCCGGCTCCCGTCTGCACAACAAAGTGACCTTGGTACTTGTGTCGGAGGCAACTTGCAATAATACAGCCAGTCAGTGTAGCTGGATGTATCTTCCTTGACATCTGACGTGCATCTGCTTTTATTGTGACAAGACATGAAAATAGATTTTCCCCATCTTTGGGATCTTCACCCTCTTTAAGCTGTACACTTAGGTCTGCAGGATATTATTCTCCCCAGAGAGAAAAGCCTTTTGTTAGTGTGGCATTGACTTCAGTTCAGAAACTCATTATGATGAAGAGTGTGAGGGTATAAATGGCTGTACTTAAGGAGTCTTGCAGAAAAGGAGGTATTTAATGTATGGAATCATTGTTAATATAACTGTACATAAAGCAGTGCATGATCGATAGAAAAGGGATAATCAGCAACCAACTGGGTGGAGGAGGACGAAAACAACAGCTCATCCCTCAGAATTCTCAATAAAAAGAGGCAGCTGAGAACTTGAGCTCGGCTGATCTGCTGCTCCTGCCTGTGATCACCTGTCTGTGGTCGAAATCTGACAGCGGCAAAGTGAGAGAGAGAGAGAGAGAGAGAGAGAGGAGGAGGAAGACAGCACCTCCACATCAGAACAACAGGTCAGACTGAACCGCCAGCATTAGACGCCACGAGAGCGAAAACAAGACGACCGCTGAGACTAGCGGTGCAGAGAAAACCACGCTTCCTGGAAGGAAGACTAAAGGAAAAGCAGCTCAGACGCAAGGAGAGACGCTGCAGCGAAGAAAACTGTCAGGCTGAGATTCACCTGCAAAGATGATTTACATACAGCAGAGGTGACAACTAAACATTAGAGAATGAGAAGCCAGCGTTCATCATCTTCAGTGCCTTCACAACAAAGACTCCAGATGTTGATGTTCCTCTGCTAAATCACACTGACAAATGTTTGCTATTACACGGCTCATAGTGCTCTGATTTGTCTAATTAATGGCCTGAGCTCTATGCTGGTTTTAGATTCAACTTTCTGCTCTAAGGAACGGAACAGGAGCCTGTGTTATGTCCACTCTCCTTTGAGCCTATTCCTGTGTAGTGCACTTCATCTTTTCTTGATATACCCACGGCGGCACCGAGGGAGGCCAGAACTGCAGAGCAGAAAGTTCTTCTCCACCTCAAACATTTCAGAGTTGTTTTTCTTGGACTGTTGTTACCTTGTTCTCTCTATATAAAATATATAGTCTGTATAGCCTCCAGGCAGCTGAGTGATATCGTAAAGAAAAAGAACGAAATCGCCCCAAAGTATTTTACCTCTGGAGAGGGAGCTTTTTTAACATAATTGTGACAAATGCATCACAGACGACAGATCATCGATTCAGCGAATGCAATAACAGCTATAGTTACTGTAAAATCAGCGTGTGACCACAGTGAAGCAGGCGAAGCACTGAGCAGAGGCTCCTGTTCCATCCGATCGGACCGCCCCCTCCACACTGGCCCTGACATCCCATTAATCAATAGTACACTCTAGATAATTCTGGTGAGTGACAGGAGCCAATGAGCGACATGCAGATGCTCCACGGAACCAGAGGGTGTCCAAGCTGCCGCGGCGCCGTCCGAGAGCGACGCCAGACGCAGCTGGCCTTTAGGCAGCGCTATAAATACTGCACGTCGGCGAGAAAGCCGAACGCGACGCGTACGTGAGAGATGAGCGCCTCAGCTGCTGAAGTCAATTCAGCCTTACAAAGCGCAGACCAAAGGAACACCTGGAGAGAGGCCCACATACAAACCGCGCTCGTCGGCCTCCTCTTCACACCCGAGGCTAAACTTATCGACCGGCGTCCGCTTTCATTTTGCGGCCCTTGATGCGGTCGGACGGAGGGAGGGGGTGCGTCCGGCGCCGCTGCCTTAATTAATATGCAGGAAGATGAGACTCCTGAGTGTTTTGCTTCACAGCTGCTGATTCATACCAAAACCACAGCAAACCCAGGATCAAGGGAATGAATAAAATATTCCATAGTGCTGTTGTGTTGTAGAAATCTGCTGCAAGGACTGGAAGCGCGCAAAGCTGCAGACACGTACAGTAATGAAGCAGCTCAGTCAGTCGAGCCGCACAAGCGCCAGAATGAAAGCCCCGAGTTGACTGTTATTACTGCCCTTGTGCTAATTATCATTTATGCTAATCTGCCTGTAGCAGCTACTGAGCCTCTTCCAATTATATTTGGGGAGAAATTGACCATTAAATCTTACATAAGCTAGTACAATTTAACAAAATCTTTTTTCCCCCCTTTTCAATCATAGATATAACTAATCTGGTGAAGTAATGTGTTGCAGCAATTGCAATGATGATCCCGTAATGAAACAAACCATTAGGGCTGAACAGAGGCCTGTGGAGCTGTGGCGACTGTGACACACTCATACATTGACATAACGGCTGCACTGATGCCGTTTAGGGTCACATTGTGTCGTTTACCTCAACACAATCACAACAATAACGAGTCCAAGTTCATTTAGAGGTCAAGTCCAAGAAACTGGATAGAAATCTTACACAACAAAAAACATGATAATAAATGCAGCATACATGGTTAAATGTTAAATCGAAATGTTTATTTTTACTGGATACGCTAACATCACTGTCCTTTTGCAGTGTTTGTGCATTAGAATCATCTGTGGAACATCTCTCACTTCAGTCCACGTTTCAAATATCAGGGAAGTTAATAAAAAAAGGAAAACCGCCAAAGACTTCGTGTGAGTCTGACAGTGATCGCCTTTGTCTCCGCCGATGCTTCTGGTCCATTGTTCTCCGATTGTTGTCAGATCAGGTTTTATTCTAAAGTTAAAAAAAAAAAAACAAACAGTGCATGGCAAAATCCCAACTCCCTACACGATCGAAAACAACAACTCAGTCCCCTCCATAGAATTGTTCCAGCGTCTCAATGCAGCTCCGCTCTCTACATTTGTCTGCTCGCGTCTCTCAGGTGTGTTGCGTAAGTGGCTAATTATAAATCCGTCTTCCCAGGTGTGACATCAATGCTGACGGTATCTGATATACATACAGCGTGTACATACTGTACTCTCTCTCTCTCTCTCTCTCTCTCTCTCTCTCTCTCTCTCTCTCTCTCATACATACATGTACATACAGTATAAAGTACACACTGTACTGTATGTATCAGGAACAGTCCCAGAAAAAAGAAATAACCTGATTTTCCCTTCCACTCATTTTGTTGCCAGTTCATTGTTCAGTGTTGAGGCAGCACATCTGCGGCAGACGCTGTTGTTCTAACCCAGTCATGCTGGGCGGGTTACAGTTAATTTGCAATATAATTGAGTCACCGGCAGGATGTTCATGCGCTGCATCCCTGCGCTGTTTGCATGGCGCAGTGCTGCCGCTGTGCCTACTGTGACACCTCGCACCATCCCACAATAGTAAGAAAGCAATCTCAGTGTTTCAATCAGTCAGCAATCGGTTGCATTTGTCATATATTTCACGGTTTTTGTGCAGAATAACCCTTAAAGGTCTGCTCATCCTTGCCTACTGTAGTGTGTAATACTGATGTTTTTGCTGTACGGTGGCGGCTGCAGCTGCCTGAAAGGTCCAAATGCTTCCTGCCAGTCCTGCCACGATGAATTATCCCTGTCTGCACCAGCTCTGGGACTCTGTTGGGGACACCGGGCACCTAGAAACTGCAGCAAGGAGGCTCAGTACAGCGCAGTACGCCTTGTGATACATCATAACACCGACTGCCTGGCCAAGTTGGGAGCGCTCTCAATTTCAGGTTTGCAGGTTTGTTATTCGCAGCCCCACAGAAGCAGAGTTAGGATGAGTGGTAAAGATATTCAGCACAAAGCCTGGGGTGGTTCAGAGTGCAGCTACTCGCCTGTCTTGAGTCGTTTAGCTGTGAGAGTGCCAGCTGCTGCTGAAACGGAGAGGCGCTACAGCAGGCACTGCCTCGCGGTCCAACAGTGGCCGCGTCCCCGCGCTGTAATGCACCGTAACCTCCCCCCATTAGCAGCCGTGGCTCCCGTCGTTAGAACCAGGAGCCGCGCGGCAACGTGTCTGTCAGCCTCACATTGAGCCAAGCGCAAATTTCTGTTGGGGAAATGGAAGTGAAATAGGCTTATTTGACTAATTAGTATGTCTGCTTGCTAATTTCATATCATCTACAGAACGCACACTAATTATCAGAGAGGACTCTGTGTTTGCCGGGGAATGTGGGTGGGAATGGAACATGTTGCCAGGAGCTCGGCTACAAACACTTGACTCATCATGGAACTTAAATACTGTACTTTACTGTTATAGCTCTCACCTTATAAACCAGTCCAGATTGTTAACAGCAGCATAAAAAACATAGTCCAAAGTCATAATATGCACGTCTACAGTATGTGTGGGATTCATGGGCTGTCCCTAAAGTGAAGCTGATGCAAAGATATAAATTCATAACAAATTTAACATACTGATACAGTAGTAGAGAGGGAGCAGTTCAACATTGTGATGTTGATGGTTTGTTTGTGCCTACAGTATATTATATTTAATATAAAAATCTGATTCTGGACATGAATACTTGGGCCGTGACCATGACCATAAGAGCCAAACCTGTGTCCTAGAAATGACATTTATAACAATGTCATTTCATTTATGAATTATCATTTATAATGCTAATTATAATATTATAAGACAGTAACAGTAAGAGTAGTACTAGTATAAACAGGTGACCACACACACACACACACACTAAAAACAGATGTTTACCTACGTGGAACTGGAGCTTATACAGTATGAGCTACATCTCACCGTTATTAGCATTTAAAGATGAAAAACCTCACAGAAGTACAGGTAGAAATCCATGTGAAGTTATTTGGTTGACGCTCATTTGAAGCCTGTTTTTTTTTTTGGTGACACCGCTGTAGAGCGAAACATTTTCAGGCTGAATGCTTCAGGTTTATATGGTTTACTGTATATGCTGTTTACACTCAAATCCTTCCCCACAGTATTAACTCGCTAACGTGGCCAAGCACGTAGGGTCAGACAAAATAGGAAGATGTTTTAAAATAAACAATATTTTTTTAGATCATAGAATATTATATAAAGGTATAATTGACTGTTGAGCGGTAGCATTGCTGTTACATGCAGCAGTGTAACGTTTTCTACTGTCTGTGAATCATGGCTAACCTGTCTGCAGAGGTCACGTAACCAGTGCATGGAGAAACAGTGATTCAAAGGGTGACAATGTTTCGTCACTGGGCAATATTTCATATAGTCTGTCTCGTGATATTTCACACAACCCGACAGCCTTTCCTTGGGAGGCTTCAAAGCCAGAGTAAGCTATGCCTGCCTTTGGAGTTATTGATGTAGAACAATGTTGGAGAGATGGATTATCATAAATACCTGGACCTGAAATGAAAGTGTCTGCAGCCCCATGAGCAAACCTGCGCTGACTGGTTATTGCTCCATTGCAGCGTTGGCTGGAAAACCGCTGTATCCTCAGCTGGAAACAGCTGTTTGATCCCCCATACTGTGTGTGAAGCAGAAGGACCTGCAGACGGAGCACGATCGGAGTAAGAGACAGACCCGAAGCTCACTGCAGTTCATGCATATCTTCACTGCACAGCGTGTGGTGCTGCAGGATATGCACGGTTTAATCCCTAAACAAACCCAAACCTCTGCTTCATAATGAAGTCACAGGCGCATGTCAACAGACTGTGGCCCAGTTTTATCTCAGCACTGCCAGTGAATCATTAGCTTCTATCTCATAGCTCAGCTGAAGTTCAGTGCAGTTTGAATGGCTGAAGTAGAACTGCTGCATTTTTAACTGGCACTGTTCTCACTCTAGACACTTGTCACATTGAGTGAAAAAGATTCTAATTTTGTATTTCACTTTCCTGGGAACCAAAGGGCACAATGAGGTGCAACGTCTACCATATTTCACCAACTAGTGAAGAAAAATACCGCTGCCTGGTTTATTAGGCACTAAGCACAATCTGATTTGGACTAATGACGCAATCAATCCTTCGTTTATGAAGGTGATAATGTTCATTAATTCTTGAAAGCAATGCTTCAAATTACACATGATTATGAGGTACAGTCGTGTTGCAGCATGAAGGTGGCTGAGACCAAAGACAGAGCTAAAAATAGGAAACAATTCATCATGTATGACTGATATGTTTGTTATGTTCATAAAATGTGGAAATCTCATAGGTTTGTTGCATTTAAATGAACTTAATGCAGATTTAAACCAAATAATTGTTTAGTAGCATATAATTTACTACCAGGTTGTTTATTTTTTCTTTGTCTAGGCTAATTAGCATCTGCAATGACAGTCACAGAAATGAACCTGTGTGTGTGTGTGTGTGTGTGTGTGTGTGTGTGTGTGTGTGTGTGTGTGTGTGTGTGTGTGTGTGTGTGTGTGTGTGTGTGTGCGTGCGTGCGTGCGCGCGTGCCTGCGTGCGTGTGTGTGTGCATGTGTGCGTGCGTGGTGCGTGTGTGTCTACTAACACATACCGGTTGTCAACAAGCAGCCTCGAGGGGAACGTGTGCAGGACTCTTGGGGTTAGTATAAAAATATAAATCTAAAAACAAACCAAAAAACCAAAAACACAAAAAATTAGGGTGCTGAATGAAACCTCATTAATTAAATAACAGCTAATATTAGTAAGTAGAGACGTGCTGCATTACAGGTGCTTACTTCAAAAGCATGGAGTCATTCACCAAGCGATCGCAGCCACTTCCTCCCGTCGACTGTATCATTGTTTCCCCACAGAGCAGCCATCACACACACGGACCTCGCGAAGCCGCCGTCACAGCTGCACTCACTTGTGAGTCACGCGTGGCAGGTGTCTGAGGGACGAGATGCTGCAGCGGAGTCTAATAAACGAGCTTTAAAAAAGTGTGACAGAGTTCGGATGGCGACGCTCCAAACGCAGCAGGTTTCAGAAGTGTGTTCGAACGTTTGAAGCCCAGAGCTTGAGAGGCAGCGCCGTGTGCAAACAAACAACTGTGGATATGAACACTAGCATGTAGAGTACGAACAGATCAAATATGCATGTTCTAAATGTATAAATTCTGTTAATGAGCCTGTGTAGTAATTGGCTTGATTTTCTATATGCAGCATTTTGACTCTTGTGCTGCATTATTTATCAGGCTCCTAGTTGTTATTCATAGGCAAACTTCCAGTTTTGTACATTTCATATGATTCATTTCTAAACTGTATTTCATTATTCATTCATTTGGAAATCGTGGTCATGAAGGCAACACTTTTCACTGCACTTTTAATGCACCTCATGGTGCCTGCGGTGCATTTACTTATTTTTTCTATGCGTTTATTTATTTTTTGGAAGGTTATAACAAACCGCCAACTGATGGCTTCTCTTGCTTTTTGCTGGGTGCAATTCAGTTTGGCCAACGACGCTGCCAGAGGGGGTCCAATTTGTGATGACTGCAGCTCCAAAATCAATATTCCTGTATGACCTTAAAAGCCCCAATTTTGTTTTCTTTCTTGTCGTTTTGGTTCAGACGGATTAAAATGCCTTTTTGTCGTTTTGGTGGTTCCTAATGCAGCAGAGATGTATTTGGTCCAGAGGGGAAATTCAAACAATGCGGACAGAAAGGTTTTACAGCTGTTAAGCAGACTTAGAATACATGATTAGCTGTCATGCGCAGTCAGACGTCGTATTAATGGGTCTGTCAGTCAATTTGACAGTGAAAAATGCTTTTGCTCTCCTGATTTATATGACGGCTGTCAGGATATAAGGATTAGAGGATTTCCTCAGAGGGAGGCAAGTAAACATGAGATTTTGTACCTTATTAGACGTAGAGAACTCAAACGTACGGGCCTCTTGCATATCTCTGAGAAAACACCCCACACAAATCCTGCACAAAGTCAGTCTGAGATTAGCAGATTAGCCGCTTCTCCATAGTGTATTTCCTCTTCTGGCTCAAAGTTCAAATTTGCTTTTAGCAAATTCAGCATGATCTTGAACTTTGCAGAACAATCCATCTGCATTGTCAGACGAGACGCGGGCCTTTGAAGCGTTGCGTCCCAGGGTCGCTCGCCGCTGAAGCCCCGCGGCATTTAGGGTGAAGTGTCCTTATTCAAATCTTTGTCCTTGGCCTTGACAGAGAGGGAGGGTGTCACCAGTGGCGGCGCTTTAGATTTGCTAAGGCTGACAGCACGGGGGGGTGGGAGTGGTGGGGGGGGGGGTGGCTTGGCAACATTTGTTTGTAGAGATGATTGGATAAGGCAGGGAATCCTCTAATGGTTTAAATGTCAGCTGGTCAATAAAAGCTTGGCATCCTGTCACTACTCATTTGCACTGAGACAGAGGATACTATTAAAAATTGAAACAAAAATTACTAGCGTGACATTTCCCCATTTGCTCACTGTAGTTTCTCATGTCAGTCTCTGCTCTGCTTAGATTAACTTGGGGGAAAACTGCAAATTTGGACTTTAATAACCGCATCGATTTATATGATAAAGACAAAGCCAGCTTCGGGAATCTTAACATAAACATACAGGATAAAGCGCCCGTGAAGAGTCTTTGATTCTCAGTCTTTCCTCCGAGGAGTTTGGGGTTTTAGCTTTCTATGCATGGGAACAATGAATATGTTAAAGAGTTCAAATCAGGGAAAATAACCCAGGCCATGAACATTCACGCAGCCTCTCTCTCTCTCTCTCTCTCTCTCCTCTCAGGATTAAATCAACGAATACAAGCATGCAAGCAAACACACAAACAAACAACCCAGAGAGCCGAGATAAGGATTTGTGCTGTGTCTTCTGTTAATGAGCCAACCCAGGACAGGCTCCAGATAACGCTGCTCTGCTGCCTGGTTGCAGCCGTCAACAGATCCAGTTTCATCCGTAAAGCTAGAGACAATGGAAAAAAGACAGAATGAGTTCGAACATCAACCACTAAGACTCTGAGACTCTATGTTGTTTGTCCTTCTATGACTTAGCTGCTGTATTAATTATAACGACGACTACAAATGGACTATTCTTTATTAGTTAGATGTATCATTCAGCAACAGAACCATGAAAAAATTCACTTTCATCAAAAATATAGTGCAAATCAGCCACACAATAGACAGATACAGCTTAAATTATTATTGTTAGTCATCCAGAAACATTGTTTATATCTGTCATTGTCTTTTACTATTTATAAGAAAATGAATTGAGTGTCAGGAAACACAGACGATACTAATTGATCTTCTCCTCCAGAGAATTCATTACTCTGATCCATAAGTCTGACAAACAGTGAGACCTGTTGAATAGTTCTGGGAGCCAGCGTCCTCCGAGTGCTGCTGAACCATCTGCTCCGCCGGCTCACTGAACAGAGACGTCTGCTGAGGTGAGCCGCTACCTGCACTGTTGGTTTCATCTGTTAGGGCTGCAATAACATCTACGTTAAGGCTGTGAAGCTCAGTCCAGAAACCTGCCGGGACACAAGCAGTAGGACCTATCTGCTTCATAATGCAACCGACCCGTGCACATGCAGCCAGTGCATAGTTTTCCGCCTTGAGGGACAGGGGAAAAGCATCAGTGATGAAATGAGAGCAGTTCATAATTTATTTCTCACATTTTTGTTTTATAACCATCCATAAATGTCTTGCAGAGCATCCCTTCTCTAACCTCAGAATACTTTTGGCACCATCCAAACTTTACTAATTAGTGCTGCATCCCCCACCAAGGACTGGTTGATATTTCCAGACCTACCATGTGTGACCTGTCAAAACAAAATGTCTGTGGGCACATGGGGCTACAGTTGGAGCCTTCAGCCGCTGCACACATCTGCACTGGTTAATGGCTCGCAGCCTGCCGCTGTCCTTTAAGACGTTATGCAACAAGGGGGCTTCATTAGTTCTCGTGGAGGATAATAATTAGTGTGACTTCATGCATGTTTGGTATGAGCAGACAAATTATGTCAGATTAAAATGAGTGCAGTTGGCAAATGTCACTGTGTTTGAGTGGAGGGAACTCCCAGCTGCACCGGGCCGTCAGGATCAACATGCAAATGAAGTTAATGAAGAGCTGTTTTGCTCTTTCCCCGGTTAGCTATATTTGTCAAGGTCAAATGATTAAAACTGGTGACAGGAGGCAGAGGGGAAGAACAGGAAGTGGGTGTGGTCAGACCAGGGGGTGTGGCTGGAGGGTGTGAAAGATGAGATGAGATGAGATGAGATGAGATGAGATGAGATGAGATGAGATGAGATGAGATGAGATGAGATGAGATGAGATGAGATGAGATGAGATGAGGCTGCCTCTTCTGGATGAAACCTGATTTCTCTCTTCAAATTGTGACACAAAATACAATATATTGGACAGTAAATACAGTTAAATGATGTTAAATAATAGATAGTGAAAGGTTACTTGCATGCTAATAAAATGATCATCCAAATACAGATGATCAGAGAAGAATTCCAGATGTTTTCTCATCACTGCTCCGAGGATTCTGGTCTCCTTTAACTTTTACTTTTGCACAGCTTGAGTATCGGTTATTTGTCAGTGACAGAAAAGAAGAACGTTTTGCAGCATGAAAGCGGTGACAAAACACATCCACCCCTTTATTTCAAGTGTTGCATCCCATCGCTTTGTCAAAGATAGTCACATGAAGGCATTTTAACTAAGTGCACGACATTTTATTCTCAAATCCAGAGAGAGAGAGAGAGAGAGAGAGGAGGGGGAGAGAGAGAGACAGGTTGCAGAATCATCTCTTATAATGAATGGCCTGTCACATCGAGCAAATGTGCACATCTAATGCTAAACAATGAGATGTCTGTGAAAAGGTGGTTTACACACACACTCCTCTGCCGCCCCTGTCATCAGCGCTGTAACCGAGGGAATGTGGAATGACAGCGAATACTGGCGGCAATAATTCAGCGGAGATGCGATCTGAATGTTCACAGCACGGGCTTAATATTCCACAGTGGTCATTGTTTACTATTAAAATCCATAAAGCTGTCACCTCCGCCTCTGCCCAGCGCACAGACCTCCCAGTCAGAGTGGGAGCGCGCGGCCGGATTCCCAGACCTGCTGCTCCTTCCAGCCGAGGCGCCTTCACCGGAGCATGCAGTGATGAGCAATTAGAGCAAAGTTAGACACGCTGAGCTGAATGGAGTAAAAATCAAGGTCCTCCATTTGCAAATCAGCCTTATTCATCAGCACAGACGGAGTGAAGGACGTTCGGCTGAAAAGTTCGAGCAGAAATGCCAGAGAGGCATGTAAAGTGCACGGCTCTCGCCAAGATAATTGTCACCGCTGCCGCTGCCGAGGTTTCTGGCCCCACAAGGTGAAACCGCGCTGCAAATATTTCACTCCAAGTTTTTTTTTCCCGTCTGAAATCACGTTCGTCACGAAGGCTTCTCCAGTGTCGCCTTTTCTATCCGCGCTGCCAAGGAGGCCTTTGATTTGTATTTGAGGGAAACAGGAAATTAAAGGTTCATGAATTTAATTTTTAATAGACTCGTTCTTTGTTGCAGCTGCTGAAACAAGGGCACGGCACGATCCTAATAGGCGGAAAAAGGACGAGGCCGTTTTCTGGGTTACATTTAGCCCTCCTTGTTTTCAGAGCGCCGAAACAGAGACTTCCAACCCTTCCATTGTGCTTTATTAACTACTGTAGGAATCCTCCATTATGCAGTTTCATCTAAAACAATTGAGCTCAGAACCAGGAGGATAATTAAGACTGGAACGCGTCCATGTTGCTGCAGCGAAAGAGTCACAGCAAATGTAGCGGGAGGTGATTAATATTTCTAACAGGCTTTCACGTTACATTGTCTTCGGATGAAAGTCAACATAACAGGCACGCGCAAAGGATGTCGCACAAACCTCTGGGGTGTCATCCAGAACTGCGCTGACTCACACAGGCCAAGTGGAAGCAGAGACGAGGGTTCGAGCTCCCCTTTGATTTACTGTACACGCGTGAGCTCCCCTCCGTGCTGCTGCGCCGGCGCCTGTGCTGTGAACTTGGGCTCGAGAGGCAACCGCGATGCGTTTTTCCGCTGACTAGCTGGAAAGAGAGAGGTCCCGCCTAAGGAGGCTCCTCTGCAAAGCTGCTGAAATTAGCGTCAGTGTTGATTAATTTATGCGTAAACGGCCGAAGAAGCCCAACACATGCTGCAGCTCTGAGAATAAGCTTCCCAGGCGCAAAAAAAAGGAAAAGGGCATGAATAAAACATTATTTTCTGTGGGAAAAAACAGTCGAATAAAGTAAACGATTTAATTGAAGAGATTTGGCCACTGACAGATGAATAAGATCTTTGCAGGTACAGTATTAGACAAGAGGAGGAGAAGGGTGGATGTCATGGTCCTGCTTTCCTCCCTCCGGCTGCAGCTCAAACGCTCCCGGTGATTCCCGCCTCGTCTCCTGTCCACAATTAGGAAATCCATCAGGATTCGTCTTCATCTCACATTAAGTCAGTGGTTCCTCTCACCCTGCAGCTCCTGAGATGGGATTTTTTGTGGTCATATTTATAGGGCTTCTCACACACAGGTACAGTAGCATGACTGTACGCGACTGGAGGGCGCCGATCTCCCCCGTCTCCGCTGGCGGCGCTCCAGCGGCTCACGGCGAGGACTTCACACGGGATAATGACACGGCCGAGGCCGAGGGCTCATCACCGGGAGTCGCTCTCGACAGCGACGCTGACCCCCTCTGCTAATTAAAAGCTGGCCTGAGCAGCATGTGCCTTGTTAAATTTGACTTACACTTAAACACCAGGGCAGGAAGTGAATGGATCCTCTCTGTGTTTAATCATGGCGTTTTCATTGGGTCGTTAGTTGACATCACACCTTCAGATGATCCAACAATTACTTCACTGTTTAAACATTTTGCAAAGAGCACTGATTCTGAGCACCATGCTTCATTACACCTGTCACATTTCATGTACTTACTCGCATGTGTAACATCACATGTTTTGAACACGCCTCATCACTAAGTTATGAGCTTCCATCATGATTTGGTCTCAGCTGATGGATCAGCTGCACCTCGTACTGTACTGTACGTCCAGAGCGCACGTCTTTCAACGATCCCACTGGAGGCGGTGCCGCGTGATTGGCAGCAGGTTGCGGGGTTCGCAGCGCCGCTCTAATGCCAGTTCTGTCCGTCATTGTCCGTCCCCTGAGCTTTTTTTAGCCGTGCTTCTGGCGAGGCTTCAGGGAGGGCAAATGCTGGCTGGTGACTCTCCTCACTGCACTGGGCCAGGTTCAAAGCAACCCCTGAATGTGCTGCCAGGAAGTGCGGTCCAGGAATTCATGTTCTCCAGAGGATCCGTCCTAATGAGCGTGTTGGTCCTACTGTATAAGCTGCTGTTTAGCCACTGTGAGGTCTGAAGTTTGGGACTAATGTAGTTGAACCATCAGTTACACTAATCTACAACTGAGCCGCTTTAATTACTTTTATCTTACAAACTCTTACAAAACCATTATGCTTTGTGTCTGGAATAACTACTCCTCTGGTTCACCAGATGTACATCATTGATCTAGACGATAATAAACGCTAGCGCACACATACACCACAATGACCCTATTTGTTCTGAAGTGTGTCCGGCTGCTGCATTTATCCGCAATAACGCTTGAGGGGTAATGAAACAATCAGCACCGCACTGTACATTTACAGTTGTTCCTAATTAATTCGGTTCACGCTCAGAGGCCCCACGATCACATCCAATAACAAGAGGAGGAGAGATAATGCGCGGATGAAGAGCAGGTGGTAGATACTGTACAATGTAAATAGACTGAGACGCTACAGAGGAGCATCCTCAGCCTCAGCAGACCCGGGGCTCACGTATGGGAGAGCCGTGAATCCTAAATACCTATTGACAGCCCTCCAGTTGGTAAACCTTCCTCGGGGCCCGGAATTGATTGCGGGCCTTGCGCTGATGCAAATAGCTTTGCAGCTATGAATGTTTGATAAATGTTGGGCCGGTGCTGAAAGGAGGGTGAAGAGTTCAGAGGTTTAATTTGCAGCGAGCCTCCAGTGATCGCTGGAACCTTATTGACACGGCACCTGTGGCCAGAAGGCTTGTGTCTGTGGTCGTGGTAGCAACATACTTACGCGTTTAATGATGATGCAAAGAGATAAAGATCAGACAGAAGCAGATAATAGTTATTAGGTTCATTATTGCTTTCATTTGATTCGCATCTCGCTGACAGGCAGCGACCGGTATTTCAGTTCTGTGCCTTCATCCGACCAAGGTTCAAGTGTTAAAGCTACACGATCGGATCAGGGAGATATTTACTATTCAAAAGAGATCCAGGCAGCATGATGGATGGAGAATCCTTTGCCGAGCCGCTTGCAGTAGGAAGATTAATGCTTCATGCATGACGCTATCAAGGGCTGGAGAGGAAAAGACAACTGGGATACACCCAGGGGTGGGTTTCCAGCCCCCTGCCTGGTGGTTGAGTGGCCTGTCAGAAGCTGGAAAATAGACGGGTGCGTCTTAGTAAAAGAAAAATCCCAACTTGCTTAGTCTCTATTGTAGGTCAAGATCCCAGTGGGAAGACAACTCTTTCATTATTCACTGCAGTGTCCATTACTCATTGATTAACCTTTCTTCGTCTGCTTTGAGCATATTGAGGTATTAGATGTAAAGGAATTTAGAGGACACCTTCAGAATGGGAGCGTGACCATTGTTGTGGGGGAAGACCTCTGAATGTGCAGCGCTCCTGCACCTTCCCACCGTGCTCCCTGGCGGTTCATCCGAGGATGCCGTGGAAATCAATTAGAGACACATCAGTGCTGTCTGAGCCACCGGAGGGAGCCAGTCGAAGCGAATTAGAGCGCTCGCCCCTCCGCTTCATACTTTCCTTCCCATGCTAAGGGGGGAAATTACGGGCCAATCAGTCGGTTGATCAACGGGCAAAATGTGCTGTTGATACAAAGACAGATCAGTATTACCTCCCTATCTGCATTTAGGAAATTCACCAAAGGAAATGGGCATTATTAAAGATGGCTAATTAAACGCCCGCTCCAAATAGACACTTTCCTTTTAAAGACGTTACCCGTGGAGCTGCGGGTTGTCTGTGTGGAAGCTGTTCTGGACGTGTACTCGTGCTAAGCAGGGAATCATGTTTGCTGTGGGATGAAACCACTGAATATATTAGTGCCAGATGAGAAAACATAGAAAGGGATGATTGATTTGGGCACAGGAAGCTGGAGAGCGTTGCTGCATTCAAAGCAGCGTTAATACGGTGGGTTATTGGGAAAGATTAATGGCATGTGCTCAGCATGTTTCCTTTCTTCTTCTATGAACAAAATATTTGTTGGACACAAACAGTCTTTGTTTCTAATCCACAGAGGTATGAGATGATGGGGAACCGGTAGCTTGGTAACAGTGGCTTTGCTCACTGTTGGTTGAACCTTTCATTCCAAATGAAATGTTGCCAAGATTTTAATCAGTTGCTATAAAAAATTATTAGACAAACTGAAACTTTGATCTGACGATGGCACCGGAGGTTCTGGGAACCTTAACTGTCTTTGTAAGATTCAATGCAAATTCATCTATGATGATGTCATGTTCCTGAAATGACAGCGATGTCTGTGACCCGGAGGAGGTCAAATAATGGATGACTGGGGTGTTTTTATTGCCTGCTTCACTCCAGTCAGTCTATTTGGAATAATTCTGTAGACCTTTAAAAGTAGGAAGTGTAATGAGTTCGTCGGGTCAGGGGGGTGTGACACCGCACATGATTAGACGCTCTGGACCATTCCTGGGCCACTGGAAGAGAGCTTATTATCACTGATATGAGGGAAACTGTCCCACAGACACGACGTGCCTCAGCTGAGGAGAGAGAAGGCCTGGAGTGAAAGGCGGAACCGGGATTTTCTAAAACACACATTACAGCTGGTGTTTTGCGAGTCGAGTTTGCAAACCTCCAAAGCATAAAGGATTGTGTTTGTCGCCCTGAAAGGTCACTGCATCTAATGACATTCGGGAGAGGTTCTGTAATGGGGACGACTGATGCATAGCGAGCTCTCCAGCACACGGCACCACAGCGCGGGAACACGCGTGCTAATTGATGACCCCCCCCCCACACACACACACATTCGCTTCTTGTCACGCACCTCATTTCCTGCACATTTGATGCAGAATCTAAAGGAGACATTATTGACACATCATCGGCTCAGAACAATGCGTTTCACTCCAGGTAATTACGGCCTCTGCTTTTCCCATCCAAATTTGGCGAGATTGCAGTTGCTGCTTTAATTGCTTAATTGATTTAGCCCAGTGCCACGGATGCCCTGATTGGTTTCAGCACAGCGTGGTTATAGTCGAGACGCTCATTTCACACTTGGCATAAGCTGGTGGCAGCCATCTGCACATACAGTAACCGGGTCACATCAGAACATGCTTAAGGGTGTGAACTGATAAGAGAGCGACGAGGTCAAGTCAGGATCCAAAGTGAATTAGGCACCTGCATGTTCTCACAATTACTAAATCACTACAGTGAAATCAACAAAGGTGACCTCCGCCCTGCTGAGTCAGCGCTGGTCATTAGCCCAGCGTCCTCATCGCAGGGGATCCCCCCGCTAGCGCCTCTCTGTGACGCGTGGCATCAGCGTCGCCCACGGCGACGATGACTCTGTTCGGACTCGCGTTGAGGACACGGGGACCGTTTGGCTCCGCGCATGACCGGACACATCATTATTATCTCATGAACGGCTGAGCCCCGCGCTCGTTGTCACCTAACCGCGCTCTCTCGCCTCGTTTGCATTCCGGCAGCAGGATTTTCCTATTAAGGGAAGTTAATAACTTGCTAATACTCTGAAACGTCCGCCTCAGCAAAAAGACCATTCAGCACTTTAAACGCACTTGTCCAATTTTTGACCCTTTCTTCATTCCTCTATAATCTGCAGAGTTTGATTAAGTGTAATTAATACTTGATTCATGTGGCCAGGTGAAGGGTACAGAGTAATTTCATCAGTTTTAGTCCAAGATGAGAATAAAATGACCTGTCCAGTGTCTGCTTCCTCAATGGAGCCATTCCCGCTTTATAAGGCGCTGTCGCTGAGGACATTCGCAGCAAATCAAACGTTCTTCCCCTCGGCCCCTGAGGTAACTATGAACGTAGGATTTGAAGATCCAGGACATTACATGCTTCCTCGCAGGCTTTTAAGTATGTAAGGAGGCTGCTAGTGTGTCTTTACGGCGACACTGGAGACGTTAAAAAAAAGCCTGTGACCTTTCGTATGGATGGACTTTGTCTAACCACCTCGGATCAATAGGGAAGGAAAAGACAGAGGGGTGAGGAGAGCTGCACTCCTTGCTGTGGGGGGGCATCCCTACCAGCCAGTAAAGCTGTCAGTCACAGCCTGCTCTCCTGCAGTAAGTGCACGGTGACTGAAAGGCCACGCTCCGCAGGAGGGCAGAGCTCACTGTAGATACAGTACAGTGCGCCACGTCTCAAATTAAGATCGCGGCCGTCTGCACGTGCAGGGCTCGGTTCTGATCCGGACTCCCTCCGCTCCTCCGGCGCAGTCGAATGCTCTGAATCCATAGGGTGTTTTCTCATGTTGCAGAAGACATGAAAGATGCTTTGAAACTTAAATGCTGTTTATCAGCCAGCGTTGCTCCGATGCCACAGCATCTCATAGTAACATAAAGTAAAACCTGCAGCTCATGTTGCTGCAGTGAACAGAGGGGAACGTCTCTGCGCCTTTGGTTTGCGCTGCTGTGCACAAACCCCACGTGATTAACAGCTTGCTTATGTTTCACCTAAACGTTAACCTGTCGCTCACACTGGCGTAATTCACGGCGCGGCGCCACGTGGGGCTGTGCCCTCAGATAATGTAGCAGTCACATAAACGCACTTTAACCAAGGTTGACGCAGAGGGCAGTGAATTTCTGTCTAGGTCGTAAATATTATAGAAATAATCATATAAAACAAGCACGGTATATTCACATAGTGCAGAGTTGTTCAAATTTGGATCATAAAACATAGTGAGGACATTTGGTACAAGTCTGTAATAAAACAGTATAAGGCTGTTGGCTGATCAGATATTATTAGAATCAGGCAGGACTCCATGTAACTAGGTTACAGTGAGGTCTGGATCGAATCGTCAGCACGGTGAACTGTTCCAGACACGTGGTCTCTGCTATGTCTACATTCATGTTTCAAGGTTGTTGCTGCGATGAATGATAATAACAATAAACACAAGTTGCACGCAAGAAAGTCCCAACAGAGCAGACTTTGATCATTTGTTACTATGGCAACATGACGTTGAAGCATATGGAGAAATGTAAATGTGGATCCTTGAGCAACGGGACTTGAGTGTCTACAGTTTTTTTCTCCAGTCACGTAAAACTTCTGAACAGCTTCATTACTTAAACTAATACATATTAAACATGCTCAATTTTGCAGCAACTATTCAAATGTGTCGCTTTTACTGTTTTGTTTTGTTGTTTTACTGTGAAAAAGAAAAGCCCAGGACAATTAAACTCCCCTGTGAAGAATGACCCCAGGCTCATAACTAAAGAGGATATGAGAGGGAAATAATTCAGATGACGCCGCGCATTGTTATTAGACTCGTAAATTTCAATTTACACACTAATTTTGACTTCACAAAGGTTTTTTTACAGCAGTGAGCAGGTTTATTATTAGGGCAGGATTTATTAGCGAGAGAGAACGAATGAAGGTGGAAGAAAATAGAGGTCTGTCGTTCATAGAGCTACCGGGCAAAGCAGGATATATTATATATATAGTGTGTGTGAACTTGTACTTGCATCGGAGTGAGACCCAAAAAGAAATATTTTTCTATCAAAGTGAGGACATTTCGACAAAGTGTGGACATTTGGTGGGTCCTCACTTCTTTGAAGACCTGAATGTCATGTAAATAAATATCGTGATCATTCAGCTGTTACGTTACTGAACCAGGCTGTTGTGGGTTTTACACAAACATACTGACTGAGGTGCATCAGGATTAACTTGTTTAAATTGTCAGTATAGGCATTATGGTATGTGTTATGTTGTAGTAGGATGTAGTGACATGTTCATTAGTCTGAAACGGGAGGCGGAGATGTAACATTCAGGTGCTTGTGTCATTTCTATACATGCGTGTGATGACCTTCAGTCCGACGCCCAACCGGTTCAACGCTCACCCCGGTTCCGTCACAGCCCGCGCGCCGCGGTGCGGATTTGTACACATTAGCAGTGAAGGACAACACAATGGTGCGAGTGCGAGCCGGGCGCTCTCCTGTCCTGTGGGTGCCTCATTAGGAGTGTGAGTCATTGTCAGCGCACAAATCGAGTGAATGCAAATGAGATGTGATGGAAGGCATCTCCCGGGGTGGCACAGGCGCAGCGCACCTCCACTGACTACTGTACTATAAATCATCCCCGTGTCAATGCCTCACGGTTCCTAATCAGAACTCCCATTAGGCGCCCGGGCCTGCGCCGCCCGCGTTATAAACCTGCGATTAGAGTGCGGTGCGCAACCAAACACACGGAGACGTCAGGTACGTGTACAGCAGCTGAGGCAGGGCAGCAGGAAAGAGGCTTTTTCTGTTTTAATGCACTCGTGAGGAGCCGGGGCCCATTCAATACGAGTGGGCTTGCTGAGAAGACAAAGTGACTGCTTGAGCACCGGCTACGCTTTATTCATTTCAAATCAACTGCTTTCCTGTCTCAAATCCAAAGAGCTCATGTTTGATTAGCTGCGTGAGGCTGGTATTGATTTTTGTTTGTTGGAGCACAGGGCCATTTGTGGGTGTGACTAATGTAGCCGTGGCCACTTTGGGAATGCAAAATAAATGTGTACAGTAGCAAATCTATGTTCATTTTACTTTCTAATTGCATCTTTATTTTCCATTTGGCAGCCGGCCCGAGCTGCATTATCAGCCATGCCATTTTCTTCCTCTACCCAGCATGCATCGTGCTGAGCCTTTGTTCCAGCAGCGTGGCGTCCGGCAGGAGGTGAGCGTGACCTGAGCCCCCGACTGGGCTCCCTGAAGACCAGGGGTCACAGACAGCACATTAATCTGAGTGTGGGACGTGGCCCAGCTGGCACCGTCCTCAAATACCGACAGGGGCGCATCTATAAAACACGCCGTTCCTCATGGTGATCGCTGATGACATGAATGGATGATGGAAAGCGACTAATAAACACGGGAGACGCAGCGGGTTCAAGTCTCCGCCCTGTGCTTTATATTAAGACGCTTTTACTGTATATGACTCATACAAGTTCTGCCGCTGATGAAAAGTCAAGCGCTGACCTTGTTTGTGAACAAGTACAAAGACTGAGGGAAGTTGTTCTTTCCCCCTTTTTCATTTCTGCCGTTTGCACATTGTGCTGCCTGGAACATAATTAGCTGGTCCTCGCGCGCGTCTCTGCTTTTATCCTCGCCTGTTTGTTTAAAACAATGCTTTCTGTTTATCGCGCCATTAATAATCAGAACAATAGGACGCCGAGGCCTGTACCGGTCCGTGCACCGTACCGTTTCCATGGCGATACATCTCAGCCGTCTTTGTTCTTGAACACGGCAACACTTGTGACTGCGGTACGAAGACGACGCACCTCATCCCAACACTTTGTACGTTTACAAAGACACTCGCGGTCGGTTGCTTTCAGGCAGGAATTAAAACGGCTCTCAGAAACAAGCGGATGAAACCGAGTCGCTGTTCGGAGTGCTTCTCCATTTTCCCCCCCGTTCACATGCAAAGGTTGAGTGGTAACAACATGAAAGCGGTGTCATTGAGGTGCACAAAGGCCCGTTCCAGCTCGCTGCTTATGTAACGCTCGCTTCTCCCATCTTTCGATCGGCTGCGCGCTGACCCGCGTTGTGCGTCGCCGTGGAAACCGCGGGAGTTCGGCCCCGTCGCCAGCATCAGCGGTTTGAAGCGCCTCCGAGCGCTTCCGCTGTGGCGGCGCGGCCTGTGTTCCTGCTGCGTCGGCTGTCAGTCTGTTTCGTCAGCGCAGGACGACATTATTCAGAAATATTAATACCGACTCCGCACACATCCTCAAAACCTCCAAGTAGCTCGTGGTAATTTATTATTGAGAAACGCAACTGAAATCTTGCTTTACTTAAGCAATAATGAAAGTGTTGATGGACATGAAAGGCTGTAAGAGATTACACAGCACGGAACATCTGAATGTGCACATCAAACAATCGGGGGGTCAGGGGAAGAAAAGATTGAGATGACTCTATGGTAATGAAGGAATCGCGCAGAAATTGCTTTTTAAAATAGGAATAATGGTGAAACTCTGCTTCTGAATATTGTCTCTGTTCTGCGCGAGCTGAGGCCCTGTGCCCTTTGAGCGCGTCGCTCCCCCGGAATTATTAATGAGAGTTAAACCCAAGCTAACGGAGCGTCGAAGGGTGCGATGATTTGTGATGAATGTTAAAGAATCGTGCCCTCACCCACGCTCATTCCCGCTGAAGACTTTTTTTTTTTAAAGCAGTAATTTCGTTAGTGGCTGGAAAGGAGAAGCCTGATTCTCTCTGTGGAGTAAATTGGTCAACGCATAAAACGATGAATCCTTCTTTAAACATCGAGTACATTCAGCTGCTTATCCGCCCATTAAAAACCAGGTCATCAAATTGATTTGCAAATCCCACTGTTTAATTAGGATTTAATGTGATGTTATGTGTAATTTGTAATTTAGTTACGTATTAATTATTTTGTCATTCATGAATCATTTTTTATTTCCCTCTGTTTATTCCTACTTGTTTTACAGCCCTTATTACCTCTTAGTTGATTTACTGCTCTCTAATCATTTTTAATCCTTTGTGAATCATCCAGAAGACGCAGCCTTCGTGTTTGCTTGTGCAGGCCCCTGGGATCGTGCACAAGTGCAGAGATAAACATATTTATGATACTCGGGCTCCGTGCATGTGGAGTGCACGGAGCACATCTTTGGTTGAGTGATGAAGTAAGTATGAGGAATGTGTTGCACTGTCGCTGGCTTTCAACTGGAACATATGCACCAACAACAGGAGCCTGGCTGAGATCTGCTGTTTGTGCGATGGTGGTACAGTACAACACCTGATGCCCCTGGCCGGTTCGGCCTTGCTCCCGTGCACATCAACGGGATACGTTGACTTTGCATGGAGGTTCGGTTGCAGGAGGAGCAGGAGGAGCCCTGCAGGAGCGCGCTGCAGTCTATTTTGGGGCTTTTTGTTTAACCCGATTGCAGCGTCAGCGCGTGGGAGCTGAAGCAACACCAGTCAGGTGACGTGGCTTCTTTGAAAAGTGGGGCAGCGACGACGCGGACGCAGCCAAAACAACGCCGGGACGGTTTCATGCGTTGAGACAAGAGGAAAATAAATGAGACGGTTGAGAGGGTGCTCCTCACGGGCTGCAGAGAATAAAAAGGCAGGTGGAGGTTAAGATGCAATAACAGCTCGGGTCTCCCTCATGACAGCGTGGAACACCTTCCGGTGACCTTGGCAGCCATCGACTGTCTCCGTTTCCATCTGCCAAATCGCATTTTAGCCGGACGGTCTTCATCCACTGCAAAAGAAAGGGACAGCGCAGCAGATAAACGCCGGGTGCAGCCCCGGGTTGCAGTGGCAACAACGGCGTGAAATCAGAAAACAAACAGGAGCGATGCCGACCCACCTGAGGCCCCGGTGTCTGAAATCACAGTTTCAATTCAGAGGAAATTCCCTCGCAAGCAAATGAGCTAATCATCTGATATGAGAATCCGGCTTCTCTGCGTCGCGGCTTTGATGGAATCATATCCTTGAGCTGCTCCGTGTAGCTGCGCTGATGCTCGCTTCCCTCCGGCCAAACCACCCTAGAAAGCACTTCAGGAGCTAGTGAAGTAGGGCAGGTGACGATTCCCCCCGCGCTCCTCCTCTGTCAGCGCTGCTGCGCGGCGTCGTCTTCGCGCCAGAGTCGAGCAGCTCATCACTCCATCCCGCTGGCACGTTTTGGTTAATTCAATCTCTGGCCTTAATTTAATATGAGGGAGACAGGAGGGCAGCCTCCGTGATTAAGTGACACCTCCTTCCTTTCCTCCTGACTGAAGCAGATCTGCCTCCCTGTTTGTCGCACGTTATTTTTTTATTTCTGCCGCTAATAAAAATCCCGCTGCGATTCGTTTTCATTTCCGAGTGGGAAAAAACCGGCAAAGCCTTCAACAGATGTCTGATCCAATTATAACAATGCGAGCGCGGCTCCAGAAAAGCGGGCCCGGCTCTCCTCGCCGAGCGTCGGGGGCTTTTTTTTTCCCGCCGCGTATCGATGACGTGAGGAGGTTGGATTCCAGCCCGTCAGAGCTGTGAACCCGGTGTCGCTTGGCCTCGGGGAAGCCGTCGTTCAGCGATGCAGGACGACTGGAGCGGAGCAGATGCGGGGACTTGTGAGGGACTTTACTCGCCGCGTTACCCTTGAGCAGGCACCGCTCCTAATTAGGCCTCGGTGGATATAAATAGGCATCTGGACTATTTGCTCAAGAAGAGACTGAGTGATGTCCTCTCGTGCTCTCGTTCCTGAATCCTCCTCCACCTTGTTTCAGGATTGTTTAAGTAACAGCACAGCAGGCATCTGTGTCAGTGTGGAGCTGCTGGAACTATCACTCCATCTAGTGGCAACCTGAACTCGGGGTCTGCATCAGGCCCTGTGAGCGTTTCGTTCCACGTTCACAGGCTGGATCCACGTCACCGCGCTCCATCAGTCACTTTCCAGCCCGCTCAATTCACTGCTTTGTCTACGTATTCACGCGTGCATCGACTGCGCACATCTCACCCCATAACAAAGAGTTATGGGGTGAGATGTGAGCGTCATCAGCAGCGTCTCTCTCTTTGCCGTCCTGGTCACGGTTTTAAAGGTTACTTTGTTGCTCTGCTCTCACACAGAGTCGGCGGATGCTGATGACGGTCCCACTGCCTGCATCTCGACAGCGGACTAACAAGGTTAGCAGCTAACTGGACACGATGGCGCATTTAGAGGCTGAAAGGCCCTTTGCGTCTCCCGGGGGCGAGCAGAGACCAAAGTGGATATTTAGTGAGTGCAAATATTGACTTTAAATTCGACGGGAGGATGAAACGCGCACATGCTAATGTTGCTCCGCGTGTGCGTCAGCGCTCGCTTCAGCTGCAACACTGGGTCGTAACATATGAGTGTTGTGTTTACAGCTTCTTGCACCATCCAAGGGAAAAAAAATTAATGCGAGCTCAAGTTTGATAGCGGTAGTTGAGTCGAGATTTGCCCACTGGTGTAAAAGTTTCTGGTGCATGTGGGATGGATGCTCGTGGAAGGATTGACAATAAAGACCTAAAGCGATCTATCACGTGTATTGCAATGCTTTATTTACAATGAACATTCTGACATTTACAGATCCAGTACCATGAAAAAAAAAACATCTGCAATAAATCAGTCATCTTACAATTCATGTTGTCAGTATAAAACAAATAAATACAAAAGGATTAATAGCATTATTATGGAATGTATGTAGATAAACCACTGAGGTAGGAGTTGGAATTACAATCATTATTATGTGGCCGCTGGCTGAGAGCAGAACAGCATGAATCCACTGACGGCCCACTGTGAAAATGACTGTGAACGATGGACAGTTAATTCCTATTAATTTAGAGGAAACCTGGTAAAGGTCTTGTTTTAAGGCACCTGGGAACAGGTTGATACGAACCCCTGGTTGTCACCAGCAGTGATTGATGCGTTTAGAGCACTCGAGAGGCTGGGGAACACTTCTTAGCACCTTCGCTTTTAAAAGTGACATTGATAAAGTGCTCAATAGTAAACTGTGGTCACTCATATTAGACATTAGACAAAAACATACCTTGGTTTCAGTCCGCTGGCATTCAAGTACCTTCTCACATCAAACCTAAGGCAGCGGTAGCAGCCGTAGAAATGAAGACTGAGCTCTGCAGAACAGGATCTACTTTAGATTCAGTTCTACATTCGGAAATAAGTCATTTGGGGAAATGTGTGTTAGCAAAGACGTCCTTTAAATGTCTTTGCACACGGTACTCTTTGAATCCAGTGCAGGAAGATTGCCCTGACAATATGTCATACAAGTATTAGTGCAGTAAGTCACAGACTTATTTCAGTAGAGATTGTCTTCAGTGAGTCCATCTGGAAGGAGACAGAATAATGTTTAGCCTTCACACACATAGCAAAGCAGGACACGACTGCGCTAATAGGACTCTGGTGGAAATTACCTTGCTGAAGGCCACTTTGCATGAAGTGGTTGAGTTGATGCAACCCAGAGTTGTGGTCAGGGTGTCCCATCTGCACGCTGAAGGCTTCCATGGGTGTGAAGGGGCCCGCTGGAGGCGGGTCCTCGGGGCCCGCGTGCTCGTGCTCCTGCACCAGCGGCTGCAGCGCTGGGCCGCGCTCGTACCCGAACGACGCCTCGCCGGCGCCGGGCGCGCTGCTCTTCCCGGCGGCCATGTCCAGCTCCTTGAGGATGCTGTCGAAGACGCCGTCGTCGAGGACGAGCTCGGCCTTGAGGGGGCGGGCGAGGAGGAGAGGCGCGTGGCCGGGCCATTTGCAGGCTGAGGGCAGCTCGTCGCTGGGCACGTTCTGAAGCGGGTTCTGAAGCGGGTTCTGAAGCGGGTTCAGGGCGTGGTACATGTCAAAGTTACTGGCCAGAGAGGAGATCTGCTCCGCTAGGATGCTGATCTCCGCCTGCTCCCTCTCGCTGTACTGGTTGGACTCTGCAGACGTGGGAGACTGGCTGGGTGTGAGCAGACCGGGGGGAACGGGCACCGCGTGCTGGGGAACATGGTGGAACTGCGCCAGGGCGCCCTCTTGTGGCGGCTCCAGGAGGCTGAAGTCGTCACGATGCAAAGCACAGTCCAGCGGACTCGCACACATGTCCGACACAGATAGGCCGTCCGGAACTAATCGAGCATCTGATGTACAGGCCTGGAAATCGTAGGCCGGAGACGGGGAGGGTAGCGGAGAGGGGGTCGGGAGCAAGACGAAGGCCGTCTGCTCGAAGGTTTGTTCAGCGGCCGCGGGGAGCGGGGCGGCGGGGGAGCGGCGGCAGGCGAGCACCGCCTCCGGGTAGCAGTAATAGGAGGGAGAGCCCTCGGGGGAGGAGAGCGGCGGATCGGCGTATCCATGCACATCCATCAGCAGCTCGCGGCTGAGCTCGTCCTGCGGAGGCGAGCTGGAGGAGGCCGGGCTGTAGGGGGGGGTGAAGAGAGCGGCGCCGTCACCCAGGGAAACAGGCGAGCCGTCGCCGTGGGAGGAGGCGCACGAGGCGTAGTGTCCGTCCTCCCCCGACGGCCTCCTGGCTTTGAGCGCCGGCCCCTCGCTTTGGCTGCTGAGCGACCGCTGCCTTTTCGGGCAGCGGGCGCCGCTGGAGCACCTCGCATGCGGCGCCTGTTGGGCTGCAAAAGGGCAGGAAGTGACCGGAGGCGACGGCCTGAAGGCGTCGCTGCTGATTTTCCTCTGCAGAAACCTGCCCTCCGTTTCACTGTGGGAGCAGGAGAGTGGGGTTTAGTGGGAGTCAGAGGTTCAGGTGCAGCTCAGGGCGGATGGGGAAAGTGCAGCGCGTCATACCTGATGATGAAGTTGGTGCAGCTGATGGAGGTGGAGTCCTTCTGCGCTTGAATGTAGACCCAGGCCCACGACAGGTCTTTGCCCTGGAGCCTCAGCACCATCTCTACCTCAAAGTCCTCCTCTGCCTGCACTAAAGCCAGGAAAGACGTGTTCAGGGTCATTAGGATGCACACACAAAATGATCGGCAGAAATTAACTGGACATTTTTAAAGGTTGGGGCATTTATTTAACATTTCAGTAAGTCTTCAGAAAAGATTGAAAGAGGGAGAAAATTAACCTTAAAGCTTAAATATCAAAGGTGATTCATAGATTTCAAAGTAATTAAAAAGCAGCAAGTCCCTGATCTGCTATGAATAAGACGCTGATGATGTCATGAACTGTAAAAAAACCCCCGTTCATCATGACTTCAAACCTACCTAAACTTCTATGAGAGTCTGCGCTTTGCAACAGGTCTTCAGGGTGGACGAGACTGTACCACGAGCGACCGGCCAGTTCCTCCGCGGAGAAGCCCAAAAAATGCACCACGCTGGAAAACAAAGCGGGCGGACGCGTGTCAGCGACCTGCACAGCGGCCGTGAGCGAGCGAGCGTGCGCTCGACGGCGCCTCGCTGACTCACCTGTCCGACAGGCGCGTGAAGGTCATGTCCGGCCCGTGGGCGCTGCTGAAGCTGAGACAGAAGCGGGCGTCGGAGCCGCCGCAGCGGTTCACCGTGGGGGTGCAGAGGGCCACGAACAGAGGCTGGGCCGAGGATGAAGACGAGGATGAGGACGAGGACGGGGGCTGGAAGCTGCCCCTCACCAGCATGGAGCAGCAGCTGCCGTGCTGCAGCTTGAAGGCCTTGGAGGTTCGCATGCAACATATAAAGCTCCTTTCTAAAAGGAAGAAACGGCGAGAATGAAAGGTCAATTTTAGAGGTTTTGCTGCACTGCACAGCAAGACGCCGAGACAGGGCGAAACCCTCCTCGTTACCTGGCGACCAGCTGCGTTCCGTGTCCAGGTTGGATTTGACCACGTCGACGTCCGAGCGCTCCACCATGTCGTAGACGGAGTCGCCTTGAAGCACATCCACCTGGGGGAGTGACAGGTTCCAGTCAGACAAAGCACCGAGCGGCTGCCGGTCCAAGGGGTCACGGCCGCTCACTCACCATGGAGACGCCCAGGTACCGGTCCACGTTCTCGGACACGTACAGCAGCTTCCCCTGCGCCGTGGTGACCAGGACGAAGCCGTGCAGCGCCCGGAGGAAGGCCTCGCTGGGCAGAGGGCAGCGCCAGCGCTCCTCCGTCTGGAGCCCTGGAGGAGGAGGAGGAGGAGGAAGGAGTTCAGCCCTGCTCCCGCTCTCTGCAGCCCCCGTGTCTGAGTCCCTGAGTCCCCGCCGGGCGAACTTACCCCGGAGGAGGACGGACTTCCTGATGTAGGTGCAGACGGCGGCCATGGAGTGCAGGTAGGACAGGCGCTCCTGGTCGTCGTGGGCGATGGGCAGCAGGCCGCGCATGTTGCGGATCTCGCGGTTGATGTGGTCCCGTCGCGCTTTGGACGCTCCCTTGGTGGATCTGTGAGGGACCATGGTCATGGCCGGGGTCGGAGATTAGAGGAGAAAAAGGGGGCGACGGGGGAGTCACGCGCTAGTTTGAAAAGGAGTCATTCTCCTCCGTGCGCCCGGTTTGACCCGAAAATCAAAGCAAGACAAAACAGAGTAATTGGCCCGTAATGATCAAGCCTCTTCAAAATCGAGCCCGGTGCCTGTTCCCCGCGAGCCGAATAACAAAGGTTCCTATGGAAACTGCTGATGTGAGAGGCTGTGGTGTCTGCAGCGGCAGCAGCGCGTGCCTCTCGGCAGACTTCGTCCGTGTGATCAGTATCTGTGTGGGTTCATCCACGCTGAGCCCGGGGCTTTTATAGCCGCCAGGGCTCCGGCGTGGGCGTCGCTCACAAAGGGGGAGGCTGGGCTTCTGCTGCTGCCTTCCTCGCCTTATAAAGTGGGTGTCTGTGGAGTGGGGCGTCCCACGTCACAAGCGCACACAAAGTGCCACACAAGGAGATCTGTTTGCTATAAAATCACAACCTAAAAAAAATAACTTAATAAAAAAAGAAATTCCCTTTAAGTTTATGATTGTCGCTAATATTAAGTGAGTTTCTTGCATGAGAGCGACCCGATGGGGCCTCGCGTGGTCGGGCCTGATATTCACAGACAGCGCGTCTGGATTAGTATGTATCGCATCATGTAGAGGGGCTGCAGACGGGAGAAAACTGGATTAAGAGCTCCCCGCGGCGCGTGCACGGCACCCAGCAGAGCGGGGTCTCGTTTTTTTTTTTTTTTTTATCAGCGGCCATTTGTTGCTTCAGCCACTAGAGGACGTGGAGCAGAGAGGAAGAGGGGTTCCACTGACCTGAAGCCGCGCTGATCCCCGGGCCGCGGATGAGAGGGATGAGAGCCGCACGCAGCGCGCACGTGACGCCTGCACGAGTTGCACCAAAGAGGCATCTTGACGCGGCAACAGCCAGCTGGGGTGGAAGAGACGAGTCCAGATGTGGAGTGAAGGCTGTTTGCGCCAACTTTGCCCTTCACGTGCGGAGAAACCGCGTGGCGCATCTCTTACCTCCGCGTGCTCCGGTCTGGATGATGAGTGAACGGAGCCTGTGCGCGTCCCTCCTTTTATAGCCCAAAACCTGACACCTCTCATTCAGCTCCGTCGGCGGGCGACAGACAAAAAGACCTAACTGGGATAATGTTACTTGTTGTGACGTGATGACAAATGATCGAGGCGGGATATATTCGGCGACGTGAGACCTAAAAATAACCCAATTAATGATGTGAGAGACAAAACACCGGCTTCAACACAGATAAACTGAAGAAAAACTGCAGGTCGTGGTTGATGCTTCCTGTATAAGCTTTGATTTAAAAGGTGCTGGCCTGTAGTTACAGGTATTAAATTGTAAATGTGCAAATTATCCGATTTAATCAAACACACTGAAGCATTGCATTGGGTCCTATCAATAATTCATCAAGGCTTCAGTGTGTAACTGGCATTTTGCATTTGCCCAAAGTGAAGCAGGTTTAGCTACTTTATACAATGATAATTCATTAGTTTACTTCAGTGGTTTGTAAGATGGGGGTCAGGGCCCTACATCGGGTCAGAAGATAAATCTGAGGGGTCACAAAGTGATTAATGGGAGACGAAGGTTCAGATACACAACCCTGTTAACTGCAATCTTTGATTTGTTTTGGGGAGATAGTGTAGAAACCAACGTGCTGATGTGAGATCAGGATTAACAATAACTAACAAGTCCCACTGAAATAAACAGGTCTGCAAATACAGACATAAGTCTCTAAATAATGGATTTGAAAAATATGTAAAATATTGTGTGAAATGTCTGTATTCACTAAAGGTGTGCACTATTTAAGTGCACAACATGAGGAAAACTTTAAATTCACTATAAGTATTAAAATGAATAATCAGGTTTTTACCTTTTGGTTCAGTACAAGTCAATATGAAACAGCCCTTTTTGTTTTTCACTGTCTGTTGCTACTGACACAACACTGTGCACGTTAAAAACACTTCTGTTCAAACGTGCGAAGCTCGACTTTCAGCTCGGAACCATTCCCCGCCGGCCGAGCCCGGACGTGACGTTATTATTATTCATGTCACAGCAGAAAACCAGCGTGATGCGTCACTGTTTGATTTGTGAACAGCCTTCGAAGGCGGGCAGCTATGGCGCTTTGTCTTCAGAGGGCTTTAACTGTGTGTGTTAGTCACTCAATTAAACCCCTGCTGGAAAGGAATTAAGCCACAGGTCTGCAAATGTGACGCGCTGAGGCTGGGCCACGCGCTCAGAACCAGCGCCTCAGCAGATGAGCAGATTATGAGCCTCGCACAACATGACTAAGAAACCATTCCGGGCGAAAAGACGCCGCTTCATCCCAGAGCGGCTATTTTTGCATTGGCCTGAAGAACTAAACAGTGAGTCAGTGTGAAAAACTTGTGACTTGTTGCCTTCGTCTCCATCAAGCGCCGCACCTCCAGCGTCCACTCGCCGAGGGCTCCTGTTCTCCTAATGCCGCTTCTCTCAAATCCCCAATTTAGTGGGCTTAATACTGCGCGCAGAAAACTCGAACTTGAGTGAGATAATTGGACAGGAATGGGGGGTGGGGGGGGGCAAGACAAAACAAATCACTCTGAACAAATCCTCAGTCTGATTCTCAAGGGCCGCTGGGATCGTCTGAGTCCTAAAGGGAAATTACAGAGTCATTTGGCTGAGTGTCTCCCTGCATTAGCGCCTGCGTCGCTGGCCGGAGCAGGCTCCGGGGCCAGACAGACAGGAGGGACCCGGCGCAGCCTTCCTTCCTGTGTGCGGTGGGTTCAGGCGGGACAGGGTGTCTCTGCCGCCTCACTTTAAGCTGACCCTCCGTCTGTGGCCTGCACTTAACACTGCAGATAACGCTGGCTTTATAGCACGGGGCTGGTGACAGACAGGAGCAAACTGCCAGGCCGCTCCTGCAGGCAGAGGCTGGGGTTTCAGGGGTGAGGCGCTTTCTAATGATGGGACCCCCCAAAACAGCCGCACGCATCCCATTAGGTAGTGTCTGGGCCCGTGGGGGAGGGGGGGGGGGGGGGGGGGGTGTCGGTGGCACCACGGCTGCTCGGTACCCACTAAAGTAGACGGTGAGGGCTATCAGACAGGCCGACTGGTGCATAGATGGGGGGTTCAAAGAGCTGGTAACTCTAAAGTCACATACAGTAGGTCCAGGAGGACGTCATTCCACAGATAAAAGACACATCTGGATTTCTTAATAAGCTTTGCTGGGGTCCAACAATGACAAGAAGCACAAGGTTAAAATAACAGCAAACCCCTTTTAAAAGACATTGACCAAAGAGTAACAAGTCAAATGGTTTCAGCTTTATTGTTGAGACAATTATAAAGGATATTGCACAGGAAGTCTAGACCAACCTCGACAGATACAGCATCTCCTCTAAAAACGTATAAAATAGAAAATAAAAACAAGCATCGGCCTGCACTGTTGTAAAATGAACCCAAATACATGTCATACTTGTTCTTGTTTGTTTCTCAATCCTCATTCTCGGCTGTTTAGGATTTATTCACCTACACGATGCTAGTCCTAAAGTCACAATACAACGTCTTGGCATTAAATCAGTCTGGTCACATACTTCTGATTGGCAAAAAATCACTGCTGCTGAATTATTTAAGCAGAGCTTAGGGCTTTACTCTGCTGCTTCTAATGGTGAAGTGTGTCTTTACAGAGTTAAAAAAAAGGGACAGACAACACAACTTTCATGGGGTTTGTCCCATCACGGTCATTGCAACTGTAAAAGGCTAAATCACTACCCTCAGCGTCAGCACTGCATAAGTGATGCCACTGGGAAAATCTGCTGTGCAGTTACTTAATTGTTGACCAAAAAGACCATATTAGCATTTAGCGTAATTTCCTAAAGGTCTTGACTCAATTACCATTACCCGTTATCTTTACAAACAATGAAAAAGGCCCGAAATCCTGATGTAAAAATGAAAATGACTTTCACTCCAAAAGAAGAAATCCAGCCTGTAGACAGCAGTGTGGTGTCTCTCAGTTTGATTCCTTTACAAGATCTTTAGTGTGAACACAAGATTAGCTTCTCTGTGGATTCACAAGTAAGCAGGGTACTGACACATCTTTAAGAGCGTGATATGTCCATGTGCGTCTGCAGTGCAGAGGACGTTAGGCCCGCGAGTCCCGTTGGCACCACCAGTCTGTAAGTAAAATTCACACTTCGGGAGGCGGACGTCTCACACTTTAGTCGACTTAGGCAAAAAGCAGCATCAACATTTTCGCTCTGTAAGGCCTAACGCGCCACAAATGGCTTTAGTGCAGCTATTTGGTGACTTCAACCTGCATTTTTGATTGTTTTTACACTGCTTCACATCAAATACACAGATCTGTAAACATTTACTATGAAGGTCGGCGTCAGTCAGTGCTGTTGTTTGGGACCCAGAGCCCTGCTGGGTTTAAATCTAGCTAAGCAGGGACTGATTGTTGCACACATTTTACTCTGTGGCGGGACAGAGGAACTGCAGCGCACTTGTTCCCGAAGACCCGCTGAAAAGCAGTGAAGCAGCTCACATGTGCTTACATTTCCTGTTCCCAGGTCCTAGTTTTTAGAACCGCCGGGCTTAAGGACCAGACGGGGCTACAATCCACAGCCAAAATGTCAGAATACAAAAAGGTATTAATAGCAACTCTTCTTACTGTACATTCATCCTCACCTACTCATGCACTGTAACATCATGCCATATTACTGTTCTAGTCAGTGACGGGCGATATTCCATATTATTCTAATTAATACCATCAATTGGGACACGTCTGGAAAGGAAATAATCAGTAAATGTATTCAAAAATATAGAAAATCTCCAACTTTATCCTTTAAAGGTAATTTGACCACTAAATTTAACACATAACCTAAATAAGCACACCCAAATCTGAATTATCCTCTATCATTTTAAAGATGTGTCTTTGTAACAGCCCTTTAGCATTTTTACCTTAGCTCAGACTCAGCTTCACACATGGTTGTTAAAAACTATTATTGTGCCCATAGAGTGATCAGGGAGGTCAGAAGAAGAGTGTTTAAATGCTGGTTGGATTGTCTACAAGTACAACTATATTATGTCCAAAAGTGATGAACTGCAGCACAGGAACAGGCAGACTGAAGGAACCGGGCTCTGCGCGGGCAGGACCGTGAGTTTACACACAGTTCACATTTGCATCATGTTCCCCTTTTAGATTTGGCACTGAAGAACAGAATACAGGGGTGTGGCAGGTGAATCACACTTACTAGTACTACCCCCAGCTTTTTAAAAGGAGGACAGTAGCTGCGCCATGAGTGGGAAGTTAGACTGAAGGTTTAATGATTCATGTTACTGAGGGAGGTAGATAGACTTTACAAGGCAGACTGCTGCTCTCAGGTGCCTTGAAAATCACCTTTAAGAGCGGCGGGGTGCCAGCCGAGTCATGATGGAGAAGGATAAAGCTAAGCATTGAAAACCAGTCAATGTGATAGTTTACACAATATACAAACGCTTGACCATCTCAGTCTCTGTGTGTCTGGAGCAGAAGGGTCACATTTACTTCTCCGGGGAGACCTGTCGAGCACAGCGTCAAGGGGACGCGCTCAGCAAAGAGGTTGGCTCTCAACACCAACGGCTGAAGTTCTCGTCTCTTCCTGTGCTTAAGATTAGAAGTCTATGATTATCATAGGCTGATTGGATTCCTAGAGAGGCTAGAAACGGGTGGACGGGTGTGAATCATTTACGTCTCACACAATCTGCGCTTGAGCTGTTGAAATATCCTTAGACACGAAAACGGCCACGGTGTCCGCGGAAGTCACAGGCAGGATATTTTGGTCGGTGGTGAGTGTTTCCACTTCAAGAATGTGAGAAAACAAAGAAGAGGCAGTTCCGAACTGTACAGAAGAGAGTCCTGGTGAGAAGAGAGAAGAAAACCCACGGCCCTGACACAGTTCTGGCTCTGCCCAAGGTTCAGCCATGGGACGAGAAGATGGGCCTGCTGATGTTGCTGTTGGTGGTCATAGCTGCTAGTTCCCACCTGAGGCGAGGAAGAGAAGAATTAAATTACATTTTGAATGTAACAACAATTTGACTGTTTGACTTATTAATTAGGGAAAGACCAGCGTGATGTTCATCATGAACTGGTTCTATTCAATGTAACTTATTCTGAGTCAATGCAAATCTACTGCACTGACACTCGATCAAGCAATTGTGAGACATTTGCTGTCACCCGGTGTCCCCCCCTTGTCCACATTAGGGCCTATGATGTGGACAAGGATGAGAGGAGGCCCCACTGTAACATGAGAACCAGGAGCACGGGCTGACAACAGGGTCTAGTGCTGACCTGATGACAGGTCAGAGGTTGAGCTCCAGATTGTTATCACTGGCTCTGGTTTCACACTCACTCCTTCTCAATTGCTTTGTTCGTTATTTTGTTATGCGCGTTTGTGCTTAAGAGGTGAGATTGGCACTGGGCCTGGAGATGCCAGTGAGGGGCAAAGGGAGTTAACCAGAGCCCTGTGACCCCGCCGAATAAATCTGAGAGGGGTTAAAAACACAACTGCAAACAGCAGAAGTGGGTGAATGTGCAAGGTGCCAGTGGTGACGCAAGAGAAGTCCTGGTGTACAACCACTTATTTCAGCTCTTTTAGGTGAATGTTCCTCATTCTTCATGTTTTTTTTTTTTTTTTTACTTAGGTACAAACTAGGAGCTCGAGCAGCAAATGGAAGGAAGCGCTGAGTAAAGACAACAGGATTGCTGCAACTGAGGCGCTGACTAATGCCGTTACATCCTGTCTGCATGTGATGACACAGAAACAGTAGAGACATTAATATTAACTACAAGACAGAGATAATCAATCATTCAGCAACTAGCTGTTCACATAGCAGCTTTTCTGAAAAATGATGTCACTAAGGTGTTGATTTATTGTGTCTCAGAGATTTACAAATGACTTTTAAACTACAGCAAACCGTTTCATAACTAGTGTTGGGACTGATCGTTCTCAGTGATTAATACTGATCAGTGTTGGCTGCAGCTTTCATAATTACAAAAACAATTAGGTTTGTATGCTCATTGTCAGGGTGTCCTTCTCTATAGACTGTACCTCTCTAGGCACCAGGTTTCTGAGCATGTGGCTTCTGAATTGGTTTGGCTGCATGTATGTGTAGCTTAACATTACAATGATTACTTCCTCTTCCTGCTTTTCTAGTCTGCATCTTAGCACCTTTTGTGCAAATTTTACACAGGCAATGAACAGACAGTAATAATGTGCCATCATGACTTCTCTATACATAAATAATCAGGCCATTAGTTTGAGGGCGATATAATTGTGAATAAACTACACACGTAGGTACTAGTCAGACAAAAGCTGGAGTAAAACCTACACATAGTTACATGAAGGATAATGGGTCATAATTAGCCTCTTTGAAAAAGTCCCTCATTACAGAGAGACATTGGGGACATTCATGACGAACATAATACAAACAGCACAAACAACAATATGTCAGTTCTGTGTTGCAGACAAGGATGATATTCTGACCTGATATCATGTGGGAGTCCTGACTGCTCCAGACTGTACTGGATAACAGCTATTTTGCATAACGTCTTCAAATTAGGGCCTGGAAAGAAAGAAAGAAAAATGAATCATATACTGATCACAGACACTGATCATACTCAGGCTAGGAATATCTATTTCAGCTGTGGGAATTTACCATAACATATACAAAGGTCAGAATGGATGGAAAATGTTTGGTTTTTACAGTACCATGACACAACAGCAGCTGAAACCACTATTGTGTATCCACACACAATGATGTCAGGGTCATGATGACGTAAGAATCGATCACCACGGTGAACAAGCTTTCATTATATCTGTTCTAATACCAAGGTTTCCTCACAACCACCATCGCTGCCACGGACAATCAACCATATGTCTGCAGATAACCGGTGTGAGGGCACATGCGACTGGCACGTTGAGGCAGGTGCCACAGGGGAAGTCACTGGGCACTGCCAGTCCCATACGCTCCCCATGTAAGCCCACCTACACAAACCGTGACTGCGGCCCCACGGCATTACAGGCTGCCCCGGCACAGGGAGGATGTGGCCAAATATGGTCGCGCAGGAGACGGAAGCGCCCCACGTGACCGCGCAAGGCAGGTGAGGGATGACGCAGTGATGCATTGGCTGAAAATAAAACTTGAGTTCAGACCTGATTATTTCTGATAAAATTGAGAAGGTTACTTACTGAAGTCTAAGATGTACAGGTCTGAATGATCCATGAGGTTAAATTCATCTCCCATTCCTTGCTCTGGACAGGGGCTGTAAAGAAAATGAGAGTAATCAGGATAACGCTCTTTAGTGCATGTGGTCAATAAGGACAGTAATAAATTCTTACATATGGATCAACTTCATTGTTTCTTCCCTTCAAAGAATTCCCCATAATTGTTTATCGACAGGCTCCTCTATATTAACTTAGGAATCTTTCCTTAATCACTAGTCTTTGTAATCTGCCAGCAGCTCCGCTCCCCTTATCATGAGCTGGCGTGATTTAGGCCCACAGGAAGCCGAGCAGCGCAGCGAGACGGCAGGCTGGCCCGCGATGATAGCCTCCCAGACCCACCCGTGCAGCCGGCGTTATCACTGCACATCTGTTTCCTGCCGCGGCTAAGCACACACCTGTGGCACCCGGCGCACCGCAGCCTCAGTCGCCGCGTTGCATCGTTAAGCCGGTCCATTAAGATGGAAAACTCCACCAGTTGAAATGAGTTAAAAATAGTTTAAAAAAATGCGACTCGAAGCAACAATCCACAGACTTCGAGAGCTGAATAAATACTTCTAGGAAGATTAACTCTCACAAGGCAGTAAGTATTCCTGGAAATGTTTTATGCACATTATCATTAATATCCAGAACAACTGGGCACCAGGGGCCGTGTCCAGACTAGCAGATAAAATGCACTTTGGATGAAACTGTCCTCTGGGTAGTGTAAAACTGCAAACAGGGTCATTCACTGAAATGTTTAGTGCCCATAATATCTGTGATGGAGAATGGCAGATTTGGCAGGTTCATGAGATGCTTTCTAGCTCTGTGGCGGGCATGTGTCCAACCAAAGACGCCTCAGACCACTACAGTACTGCTGATGCTCTACGAAAAGAAATGCAGGGGAATTTAGACCAATGGCATTTTCCTTCATAGCCAAACTATCCACTTGGTGAGGACAATACATGCATCTGCTCCTCCATCCATTTCTGTTCCTCTGTCCTCCCGTCCTCTCCATCGTGTCCTCCCTTTCGCTGCGTGTTCAGGATGTTGTAAGGGTTTTACGTTGCTAATCTTCCCTAAACAAACACGGTGGTGTCTTAAAGTGGCCACGAGAGGTGCAGAGCACGAGCGCGGCCGCCCCAGGGGACCAGCTGTGGAAGTCATTACGCCCCCTGCCCCCCAGGAGGTGATCCACCCGGGCTTATAGCATGCAGCTTCGTCAGAACACCTTTAACCACCCGAGGCCCCTTTATGATTGGACATCTGAGCATGCACCACTGGAAACAACATTCCCGCAGGATTGACACTAGCTTTCTTTTAATTGGTATAGGTTTTAAAATTAAGAAAACTCTTAAGACAACTAAAATGGACACGGAATGTTGATATATGTTAAACTGCAAGCAAGGTATTGGCCATTATTTTGAACCAGTGTCCCCCCTGACTTTTAAACTTGTCCCCTGGAAACTTCATCCTGGTTTGGATTGTTTGGAACCTTATAACATTAACTGGGTGGGTTGGATGAGGAGTAAATGAGACTGGGCCTATTACTGTCACTGTATTTTATGTTTTCACACACACACCTGCTTGCGCTTTGCCTCTGTGCAGCTTTAGTTGGCCCTTATCAACAGCTCAGCTTGAATAAATGAAAAGGAAAAATCCAAATGTGTCACTTTGGATACTGTATTTTTAGAAGTGGGAACAACAACAAGAGTCTGTCTCCATTAGAGAAGTAATGACAAGTAGCATCTCTATCTGGAGAGCACACTGCAGTAGCTGTCAACTACTGTGTGAGCTCACACGGAGAGAGAGTATTAGCCTTGGATGCTGACGCGTGAAAGGGTGCAGATAAGAGGATGCTTTAATGGGACCAACAAGAGAAACGGAGACCGCATAGCCTGGGACACGGCTTTCTCGCGTGCTCGTGGATAATGTCAGCCTGGGTGTGAAATTCGGCACAACATGAGAGGACGGCAATGCTTTATTGGTCACCACAAAAAAGGAAGAGGCTGTAGGGGATCAGAGAAAGAGGGGAAGAAGAAAGGGGTGGTCAGAGGTGTCTGAGGGGCTGCTAGGAGTTGGAAGCAGCGAAACCACAGCCCATGACTTTATGTGGCATCCTGGTGTTTGATGGGTCACTTTGTTACTCGATCAGCAAAGTATCCGTGTGTGTGAAAGTGCTCCTCCCCCTGCTGCAGCAGCGGTTCCCAGTCTGAATGAGGACTGAGTGATGCTGCTCCCCCACTAAAAAAACACCGGTTGCTATTTCAAACAACACTCAAATGAGCGTGTCTAATCACCCAATTGCCAGTCCTTTCTAGTAATGCACTGGCTGCTCCACCTCATTATCTTCCACACAGAGGTCTCAAAAACGGTAGAAGAGCTTAACTACTGTCCTAAAACTAATGAGGGAAACGCCACAGAGCCTGGGAACAACGAGTTGTGTTCACTAAGTGTTCAGGAATTTAATTGCACGCAAACTTTTAGAAAGTCCACCAGTGACGCCTCTGTTTCCTGAACACAAAGGCACACAGGTCTGCTGTTGTACATGTTTTCATTGGCTTCATTGGCCACATCCTCAATCTGCATGTTTCTCCACTACCTATTGAACTTTGGTCCTTTAGAACCATCCACCAAACAGGAACTCATCACAAGCAACAACTTCCTGCAGGACATCTTATCAGGATGGCCAGACATGTGCTCATGAAACAGCTGTGGACAGAAATACTTAATTTATTTAATTTATTCATTATCAAAAATATGGAACAATTAAATTGTCACAGATGGTTGTTAATAACAAAGTGTCTGTTTTGTACTTTTACCATCAATGCAAAAGGTAAAAATATTTGAGTTCTGAATTGAAGCCTCCCAATACGATAGAAGGGTTTCGTCTGACTATTACGAAACCTGCAAAGGTTTTGGAGGGAAACTCCCAAACAAATCCAACCGACTCAGTTATCACAAAATGATAGATTCTCATTCATTTCTCTGGCTTAATCTTCACCGTCTCACCTCATCTTACCAAGATATCTATGCCCCCTCCTGGGCCGTGGCTGGACAGTGGATTAGGCCCGGTGGCAGGCCAGACCTAAGCCCCATGCAGAGGGTGAGACACAAACTACAGCTGGCTCCCAGAGAGAGACGCCTGACTTAAGATTAGGCAGAGAGGATGCCAGCCACCACTGAAGCATGCATCTCAGATTGCAGCTGCTGTGAACGAAACTGGATGTGGACTGGAAGACAACTGGGCCAGCGCGCGCGCACACACACACACACACACACACACACACACACACACACACACACACACACACACACACACACACACACACACACACACACACACACACACACACACACACACACACACACACACACACACACACACACACACTCTTATTTAGGGACTATTTTAGACCATTTGTTAAGAAAGGTTATCAGCTTTGTTGCCTTTGCATTGAGGAAGAGAACATTTAATGGTGCGTAACAGCCTTGAACACGCACCTGGTTAATATAGAGGAGGAGGTCAAAAGGTTGTCGCAGTCTTCTGTGAAGTCAGCAAATTTATTTCTAGAAAAATAAGGTACTTCCTCTCACCAGCTCATAAGAATGAAGCCACCGCCAGACTGTTGGTTGGAAAGTCCTGACATATACAACCACACAGTTGTAATAAATGGATGACTCGTGATAAGACAGGAGCGTATTCCAGAGTGTGTTAGCTTATTGCGAAGTAAAGGCTGTGAATAAACAGCCATACGTACAATTATGCTGTGCTTTGGTTGATTTTTACTTTTCCACAGAGACGTTTTTGTTGTCAAAGACAAACTACTATTTGGACAAGTTAGTTTATGTGAACAACAGCATCACGTATGCAGCTTGTTTATTTGAGCTGCTGTGTAACACTCCACCCTATGACTCCTTAATGTACACAGCCCGTTACTGGGTTAAGGAGGGTTAAGATGCAGGTGAAATACTATCATGAGCTTGTCTTTGAAGAGTAAATCACAGTGTTGCTGTGCTGCCCCGAGGTCTTGTCCCGCCACGTGCGGGATGCCCCATATCCTGCTGAGGTCACCTCCACTGTTTGACAGCTTTATCTCAGACATGCTAAACACACACGCACATGCACGCAGTCAATAATAAAGGAAACTTCTGCAGCCTACCCTTTGACACTGAGGGCCAACTGACAACATGTGTGCGGCATCAAACTCCGTGTGCTGGTGATAGCCATGTTTCCTTGGAGCCAAGTTCTGATTTTAAGATATTATGGGCTGCTGTAAATGCATCATAGGGATTAGGGGTTTATTTTACTTAAACAATCAAACAACTTCTAAACCATGAGTAGTTTTTTTTTTTTTATTCAGTATCTAATAACAAAATAAAAGCCCTTCAGAATCGGTTCTTCTCTTGCTGAATGCAGTGTTTAGTCTAAAATTTGACTGGCACTTTAGACAGTGATAACAAGCCACACTTTAACAAGCTGGATTATCACAACAGCAGCCTTTTTAGCCAGGGATAAGCTGCACAATGCCCTCGTAGGTGATATAAAGGTACCAGGCTTTTGACCTTCTTGGTCTATTAAACAAAATCACCGAGCTATGCATCGCTCCAGTTCAGGAACGTGCTGTTTGGATGTGATTAGTTAGATTCCACACAGATTAAATATCATGGAAAGCTTTTGGTGGATTAAACAAGAGGGTGGGTGTGAAATGTTTTGGCTAGCAGTGAGATTACCTGCTATGTGGTCTCCCCCCTTTCTCAGAGTACACAAGCCACACACTTAGCCTTCACAATGACAGGAAAACTGAAAAGTTTGTTTGAATCTGAATTGGAACAGCTTGTTAACACATCTACTAATATATTTAAGATTTTCTACTAAATAGGTTAATGAGCATAAATATTTCCACATCTATTGTTGGGGTTGGCATCAACAAGCATTTGTACCCAGCAGATCTGCATATTTCCAAATGGAACACATGCGTTAAGGCTGGCAAAGTAAGCGCGTGTTTAGATCCACCACTCTGACGTCAGCTTGACAAGAGGAGCCGTGAGTCATTTAGTCATGTGAATACTCCCAGACAGACAAACGCACACTTCACCGGAAACAAGAGTGATGGAATGGGTCCCACTAGCCTCTGTGCTAAGCACAGACCAGAAGGAAATCTCAGCAGTGGCCAACAGCAACTAATGCCGTTTGACTAAAATTCTGAACCAAAGGAAGTGAATCATGATGCACAGTGATATTTTAGGGCTTTTTCAAGACTCACATGCGTAGCTTCTCAGCTTGAAGACACCATGTCCTGGAAGCATAATAGTAGGAACATGTTGACTGCATATGAATTAAAGACAAAGGCTAGAGGGTTTAACGGCTCTAGAATTAAATTTCTATTCTACTACAACTAACAAACTTTCTCTAGATTATTTTCTGCATAGCGTGGGCACAGTGAGGTGTGACATCACCCACAGATTTGCAGTTCATCTGGTTTACAAGCTTGCAGCTTAAAGTTAGTGACATGTTTTCTGCATGGCAGGACTTTTAAATGAAAAGACTTCTCAAGCCTTAGACCAAATGCTGTCTTATAGAAAACATTAGTCACAGTTCACTTTTGCTACCTGAACGACAAAATGCTGTTACACATTAAAAAACATATTGGAAAATCAAAAGGACAATTTTATCTAATTTAGAAACAATAAATAAATGCCCACACTTTCTAAATAGCATTTAGCTGGAGGCAGGATTATATGTAGTCAGCATCTGGGGGCTGTCCATGAACTTTGGGTTACTTCCATTCAGCTTCCAGCCATGGCAGCTGGTCTGAATATGGAAGTTTTCACCTGGAGAATCTATTATTGCCGCCTTCACATGAATACAGATAATACCTTTCTGATGTCAATGGATTACATCTGAATCAGACACATTACCTGACCCTCCCTGAGGACAGTGACGACATCAAATGGACTCATTGGTTGCTAAAGGCCAATGAACAAAACCGACAGAGGCCTATGTTGCTTACTATAATAGGCAGTTTAAACCACCCACAGTCACATGCTGCATGGTTAAAAAGGCACAAACTCTAAGAGGCTGAAACATTTGCATAATAAAAAATGAACACATTTAATTTTATATAAAGTCAGTCATCTTTACAGTGTTTGCTGAGTCATAAATACTTGTCGCTGTAAAAATATAAATGAACCAATGAAATGAATATGCATCATCATGTCCAAGTAGTTCAAGGACCAGTGCCAGATTTGCCTTCACAGATTTCTAGCTGTCTCGTCCCAGCATGCCAATCTGTCATGTCCTTGTTCACATCCTGCACCTCGTAGGATGCCCTGTTCCCAAGCCCAAAATGCTTCCTGATTTAGCTCAACCTGGGCTTTTCGTAAGCAATTATACACAGAGTGTGATCAATGCCAACGATGACAACATAGACTCAGCGGGTGATCCATAATCTATGTGGCGCTGTTGTACGGCAAAAACACGAGCAGTATTCAGCTCCTTGGGTGATGAATAAATAGCTACATGCTCGTATTCTGGTCACTGTGTGTAGGTGAAGGTCGGTGCAGGTGGAGTTAGTCATGCGCGGGTCGTCCTTCGTGGGGCAGTGAGCAGGTCTCAGTAAATGAGTGTAGCAGAGGCTCTGAGGGTATATCAAATTGCACTCTGTGAGAAAGAATGCTCCCTGAGGTCATAAATCAGAGATGGGGCAGAATTTCGCGCCTTTCTGCAGCTCCCCAGGCCTGTTTACGCTGATGTAAGTGGCACTCAATAGGCTGCCACTAATTCCCAGCCTGTCATCCGCACTCACACACGTACACTGATTTTCCCCAAAGAAATGCAAGTGTGGCCCAAAAGCACACTACACTACAAACACATTGGAGAATTCAACATCTATATGTTTGCCAAACAACTACACTGTATAACAATCAATATATGTGTTCACACCTTTGTGTTATGTGAAGATCATTTGAAAGCAAAAAGCAGCTAGACTTAACAGTTTAATAAATTATTCCTGAACAAATTCCTGCAGGTAAAATAAACATCCAGCTGTGTATAAATATCAACAGAAGGGCTCTGTTTTGGATCAGTCTGAAAGGACAACCAACCCGAGAAAACAAGTCGTGGACCATAAATTTCAACACAATTTCCTTGGCAGACTTGGCAAAATGAGGAGCCCCACAAGGAATACAAGCAAGGTGTCCAACAAATAATTCATGACAGCCTGTGCAAACATTTGTCAGCTGCACTTAGACAGACACCAATAACTTTTTAGCCCCATTAACTGCCCTAATGCTCATTCATGCCAAAGTAAACACAGAACACGGTAATTACTGATTTAAAAGATAATTTCATGTTAAAATAGTAGTGGCAAATAAAAAAAAACACACATCCACGTATAGAGTTGATCCTTCTAACAGTAATCAGAGTCAATCGAGGCAGAAGTTGAAGCACAAAACGAAGCTTTAAACCTTTTTAGTAGAAGACAGATAATAAAGGAATAATTAGAAGACACTTGCACTGTGTGTTTATGTCTTAGTTATGTGTGTGCACGTGCTTATGAGAGTTCCTGTGTGTAAGAGGCTTATGAGAGCTCGTGTAAACAACAGAACCGCAGCGCTGCTTAGGAGGACCTGTGTGGCCAACACGCTCAGAGCCTGCAGGGATCATGTTCTCATTTGTACAGTAACGGGGAAAAAACATCTTAGCAGACTTAAAACAACTGTATTTGAATGTTCTCAACTATGAACAAGTTTTTTTTCCACCCATGTTTTTTTTTTCCGTAAGCATTTATCTTAAGGTGAAACACTCACTGGCTCTGGTTTCCTTTAATGAAATCTGCCTTGAAAGGTTTAGACAGGATGTTGTAGATATTACGTGGTGTTTGATTTCTGCCTCTGCTCAGCCAACATCCTCCATCATTCAAGTTGCCCCTGAAACACTCCCTTTCTCAACCCCAGTCCTATCTGCTCACAACAGGAAATCATGACTCCTCCAAACCCATCCTGTCCTAATCCCGAGAAACCAAACAGGCTTCAGGACCAACTATCAATTTCTTTACGTTAAACCTTTTTCATCAGGTGTCATTATCATCACTTTAATGATTTTTGACTAAAGCTGTTTTTACAAGCACCATTTTTAGATTATTTAATATATATATATATATTTACTTGTAACTAGAAATTTAAAATGGAAGTGTTAATATTAAAATAAATAAATATATATATATATATATATATATATATATATATATATATATATATATATATATATATATATATATATATATATATATATATATATATATATATATAATGTTTTTGACAAATTACTGTTAATACTATACTGTTATATTTGTTAATAGTTTAATTATGGCTATAATGTTGTTGCATAATGGATGAATCCAGATTACACTTGCGTATTTGGGTGCTGGAGCGGTGGAAAACGAATTCATCAGCAGCAGAGGCCTTGACGGCTTCAGGCCCTGTAGACGCAGTGGAGCTGGGAGGACCCTTATCCACGGCCTCCTGATCGTCACTATCAGGCTCCCCCAGTGGGGCCGGCCTGATAACACAGCCCCACTGATAACAGTAACCCTGGTCCCAGACCATTCTGGACCATGCTAACACTGTTGGCTACCTCATTACTCCACTGGCTACTGGCCTATCACAAGTCTGTCACCAGGCCCAGTGGCATCTCACCAGCTACAATCCCCTGATAATCACTGCTGACTTACGACAAACGAGGGAATCATCACAGACTGTTGTCTACAGGAGCCAGACCCCCCATTTGGTATGCTCTCTGCTCAAACTCCTCAAAAACACAGAATGCTATTCATCCTGAGACTGTCTGCATCATAAAGATTGGGACAAACAATGAAAAGGGTCAAAATATATAAATTTAAATGAAGGAGTTGGCAACAATCCCAGACTCCTGCCAACCTCTGAACTGACAAAGTAGTTTTTTCACATTACTTCTAACACATATTTTTGCCAAGTGGAGACTATTTGTTTTTGGGGACAGTGACGTGCACTGAAAAAGTTTATGTTAATCACATTGATTCAAAATTCAATATTTAGTTCACTTTGGCTTTTAAAGATCAAGTTGAATAATGAGTTAAGAGCTACAGCGTTAGCCAAAACTAAAATCTCCATAAACAAGCAATAATGACATTGATACTCTTTTTCTGAGATCAAAGGTGAACTACAGAGTCAGCAATGAATATTTATGATACGATTATATAATACATTCTTATATTATAAAGTATAATATGTATTTTTTTCCAAGAAGCAGGTTAGCCAAAAACCTTAAAGCATATTTTAGACGACCATCATTGATTTCAAAGCCAAAAGTGGCCAAATGTTTTCCAACATAATCTACAACACCTAAATTGATCATATTCAATTGATGGAAGACTAATATTTTGATCAGTTGGTTGTGACACTACAGTATGTTCTCTTACACAAACAATAGCTCAGGAGGCACATAGTAGTTTAATCGTGTCATGTCAGCAAGGTGAGTCAGTCACAGTCAACAGTGAACATGATATGTAATTTTTGCAGCTATGTGTAAACATTTCCCCTAAACAATAATAATAATAATAATAATAATAATAATAATAATAATAATAATAATAATAATAATAATAATAATAATAATAATAATAATAATAATAATAATAATAATATGAACCAGTAAAATATTACAAGTGAATAACTGTTTTTATTGCAATTATTAAAATAATCTGACATTCCCTGGGCTTAGAGAAAATAAGTAGTTTGAGTATTAATTCCTTCCTCACCTGGTTCCACCAAAGAGGATGATTCGATCTCCAACCATACAACAGCACTGCCGCCTACGTGGACATGGGCCTTTCCCCTTCGGCTCCACCTTGTTCCATGAAAAGGCTTCTGTAGCATGTACACATGAGATAACAAGACATTTGAGATAACAAGAGTAGAAATTATCATTTCACTATCAGCTGACTTTACTTCCAAAGTCTGTCTTGATTCAGCACAAATTGGGTTGTTTGGCACAACACATTTTGATCTGTGGGAGCTGCTTTACAAAAAAAGTCTCAGCTGTTAACAGTTACATAAACCTGCTGGGGCTTCCCATTATGTCTGCAGTTAATTTAGCCTACTGCTATATTTAAACACAAGGGCCAGGGAAAAGAAAAGAAAAATAAAACAAGAAAACACATTTATAGAATCTCATTTCTTCTGCTATTTTGCTTTTTTTCAAGTGTGATGAGTGACTGTGCTAAATCTCTCCAGGTTGTTCCATATAAGGATAGACTGTGCTGGTTTCACACTCTGAGCCACCAGCATCATTGCATCTCTATAGCAACAGGTCATTCAGACCTTAGAAGACCATTAGAACTGTAATTGATGTACTGCCATCTACTGGATGACAAAACATAGGTTTGATGTTTAACAGCAAATAACAAAAGATTCAGAGTACACACATCTACACAATAGATGAAAAGTTACCATAATAGTAATTTACCATATGTGTCAGTAATATCTGGAATTATTATGATGACTATCAAAAAATGCAGTAGTTGTGAGAGAACAAGGTTTATGGGTTTGTCGCAGACTGTAGAAGACAGTGTGAATTACACTCTACAGAAGTGGGCCAACATGTGTAACCACTGTTAATGCTGAGGTAAAAAGTCATAAATATAGAATGATCACAAACAAGGTAAGTGTACACACAAGCCTATTTACTATTTTCCCCATTGAAATGTAAATTTGCAGTTAATCACCTGGATTGAATTTCCAAAGGTCGTTGAAGTGCCGATCCAAGTGAGCATTGTAACCCCCGAATATGTAGAGCTCTCCATTGTAAGAGACTTTGGGGAAACAAAGAAACACTTGTTGGTTCAGTGTATCAGGAGGAACAATTGAATGTGAAGCACAGTAAATATGACCTAAATTGTTATATTAGCGTCCGAACAGAACATATACATTCATATTTCAAATACTTACTACATTGTTTAATCATTACATTATTTGTTTAGCGATGGTTGTAATTTTGTCGATGCAATAACGAGGAAAGTGTTCATTACAGTGACTTCAAGTCTGCGTTCGACTTACACGCTGAATGACTCCTGCGCCCCTCCGGCAGCGGCTGCGTTGAAGGAGTGTTCAGCCAGCAGTTGGTCTCTGTGTCGAACACTTTGATCTTGTTGCAGTAGATCTCGTTATTGGAGTGAAAGGGACCAAAGCGATCTGCTCGCCCTCCAAACACAAACATCTTTGTCCCAATTATGGTGGCTGAGTGGAAGTCTCTCCACTGTGCTGGAGAGCCCTGCAGAAAGGAAGCCCAAAAAGGACATTTCAGTGTTTTAATTTTACACTGAAATACATTAAAATAACCTTGTTCTTAATTAACCTGAACTACACATTATGAAATAACTTAGTTCAACATTGTTCATGTTTGTCAAACTTTCTATGCTCATTATGACCTGGGTAAAGTTTGACCTTCACAGATTTAATTTGAGTTAACAGCGCCATCTAGTGACCAACTAAATATAAAACCCCTTAAGCACTCTGTCTTACACAGGTACATGGTGGGTTGTAATGAGCTTAGCAAAACACTTTCTCAGAATAATAGCAATTAATCAGTTTCAGCAGAAGTGCATAACAAAAGGTAAGTCTTAACGTCCTCTGCATTTACTTGGTCTGTAGTTATGGTAAAGTCATTCACACACCTTCTTTTTCCAGAATGTGCTGCCATTGTTTCCACAAATTGTATTCAAAGAAACAGGCTCTTTAAAATGCATAAGAAACAGAGGAGTGGAAGAGAATGGAATTTTACAAAACAGGTTGTCTGTGCCATTTTACAGGTATTCAAATAGCAAGTATACACTGTACTGCATGCGGGATTAAAATGACTGGAGCAAATTGAGCTCGGGAAGCAGCACATGCAGACCCAAATCATAACCGCTAATCGAAAAAAGGGGACTGTCGAACCATGCCCCACATTTACCCTGGGCCCCCCCTCAGGGACTGGAGATGATGTCTGAAATATACATAACAAGCATTTCTCACATGAGCAGGTTGAAAGCATACAAACACAAATGGCATTTCCTAAAAGGGGAGTGTATATAATCCCCCGTGAGGCTTTTTGTGCTTGGCCCCCTACCAGGGAGCTGCATTACATTGCAGGGCCTTTGTACCCAGCCAATATCACTGTTTGCGTAACAACACTGCCAACTAAACTAATAACCAATGGTTTGCTCATTTCCAGCATTGAATTTAACTGAGCATGCTGCCAGTGGATTCTCTCTTTGTGGTTTTTCGAATACCAGCTCCAGTTTTTAAGACATTAGAACAGGACATTTTAACTTACTCTGGCATTAATTAACGACCAAACCATGGTGGTGGTGTCCAGCTTGTGAATGTCATTAGAGAAGCAATCAGCCTACAAAAAAAGCACAGGACCCAAATTAAATTCTGTTTTAATGTTCAGGGACCAGTGAAGACTGATATAAACTCACCAGCTGCTCATATCCACCAAATATGTACATTGCCTTCCCCAGGACGCAGGCGGAGTGGCCATCCCTTGCCCCTGGAACGGTCCCCGAAATCTTGGGTGTGAACCATCTGTGGGTGTCTGTGCATGAGGAAGAGTGCGTTAGCTCAAAGCTCTCCTGTCGGGGCCCTAACCTCTTTTTTAGAGTACAAACAGTTGACACACCATGTGACTCATGTACAACATAAACAAGCAGGTGTTTTGCCTCCTTGACATGAAACCATTTTTCTCTTCCTTTATGCCATGATGATCAAACAGGTGCATAAAACTGTCACTTAAGTACGCAAGTTAGATGAAGGTGTACTTACTGACATCAAAGGCATAGAGCACATTGCAGGCCCCCTCTGTGTCATTACGCCCACCCCAGAGGTAGATAATATCATCCAGCAGCACAGCTGTGTGGCCATAACGCATGTATGGCACTTCACGGGCACGCTCGTGTCCTCCCGTCCTCACCGGAGGCAGCTTCATCCACCGCAAAGACACTGAATAATAAGTAATAAAGAAAGGTATTTGTTGTAATGTAAAACTTGAGCAGGTTTGTGAACTAGAGAACACAGGGTGAGAACTGGAAGGTGTTGTGAAACTCAAATTAAGTCAAAGTTCAGCGGTGACAATTTAAAAAAATGCTTAACATAGCAGGATTTTTTTTCTCCATTTTCTCCATTACTCCATGACAAAAAGCAACCTGTTGTGAAGCACTTGAAAGAAAGAAATAATGCTTATTTACCAGTTGATATACTTATTTATTTTGAGGGGCTCAAAGACAAAGAGAGAAGTAAAAAGTCTAAATAAACAGATGTGAAAAGAAAAGGGTGAAAAAAAATCAAAGGACTTTAACACACAGCAAGCGCCGGTTTAGAACAGACTTCAAAGAGAAGGTGCACAAAGTGAGTGACAAGCCAGAATACTGAAACAAAAGCTAAGGCGGCGCCGTTTCCATCTTAATCAGCCAAGGGCACGTTACCGAGGTTTGGTTGTACGAATGCTGGGATAAGCAATAGCAGGTGAGTCCAAGCTACTTCAGGAGGTAGTGAACTCCTGCAGCAGATGGCTGACCACACACAGGTGTTAAAGTACTGCACATGAAACGCTTTTATAAAAGCTAAACTGGCACATCCAAAGCAAACACCTGTGCTTAACAGGGAGCACCAGCAAAAGCAACTAACAGAAAGATCTCCACAAACCGCAATGGAAAGGCAGCTGGTGAAGTCACCGTTGAAAACTAGTGACGCTTCTACAACCAATAAGATGTTTTACCTTTACTTACGAACTCGAATAACAAAAACTGTATGTGACTGCTTGAAGTAAAAAAAGTGTTATTAAAATATATGTTCTGTTACAAGTCAGTGTGTATTTGAGATTGATTTATTAATGTTGTTGTTCAAAAGAAGCTTAATACCAAAAACAAAGATTCTACACCAGCTAAACACACAAACACATTTGAAACCAATGGAGTGTTAAGAAGTCATACACCCAATTTCTTAGCGTTCCTAAACTACATTCATATGTATCATTACACATAATGTAGAATGGCAATTTACCTGTGTTGAAGACATGCACGTCAATCTGACGGAGTGTCTCGTAGTCCTCCCCAGAGCAGTAGCCTCCAAAGGAGTAGACTTTGTGCCCCACAGCCACAGCAGCATGGTTGACTCTCCGCGGTCCTCCTTCTAGGTGCACCGACCAGCGCAACATTCCACGCGCAAGCACCTCTGCAACTGCAAGTCCTTAGACCATCACTTGGATCCCGTCAGGCCAGCGTCACTGGAACCTGCGATCGCAACGACACGAGGAGCGGCGCTCAGAGCAAGTGACGAGTGGGAGGTGCCGTCAAACCGTTTGTCCTCTTGGGTTAAGAGTCGCTCTGCTCTCTCTCCTCTGTCGGTGCTGACAGCTTCACAAGCCCCTACATTATCTGAGCTGGGACAGTATTTTAAGAGGTCCTATTTCTTCCTGTTACCTCTCGTCACTGCACCCTCCAACTGCACTACCAATGTTTTGAATATAGAATCACTAAATACCTACGCTACTTTTTGTGTCATCCCAACATTTCTCCACATAAACTAACACAGTTTTGTAACAACCTTCCTGAGGTTACAGAGGTGTTGAACATATAATCTATTCAAATGACAGCTATGAGGAAACTGGCCCTTGAGTGTCTTGGTAGCTGGCTTCGCAGGACTGGATGGCAATGCAAATTAAAAATGCTGTGTGAAACCCAAGCTCTCAGTTTATTTAGACTTGGAAACTACATAACAAGTTTCACAAACAACTCCACTGGGCCTGTGCTGTTTCTGTCTCAAGGACTCGCTTTCTCAATGACCTTCAACCTTTGTTTGGTCTTAAAAATAACCCCCCAGACGACCATTTACCATGGGCCCTTCTATTTCTAGCACACACATCTCTGAGGAGCCAGAGCTAAGCACAAGTTGAGAACACTTTGTTAGAAATGTTGTGTTCTTGATTATTTGTTTCATGTCTTTTGGAGTCAATAGTAACACGTCAATGTAAATTCAGGTCTGAGAGTGTAAGTGACTACTCATTTTTATCATACTGTTGAAGAGATAAGAAGCCATATAATATCATATATAATAGATAATATAATATAGAAGCCCTATTACTGATACTGTAAACAGGATTCAGTAGCATTGCCTTCAGAAAGTAAACAGCTTCCACGTCGATTATGAGAAAAGGTGCAGTTAGAGCTGCGGTGGATAAAAAGCAATTTCTACATTCTACTGACTCGCCGAACAACATACTGCTTGAATGAGGTGGCAACTGGTGTTGACACTGAAAACCTAAATGACAGCGGCTGCGTAGAAAACGGAAACTCTGAAAATTATACACACCAACACGTGTGCCTCACTTGGTTACATGGACTGGGATCAGATCCCGGACGGATCAGGGTAATGCTAATCTGGACCCGGTGACAGCGAGCTGTAACTACAGTTCCCTGAACGCCACACACAAGCTAGCCGACGTTAGCTGTTGAACAGGGGAGACGCGGCTCTGGGTGACAGCGGCCACGTTATCTGTCAGACTGAATTATCAGACCACAACGCAAACTGTACAGCAGCCCATGTAATGATAACATCGCCCAGCTGTTTGTTTGCACAGAGGGGGCAGAAGCTGTAGCATGCTAGGCTAAGGCTAATCTGTAGAACATACCCTATATAGCTGTGAGCGGGCTGACTTGAACCGAATGAGAACTGACCGACAACAGCGTGTCCTTGCATTCTGACGCTCCGTCTGGTTTACGGCGATAGTCGTGGCAGGACGGACGTAATTCCTCTACCTTGCAGGTCGAGCCGTTTGTGGTTAGGCGGTGTCTGAGCAGGCAGTGCTATCCACTGGGAGTCACTACCGGCTCCCTCGTGACGTGTTAGGAAGAGAACTGTCCGCGAGCGCCCCCTGCCGGCCCATCGCGTATCGGGGAAAACTGGTTTGCACATGGATAATAGATAAAGTAAAAAAAGTTAACTTCTTCCGGCTTTTTCACATCAGGGAGAGAACGACTCGCTTGATTGTTTTTTGACATGTTTGTTTTTTACCTGTCTGATGCAACTCCTCTATTTATCCGGCTCGGGACCGACACGGAAGCCACTGGCTTGAAACTCCTGCGGCTAGATTCGAACCAGTAAAGTAAATATTATTATTAATATTAAAGTAAATAATGATATTAAATATTATTTAAGTGTTTACGTTGGCGTTTATTGAGCACGGTTTATATCCAATCACGAATCCAATTAAGTTTTAAAATAAAGTGCATTAAATGAAATAAAGCTAATTTTAGGTTGAATGCTCGCATATCACTGATTGTGGTTTTGGGGGTTCCTTTCTAGATATTGTGCTTTACTTGATGAAAGCTGAACTAAAATTCATCTAAACACTATTACCTTCTATTACTAACACTGCTGATCTAGCTTTACACTTGATGGGGCCATAAATTAGAGGTGACGAAAAAAAAAAGTAATAGAAGAAATATATAAATATGTCAAAACTTCATAACTATGACTTGTCTCAACCTTTGCATATACTCTTTTCTGCATTCAAAAATATGAAGAAAATAATATGTGGAACTATGGTTATGCTGCTGATACCTATTTATTTAGTCTCTTAATATCCATGTTAAGGCTCAGACCCACTTCTAGGAAGACGATAGCGTGTCAAGCATAATTTCAGCAGTAGATGGCGCTGTCACACACACTTTATGAACGCAACTGTGAATTAGAACATGATTATTTGGTATTATTGGACATGCACTGTAACCAGATGTGGTCATTAAGGTGCCCTTTGACATGAAAATAAAAATGAAATAGTGTATTTTGACTGTTCATGAGCTTTAACAGATGTTGGCTACCAAGCAACAGTACATGGCTGGAGAGCTCAGTGCTTTAATATCAAGTTGCGTAAAAACATTCAGCACACGACACCGGCTGGTGCAGGGCCAGCATATCTGAACATGAAATAAGCTTAACAATGAACTGTGATGTTGGATTGTGGCCAATGGGGAGTTTTTGGGTTTAAACTGTGACATAAAGGCCTTCATGTTTAATGACTACTATCCTGATGAATTATATAGAAGGCGAGCGCCAGTCAGTTGAGCTTGGCCTCCACATGGTCAGGCTGGAGAGAAAGTAGAGACCTTTAAAGGGATTATGGTAAATAACCATGTTCCAGCTGCCATAGGTCTGCCTGCAACCCTCCCCAGGTCTGCTCCACTTAGTGGGACTCTTGATTGATTCATTGTGTATTTGCATTCCAACACATGCCAGCTGCATCCTCACACAATGGCCGGATTGTGCTCGGCGCAGCCCAAATGACAGCTGTCCACGTCTGCTCCCTGGAACTCACGATCCCAGGCCACAGACAGCACGCACTAAAAACAGATTACAGCAAGTTCAAAAATGATTATTATCATCGGTCCGCTTTATTATCACACACTTTGATCCGCAGATCCCCACGGTCGTCCGCTCAGCAGCGCGCTCTTGTAGTCTGTTGACATTACACAATTGCAGTTACATGATATTTTTTTCTGGAATTCAGCCCAGCGATTTCTGGAAATGTCTTGGATTCGCGTGCTTGAATGATCGCATGTCTGGGATACACAATGGAATTGTTTTGTTTCTGGAGCTAGTACATGCAAACAGACAGTATAATGACATGGAGTCCAACATGGAATATAATGCTCCAGTGATGTACAGATAAACACTACACATGAACCCACACAAACCCCGCTGGAACGGGGAGTCCGGCCCGGCCCAGTGAAAGTCTTTGCAACCTCCTGCGGCTACGCCCAGTCGGGCCTGTCATCCCACCTGTCAGCATCAGCACACATTGCGTCACCCATGGGCCCCGCGGAGCCGCTCTTTGTCACATCTGCTCGGCGGTGTTCTTTACAAACGCCACAGCCGCCTGTCGCTTCGCCCTCTCCGCGGGAACAGGAGTTGCCCAACTGCGGCGCAGCTATGCGAGTCCACAACAACTGCTGAAAAACAACTGTTGTGCGATGCTGCCCAGCGATGGAAGAACTGCGCAATGGCTTGTGGCAGAGGGAAACACGGCCTCTACTTAGAAATGGCTCATTTGGTTAACCTTTGTGGATCATAAAAACGTAAGTGTGCTGTTATTACGCACAGTAAAACCAGCTCCATGCAAAATAAACCAATAAATGGGAGGAAGAGGAAAGAACAGTTTGTTGACGTTCAGTAAAGCAAGTGCTACTCGTCATTATGAACCACGCTGGTCTCAAGTCAGTACATATATATTTCACTGCCGTAGTGTTCTTGTGGTGATTGCCGTCACTGCAGATATTCCCCGGATGTTACTGTGCTGATCTGACTTCCGCTATTAGGTCAACAGACTCAAGTAGTCCAGCATGATGTCATAGAGCATGATCTAACTCTGTGGCCAGATGATTAAATCATACATTTTCCTTTAATTTGGGGGTTATTAAATGAACAGAGCTCCTCTCTGTGAGTTTCTAAAGAAGGCGATCGCTATTTGCCTTGGGTCATTTTCTAGCTGTTGGTTCGCTTCAGTTGCTGAAATAGGAGTGAAACACGTTTGCATGCAGCAGCACTGTATTGTTCCAGCTATGTTCCTCATTACTAATCAACCAACAAGTCGTGGTTTAGGAGCAAAGTCATGTTCATTTTGAGAGGTCGGTGGTTTTATAATGGAGGATTATTATTAGAATTCTACCAGTTCCATTGTGACAGTGATGCAAACGTTGATTTTCTTTAAGGTTAGTTTTAAATCAGACTAAATGCTGGGTGGGAGCTCCTCAGGCTCCCGACAGAGGGGCATTTCTTCAGGCCGTGCGGCCATTTGCTTTGTTTGCTTGTTTAGTCTGCACAGATCCCCCAAAAAAGAGAAACAGACGGAAAAATGGGCCTGGTTCTAATTTAGCGCCACCGAAGGTGTGAAAAAGCACTTAAACCGCCGTAATTCCACTTTGAGGCCAAATGTTTGCCACGTGTGTCATTGTGCTCCATCGTCTGTGTGCAGCTCTTGCTCCCGTCTCGTCTGCGGACCGTCTTTCCAGCCGACGTGTGCGGACCTTCCAGATTGACTGAAGCAGCAGAGACAGCTGGAAGCACGAAGCATTTGCACGTCAGCCATTCTGCGGCTTTCTATTTTTGCCTCCCCCCCCCCACACACACACACACACAAGTTCAGGACAGTTGTTTCATAGATTGCACAGCACCTGTTCAAAGCCCAATTGTTATGGCACACGCTCCTGCACCTGCTCGTCCACAGAGGCTCAAATAAAGCCATGTTTGTGTGAAATTAAAAATGATCAACCAAAAAATATTCCCCAGTCGGAGACTTTGGAGATTTCTGCCACGTCCCACACAGAGAACAGGCACCTGAACACGTAGGCCCCTCTCGCTGTGAGGCAGCGGTCCTGACCACCACATCGCGATGCCGCCTCTCCTTGAACAATATCACTCCAGCATCCAAAAAACACACGCGGCTCAGACTGGTGTCAGCGATGAGCTCATTCGTTCCAGTAACAGGAGGTGACATGAGCGAGGCAAACAATGATGCAGAGCTTTCAGGTAGGTCCAGCGCGTTATATAACCTAACAAGGCCACCTTGAACGTCCAAGCCGAGGAAAATAACATTTGCCTGTCCCGTATTAAATCCAGAGTGTAATGACGTCTTCTTGGACAGATAATGAGAGCGCTGATCCCGCTGCTTCTCAGGGAAATTACAGAGCATCTGTGAAAGTCTCCTAGTTTTTATTGGTATTTTCTTATTTACCATAGCATACAAAAATGTGGTAGAATGACCTCAAGCAAATCACTAAACGAATGACTCAAGATGTACTTTGGCTTGATGATACTGTTCCATTTTCCTGAAGCTCTTTTTCATTACTGCTCTTCAGGAGACTGGATTTAGGGACTGTGAGCTCCAATAGGCTGGAGGAAGGATTAAAGTCCCTGTATGTAAATAAATGAATCATATCTACAAGGCAATAGAGCTTCCAAATAAAGGCTTAGAGGAACGTCTTGCTTTGAAGACTTGCTCTCAGAGTGAGGGATACTTGTGATATGGGAAATAGCTTCCTGCTGCTGGAGCATCTTTAAAACTTAATCTGTAATGTCACAAGACTGAGTGAGCTCATCCATCAGCCTGCAGCCACCTCACTAAATACTGTACATAATACACACATTAGCACTAAACACAAAATGCACCCGGGGATGATTGGAACATGAAAGTGAAAATCATTTTAAGCCCTTAAATGTTTCACTAAAGAGCAAAAACATCTTTGTGGCTGCTCCTCGGGAACGATCCTACCGATGTCAGTCTGTCATCAAGCGGCCTTCACTTCAGAAGTAGAAACACAACTACTAAGCGTGAAATGGATCCACTTGACCGTCTGCTAATTTCCTTTCAAACCTGCAAAGTGCCTTGATGGACAAATCTGAAGGCTGACTTTGAAACAATATTATTTTTCAAGAGTCAGTGAAAGTCTCTATTTTCCTCCTCTTCCAACATCACTACATACTTGGCGGCTGCGCTGCCTGGTTATTATTCTAAAGTGAAGGGCAAATGTAATGGTAGGATTAAAAACATATTTATATTTAGACTCCTGACATCTAATTCCAAACAAAGACCCTGTTGTCAGAAGGAAAGGCAGTGTCTGGCTCCTGCCTTGAAGTTTTAACCTGCTCAGCATCTTTCCTGGTACCACTTTGCAGTTTGGCATTACAGCCTGCACATTCTTTAACAAAGAGGAGGCCACAGATCCCAGTAGAAACGTTGACAAAGGAGGATTTTCCTCCTAAACAATGAAGCAACACATTATCAGTGAGATGGTTGGGTTTCATTGTTGCTGCTTGCCTAATTCTACTGTATGACAAACTTGGCACCGTCTCCTTCCAAACAACGCGGCATTTCACCGCGAGTGATGTCATCAGTGCGATAAGAGTAGACATGTTCAGGAGAAAGGTGTGAAACAGGACTCCCAGGCTGAAGCATCGCAGGTGTGAGCGGGTGTCAGCCGATAAGAATGCAGACTCGTTAGGTCAAAAATTGGCCCCAGGTACGTGTCGAAACTGGGAGTCGTCACTGTCGGTATCAAATTAGCAGTTAAATGTTTGGTATTCATGTTTTAGGAAGGTTTAATTGATATTATGTCATAAAGAATGAGCCACGCGGCCGTCGTGAGGATGAGGATTTCACAATGTGTTCCTTTTACGCTCGTCCATGAAGTGCAGCTGTCCTGTTGTTGTCTCCAAGCTCAGATGATTCCCTAATTAATGCTGTGTGTTAGCTTCAGCGGATGGCGTAAAAAGCCCACGGGCGACCGAGCCGAGAGAGGCCGGGTCATTGTCGAGCTGCAGAACCAGGCGCGTGAGCTAAGAACAAAGACATCTCAAGCTATTTGGATCAACAGATAAACATTAGTGCAAATGAATGACTTCACGGTTTCACCGGCCCTTGGCCCTGCAGCCTTTTAGACCCTGTGCTCCATTGTCAGTCAGACATCTCATGCGTGTTAAGTATACGCTTAAATAAAGTCAAATGTGACTGAGTTATAAAAATATTCTCCTTCCCTTAAACGCTGCCAAGGACTGTTTGTTTATGCTTTGTTTGTCCTACTTGTAAAACTTTAAAAGTAAGTGTTTTGGAAGAAATGATCACATACTGAGTGTGATCCAGACCTGGCAACCCACAGTGACTAGAAAGCAATAAGCATACGTTTGAATCCAAAAGGTTCATTTTCACTGTTATTCAGTCGCTGCTGCATTACTGTGGATGTTTCTGGGTTTTATTTTGAAAGTGCGCACACAAAGAACGCACCCAGCAGCAGGACCCAGGTGAAGTCCCTATTTTCAGCCATTTTCAGACTTCTAAACTTTTTTTTTTTTCCTGATTATGATCCAGTCCAAAAACATAACCTTATCTGTGCTGAAACTTGAGCGGAGGGCTGATCATACCTTTGCGATGACATAGACCGAGTGGAAAAGTACAGACCCCCTCTGGCTTCCATGCACATCCTCTCCTCCGCCGCAGCTATCGCGCTCCTTTCATGCGGGCAGCCTCGGTGACATCACCCCTTGAGCAAGTCTCCCAACACGTATTTACTCACTCTAATAAAATGGAACGTATCAAGCGAAGCGAGGGCCTGTGGTAGGAAAGCGTCAGGTTTTTATTATCATCTTGGGAGGCGATGATATTAACCATCAGGCCAGAACCAGTTTCTCTAGAACATCAAGACCAAGCTGAAGAACGATGGCGCACGCATTCATTCAGATCAAGGCTGAGATTGGAATTATTCGCCACGGATGTGGGCCGCACGGCGGAACGCTGTGGGCAGCCAGGGCTTCCAGGGTAAACAGCATAAGGAAGGTGTTACAGTAGCTTGATCTTACTGGGTTTGCAGAGGTTTGACACCTGGTTCAAATCTAATCTGACGGCGAGTCTCTGGGCGAAACAGCTCCTCGTCCATTATAAATGTTTACCGGCGAAAGCGGGAGATAAAGAAACAAAGCCGGCTGAGACTGAGCCCCACTTTCACTTACCAACAGATACAACGCAGCCTAAATAGGAAAATCCTCCGCTTTTATCACATCATGATCAAAATAGTTTGTGGAATGTGATAAAAAACAAAACAAAATGCTTTGATGTGAGCGGAATTCAAGATTGTAAAAGTGAAATTATCAAAAATGACAAAATATTACATTTTGTGATTCTGATTTGGTAAAAAGGCCCAAGCCTTTTGATAAGAGAATCAGATCATCCCTTACAACAATAAACTAGCAGATAACGCGCTGCTGCTACGGACGCTCACCAAGCTGCCGGTCGCCCAACACAACAAGGAAACGGCCTTTTAACGCGGGCCAAACCTCCTGAACTCCACCCGTGCGGCCTTTCCGTGAACGCCACCCAGCCTGCGAGGCCTCGTCCCCGCTTTCAGGCTGCAACACATTAACTCTTCCTCAGATGACTTCATCGTGGAACCAAAGCACTTCCTAAACCATAATTAACCGTGTGGACTCCAGGTCCACCTCCGCCACGCGGAGCCCCGCTGAGCGGCTGCTCCTCCGCTCCCAGTTTCAACCCCGGATTTGAAAAACAGTCCCGGTAATAGGATCGTAATGAAGCTTTAATGTGCCGTGAACGTGTGTTTGAACTGCTCTGGACCAGGTGCAGGAGGTCACGGCAGCCGGAGCGGAGAGCGAGAGTTCCCTTTTTTGGGAGAAGCTTTGACCGGTTGAAGCGGATTCTTCCCCCGGCTGCCGTTCTCCGTAACCCCCGCCGCCCCGACATGTGTTCGCCACCGCAGCCATTCCCATCAGTCAGGCCGACATGTGCTGCTGGAACTCTGGCCATCAGCAGGAGTGGTGTGTGTGTGTGTGTGTGTGTGTGTGTGTGTGTGTGTGTGTGTGTGTGTGTGTGTGTGTGTGTGAGGGGGGGGGTCATCATCTGTTTGACGGCTATTTGCCCCCCAACACTTGTCATCCAGGCGGCTTTAAGGAGCACAGCAGCGGGGACGTGTGTCGCATTCAGCTGGAAGACAGCTGCTCGTCACCGATGGGGAACGGAGGAGGAGGCTCGGAGCCGCTCTCACTTCTGGAGCCGAAGCCGAGGAGCGGGTCACTCTGATTACTTCAGTCCAGCCGCCTTCGTTTTCCTTGAAAGTCTGGTCACTTTGGCGCTGGAGCCGAGCTTCAAAGCGGAGGTGAGGTCGACGCCGTGTGGGTGTGTGAGCGTGTGGCAGCTGAGGATATTACCTCACTGAGGATAAGCTGCGACTGCAGAGGTCTGACAGAGGTCTCTCCCTCCGCCTCCGTTACTCCTCGCCTCTTATCTGGGCCCACTTTCTGTCTTTGCAGCCGCTTCTCCGCTCTGTCGCTCCTGACAGCGAGAGAGAGAGAGAGAGAGAGAAAAAGCGAGCGAGAGGAGCGGCGGTGACTTCATTCCTCCTCTCAACCAACCCTCCCCCTCCTTTCTCTCTTTTCTCCCCTTTGCGCACCACGGCCAGGCAGCATGCCAGCAGTCTTCATCCTGCTGCGGTCCCTGCTCATCAGGCTCCTCGGTAGCAGACTGGCAGGCTCGGTGGCACAGTTCCTCAGGAGGAGCCTCTCGACGGGCGCTGCCCACCTCGGCGCGGCGCTGCGCCACGTCTGGGACCGCGTTCGATCCCAGGAGTCCAAGGAAGCCGTCCTGGGCTGCGTGCTGTGCATTCTCAACATGCACAAGAAGGTGGAGAACTGAGCTGCCGCTCTGCTCTCTCTCGCTCGGTGAACGGACCGCACGAGCGCTCAGCGAGGGATGTGACAGACTGCTCATTTGGACTCGAGTGTATTTTCGTTTCTTATCGGGACTAGTCATGTCTGAAAGCATCGTGAGGAAGGTGCAGCCCTTCACCATTGGGACGAGGCTGTCGGTGCCAAGTGGGCCAAAATGCCAGGAGTTTACACAGAGTTACCTGCAGAACCAGGGTCTGGATAAGTGCACGCTGCAGCACAACCTGAACTCGCTCTACCTCAGTCCATCCCAGGTCTGCGGCCTCGCCGGGCAGGTAGCGCCCATGAAACGCAGCCAGGAGCACATGGCGGCGGAGGACCAGCTGAACCCGAACGCCGCCGCCGCCGCCGCCTCTGCCGTCTCCAGGTCCATCAAGAAGATCACCATCTCCGGAAGCACGGACAGATCGGAGGACGGGGTGGAGGTGGGACCGGGGCGGCTTTTAACGCCAGGGTCCACGTCTGGAAACAACAACAACAACAACAACGTCACCAGCGCATCGGAGCCGCGGCTGCCGAGGATTGTGGGAGTCAGTTGCGAGAACAAGCCCAAATCTCATTTTAAGGTAAACGATAGTAAGTTAATAATATTATTAGTTAGTTATAGTTTGTAAATAATATCAGTAAAGTTCATTTTAACCTTATTGCAGCTGTGCTGATTTTAGGAACTTGATACTAATTTTATTAAGGAAATTAGTCCATTCATTCAAATTATAAAAAAACAAATTGTAAAAAAAATAAACAGAATAGAAGAGTATTAATGTAGTTAGTGACATTTTTCAGACTTTTTATTAAAGATGTTTTACTGTCACCTCCAGATTTTTGATCTTATTAGCTGCTACTTCAGTACAAAGAGTTGCTTCATTGATCGTAATGTCTTAGGTTTTACTGAGAAAAGACGGCGGCGATGAATTTCATTCCTCAAAGGGAAACACGATGGTGAAGCTGAACGGCGAGAAATCTGTCCAGCAGGTAAGTCTAGTTAAAATGTACATTTAGTTACATTTTAGAAAATAAAATACTCAATCCATTATTAATAAATTAATACAAATGAGTATTAGAAATATCCTAAAAGGCTTTTAGGTTTAAATGATGCATTTAGACTGTTGTGGTATTTAGTGTGATCCCCAGACTTAACAGCTTTCTTTTTAAATATTATACATTTAGATCCACACCACACAGAAGTGGAAAACCAGTCATGTGTCTTTGAACGCCTCATACGCAGCCTGTTGTTTCCTCTTGTTTGTCTGCGATCCTCAGAGACGGACAGAAGAAGAAGCGGTCTGAGCGCGTTGTAGGATGTTGTTTAAGTCAGTGTGCTGTTGGACTTGGCCTGTTCCCCGTTGAAGTGTTGTGCGTTGCAGCGGAGCCTGCACAGGCTCGCTGGAAAACATGAGGTCAGGGAAGATGTTAACAAAAGAGAGAGGCTCATCGAGGCCCCCGACTGAGCTCGGTTAAAATAACACACCGACATATTTCATCATGCTGCATCACCTCACGCCCTGTAACCACAACAACACAGTGCTGTCATCTTCACCCGCCATTCATGCTCATAGATCCCTGTGTCAACGCGGCGGTGCCTTCACCTGCTCAGGTGTGAAGCAGGAAACAGTATGTTGGTGTGCTGACAGTAAAGACGTCAGGCCTCTTCCTCTTCCTTCATGTGCCCAGATGTTTCCTGACTGGAGAACAGCAGGAAGGTTGTGCCAGTCGCATCCAACTGGGCTCACGCCGTGCTGACACCCTGTTTTTGTCGCCTTTGGGCCCGTTGGGCCAGTCTGATACCAACATAACACAGAAAACAGTGTCATCAGCATGAACAGGCATTTACAGACCAGTGTCTGCTTCATAGCTTTATAAATGAATGATCTAATCTAACCTGTGTTGATGCTTCCACAGCTTTTAATGCCTGGACTGCAGAAGAAGGATCCTCTGAGGACGGTCAGCTTTCCCTCAGTGCAGAATGAAGCAGCTGGTTCAGCGCAGACTGACTGCTTCACTCAGCGCAACTCCCTCTTCACCAAGGAGGCACTGCAGGTAAAGTGCAGCACAGACTAGACCCAGAGGCCAATGGATGCATGCGCTCGAATGAAGTGGGTTTAAAATGAGACGTATGGCAGCATCTCGCTGGACAGAAACAGAAACACGCTGGGGGGGGGTTCTCCCATAAGCTGAACGCCCTCGGACCAGAACAAAATATGCGCCGTTTCTTATTTTGTCCTGAGAACTGTATGAGCTGTGTTCTGCCGAACGACGAGAGGGAGGGGGAACCGCCACAAGTGAAGCAATTATTTAGGGATGAGATCATTGTTTGGCTCCATCTCTTCACGCCTATGGCCCAGAGAGACTCAGCCAAGCAGCACAAGCGCTGCTGTTATCTCATCGCCGCGGCCACGGCGGCCCACTAGGACGCTTCTCAGCAGAGTTCGGCCCGGGGACATCCTGTCACGAGACCTCCGCCGAGCCATTATTCGAGCCACAGGTCGATTACTGCCAGTAACATGGAAGTGTGAGCTGAGGGAAACAACCGATGCGCGAGCGCGTTGAGAGCAGCTCTGTAGCACGTCGTTAACGGCAACGAGCTCCGCAGCTTCCGCTCTCTTAAGGGTTTGTGTTGCCTTTAAAGGAAATGGCTGTTTAGAAAATGTACTTCGGAGACGCGAAGGCTTCGGCATCAGGAGACCGGCCTGTTTTACAGCGGTCGACTGCCGGCGCGGATGAGAGTGTGTTATTACAGCATTGCTCCGCAGTGGAAATGGAAGCCCGCTTCCCAGGGACGGACTTTTGTAAAAGGCCCCCAAAAAACTGGTTTCTTGTGCGGTCATGGGTTTTATATTTAGGAAACATCGGGATCAAACTACCTATGATGAGACTGGACTAAGACCTCGCTGTACATTTTGATAAACAGCCCATTGTTGTGGAGAGCGGACAGGAAGAAACAAGGGAACCGTAGACTTCCTGCATGAGGTCATCGCAGAGCCGCGACACAGAGGGCGGCCTGTGCTGCCGAGCTCTTTTCCTTCTGTTCGGCACAGGAATACCTCCGCTGCCCCACGGGCCCCGTAAATCTAATGAAGTGCCTCTCGGGGGAGAAGTGACATCACGTTTGATCCTCCAGCAACGAGTCGCTTGGCGGCGTTTCAGTGATTGAAGGGAGCAGTTGCCGTCGAGTCTGTTATTTAACGTCCGTCGCCGCGTGTTCCTTGGGAAATAACTTTGTGATGTAATGCTGCAATGACTCATCTGCGCGCCTCGTTATTATGTGACATTTTGCAGATTTCACCACGGCAGCATAATAAAAAATGAAGTTCGGCTGATTTTATCAGCCGCGTGACTCATTCAGCTCACGCCGAGAAGTGAAAGAACCCGTGTTGATTCATTAATCCTCCTAATTATTATGACTGGGGTGGGTCAGCGACCTCCCACACTGGATTCTTCGCAGAAAACAAACACTTTCTAACTTTGGCTCCGTATAATGTGTAAGCGGTGCCAGAGAAGGCAGCTCTGCAAGACAAGCCCTTATGCAATGAGCTGCAGGCGGCTGCCAAGAGAAACGTGGGCTCAGCATAACATGACACTGGAGAACAAAAGGCTGCCCTGGATGTGTCGGAGGGTCCGCGTTAGTTCAATCACAGCAGTTGGACTTTCACACTTTGTTGCGTTTACTGTGTGTCGGGCTAAAGTGGAACGCCAGTGTCACTGCAAAACCCTGTTGTCACCTTGCAACGTGTAACATCGGTCCATGTGTTGCCGTCGGCGACGCAGGCGGAGGCCTGGATCAAAGGGAAGCTGCAGGACTTGAAGGACGGCTGTAACGTTCAACGCTGCCCCCTGCAGGACTGGGAGGAGGCCTCGCAGACGCTCCACAGGGACCTCAAGGACTTCGAGAACACGCTGATTCAACTCAACCAGGTAACAGAGTGAGTGACTCATTAGAAGGGCAGATCGGCACAGCCCAGGTTGAAGCTTTTCCTTCAGGTAGTGGATCCATAGATCATATATGACACATGCTGTAACATAATGGTTGCACGGACCGGCTAAAACCATCCTTGCCTTTCACTAGATGGGCGAACAGCTGATCTGCAGGCAGAACCCCACGTCGGATCTGGTGAAGAAGCAGCTCAGCCAGCTCAGGGACCAGTGGCAGACTCTGAAACACACCGCAGCCAACCAGACGAGGGCCCTCGGCGGAGCCAAGAACCTGCTGGAGTTCAACAGGAAGGCGGACAGGTTGGAGGCGTGGATCAAAGAAAAGGTGAAGTCGTGCACGTTTGTCTCTCTTTCCGTTGTAATAGTGAGCGTAAGCGGCTCATTTGTCAAATAAAGTGGACCGACGACTCTAATGAACAGCTGTCAGATGTCAAGATACAGGAAATGAGCGCAGCGTGCTGACGTCATCACGTTTGTCCGCTTAAGAAGTGAACTGATGATTGATAATGAGACAAACTGGAGGATGTTGCTCCTCCATTTAGCTGAGCCCCATTTGGTAGCGTTGTGTTTACGGCGCGACGCTGACAGCTACATTTCTGTTCAGCGTCTTCCTTAGTAGCTGTGGTTTAATCCAGGCCTCTAAAAAGAAATAATGGTGTGGTTCTTAACAAGTGGAGGCTGTAAACACTGACTTTTACAGTATCTGTGCCAGCAGGAAGAGGAGCAGTCTCTGGAGAATGTTCTGGCTGGAAATGTTGACAAAATGCAGCTGACCAGGAGGATTTTAGATCTGAAACAGGTGACTATTAGAACAATACTGCAGCGACGTACTCCTATGAAGTTTAAATCTAAACACTGACAAATGATTGTGAAAATCTCAGCAAAATGTCCTTTATCTGCGCCTGACGGTGATGACAGCTGAGCTCACAGTTGTGTTTCGCTGCAGGATGAGCAGCTCTACAGGAACCTCCACGAGGAGATCAACCAGCTGGCTCTGAAGCTGGAGAAGCAGGGGAGGACGGACGGCAGGAGCGTCGCCAGCAGGAGGAAGCACGTCAACAAAGCGTGCGTGTCGTCACCGAGGTGGAGGAGGCGCGACGTGGCTCTGGACTCACTGTGGTCTGTTGACTGTGACAGGTGGCTGAAGGGCCAGGCTCACCTGAAGACCCGCCGCGAGAACCTCCAGCTGGCGCTGGAGGTGTCGTCCTTCTACCAGCAGGCCGAGAACGCCCTGTCTGCTATGAACAATACGGTAAAAGCCCCCGTCAGCGCGGAGGCCCGCGTTCACCGCTCAGCCTCCACCTCCTCTCACCTGCACCTTCTCCTCCAGGGGACGACGGCGGCCGGGGAGCCCGGCGAGGTCCGCGACGTGGCCGCTCAGATCATGGTAGGGAGCGGTTCTGAGAGCGCTTTGGCAGGAGCCTCCGCTGCCCACTGTGACCTGCAGGTGTGTGTGTGTGTGTGTGTGTGTGTGCTAGATGCTGGACGTGAGCGTGTCGCAGCTCTCCAACCTGCAGCCGGCGCTCGCGGCCGGCGTCGCGCGGAAGCACGGCGAGGTGAAGGACCGCTGGGCGCTGTTCAGGTAGGACGTGGGGTGTGAATACGTCGCCACCGTTCCGCCCAGTGCAGCGGCCCCCGCCACATTAAAAGCTGGTTTTCCTAATTAAAATGGGCTTTGTGTAAGGAATGTCTTGCTCGTGATTAGCCTTGTTTAATTTGGGTTCGAATCGGTGAAAAATTATAAGCAAAGTGAAGGACTGCTCTTTGTGGATGTCTAACACATGGAGCGTCACTCACCACCCACTTCTTCTGTTTATAATATTGGCTTTGTTTACTACACTGGATGAATAATGTCTTGGCCTCCTGAGTCAAGCTGGCTACGTGGTTTCATCATACCCTTAAACCGCCTGCTACAACAGAGTTCAAGCAGGTTTACCAGCGTGTAGTAAAACGTATAAAAATGACGTCCACAGCCGACAGTCTGTTATGTCAGAACCAACATGTACCTAATCAGTACGAGGTTTAAGAAGAAAATGACATAATGTACAGTAAGTACAGGGTTTAGAGTTTACTGAGGTTGTTAAAATCAAGCGCCGTCAAGCTTTGCAGAATTTATATTCTGGGGGCAAAATTCAAAGGCTGCCAGTAGAATATTTATAGTGCAGCTGGGCAAAAAATCTAGATTTACAATTGTATTAATGGTCATAATAATAAAAATATTTCAAGTAGCTCCAGTCCAAAGTTGTGACATTCATCTCCAACATTTCTCAGCCTCTCATGTCTGTGAGCTATCTTTAAATCTAACCATTACACCATCTCATCTGTCTTATCAGATGTATTTCATCGCTATTTAAACCCCGTAACACAAACACTGGTGGAGCGCTTCAGAGCCATAATTGGAGTTCACTGCGGTCTCGCTGTCAGCACCACAGTAACCTCCCGCTCCGCTTGCACCGCAGGAATGAAAGGAGCACGCTCGCTCCCACCGGCTCCGCTTTCACCAGGGAAGACGCTGACCCCCTGACACCGGCCCGAGAGCCCCAGTGCCGCGAGGGAACGGGGACGCAAAGGATCATGGGAAAGGAGGTGAAGGAGGAGCGGAATCGGCTGAAGGGCTGCGTGGTGAGTGGCTGGACTGAACCCCACTGTGGCTGCTGAATGATGATGATCATATATAATTATTACATAAATGTCCATGAAAAATGCCAGGCCATGACTGTACAGCATGGCTAAACAATAGACCAGAGCAAATAAACCTTGACCTTTGACCAAACACTTCAATTTATGGTGAAGTAAAGTATTAAATTGTAACATTTTATTAATACATGACCTGTAGTCAGGCTTTAAGGGATCTGCACCCTCACACCAGAGACTCCTGGTTTTGGAGGCCTAGCAGCACGTTATTGAATGGAGTCTATGTGTGGCTGCTCCTGTAGTGAACCCACTGCCCAGAATCCTACAAGAAAATCCTGTTGTGACAAATAACAGTGTATTTTTACTCACGTTATCCTCATAAATCTCTTTAGTGCACAGTGGCTGTTTGTGTTCGGCCCAGACGTATCCCATAATGCAATGTCCTCTCCTCTTGCTGACCCTGAGCTCTAATAGAGTCCCCGCTGAGCCTATGGTTGTTCTGCCCAGTGAGATGGTGCCCAGATGCTTAAGGCTAGAGAACGTCACTCTTTCCACCCTTCCTGTGTTTCTGGTTCCTTTTATTTCTTCGCTGGAGTTTTTTTAGGCTCCACCTGTGTCGGGAGCCCATCAGGCCAGAAAGCTTGGATAAATTATTACACCTAAGAGCTGAGCTTAGTGGTGTTAGCGGTGCTTAATGCAGTGAGAACTGGGAGCTCCAGGACATGGGAGTCCCCACTCAAGGACTAATGGGACAACAAACTGGAAGCCAAAAGGCAAAAATGGACCCAGCACAAACACCAGTTGAGCACCAAAGCGCTTTAGCTCCAGCTCCTGGCGAGGTGGACATATTTAATGAATGAAGCGCATTTGCATATGGGCCGTGCTCTCACTGAATCTGCATACCCGGCATCATTCGCTGGAGTGTTACCTATGTCCACGTCTGTGTTAGCAGTAGTACGGCCTGTTTCTGGAGATAAACATGGCTATCGGCTGTTTCCCTGCATAATTGCAGCCAGATGCTGAGGCTGCAGACCAGATGGGCTTGGTGCAAAGTAATAGCTGTTAGCTGACATCACCTCGCTGCAGAGAGACTCACGAGGGAAGAAGAGATCAGTCGAAAGCAGATAAGAATCAGACCCAGAAACAGGAGACAGATGGAAACACCGAATACCATTGAAAGACATGACATAAGAAGCAATTTAATCTCTATTTTTGCATATGGAGGGAGAGGCTGAGCTGCTTTAAGTGAAGGCCACTGTAAAGGATGCAAATATCTGGAGAGGAGACGTCGGCATTAAATATCAACTCTCCCACACTAGACTGTTAGTGTTGCAGCTTAATGCCCAAACGGTCCGATAATTCGCCTCAGTGAAACTCAGACTCGCCCATAAAATAACTGGCATGTTAGTAAATGATGTTGGATTTTACTGCATCTCTCGCACAATCTTGGAGGCGACAGCTCTCTGACTCACTTCTTCTATAAACCCAGGCAGAAAAAAAAAACGGCGAAGCGAAAGGCCCAACATAAAATGCAATTATTAATGTCGTTTGGGCCTTTCAGCTGGGAGAGATGCACATTTGTCCTGCAGATCGCTGCCACACAGTATACAGGTTGAACCTTTATTTCTTTCATAGCATTATTTTTAGAATACCTTTGTTTAAAACTGTGAGGGACCAACTTCCTGTAACAGTTGTGCTTAGAAACCTGCCTGCAGAGTCCTTTGGCCAACTTTTACAGATGGTTAAAAGTTATTCTGAAGGCTGTAAAAGAGGCTTAGTGGCTGTTGACGTCTTTAATACATTTATGTACAACCACAAGGTCCACAGCTCCGACACTGACCCTGTAAAAACGCTGCCTTCACGCTGCCAGCGCTGTTGGACCTAACTCCACTCATGCAGCAATTACAGTATAACACGGCTTGTTTTCTGCTACTTCAGCCGCTCGAATGTAAACGTCGATGCCGTCAAACAGAAAAAGCCGAAAAAGTAAACAGTCTGGATTATTTCCCTGACAATAGCTCGCTTTTGTAAGGAAATATGCCTTGCGTCATCTACAGAAGGGATGGTAGTCGGCTCTGGGCAGCGGGCCACGCCGCTCGGCCTGCAGCCACGCTGTGACATTCACATTAATAATTAGCTACAGCAACACGTCACAGTCCAGCGACGCCTCGCAGCGCTGAATTCCCCATCTGAGATTCCACTCGCCCGCTCGACGCTTATTCCTTGTGGCAGAACGAAAAAAAAAAAAAAAAGCCAAACATGGCTCACGCGGCGCGCGGCTAAACTTCTAGATTTTCCCACAGAGACGTTCGCTCCTCGTCCACAGGGCGCTGTTACACGCGGGGGTCCGCCGAGCGGCCAGAGCCGGGAGCGACGGCCCGGGAGCGGCGCCTCAGGCCGCGCGGAGGAGGTCACCGTCGGACACCGGCCCGCGGGCGGAAGGTGACGCTCCAGCCCGGTTTCTCTCTCTCGCCTCACATAATGAGGGCTCTTTATGTAAGTCGTGATTGGAGTCACACGTCTGTGTTTTCGTTGCAGCCAGAAGCCCAGAGCCGAGCCGCGGCCGGCCGCCGCCCCGCAGGGCCACCCACTGCTTCACGCGCAGCTCCAGAAGTTCACGGTGTCTGCTGACAAGGTGACCGGAGCCGCTGCATTCATGCGTCATGTGATACGAGCAGCATGGACTGCTGGTTTTGTGTTGAAGTGTGATTACGTACTGGTCTGTTGCGTTCTCCTTTCCATTTTTTGAGGTCAAAGGTCACGATCCAAGGTTACCTCATCGTCAGACCGTCCTCTAACCCCCGCTCTGCTCCACTTTTTTGTCAGACTCTGTCCTGGCTGAAGGACAACGTGTCCATGGCCACACAGGTGTGTTCTATGGCCAGCTTGGAGGGGCTGGAGGCAGCCAGGAGGTGTCAGCATGCTCTGGAGCAAGAAATCCTCACCAACAGAGCCAGAATAGAGGTGGTCAAAAGGGTAAGCAGGCGCCCGGCGTCGCAGTCACGCATGACTTCTAGGAAAATAACCCTTTTTTTTCACAAATGGATGCCTCTTATATTCATCTGAGGTCGCCGTAGTTCCCCAGTTTTTAACTTCACCCTTACTCATCGCGCGCTCTCATCGGTCTGACACCCCGTCCTCAGGAGGGCCGCGGGCTGGTCCGCGCTCAGCACCCGGGCAGCGCCAAGATCGAGGAATTCCTCAGCCAGCTGGAGGTCCTGTGGGAGGAGCTGCGGAGGAGGCACCAGAGGAACGCGGTGTTTCTGCAGGCCTCGGGGGAGCTGGGCTTCAGGGTAAGAGAGCATTAAACAGGTATTCGCCCTAAGTCACGCGCTGAGAAAATCACGCTCATGATGGATGATGCTAGATCACCTGTGCCATTAGAAGGAGCCAAAGTTTGGCCTGAGCCTGGTCATATATTCTCATTATTTGATTTGCTCTTTGTTGCCTTAACTACACCGCAAAGGTATAAGCATAAAGATTTATGACCGCTCCTCTGAGGGGTTTAAATGTGCTAGTCCATAACTCAGCCATGGGTTATAACATGTTAAAAATCCAACCTGATGAATGGCTAATGTGGTTAGAGCAGGTCAGAGCTTCCATGAGGAACCTATCCGCGTCCTGTGTCTGGTTGTTTTCATTGAGCACCAAATCGCAAATGCTCCTCCATAGGTTGTAAGGGTGCTCCAGGCCCTGGGCAGCCTGGAGGCCTGGCTGGAGTCCGTGGAGCTTTCCATGAAGGAGTCTGCGCTCGCCGGCGACCCCGAAACAATGAGCGCGGCTGAGAGGGAGAGCTCGCTGCTGGAGAAGGAGGTGGCAGCACGCGGCCCGGAGCTCGGCGCCCTGAGGCAGGAGGTGGACCGGCTCGACTCCCACGCTCACCCCCACATCAGGGGTCTGGCCACGCGTATGGAGGAGCTGGAGAGAAAGTGAGTTTATACCCCCCCCCCGGTGGGTCACTGTGGACACGGCCCCAGAACATGTGGAAATTAGGTCGAGAATTTGGTCATTTCTTCCAAGAGGTCGTGGAGTGAGGCTTCCCCTGTTCGCAGTCCAGCCTGGAACAGTTTAGTCATAACAATATTTTCCTCATAAGCCACAAAAATATGTTCGGCTTAGTTTTAAAAAGACGCAGCTTTTTTCCCTATAACCTAATAAAGGCACCCTCTGTGTGCTGTGTGCACGGCGTATGGTCGAACCTACAGTCCTGACACGCACATCGCCTACAACTCGCTGATGTCAGAGTTACCGCTGAATGTCTGCGCCATGACTTTCCTGTTCGGTCGGCCACGGTGAGGCCCGCCGTTGCCATGGAGACGCAGGAAAACCTAGTGATGTGGGCGAGTTCACTGGTCCATGCCCGTGTCCGTATACGCTAGTCCAAACCCATGTATCCAGGGCAGGGAGGGGTCACTGGGCAGGTGGAGCATCTGTAATACATTTGGGGTGATGTCATTATTTAAAACCACATACACACAGGTAAGGCTCATTTATGCTGAAGAGAAAACCCCTTTGAAGAATCCAGCCTGTGTTTATGAGACACGCTGCAGGGTCGACTGCTAGCTAGCCTTGACGTTGTGCGGCGTTTCAGGTACCGCCACGTTCAGGGCGCCCTGACCCAGCAGAGCTCGGTGCTGCAGGACACGCGGATGCTGACCGAGTTCCTGGAGCGGGTGGAGCTGGAGGAGAGCGAGGAGCTGAGCGACGGCCGCCACGGCCTGGACCAGGTGAGACCCCCCACAGGTGACCCTCATAGCGTCTGTTGGGCCAAATGCTGGAGCCAGATGGAATAATACAATAATAATCTTCTTTTGCCTCCACCAGCCTCTCCACAGTGACATATCTTCCGCTCCATCGTTGCTGGGACTCCGGAGCAGCAGCAGCAGCGCTGAGCCGCTGATGGAGAGCATGGGGGATCCTGTGGAGGAGCTGCGAGAGGCGGTGGAAATGCTGAATGACACAGCGAGGGAGCGAGGCCGATCGCAGAGCCGCGATCAGGCCATCCAGGACCTGCTGAGAGACGTACGGAGCCGGAGCTGTACTCTTTCTAATTCATTTCTAATTAATTTGGCTGCTCCTAAAAGAGCCTCCACTGCCTTCATGAGTGTTTTTACATTATTAAAATTTACTCTTTTTTCACATTTTAAAATAGCATTCACAAACATGCCCAGAGGCGTCTCCATGGCACCGTTCTAAGCACGAATTTCCAGTGTGGCTCTCGCTGGAAAACAAATAATTCACAGTGAAGTGTAATGACTTAATGGCACGCTTGGAGGACTCACGATGACTTGTCTCGCCAGCACGCCAGGTTGGCGATCCGCATCGAGGAGCGTCTGTGCCGCAGCAAGGAGCTCAGCCTCGACGTCCTGGAGAGGGAGACGGACATGGCCGTCCGGTGCGAGCTGGACCGCTGCGGACTGGAAGCTCTGCAGGAGACGCAGGACCACCTGGAGGTCAGGGCACCACACAATTAGAAAGTTCTACTACCACATATGGGACATTTATTTATGACTTATTTATGTGAATGTGTATATTTGTGTATGTGCTCCTGGGGGTCGCAGGGTTAAAGATATGAGTCTGGGGATGGTCAGCTTCTACGTGAGTCAGTCTCAGGCAGTTATGTTTATCACACACACATGCACACACAGCTGTCTGGACTTGATAGCACTGACGAGCAGCAATGACCTAATCTCCTAAACTAAAATAACTGTACCGTCAGCAGACAGGCATCTCCGTGTTGTGCAGGCCGCTGTAGCTGAGAAGCCCTGTGAAGCATTACTCCCAGAGAAGCCTTGACGCTATTAATTACTGCCTCGTCAAACGGAGAGGGGAGCGTGCAAGCATGCTATAGCAGCGAGGCCCATATGTAGACCATATGCAAACGCTCCAGGGATGAGGTCATCGTCATACACAGACACAGAGGCCGTCTGAGTGATACCGGCTTTGATTGAAGACTCTGACTCCCTCCGTAGATCGACTATGAGGTCATGGAGGAGGAGCTGAGGGAAACGGAGAAGCGGGCTTCTCGGCTGAGGGACCTGTGTCCAGAGAGGACGCGCGTGTTGGCGAAGAAGCTCCAGGCCACGCTGCAGGCGTGGGCCGAGCTGGGGGCGGCCGTGGCCCAGAACCGGGCGCGCCTGCGGGAGTTCCAGCAGCTTCGGGACTTCTTCAGGAGCTACCTCGCCGTGATGTAAGCGGGGCGTGGGGACGCTGCGACCGCTCTGAGCCAGACGCTCTTTCGTAATCCCCCTTGTCAGAACATCTGCACATTACATTTGCTCGGTGAAAGAGAACAGGATGTTCTCGCTCCCAGGAACAGACTGTTGGTGAAATGTAGCACTTAGAGATCAGTGTGACAAAGAGATGAATGTTTGTCTCTGCTCATTCTCGTGTTGTGTGACTGTATGACTTTTCTCACAGTCCCGCTCCGTGTCTCCTCCCCCCTATTCCTCTGACTAGCTCATGGACGGAAGACACCCGCTCGTGCATCTTTTCCGAAGCTGCCTTGTATTTCGATAAAGATGGTCAGAAGCCACTAGCCGCCGAGCTGGACATGCAGATCGAGCACAAGTTTGAGGAGTTTGACGAGCTGGCAGTCAAAGGCAGAAACCTCCTGGGCGAAGAGCACCACCTCACGCAGATGGTGAGCAGGGCTACGCGCTCCTGACACCCTTCAAGGTGCGGTTCGTTTTTCACCTTTATAAATGCTGAGTCATATCTCGTACGCAGGTACGAGAGCGCATGGAAGAACTGAGGAGCATGCTTGGCTGGATCCTGCTGCACTGGAGAGCTCAGAAGCAACAGTGGCTTGACAAGAAAGGCCGGCAGGGGACTCCACAGGATAACCTTTATTCTGAGGCCATAATGTGCTCCCCATCGTTAGAGGTGAATAAGCAGAAAGCCATTCATTGCTTTGTTGTGAGGCCCAAGAAGAATTAAAACAATAACAAATTAAATTTAATAAATAAACAGTAGTCTTAATCCAGCTTGGTACTTTTTTTTCTCATAGAGTCCAGATCCTGAGCAAGAGGCCTACATGTCCCATCAGCCCCTAGTCATCCCCAATGAAGACAAAGTGACAGTGACAGGGGACGCTCGGCCCGCATCCCCGCCGCCCAGACAAACTGAGGAGCAGGAGGAGGGGTCGTTGGAGGACGGCTACGAGGTCATGAACAGCATCGGCCCACGGAGCGCGGGGGTCCCCTCCCCGGACTCCCCCAAAGCCTCTGTGGTGGTCCTCAACGAGCCCGGCGGCCCTGCTTCAGGGGGCGCGGTCAACCTCATCCTTAGCTTCGGGGGCAAAGGGGACAGTCAGGTCCAGGTGGTTGAGCCATCTGCAAAGACGGATGAGGTAGTGAAGGATGCGGCTGAGCCTGTCCACAGGGTGAGAAGCACACTCCTCACACACTAGTAGAATTACAGAGAGCTGTTGTTAATGGAGAGGTGGATCGACAGCGCAGTGGTGATGCGCGTAAAGATGCTGCATGGGACCTCCCTCCTCCACTGTCTGCCTCTGTTTATTCCTCCTTCCCTTCGGGCCTTCACGTCTCCTTTTTCCCCGTTTTCTCCCTCAGCCCACTGTGCCTCAATCTTCCGCCTGCAAAAGCCTTTGGAGGCGCTGCCAGGGGCTTTTGGAAAATACTTTTGGTAGTTTAAAACGAAAGAAAAAGCTTTATCGACAAAGTGCAAACGAGGTAAACTTGCGTTGCTGCATGCTGTGTGTAGTTGTTTTCTGGGGGCAGCATGCTTCACTAACCTGACACGAGAGCGGGACCCACTGTCACTCAAACCTTGTGTAAAGGCGCTGATGCAAAAAAGAAAGACAGAACAATACGTTTCCTTTATCGTTATGACGCAAATTCAAGATTAATTCAATTACACTTATAACGAAACTTTCAATTTTGCACACGGATGCACAACAACAATCAATGAATGAAGTTGAACTGTCCTCAGGCATCAACGCATTAAAGCGGGACCTCCTTTGTTTCATAAGGCTGAAGGTGAAGCTGTAAAGCACTGATGACAGACACACAATGAAGCAGAGCGCACACAGACGTGTCCCTGCAGCGAAACGCTGACAGGACCTCTCGTCTTCCTCTTCCTCTCCTCTTCCTCCCCCGTCGTTTCCATGACCGCACCGCGTAAAACAGGTGACCTCACCCTCGCGTCCTCGCGCTCCCAGCGCCAACACAGGCGCGCTCATTAGACGGAGAACTGGTGCTGAACTTTCCAGCAGGGCCCCCAGACTGCACACCGTGATTTATAGTCTGGGGCTCCCACAGAAACAAGGGATTAGTCATAGGGTTGAAAGGTCAAAGCATTACAGCTGACTGCCGCAGCGACATATGATTGTGATTAAGTCCTGCGAGTGCAGTCCTTTTGTCCTTTCATGCGATGTCCGTGTGCTTCTGATCATTTTCTTCGTACATTCCTGAAACCGCCCTGGTCTTGAATGCGTGGTACGTTCAGGGACAACAGGCTGATCCTTGTTTCATTGTCTTACTTGTGTTTGGCGTCATCTGTGATACATGGACTTGGACAAACCTGACGAACGCATGAGTCTCCCTCACTCATTCATCACACATTCAGGCCTAATGCATTTCTGTCTCTCTCTCTCTCTCTCTCTCTCTCTCTCTCTCTCTCTCTCTAGGTAAGTACCTACTTGCATGTTAAGGATAACAACTTGGCCTCTGCCCCTGTGTATGAGAGTATCACGCTGCCCCGCCATAAGAGCCGCTGTGCCTCTCCTTGCCCCCCTCCTCCTCCTCACGCCGCCGGCGGCTCCATCTTCAGCAGCCTCAAGCGAATGGGCAAGAAGCGAAAGAGGAGGCGGGACGCCCGCCGACACACCATCCAGAGGATCATGGGGCTGGACGAGCGAGCGGCGGGGCTGCCTCGCTTCCCCGGCGACACGGCGGCGTACGACACGCGCACGTGGCCGCTCAAAGAGGGCGGGAGGAAGAAGAGGGCGCAGGAGAGTCCAGACGGGGGCGATACGGAATATCTGAAGAACCCCCTGCTGAGAGACATTGACACGCAGTGTGCGGAGGAGTACTGCATCACTCCGTACGCTGTGTCCTCGCCCTCAGCTCAGGCGAGGAGCCACTGCCGGTTCCTCTCTCTGGGCTCGGTGCTAAGCTTTGACCTCCCCAAGGACGTGGCCCTCATCCCCAGCATTCAGGACATCATCACCATCGCCCCCCCGGAGGCCAAAAACGGAGCAGGGGCCGATCCGGACCCTCACTCCCAGAGGCACTCGGCCCTCAGCTCTTTCAAACAGGTTCGAGCCGCTCCCGCTGCAGCCGCTCAGAGCTCCGCAGACGTCACGACCGGCTCAACCGGACCTCAGATGAGCACAGCTGACAAAGACGATGGCCCCGATGTTAATACGAGCCTCCGCCAGTCACCTCCTCCCTCCCTGGAAGAGCAGGAGGACCACACAGTGCCCTGTGGTGGCCTTTATAAAGCCCAGTTCACGCTGCATGAAGATAGGGACAAAATGTCATCAGAGGTCAAAGCAAACACGGCTGAAGGTCACGGGACGGGTCAGCCTCCTATTTATGTGAACCAAGCCCAAAGTAGAGCTGCACATGAACACGAGTGTCCCAGTGTCCACACGCTCATCCGAGATCTCAATGGACACCGCTACCATAAATGCACAAGATCCCGGCTCGGACCTCAGTGCCAGAACCAGACGTCTCACATGGTAGTGAATCTGAAGTCCACAGTGAGCGCGAGCGTTCGCCAGGACTCTGCAGACGCTGGCATCTCCACGTCCAGCAGCGTCAAACTCTGCCCCGAGGCCCCCGGTCCAGACGCGGTCATGAGGCTCGCGTCCCTGGACGCGGACGCTGCAGATGTGCCCAGACCCAGAGCGAAGCCTGGCACCCCGACGCCTCCGCCTCCAGACTCAGCAGAGCTGGAGGCGGAGCGCGTCGCCCTCAACCACAAGCAGTTCGAGGAGGAGGAGGAGGAACTGGAGGACATCTGGAACCAGTCCTCCAACTACAGACAGAGCGTCTGCTCCGACATCATGTACCAGACGAACCCGGAGGAGCCCGTGGCCCCGGACCGAAGCCGGGGGCCCCGCTCTCTCTCTCGCTCTCGCTCGCCCTCGCCGCGGACGCCCGCTGTGCTCTACAAGAACCTCGTCACCGCCTCGGCGCCCAACCTGCTGGTGGCCGAGTTCAGGCTGCCGCACTACGTCCAGAGCCGGCTGGGCTACGACAGAGGGGGGGGCCCCAGAGCGAGCGTCCCCCCTCTGGCCCGGGGAGACAGGAGGTCGTGGGCAGCGTTTCCTCACACAGAAGCGGAGAGCAAGGCCTCGGTGGCGGTGAACGAGACAGCGTCCGACCCAGTGAAGCTGCCGGACGTAGGCGACAGTCAGAGATACATATATCAGTACAGAGAGGATGAGGAAGAGGAGGAGGAGGAGGAGGTGGAGGAGCACACGGGTGGTGTGAAGGTGAGGTCAGCGTTTGATACACTGTACAAATATGACACAAGCCTGCTCCAACATGTACCTGTGAAGGTTGAGCTCCACACCCATAACAACATGGTTGCTTAGCAACAAGTTCACAACACTGAACAGCTTCTAAAGACAGTTTCTGTCTATTTGAAGTCACCTGGTTTCCACGGTTGTGTATAAAATTACGTCAGTCATTTCTGTCTAATACTATATTTCTAATTTTTTATATATAGCAATATATTATATATACGCATGTATCTATGGTCTATTGTTACAGCTGATAGGTCCATATTAGAGACAGAACAGAATCAGTCTGTGAATTATTTGTGTTGCCAGTAATGACCCTGAGCTTTTGTCCTCATGAACAGGACCAGTCGACGAGTCTGCTCTCAGTCCACATGGGTTCGGAGCGAGGAAAAGCCTCGCGGAGCCCAGAGGACACCGAGACGCAGGAAGGGCCGATGGCCGCCAGGGGGCGCCGTTTGAGCCCGGTGAGACTTCCTGCAGTCACTGCAGCTGCCTGAGAGGGGAGAGTTCTGGGTTTGTCTCATTGTTGTTCACTTGAACCCCTCTAGAGCGGACGGCCCGAGCTCCAGCCCATGGAGGGAACGCTGGAGAGGAAGCACAAGCTGCAGCTGGGGGGGAAGAAGGTAAGAAAGGCGGCGGCGGAAAGAAGCGGGAGCAAGGCCTCCAGCAGCGCCACCCATCCCCATCTTATCTCCACAGGCCGCCTCCAGAGCCTGGGCCTCCTACTACGCCGTCCTCCACAGGCACACCTTGTGCTTCTACCAGGACAGGAAGGACACGCCGAGGGTAAGCACAGCGACTGCGGGGAACGTTCAGTAGCCGCCGTGGGTGCGAGGCCCTCAGTAACACTGGCTCCGTCCTGCAGGGCCCCGCGTGCGGCCTCCCGCTGGCGCTCATCGGAGCCGAGTGCTCGCCTGCACCCGAATACGCGAAGAAGCCCAACTGCTTCAGGCTACGGTGGGACGTTTTACAGCCTACGGGGCTTTGAAAAAGACGGACGGCGACACACGGACGCGTGGCCCTCGCAGCCTCGCGGGGTTCTAACGGTTGTGTTCTGCGCCGCAGGCTCCATGACGGGTCCGAATACCTGCTGAACGCCTCCTCGCGCTTCATGATGAAGAAGTGGATGATGAGAATACAAGCAAACACATGTAATAAGCACCCGGGGGCTCGTTTATGTCATAGCGGCGATGAAAAAACTAATCTGACTTTTTTTTCTTTTATTTTGAAAGGTCACGGGGACCGTGTGTGCTGCACCGGTGCTGCGCTGGCCTCCGACGAAGGCCTCCACACGTCCTCGTAAGAGAAGACACTTTCAAACGGTGCCCTCCTCACGATAGGATTCACTAATATCAACCATTTCCCTCTCTCTCACCTTGCAGAGCTCCCTCCCTCGTCCCCAGCTGTCACAGTCTGGCCCGGTGCCGCTGCTCCTCCCGACGTGACGCCACCGCCACCCCCCCCAGGCACCAACCTTTGGCCGCGGCTCAAAGCAAAGAGATAGTCGTCCTCACCAGGGAGCTCAGTCACGTGCCACAGGGTCGCTTAAGGCGTCTGGATGAGCAGTGGAGCATCTCCGCGCCACACGGAGGCTGCTGTGGTACAGCATGCGCAGATCCTAACTGTATTTACACTAAAGCATGCGGATGCGGCGCTCGCCACTAGGGGGCGCTAAAGCACTGCCCAAAGGAGGAGCACAGTGTTCACATCTGTTACTGAAAGCTTAACGTTTTGTTTTTATGATTGTTTTTGTTTGTCTAGATGATGATGATGATGATGATGATGAAGCCGGCACAAAGCAGACTGGGACTCCCGGAGGCGACGCCTCCTCCCCCCCTCTCTCCGGCGTCAAGTGTCGCTCCCACTCCTTCACATCAGGTTGGTTGGACTCCATCAGCGGCCGCTTCCGTCCTCTGTCGTTACGAGCATCCGTCTCTCTCTCTCTCTCTCTCTCAGCGACGTACCAAAGGATCAGGCCGGTCGGGCAGAACCCCGGGGGTCCGGAGAAAGGCTCCAACTACTGCGTGACGCTGGTGGTCGGGGACAAGGCGTCCGACGGCGGCAGGAGCTGCGGGCCTCCTGTTCTGGTGCCGGTGAGGAACTACATGAGCCTGCCACGGCCGCCCAACAAGTCCGTCTTCAAGAAGTTCTTTGGGAAACGGGACCTCTGACTCTCCTGAATAATCGTTTTTACCAAATATATTCTAATGTGCCGTGCACATATTCATCTACACAACAAGAACTCTACTACTGACTATATTTATGAGCTAAAGAGCTACCACGGTTTTATGTCCGACGTGTTTTCTAGAAATCACTTAACAGGATGAAAAGTCATTTTAATGAATGTTTGAATCACAATGGTTTTTTACCGTGTGCGTGTGCACTGCGTCGTTTGGGATTTTGGTAATTGCAGGAACTCGTTTTTTGTGTTTTTCACACTACCTTTTGTATTTTCTTGTTTTGTTTTATTGTCATGTTGTTGGATTAGGAGTAAACCTTCCCACTAAGCAGAGACTCAGCTTGGAAACCGGCCTACAGAGTAATCCCCATGATATCACTATGACTCAGTTATGAGCAACATTAACAATGTTGGGCCCCTCCCCACTACATGTACTGTGTTGAACCACAACATTGTCTATTTACACATACACAAAGCAGCAGTTTGACACTGCTTGAACCTGCTTATTAATGGCTTAATAATAATTCTAGTACAGTTTCACCAAAAAATGTGTGTTCGAGCTTCGCTGTCATCACTGGATGCTTTGAAGTAAAAAGGGGATTAGATGAATAGAGAGATTAAAGGCCGGGCGCAGAACAGCTTCATATCATTAGCCCTATTTTTTGCATACTAAAAAGCCGCCACCTTTCAAAGACACAATTCAGACGAGTCCATAATCAACACTGTATTCACGCCGAGGACCCAAACAGTCTGTGCAGACATTACAGCTGCATAATGAGTCATATGTTGCTGTTTAGCATTATAAAATATTCAGTGATTCCCTACGAGACATCTGAGGGACAGATTACAGGCAAAGACAAGATGAAATATGGCGAGGAGGCTTAAGTGCAGTGATACTGTGTGAACCATGCAACTACCCAGACGTCACCAGACGCTGTAGCTACAGAGGAGCACCTCTTGCTCCCAGTTACCATCCTTCACGCTGCGGTTTGGCCCAGCCATTACCTCACCTTTCCACTGAACGGCCGCGCCGGGGCCCCAGCATGCACTGCACCGCGCGCACACGTACGTGCACGCGCACGGTGGCTGAGGTGATGCCTGGAAGCGAAACGCTGGGAGACGTCCGTGCGTTTGTGGTGCACATTTGTCCAAAGTGTCCAGCAGAGACATTAATCACGGCAGGCCGGCGGTCTGTGAACCATTACCGATGCTGCGTGACTCCACTCCTGTACAGTAAACTCCACCCTACACATGTTCTGTTTAATGCAGCAAACCCCATATAAGTCATGTCCATGGTGCACGCCAGCTACGCATGTATAAATTAATAATCCGCCGGGACACATGGGATACGACAGGGTAATGTTCTCGTTGCTGCCTGCACATGTGGGATCTATTTGCTCGATATGGGCCGACTGCAGCAACTCCAGGTCTACCACCACTATGAAGACGGGTTTTGTGTGTCGTTCCTCTCCGTCACCTTCGCAGCGACAGCCACATCCTCCGCAGCCACGAGGGACGCGGCACCGGCCCATCGATTGATCACCGTGGCCCCGATCTTTGTGTTCCCTCCGTGCCCTTTGACCTACATATCATCCGCTGACAGCTCCCGCTGTTTCCTCCAGCTCTGGGGGGGGGCTGCAGCTCCCCCATGCACTCACCACACTCTGGAGGCTTCCTCCACTCTGGGATTACATGGCGAAATGGATACGCGCCCCCCCCCCCACGTGCCGCTCCTCACTTCAGTTTGCTACTTTTTGTGACCACTGATAGCAGCCGATGGAACCGGTGCAGCTAAAGAGTGAATCACAGGGGTTACCACAAGTCACTGAAGGCATCACATGCTAGTGTAACAGGAGAGGGATGTCCTCAGGCCTTGACCCCTCCTCTGCTGTTGATGGAAAATAGTTACAGCTGCACAGAGAATCCACTGGCGCTTTGTGTAGGTCCATTAGAAAAGCACTGATCTGTGTTAGTGTTTTACGATCGGTTCATGCTTAATGTGAATCGTGTCGAGAGTGAGCTTTGACAACGAGCTTGCAGAAGCCCCCCCACGCACACACAGGCTTTGAAACCCAACACCGCCTGCCTCCAGCAGCCCATCAAAGTGGAGCAATGGTAGGACTGGTTCTGGGGTCATCTGTGGTCTGCAACAGTGTGAGATAGTGGTGAGGAGCACAGATCAAACAGCTCTGAGATCCCACCTGACAGTAAACGCCCACCTGTCAGAGCCCTGCAGACGTTAGCGCTCCCATTAGCACGACCACTTGAATTAAAGCTCAATTACAGCCTCGCGTCCCAACGCCGGCGCTTTGTCTGTCGTGCAAATCCCCGTGGCGGCGGCGGCTGTCGGGACCCGCGCGCCCGGTCCACGCTGAGATGTGACCTTCATTTGAGGGAGCGTTGCCGAGCGCTGAGGAATCTGACAACACAGATGATAAGAAGCTTTAGCCGCGCATCAATAAATCAAACAATCATCTTGGGAAATAAACAATGGAATAGCGCAGCTCTGGGAAAGCCGCTGCAGCCTTTGCTCTGTCTTTGCACACAAGCTTTGAACACTGGGGCGAGTTTTCATCGGCGGTGTTGAGCACTGAGGCCGGGTCCTCACAGATAATGCACGGCAGGCGTACCCCTCCTCCCATACAGCTGTCACTGCGCCTCTCGCTGTAGGAATCACTGGAGAGACATGCCCTGGTGTAAGTACCCGGTCCCCACCAAGCCGACCCCCCCCACCACCAGCCAGCTCCCTCCCTTTTGTCCCGGATTGTTGGTAAGCTGCTCGCATCTCTGTCGTCCACGTGTGGAGGAGGGATAAAGGGCCGTACAGACATCTGCCTCACAGATACGGTGCCAATGCATCGCCGCAATATGGATATTAAATCCCCTTCATATTCATTCAGGCTTTCTATATGGCCTTCCACGTGACATCGCTCCGGCTTAGGACACATTGTGCATTCAAGCCTCCTGACAGTGATCCCATTGTGACAATAAAACAGTGACTGTGTGTCTCATTTATAGTATAGAGCAATAAAATGTGGGTCCTTGCATTTACCTTTTTCTACTTTCATATACTTTAAGTATTTATTGATCTATGTATTTAACCTTTCTATTATTGATTAAATGTTTCTATATTAGCTCGCTCACTACTGTAAATTCCAACGTCTCTGTTAGTTTCCATGAAGCCAAACAACAACTGAAACAAAAACTGCCCCTGCCTGGAATCCTTTCTGCAACAGCTGCAAATGCCCGTGCTGCCACAATATGGACAGTGTGGTTTGAATTACGTCATAACACACCAAATGCACCCAGACAAGCGCTAGTTACTTGGTGGAGCTGGCAGCGTCTGCACCAGCGTTACGTAACCCATCTGCTCCCCTGCTGCCGGGATCACCTTCCAAACAGGAGCGCCCGCTCCCGCACTAATTCCGCTTGGCTTGGCTCCCTATGAACCGTACCGTCAACTCCAACTGCCCATCGCGCCTCCAATAACATCGCAGCGTCTCATTTCATGCCAGTTCAAAAATACGACCGCGGCTAACTTGACTTTGGAGCCAATCCCGACTCTCAGCGCCGGTTTATCCGAAGGTGCGGTACGTCAGCGGCGGCCGCGGAACAGATGCTGGCGCAGCAGCACGTCTGACGCAGATCACAGCTGGCAGCGCTCTCCAGCGCCAGCCTGACAGCTTACATCAGTTACACAAGCAGGATGGAAACAACAACACCACAACATGCCAAAAAGTCTATTCTCACTTTGAAATGACCTGAAGATGCTCGGGTGTGGAAACGCATCTCTGCCACAGGGTTTCTATTTAAAACGGTGATAATGCTGCCAGACTCTGGAGCTCACGCAGAGACACTGGGATTCCACTCGCAGCCAAATGTCTGATCTGAACTTTGACAAAGTCATGAACATTAAATAGTTTTACTCTTTCTTATTCATGCACCTAAAGCATATCACAGATATGCCATACTTCTCTGGAACAAAAGCACAGCAGGGGGAAGATATATAATGGGGACAACAGAAAAAAACAGTCTCATGATTGGACGACAGTAAGAGTTTATTTAACTGCTCTTTGCTGTAGTGGCTGAACACACCATTAAAGCTGCAACGTTAAACACTGATCGATTTTCAGTGAGCACCTCTGGGTTTACTAGACAAGGGGGGCTCATAGCAAAGAACTAAACAAATGAACACAAGCACATATTTGTTGCTTCTTCAAAAATCTAACACTAGTCATTATTGGAGTACAATAACCATCAAGAAACGCCTACTATAATACTGATGCAGGGCTGTTTTCGAGAAGCAAGCAGCATGGGGTATTAACGCACCAACTAAACAATTCTCCCACTGTGTTCCATCTCACGATCCATTATTCAGCATACAATCCATTTCCAGGCTGCATGAGAAGGGGGGAAAATGAATTGTGTACATAAATGTATGCATGTGACACCGTAACTCTCCTTGCAGCTCAGCTGCCCTTCAGATCAGGTCACCGCCCTGTTGTGGAGCATGTGCAATTCCAGTGGATAGTCCAGCTGTGGGTGCTGCATATGCACTGACTTTTATAGGACTTGTCAGCACAATATTACTTCCTGACGTCCATGTTACCGCGGACGCTTTAGACAGTCCTGAAGTGTTGCTACAACATCTTGTAGAATAGAATTTCTGTTCTCTTTAGACACCTAAGAGGGAAAAGAAAAACAGAAAAGTCACCCAGCAGGTGGTCTGAGTGTTGTGTGAAACCGTAAGCTGCAAAGATAAATAACACCAAGGAAGATCTAAAGGATCCAAGCGTTGAGAGAACCCGTTGCACTATGAGATTATCAATCCCTGTGTTGTAAACCGATAAACCCTGACCTCACGTCTTGTACATGAAATTACTATGTTTCTTCTGTTTGCCACCTTTCTAACCGTGTTTATTGATCACATAGCATTGCTCATATGTAAAAATGTAAATGCAGCTCTGTACAGTCAGCATTTTGCATTACAATATCCTTAACTGAGTCGTCCGTGATAAATTATTGTGACGTTTCAAACCGCCCTTTGTTGTTGAATCAGTCACGCATGATTTAGAGTTAATCCTGCTGTAGCAGAGGATAATGTAGGGCATGCCCCTTCTGTGTCAGTGAAAACACTATCGGACAGCAAAAGCAGGACTTAACAGACACAGAAACAAATGCACAAAAATATATATGTTAGAGTTATACATATATATATATACATATATATATATATATATATATATATATATATATATATATATAAAGAGAAAGAGAAGTTAATAAAGTGCATGTACTCACAGTGAAGACCTTGACATCCCTCCTGCTCCGCACCTCTTCCACCAGAGCCAGCGGTTTGCCCTTGGGGACGGGGATGGTGCCCAGGATGGAGCAGGAAGAGCTTTCTAAAGTCTGCCTCACCGCCCTGATGAACGACTGGCTGAAGAGCTCCATTTTTCCAATCTCGTCGATGACGAACACCTTCCTGCTGCCACCATCTGCCGCCCCTACCTGCAGACGGCCGGCGTTAGCCACGAATTACATCAACGCGTGCGTTTGGGCGTGTGTTGATCACGTTCCACAGGTGTCATTACAAGGCTAATACTCCGTGTGGGGAAACGATCATCGTGGTAATGTCTCGTGCACACAGTGAGTGCTCCGTGCAGTCTTACGGCAGCGTTTGCATGTCATACACAGCAGGTGATCTACAGTGGCTACAGAAACAACATGAAAGTGGAACATGAGCCGCCGGGACACAGACACCTTTCTTTACAGCACATGTGTAGGCGTCACTCCAGGCTCGCTTTACAGGCCCGATTAATTACGGTCAGTGACAGCCAGACGGCACCAACCAACAGTAAAGATGTCACTCTGGAATTTATGCGCTTGCAAGCTTCAAATTATTCCATCAATTATGAAAAAAATTAAAGGTCTGGTGATTTGTTAAATGGGGAGAAGAGGGGAATGTTTTGCTGGCTGTGATCTATTGATGGAGGTGAGCGTGAGCGTGTCCTACGTTTCTGAAGAGGGGGAGAGCCAGGTTTTCAAATGCAGGCAAGTCAACCACGTACGGCCCAACTGCGAATTCCCGTCCGGCGGGAGCGGCACCAACACTGTCTCTGGGAGTTAAAATCAAAGGCGAGTTGGTGAAAACAAAATGAGAGTGAGGAGGAGGTGCTCGGCGCAGGCCGGAAGACGAGTGCGCTACCTGGTTCTGGACAGGCGGCCCCTCTCTCCTGTCACCGTGACGACATCAAAGCCGACCCGGCGGCCTCCCTCCCTGACCTCCTCCGTGTAAAAGCCTTCAGCCTCCACTCCTGCCGACATTAAAGCCTCACACACTTTCTGGACCAGAGTGGTTTTTCCCACACCTGCGAGAAAAGGACGGAACAAAGAGAAACCGTGTCACAATCTACAGCACAGCGATCTGTACATTGTGAATTCAGACATTGGAATTAATGGAAATTATTTATATAAATTAAATGAATTATATATAAAACTATAGATTATTTAATGCAGAGGCCCGGAGCTGTTGAAGTTAACACTTCTGGGTTTCAATTCATGAAGCTTAGTTAAAATATACCTAAAGTAGATTGTAGATGGTACAGTTCATAGAGTACACTTGATACAATAAACACTTTTATCCTCGTAAGAAAGACCGCGTGCATGTGGTCGTTTCATTAACTGTCATAATATAAAACTGTAGTTTTGCGTAAATAAACGTTGCTCAGTTAATTAATCAGTCTAAAACAGATAGAACAGGCTTTTACAAAGCCAACGTTAACGTCGACAGACCGACACTCAGCTGACCGACTGCTCAGCCTTTACAACGAACCTGGGCCGAACAGCACCGAACATGCTCGTGTGACGTGGTACCTGGAGGTCCAGTCAAGAAGACGTGTTTAATCATTTCACTTTTCTCCCGTCAACGTGCTGCCGCGGCTCTTCCGTACACATGGATCCGACGCATGCGCAGTACACTTGGTAGTCATAAACAAGATAATTACGAAGAATGGAACTAAAAATGATAAGCAAAATGTACCTGCAGCATGATGTCAAAATAACGTTAGAATATTATTCCTTTTAGGTATTCATCTATCACTAATTTAGTGAGGTTCACTTGGCACAACCTTAATATGCAACTGTGTCATTCAGGATACAGCACACTGGTTTTAAATTAATTTGCTTATCAAATAATATGGAGGCGAAATGCAAAGTAGCAGGTGATATATGTGCTGAAATCCAAATCCATCTTGTGACAAATCTACTAAACATTTAAATATATATAAAATGATTTAAAAGCAAAAATGACTTTAGTATTAATGGTTTAAGACCTGATGCAAATGTTCAATAACAGAGTGAATAAAACGTGAAATGACCACACTATTCTACAAAGCTCTTTATTTATATAGCATTTTTACTTCACAAGTATAACACTTATCTGTTCCTCTTTGTCAGTATCATTGTAATCTGTGCAGTTACATGTCGTTTACATGGTGTAACCAGGGAGTCTGCTGGCGACCAGCTCAGAAATATGCTGATACTCTTTTTTGAAATCCAAAGATCCCAGTTTATCCTCCAATTCCTCTGCCTCTTGCAGCCCAAAAGAGGACGCCGAGTCTGCAGAAAGCTCCCGAACTGGGCCACTGGTCTTCAGTGACTCACTCCTGTCACCTCTGGATGATACGAAACTCTCAGCTCCAGACGTCCTTTCCAGTCTGGTACTTTTTGTCACTTTGTTTCTGGAGCACATGCTTTGTAAAGAAGACGATCCATCTCCTTTGGCGTCATCTGAAGAAAAACTGAGAGCCGAAGCCTGGATTTTAGGTCGAATGACGTATGTACCTCTCAGAGTTCGCTGAGGGGAGCTGGGGGCTTTGATGGGCACGGGGAGCACTGCTCTCCTCTGAACAACTTCAGAGTCTGAGTCTGAGTCAGAGTTGTTGGAGTTGGGGCAAACAGGGGACTTTGGAGTCTTGGCTCTACTGGGCTCGGGGCTGTTCACAGGGTCAGGAGAATAAGCATCACTGGGTTCAAGGCTGTTAAAGTCATCAGCATAGTCTCCGTCTTCGTTTCCCTCCCCACCGGAGTCTGAAAATGAAGACTTTGAGCTGCTCTGTCTGCTGCTTCTTGAAGATTCAATTTTCTTTGGGTGCCTGTCAGGATCAGACCGTGATTGATTTGATTCGCTGTGATGCTCAGTCTTGTCTTTGTTTCCGGCGACACTGTCGCTATTCACAGTGGGGATGTGAATACATGTCGAGCCTTTTTCAGAAAGGGAACGATTTTCCGAAATTGGCCGAGAGTCTCTGTCCTGTTTACCATGACGCGTTGCGTGCATGTTATTTGGTTTTAGTGTGATTGTTTCTTGTAACGCAGAGCCCACTGTGACACTTTCTATCATCGTCTCAATATTTTCATGGAGACTGGAGCTATGGTTTATCACAGAGTTCCTTTTGCCGGCCTGTGTGATCGTCTTGGTCTTTGTCTTTGCTTTGCCTACACTTGACCGTGTGTCATTCTGTATTAGCTCCATGCACTCGCGTCGTTTTACAGAAGGAGAAATGTGCTTTAGTCTTAGATTAAATGTTTTAGTTATTCCAAATACAAGCTTCTTTGAAGATTTATCCGAGCTTTTGATCTGTATCGATGACTCTTGTTTTTGGCCTTTCTTTTTTACGGACGCAGGTCTTAAAATTGGTGTTGAACAGTTTCTGGGTGCAGGCAGTTTTTTTAAGTTTTGAGGTTCCGGCAGCGGTTTGACTGCTTGCCCAGCTGGAGGCTCTGCAGAAGCAGGCCTATAAATCCAGGCTAGATTGGGGTGAACAGACAACGGCTGCTGCAGGTTCTGGCCATTTAATTGTGACAGCTCAACTAAGAGAGCATTTAATAGAGGCAACTGTCGTAAGGATTCTCCAAGTGTGTTTGGACTTCGCCCACTTGCTTGTTGGCTGCTTGAACTTGGTGCACTCTGTTTGACTTGCTGGTGCATCACTGGAGACGTAGGAGCTTCAGGTTCATTTTGTCCTGTCGACTCGTCCTCAGAGTCTTCATATGGAAAAGAGTCTGCATCTAAGTGTGGTAGTTTAAAATCCACTGCCTCTTCAGCTTTCCTCCTTTCCTCTGCAGAATTAGTGTAGTAAAGATATGGAGGACAGAATAGGCTTAAATCCTCCTCCAAAATGTTGTCACGTTCTTCTGGTATTTCAGGAATTTGGCTGTTTGGTATGTGTTCATCATTAACACTCACATGATTCTCATCCTGACTCTCATTGATCATGGCTTTTGTATTTACTGGTCTGTGGGACTGGTTGTTTACATTAACATCAGACTTGTCCAGAGTGGGAGAACAGTCAGGACCTAATAACTCTGTAGGCCTATTAGTCTCTGTGATGCATTCTTGTACTTCGATGCCTTCATGACTTGGCCTGTCTCTGATATGTGCGTGTAAACTTGCTCCCAGACTTAGCAATTTATAGCTCAAAGAAACCGATCCGATTTTCTCCCCGGTGAGATTGCTTATATACACGAGCCCCCTCTCTCCGTGTGTAGACGGGGTAGAGACGCCACGTAAAGTCACATCCTGGCTCACTCTGTCCACCACGTTAGCCAAGGATATCATGGAGGATCCTACTAGTTTAGGAATGTCCTCTTTCACGTCCAGCACCATGGCGTAAAGAGGCGTGCGCGATAGGTTGACGCGCAGTGAAGCCAGGTTCATTTGGAAGAAACAACGCTTGCCTCTGTTGAACACGTACTCGCCATACTCGTCGTTTTCATCTGGTTCTTGTGGTTTAACGTGGCCACTCCGCGGCTGAGCCTGATAAATGAGCAGCGTTGGGAAATCCAGCAGCCGTATCCCCAGCGCGAGGTCCTCGGAAACCTTAGTTTGTTTGTCGATTCGGACATATTCCACCAAAATCTCAAAAGAAAACAGAGTCTCGAGATGTTCGCTACTGTGACGTCCTGACATATTTAAAGCCGTGTAAACAACCAGCTAACGCTAACTAGCTGTTAGCTACTCAATCCGCTTTTGGCTTCCACTGACTCCATGGAAACAAGTGACCGTCGCGAGTATTTTACGTCATTCAGTTTCTGGGGATGTGTGGCAAATGTAGTTTTAGGGAATTACAAAGAAAATTGTATCTGCCGTGCATTTTCTAAATGTATTATTTTAGGCTGTGTTCAGAATTTTAGTTTATATGTCTTAACAAACGCAGTCCTAATCATGACAATGCAATAATCCATGGCGATTATAGGGATCTTCCATTCAAAAACACATCTGTCATAAGAAATAATCATTTTATGCAAATTTACAGAAAACTACATTTGTAATGTTTGAAACTGTACGTGTATGTATAAAATACCCAATGTAGCTTCAGGGGATTTGAAATTGACCTGCTTAATATCTAAGCTTGTTTGTATTTTACAAATTATGTAAATTCTTATTTTGACAGTAGGAAACAAATTACTGCGTGAGTTTGCTTCCACGTGTAAACAAGGGGAAGTAGGGATAAACATTGCAGACCTCTGGAAAAACTGAAGGTATAGGACGTGCTTTTGTGCTGTTCACCAGAAGGTGTCGCTGTAGAGTTGATCGAGTTTGCACACAATAATATAATGTTGTGGTGAATGACAAAACGAAGCGCGGCTTAGTTATTTACACATGCACCTGTTCGTATATATTCAACGCTTACCCATATCCTGTAACGATTATTTACCCGTTCGCCCCCGTTTAGCATCAGCCTTTAAACCTACAATTGTCACCAGTGACAGCGGCGTCGGGGGGCGGAGCTTCGTCGCCGCGTGACGTCATCACGGGGATAGGTGCTGGATGGGTCTGGCTATGTTCTGGGCTGCTTCAGTCGGGAGGCTGGCGCTGTGAGAGGGAGATGTGCGAGCGGCCACTGCGCGTACCGCTGCTTTTTACCTTTCAAGGATAACTTACAGTATCGGCAGAACAAACGGGCCGGACGCGAGCACGCTCCCGCTGCGAGGTAAGGACCCGACGGCATTTTCTCCCCCAGCGAAGCGGCGTTAGTTAAAGTAGTTGTACTAAAAGTGAGGAGCTGAGCGACAGGACGGAGGAACTCGGACAGATCGCTGGTAACTGAACACAAAGGATAAAGTTACTTTACGTTACAGACGGAGTGAGAAACGCAAAGGAGCTTCAGGATATTCTGTTTCAGCACCGTCGTATCATAGTATAGACTATACTTGTCATATTTATGGTGCATTACGTGAGCTACGGTTTTGTTGACTACATGTCTTCTGTTTGTTTATTTACCAAATGAGTACATTTAAAAATTCCGAAGCAAAAAACTAAAAACCTTCTATTATTTCTGTAATTTCCTTTTAATTGATATTAATATATTACTTAGAGTTTTAATCATTTTTTTTATTTTCACCGTTAATGATATCAGACGTTGACGTCATGATTTAGGTGGCGGCGTGCGCGTGCTTGGTGGGAATGTGGCTAATTGGACTGGATCCCAATGAATTTGTTTAATGGAGTGTTTCTGTGAAGACGGTGGGTGGCGATAAAGGCATCGTTGTTTAGCAGCGTAATGAAGTCCTCCCGTGTATATGAGGCCGTACGCTGTATGAAGGGGACGGTTTGTTTATCTGAGCAATGATCAGAGGAAGTTACTATAATTTACAGTTGCAGTGTGTTTTTTTTTTAATTGGACTCTTCAGCGAGTCCTTGTCTGTTTGTGCAGGCAAGGAACACTCTCCCTCTAACATGAATCACATCTGGCAGCCTGTTTGTACACAACGTGTACAATCTTGCTTTATTATCGGCTGCACCTGTATTCAACATACAGTTTCTCATACTGTATGTTCCACTGGGAGATTGAACAAGTGCCGTGCATTGTTTGTCTTCCAGCGCCATATCCTTTACTGTTTTCCTGCAGGAAGTCTATCCTCCACAATAACTCAATTTCCAGCGAAGGGGAACAAATATGGGTTGTTCCCCTGCTTCTGGCTGGATGCAGACGCAACAGCAAGGTGGTCCTGAGTGCAAATGTAACTTTCCTGCACTTAATTTTCAGTATTTGGATGTGTGCCCTTTTGGCTTCACAGCTCCTATCTGAGCACACACAGCATTGAGAGTTCTCTGCTCCCAGAGCATTAAAATCAATAAGACACCATTATTTTTCTGAAGGGGTTTTTTTTATGTCTGGGAAAGATTTTCTGAGCCGACGCTCCAATTTGTTCGTTTTTTTCCCCCCGATTCACCCTTAAAATGTTTGGCCTGTTGTTGGCAGGTGTTATAGATTTGCACATTAAGAAGGCATTTCTAACTGCTCGCTCTCAAATGTGATGGGTGGATAATTAGCTATGGTCGTGCACAATAGTGAACAAAGCACATTAATATGCTATTTTTTTTCTCTGTGCAAATAAGTGTGAAATTTAACCTTTTGGACAATTGCCTTACTTTACTAGCGGGATGCTTGATCCTGCCTCTTATTTTTTCCCTTTTGTCTTAAAACATGTGTTTCTTACATTACTGAAATAAAGGAAACTCTGTTTTATATGGATAAAAGACAACTAAAGGCACGAGCCTTCTCAGTGTGGGTGATTAATTAAGCTGTCTGGGCATCTCGTCTCACCCACTGCAAGCATCACACTCCTGGAGAGAGACCTATTAGGCAGCTGAGAAGACGACGCTGCCAAGAGAGCCTTTCAGCATCAGTTTGAATACAGGTCCTTTACATCCCACGATCAATAAAGCGCAGCGAAAGGTCCCGAGTAAGAATTATGTTTTCACATATTTCTAACAGCGTCTCCTGCATGACTAACCAGACAATGGATAATTGAGCTGGATAGATGTGTCTTTCAAAGTAAAGTTATGTGCACAATGTGTGCTCAGCCGAACAATAAGGAACCTGTCAGGTTTGGCAGAGGAACGGCTTCCTGTGACATGCCCGCGGGCCGTATGCACTTGTTATCGTTGCAGAGCTGTTTAGGATGTCTTCTGGCCTAGTGGGCTCCGAGTCACCCACTCGAGTTACAGCCCCTCTGTTGTGGCGCTGCCGCAGAAAATGGCTTGTGAAAATATTATCAGAGCGCGTCGCTGTCGGGGGACTTTCTTTAGGTTTGGGAAATTTCTGAACGCTGGCGGCTAATTCCAGTTTTTTTTTTTTTTCTGACGCGTCTCCCCTCAGTGCACCCGGCACTAAGTGGTCGTCTGGTCTTTCCCCCTATTTGTCTCTGTTCCCACGGTGCTTTGCTACTGGTGTGCTGACAGTAGGACTTAGGTTCAGGCCATATTAGATAGGGGTGATTAATTTCTCCTTATTTCAGCGTAGGAGCACGGCGAAGCTTGTGTCGCCCTCCGTTTCCCAGCGGATCCCTCACCCGTTGCATGTGACAGGACTAAAGTAGCCCAGCTGGCTTTGGGCTGTGCCTGCTGACCAGCAAGTTGAGAGGACTAACTAGTCAGCAACAGGCTTTCCTAACTAAATTCTGTTGCTTCAGAACCAGCCGACCAGCAGACAGAGGATCACATTCTGTTGTGACAGACAGACTTTCCCTCTGTCTTTCTGTTTTGATTAAAGTCTGGATTTATGGAAGGATTTAAACCCACTCATCAGTGTCAGGAAAAGCGCAAATACCATCATTAGTTAGAGGCTTTTTGCAGAATAGTTTCCTAGTTTCACTGAGGGTCCATTTGTGAAGCATGCAGGTGCTTTACTGAGCATTCATATTTCTCAGTATCCTCTAAGAACGCTGTTTAATAAAGCATCATGTCACTGTCAGTACTTCAGGGTTGGACTGCAGGATTCTCCCAGGACGCTTCGTCATCTTTGCGCTGCACATTATACAACGTCTCGTGCGTGATCAGTGTAATGGCGTTAAGACAGCATGTGTAACAGCCGGTTCAGTCGGTGGCATATGTCAGCGTGCATCTCAGGGAACCACAGGAAGACGCCCGCTGCCTTTTACAGTATGTATTTCCACTCTTTGTGTGACAAATGAGTGGTTGGGGCCTGTGGATCGGGGGCCTCCTGGGCTGCGTTGCTTGTTTGTGTTTGTCTAGTAGACGTATTGTTGCCTAATCTGATATTATCTTGATGTGGTTGAGCTTTACACTAGATACATTGGTGTAGAAACGCAAGTGTTTAACTGGAAGACGGTTCCCAAAGTGATGTCTCCTTGTGGAATTAACAGTTTTTAAGTCTTTATAGACATTGTTTTACCAGTAGAGATGAACAGGCCTTGTTATCACAGTACGCTGCTGCTGCTGGTTTTTACTGTCTCTTGTAGTGCCTCCCTCTTTTGCCCCTCTCCCAGAGACCTGCTGTCGTGCCAGGCACGTTGGCGTGGAACGCTGTGCCATAGCTGGAGGGGAGGCGGCTGGATGGGACAGATGGTGTAGTGATACACGTCAGACAGTGATTGTGCCATCGCTGCAGAGGCCTCTGTCAACCTGTAGTGGAGGACTGCTGGGGGGTTGTCACAGGGGGCACAGGGTAGGTTGGAGGGCCTGGTCTTCTGGTGAGCATCTTTGACACCGCTACCTATTCACGCGCAGCTAAACTCCTCATGGAGAAATGTACAAATGTGCCAACCGGAGCAGGAGCAATGGATGGCATAAAGCATGCTGCATTATGATTAGATGGATATCACTGTGTCGTATAAAACTATCATAATATGACCGGCTTATGCTGGACCATACTGTTTAAACATAACCTTTCCAATCCCCACGTGACTTTCTGAATTAAGCCCCATCTTACACGAACAGATGGAGCTACATATGATTTTTATTGTATGGCAGTGGCCTTTGCAGTCGGCTCAGATGTAGCTGTAAGATATTTTATCATCTGAATAAGTGAAGAATGAATAATCTTCCAGATAATCTCTTTGCTCTGTAGTTGCTGTATTCTCACCTTAACCAACTGGTTGTTCATTAAAAATCATTCTCAATAATGAAACTTAATGGAGACAGAACAGCCATATGGATTTGCACATAATCCATTAGTGTTGTTCCCAGTGTGACGAGATATAAGGCCAAATGCCATCTGCCAGAGCTGTGAAGGGGAGGATCACTCCTTGTTTTACCAGCCCAGCCATTTGACAGTGTTACTCCAAATAACATCACGTTCATGCATTATGGATTTGCGAAAGTCAAGCCTATAAGAAAATGAGTCTTGCCAAAATGAATTATGCCGGCACCTCGTCTTCCCTTTGGGACTCATTAGTGTCTATAGCAGGAATGTTGGTGAAAAAGGTCAAGAAAAGTTGCTGACTCTCACTATATGTTTTGTCTACATGTCTGTCACTGCGCCCCAATGAGGAGAATGAGCGCTGGCCAGTCATTAACCCAGTGACCGTGAGTCCAAGGACCAGTCGTGACCTATGGGGTTAACTTGGTCTGCGTTCCCCTCAGCAGGCCCAGACAATCGGGGCTACTGACCTCTGTGGCCGCAGCCGGCCTCCGATGGGAGATAAGAAGGGATTTGGTTTAGTGCTGAGATGCATACCTCTTTCCTACTGTAGCGAAAAAGAAAGGGCCTGACCCAATAGGCTGACGGGACCGAGTGTGTGGGTGAGCCAGTGTCCAGACGGCAGGCCATTATAGACTCTGTAGACTGTTTGTTCAAGTAGTGGGAGCAGATGTATATGTATATATAAAAACATATATATATATATATATGAAACAGAACCAGTGAGGTCCCGACATTTTCCTGCCTGACTCGCCTCTGACAGGCAGCAGCCGACAGAAACAACAAAACAAATTATTTTGTGGGTGGCTTGACTTTGACTTTTAGTTTTATTGCAGGTCAATTTGTCATATTGAACTGTATATTGGCCAGAAGCTCAAACTGACCTCTGGTACCACGGTAGCCAACAGCCATCGGATGAGTTGTTTTAGAGTGTAAAAGCACAGTGACTTGTTTTGCATGGGGTTTGATTGTAATTAACAAGTCAAATGGAGCAGAGCCATGACAGATGTGCCTTAAAGTGCTTGGCCCTAATGTGTTTGCGTGCAAGTGTGTGAGAGAGTCACTGAGCCATTGCTGCTGGAGCCGGTATCCTTCACTTAACCTCACGGTGCACTGCAGTGCTGCCCCACCGTCGCTCAGGCTGATTCAGTCCACATGAGCAGCAGGGTTGCTCCGTTAAAGGCCATTTCTTTAGTCATGACCCAGAATATGAGAAGTAACACGAGTAGACGATTAAAAACCTTTTTGTATGGAGTATCTGATGTGTATTGTGTGTTGAGTTTGCTGTTGTTCTTCTTTTATTGTTCCAAGAGTTTTCTGTGTCAGCCTTTTTTTCAGGAAGAAACTTTCTCCCAAACAGGCTTTTTATCAATTGTGAGAAAGAGTCTGTTTTTGTTGCAGGTTTCTTTCAAGTTGCCAGTTCAGTGACTCGAGACAAATTAGAAACGCTAGTGGTGGCCTGTAATGTGTCATTGTGTTTTGTTTTGTTTTTTAAGTGCTGACGAAACACATATTGGCAGGAGGATGCTCCTCCCGTTTGTGTATGCGATGGTCCATGAATCTGAATATACTGAGCTAAGTTTGCTGAAGAAATCTGGTTTATCCTTGGAGTGAACTATAACAACACGCTTGCAGTTTTTTTTTAAAGTGCTGCGAGCCAATGTATTATTCTGATTGTGTTATTCTTTCATTTGACAGTAGTTCTGAGCTTTCAAACGCTTTGAAGTGTTAGGGGAAGGAATCAGAGACACTGTGGCGCTCCTTCATTTTCTAGAGCTTGATCTGTTCAAAATAAACACCATCCTGCCGCTGATTGCCTTGAAACATAAATATTTCGTCTCTTGTAGTTGAGATTGTACTGTTGAATTATGCACGCCATTAAACTAGGACATTACCATGTAGTCTTTGTAGCCACTTAAGAGAAGCACCAAAGTGCCTGTACGCGATGTTGCCTTTGGCCTATCCCTGTAACTTGCTATTAGCGAAAGCATTGTTGCGGGTGTTCAGACGACTTCAGACAAGCTCGGCGCGCTGCAGTTGCTGGTACTTGCGAGAAGCCCTTTCCCACAGAGTGGAGGAGAAGGCTGAAGCGGAGAGGAGCCGAACTGTGAACTGTGCACGGCTGCCGGTGGGCCCGGCCGTTCCCCCGTACTGAGCTATGATGCGTTCGAGGAGCGCGGCCCGGCCAAGCAGAGCTAATTCGAAGCTAGAGCAGTATATTCCATCTCACTTGTTTTATTTTTTTTTTCCATCATTCTTTGCGACATCTGTTTGACTAGCATGGCTTTTATGCAATTTGTAAAGGTAGTGGATAAGGATCTGGGCTGACAGTGGCCTGATTTTTCTTTTTTCCTCTCTTCCTGCTTCTGTAATCACACGGCCTGTCAGTGTGGAGGAGATCAGCTCCTCCCCTCCTCCTTGCTGCTGAATTGTGCTGAATAGTGTATTGAAAGCTGCTGTGGACGTTTGGAGGGTAACCACAGGGGGCGAGATGCTGACGGATCTAGAGCTCGGGCCTGTACATTTGACACTGAATGGTAGCCAGCGGGTTTGCAACCTTAAAAGAAGAAAGAGCAAAGCTAAATGAGATTACATAACAGATTTGCACAAACGGGGTCCCAGACTCTGTGCCAGGATCCTAACAAGATGTCTCTGTACAAGTAATTGTTAGGATGCCTAGCAGCCACACTGTGTGTTCTGCCAGTGCTTACCTTCCCCAGGCTATGTTTACTGGAAGCCTGTGGAACCTCTCCGAAATGTAAACAGGACTGCAGGGCCACATGCAGTTCAGCACTGAGCTGTGTGAGCGCGGGCCAAAACACAAGGAAAACACAACTGCGGGATGCACAGCCAGGTGCTGCGTATCAGACCACGGGAGCAGCTGGATAACTACACCGCGCTCATTCGTCTCCAGAAAATCTGTTTAGATGGAGCATTCAAACGCCAAAGGTCAGAGGTCAAAGCACGCGTCTACTTTATAGATTCCTACTGGCGTGAAACGCCAGTGGTGGTACCGGCCAACAGCGGAAATCTAGCTGTCTTACCCACATTCAAACAATCCTCCACCCTGATTAAGGAAACAAATATTCTCGCTTACTTGGCTCTGAAGAAGTGGGGTCACTGCAGAAAGCCAACAATAATCAGGTTGGTTAAAGGCACGTAAACACACAGTTCTCATCAGATCACACATGAAGATCCGTTCCCTCACATGGTGCCATTTGACATCTTCTAGGGGAGCGTAAAGAGAGAAACAAACACTGGTTAATTGTTTCCTGTCATTTTGTTGAATGCTCTCTGAAAGGCAGTTGGAGTCTGCGGCCCCTGAGGAGGCGATTTGCTTTTCCCCAAACTTTCTCAAGGCGATTTCAGTCTCCGTTTAGTTTATACTGCTGTGTTTGCCGACTTCATGATCTGCTGCAGCACCTTCGCTTCGTCTTCCTGGTGTTTTGGTTGCATTACTGCAGAATCAACAATACGCCTATGTCACGGTTTGTGTTAATATGCCTGTGCAAACATTTTCTAGCCACAGGCCATGCAGAAAGACATGCACCTTTCCCCTTTGCATGAGCTCCACCGCATCATGCTCCAGGGAGCCCCGTAATAGAAGAGTGTGGCTGCTGTTTTAGTACTGAATGACTGTAACGTCTGTGCATTCTTACGGCCGATGGTAATGCTGAGAGATGAAAATTGGTATTTCATGGCCAGACGCACTGTGCCAAGGGACCCTTTTTGTGTCTCCTATTAATCAGGCAGGTTGATCCTACGCACAAAAAGACCCAGTGTTTGCAATCAAAGTAAATGAAAACAAGCCTTCCCCCCCGATTCTGCTGAGCTGGTGAACCCGAGTGCACCGCGTAGAGCTGCCAAGCGCCCGGCGCTCTCTCCAAATGCTGCCATCTCCTGAGCCTGCTGCAGTTTGGAGATAAGGGCCCAAGGAATAGGGAAATGTGAGCGTGTTCGGGATGCTGCAGGAAATTGTGGTCAGCTCTGTGATTAAGGACAGACACCTTCCCGTGCGCGTCTCTCGCCGCGTTTCTGATCTCTGCGTGAGCAGGTTGGAACTGCACTCGGAAAAACCAACTCCAGATTTTTTGAGTCTTATTCTACTTTAATCTCCCGGGTCTGTCTTGAAGGAATGCTGCACTATGCAAGAAAGCTGTGCTCCTTACAACTGCTGAGGCATTTCTTTGATACCCAGCCCCCCATTCTTTGATAGTTTCCTCTCCCATCATAGGAGCACCAGCTATGGGTTAAAGGTCATTCTATAGCTGGGAGCCTGCAAGTTTCTGGTTTAAGACTCAAGGTTTAAGTCAATCTACAGCTTTTATTTAGCACTGAGGAGTGGAAGGATGAGACGATGAAGGTCTAACAGGGGAGGATGATGACCCGTTGACTGGAGGAATGAGATGTGTGCGTTAGAGGCTCTTTATTGGCTATGGCAGCTGACTCCTCTCTAAATCTGTCAGATCGAGGATGTGCTGATGAGTGGCAATGGAGAGGAAAGGAAATTTGGGAGCGCATCAGTTGCCGTGACGCCCTGTATATCATTACGACTGCTGACACAAAAAGCATTCTGGGGATTTGTGAACGTGTTGGCGTTCCAGCGCGTGCGTCCACGTATGTTTATACACCCGTGCGTGTGTGGGTGGCGCTCTGTGGGAGGTTGGTTTTTGACACCCCTTTAGACGCCACACCTCCCGCGAGCACGCCCGCCGCATGCCTCGCCAGCCGCAGCTGTTGTGCCTCAATGCAAGAGATGCTGAAAATCTGCAATTAGAGCTGCACATTTCTGAATAGCGCACATTGCAGTGTCCTAAAATTGCACTCGGCCCCCTTTCTCCTCCCAAGAACAGTGAGTAAATAGAAAGCGATGAGAGCAGATCCCGAATAGAGCGTCTCCATCCGCCTTCGAGTCGACGGAACGCGGGGTGTGCGCGCTGCTCCTTGTGATGTGCTGTTGCCCTGGTTAAAGAAACCAAGGAGGGGGAAAAAAGGCTTCATTGATGGGGTGGGTTTCTCACGCCTGACTGGCAATGTTCACTTTCCTCCAAGTCAAGTGGTGCATTGTGATCGCGACCAAAGAAATGCAAATACGTAGAGCAGATGTACTACCTCTTGCTTCCCCGTTTGTCTGCAGGAGTAATCCCTCACTCTGCTGGAGATTACGTTGGTTGCTCTCCGGGTGCAGCTCTAAAGTGTTAACAAGGGCAAAGCCGTGTCACCCTGGCACATGCGATGGCCGCCTGCCTTTCAGGGTCTTCTCTCAATAAGGCTAGATGCTCGGGACAGATAAATGGAGGCTTTTGTGGCCTTTGCCAGAGGGAGAGTGTCACAATGGAGGACCCACAGAGAGCGAGGTCTTTTCCAGAGAAAATGCTAAAAGCAGCTTTTCTCCTGTCTCTCACTCTTTCGCTTCCTGATCTTTTTTTTTTCTTCTCTTGCTCCGTGAGAACTGAACCTTCTCCCATAATGTTTCCATAAACGGACTGAGGGAATGGAAATAACACGGACCGTTTCCACTCACTCCTTCAATCCTTGTTCTCCCCACAGGTCTCTTTAAGGAGCCATGGACAGTACTTAAGCACACTTCTGTTAATAATGCAGACTTACACCGCTCTAAGTACCAGCAAAGTGCGTATTCATGGCATCCCATACACACTGGACAACCTAGACAGAGCAGCCTTATTATGGCTTCTACTTTGGGTTATTATGAAAAAACAGCTTTAAACAAAAGGGTCCTCAGTCACAGAATTGAAAATTTTGCTGTGCGTCCATTATTAAGGAAAGAAGACAGTGATAGTTGTTATATTTTTGTTCCGTTATTTGGACTCACCCATATTTTTCCATTCAATGCAGCAATAAAATCCTTCTTTCCCATTCCCTAGCTCTCGCGTTGTCTACGTCTTCTCTTCTTCTTTTCTCTGTCCCCTCTTTTGTCTCTTGATATGTTGTTGACTTAACTGTCACGATGTGGCCGGTCTGGTTTTACATATAGTACATTTGCATGTCGGTGGTTGACTACATCTGCGGGCCATCCTGTCGGGACCGGGCAATCTCTCATGTGGGTGGCTGCCCTGGGAACAGATGTTTTTGATGCCACTTGTAGAGGGAAAAGCTTTGAAAGTGACTCCATAAAAGAGATGCCAGCTGCATGACAAACCAGGGCTGCCTCGTTCTCAGGAATTCAATCTGAGACGCTTCTCGCCGGCCTCTGGAAACATGGCCTGTGGAGAATAAGGAGATTCTTCATTTAATAAGACGGCTCCCTTTGGAGATCTATATTAATTACAGAAGGAAGTTGGTGAGCTTGAACATATGGTCTAGATATCATAATCTAGATAAATAACAACACAATCAAAGTGTAGGCTTAGACTTATGACATGTCAACAGGTGGGTATACCCTCTGTTGTACTGTTGGTTTGTTTGTCTGTTGCATTTTCAGACAGATGTGGTTCTATATGATGGTGCCTTGGCCCATACTGCTTTTATTACTGTGCTTCCAGATTCTACCTTCCTTTATTCCCTGACGGCCAGCACACATCCTCTGATCTAGCATCCGGTCCCCCCCCACTTCCAGTGCGAACCAGCTCTCTGGCCAGTGATTATTATTCACATGCTTATTTTTGGCTGTGCACTTGTTTTTCTAAAAAAGAAAATAAACCAACCTTATTATTTGCCCCGTGAAAGAAACACATCATCTGCGTTGCTCACAAAATGTGCTGAGCCGGATCTATTAGTGCAGTTTATGGGTTTTGGTGGTGATGCTGGCACTGTGCCTCAGGAGTAGATCCTAATCTTGTGTTCATAGGTAATTAAAGAGTGTGTGCAAAAACTAAACAAGTCTTTCATAAGCGCTGAGCTGCTGAAGACACCCTTGTGCCACTGGCGATGTTGTATTTTTCAAAGTTTAATCAATTTTCTTTCTCTGTATTGTGATTACAGCAACAAGAAAATGGTTTGCTTTATCTTGCAGGAACAGAGGTAGTGAATAAAATTTTTTAAATTCTCGTTTCACTATTTCCCCTTTCTTTATGTAAATTGGATTTGGATGTCCCCAAGATAATTTTTAGATTTTTCCATATAATTTAGTTTTGCGTGGCTTGAAGCTCAGCAACACGTGTCAGCCTGTATTCATCCAACCACCCCTCAGCTCTGCGCCGCTCTATGCTCCTCTCCTTGTCCTCCCTCAACTTTCCATCTTTGTTCTGTAGGAAGGTCTACTGTCACTCACGGCTGTCATATGCAGGGAAAGTTGCCTAGCAACAACATGCAGGGATGCAAAACCACTGTTTACTCTCCACCCCCTCACGCCATGCGCCCGCTGCCCCTTCCTCTTCCACTCTCCTCCTCTGCCAGGGAGACGGAGTGGCATGGGAGGACAGTGAAGGCAATGAAGCCTCCTGCTCCCTGATTAATTCAGACAACAGATAAAGGGGGAAAAAACAAGATGGGAGGTGTAGAAGAGGGGTGACATTTAGAGTTGCTGTGTCTGCCTGTTGCCTTCCAGCTGTTAACCCACCCCCCTCCTCGCTACAGGGGAACCAGGCCTTTTCCTCAAACAGCTCTTCTTCCTCGCTGCATAACTAAGGAGAAACTTGTCTTACCACAGCATGCCGTTATCAGCAGGACTAAAAATACTAGACAGCAAATGCATCACATGGCTGGCTATTGTCACGCCCTTGTTAAATAGAGCTCCACCAGTGCAGATACAGGATTATAAAATGCTCCCTGGTGGATGCAATGAAGCAGAACCTTTGTTCTTTACCCCAGGATGTTACCCAGCTTACTTAGGAAAAGAATCATTAGTAAACCTGACACTTTTACACTGTCCAGTGGTGATGTCACATTGGGCTGTTGCTTGTCTGGACTTCCCAGTGTTTGCGTAACGATACGATACATGTGAAATGAACTACTCCGCTTCCCTCGACCTACTTTGTCACACTCCACTCAGCCTGTCACCCACATTTTTCATAGTATGTGCTGTCTTTGCTAAAGCAGCAGTGTGTTGCATAGTAGCCTGTAAAGTCAGTTATGAGGACACCTTCCGGCAGTGAAACTCTGCTTTTCAGAGGTAATGAAACCAGATATGAGAAACCAACTAAATCAACACATGGCTGGATTTTCTAAATCCATTAAGTAGTTTGGCGGCGCTTAAAACTCCAGAGGTATTTTCTAAATTTCCTGACTGATCTTACAGTTGGATACTGTAGCCGAATGTTTCGGTCCGCTGGTCACAGATTTGACTGTGCAAATGTGAACGGCGGCTCAAGTGCATGCAGTCGTGAATGACAATATTTGCACACATTATATGCTCACACAATCTAATGTTACATCCAGGTGTTCGAGTGGAAGCAAACATGTTTCATTAGCAGCATCTACCATGTGGTTTAAATTACTGTGTTCAAAGGCTATAGGTTTTGGTTTTGGTCATTTTGGAGTGTTGTGAAACCAGATTGTTTCAAACATAGAGGTCTAGTGCGTGAAGGTTTGTCATTAACCGCGTGGATGGTTTTGAAAGGCTTCGTACATGAAGTGATGTGCGTGCAATCATCCACCTTTTCTTTAGTTGCAGTTATCACACAAAATCATCATGAAACCGTTGAGTGCTACAAGTGATGTGTGACTTCAACTCTGCTAACACATCTTGCATAGCCTGTCCAGTTGAATCCTCTCGGCCAACTCTAACAAAAGAAGGAAAATAAGCACCAAAAACATTTCCCTTCCCATTTTTGTATGGGAATAAAGTAAATTACAAGATTCGCGTTTCAAGAAAAACAGTCCTCCACTGTAATGTGCATTCCTTTTGTTATAGTTTGGTGTGAGTGTGCCGTTGTCTCCCAGAACGTCAGCATATACCATTAAATCAGTCAAAGTGCTCCACACCATCTGAAATATGGGTGGTTAAAGACGTTTTTAGTGTTTGCGAATGTAGGCTGTTCTGTATGTGTATCCGTTGTGTAATGACTACCCTCGGTATGTAAATTACCCATCTGACCCGTTCATCCATGTGCAAATGAGCAGTGTTTGTGGGATAGTGTGCTTTTCCACAGGCCCTGCGCCACATGTGTGTGTAGGCTGATGAATAGTTTGTCTGTTTGCTGGGATGCAGTGACAAGAACTCTTAAGTGTTACCTCCTGGGGCTTCCCACTCTTCAAATAAAACTCTTAGCTTCCCCTCAACGCAAATCAAAGCGGAGGACCTGCCTGCAGAGGCTGGATCAAAGCAGGCTGTGGCACAAAGACCGGTACTTGTTGTCATTCACTCAGCTTGATTAAGGTCTGTCATTTCCTGGCTTTAACATGCTCCTACCTCCAAGAGACAGGCAGCGCACAGCAGCCACCAGGAAGTGGTGAGAATGACACTGTTAGCTCGCTAAAACTTAATTATGTTGGAGACAGGAGCGTGTCATTAAAACCCAGTTACCTCAGAGATATTTAGACGTGTGTGTTTGTCTATTCAAGGCTGACACATGTACATCCACTCATACCTGCTTGTTGTCTTCTAGTCTCTAAAGCCTCTACGCCCTAATAAACACAAGTCCCAGTAACCACAAGGCCATGACGCACCAAGCTGACCTTAAACACTTCACTATCAACAAATGGCAACTCAACAAATGCTCAGTGACATCTGATGTTGCCCAACGTCTTCAGTTAAAGGTTGTATTGGTGCAGGGTGCAACCAGCTGGCCTGCGCTTGCGTAAGAGGAAGTAACCACTCAGCCGTCTGAATTTACAATCCAAACAAAGAGCCTCAAATACAAAACAAAACATTTTGGGCTCTTTTTCACAACATTATATTCAAATCTTAAAAAAACGGTTAAAAGGTGAACTGAGAACACAGAATCAGAAATCCAGACCAGTGCCATATCCACCTCATCTTCAAACAAGACGGCCACAGATTACTTTCCGGTGGCATTCACGACGCTGTAATCGACTCCCGACTCGCTTCCTGCCCGACGGCAATGAGAATGTATACATAAATGTCAGCGGTCAGCTTGCTATCAGCTGTGGTCTTTGCGATGTGAGGCAGCACATCAGTCAGCTTTTGTTGATGCTACTTCCATGGTTTGTGTGTGTGTGTGTGTGTGTGTGTGTGTGTGTGTGTGTGTGTGTGTGTGTGTGTGTGTGTGTGTGTGTGTGTGTGTGTGTGTGTGTGTGTGTGTGTGTGTGTGTGTGTGTGTGTGTGTGTGTGTGTGTGTGTGTGTGTGTGTGTGTGTGTGTGTGTGTGTGTGTGTGTGTCTGTTTGCAGCAGTGGTGCCCTGCAGAGATCACGTTTCTTTTATTTCTTCCTCTCTATTAGGACCATCCAGCCTCTGCTAATGGTGGAAATCCTAATGTTCCACATATAGCATGTGTAGGACACGCCCCCTCTCTGGCTGTGGCTTTCTCCCCTTATCTCGGTGTGTTTCAGAGTGGCCGCGATTGCTTCTAGGCGCAGTTTGCCTGTCAGACCTTTGCACCAGGCTGTAGCTCATCGGACGGGGAGCAGATAAGTGGATTCCTCCATCTCCCGCCGCTCCAAATGTCAGCCGTCGTAAGGAACTTGGAAGGTCACAGGCCTGACCTGGGCATATTTTCTCAGGAACAATAGCCCCCCCCCTCTCTCTCTTTTTCCCCTCGTCCTTCCTGTCAGCACGAAGCTCTGAATGTCATGGTCTGCCCCCTTCCTCCCCAACCACCAACACCAACCCTGCACCCCCCCCAGCACAGCCACCTACTTTCCTTACATATGCTAATGCTCTGGTCTCATTCAGCTGTTGGTGGCTTTGTCACGAGGGGAGGGAAGGGGGTTGTTGCATTAAGGAGCAGCTGTATGCATTTCACTAAATTGACTCCCCGATGGCTTCCAGACTTATATTACTCTCTCCTTCTTTTCTTGTCCGCCTTTCTCTACTTTCCACCCAAACTAGTTGTCGCATAAAGGAGAAGCAGCGGTTGTGGCGCTGTTGTTTATTTTAGAGGCTTTCTGCTGTGAAATGTGGCCCGTTTCTTTTCTCCCCGTGTGCTTTTGGGCGGCTTGTGCTCAACAAGTGGCTGATGGATTTAATGCACTTGGATAGCACCTCTGCACTGGGGCTATTAACACAGTGGCTCACAGGGCTTTGTGTCCTCTGCTCTTAGGATTTATGGATCTGATGGAGAGCGACCCTGTTAATCAGGTAAGCAGGACTTAGTGATGGCATTGCATTCTTCTTGCATTGATATGAATTGCGCAGGGACAGTTTATCCTTCCGTGTTGCTTCTACAGCGGGAACTTGCACATGTTCCCAGCAGACAGCACAGTTTTTACAAGGTGAATAAACCAGTGATTCATCCGTGTTTGTGCTCACTCGCCGCCTCCCTCCAGTTGTCTTCCCCTCACATCCTCCCGTTGACTAAACCTATATGTGTATTAGCTCTGGAGCCTCCAGCTGCTCCGCTCCACGGCGTCTAACTGATGCCAGACTCCTGTGAGTAATCAAACCACCAACCAGAAGATGACGAGTAGAGCTGAAGTGAGGGAGTCTGCGGCACTGACGCATTGTGAGGTCGCGCCGCTGGTCAGCGCGTTCGAGTGCAGCCGGCTGAGTGGCGTTCGTGGGATCGTGGCGGTTCTCAGTGGTGCGGTGTCACACAGCGTGCTTACTTCTCCCCTCCGCTGCCTGTTTGTCAGTGACAATGTGACAATGCGGCCTCCGACTGACCTCGGCGAAAGAGCAGGAGCCCGGGTTTTCCCAGCGCTTTCTATCTGATCTCCTCGCGACTCTTTTTAACAGCTTGCCTTTTTGCGAGGCGCGAGTGCTCTTCTCACCACTTCTCTCCCGCGCTCCTTGTTTTGCTTCTGTCCTTTTCCCTGAGAGAGTGGGCCTCGCTGACAGGCTGTCACCGGTGCGGCGTTAGCTGGGTAAGCAGCAGGCTGCTGAAGGCAGCAGAGGGCCGATGTGCGCCCATGGAAATAGGTGTTGGTTTATTGTGGAGGCCCGCTGGGCCGCATCAAGCCTACACGTCCCTTTCCGTCTTCCCGCGGTACTGGGGGCTAAGCCCGGTTCGGGGGACAGATGGTCTCGTTTGGAGACGGGCCACGTCGCAGTGCTCCCTGCTCGCGGGGCTCCACCGGAGCGGCCGGGAACAAACACAATCTCCTTCTGTTGGGAACAAACGGGCCCGTCGGTGTGCGAGACCTGCAAAAGGCTCTGGGAGTGACATCTTAAAAGTATGCATGTGTATCTTGGGTGTGATGTTGTTTGTTATGTAATGCCTGACATTTCATCAATGACTTCCTGGTTAGTCACATCACCCCCCCTCCTGCTCTTACCACTCTTTATTCATGAATTGTATCAGAATGGGGACTTTATCTTAGGCCAAGTTTACAACACGGCTGAAAGCTTTGAACTTGGTGCATTGTGGTTGAGTTCCACACTCTCTTACCCCCAGTGCTTGTTGTTTGTTCCTGAAAAAAATCTGTTGTCCCGTCTATTTTAATTCTCAGATCACCCTGAAACAACTAAAGGACAATGGCAGTGTGCTGCCTGGCAGGCGCTGGGCCGATGGCCAGCTGGCAGGGCAACAGTGTAGGAGACTCCCATTTTCAGGACTCCTGCCTGTCTCCAGCACTTTCGCTATTGTGTCGCCACATCCAGCCCGAGAACAGTGGCGCTTTTCTTCATAACGAAACTTCGCCACATAGCTGGGCTCCACACCTTGTCAATGTGATTGCGGTTAAGCGCTCACTTGATGCATTGCTGCTAGTAATTATGTTAATGTTGGTATGTAAAAGGTCGTCATTTCAGAGCTGCAGCAGTAATTTGATTCTATCAGTCGCTGTCATCTTAATGAATTCTCTGGCGCTGGAATTCAGAAACGGTGGAGCTGATGCACAAGCGGTATTTTATATTTGCATTAGAAGAACGAATAGAAATTACAGGTGATACGAGCAAAGGCTCAAATTTACAGTTTAAAATACCAAATTCTACTTTTTTTTTTTCAGCCGTTAAGCTTCAAAACAATTACTTTGAGAGACTCATTTGAGGCTTCCAGAAACAGATGGAAGATATGTACGGACATATTGTGTGGATAAGTGTACACATCATAATTGGATTTACCTTCTTCTAGTTCACTGCCTTCTCTACACAGTCATGTTGTTTTGAACCCCTCTCTTCTGGCAGCCCCCTTCGCTTTGCAGCAAAGCATATGGTAGATATTACGAGCTTTGAACGTGAGCAGGAAATGAAAAGAATTTAGCATTTGTAGTTAATTACTGTTCCCTGAACCAAGTGCAATGGAGTCGGATCACGGGTGACCCCTCTGTGTGCTGGAGTCAGCTGTAGCCAGCACATTCCACACGGAGCTACCGCTAGCAGAAAGCAGAGCACACTCTGGGATTTCGCTGGTGTAGGAAAAGAAAAAAAAAACGGCCTCCGTGATAAAGCAAAGCTTAGGAATAAGCACGGGTCCAAACCACAAAGTCCACAGACGCGCAAACGGCAGCCTATTGTTTAACTTTACACCTGAGCGCAGGACTGTTGACAGATGAGGTGTGGCGAGATGTGTGTTTGAGGGCATTGACCCGGGAGTAGATATCAGACCGCGCGGTCTCTCTCTGGCCTCTCGTCCTCCAGCTGTTGTCTGTCTTGTGTCTGTGGAAAGCCAGGCCGTTTTCCTCAGGCCTTCAAGAAGCACCGAAGTGTTATTCTGGGCCTGTGGTATGTAGTAACTTCCTTTTTCTTGCAAATTCCTGTCTGGTCTGTTTGATCCGGACTGAAGCGGGCAGGAATGATTTTCACTCGAGTCTTGTTTAGATCGAAACGCAGACAGTGTATAGAGTGTCATCAGAAGTGCCTCTCATACCAGAGGTTAGGCTCCTTCAAACACTGCAGGGCTTGTTTGATGGAGGCTGTGTTCTCCATAGACATGTGCACCTGGGGCACTGACTGGCCATGACTGAATGTGGGCACTTCCCACAGAGCACAGCGAGGCCTGGCGCCAGGGGAACGATGACAGTGAAGGTATATGTTTACTCTGTGTTGTCTGACCTCCTTTTTTATCTCTCCTACTGATTGTCCCTCCGCTTTCGGGTCAATTCGGGTCTGTGTGCACTCAGATGTAAACAGAAGTCTGTAATTGTCTCCTGCTCCTGCAGAAGCTGCCTCTGCTCAGTGACAGGCTCACATGTTGGAGCGCCCCTTCGCAGAGGCCTCTTTTCATCTCAGCCGCTGTCATGCCCGTCATCACGTTGGCACAAGCTGGCGGTGCGTGATGTTGGGAGATTATGGGCACTGCCAGGTAAATTAGATCATGTCAGATTGGTCGGTGGCGGTGACATGACACTCGCAGGCTTTTACAGAAAGATTTAGCTTCGGGGTACATGGCGGACATGCATGGGCTGTCATAGATAGTTGGGATCGCACGCGGGAATAAAGGATCCACTGTACCTGACTTGTTAATTGAATGTTCAAAAGACAAAATATCATGATTTCCTAGGCAGTATGGCGGGTCTGCAACAAAAATAAAGCCCTACACTGGACTCTAATAGATGTACTGTGCAGAGAACAGCACTACAAAGACGACTGTCATATGATTAGCATTTCTGTTCCTTATTAAAGTGAGACACTAAGGCCAATAACTTCCTATAAATATATTTTATGAATTCATAAGACTCTACTAAGGCGATCAAAATGAGTAACATTAGTAACGTCTGCGTGCGTCTGCCTTTCATGTTGCCTTCATTAGACAAAATGTGTTTAATCTATAAAGCAATTACATACGTAAAACCAGGCTTTCTTACTCTGGCTGGTGCACATTTCCAACTGTCCCCGTGCTTGTTATAGACCAAACCAGGACTAATCCCTCGTCTTTTCTTTCTACCGTCGCTGAAGCCAGAACATCTAGTGCAGCTGGAGTTTTGTGCGTCTATTCATTTCAGATTTCATCACCGGGATGATTGTGAGTGTGGGAGAGCAGACCTCCAGTCACACCCAAGGCCGCATCCAATAGGCTTTGATTTCGCCAGTCAAATTTGATTTTCAAACAGTCTTGTGGCACTGGTGCACTGGGGGGAGTAGTGGGAGAGGGTGGGTGGAATTGGACTGTTTTGTTAGCGACAGTAAGGACCATATATCCCCTCTAATGGATGCAGTGAGATTGCCAACTGTCACAAAGTATTATTTTTAATTCTGTAGCTTCTGCAACCCCGCTTAACCTAAATAAATATTAAGCATATGTGGTAGCGCCCGTCTTTTAAAGGGATAACTAGACTGGGATTTGGTTTTTTGTTTGTTTCTACGTGTCAAGCTCAGTAAGACAGCTGGCTTAAACTCATTTCACTGGTTTCCTTACCTCCCACTGAGGGTGTGACCCTTCATTCACACTGGCCATTAAAATCTCAGCATCGCTCCCCGCAGGCAGTATTGGCACATCGGGGTGTTCGGCTGGTGGTCTGACTACAATAAGCAAGGGTGGAGTTAAATGATTGGGTTCTTACAAGCTCAAGTATAGTGAGTGATCGTGGTGTACAGGAAGGGGTGGGTTTGGCCATTAATGGCAGGGCTTTAGCATCAGTGCTAATTTGCCTGTCAGCTGGTGGGAGATTCCTCCCTGTTGTGAGGTTGAATTGTGGGAGCAGCAGATGAAAGAGGAGGAAGCTGAATGGTGCATTTGGTTTTCCTAGGACTATACTTTCATAGCTTCAGTGGCTGAGACGAGATGCACACCCACACGGTCCTAACACCCTTTTACAAGCGTCCTTTTCAGATATGGGGACTCTTATGAAGGACGGTACGCCTGATTTCCCAGGCTCGGGTAATGAACTACCAACGATAACATTGCCCAATTAATTGGCTGTGTGGTTTAATTGCTTGCATGTCTTTCAGGAAGGTTTGGCAAAACTCCAATCCCCTTTCTTCCCACCCTGCCACTTTCACATTTCTTTCTAACCTCCTACCCTACTTTGGAATAAACCAGTTAAGGTAAAGAATCACACCAGTGTTTTCATGGGATGCGAGATCCCATTGTCTTGTTACGGTCGTCCTTCTCCCTTTCTCACTGCCAGGGCGATAAATGTTGCATCTGTCTTGTCTGAAACCACCACGCACACTCCTCCCATTCCTGCCGCAAGGTTGGAACAGCTGCTCGCAACGGAGGATTGAAAACAGAGCTCCCACTTTGTTTTAAATCAGCTCCTCAGAGGGAGAAAGACTAACACCAGTGCGCGGTGCAATTTAATTATATCGTATCTGAGTGTAGTGTGACATGGAATGTGATTCACTGTTTTTATTGGGATTTTATTGCGGAATCGAATGGCTTGCAGCAAAGCATAAGCAACATGCCTCCGGGTTGCTTTGCCTTCCGCATAGATTTTAATGATGAACACAGCGTGACACATCCAAATGTCTGACTAGCTGTATCCTCTCAACACGACACAGTAGAAGGCAGGTAGCTAGGAACTAAATAAGACGGGTTGCGAATCTGCTGGCAAGTACTTGTAAATTTGCTTCACATCGAAATACTGCCTGACTCACTATATGATGAAGTCCACGGGCTGGAAAATTGGTGCAATCATCTTGGCCTCTAACCCGCCCTGCACCCTCATTTGGCTTACGGGGAGGAGAAGATGACTGCATCGTGGCACGGCCTCGGCTCCGGAGGTCAAGGTGTCTTGAAGACGAGGCCGGCTACTACTTCCTGCTTGCATAGAACAGAGGAGCGCTAATATAGCTCAATTACACAAGGCTTTATTAAGAATAATTGGCTATAATCATGGGTCTGTGTTTGCCCCAGGGCTCGGAGTGACCCAGCGACTTGGTTGGGGCTAAATAAACATGTTTAACCTTAACCTGAGCTGGAATAGGCTAGACACTGTGGCACATCCTATATTTTAGAGAGACGAGAAAACAAAAGCAAAGCGTGACATGGGGAATGTGTCTACCTCATTCATGCAGCGTTTTTACAAACCAGACGCTCTTTTTCAGATTTGCAAAGAGGTTCATAATAAAAATATTGTATTATCTATCGTACACAATGGGTGTAGTGGCAGACACACGCATCAAAATTGTGCCTGTGATGGGCATACATATGCAAATCTTGATATTTTGCCGAAATAATTGTGAGCTCTTGGCTGACTTCAGCAACTTTAACACCTAATTTATCAAACCAGCGCAACAGCAGCGCCTCCACTTAATGCAGCACAGGGTGTTTTTAGAGGTAACCTCAGGTCTAAAACATGTCATTATGTGACATGTTTGGCTTTTCACAGAACCACTGCTACCTGAAACAGTCATTGTTGCCAACAAATCAGCCATGCAGAAGATTGGGCATTCCTCACAGGAGCAGTTTAAACGTCTCATGTCATGGCCCTGCTTTCTGGGAATGCACTATGTAACAGCCTACTTTGCCTAAATGATGTCAGGTTGGACTGGATTCTTGTCAACAATGTAGACGAAATGTGTATGTTACTAGAATCACAGGAGGAGAGGTTTTGTGTCGTTGTTTAGCACACATCACAGACATAATTTTCTTTTGTTTGTTTGAGGAATAGAAAACAAGTTGTGCGTCGCAGCGGGGAGCCATTCGGATCATTTTAAGAGGTGCAATCAGCAAAGAGATGCAGCGTCACTCAGAGGGACATCCCTCTGTGACCACAAGTCAGCTGGTCTAGTGACTCGGTATAGTTTGTCCTGTTCTGTGGGCAGAACATGTTAAATCTTTTGAGAGTTTATTAATATCCCAGCTTTTAATCAGGCCACAATGTCAGAGGATTATTTTAAACCTCGGAAGAGCTGCTGGGCCAGTGCTCCATGGATGAACCAAGATGAAAGACAGACCTTCCAGCATCAGAGACAGAAGACAGGTTTATTACTGTAATTAGTCCCCCATCTCTCTGACTCGTCGCTGTCCCCCGTTCACTCGGCCTTGTGTCTTAAACTCCCGTAATAGCGATACATTACCTTAGTAATAAAGGGCTGTGCGTGAAGAGGACCGCCCACCCTCCATCTGCTGCCTCCCTTGTTCACAGCCACAAAGGAGAGGCCAGAAAACAGCCTCCTTCAGGTCAGACACAGGATTCTGCTGACCAAGGAGTTTGTGACACTCTCATTGTTTGGGAGAGAGGTGGGGGTTGACTGTGAAGGGGGACACGGTCCAACTGTGTTCATTAATCACTGTCGCAAGAAAAGTAGCCAATATAATGAAGGAAGGGGAAATGCAGACCAAGTTCACTTGTTTACCGCGTCCTGTCTCCGACATGAAATAAAGGCCGACTCACCCGAGACTAAACTCATGTAGAAACACAAAACGAGAAGATTTGACTTCCAGTTGTGAAGGAATTAGATATAAAAAAATCAGTGTTGCTCCACATGTGTCTTGTTTAGTTCTATGGGATTTTCCTTACTTAACCCACTACTGCAGTCCTGAGAAAACCATGACTTATCACATAGCACTGACACATCCCAGCCAACTTGGCACTGTGTTTGCAGGTCTACAGTAAGACCTCTAAAAACCGCTATTCATCAAACATTACTGTGAACATGGGGAACCTGAGCCTCTGCTTTGCTCAGTTTACTGGCCTTTTAATACAATAGTTTTATTTTCCTGAGTGCTGCTTACATTTCTCTGTCATTTGGTGTTAAGGAGGAGGATAAACTATTTGGGGATGAAAATGTGGGCCACATCAAGATTTGCCTCAAGCCAGACTAGATGCAATACACTTGAGACGAGTCGGAAACGCAGTCATAATAAAGTACAAGTCTCTGCCCGGGTCAGAAACAGGTTAATGCATGCATGACCTAAATGCATATGAACAGACTGATAACGATGCAAGAACGTCCGCTATCCTTGTTTTCCCCTTTAAGCGCTGGTCTAGATGTGAGCAAAGCTTCAAAAAGCTGTTTGCGATGCCATTATTTAACGCAAGGTTCAGAGAGAACAGAGAGATATTGTGTTATGTGAAAAGCACAGTGTAGATTTGAGAAATGTTACAATTGGCAATTGATGAATAATAAAAGCCCTGACTGCAGGGAACAAGGCCAAAGCTTCTTATTTTATCATAGACAGCGTTGTCGGCGCCTAATGAGGATAAAGTGGAAGAGTATGAAGCAGGTTTTTATGTTATTACATCTAAATACAGCAGATAAATCCTAAATTAATGCAGAGTTTTCTCATTTACTAGTTTTACTCACTTTTGCTGGCTTTGCAGTAGCATCCTTTCTCTGTGTGTACAATGTGTGGGTTAACATTTTCAAGATGTTACTGTCTTTGCAATCTTGACTTGAAAAAGCAAAGCCAAAGAAGTTGGCTTCACTGATCCCACTGCTTCAAACACCAAATGTCCAGCCACCACGCAGAGACGACGCATCCTGTCGCCAAAACAAAGACTCTTTCCTTGAGCTCTCTATTGTTCTAGCTGGACATTTATTTGAACTTTCTCTAGTCACCCGAAAAGGATCCCGGCTCTCTTTCCCAAGCACGACAGGAAGCAGAGGTGACTCTACCAGACGTAGTGACCGAAACAACATGCCCCCGTGTTGTTTTAACACGGGCCTCAGACCGAGTGATAGCATAATGTGCCACCTGTGCAAACAACACCGGTGACACTCCGGCAGAGACTTTTACGGATGACTTAAACCAGGAAGAGCATAGAAAGTGACATACTGTAATGTCAAGTCATGAGTGCAAAACAACGCCTCTCGCTTTGTCCATGTCGAGATAGAGGAGTGTACTGACAAGTAGACGTATGGGGAAGCTAAACGATCAAAAGTCTGTCCTATCATTGAAATTATTTTAACGTCTTACTGTGCTATAATTAGTAAAATGCCCAGGAGTGAACAGAGCTACTGTTCAAAGAGCAACTGACTAGAGTTTTCTCTTTTCTCAAATGTTCAGGCTAATGAATACAACTGCTGAAAATGAGCCTTTGGACTGTTTATTTCCCCAAATAAAACTGAGCTGAACTTTCTTCTCAGTGCAGCATCAATTTTGGCTCTTAATGCACTTCTGTTTTTTGTTTGTAGCAGCCAATATTCCTCACCAGGTCCTTGTTAATTTTCCTTCTAACTAAGTACATTAGATAAAGCGGAATTGGCTTTGAGTATGTAAAACTATCCCTCCTGTATAATGTGCAGGCTTGATGATGCTGCAAGCAGTTGGATCGAATATTGGTTCATGTGAACGTTTTGCTGAACATCTGCCTCTTGTTGCTGTAATTTGCTTCACGGCCATCTGTTAGGCATTGACTGGAAGCACCAGCAAAGTTGTACATCTATCTTGTTATAAACCCATAATGGCACCAGTGCCTCTCGAATATATGAATTACTAGATTAGATTATGTGTTCTGGTTCCAAAATGCATTCAGATGGAAATGCAGCTAAGATAACTTGTTACATTTTTATAGTTGGACTGAATGTGCTATGTTTTGGGGTCATTTTGGAGAATAATGTCTGGATTACAGTGTTATAATCAACTCAATGTTCTAACGCGTTTCTCTTTTGTTTCTGTGACAGGTCTAACTCTTCCAGCTGTCATTCTGCATCGGCAGCGCACTGTGAGACGAGTATCCACTCTGCTGGGCCTCAGCGCTCCTCAGACATTTGTCCTTGACATGCAAATTCAGTGTGTCGACCGTCGCGGCAGTCGCCTTCTGTGAGTTACAATGACGACTGCTCCATTGACTCGGGAAAGAGGCTCCTCCTCCGGCTTTCACCAGGCAGCGGATCGCATGATGTAATGAAAGAGGGTCCTGGAACTCTGCTCTTCAAGGAGTCTGCCAGCAGGATATGAGTATTTTGAGCCCTGTGACAGATAACAAATCAAACCTTGTGGGAACTGTGGGAGGCCCAGAAGAATACTCGAGAGCCATGCAGTCAGAGGAGCTGTTCAGTAGGAAACTCAAGGCTCTGAATGGTAGCATGGGGCCGCCAGGCTCCAACATGCAGGGAAAGCCTGACGCTGGAGGCAAAACCAATGGTACGCCAGCCATGCCTAAAATGGGGGTGAGGGCGCGGGTGACAGAATGGCCACCGAGGAAAGATGGATGGGATGGTCGGCCCTCGCCGAACTATCAGAGTGTGATACCGGTGTTTCAGAACGGCCAGCAGGAACATGTGGAAATAGTGGAGCAAGGCGAGACAGTCTGCCTGGAGGTGGACTATGCTGACAAATACATACTGAGCGACCTGCTCAGCCACTCTCCACTGAAGGGCCTGCATCCCATTCGGCAGCGAAGCAACAGCGACGTCACCATAAGCGACATAGACTCTGAGGACATAATGGACCAAAACGCTGTCAATCCAAACACCGGAGCCTCGCTTCACCGCGAATATGGAAGCACGTCCTCCATTGACCGTCAGGGCCTCACTGGGGATGGCTTCTTCACCATGCTGAGGGGTTACCGAGTCGACACGGAAAACCGTAGCATTCCACCTTTGGGGTTCCCGGAGCTGTTGCGCTGCGACGCCTCGCTTTCCCCAAGCCTGCAGACTGCAGCCCAGATTGCCAGGGGTGAGATAGTTCACATTCCAGGCTACGACTACGTAGACAACTCTCTCCTCTACAGCCGTGAGCGAGAGAAGTCCTTCATGAGGCGCCTCAAGTCAGAGTCCTCGGAAACATCTTTGTTTAGGAAATTGAGGACCATTAAGAGCGAAAGCGATGCCTTGCGACTCTCGCTTGAGGACGACAGACGACCTCTCAGTTTCCAGAAGTGCTTTTCTCACTATGACGTCCAGAGCGTCCTCTTTAACATCAGCGAAGCGGTGGCGAGCAGGGCGAACCTGAGCCAAAGGAAGAACACGACCACCGGCGCCTCGGCCGCTTCGGCCGGAGCCGGGGCAGCCGGAGGGACAGCAGGTGGAGGCGGACCGGGACCAGGACCGGGACCGGTGGCAGACGCAGGGGCCGCAGGATGTAGCAGTGGAAATATCCCCGTGTTTGAGTCTCCTCTGGGCAGCAGAGAGGACCTGAACCCCAAAGAGAACTTGGACGCTGATGAGGGTGACGGGAAGAGTAACAACTTAGTACTGAGCTGCCCGCACTTTCGCAATGAGATTGGGGGTGAAGGTGAAAGAAAGATCTCCCTGTCCAGAGTCAACAGCGCTAACTACAGTGGTTTGTCCGAGAGCTGTTCTTTTGAGTCGTCTTTAAGTTCCCACTGCACCAATGCGGGAGTCTCTGTGTTGGAGGTGCCGAGAGAAAATCAGCCGATCCACAGGGAGAAGGTCAAACGCTACATCATTGAGCACATTGACCTTGGAGCATACTACTACCATAAATACTTCTACGGGAGAGGTAAGCAATCCTTAAGATAAGGGTGTGTTTATTGAGATTCTACTGATGAAAGGGGGCATGTAAATGACTCACTGTCAAGAATTATTCAAATTTCCAGTCTAAAAGCATTTCCTTGAAACGAGACGCACAAGGCTGTGTGAGAGAAACTGTAAGTGGAACAGGCTCGGCTCATAGGGTCGGGTATCTCAGCGGCCCACTTATTTTTGTAGGACCAGATGATATAAGGTCCAGAACAATAGCAAGCCTGTGTTAGGTGCGAGGGTGTGTGTTTCGCTTCCCCGGCAGAGGAGCGGTCATGTCCTCCCTGTGATACTGCCCTGAACCCTGCAGAGAAGCTGTGATTTGTCATGTGAGAAGAGCGAGGTGAGAGCGGGTGCGCTGCAGCTGTTCCCCGCGGGGGCTGCAGGGGAGTCGGGTCCCGTCCAATGGAACTTTCGGGGTCAGCGATGCCACGCCAAGGTCCCGGCGCTGCTCATTAAAACACTCGTGTGACTAACGCCAGATATGCGGCGCTGACCCCGACCCATCGGTAAATTACGCATATCTGGTCTTCCCGTTGTCCGCGCCTGCGTTCATGTCTCAGCGGATCCAGTTACCCATTCTTAAGCCGGCAGAGACAACAGTTGCTTCACCTTTCACACTTGGCGACCCCTGAACTTCAAGAAGATATTGTGCGTTACGGCATTTCTCAGTGCGACAGTGTGTGAGCCCACTGGAGGCTTGATGTCTCCATTCAAGGTTAATGAGACCATTACGGATCTGCCCCATTTACAGTACATTTGAATGCACCGTTGAGGTTACTCCAACAGTCCTTGACTGTGAAACGCTGCCTCACTCACACTACTCATTGCAAAACTGGTGTAGTTGCATTATGTATTTAACCTCCTTTCTTGGCGGTGCAGGTCAATGTATAATTGAAATGCTCTAGGTTGCTGTCAGTTTAGTTTTGATGTTATAGCCTTTGCACAATATGGCTTTTTTTCACAGTATGAACGTGGCCCTTGCCCTTTTTTCACCAAGTGTTTTATTGGAGAGACAAGTCTGTCGTCACCTCTGCCTCGCCACAAACAGACACATACTCATGCACACTCACACACAAACATGACGGCATGTCACCACTTTAGGCCAAGCTTTTATCAACCTGGACTGAGCATTGATCCTATTGATTTTCCAAAGTCGCCCTTCCCTCACCAGTGAGAGGGTTTCTCTCCGAGCCGCCCTAATGGAAAGAATGTTTCATCCACAGCCAGATCTGGGTCATATAATGTCTGTGGATAGACGTAGAGATAACACAGGCCACAAACCTGTTTCATATAGCGATATGAAAAAAAACGTTACTAAAATGAATTGTTTTATCTGCATTGGGATGCCTAATGGCATCACAGAGCATTTGCCCTCAACCCACAGTCCCTGGCACGTCAAGCCTGCTTATATTGCTTCCATATTGTCCTATTACCCATGCACAGACTTGGATGCCACAGTGGCAGGCTCCAACATATTTACATAGCCTTCTCTGCCTGGCGTGCATGGCTGCAGTCTAAACCCCTGCAGAAAGCTGCTTGTGAATCTCACTGCTTTAGGTCCCTGCTGAGCTTTTCTTTTGTTGACTGCTGAATCCAGGTATCTCTTGCTTTAGGCTGGATTCTGGGTTGTTTGCTCAAGGTACCACTGTGCGTGTGCAAACGGCTGCTCCTAAACACATATGCAAATAACAAATTGTGATCTTTGCTTTTACTGAGGCCCTAACAGAAATCCCAGGATGATTAGAATAATTTCATGGCAACCTGCCCACTAGTTAGCACAAATTAACCTCTAGGCCTAAACTGGAAACCAGAATGCTTCATTGTCACGTTTTCTAAAACGTCTTGACTACAGTGCCAGGGACATTGTTTTTATTTTTTTTTCTCTAGCCCCGAGCTTCTGGGTTATATATGTAAATATGCATATGTGTGCATTAATGGCAAACCTTGCATTTACAGTAGGCATTGTCTGGAATACCAATTAGACTAGCACGGGTCTGTATCGTGAAAATTGAAATGCAGGACTTTTGGGTCAGTGAGGATTCACAGAAGGTTTAACCTTCCAGTGCTGGATTCTAGTTTATTTACTTACTGTTTATATCTCAACCAGTGATCACGGTCACCACAGTTTCCAAAGCTAATTGATTTACAGGTCTGCACTTGATCGCTGCTGTCCTCTGTAATCAATGTCACAACTTCCCTCATGAATAGGCCACATTGAAATGAGTATTATAAAGAGGAACATGCACTCAAAAAGCGTTTTCCTTGGTGTGTATTATTCTGTGTTTTTTCCTTGTTACTTCAGAGCATCAAAACTATTTTGGGGTGGATGAAAATCTGGGACCTGTGGCCGTCAGCGTTCGCAGGGAGAGGCTGGACGATGGGAAGGAGAAGGACGGAATGCAGTACAATTATCGCGTCACCTTCAGAACCAGCCAGGTAACGGCAACGCACACGAACACTTATTACCCACACTCTTGCGTGTTGGTGGGAGAAAGCTGCGTGATTTCTGGCACTTTGTTCAAGTCGCGTTTACTAGCTTGGACATGCTTTTAAAGGAGATTTCTCATATTTCTTCCTCACTGCATTAAGCCAGACACGTTAAGGTCACTTGGCTTAGGATCCACTCAAGCGACACAAGAGTGTGGCAATGCTTCAGTACCCCTAAATACTAAAAGAGGCGTCTTGCTGCTTTCCGCTCCTCAATCTGCTCCTAGCACCTCCGCGTGTCCAGTGATTCTGTGCGAGTTGTTGCTCTGTTGGCCGCTCATGCACGCTGACACAGTCTATCGGAGTCGATGCGGTCGCCCTCCCTCTTACCCGCGCTCACACCGCAAGACGATCAATCCAGAAACGGAGAGGTTACAGAAATATTTCAGAGATTGATGCTTGGTGGTCTCCTCCCACTGAATAATTCACGTGCAACAGATGCGCCAGGGATCGGCAATGTCAGCGATATCCAGCGCCTCTCTTGCTTTAAAGTGCCACGCCCACGGTAAAGCATTGTATCTGGGTCACGGTGGCCCGGCAAGTAGCACCTCTTCAGCCTATTTGTACACTTTTAGCGTTTGGCCTCCGTGTTCTCTGCCTTCCTGTCCCACTCGCACTCTCCACCCTGTTAAGTAATCAGCTTTCCAGAAAGCCTCCCAGTCGGACATCAATTGACCGCTGACATTCATGTACAAAGGCTGAGTTGATGGGCAAACAGGCGTAAATGTGTCTGACGCAGCAAACAACAACACTGGGCTACAGAGTGGGTGTTTTAAAGCAGTTGAGGTTAATGGCATCAGCCGCACTAATGGCCATGACTGTAAAATGCTACTTAGTTCTCAGTAAGCCTGTCTTAATTATTTAGAATTTAAAACACTTCTTCTTACCAATATTATTGGTATTTGAATTCAGGTTGACAAAAACATTCAAATTACTGTTACACAGACAAATTAGTCTGTAAAACATGGTACAACGGACCTAATTAACTGGATGACCATCCTTTCGGCAGCTGACCACGCTCCGTGGAGCCATCCTGGAAGACGCCATACCGTCCACGGCGAGGCACGGCACGGCGCGCGGCCTTCCGCTGAAAGAAGTGCTGGAGTACGTCATCCCCGAGCTCAATATCCAGTGTCTGAGGCAGGCCATCAATTCCCCCAAGGTCCCAGAGCAGCTTCTGAAGTTGGACGAGCAGGGGGTGAGTGTGTGGCGATGCCGTCAGTGTTTCAGTGCCACCGCAGAGCTGGGCGGATGTGGGTGATTAAGCAGCACTGGAGCAATCAGAGGTTAAGTGACTTGATCAAGGGCAAATGTGGCCTAAAGCAATAGGTGGACATTTTGTGAACTATGTCGAATCAGTCTTGGCTCAAAAGCCATGACCAGTTATTATATGGGTGCTCTGATTAATATGGGTACGTAAAATAAAAGATGGACTGCATTATGATGAAGGGACATATTTCCTATTTAAGATCTTTTTGTCTTTCCTTGTGACATCTGCATCTAGTCTAGCGGCAGCCTTTGTTTCACATGTGGGCTGGTTATTATAGATGAATACCGGCTCTCAGGTGGAGACATAAGACAGCCAATATCACACTTAAGTAAAATCAATATGGATCCCACACTCTCTGCAGCCAGCATCGACTACTTTGACACACTCCTTCTGCTGATATCATACAAGTTACTAAGTCACTTCTGACAGCTTACTTCATCTGAGAGTGGGTGATTTAGTATGCTACCCGGATGACAGAGAATGTCATCTTGCATTATCTCTGTTCGAATAAAAAGGCTATTAGTTACATGGGCTCTTTAAATTCACAGGTGTCGGGGATGGATTCATTGTGTGATCTTTCATTTCTCATCTAATGAAAGTGAGTGTAGGGGGATTCGCTGGCGATGTAGTGTTTATCTTTCTATAACAGAGTTTGCTGCTTATTAGTGTAATTACATTCGTTAGCATGAGCCCATCCTTCCAATTGACAGGGGAACGGCTCTCATAATGGAAAGTGTCAGCCATGCCCTCTTGTATATTAACGCTGTGTTTCTGGCGTAAACAAGAGCGGCGTAGTGTCCTCTCCAAAAGAAGTTAAACGCACTTAAGACGATGACACACGTTTTTCCAATTATCGCCGAGCAACTTTGTAAGTGAGTGCTCAAGTGTGCCGTTCCTCTCAGATCTCAAGGCCTCGGTACGTGACTTTGTTCACCTGCTCTGAAACTCCCAGGGTGAATGCTATGAGAGACCAACTGCAGATAGAGGCCGACAAACCGGCACACGGGGGAAAAAGCATTAAAGTAATGTAAGACTTTCAGGGGACGAGAGCCCATTATAAGTGGGGCTTAAAGCTTTTCCATCTGGCAGCTCTTGCAAACCTCAAACCGAGCACCCGGCGCGGGCCAGTTTTATATTTGGACATCAGTATTTTGGGTACATTCCTGTTTTAATCATTAATGTTGTGCTTGCTGTGCAAATGTTTAAAATGTCAAGCGCCACCCAATAATCTACCTTTTTAACCAAGCTGGACTTTCACCTCCCCTCTACGGAGTGTTTGCAAAAAGCTGGAGCTGAGAGGGCTGCCGGAGCCGCTCCATCATCTCCTGCCTCACGCACAGTGCTGGATTCAGCCCTGTGTTTTTGTGTTCGAGTCTGCGTATGAAAAGGCTTCTCTTTGCTTTGAACAGAAAGCGTGTCCACTGAGTCCTCCAGTGTCCTCCAGCCTCGCGGCTCTCAGTATCCTTGTGATCTGTTCTGCAGAGGGAATATCCTGAAAGCAGTGCTGTAATGGCCCTGGATGTAAGAGGAGAACACAGCATATGTGAATGCATTTCACATCAGTGTCAGTCACAGTGAACTGACTGTGCGCAGGTGGACTGTTGAAAGCATTAAACACATCGTTAGGTTTCAATACATTATTTTTGTATGTCAGAAATCACCACTGATGCATTTTTGTAAGAAAGCCATCAAGGTAAAATGTGTATCTGTTTCCATCTAAACTCAAATCTGGAAAATCTGTCTTAACAAAAATTTTGACCAGCTGCATCTGTTTATGCTTTAATTTTTAATTGTTAAAGTCCAGGATTGAAACAAAGACAATAATAGAAATAACAGACAAATAAAAGTACTTCACAGGTAATGGCAGGAAGCGTAACTATACATCATTATGTTGGTAAAAAGTGCAGACATCAGGGGAAAGGCTGCTAATCTTCCCATCTCGGTAATGCTGCACAAATGACTGCAATGGAAATGACTATCTATGGAGGAAAACAATGTTTTCAAGTACATTCTGAACCAGAATGTACTTGAACAATTTGCAGCAGTGCATTTAAACAGTTAAAACCTTTTCACAGAACAACGATTCAGTCCTAATGCCCACAGTGACAACTCATCCATAAATAGCACAGTATAACAAAGCGAAGTTCCGCTTCACTTGATTTAATCCACAGGTTCAGGCGTATGTATCTGATCATCTTTGTCTCCTTTTCTGTCTGCTTCTTATTTGCCTGTTTGGAGGTGGTCGCTGTGGGCATGAGCCACCAATGCACCAAAACAGCAATAAATGCTTGTGCAATGGTTCATGATGATGACAGCCACGTTCTGGCAGCCGTGCTTTGGATTACGGCTGCATCGGGACAGATGTCACACAGACGCTGTGTGTTGCTGCTGCGGCATCCCTCAGGTGGCTTCTCCGGGGGGAGCGCCGTCCTTGATTCTCTCCCGGCTCATCAGAGATTTCCCCGTCTTTGCTGTTAAACCAATGATAGGAGATGCAGAGGATGAATAAAGCTTTAGCTCATACTCACCAATGGGATCATTTAGATAATCGAATGCGAATGTCTGTTCTATCCTATCAAAAGCTGGTGCCATCAAAAAAAGATATCAAAGACAGTCACGCGACTCAGTTGCCCCTCAGGGGCATTACTCATCTATATTGGGTCCTGATGCGTTTGCACTTTTCAGGCGGCAACACATTTTGCACCAAAGGGCAATGTGATTGGCCTCGCCATCGGCCGGCCTGTTGAGAGGAACCGGGGGTTAAGTGAGCCCGTGCAATGCAGGATAAAAAATAGAACACGTCATGCCATTTCCACGGGGTTGGATGGTATAATAGCTTTCCGTCACCGCGGGAGCTTTAGTGCAGCGCACGCTGCCTGATGGAGGAAGTCGCCATGACAACAGTGTCAGGAGCACACTGGGTTCTGATAACCTGTAATGGAGAAAAACGACACTTTCAGATTGTTTCACTGTACATATATCATTCATAGGCTTTCGCGTTCAGACGTATCGACACTGTTCTTGGATCAAGCTCAAAGTGCCTTCCTCAACTGTGAATATTACCCAACAGGTGCCAAACCCAGGGGAGTGTGTGTTTGTGTGTTTTTATTTTTGTCATTAATTTTTTACCCCTTGACTTTCTTTCTTGGCCAGCACCAGGAAGCTGTACGCCATTAATGATTCATACGGCTGGAAAGGGCTCTCGCACTCCGTGCAGGCGGACTCGCTGGGGATGTTTTATTGCTGTGCGTCTTTTTACGTGACAAGTTCATATCAGACCTGTCATATCTGGATAATAGTTGTGCTTTCAGTAAAAACCTGGACAGATTTGTCTGTCTTGTCTGTTTGTACTTCCGTGTGGTGGAGACGTTTATCCTCATGGAGGACTTTTTTTTTTCTTTTTTAATGGTTAAATTTATTAGTGACGTGTTCAGATTTAACATGGTTATTCTGTGTCTCTCATGGGTGTTTTACTGCTACAGTGAGGTCTTATCCAAACAAGAAGGATTAAGACGGTCCTGCATGCAGCTTATAAAGTTTTCTACCGTGACCCAAGGCCAGTATGTAATTCAGTCACCAGTTGCTCCACTGCTCTTAAGCAATGTTGTTAAATAGTCATTATTAGCTCGGCTTGATTTACGCTCGGCTCGGAGCTTTTGAAAGTTTTTAGCCTGGCTTCACAAAAGGGGATTTCAGCTCTCGCCTAGAAAGGTTACGGAGGCCTTCACATTATGGAAAGTGGGCACTTATATGCTGTGAGTGCATAATGTGCAGTGTGCATGAAGGTGGCGTGTGAAACGTATCGGCGGCAGGAAAGGGCTGAGCGTCTGTGTATATGTTCCTTATTTCAGCTGAGCTTCCAGCACAAGGTGGGCGTGCTTTACTGCAAGGCGGGCCAGAGCACCGAAGAGGAGATGTACAACAACGAGAGCGGCGGCCCGGCGCTGGAAGAATTCCTGGACCTGCTCGGCCAGAGGGTGCGCCTGAAAGGCTTCACCAAGTACAGAGCCCAGCTTGACAACAAGAGTAAGATTAAACACAGCCAGTTCAGGATTTATCAAGCACAACCCACACACTTCCTGTTGAATGCAGCCTGCTTAACCTACGTACCGCTAATCTTGCTTTCTATTGAATTACATCATCCAACACAAACGGCCCTTTTATACCAAGGCCTGAGACCCTGACTGTCCTGTCCTGTGTTGCAGCTGACTCCACTGGCACACACTCCCTCTACACCACCTATAAGGACTATGAGCTGATGTTCCACGTGTCCACCATGCTCCCCTACACGCCCAACAACCGGCAGCAGGTGAGGAAACCATCTGACCACCCTGTTTGCCTCTCTGCGTGGTGATCCGGTATCCAAAGGTGCCAATAAGTCCCTCAGCGGCTTTCTTCCAGGATATCTTAAATCTAGAGCCCTGTCTGTCTTTCCCTGAGTCCACAGTAATGACCTACCAGTTGAAAGCGCAAGCATTGCCATGGTAACGTTGCCCCGTGGTAGGATTTTAATCAATGCATCCCCAGGGGCTGGACCTGATGTGGTATTAAATGGGCTTCTGTGACTGTCTGCGCTAACAAGTGGAATTAAGTGGATGTAGTGGACTGGCGAGCGATGGCCCGATAAAGCCTCGATTACAGAGGTTCATCTCAGCCGGTGTGCTGCCCGTGTGGAAGCCTGTAGTAAAACCACTGGATCCAACCCTGCAGAGACACAGTATTCAGTGAAGTGGTTGTTAAGTGGGTCTGTGGAGTCGGCCAGTACGTCTACGTTATGAAACGTAGAAAAGATCACATCTGCCTTGTGCATCTGATTGGCAGGATTTCTTTTATTATCCCCCCCCTTCAAATGTATTTGTTGGAGTGGAATAGTTTAATTTAATCCCTGGTGGTAATCTTCCAGCAGTCCCAATCATAGCCCCACTCATCCTTTCATCCTTTCCAATTCACCTCTGTGCCTTCTAATCCTCCTTGTTTGGTGCTCCTGCTGACCCTCACTGACAGCCCAATACCACATTGAGAATTAGATTAACTATCTGCACAGTCCAACAATGCAGCCAGACTAATATGGGGCAATATGTCTCTTTCGCCTCCGGAACCGAAATTGAGTTGGGTGAAAGTATCTCTTTTCTGGGAGCTGGGATATTCAGATGTGACAGGCAGAGCAAGGCAGCACATGTAGAGTTTTGTCCGAAAATCAATATTTTTGGAACCCTTTTACTTGGTGGTGATTAATAACAAAAATAAATGCCCGTTTCCTTGTATTTGACTCAAATTTTTAAATTTTCTTTCCAGTTATTAAGGAAGAGGCACATCGGGAACGATATAGTCACCATAGTGTTCCAGGAGCCCGGGGCCCTTCCTTTTACTCCAAAAAACATCCGCTCTCATTTCCAGCATGTTTTTGTTATCGTCAAAGTCCACAACCCCTGCACCGACAACGTCTGCTACAGGTAAGAAAGAACACGCGGGGGCTGCGCCGAAACACACAAGGTGGAATTCCGTGGAGTTTAATCACACCGCTATGTGTTCGAGCCCTTCAGCGGGAGACGAGAGGCAAAAGAGTTCACAAACGTGTTTATCAGTGGCATAAATGTTTCCACGCCGAATTACGCTACATGAACTTTTAAGAGCACTTAATTTGAAAGAGTAATAATAACAGCCTGCTTGGTACTTTCTGTGGTTTCTGTCATGACTCTGTAGTAGCACTCAGGAATTGCAAGGCTCTTATGATCTGTTCAGTGATGATACAGTTATTATCTTCAGAGACACCTTTAATTTATGACTTACCACTCTCCCCTCCAGTGGTTCCGAAGCCAAGGCATCTCCTAATAACAGCATTTGTTGAGCAGAACAAGATTAGTCTGAGTTCCACTGTCTTTCCACCAGAAGTAATTGCTGCTGAAGCCATATAATTTTAACACCCCTCAAATGACTGCTCATTATGCATGAGTTCAGTACTCACATCCGTCTCCTAACTGTCCATGTTTTCCAGCGTGGCTGTGTCCAGATCCAAAGACGTGCCTCCGTTCGGGCCCCCTATTCCCAAGTCCGTAACGTTTCCAAAGTCGGCCGTTTTCAGGGACTTCCTGCTCGCCAAGGTCATCAACGGCGAAAACGCGGCGCACAAGTCAGAGAAGTTCAGAGCCATGGCGACGCGCACGCGGCAGGAGTACCTGAAGGACCTGGCGGAGAACTTCGTCAGCACGACTACCATCGACGCCGCCGTCAAATTCAGCTTCATCACGCTCGGAGCCAAAAAGAAGGAGAAGGTGAAGCCCAGGAAGGACGCGCATCTGTTCAGCTTGGGCGCCATCACCTGGAGCGTCTGCGCCCGGGACTTCGGCCAGTCCATGGACGTGGACTGCCTGCTGGGCATATCCAATGAGTTCATCGTGCTCATCGAGGAGGAGTCCAGGAATGTGGTGTTCAACTGCTCGTGTCGAGATGTCATTGGATGGACCTCAGGGATTATGAGCATTAAAATCTTCTATGAGCGCGGGGAGTGTATTATGCTGTCTGCTCACGACAACTGCGGAGAAGACATCAGGGAGATGGTGCAAAGGATGGAGGTAAGACTGAAATGTGACGCTCTCATTTTAGAGGTCTTAATGTCTGCTGGAATAAGTCTTGAGACCTTCTAACTGAGCTATTTGGGAGTAATTCCCTTGAGACAGGTACCAGGAGTGTGTCATCAGCCTTGTCTTGTAAATCTATTATGACCCTGTTTCACACATAAGCTGCGTGGCATACGGTATGAAGAAGATGGCTGCCTTGGTCCTAAATGGAGCAGTGAGGGCTTTTACTTTGGGATAGGATAGTTGTGGTCTCTCTTTGGTGGAGCAATACATTCTGCAAATATTGCTTTGGCCACTGAAGCTTTGCTACTCACCACAAAGCTTGTTATTTTTCCTCATCATTATGTCAGCACAAGCATTGCTTGCTTAACCAGAATGCATCCTGTCAAGCCTTGTACGTTTCCACTCCTTACTGGGTTTTCTGGAGTTTGCTCCGCGATGCTTTGGTGTAATTTACAAAAATAACCCTAACCTGATCCTTAGAGAGACGTGTACAGTAAGTGTGAAGCTGTGAAGTGAGTCCAGAAAGAACAGACCTCCTGCTGTTGGAGTTCTGTGGCTTATCTCACAGAATCAGCAGCATTTAGGTCACATCATTACATTTCAGGAACTATTATGAGACATCAAAGCATTTTATTAATTCTAAAAATTTGCTCTGCTTAGATTAAGATTATTTCTTACGTGACCTTGGATCCTTGACATCCTTGAGGATGTCTGGGTCACAGGTACAGAAGGAGGCAGCTTAAACAGGACACCAACCCAGTTTTGAAGAGAAGGAGAGGAAGCATGATCACATTTTTGGGTCTAACAGACTAAGAATAGATTACACTTGGCCTCAGACTACGTCTCTCCTATGGAGAGCTCTCATTCCAGTCCTGTAGTTTCTTCAGCCATCTGTACGACTCTGTGGCTCTGGGGGTCAGAGTGAGTGGGAAAACAGGTCAAAACACCTGTTCTTTAACCTGGATGATATGATCCAGTTTGTTCTTTTCACACTTTGTGTTGATTCTGAAAAGGTAAACCTAGTTTTCTTCAAACGCTATTGAAATCTGTACTCTCTAACTCTTTTGCTCTGTCAAAAAACCTCCAACACTCCATGGCAAGCAATCCTCTGTATCAGCTCAGAGCGTGGGAGTAACCGTTAACTTCCTCTTAAAAACCTGAACGGTCTCATTGTCTTCAGGATTACGACAGTCAGAGATAATTACACCGGTTTCACCATCACCGTTTGCAGTGTATTAATATATATTATAAAACCGCTTATGAGAAGAAGGGAATGAGAAAAAGTTAATGTGCATATGTGCAGTGAGAAATGACCTACAACAACCACATGCAAACCACAGGATTTTAAAGTATTTACCATAATTAATCTTCAAAGAGCACAGATGTCATTCAGTATCTGTTCCACTCATCAGAAGAAAGGACAGAGCAGGATATATTTGCATTTATGATTAGCCAAAGGACATCGCTTCCACATTCTCTATGCTAATCTCCTCGCACATTTTCTGTCCACTCACTCATGGGATTTATGGGGGATATTTCACAGGAGGAGCTCAGAATGAGATTTAATAAGTCGGTGGCTATTTCTACTGCTCACACTGACATCGTTGGAGCAGCAGCAGCAGGTAAATGTGGGCTGTGAGCTGACCGCGCTCGCTTTGTCCCAAAGGTGTCTGTGTTTTCCTAAACGTCCCAGAGGTCGACTGGAGTCGCGTTTCATTGGTGGGATTTACAGGCTGCTGGACCTGTGACGTAACTTGAAGCAGGCAGAACGGAGCGGCCACTCCAGTAACCACAAGTAAAAGCTTTGTCACGGCTGCTCCCCAGAACACTGGGCTGTGTGGCCGCGGGGACAGAGCCCTCTTGGTCCGGGCTGATTGATAGCTTGATCATTGATCTGTTCATATTCCTGTCCTTCTGAACGCGCGCCGCTGCAGCAGGCTCCACAAGTGTCACAGCTACTTCTGACTCAGACCTCTCATCCGGGATCAGGGCCAAATGCTACTTGACAAGAGATTTGAGGCCGACACTGTTTGTTCCTTAAGGGCAGTGTTGTCACCAGTTGTTAGCTGCTGTGGTTAGACGGTGCCTGGACACGCTTTGATTAACGGAGCGCACCCACACACCAGACACTGTCACCATTAAAATAACTTCACAAATCCTTCCATTAGGTAATGAATGTCCTGGTAAATTCAGCCAATATGAATGTGGGCCATTAAGAGGAGGAGCTGGACACATTAATATTATGGTTGGGTTGAATAAAGGGCCAGGATGAAAGCCTTTAGAAAGCTATTATTTAGTCTTAATGTATTTCTGATAAAGAGAAGTTTGATTCATCACGTCTAATACTCAAACTAATGGCTTCCTCACACGAGAGCAGTTCATATCAGACTGTGCCCCTGAGCTTTAGGATGTTACCGGTGCAGGTTTTATGGCCTTTGTATTTTATGTGGAATCAGTTTGTTTTGTGTCTTTTCAAATGGAGCCTTTGAGTCTGCACTTAATGCTAATTTCGCTGGGGCTGTTTGACAGTTCATCACGGTTGTCTCAGGTCACTTCTCACACAGCGGGGTAGAGTTTCTGTCACTGTGCGAATCTGATGGAGTGTTGACAGGCCATAGTCTGAGTTAATGTGTCCTTGAAGCCAGCTGCCACTCTGAGGCAAACGGAGGCACTCACCCACAACTGAACCAAGACTAATCTGATGGGTGATTAAAGCTCTTTAGGTGCCCTGTGGGATTTTTATCCAGTGCTTTTTACAATGAAACTCTCACATTAGTGTAGCCTGTATACACGTAGTATAGAAGTCCAGTGAAGGGTTAACATAAAAGTTCTGCTTTGCACACTTTGGGAGTTTCCTGCAGCTGAAGCAGCAGCGCTGCCTGAACACGAGTTGAACCTTGACTACGTTAAAGCAGAGGAATAGGCCAGACCACTGCTGGGAGAAGTGAACTATGCTGTGAGGTCAGTGTAACTTCTAGCGCATTTATCTGCTCTTAACTGATGCAGAGTAGAGTGTTTGTGTGTAAATCTTGTGCTCTAGGTCCTCCTTAGTCATTATCTCTGACTAATAGATTCAGCTTCATGGACAAGCGAGTGTTTCAGGGGCCAATTAGGTCTTAATTCCCCATGCAGCGCCCACAGAGCTCCTGTATTTAGTGTTCACAGAGATGTGTGCGTGTGTGTGTGTGTGTGTGTGTTGCTTTTTCTTCACTACACACACTTACTTAACTGTGATGCAGCCTCTTATAAAGTTTTATTTTGAAAGGTTTCTTGACTTGCCAGACGAACATGCTCTTTCACCACTGCTTCAGGCAAGATTGTGAAACGACTTCAAATACTCTAGTATAGTACATCAAACGCACGCTAATTAAAAACATGCAGTCTATACACTGTTGACTCCTGCTTTAATATACAGCATACACTGGCTGGAAGGTATAAGGACTAACACTAACCGCCTTTAATCACTCAGCTTTCAGTGTATCGGTAATTTCTTTTGCTGTAATGCAGTGGAATCTACATGGACATATTTCAGATACTAACCATTCTTTATCATTTGGGGTCCAGATTGCCACCAGAGGCTGTGAGACCTCAGAGATGGTCCTGCGGCGGAACAGCCTCGGCCAGCTCGGCTTCCACGTCAACTTCGAGGGCATCGTGGCCGACGTGGAGCCCTTCGGCTTCGCCTGGAAGGCCGGCCTGAGGCAGGGCAGCCGCTTGGTGGAGATCTGCAAGGTGGCCGTGGCCACGCTCACCCACGAGCAGATGATCGACCTCCTCCGCACCTCGGTCACCGTCAAAGTGGTCATAATCCAGCCTCACGAGGACGGCACGCCTCGGAGGTAAGCGGGACGGAAAAGCAGGTGTTCCGCAAACGTAGAAGAGTCATTTCCCCTCCGCTTTGATGCAGGTGGGGTAAATTGGCTTGACATTTGTGCTCATATTTGAGGTGATTAGCATAAAGAACTGCTTACGTGGTGCTTTTGGCGCCTGTGTTGGATGCTGTTGCCGGCGATTTCTCTGGAGAGGAGACGCTCTCCGTCCTGATGTGGCTTTGTTGTGAGGGAAGGCTCCAGCAGAGCGCTGGAGTCGTGCAGACAGTCAGCGTTTTTAACTAATGATAATGAGAGGAGCTTTTTGATTAATGGTTCGACTCTGACTGCCATTGTGTGACAGCTCTCATTTATAGATGGCTTTTTTTAACCTCTCCCTATTTTCTGTTCAGCAATTAGTGTGGGAGTGTTGGGCTTTCTAGGGACACACGCCCATGGGGAGACTCCATCTCTCCTTTTAATAAAAAAACACAGAGCCATATTTCAAAGATCTTTTGTGATGGGAAGAGATAAAGGCCTTTGTAGAAGACATCTTTTCAGATCTCATCTGTCTGTTAGAGACAGACAGTCCTGTGAAATCATACCCATCGATTTTTCACACTGGCATCTCCAGCATCTTTGTTGTGCTTACTTCCCCGAAATGCTCAACCACAAATATTATGTGTTAAATCCGCTTTTTTTCTGGTAGCGATCTTACAGGCAATGCTAGTGTTTTTAGCTTTAAATTGATGCTATGATTTTAGATCACACCTATTTACAGAAGAATAAATCTAATACGTATAGATTTATGTTAGCTTTGTCAGCCGTAAGCGGCTGAGTGTATTTGTGGGTCATCGTGTTAAAGGCTGCACAGCGGTCACGTGGTTCTTTGTGAGCCGGTCCGGCGACGGTGCAATAACACATTTGTCCCTCAGATGGTGAGCTAACGTGTCTCATCTGTGAATCCAGCGCAGCGGTCTGTCTGGCACCACCGACGTATAATCCTCTTACCGCGATCTGTGATGATACAAGATGATACAATCGTGATCGCAGTATAGGGAAGCCGACAAAACAGACCGTCTTCCAAAACTGGTTTGTGTGCTCCCTGGAGATGTGGTTACAGGATGGTGGATTTTGTTGCGGCCTCTGTGCCAGTGGTACAGTAGACATCTGGATTTAGCGTTTACACAGCCAACAAAAGGTAGCTTTAAAAATAGATGCGCATAAGCATTGTACCCATAAGTATGTTTATAATGGGCAGTATGATGGATAATGGGCTGGGTCTGACCCATATATTGCATTTGTTAACAGACGCATTATGCAGATTAGGCGCTATTACAGTTAGAGACTATACTGTTCAGTGCTTCACTGAGAGACTTTTCCATTTTTACTGAGGCGCGCTGAGAGCATAAAGGCTTTATTTTCTCCCAAGCCTCCCACATCTCAAGAGGTGAGAGGTCAGGTGAAGAATCTGAAGGACCCTCAACTCTTTTCGCCCGTGCGTCTTTGAGTTGCCAAAGTGTTGCAGTCAACAATAAGCGCTCCAGTTTCTCCACTATTATCTCAAAGGAAAGGAATTCAGTGGGGGCCTGAAAGTCCTAGTCAGTCCCCTGTGGCCAGCGGGATGGGGGTTAGTCTAACAACAATGGACAAGAGTCTCATGACCTTCAGACAATGCACTCTGGCTCCATGCACTGCCGCTAGGACCAGAAGCTGTATGTTTCCATAAGCGCACAAAGGAGCGGGTTTCCTTTTTACTGTTAACATTGTCAGATTATTGTTTAGCCAGATTTTGAGAACACTTATTAAGAGTTAAAGACCAGCAAGCTGCTCACATCATGCTAAAAGAAGCTGGGCAGTGCTGTTTGTGTTAAACCCCCTGAAGCTGTTTGTGCCTGTTTCACACTGCTCAGACTCAAGCCAGAGGAGATATGGCTCTAATATTAGCCTCACCTAGCACTGTATTTATTTACACTGGAGGCAGGATGTGCGTTCAGCCCGCTGCAGTACCAGGGGCTTTTCCATCATCCTTGTGAAAAGCTTTAAAGGAGTTCAACATGTTAGTTGTGGATCAAACTAATGGGAAAAAGATGAAGAAGCTTAGCTATTTGAAACAGGAACACAATGTAGAGAAGCTAGCGGTGATTGGATGTTTAGGTGCATGGTCATCAGAGATGGACGAGTAAACAAGAGGATCAGTGCAGCATGGAGAAGGCGGGTGATTGCAACATTTTTGTGATGTTTATTGCAACTGATGTAAATTTGTATCGCAGAGGTTCCGGTTTCAAACACAGGCTAACCTGAATTCACGTGGGGTCAACGTGCACCCGGCCCATGTTGATAATTCATTCCCTGTGACAGTGGTGACTGGTGACCTTTGCCTTTGAAGTGTCGTCAGACCCGTCGTCGTGGATTCTCATCCGGGCTGAAGCTAAGCCGGATTTCTCACTTCCACACCCTTTGAAAGACAGCACGACTAAAGCGCAAGTCAGACAACCTGCATCGCAAATTGCGCTGCTTAATCCCCTCACCTTCATCACACGACACCTTCTTTTCTCTCCAGTTTGCAAAAGGACCACAGATTTTTCTTTCTCCTGTAAACCTAAAGACTTCTGAGCACACCTGCTTTAATGAGCACCCTCAACAATGGTTTGCAAACGGCTGGTGGAGGTTAAAACCTCTGGCTTTTAGCCGCAACATGGAGTATGACTGTGGGAATGGATTGTCTCTCAGTCACTGGCCATGTAATTAGAGTGACAGCTCTCTGACTGAGGTCTAAGGTCATGATGACACACTGATCTATTGTAATTCTTTTAAGGGCAGGGGCTGAAGGAGAAGGTTCACCCCTGTCGTCCACTGAATGAGCCAAATCATTATATGGGTAGAGTTGGTGCAAACCTATCGGTTATGCTTAATTAGGTTAGTTCATCATCAACAGCGAATAGAAAAGAAAAAAAAGACTATTACTAATGTATGGTAATAAAGACATGATCCTACCAAAGGCAGAGAGGTAACATGGGTGATGTGTGGTCAGATGTTTTTAGTTGACTTCACATCCTCTACAACCCTATGTAGGTCATCTTAGTCTTGTTTATAGCCACTCTCATTAGGCTGGAATAGTACAGCAGCATTTATTGGTGGCATTAGGAGGAAACGGAGAGCATTATTACTTCTCACTGGTCCCTGCCTTACTCCTTATGGCTAAATGTGTCTAACAGCCTCCTCTCTGCCTCCAGCAGAGGTTTAACCGTTGCCTAAACACACTTCTCCTGCTGTTTGTAATGCACAGGGGGACCTGGATTCACTGTGTTTAAATCAGGAACAAACAAGAACCTGAGAACCTGTTCTCAGTCATTGGGCTTCTGGGGGCCCAGCAAGGCCACTTGTGTTGACAAGCTTGCATAGTCTGCCCTGTCCAGAGGAGTGATGTCTTGTGACCTGAAGAATGTGTTCGTTGCTTTAGTAAGGAACCGAATGCCCAACAGTCTGGAGGATTTAAGGTGCATGTTAGACTTTTTCATTCTGACAGAATAGGAAGTGAGTGATGAAACACTGCAGATAAAAACACCGATAGTAATGGGTTTTAAATTTAGATGGGTGTTCCTGATACTCCTATACATCCCTGGTTGTGCAGCAATGCAAGCCATTAGTGTCACTATTTTATATACTGTGTAGGATCAAAACACTAAATGTGTCACATACATGCTATAAATAATGTAAACGGTGACATGGAGAATGTAGAGCATGCCACTGACGTCCTCTCTTCATGGATGAGGCCGATTTGGCATTGACATTAACCAGATGTGAGGGACATAATGGAGGAGGAGGACGAAGCGAAGGGCCATCGTCTTGTTGGATCTTACAACACACACAACTCCAGTGGGAGACGAGTTGTGAACAGCCCAACCACCCATGGCCCAGTTTGATGAAAGGCTCTCTCTGACAGGGATTACTCACCCCCCTCCACCGCAGCGCTAGCATCCAGCCAGTGCACGTTCCTCAGGCCCCGCTGTGTATACATGTAGAACCACAGCGAAGTATACACAGCTTTCCACCCCCGAATGAATTCTGGAAAATTGACTTTGGTGGCGGCGGGGGGGCAGTTTAATCATTAGGGTCATGCTTGAGATGCCTCTGGAGTGCTAGCAGAGCACTCAGGCCCTTTAGCCTCAACCCACCACCCTCTAAACCCTCAGTCCTCCCAAACATACACACCAATTCTCTGTCAGGCCCAAAGATTAATGCTGCATGAAATGGCATCACAGGCCTTGTCCATCCCAAAGATCTCCAGTGTTGTGAGAGGTAATAAGACGGAGATGGAGGAAGAGACTCCTGTAGAGCTGTTTGGGGCGGGGGGGCATCTTAGATGGCACGGCTGGTTGAGATTTTCAGATTTATTAAAATATTACTATTATGTGTGTCTGATGCGCCTGTGGACATCCAGTGTGTTTGTGTGCATTGTTGAGTTATATTTAGATGTCTGCCTCTGGCTAAATATTTTGAAAGCATTAGTGTAGTCATGGTAACACAAAGGATGAATGTTTCCCCTCCCCCTATATTTTTTATGAGGACATGAGGGTCAGCAGCAAAGTACAATATAATGTACAAAAATGGTAATGCATCAGCAAAATCATAATAAATTTTAAAGAAAATCATTTAAAAGATCATAAAATTATTCTAAATGTATTATGTGATTGCATGTCATTTATAATAATTAAATAACGCAGCAGAGTGCAATATTGATTCATGGCCTAATGATCAATAATGAATGGAGTTTTAATGTGAATGGGCTTCATGTGTGGACTCTTAATCCCTGGCTCGTTGTTAACCTTTGCATTTTAATCCTCCCTTGGCAGGGGCTGCTCCGAGCTGTACCGCATTCCCATGGTAGAGTACAAGGTCGACAGCGAGGGCACGCCGTGCGAGTACAAGACGCCCTTCAGGAGGAACACCACGTGGCACCGGGTGCCCGTAGCCGGCGGAGCGCCCCTGTCCCGGGGCTCGCCCACGCAGGGCCCCGACCGCCTGCAGTGCCAGCAGATCCTCCAGCAGCACCAGGCAGCCATCCCGCGGAGCACCTCCTTTGATCGGAAGCTGCCGGACGGATCCAGGTGAGAGCGCCCCCGAATCTGAATGAGAAAAACCTAAAAGAAATAAACAGTTAGGCCTGTTTTGGAAGCTGAGTTCTCTACTCGGGGGGGGGGGGGTTCACGAATGTAGGAAGAGCAATGCTTGCGATCAAACGCCACGGCGCTCAAAAGATCCGATGCTTTGGAGACAGAACCTTTGAACTCTCAGCCTTTCTCATTTAGAAAGGAGTCACACTATCACTTTGAGGGGTTATTGTGAACGCTTATTTGCATACGTATGAATGGGGCATTTTAGTCCAATGAATTCACAGCTTTGCTTTCATCTCCCTTTAGAAGATAAGGCCACACTCAGACTTTGTTCCTGTCCTGGGCTTTTTCTCCTGTGGACATCTCCATTGAGCTATGTAAAGCAGCAATTTGTTCTTTCTAATGAAACCCCTGCAGTCGTGATAACCTTTCCAGACTGCCACACTGCCCCCCACCCCCTTGTGTTGCCAGTTCGGACTGTACCGGTGTAATAGCTCCCTAAACAAAGTCTTCTCGTTCCACTCCCACACCCCCTACGCTCTGCTCTTCGTTCCTCCTGAAACCCTGATGAGGAGGAGGTGATGGGGACAGTGACACGGATCAGCTCATCTCATCCAATTACTGCCGAAATGAAAAACACTCTCTTTGAACCACAAAATGTAGCATCCCAGTGGGAATAGAAGCAGGATGGGGGGCTCATAAACAGAGGAGGGGGAGACACTGCATGGGGATATTATATTAACACAAGTTGACTGATCTTTTAGCATTTTTGCTAATACATACGCTGTCTGGTAAAGAAGTCACCAGCTGGATTTCACTATGGTCAGAAATAACCTTCCATCCCATACCTGCTTCTGTGATTAATATGTTTTAACTGGCAACACAATGAGGTCACCTGGTGTCATGTCAGGGACATGCTGTAAAACGAGTAGTCCACTTTCACACATGGCTTGGCCACCACAGAGGCCACATTTCAGCATCACGGAGAGGATTTGGGATCTGCCAGAGAAGACTTTATGCAGCAGATCCATCCCCTCATCCAGACAAGATCTTGGCAAGAAATGAATGCAACTCTTGAAGCAAATGAAGCATGAGCTGAACAAATCAACGCCGCGGTGATGGTGTGTTCTAATCGAAGCAAAAGGCAGCAGACATTAGTGTGTGCGGCGAGTGTGTGTATAGCAATGAAGATGACAGGTGGTGGAGGCCACAGGGAATGTGGGACAAAAAAAATGGAAACCACAGATCTATAGGACACATGAATTTGATCACTTGGCTAAAGAATCCCATCCTATCCTCCTATAACGACATCCAGATTCAGTACCATAAAATATGACACTCCTTTTGCAGCCAACTGAGACTGACCACTAATCTCCTCTGCCTCAAATGTTATTTGCAGAGAGGAAAAAAAATGGCTTTCAAAATTTCAAAACGTTACGTTATGTCAAGAAAGAAGGAGACGAGAACAAAAAGCAGCTGCTGCTGTTTGACATTAAAGTGGCTGGAATCGCCCGACTAACACTTCAACCCGGGGTGGAATCGGTGATCTGGCCAAGGTGTTGGATGATGGGTGTTGAGATTGTGTTACTGACAGTTCAGTGAATTTCCCATGGAGGTCTGGACCAAAACAGATGCTCAGGTTGTCCCCTTCCAAATGAATGTTTATAATGGAGTCTTCTATAGATTATATTTTTGGATGTTCTCAAATGAGACTTTTCGAAGCAAATTCATAGCTAAGAGGATGCACATGGTTAGTAGGGGGCGTACAGCTAGACCTGGCTGCATACTAAAAATAGCCACTGTGCCAGTAATGCTTCACTTTAGTTTCCTTCTGTGTCCGTCTGGCCTTTGTTAGTCTCTCACTCTGCAGACCGTAGCCTGCGGGTTTGTCCTGGCAGAGCGAAATATAAACAACTTGTCTCAAGATCTCAAATCATGTCATGGGATTATTGCGTTACAGTGAAGTGCACTTTGGATAAGTTGGCTAATTTTAGGCCACAGGGTCAAATGACTTCATTAACACGTCGCGTGTGAGAAGCAGAGACAAGTGTCCTCCGCGTTTCCTTATTCCAGATTCTCTCTCTTCTTCCCCACCTGGATCACGCGCTGAGGCTTAATCACCGGAACACGTCTTCTTCCTGTTTGTCTACGAATTTGAGACGCCGTTTCTCCCTCACTGACAGTTTTCCTGGATTTTCCACGGTGCTTTCATGCGAGGGACTGTTCTCTGGAGTGAGCCGCAGTAACAGACTCAGTCATGATAGACAGAGACAAGAGCAAGTTTTAGTCTGTGTGTTTTCTCCCCACATTCACTCTATTTGTAGTGTGTCCAATGCTGCTGCTGTAACCCCTGTTGTTTCTGCAGGACGCTGCAGGATTTGGAGAACCCCCAGATCGTCTCGTGTAATAAGGGAGACCAGCACTACCGCAGCTCTCCCAGCAACCAGTCCTCCTCAAGCGATCCAGGACCCTGTGGCAGCAGCACCTGGTCCCAGCAGCCTGGATATGATGGGTAAAGAACCACAGCACTCTGTCCTTTTTTTACATATAGCCTCTAAATAGTCCCAGCGGGATTAAGCAGTTTGCCCTTGTGAGCACAGCTGCAATTTGGCAAAATAACTGCAAATTTCCCCCAAGAAATGTCCAAACCATCAGGGCACGATTGACCAGTCTTTGCACTTTTCTTTTTTCAATTCAATGAAGCATAACATTATTTCTTATATGTTCTGATGTCACGTCCAAAGTTTAAAGAAAAGCAGTTGCATTATTTTTGCATTTATCATTATTACAGTCTCCATTCCATCATCATAAAGCTGTGATTTCATAAAAAGAACTAAAGGATTCCTTAGACATAAATGGTCACTTTGTAAATTAAGCTATGTCGCATTATAGCCATTACAATCCAAACCAGGATTTTTCATTGTTGGAACTATGAAAAGATTTTTCCCTGTCCAGATGAAAAGGACGAGCACTTAAATATAATGGGAAGTGATTATAAAGCTTCTTTCTTGTCTGTCTGTGTTTCCTACTGCAACTGAAGTGCCTCTTTTATCAAACTGCAATTTTGGAAAAAGCCACAGAAGAGAAATTTCATGACAAAAAAAAAGTCACTTAAACCTGAAAATCTGAGAAGAGAAAGCGGGAGAGAGACACCAGACAGACCTTGTAGATTGTGTCCACATGATTACAGAGCCACCACACATTTCTAAGTTCATACATTGTCCCCTTTCTCTCTTCAGTATTCTGACCCTTTTCCCCCTTCCTTCAACCTAATGGTTCTCGGGCAGTCTGGCTTCAGGCTGCACGGGCACAACATCTGTCAGGCTGGGTCTTGTACATGAGCGGAATCCATCAGAGACCAATGTCTGTAAGTGGTTATAGGCCATGACAAGAGGCTTAGCTCCACGCTGCTGCCTTTCTGTCGGAGGCCTCCAAAGCAGGCGCTCCACTCTCGGGGATCACCGTGGCCTGTCAGGGCTGCTGTGATGCAGAACAACACGCATGTTGACTAGCCTACTGATCTCCAATTAGAGCCTTTGTTAGAAATAACAAGACATTGTGGTCTCGGCTGTAACCTTTGTTGGCGCTTTAAGCTTTAATCAAGACCTGCATTGAAAATGTGCTGCTCTTTCGCCTTTTGTCAAGAGCAAGAGTGCCTGGAATGCCAACGCGAATGAAAGGAAGTCTCTCGTCGGCATTGTCTGACAACTTCTTTATTCCATTATTGTAAGCTCAAGTGATTCGACTTGAAATGATTTTGAGCTAATTGCTGTACACGCTGTAAATCAGTTGAAGCCTTTCACTGACTACAAAAGAGAGCCCCCGCTATAGACAGGAAATAATTCACAGCCTGCTTTTCGTCCCTCTCTTGATTTATTTTTATTTTTTTACTTCCCCCTGCAGATGTCCCTCCCCTGTCCTGCACGAGCATGCAGGCGACATGCAGGGGGGAGACACCGAGATCCACAGGGAGAGAGAGCCCACTCTGGAGAGGACCAGGTCTGCAGGTGAGTTTGCCTTGCAGCAAGACGCAGCCACGTCTTCACACTCTGTGCTAAATCGCTTTCTTCTGTGTTCATTAGAAGCCAAATGGCACCTACCCTCCACTAAGATCCTGAACCCTCTGAAGCAACGGGAAGGAAGCAAAGATTCACCCAACAAGCTGTCCAGGGTATGTATTTAGCCTGTTTTAGCTTCAATTTGAACTTTCTTGAAGGTATTTAGAAAGAAGAGTAAGACTCTGAAAGCCCTGAAAGTTTAATGCAGCCTCCGTAGCCTCTGTTCAAACCGTCAGACCTGATTTACTCCATAGTTTTTTGCCAAATTGTCCTTATTTGTGGACTTTGCAGCAATCAGCAGCTAAACCCGAGTGTTCGACCTCATGTGGTCGGCTCTAACTTTTTTTTTTTTTTTTTTAGCTGCTTCCCACCGCCAGCATGCCAGTGAACACCTCATTCCTCATTTCACAGCCATTTCTGGTTATCTTACACTTTTCTAGGACACATTTTGCTAGAAGGTTGAATATATTAGGTTCTCTCATTCTCCTTCCTTTTTTCCCCGCATTTCTTCGCTCAAAACGTCTTTTTTGCCTTTCTCTTTTGATGCCAGAAGCTGGCAAATATAGCTAACAACTTCTAAGTGCTTTCAACCGGTGGTGCATTAACCTGCGCCAGAGGATAAAAATTTAAACACTCTCTTGGCAGCATATGTTCCTCATAGACAAAGTTTTTTTTAAGACACAGCAGTTGGTATTTACGTGTATCTGAGATGCTTTAACAGTGATTATGGCAGCTCATAATAATGGGGTAATCAGGGATTAATGTTAATTAGGGGCCTGTGAGTGTTATTTAGGGGTTTCTTTCTGTTACAGTCAGATAGTTTGAGCATATCTTGGATTTTGGAAAAAGCATGTGATGTTGCCTGATGGGTAAACCCAGCCCGACTCTGTTGTGCCTGGCATCTTAGGAATCTGTGAGACGAATTCTTTGCAGCTGCTGTTTCGCCGAACATGATTTACTGTTACTCTTTCTCCTTTTTTCTCTCTTACTCCTTTTCCGAGCCAGATGGGAGATAAAAACTCGAGCCACTCGAGTAGCAACACTCTGTCAAGTAACGCATCCAGCAACAGCGACGATAAGCACTTCGGCTCCGGGGACCTGATGGACCCGGAAATGCTGGGCCTCACGTACATCAAGGGCGCGTCCACGGACAGCGGCATCGACACCAACCCCTGCGTGGCCCCGGGAGCCCGGGTGCTGCTGCAGGGCAGGGCGGGGGAGCCGGGCCACGCGTGGGTGTCGGAGCACCACGAGGACGGGGCGTCGGAGGACGACCACGGGAAGCTGTACCTACCGCAAGGCTACGCGTCTGCAATCATGTCTAGCCATGGGATGGAGGGCAGCATTGGAGACCTGAGCGAGATCTCGTCCCATTCAAGGTACGGCGCCGCAAACAACTGTGCTTTGGAAATCTCTATTTCTATTGGCTGTGCCACACGAATGGGTTGACCTGTATTGTAAACACCAAAACACCAGGAGCAACTGTCTTTGAGTCGAGCATCCCTCAGCGTCTCTGAAAGTAAAGTGGAGGGATAGGATTTTCATGAGGACTTAGGACCGGCTGTTCACCTGCAGATAACACTAGTATCTGTTCACACACATACTCACAGTCAAAGATATGCACAGAGGATGGTTCCTAGCTGTTAGCTGACCTTTCCGCCTAGCCCCGTGCCCTTACTCCTGACCTACAGCATTGACTCATCCAGCTGTGCTGAAGCCAGTGGGTGGGGTGGCTGTCAGGCTGGAGCAGCGGGGGTGGGGTGGGGGGGTACCATCACCATCAACACCACGTCCTCCTCACCAGACTGGAGCCCATCTGGGGTAGAAGAGGGGTGTCAGAGAGGGGGTGGCCCTGCAGCCAGTCACAGCCTGTGCCCGTGAAATAGAATGGGTATCTATTTGTTTACGCCGTACACAGTGATGTTACCGCAATCTGTTCAGATCATTGACCTGTTTAGGTGGTGTCAGAACTGTCCACTCCAGGATCCAACCCAGATATGAGCGTATAGCGTGAGGTCTGTGCTCTCACCTTCACTACTTGGATGCACCCCACCTTTTGTTTAATGGTCTTTGACACCAGAGTGTCATCTGAGCAAACAGTGAAGCAGCAGGAGCACATTTAGCAGGGTGTGGCCCAGATGGTCATGAATATGGAAATGATATGTCTTATGTACTGTAGCTTACTAATGTCTCGGGGTGTTTAGGAGGGTGTGTTTAACTGAAAGATTTCCAGCAAATTGCAAAATTGCAAATGATAATATGAGTAAACAAGAGCACGGGGCTTCATTTAGTTCAACTCACGTGGCTGCATTGTGAAGAAAGAGAATGTTCTGTATATGAAAGTTGAAACTAAAGCAAACAGCACATCAACATTCCGGTATCAGAGACATGGACAGAAATATCATTGGTTTTAGAATTTCTTGTGCTTCTGCAGTGCTGTGACTCTTTTTGCTTTGGATGACAATTTAAAAGGTCACTTAACCCACATCCCAAAAACCTTCCCCCGTTTAGCCTTTTCAGCAGCAGACATTTCAGAACGGCAAACGCAAACTGTCTGGATGTCGGAGTGAGCAAAGACACTTTCAAAGCAATGACCCTTTAATTTGGTTTGTCAGTTGATATTTAACCAAATATTGAAAGGACAAAGCTCAGCAGGAGCAGTGGTACGATAGTGGACATGAGTCAGGTGCAGGCTAAAGGCGAGCTGGTGTGAATATAATGGGAAACGGAGATCATCCTCCTCGGTTTATTCATCATCATTTCACTGTTAATATTTGTTTATCCTAATTTTACGCTTTGCATTTCATTCATTTCTATAACGCCATTCATTTTGTGCTCGCCTTTGAGTTACATTATGCTTTATTTTTTTTGCTGTTTGAGCAGTGGCTCGCACCACTCTGGCAGTCCTCTGGCCCGCGGTGCCAGGTACTGTATGTCAGCCGACTCGTCCAAGGTGTACACCATCCCCCAGACCAGCAGCTCGGGGCCTGAGCCGGGGCCGGGGGATGGCTCAGAGGCCTGTGGGCAGACACGGCCACAGCCTGGTTGCAGGCTGAAGACAGCTGATGATGAGCACCATCATGATGGTGGTGAGGAGGAGGAGGAGGAGGAGGAGGAGGATGCCCAGGGAACTGAGGGACCCCCCAACATTTCAGAGTGTGGGTGAGTGTGGGTGACGGAAAAAAAAAGCAAGCGAGATCATGTCTGAGAACACTGCTGAATATGCTCTCCTTTAACTAGAACGCAGGCGAACGCATGCAGTTCGGTTCCACTTCACAAGGTTCACGTTAAGTTCAGCGCCAGCGCTCGTGTGAAGCCAGATGACACACTTTTTAATCACGCTCGCTGGCTTCTCTCAGCGCAGAACTGTTTCCCCTTTACACTTACTGTGGCACTTGAGCAACTCATTTCAGGACAAGTGGTGCCCCCCCCCCATCACCCCCCAAACCCCAGCCAGTGTGCATAAACTGGCCTTGATTGAAGCCGACAGCCACAAAATAAATAATCTCAATGAAGCCATGGACATAATACACTTGGCACATGTCACTTACGGTTATTGATTGTTCTGGTGAAGCCGCGTCCCCGTGGACGGCACCGGCTGAGCCTGCATCAGATCAGCGTCCCCGCCGGGAGCCGGGCAGAGATCCACACGCAGCCGCACACGGCTGCCGCTCAGACGAGCCAAGGACACCGGCCACAGAATAGAGCCTATTCATATTGCAGAGTAAGATTAAGGTGTGGAGCAGCTCAGCCAGACTGAGGACGTTTAGTCTGCTCACTGATGGGACCGCTGACTGTATCTGTCTGGTGATTAAACGCTGTGCTGTAGAGAATCACTGCGGCTGAAATTGAAACACAGCTCTGATGACCTGTGTGTGCGCGTCAAGGACACCGAAGGTGTTTGTGCGCCGGATCGGGACGTCTTTTAGAGGGAGCGATGTGCGATTTGCCCCGGATGAAACCCCGACTCTACTCCCCAAGTAATTTCATTTACGCCGTGAAATTTGCCACTTAAGAGCCGTGTGATTGATCGCGCACACGGAAGTCATCTTCCACTGACTTATGAAAAAGCGCTGTAATCCGGTTACCCCTCCAATTGTTTGTTTATATATTCCTACAGTTTTTTTTCACCTTACATAACAGTGCCTCATGATAAATGGACTAATATTACTCACAGATATTGTTCTAACTTAATGAATTTTCTCTCCTCTCTCTAAAACATTTCTCCTTTGCTCTAACACTATATGTGATGTGGGACGTGTAACAATGCTCCTAACCCTCGGGCGCTTTCTCTTCTGCTTCTGGTTCCAGAGGAGCGGAGAGCTTGTTAGCCTTCCTTCTTAAAATGCTGTCTGAGCGTTCAAGGTACACCTTCAGTCAACGTCAACCCTGTGGCCCCGATCTGACCCAGCCTGCCTCCCCACTCACCACCACCCCACCCCACCCCTGTCCCAGAACACCCCCCCACTCCAGTGCAGGTCTAAAGTGCTAGTACTGCAGCAGGGCACGTGCTGAGAGTGGAGCACAGCCATGCATCAGTGACTGTGACGTCTCATTCACTATGTACCGTCCACTAGCATTTATCCATATTTTACTATATATCAAGTAACTTACTACACACATTTTTACGTTTGAGAAGTTGTTTTTAAACCACAAATCTCACATTTCAGTCAGGAACCCTCTGTCAGCCGCCCATAGACTGTTCACTGTTTGTGTTTAAGGCTTAGTTGCTGAACTCAGGGCGCCTCTCAGCCAGAGCGTCTCTAGGTAGCCGTCACAGCCGCGCCATCCCATCATCTCGCTGTCGAGCATATTCCCCCGTGGCCATGTAGCGCCCTGCCAACAGCACTCAGTGTGTCACGCTCACAGGCTGCTCACTTAAAGCGGAGGTCTCACAGCCGCTCGGCTTGACCAGACAGGTCGTATCCTCCTCTCTGAACACTCAGCACCTTTGAAATCATTAACATTTTTTGGCAAAACGAAAAAAAAGCGAACACCCTACTGACAAGCACCTGCCTCCTGAAACAACACGTCACCTCCCGTGGGTCCCTCTCCACCCTGTTTAACAGCTCTCCTGTCTTCCTCCGCTGTTGTCTCAACACTTTCAGAGTCTGTGGTCCAACTTGTTTTCTACTTTTTTTTGCTGTGTTTGACTGGGAAGGAATTGAACGTTGGTCTCTGTCTCACCCCCGTTGCCCTGTGATGGTGTCTGTCTGCCTTGGAGCAGGGAGCCACCTGACGTTTGCATGCCAAGACAGGTCCCCCTCAACCCCCTGTGTGATACTGACATTACTGTCCCAATAGGCCGCGCCACCTCTGAACCCGAGCTGCGATGGCCCAAGGCCTCAGTCGCAGGACGCGGCTGCCGTGGCCCTTCTGACGGGCTCTGCTCCTCTGTGTTCTCCGTATCGTCTGCAGGCAGCTGTATGCGCAGGAGGCCGCCTGCAGGCTCCAGGCTGCCGAGCGGGACGGGAAGTCGCTGAAGAGGCTTTCAAAGGAAGAATACCATAAAATGATGCTGCCCAGCAGCCCCTCGGGAGAAGAAAGGAGTCGGAAGGTGAGACCGGCTAACCTGTGACGCTGTGTTTGACAGAGAGGCAAATATAACCTATTGAAACTGTCAGGTCGTGATTGATGGCAGGACCGGATGACTGGGTTTGACTGCAAACCCTTAATCTGATGCGTGTTAGGCCAGAACCAGACCAGATGAGCTCCTGCTGCGAAGGAAACGCAGGACCAGTATCTGCTGTCCGTCTGCTGCTGAGCATCTCAACCTCTGCAGTCCCCATCGACTGGCACTCAGTGTTGGGTTAATTTAATTTATAATGGGCACCGACTTTGCTCAGTCAGGATGTCATGGATTAAAGGCAGGGCGTTGCAGAGATCGCATTGATGTTTTATGTTCCTGGCTCTTGCAGTCTCTATTAATTGCATCTCAAGTTCCCTGCGTCATCCCCCATTCCCCATCCATTATCTACCAGGAAGGGCCCCTTGAGACATACGGATAGGTTATTTTTGGATGCTGCTTAATTCTAATACAAGTGCACTTTATCCCTGGAGTAGACATACATGTCCTTTCACACACGGGCTTTGTCTCTCCCACAAAGGAGCTCAGTGCACTGATTAGTTTGTCGTGTTGTTGTGCACTGAGCTTACAATATATAAAACATGGTGCTCACAAAAGAGCAGGCTCAGTACCGGCCCTAGATGAAAGCAGGCACATCAGACCTGCGCTGTGATTTTCCTTCATTTGATTCTATTTTGTTTCTTGCAGTGAGGGTGGGGAGAAAAAAAGTCACAGCAACCAGTAAAAGGTGCACAGTGTTTCCCGTCTGATTCAAAGAGTAGCGTGATTTTTCTCTCCGTGGTCCCCGCTCCGTCTGATTCCGCCTGGTAATGCGACGCGTGGAAAAGCAATCTGGGAGAGGGATGCACGGGGGGAAGACAGCGAGCCAGACGCTGCGGCCGTGCACGCGCCTGATGCCGGCGATCACACGGCGTTCTGCTCTGGAGCAGCCTCTCCAGGACGCCATGTTTTTAATCATCAAATGGCACGTAAAGGAATCAAATTACAGTAATGACAACGTTGGAAACGTCATTGATTTATTTCTAACTTAATACACTGTGCCCTGTTTAATCTCCTAAAGTAATTAAAGTAAGTACACGGTAAAGGTGAACGCATGCGTCTCCCGCGCTGGCCGCCCGGCGCCGGGCTTTGTGCGGCCGAGCAGGTGCGGAGACGTTTCCCCTGCCAGACGCCCTTCCCACAGACAGGGAGAGCATTGTGCTGCTGACGTAAAGGAAAGGCCTTTCACAGCTTATTCCGCTGCGACGCTCCTCCTTTGAACCTCCCGCGGGGGCGAAAATAAAAAAAGCGAAGCATGTGAATAGCTGCTTGTCCAAAACATCCTCCCGTGTGGCATGTCAAAGGGTCCCGGCGCTTGTTTGGAGCAGGCGGTGGAGAACAAAGCCGGGGAAATCGGGGAAAAAATCTAAGTGGCTCAACTGATAAGAAGGATGTTGTTGCCAGACATTACAGCGTGGATTAGACACACTGAAATAGGCTGTAATCCTCCTATTAATGCAATATTTTCTGTGTAATGTGAACAGCAAGGTGTAATATTCAAAGAGCCTGGTTTGATGCTAACTAAATGCAATAAGCCCTATTGCAAATGGTTTCATGTACTAGGACTTTATTTCAGGGCTATTTTTACTGTATATGAAAGAGCAGCAGATTCTGTTTCAACTTGTTTTGATGAGTGAGGACCTAATGGGGCCCTAATCTTGTAAAACTGGCGACGAGGCGCGGCCTTGTTGAGTTAAAGCCTCTGAGATGCTGTGACCGGGCGGCCGTGAACGTGCGCTGCCGCGTCGCTTTCAAGGCGCACTAGGCGTTCGCCGGCCTCCTCCGCCCGCGGGATCTGCGGCGGAGGCGCCTTTGAAATGGAGACGCTCGGGTGTCGGCTCGCGGGGACACCGGCCCAGCTGCGAAGCCAGAGGCGGACAATTACCCGTCTGGCCAACTGCCCCACGCATCGTTTGCGGCTGCATTTGATGTCGCTCCTGCGGTATTTGTGCGAGCTAACTGCAACAGTGATGGATGGGAGCGCTCCGTGTGGTTTGGTGTGTTTTCGCAGGAGATCCTCTGTCACAATTCTGGCCGCGTTTGGGGAAAATCGGGCGACTCGTCAGCGGTATCCTGTGTAATTTCCCTCCGTTTCGGGGGGGGGGGGGAACGCGGACCCGCGTAGCGCAGCGTGCACGGTCAACCCTCCGGCAGCTGTGCAAATAAGCCTTAGGAAAGTAATGGATTTGCATCCAGGTCATCCAGGTGTTGGTTCGCTGCTCAGTGACCTCTGTCGCCACCTCCAATGGTACTATCCTGTATTTTAGCCACTCTGCCAGACGGGCTCCATCCGTCTGCATCTCTATATGAACAAAAGCCTGTAATTGATTCCTGACACTGCATTCTATAAAGACGTCCCCTTCCCCTCCCACTCGTTTGGACCCTGCGCGCCGGGGGACGCTGCCTGTGTGCTTGGCCCTGACTGCCTCCTCACCTGTCCCCTCCCTCCCCTCCCTCCTCTCAGGTGTCGGCGGTGGACAGCCTGTCGCCCAGGCGCTCCCTGTACCGGACCCTGTCTGACGAGAGCGTGTGCAGCAACCGCAAAGGCTCGTCGTACACCAGCTCGCACAGCTCCGTGCTGGACCAGGCCGTGCCCAACGACATCCTGTTCAGCACCACGCCGCCGTACCACAGCACGCTGCCCCCTCGCATGGTCCACAACCAGGGCGCGACCAACCTGAGGAGTAAGTAGAGACGACTCAAAGGATGCTGCAGAGACGCTGCTTTAGCGTGAACAAAGACTGGAGGCCTAATGTGGGTCAGCGTTGCTCTGAATGCGACCCTAGAGCGTCGTTAAGACGATCGGTGCCCACTTCAGGCTCACTCTCTAGTACAGCCGACTAATTGGAGCCGGACGGAGCCGTCTCCGTCCGCATTAAGCAGACACCTGTCACCGCTGGCTACTACCCCCTCTCTGCTGCTTCCCCACTGAATGTGCATCAGTGATGAGAGGTGTGATGTGTCCTGCCTGTGCCGCCGCAAGTCTTTAAGCTCGCTGACATGAACGTGCCTATTTTCTCCATCAGGAGTCACGGTCTCTGTCATCCATAACGTTTCGTTCCCTCATCAGTCCCTGCCTGCCTCCCCTCCGCGTCCCCTCCTGTCTCATTTCCATACCGTCCCTCACCCGTCCCCAGCTGCCGCGCTTAGAAAATGGCTTTTGGAAAGATATTTCTCTCTTTAGCTTCTTCTGGCTGTCAACCTGATGGATTCCTGATTGCTTTGAAGGGTGGCTGAGAACACAGGGGCTCTCTTTCTTTACAGAAACAGCTCAATTTGGTAAACAGTGAATCACTCAAGCTCCAAGACACTGGATAAATTGAAAGGAAAGTGTCAGCATCACCTCAAGCTCTCTCTGTCTTGTCTCTGCTTCTCCGCTCATGCCTCTCTGCAGAATGGGAGCTTGTTTATTGCATTCCTTGTCTTTGAGGGCTATGAGGGAGGGAGATTGATTGAAACATGAAGACATTCATTTAGACAAGTCATTTATCACCCCTCAGACGGCACCTTGCAAGTGCTGTGCGGAGAAGTGACACGAGCCTACATGTACACGAACGCTTCCTCTGTGAAGTGAAATTATCTGCAGCCTTTGGGAGGTTTTGTTGCTCAGGTCCATAGCGTCGGGCTTAGCGGAGGTATGATTGGATGGGAGGCGTCTTCCCTCTGTAGCCGCCGTCCCCCTGCGTTGCCCTTTTGACGCCACCCCCCCCCTTCCCTGACGCAAACGGAGAGATGAGCCCTGAACCGGGCCCGGGCCCAGACACTGACTGGAGCGCCTGCCTGTCTCTGCAGATGACTTTTGGTTCTCTGACGGCTCCTTGGCGGACAGGTCCAGGTTCAGCGACCCGGGCCTCATGCCCCTCCCAGACACTGCCACGGGCCTGGACTGGTCTCACCTGGTTGACGCAGCGCGAGCCTTCGAAGGTAACCGGCCTGGCTGAAGCTGCTGGCGCCCCGCGCCCCCCGCACCCCCCACACCCCCCACTACCTCCTCTTACCTCACTGCTTAGCGCGTGTGTCTGCGTGTGTGTGTGTGTAACTGGCAAGTGCGCGCTGGCTTGCATGCATAGGTTTGTTTGCGCTGCGTGTTTGTGTCCCCTCTAAGCGTCTCCTAAGTGCTGTAGGAGGGGAGTTTGGGGAATTCCTCGGCTTTTTGGACCTTTTTATTAGGACCTGTAGCGTTGCAGTCATCGTTTCACAGCACGTCAAACCAGAAGAGCCTGAAGTCATTTCAGCTCCTCCCTGGCCTTTAGTCTATGAGGTCTGAATATTGCAGTGGGAGATGTTATATTCCTTTTCACTGACTAAATTAAGGGAGACGTGTGGTGCAAAGTGGCAGATCGGCTCCTTTTACCACAAGGCGTGCTGGTGCTGCTCGTGCACAATCTGCACGGCTGCTTTAGACGAGCTGGAGTAGTTTCCCGGTGCCACCTGACCCTGAAGCGTGCGTTTAGTTTTTTGTTTGAGAAAGAAGCACTTTTATTCCTTTTCAAGAGAGCTGTCAAACGAAAGTGGGCAAAACCTGACAGCGAAGTCACTCGGTCTCACTCTGCTTTCACCTAATTAGCGCAGACATCTCTCTGCCACTTCATGATCAGCTTCATCACTTTGATTCACGTTTTTCTTGTTTGAGTTTTCGGCCCATCTATTACAGACGCTATAACCCGCCCCCCACACACTTGACTGCCTTCTGACCCTGAGACCAATGAGCCGGCAACTTAACATGTAACCATTTATTTGTCATAACCAATGAATCGTCTGTTGATACGTTTCCTGCCGCATGTCCCCCAGCACATAATTTAATAAGAGTGGAATTAGTAAAGATGATGCAGATATTGACTGGCAGCGAGCAGGCAGTTGTCACGGCAGCCCGGCTGGCCCAGAAAAGGCACTGTGTAAACTGGAGCCCTGTTGCTGAGCAGAAAGTGGCTCCAGGCTGCCACTGTGTCATGTATGTTTAACCGCCTCTGATCGGAGCCAGAGGAGAAGACGCTTGGCTGCGACGTAAAGCATTTATAGCGTTCGTAACATTAGCGCCGGGCATCATGGGAAACCACCCATGGTCATGATGCGAAAAGATGGTTTGGATCGGCCCGTGGGGCTCATACCACAAAGATGAATGAAATCCAAATGGAGCTCGGGTAATGAAAGGCTGTTGGTACAATCGCTGAAGCTTTCTTGTCAACAACTGGACACGTTTTAATATTTCCCCCAAACGGAGTGCAGTACATGCAGAGGCACAGATTGTTGTTTTCTCCTCTGCTCAATCTGTTCTTGCTTGATTTTTATTTTTTTTTCTTCAGCCGCTCGTCCGCTAAATCTAAATCTGGACACCAGCTCACACGAAAAACTGACTAGCTTTTTTTTTTTTTTTTTTTTTTTTGCGTCCGTCACAGCTTTCGCAGAAGTCCTTAATCTTCCTGATGCAGCCATCAAATATCAGGAAAATGTTCATTCATATGCAAATGAAAGCTCGGTCTCCCTTTCCTGGCTCATCCGAGCAAGCAGCTCTGGGCTCGTTCAGCTTTTGTCTTGGAGTGGATTAGTTTTCATTTGGGGGGCTAAATTAATAGAAGGGTTTCCCTAATCTTTTCCATGAATATGGAGATGCTCCTATCTTTAGTCTCACACCAAGGGCTTGAGAGAGATTTCTAGAGGTTTCTAAAGAAAAGAGCATTACAGCTCAGAACTGAGCCGTCCCTGAGCGTAACATGCCAAGTTTGGGTTTTCCGTGGAGCTTTGAGCGAGCTTAAGGGCCTGATATGGTAAAACAAGCATGACTGCTGCTTTACAGCCGTCTGGGATTCGGACCATTATGAGCCAAACAGCTGTCAGAGGAAACTCAGAAGGGTGAGGGCACCAGAGCCACAGCCAAGGCACTTACTTCATCTGCAGTCGCCCAGAAGTGCTCAGTTTAGCGCCTTGTTTCCTGACGTCTTATATGGGAGGGAGGGCCTACGTCAGTCATTCATTCATACAAAGCATGAATGAATCATGTCATCCTCTCAGATTTGCATGCGTGTGTGTATGTGTGTGAATGTGCTGCTTCTCTGTTTTAGTTGCATGTTGACACCCTGATGTACAGTACGCTGTTGTGAAATGTCCCCTGGCCTCGATGTGACATGCTTACTGACTTCAGCCGTCGCGTCCACAGACCAGCGCGTGGCTTCGTTCTGCACCATGACGGACATGCAGCGGGCCGAGGCCCTGCAGATCTCCAGAGAGCTGACCAGGCGCGTGGCGGAGGCCGAGGGAGAAGCGCTGGAAGCAGAGTAGGCTTCACCCACGAACGCACACACAGGAGAAACATTAGATATCAGCAAACTCCGTGCTCCCAGAGTTCCCAAACAGCCAGTGTGGCATCATGCAGTAGCTTAGCAACCGCCAATGAGAACAGCAAGCCTGTCAAGCTGTGGATTAATCCACATGGTAAAGCAATGTGCATGAAACCCTGATAAGAGCTGTGTTCAGCGAGTGAAGAGGTTGGAGCGTGGCATCTCCAATGAAGAAACAAAACTCAAGTGCAGATGTGCAAGGAAGCTACTTATTACACAGAGTACAACACTAGCTGGCTGCAAAAACATTATCTTAGTAGTATTGTTATTATTGGCATAACAGCAGTAACAAGCAGTCAGAGCTGGAAACATGATGCGTTTATGATACATGAGTCTCACTTTTAACCCCATCCTGGTCTGTGTCTGCCAGCAGCAGCTCCCCGTCCACATTAACTGGCAAAGTCAACCAGCTGGAGGTGATCCTCAGGCAGCTGCAGCATGACCTCAGAAAGGTAGGTCCGCATTTACCCAACCAGTCCCACGCAGGCGACTCCCTCAGCTGTGGGCGTTTGTCTCCCAGCGGGGACACGTCTGCCGCGCACCGCTTAAGAGAATGGGCTGAGTAATGCATGCCCCCAAGTCTGTGCAATACAAACACGTCCATTTAATTCAATATCCTGCTTCCTTTCCTTATTGTGTCCCAGCGCGACATTACCCCACCGCCACTAATGTGCTTAAAATGGAGAGAGGAAATGCACTTCCACTGGAACAGGGAAAAGGCAGCTTTTCCATGTTAATGCCCTCCCATTTACAAGACGCTGATGAAAGGCAGCCGTCGTCGTAATAGCGGCGCTGCTATCAACCTCTTGTTTTAATCCGGTTATTGTGCCACACGTGCCAGTGTTAACTGGGCCTGTTTGTGTGTCCAGGAGAAGGAGGATAAGGCCATGCTGCAGGAGGAGGTGCAGCACCTGAGACAGGACAACATGCGGCTGCAGGAGGAGAGCCAGACAGCGGCCGCTCAACTCAGGAAGTTCACGGAGTGGTTCTTTCACACCATCGACAAGAAACCCTGAGAATGAGAGAGAGAGAGAGGGGGAGGAGAGAGATGAAAGAGCTCCACGGCCTCCACTCCTCCTGGGCACACGCTCAACTCCTACTTAAGACTCCCAGATGAGCCACAGGCAAAGTTGAAAACAAACCATTACCGGCCCCCAGAGAAATCACGACCCCTTAAAACCTCCCGGCTCAGGAGGCTGCAGGCCTGTGTGCAGACACTTGGAATCCTCATCTAGTGTTGGAAGCCTCCTCGGCCTGCGATGCAGTTTCTGAAGATTGTTGGGAAACTTTAGGAAATCCTGCTCTCCGCTGCTGAGAGCAGCCTCCCCATGCCAGGGGGCCCTGCTCGGGTCCCTGGGATCTTCTTACAGTAGTGGAATGTAAAGCTCATTTACTGTAGTCAACATATAATCTACCTATGTCACGTCAGTCTACTGTACTGTATGCTCAGCTGTACTGTAATGTACTGCGCACACTGTCACACAGCTGTTTCTGTGCCGGCCTTCGTGGACACCGGGGAGTGAGGAGGGGGAGGAGGCTGGTGGGGGATGGAGAGAGGAATGTACTGGACTTAATGAAGTGGTACTCAGTGTCTCCTTGCACCAGGAGGAATCCACATGTGGCAGTCTTGAAACGTACTGTGGGGGGGAAAAATGAATGTAGCTCAACTGAAACTCTTTTTTTTTTCCAAAGTTGGAAAGGTTCAAGGTTTTGCGTTAAGGTTCTGTTTGTTTATTAATTCCACTTTTTCTTTTCCACGGTGTTGTAACGTCCGGTCACATGGCAGTACTTTTGATGTTTAAAGGTGCTTCTTCCCATAAACGCGTCGGTTATTAGGTTCCGTTCACTGTCACCATGTCCTAGCAATAACAAAGTGGTAGTTATGAAACTGTGTTTGAAACAAAAAAAACGAAGTTAGCACAAACGTGACGCGTTCCTGTTGAGAAGCAGTTGTTGGTCGACATGTATTTATAAGACAGGAAGAGACTGTGCCTAAAACTCTTGGTTGTAAATGGATTGTTGGTCTTTGCTTTTAGGTCTCTTTTAGAAACACATGCCTTGTCTGTGGCTCACTGATAGAAGATCATATATGTGTGTGTGTGTGTGTGTGTGTTTGTGTGTGTGTGTGTGCGCGTGTGCATGTGCGAGTGCAGTTTATCACAGCAACATGTTCTTATGCAGTGGTTTCTAGAGCATTAGAGCAAGCGCCAGTGAACCACACTTACAATGCCAAATGTGTTTATTTCTGTACATATCTGCCACAAAAGTGTCTTGTATTTAACACTATTATTTAAGCTTATTTAACCTAAAGTTGTTTATTTTATTAAGGGTATTTGGTTTTTGTTGTTCTGTTTTTTTTTTCTCTGCACTAAGGAGAGATAAAGCTCTGTGTATGTTGTAAAGTGTGTAGCTTGCCAGGGCAAAAAAACACTATATATTTAAATATATAATGATCATTTTGAAGATTCCAACATTTGGATGCTGCTAGATGACAGTTGGCTGGTTTGTATGCTTTTAAAAATGTGTCTCAGCGTAAATTCTCTGGTGGGACACTGGTTGCTTTTTGTTTTGGTTTTTTGGGTCGATTTTGTTTTTTAAATAAATGTAGTTTGAAAAATAAGTGATGTTTGTGCTTTGTCAATGTTGTGAACGTTTTGGAGTAATTCAGGTCTGGGTGGGAGACAGAAACCATCAATGAAAAACAAAACCCCGAATCTGTCTGAAAACAAACAAAAACAAAACAAATATTAAAAGATGTAAAAATGTGCAGTTGCAAAGAATCCATAAATCTGGTGGAAACCCAGGATCTGGAAATCGCAACTATTGCAATAATAATACATCAGGGTCTGGCCACATGTCAGTGGAACAAAGTGATGATAACAACCTTTTCCGCGACACTTTGTCATCTTCTATTTAGCAAACCGCAGGTGCGCTAATACTTTCGAACGGAAACCCGAAACCATAATGAGCTGGTGATTTGATTCCCTGCGAGTTGCAATGGCTTAAATAAATGACAGATGTTGCTTTCACCACAGGGACGGCAAAGAACACGCTGAATAATTAATTAGGAGGCCTTTTGGGTGCAGAAAGGAAAACAATTAAATTTGTTTGCTACTTCCTGCATAAACCTCCAGGCCAGCTGCCGCAGTGTGGCCCAATCCATCCGGTCCTTTGTGGCCGCTAGCTTGCAGCTGCATGGAATTGTGGGTAGAGCCGTTCTGGCCATGTCCTTTTTTGGATTCATTTCCGCCCTCTTGAGTTCTACCTGTGAGGGAGTTGGAGTTGGTTTCAGTTTCGCTTTTGTTTTGCACCTTGTCCACACTCTCCTCTCGTGGGAGGCTCCTGATCCACATCCGACCTCCGCGTCAGGCCACTCTGCCTTCAAAAACCGCCGGGACGCGCGCGCGTGCGGACGAGATCGGGATTTGGCCAGAGGCGGCGGGAAGAGGTAGTTAATCTACACGCGCGCGCCCAGTGCCAGGACAGCAGATGGGAGCTCACGCTGGCACGAGACGAAAGTGTTGCCTGTTTCACATGGAGCACGATTCCAGGGTGTGTTGTGGAGAGCGGGAGCGGGAGTTCAAGCAATGGCTGCGCGGAGGTGCCAAATGGCTTTAGTGTCAGCGGAATGTGGAGGAATATCCGCGAACGGAGGCCAGAGTGAACGTGAAAAACGCGCCGCGCTAGAAATACGCGCGTGCACGACCAATGCAAGACACGTCGGGAATGGATTAGCTCTGCGAAATATGCTGACCAACGGTAACGTTAGCCCCGTATGAAAAGGCTGACGGCCTCCTCCAACCAGCCGCAAGGAGGAAACTATATCGACTTTTATTCATATTTGACTGTGTCAGCAGCTCAAGGAGTGAAGGTTCCGCCTCGGCTCGGGAGCGACGCTCGTCCAGCGCCGCACGGGTTCGTCGCTCGTCACACATAATAGCGTGTGACTGGGACGCAGTTGTCCTGCGTCCACGGTCCCACAGCAGATGCTCCCCCGCTGTGAGTGCCACCCTGGTCAGGATCATGTTACCCAGAATAGGGTTCAGCATGCCCAAAGCACAGCTGGCACTCCACGGGGGGGAGGGGGGGTAATTCTATAGACCATGTGTGTGTGTTGGGGGGGGGGGAGTGCAATCATACCTAACAAAATGTCAAATGTCAGTTTTGGCACTGGGGTACGTTTGTGTTTTTGTTGAACCATTAAAATAAATCTAGTCTAGCAGAGAAATATTCATAAATAGCACAAGCTCCTCAGATCAATAGCTTAATCCCATATATTCACTTTCATTAAAAAGGTACAGTGTTGATCGCTAATCAGGTGTTGAGCAGAGGACGCTGAGAAAACTGGAGGAGATTCAATAATATTGAAAACCTCAACTGGCGATGGGATGCGGCGGGATAAGCTCCCACCGGCCTCTTGGCCCGGCCCAGCGAGAGGGCGGCATCCTGAGCCTCAGCACAATTCAAGGAGGTTAAAAAAAAAGATAAAAATCATTTTCCAAGGAAATCCTGAACTCTGACACATCCAGCAGAGACAAAAGCTCAGGAAACGTCTTGTGTTGCGCGAGCAGGAACGCACTCACGTCTCGTACTGTGTGTCGCCTCACCGCCAAATTAGATAAAGAGACGGGAGCAAATAGATAAGACAGAGCTGCCGAATTATCTTTATTTGCTGAGATGTCCTTGTCTGTTGTCCTTTTCAGCCCCCGAGAGCGGCAGCGAGTGCTAATATTGATCCTCAATCGGCTCTTTGACTCCAAACAGACCTGGCTGTGAGGACGAGGGATGCTGAGTGGGCGCTGGGCGGCGCTTAGCGGCCGAGTCGTCTCCATCCTGACTTTTTTCATTTTTCCATATTTACATTATTGATCGTGCAGCTGCGTTAGCCCGGTGCGGCCCGTGCGGCCGATGAGCGGGCTGCTTTCACAGGGGTCATGGGAATATTGATGTCTGGAGGGCAAGTGGTGGGTGCGGGTGTGGGGGCGGTACAGTACGGAATAACAAACATCCCCCACTGACCCATCATCAGCAATAAAAGCTTAACTGGAGGAGCAATCAATCCGCTGAGCGAGAGGAAGCGATTCAGCGACGCCAGAAGGTCAAGAACAAAATGCGTTGTGCCGGGAGTGAGTGGTGCCGGAGCGCGGCCACCTTCAACCCGGCGGAGTCGGGCCGGAGCCGCGTCCACGTGCGGCTAATGAGAGCAGACCTGTGATTACCTGCAGCCGCAATGGACCCGGCGCGAACCCAGCCGCCGCGGCGCAAAAAGCTTTCTGAAAGGTGCCGAGCGCGACCCGCTCCGCACCAGAACCGCAGCTGGCGTCGGTTTAAACCCGCGCGAGTCCCGTCTACGCGCGCCGCCTATTAGCGCCAGATGGTGACATTTAACCGTCTTTATTCAGCACGTCAACAAAAGGAATGGAGCCCTAATAAAGTTTTAATTATTCCCCCTAATGGCAGGACTCCGTGTAGGAGCAGCCAGGCAAACACTGAATATTGGTATTTTCCTGAATAATTCATTAACCGCTTCAATAAGTACAAATTAATGTTCACTTCTTCCTCCTTTCATCGACAGCTCAGTTTATGACGTGGGAACAAAGCTCCACCATCACATTCTATTGTGGTGACAAATGGCTCTGGGTGAAATTACACAGCTGAATGTGCCACGGAGCTAATCTGGTCGTAGACTTCAAGTTATAGAACCGATTCACGGTTTAATACTGAGCTAATGACTAAACGTGTGAATCATATGAAATGAAACACAACCTAATGTGAAGCCGCTTAATTGTCGTAGAGGATCTAAACAGCCTTGAAGCTCGTGTTAAAGTTGACCTCTGACCCCAGTCATTATGTTGTATCGATCGCTCGCGCACTCGATGGCGCTGAACCCGACGAGGTTGAACGGATTTGCATTAGAAGAACGACGTATCCGATGCGCCGCTTCGTCTCATTCCCTCTGTTACTCGCTCGCAGCTTGTTTGTCTTCGTTCCCGAGTGCAACATAACGCCGTGACAAGCGCTCGATGCGCCTCCTGTGGAATTTATGTGCGTAATAAGGACAGTGCAAAGCTCTGGCGCCCTCCGCGCTGAGGACGAGCCCGTCGGCTTTCAGCCCTTCACCTCCCTGGAGTTACGGATTCATTCATTCATTCATTGTAGAGTGCAATAGTCCAGTAAAGTTTCATCCATGTCTACATTTGGTGCTGGAGCCCATTTGTATATGTGCTTTAAGAATCCCTCCATTTTAGTTTCCAGACCAGTTTGTCCTGTACCTCTATGGCTCTGGTGTCACTCATTTAGCAGGACTTACTGTAGCGATTACTCTACACCCACAGTGGGTATTTTCCACAGACCTTAGCTTCCCTTCCTGCCCACCCACCACGTATTTACCAAAATGGCTTTAATGAATTAGCTTCGTTCTAAAAAATTTTATCATGCCACAGTCTTTATTCCATTTTCTGAGTTCCTACTGGGAGACTGTAGCTGCCAGTAAGAACTGATGGTGTGTGTGTGTGTGTGTGTGTGTGTGTGTGTGTGTGTGTGTGTGTTCGCGCGCGCTCAGAGCAGCTCGTAAACTCTCGGTCTCGCTCTCCTATGAGGGACATAAACAAACTTTTCAAAATCACAAAAAGCTTTGATGCTTTGTGCTGGTAGGTCCAGCCTCTTAGACGAGGACGTGAAGTGGGTGAAAGCTCCCGTGATACAACAAAATGCAAGGATCAGAGACGAAGGGGATGGAGAGAGGCTGAGGATGGAGACGGGGCTTTTTTGTTCCTCCTCTCCTCCGAGTGCCTGGCTTATCAACAAAGCCAGGTACCAATCTGCCTCCCTCCGCTGATGTTCTGCTGCAGAACGCCACGCTCTCTCCAGCCGAGGCGCAGACACAGCGGCGGGTCACTCCACGTGATTCGCTCCTTCTCCTCTGGTTGCACCTGTTTCTCTCCAGCTCGCGGTTCTGGTAATTGTGGCCTTTCCGGCGCGGCCTCTAATCACCGGGCTCCATCTGCAAGGCGCGCGACAATGCAAATGGGCCGGGAGACGCGAAGGAGTGACGCTAAGTGCACGGCTCCTGGCGGCCCGCGTGTCTGGAGGGGAGGCAGACGCGCGCTCAGGCTCAGCCGACCTATATGACTGTAAAAATAACCTACACGCAGATCCAGCCGTCTTAGAAACATTGGCTGTGATTCCAGATTCTAATTTGCTGTTCGATGGAGGTTTGCTGTGATTCACCTGGGCCCTCGTCACACCGCTGGCCACCAACTGACTTCCCGCCAATCGTCTGCTGTGTTGTACTGTATGCAAGCAAAGCCCACAGATGAGGGTTTAATATGGTTTTACCCTCCTCGTGTTAATATTGGTTCGAGGTACTGACAGAGGCGCTGTGTTGGTCCAGTGTGAACGAGACTGCAGCTGCAGGTCATCGGTTGGATCATTAACCCTATGGGAGGCCATTTATCCCACTCAGATGTGTGAGTGGCTCTTTCCACAGAGGCCTGAGTCATGGTTTTTAACACCATTTGTGACCCCCCCCTACATGTGGGGATCCAAACACGTGGCGTGAGCCACTTAAAGCAGAACAAAAGGCGGCGTCTCCTCCCATCACACTTCACTCTAGTATCACTTTGCCTGCCAGGCGCTGGGAGGAGTAGCAGCATTATATAGGGACGAAGCCAGGCTTAACGTCTGGCTGCGCATAGGAACAAACATCCGCCCGGCTCCTCCTACGCTTCACACACGCAGCCTCTAATGAAGCACCATCTGGCGCCGCCGCCGCCGCGGACCCGGTGCCTGCCCTGCACGGGCAACTCTCAGAAACAAGTTCCCGAGCGGCTTCACCGCCCAAGTACGAATTCACTCTGGCAAAGAGTCGGGCTCCAGATCCTGACAAGTGCCAGAGATGCTTTTCTAATGTAAGAATGAAAGAAAACACCGGTGTTTCTAAGAATAAACGCCGTGTGTTAGCATTTACGCTTCCGCCATTCCTTTATATGAAAAAGGGCAGATAATGGCAGTACATGCTTGTGCTGTAATAAAAGGGCTGAAATGAATTTCTCCGTGTGCATAAAGGCAAAGTGATGAAAGATCACGATATGGACGGCGGAAGGTTTGCACACACAATAGGTTTGATTCAGCCCACAAAGGCGGCGCATTGTGCAGGGGAGATGCGAGCGATAGCAGAAATGAATGGCAATTGAAAGGTGTGAATGGCATCTCTCATTAAAGGCGAACACGCCGGGAGGCAAATAATCTCCCGATCCAGATGATTCGAGCTTGCTTCAGTCGGACTTTCACGCTGCCTCCATGTGTCGGCTGCAGAATGACTTTGGAGGGAGCTCTTTATTTATTTATTTTTTTTTGTGACGGCAGAGAGGAAAAGGTGTGCGTTTGTGTGCTTTTTCTACCAGCCTCGCTGCTCGCGTGCAAACGAAGCCCGCTCCCGCGACGCCGGGCTCGCCGTCGCCCTCCAGGCTCAGGCGATGCCGGGTTACCAAGGCGACGGAGGCGAGATGGCGCCCGGCAGCCAGGCTCCGCAGCGCGAGTAGCCGCACCGTCTCCCGCTCCTTTGTCTTCCGACGGCTCAGACAGACGCGTCTGACAATAATGATCGATACGCCCGCGTTCGGTGGATTCCCACAAACGCAGCTCCTCGGGCCCTTCTTTCAGCTTTTCCGAAATAGAGATGGGAAGGTGAAGGGTCATCGAGAGGGAGGATCAAAATTCCCCGCTGCTCGTCTGAGAATTCAGAATGGAAGCCAAGTGTGTTATACGTGCTGATTCTCCAGCAGTGAAAGCAGCTTTTATTGTGGCGTGACACTGGAATGATTTCACCTGTCAAACCGTACCGTCGACTGTCTGCTGCGCGGGTAAACGCCCTGTGTCGACAAACAGAAGCCCTGTTTGGTTGAGCGCGCGCTGCCGGGGCGTGGGACTGTTGTTCTTTTACAAGCCACCGTCCCAGCGGTGCCTCTAATGAAGCGCTCATTGTCTTTGTGGAAGTGCCTGCTGCTGATTAAATGCGGTCATGGTTACGCGAGTCGTCTCGACTTTCTGCTCGGTGCCAGCTGCTTTTCACCGGGTTCCAGCCCTTCCACACAGACCTATTAGCGAATTCTTCTGCAGGCTTAACGTCACTTCTGAGCAGTGGGTGTAGAGGCGATTGCTCATATTTGGGCATTTTTCCAAATGCTTCAGTGGAATATTACTGTTGAAGCTTTACAGCAGGATAATCCCGGTTTAATGTTGGTTGGCTGATTAACATTATATCTTCTATCTACTGTCTTTGCTGGAGGTTTCTCGTGGGGGCTTTGTTACAGTTACAGTAAACAGTGAAGAGAATTAGCCGACTTCACTGTATAACTGATCAGACTTTAACTGAGAAACTCTCTCCCTTAAACACCTTAAATCAAGGCAAATGGAGAAAACTGAGATCATTCAGTGTGTCAATAATTTGCCGTGATGAGTTGGTTCCTCCACTCACAGACGCCGTCACTCATTCACCGGGGCCGTACGCTCCTCTGAGTCGCCTCATGAGGCCCTGCGATGGGATCCACACTCGGCTGAACGTGTGATTTCAGCCTCAGTTTCGCCGCGGAGATCCTACGCGAGATTTGCATCTCGAGAGGAAGCGCGAGCGGCAACGAGGCAGCTGATAAATAACAGGTGTGTCGGTCGACTAGTCGGTAATTCGCTGCCTGCTGCTGAACACTGCCTCCCAGTCATGAACCTGGCTCATGTTTTGGGAGCCTGTATAATATTAAACTAGTTACTATCCTGTGTGAGGTACCAACATTCTCTAACCTTTACCTTTAGGTTCAACACATAAAGAAGAAGCTTAAACAGACTAGATTAGATAGGAAAACAGCCACAAGCTATTATAGAAGATAGTGGAATTCAGGAAACATCGACAGTGTTATAGTCATGCTAACAGAGGAGATGAGGAATGAGTTTGAACTGACAGGTGCCTTCCAGCTGAGAACTCATGCAGATCAGTCTGTGGTTATCCAGGTCACTGGAGTTCGCTGGGAGACAGAGAAATCCGATGGCAGCAGGGCTCTTTTCTTTTTTCCTCCTTTGGAGCTCATCTTCGCCAGTTGAAAATCGCTCAGTTACAGTGAATGGCCGATGAGTGTATTCGGCCCGTTCTGGTTTGTGAACACGGATAATTACGTCCGTTTTAATCAGAGCAAAACCGTTCCCAGCAAAAGGTTAGGGCGCAGTCTCCAAATTCAGCCCAAGATCAGCCCGTCGTGTCAATATCATTCATTCTGCGTGGAAGGATAATGCGGTTAACTTGATCGAACAAGGTTAGAAATAGCAGGAAGCCAATGAATCTCTACAGTCTGCAGAGCAAGTCATGTACGTACTGGGAAGAGCAGTTGACAGTCTGCCGTGTTGTGATCAGGCATCACAGCCGATTGTCCTCCACCGCTGAAACCCACAAAAAGGCTGACAGAGAGAGAGAGAGGGGGGGGGGGGGCGCTCAAGGACGGGGCACCCGTTTCAACTTTTACGTGGACGTGGCTTTGTTTGGACGCTCTCTCTCTCTCTCTCTCTCTCTCTCTCTCTCTCTCTCTCTCTCTCTCTCTCTCTCTCTCTCTCTCTCTCTCTCTCTCTCTCCCGGCTCCTCGTTGCCCGGAGCAAAGCGGGAATCGGCTGATCTGTGCAGAATCGCGGTGACCCCCCAGGTCTCGTGCGTGTTCTTGGAAGAGAAAACGGCAAAGACAGACTCGAAGCCGTTCGGGGAGCTCTTGAAAACGTGCTGGAGCTCGAGCTCGAGCTCTGGTGTTGACTGACACCTTGCTGCCGAGTCTGAAAACCCAGATTACAAGTAGGAACTGGTCGATGGTCGATGGTTGTCTGTCATAATCCAATGTTTCCACCATAAATGCACTTGTGTTGTGTAAACCTTTATCTCCTGTTTTTTTCCTTTCTGCTCTGTCAGTTGTGTTTGGGTTTGATGCCACAGGTGACACGGGAGGCCCACATTGACGCCGCTCTCACCTTTGTGAGTCTTGTGAGTCTTTCTTGTTACCTGCAGTTTGAGAATCCTTTAATAACTGACTTTGTTGTTCTGGCAGTGCATTCTGCTTTTCATGCTTTCCTCTGAAGGACAGAATCTCAGACTATTATTCATATCAGCCTGTGGATGAAGGACCTGCTCGTCTGAAGGACAGCGATGATGGGAGAAAACACAGCCGCCGTGCGGTGTTCGCCTGTCAGGGTCTGACCCACATGCACCTCTGTTACTTGACTGATGCGTTTCAGGGGCCTGGAGAGAATCTGATGGTGGTGCAACATGTGACATGTGTTGAGGTTATTAAGGTGCAGTAATACATGTCTTGACAGTGCATCAGAGTTTATTTAAAGACTTAAAGTTCTCCTCTCGCCAATAATTTTCCGTTCCTTCAGGATGAAGCCATTTAAATTAATAAAAAAGCTGCTGCTGTTAGAATGTGATATTTTGTACCTTGCGGATCTAGTTTGACTGTGTTTTTCCATAACGCCCTCTATGAGATGTGCCTCTTGTTCCTGAGTTTGAAAGCACTTGTTGTAAGTGGTGCAGAACAAAAAAATCCTCAAAATGCTGAAGCACTGAACGTTTAGCCATAATTTTTTTATCTGGCTGGTTTAAAACCATTGGTCGTGTGTCTAACACGTGATCTACACACACACACACACACACACACACACACGCACGGCGCCATTCTTCCCGTTTTAGCAGCTTCACATGTAGAGTCATCTCTGAGTGTCATTAATATTTTTGGATGGCTTTACAAATGGAGCGTTTCTCGCCGAGCGCCGCGCTGAGGGGTTTATGTCTCATGAATTACCTCCATCATTTCAAATGCTCGCTATAAAACTGATAAATTGCCTTCCCCCGGAAAAGATTCTTTGCGATCTGCCTTCGAGAGAGAGATTTGGAAAATGAACATTTTTTTTGAAAGTCGAGCGATTTTCCTGGCGAGCAGAAAGCAAAGGGCATTTGTTTCACGTGCACTTACATGGAAATGACTGCCGCCCGCCCACACGCGAGACGGCAGGTATAATCAGACTGTCAGTCAGCGGGGGTGAGGCCACGCGCGTTTCACAGTCGCACCAGCTATATGCTTATCTTTGCATGTACTGTAGGTCAGAAAAGCACCAGCAACATTGTGCCACAGGGTTTCTGAATAGAGACACCTCCACCCGGATCCCGCTCCGTGTTGATGCTGAGGAGGTGTAACCGAGTCCTCCTGTCAGAGGCTAATCCCTCACAGGGACAGATTTAGCTGCTGCATCTCATCAGGCTTTCATCCGAGTCCAGCGCCGGTGTCACCGAGCCTGCTGCCTTCGCTTAATCGAGTTACGTTTAAAGCGAGCGGCTTCGCACCTGCTCTGCATCAGCGCCGGAGCCGCGCTGCTGCTGCTAGATCAATGAGCGGCCATCTCGCAGCGGCACCGGAGAGCGACAGACGGCTCCGGAGCGGGTCAGCATCCATATTCACGGGCTGTCAAATGCCACCGGGGTGCGCTGGGGTGAGGAGGAGATCTGAAAGCAGCCTCAAAGCTCTGATCGGACCCCCCCCCGCCCCCCGTTAAAGCCCCTCTGGTGCCTGCGGGGCCGTCTGCAGACACCCCGCGCAATTACCCTTTAAGCTGTTCCCAAGCACAATTACCTTCGCTCCTTAGCAGAGCAACACATGGTATTGCAATAATGTATGGGATGGTCAGCGGTCGCTCGTGTGTGGAGCGGGGGGGGGGGGGGGGGGGGGGGGGTCGTAACACCAGCCTTTACCCCCGGCTCCTAGTAGGAAAGACCATGCTGTGATCAAAGTGTCTCTGCAGAGCTCCCAGGACAACACACAAACAGAACCTCCACAGGTCCAGTTGGAACCAAGTCTCAACATCTACAGCCGTGATATGAAATTAACGCACAAGCGGGATTGAATTTTTGTAGTTTTCTGTGTGCAATAAGAAGTTTTTACTCTTTTCTAAGTCATCTGCTTATTAGCAACTCTAATGGTTTACTGTGATTAATTGCTGGTTTGTTGAACACACGTGAGCATGTGTTGGGTTGATACTCCGTTTAGTGGAAGTAACTGACTTAATGAGGACCGATGTTTGATCACGGAGAGGACTGAGGTTGCCATTAACAATGCAATTAAAACAGCTCCACACACACACACACACACACACACACACCACTGCATGGACACTTCCAGTTCTGAGGCCCGTGCCTTCATGCATGCTGTGCTCCTCGCGCCCCCCTTTGAGCGACTCGGTGCCGCCCGTTGAAGCGATTCTTTTCTGTGTCGGGCCTCGGGCTAATTGGACCGGCCTTTAGGGAGCGTCGGATTGATTGGATAGTTCCTGTTTCTGTACAGCTGCTGATTATGACGGTGGTGGTTTTTAAAATTGAGAGTGTGGTGGGGGGGGTGGATGCGCGGCCACTCGGCTCCTCTCTCCGGCGTCCTCCCCAGAGATCGGCCGCAAATTAATACAAACCAGAGCCCTCTCCTCTGCCTGAGACTCGTCACTCACCTTCCCCCCAGGTAGGAGAGGAGAGAGGAGAGAGGATGATGGAGCAGGTGCAGCCGAGTGGAGAACAATCGGGAGAGAAATGATTGGAATATCAGTGACTGAGTGCTTTTGTGCTTGAGAGATGATGTGGTTGCATGTGTGTGTGTGTGTGTGTGTGTGTGTGTGTGTGTGTGTGTGTGTGTGTGTGTGTGTGAGAGAGAGAGAGAGAGAGATCAGAGAAAGATGGAGAACTATTATGGTAAAGTGTTGGTGAAACATAAGGCCCATGTGTTAGTGTGACTCTGTGCAGTAGGTCTCTGTTAAACAGCTGGACAGATGTTTTAATAAATAAATCCTCAGCTTTCATATGGATCAATACTTAATCACATGGTGCATTTGAGCAGCAGAAAACAACTCCGATATATTTATGGATGTGAAGCTAAATAAATAGTGACACCAGCTCTATTCTGGGTTCATGTGACTCGGTACAAAGTCAAGCTCATTCAGCGTGCGCAGCACGGTTTTGTCACAGACCGCACAAAGAGAGGCAGGAGCAGCGCGGTGACGGTGGCAGAGTGACCCCTTCTGGTCTGGAGCCCCGCTCTCCACTCTGTGAGCTCAGGGAAACCAGTGCTCCCAGTCTGACTGGGTGCTCGTGTGTTCCAGGCTAATTTCAACATGAATAAAGAGTGATCTCAGCTTCCAGATGGAAAATGAAGCATCAAAGGTGTATTAATTATTCATACAATAGGATGATACTGTAGTGACACTTCTGTTGCTAAACATTAGCTGATCTGATGTCACAGATACCCTGTTTCCTGAAATGATTCTATTGATTCAACTCTGTGTCTGGCAGGTTTAGTCTTTCTTGCCCAGGAGCATTATTACACAATAAAAGTCCATTGATCTGTCAGTGCTGCTCCTCAGATTCACCACATCATTAGCAAGGGTGTCTTATGATTATGCCTTTGCCTCTGACTATCAGGAAGCAGTGGACCTGAACGCTGCTATCAAATACAGTGCGCTGCGTTCAGACGTCGTGTGACGTTTTCCCCGGGGCTCAATCTGCACACAAACGCTGACAAACGCTTTTCACCTCCGTGTCATAACGCACGCGTGTCATAGTGCAGCAGAGAGCCTCGCGTAAACTTCAGCCAATGTCAAACACAACTCCGCGAGATTAACCTTGGGACACTTTCCTTTGATGCTGCCGACACATGGAGATTAGCAGCCCGGTGTCAGCGTGTCAGAGCTGATCTGAGGCCAGTAGCGTCCAGATGACGCCAGCTGAACATTCCCCGCGAGGTGAACTGGCCATAAAGTGTGTTAAAAGGAACAAAAGCCAAGAGGCTTATGGCTCCGGAGCCACCGCTGCGTCCTCTGAGCAGCTCACAGGTAGCCGGTGCTGGGCGAAACCAACGCACCTTGACATTTGGACAAACCAAATACAGTAAGGTCCAATTTGTTGCCCAAATGTCAGGGGGTGGGATTAGGAGGAAAAATGTCACACCAGCCTGAGGCAACTCATGCTAAAGCCCAGAACCACTCGGGGGCTATATTTGTCCCCACCTGCATCCACTCAGCTCAGAACAGAACCCACTAACACACGCAGAACAAACCGCATGGAATTCAAATGTTTGCTGACTCCAGTTAGCAATTTACAAAACCTTTCAACCCGTTTGAATACAGGTTACATTAACTGAACAAACTGACAAGTGACAAAAAAAAGACAGAAATAAAACAGCAGGGAGCAAATTTGATGAGATTTCATATCTACCTTAACAAGACAAAGGCAGCTGTTCGGGGCTTTTTTAAATTGTTCCGTTTTGCTGTTTAAACAGTTTGATTGTATCAGTGTTAAGTCTTTCATAATTAAGGCTATTTTACCAACCTCTATAATTGTTGCTAAGGCTTTAGCGGTGCAACACCTTACACAGCGCTGTAAGCACTCACAGGCAATTAGTGCGTCAGGCTGCACAGCTCATTTACTTTATACTGCTTCATTAAAATCCATATTGAAAATAACGGCATTGACTCAGATAATAATGGTCCGTTTCCCATTCTTCTTGTGCTAAGTGGAAGTGGACCAGAGAATGGGTCACTTTTTACCCTGATCCACTTCTTCTCTCTGCGTCTTCATTCACACACCAGTGCTTCTTTAAGGTTTGGCCTTTACTGAAACGCTCCGACGTGCGTCCCTTTATTAAGCTCACGAAACCTCAGCGACCCTCAGCCGTTCATTACTCAAACAGCACGTTTGTGAGCGGCAGCCTTTAATTCAAGACGATAAATCACTGAGAACCGTAGATTTTGTTCCCCCTGATGTGAAAGCGACCAGAAATTGTGGGCCTTGGTCGCCTCTCGCTCAAACGGGATGAAATGTGGCTCCAAATCCTCCCTCCAGGCTGTTTTTCTCCATGAATCCTGTATGTCCACAGGCGAGAACACCATGCAGTCCCTCTTTCCCTAGGCACCACTAATCACCCCTAAATCAGACGCCCTCAGCTATTTCACAGGACAATGGCGTTGCCTCTGTAAAAGCCTGAGGCGCATCACCATACGGAACAAGAGCAGGAGGATTCTGTAGCAAAATTGGAGCACCATATGTTTCACAACGGGTTTTTTTTTGATGATACCGTTTTGCTGATACAGTATGGGCACACACACACACACACAATGAAACCCACAAAGCTAGTTTTTCTCCCCAGCTTTACTGATTACAGTACATGAATACAAATCAAATATTCTTTTTTCAATATAGCAGTTAGCAGAAAACAAAGCCTGGACGCAAATGGAGATAGCTCTGTTGGCTCCAGCCAAAGTCACACAGTTTAAGTGTCACCTGCAGCTGTGCGGCTTCTTCTCAGACAGTTACAGTCTTAGTGGTAACTTCAGCTGGGCAGGAGAAAGCCTCCAGGATCCCCTTTTAGCAGATGGGGGAGGTGCTTGCAGGGCAGGGGCAATTAGACCATCTATAATCCTCCATCTGCCTCTCTAAAAGTAAGGCTGCCTCCACCCAGAGGACCAGGAAACTACCACGGCAACAAAAGCCCTGACAAAGCACAGAAACTAAAAGGGCTCCGTCAGCTATTGTTCCTTTTAATTGTGTTCACCTGCACCTGCGTGTGTTTTCACATCTTCTTCAGCACTTCCATTTATTTATTTATTAATTTAACACTACTTTAACAGCTGTTTAGTCTCAATTATCATAGGACACTGTCAACAAAGTCAATGTAGACATACAGTACTCCAAAAACAGTCTCTCTCAAAACGAAAAGCGTTCCACGTTGTCACAGTGACTGTTTGAAACCTCCTCACTGTCAGGACATTTGAAAAAAATCAGACAGTAGTAAACGATTAATGAGCGAACAAGCTTTTGAGGAAGGATCAAATGGACTGTGCAGAAAACTGACGTCATGGTTAGATGAACGTGCTATTGAAGAAGGATTTGCTTCGAGCCTCAAGGTTATTGCGAGGAGAAGCTCGCTGCCTGCTCACGCACTGAACGCAAAGAGTCCATCTGCTGGATTCCTTCCTGTGAAGGGGAAGACGTGGCACTTGCTGCTTCGTTCGAGCGGTCTGTCAGCTCGCTTTCGTTTACCGTCATTACGTCTGTTAGTTACTGTGGTGAGTATGGGGGGATGTGAGAAAACGAGACGGAAGCTTCAAATCCGCAGCCCAGCTCGGTAATGAATACGTTGTGGAGCAGGACAAACAGAGAAACAGGAGGCTCAGTGTTATGGGACAAACATCCAGAGTTGTCAGCGCGACTCGGCTGCTCTATAAATCATAGCGGCCGCCCGCCGCACGCCCCCGCGCCCCAGGGAGGCCGTGCAGCAACAATAGATAAGTGTTGCCATTGCCACCAGTGGTGCAATGACCTTCTGCAGCGCCAACAGGTCAAAGGCAGTGCAGCTCCCGCCTCGGGACGGATCCGCCGAGGCTCAACAAACCGATGGGATGCGACAGAAAGAACATCGCAAGCGTTCGAGTCAATCCGGCGCGTGGCCCTCGTCACCGTTTCTGGCGCCTGCTGCTGCGCCGACGCCGCCGCGTTCACGTCGGGACTCGTCCCATTTCGATTCGTGCCGACTCCAGATTGCAGATTCCCGGAGGACAGAGGGGAAATGATTTGCTCAGCCATTAAAAGCACCAAAAAAAAAAAAAGAAGCAAACTCCTGCATTGCGCAGCCGCGTTCCTGCCTCGGATGGAGGAGGCGGCGGTCCCACGCAGCCCGGTACCGGGGGGCATCGGCCTCACTCTCGGGCAGAGGGGTCAGTGCATTAGCAGCCGTTATCCTCCTGGTTCACAACACACCGGGAGAGTGGAGGGAGAGACGGAGCGGGTTTAGAGCAAAAGGGGGAACAATATTGTCTGGCCACAATTAATTCTAATTAAAAGCCCATACAGCAACTAAGCAGAGGGGGTTCTAGAGATTTAGAAATGGGGCGACGCTGGGGGGACAATCACGTGGAGCCACCCTGCGAGTAATCACAGAAGCGCCGCAGAACTGGCACGCTCCCAATTTAAAAATTTCACAGTAAATGAGTAGTTCAACCTATACTCTTAGTTTTAATACACTGTAAATGGAAATGAAACTCTGCGGTTTTGCAGATGGAGCCATCCGTCAGTTACTAGACTAAAATCGGGCCGTATTTTTAGCAGAGCAGCCCGTTGGTTCTGGCAGAGACAGATACTCATGGAGTAATAACTACCCCGTCTCCATAGATGTGGATGGATGAGTGGCAGAGCCATTTGGCCGCCGTATAATGAAAATTACATCTGGCATGCAGCAGTGGCTCGGGCAATCACCGTGGCTACGGCCACACTTGATGAAATGCCTTTCGAAAAGGCCACCTCTTCACATTTGTAAAAGTCACCTTCCATTATCTTCCAATTGTGGGAGTCGGTGTTCTGGGAGCTCTGTAATGTTATCTTTTACAAGTGTGGCAGGACCAGCCTGACATTTGTAAACAGTCTTTTAGCTTCGAATTCCCCCCATGCCGCGTCTTCATGACCAATGAGACCTCCTGACGGAGGAGGAGGAGGGGGTCGGACCTGCGGGAAGACGCCGGACTGATGCAGAAGGAGGCAGTGGGACGGGCTGGAGGTTGGGTGCAGACAAGATACATGTATTTTACATCTTTTATGACCACGTTTCCCTACTTTCACCCAGTGTTGCGAATTCATGAACCCAGACAATAATATTGGATTCACACAACTTTACTTCAACTGAAGCACCAGAGTTGATCATTTCCCGTGTCCGCATGAGAAACCTCACCCAGTCTCACACACGTCGCACTTTGCTCCGATGCGACTGCGAGTTTATCCACGTGAGCCGCTTCCGTCGGCGTCACCGAAACACTGTAAAGCGCTTGAAAAAGGCCCCGGTGCTGCATGAGTTGCTGTCAGCGCTGACAGGGAATCACCTCCCTCCACTATAATGGGCGCATTGTTTAAAGCACGGCTGGCTGATTCGCGCGGAACCAACACCCTCGGCGCAGCAACACCAGCTCAAGTCTGGTCATGTCGAAGTTAGCGTAGCTGCCAAGCGGCGTCTGGAGAGACGCGAGCATGTAGATGAGGTGGAGTTGTGCTCCGAGCGATACCCCCCTCCTCCCCCTCCTCCCCCTCCTAGCAGCTAATGTAGCACGGAGGGCTCCTGCCATTCGTTTCCACGATCCCCGGGTGGGAGCGCCGATGGAGATATCAATCAGCCGCGCGGATGCTGGCGCTGAAGCTGTCACGTGCCACCGAGCTGAAGGCGGCCGTGGCGATGGACGAAGACGGATGACGCGGCCTGACGCAGGGAGTGTCCTCAACGGCAGAGTCATCGACGCCGGATGGGGGAGGAAGTAGGTCACGGTGTGGCGGGAGAAACACCTGAGCCAATGGGCTGCAGCTCTGGAGCCGCGTCAGGTGTCTTTTCAAAAGACTTATAAATAGCACGTGGTCGCTCCCCAAGCTGCAGATCTGCCTCCCTCTCTGTGTCATTAAGCCCAATTGGAGCCGTAATTGCTTAGAGCGAGGCAGTCGAGCACGACGCTGATGGATGGAAGGAGCCGACGGGGCTATTTCGGGCGACGCCGCGGATGCAGGCGACGGAGAGGAGGCACAACATTTTCTGTGACATGTGCCGCGAAACCTGAAATACACTGACCCCATTGCTTCGATCAGCGCGGGGACGCGCCGACGGACGGGAGCGAAAGATGCAGCGTTGGCAGCGTTCTCAGACAGGAAGCCGTCACACGGGGGGGGGGGGGGCGTCACAGCGGCCCTGATTGTTCGGTCGCCAAAGTTACACACAGACGCAGCGGGATGGTGATGCGAGCACAGCCATCAAATGCAACATCCACTTCCTCCGTCTTCCGCCCCGACGGCCTCTGGGTCTCAGTCTCATCCTCCAGGAGGTTATTTTTACCTTGCTGCCGCCTCGCCCGTCCCGCAGCCTGCTCGCTGGCAGATAAACCAGCGGCTCTGCTCAGGGTTGTGCTGACGGGGCACTCCCAGGCACGCCGATGCACTGCCGCCTGCTCAGGGGCCGCGTAAGTAGTAGTAACACCAGCCAGACCGGGGAACGCGGGGAACGGATGAGCCGGCGCCATGGCAACCGAAACAAAGAGAGGCCAGCGTTGCGCCGGGCTCCCCAGTCGGCTGGTGATGCGCCGTTCCTGGATTTTTCCTTATCGCCGATAACAAGATGTTCACTGGGGCTGACAACTCATTAACGCTGGAGGGTTAAATTGATTTCCGTAGTATTTGCGTATACAGTGCAAGAATAAATGGGAGAAACAACGCAGAGAGCATAATTTGGCAATTTTTCATATTGCAGAACATTTTCTAATCAGATATAGCTTTAAATTGGATCCAAATTTAATTTGATTTTGCCAGAATGGGTTTGTGTGCGTCTGTGTGCGTCTGTGTGCGTCTTTGTGTGTGTCCTGCACTGTTCCTGCCTCGTAATAAATGCAGCAAAATCATGCAGGAAAAGGTGATGAATGTGCACTTATTGCTGTGAGAGCGGACACGGAGCTGCTTCCGCCTCGTCCTGCGAAGGACTCCTGAAGTTCACTTCCTGCAGGAGAAATGGCTGCCTGGGGGGGGGGGGGGGGGGGGGGGGGGGGGGGGGGGTGAACACAACAAAGTGACCCCATGGCTCCCAGCGGACTGGCTGGACATGGCAGCTCCTCTGCCGTGGCGTGGCTGCATTATTAATCGGTAGCTGTGTATTATTAATCCTCGGAGGTCTGAGCTGTTCGGGAACACGTTTGCTATTTGTTCTTTTCCCCTTGACCCCGACACGGCCTTCATTCACAACGCTGACGCTCCACACGTGGACATGTCAGAAGGTCGCGTGGGCTGTTTCTCTTGCTTGAAGATGTGTAGGGACCCATGCTTCAGCTACACCCCCCCCCCCCCCACCCCCCCACCCCCAGTAAATTAGGCTAAGCCCTATTTTGCAGTGTCTTCTCTACATGTTGTGTGAGTCGTCGAACGGGTTCCGTCACAGCTGTTTTGCTCACATTAGCTCAGCTCAATCGAAAAAAAACAAAACAACAGCGTGCCGTCACAATACGATTGATAATAGTAACAGTAACAGTAACAGTAACAGTAAATCAAGAGAGGAACGTGGCTGTGACACATTGAGCATTTCAGCGCTGCTTCGCGTGGCGTCGATCTCCCAGCAGGCATCCGTTCCCAGATGTGTGTCACAGTCTTCTACACAGGACGACTCGCCCCCCCCCCGCGCGTTGGCTCTGTCGTTCGCCGTTCCTTCCTCCTTTTCTCACAGCGATTCCACTTCAAATTCCGAATGGCACTAATGTCCTCGGGCCGCTCTTCGTCGTGTGTTTGTTGCATTAGCGCGTCGGCGCTGAAAGGATGGGAGAGTTTAAGAGAGCCCACGAAGCCGCTCTTGACACATTTATTAAAATGTTACTGGTCTCAAGGCTACGTTTCTATAAATAGCGCGCTGGGCCCTCGCTGGGATGGATTCTCTGTTTGTGTGCGGTTATAGAGACCCTAAACAAACCCATCGGCCTCGCGCACTGAGGGCACGTTAGCGTCCAGGCGTTCTAACGGTCCGGTCTCAGCGCGACCCAGACACTGACCCCTTTCAGATGAAATGAACACGCAACACAAATCAATGGGGAGTCGGCGAAGAAATCTATTAAGTAAAAACCCCTGATTAATCAAAGCCGTGCGTTAAAGGTCAGCGGTGGACAGAACTGAGGAATTGGCAGCGCACTAACACATTTCAGCGTTTTTCATGAATCTTCCCCCACAGTTATGACATAGTGCTTCAATATTGACCAGGTAGAAACTGCATCTGTGTCCCGCTGTGGCTGAGAAGAATGCGTTCATTTGTAAATGCCGTTTAACAATCAAAGGGCTTTAATATTAGTACCCTGCATCTTCTCTCGTTGAGGGCAGCGCTGTGATATAAATGCACTGAAATGATCCATAGTTCAACAAGATGAATTATTAAAACGTCCCGTGCTACTGGAACTGAGTGGAGGAGTCAAATGTGGCGCAGAGTGACTTTATTAATGTCTCACGTTGCAAAAATATTTGCCTGTTGGAATTACGTGTACAGTGCGTGGAGTGAACAGAGCTGAGGTTCTGGATGAGTGCGGAACATACGAGGAAGCAGGTCACTGTTGATTGTTCATTCTGCGTTGGTGTCCAGCTGTAACAAACTCTGTCTGCAGCTTGGTGCTGACCACATAATGGACAATGGGGTTTTCAAGCTTTTTTTGCTGAGAACAGAGTAAAGCGTAATGAGGCTAAACGGAAACAATGACTTCAACAATGAACGCAAACTGGCCGTGGACGCCTACATATAAAACAGAGGGAGCAAAATCAATAACAATTCCCCACGGATTCAATACAAGCCCTTTAAGGTGATCCTTGGTCAGTCAGCAAATTGTTAATAAAGGGATATTGATTAATCCGGCTTTATGCATTAATCAGAATGGTTTAACATTTTAGTCACCAGCAGCGTCCAGAAAGGGAAGATCTCACCCGGTGCCGGTCACAGCTGCTGGGGACCAGCATCCCATCGGGTCAGGAGCTCCTCTTAGTCTCATTAAGCCACAGCGGCAGCTCGGGTGGAGAGGAAGAGGCCCGTGCGTCCGTGGCACCTCCTCATCGCTCACGGGAGCTCTGGCTGCTTTTTTCTCCTCTCCCAAAGTCAGCCGGCTCCATCCATCACATCTATCGATCCTGTCTCTCCCTGCCGTGGTACCTGTCTGTTTCCCCGACTAAGTGGGAAGGATGGCAGCGCGGGCATGATATTTCAGCGTTCCTGTGACAGCCGCGTCCCTGTAGGATGCTACAAGGTGAACCTGAGCCTCTTGGAGGAAGTGCTCCTGCAGCTCTAAACGAAGGAGCTCTCCCCTGAGGAATTACTAACGATGTGGGTTTTTCCTCCTCGGACGTCGTGGTAATAATCGGTTCCTGCTGCCGCTGCTCTGTGGCCTCACTCCTCTCAATGTTCCACGTGAGACAGCGTCACAGAAACGCTGTCGCAACTGTTGTTCGTGGCTCGACTGACGCTTCACAAACCAACTGGGATCTTGTAAATCTTTGTAAAGAGATGTGATGGTTTCTCCTGGCTTTTATCTTATTTTGGGTGGAGAGCTTAAGAGTAAGGGGAATCTGAGAGCAGCCACACGATTTACTTCTGGCTTTAAGTTAAATTTTAAAACAACATCAAACACATCCTTAATACAGGATACTGAACAAGAGCCCATGGAGTAGTTTGATCATCACCTTTAGCAGCTTTCTCATGTCTTTAAATGACAGCGAACACACAAAGAAGAAAGTGACGTGTTTGCGTTTCCTCCGAGCCTGTGATTTCTCACACAGCCGTATGTGACAGAAATAGGTCCGTTCCTGAGGAGACTGCAGCTCCCACTGGTGCCGTGTTTATAATTAAGTGTGATTTTCATCGTCGGGACCTGACCACAGGAAAAGGAATAAATGAGCCTCTCTCCTCTCGTCTCCGCTCGACCTGCTCCGCTTTTCATTGGTGCCACGCAGAGAGATATGCAGATTTGGAGTTTTGGAGATTTCTAATTAAATCATATAAAAATGTTTATTAATTTATTGGATTTCCCTCCCTATTTAACTGATCACTTGAATTTATTCAGCAGCTGAAAAAAATGCAGATTGAATTTAAATGAAACCCACTTCCTATAAAACGCTACGGCACCAGGATTAAGATCAACGTCCGGTTATTGTTTGTACAACCACCCTCAGAACAGTCACTTCCCCTGCGTCAGTGTCCAGAACGGATGTGGAGTCACTCACACGCGCCAGGGTGTCAGTTTGACGGGAGGACGGGGAATCTCAGAGGGTGTGACAGGCAGCGAGGTACAAAACAGCTCATTTGCATTAATTAGTGGTGAGTGAGTGTGTGTGTGTGTGTGTGTGTGTGTGTGTGTGTGTGTGTGTGTGTGTGTGTGTGTGTGTGTGTGTGTGTGTGTGTGTGTGTGTGTGTGGCGCTGGATGAAACACTGCAGGAGGAACATCTGCAACACCATCCACGCGTCCCTCGCGGATCAGAGAACCTGAGCGCGTTCCTGTCAGACGACAAAACGACTCAGTGGAGAAAAAATCTGATCCCACATCCAAAATCGTTTGGTTCCTTTTCAACCACAAGTAGACATGCAAATGAAAGGAATTAATTAGCATTTTGAAGAACTCAATATGACAAAACTGTCTGACATAATATTTGATTAAAAATTTATTTATTTGGAGTCATGCAAAAGCAGCTAAAATTAGCATGTCAGGCTAATCTGATTAGCGGCTTGTAACCAAGAAAAAGCAACTCATAAATATAATGTGCCCACTAAATGTACATGTGTGTCTAGTGAGTGTTTTTAATTAAATACCATGTCATCACGTTTACGCTGTAAAGCTCATTTTTCAGGCATTCCTTCCTAATCCCAATATCAAAAACATGGCTGGAGAAGCTGTTTTCAACCAATTCACCGAGCAAATGTTATTTGGTTTGGCCGGAGCTGCAGTACAGCTGATCAAATCTACAAGCGCCAGTGGCGACCTCAGCCAAGAAGGACTGACGGCCGCTGCCGCGGTCTGCCTTTGTCCACCTCCTCCTGAATAGAAAGACAGACGCTCGTGAAAAGAACCTCAGACGCTGCGTCGGCCGCTGTGATCACTGCAAACTCCATTTGTGCCGCTCAAGGACGTGAAGTTTGACAGAGGCAGCAACAGAAGCAGCAGATGTGACTTAGACTGTGGGGAAGAGAAGAAAGCAGATGAGAATAATGTCTGAACAAATATGAATCTGTAACGAACAATGCAGGAGTGATGCGGTGGAAGGCACCCTCACGCTGTGATGCTTTATTTTACATCAGGACCTCCTTTCTTTTTTTTTTTTTGCATGGCCGTCTTTCGTGCCGAGCTGCCATGTGGGCCACAGTGTGGCGCGAGCACAGATTTAATTATGGGCAGGGGGTGTTTGGCAGAGGGGGTGCACGTGCCAGGCTTCTGGGCCGGGACGTGAGAAAGCTGCGTTTACGGACACGCCTCCGCTGCTCCATCCTCCCCAAAAAAGCGCCAGGCGAGATCAGATGGAGACAAAGCAACACCCTGGCACCCCCCAATTAGCCACACCACTGCTGGCGAGCTGAGATAACAATAGAAGCCCGTGTTTCCCCTAAAGACCTCACTAGAGGACCTTTATTACTGTGGTGATATCTCCTTCATGTCATCGCTGACCTCACTTGCCTGGCAGCATGCCCGCACATTTTAGATGAGGGGGGAAAGCGCCAGAGGGGCTGTAACTCAATATGAGGAGAAAACAGCAGGACACAACGTTAGGCTGAATGGGACAAGCTGTAATTAGCAAAGATGCTGTAAGGAATAAATATGACATACGGTACAGCAACTTCAAGCTGCACGCGAGATTAAAACCTGAAAAATGACACAGTGGAATGAAGAAGATTACCGTGCTCCGCCAAAATAAAAGCGTCACACATACAACTTTAGATTACAAACAAACAACGGGTGTAAATGAGTCATTTATGTGCCCACTGATATTTTATACTTCAGTGTTTTCTACGTAAATGACTCTTCGTGAAGGGGGAGATTGCCTTTCACGCACAAACGTCGTTGTGTTAGCAATGGAATCATTTCACAAACAAAACGACATGTAACTGAAGTCCAGCAAAATGGCAGGTCGACATCAAATGAATTAAATTTGTATTCATTCAAACAGGGAGGAATTTTAATGATTTCAGTTTGTTTCAGGCCTGTATTTAAAAATCAATTATGCTCCTGTAATTGAAATTCAAAGCGACCCCTGAAAGAAGGTCTAATATTAACAAGCACTGGATGGACTTCATTAACTCCTAACATGACATGAAGGCCTGGAATAAAAAAGAATTACTGTGTTGGCTCAGTGTTTTAAGGCACCTTTAGACCTTTATCTGGTTAAAGTTAAAGTAAAAGATTTAAAATAAAGTGTCTTAAAGTTTGCATCTGCGTCAAACCCCTTGTCTTGTGTTTTTCCATTTGTGAACTGGAACTTAAATGTTCTAGTCTTTACACACACGGTCCCACGGAGGCTGGTTGTGATGCGACTCCAGTGAGGCTCGGTGTTGAATGAATGTGCTGAGTTCAGGCTCATCCATTTCAAATGTCCCAGCTGTCACTGAAGTACTGGTCCTCCTCCTCCTCCTCCTCTTCCTCCTCAGTCCCATTCCTCGCGAGGTCGTCGTCTCCTGAGTCATTCGCTTGCTCTTCCTGTGCGTCCTCCTCCTTTAGCTGTGCGAGCATGCCTTGCAGAGTGGCTTTGACGTCCTGAACCTCCTTTTCTAGGGACTGTGCAGACCGAGTCAAGGAAGAGGCTGACGCTCCAAGCACATCACACAAGAGCAAAATAAACGGAGCCAGCAGGCGAATATGGAGGCAAATCTCACAGTGGGAAAACAGGGATCAACCATAATCCGATAAAGGCATCAAGCTCCATATAATACATCACCTAGACCGATTAAGTCATACTCAATTTAACCCCGTCCGATGCACTATTCATGGGCTCATCGCATGTGTGAGGCTGGGTGGCAGTGTGGGACCCAAGCAAACAGACTGCCCCTCTAAATTATTCATAAAGCATCAATGAAAGGCGATAGAGGCTGTCATCAGTGGGAGGGCTGTTTAACCTGTTTAGAAACTCAAATTAATCGCGAGTGTCCATCTTAAGTGGCGAATCAAAGGGACGGCTTTGACAGCAGATGGGACCCGATGGCTCATTTTACTGTCTGAATGGACACAGATTGTCCTCATTCATAATTAACGAGATGTTAAAGAGCGTTTCCCAAACAGTGCAGGGACCAAAGTTTTAAGACAGAGTGAACTAAAATGGAACAAGGAGGCTCAGAATTACATGGCAGGCCTTTATAACTAACCACAGGCATAATTCTGCTGGAGACCCGCTCTTTTGTTTTCAGTCCCAGTCTCTGTGGTTGTCCGTGCACCTCCTCGTGCTCAGAGCAGGGACTCAATTAAGACCCTTAGAGACTGGAGGTTTGATCATCCTGTCACCACGGCAACAGTAGCCTAATCCCGACTTCAGTTTCAGGGCAATTTAAGCGAGCAACAACAACATTGTCCGGTATCTTCCGTATCCTCCAGTGTCCACCGCGACTTCAGAAAGCCGCGAATGACATGTAAGGACACAAAAAAAAAGCCGATAGACGGGGAGAAGAGCGGGCCAATCTGTGTCTCTCTCCATCTGCCAGTCTGCGCTGATACCACGCGAGCGGCGGAGGAGCCCGTACCGACCCCTGACAGCGCAGCGGGTGACGCGAATCTCTAATCAGATGTGAAAACAGCCTGGCCGTGCTTCAGCGCAGGATGATGGACAGACAGCGGAGCGCTCTGCTTATAGAGATCCTCAAAATAAATGGACCCCTTCGTCAGTTCAGACACATTAGAAATTATTCCTGGCAGCTTGCGTTCGAGGAAAATTAGGTGAGACAGAACATAAATAAATAAATATCAGCAGGTTATGTGGCTCCGTTGAAATATTAGCGTCTCTATCTGTCTTAATAAGCCCAGAGTGTGAAGGGGGGAAAGGCAGAGCGAGAGAAACACACTAATCTATTTCCAATCAGCTTTCTAATTAGCATGCAAAATTATGTATTGTGACCTGCAATCAGCCTCAGCGATTTCATTTGAGTCATTATCATGGATATTGCAATTTCCTCTGAGCCAGAAAGTGGAAGTGAGCCGGCAGAGGAGGGTCAGGAGGGAGCGCGGCCGTGCGGATGTGACAGGAGCCCGGTCGTCACGGCGACATTCCTCCGTCCCGTCGGCGGACTTTAATCCGAGCCCGTGGTGACTGGCATCTGCATCAACAGGCCTCTGGCAGCCTCGCCTGGACTCCTAACCGCTTCATTCTCTCGCTAGCACCTCCAGCCTCTCACATAATCCTCCGACGCCGGAGGGCTGTTCCTATTCCCTCCCTGAATGGAGCTGTTTGTTTTTACCGGCGGAAGATGGAGTCGCGCGAAGCGAACATCTGTCAGCCTACAGGTGTTGTGTGTGTTTGAGAGCGGAGCGCTTCAGGACCACGGAAACTAGGTCCCCAAGATGGATGGATGGGGACAGGAGCACACATCCTGTAGTGCACGGTTTATATGATATATGTTTATTTAGGGAGCAGTGAAAGGATATGGGCGAGAGCCTGATCCCTGTTCAGTATGGCCGTCTGCAGTTCATCTTCCAAGGTCATTAGTCTGTCACTGATCAGCTCGCAGCGCTCTGTCAGGTCTGCAGCCTCAGCCTCGCCGCTCACGTCCTGGTGATGCAGGGAAAGAGGAGAAAAAGAATCATTCAATCTAATCATGCAAACACTGATCAGGACTTCAAAATCATTATCCATAGTCATATAACTAAATAATCAGAGGGACTATTTAGGACCTTAGTGAAGTATCTGAAGTAATGCACAGCTGTAAAGCCAGAGGAATCTACTCCTCTGAATACCTTAAATCATCCCCTCCACTTTAAAAAGCAAAGATAAAGCACAAAGATGATTCTGGCCAATATAGCGGAGTAGTGGTTGAGCTCTTTTCCGTCTCAAACCAGAAGAGCTGTTGCATAAAGATGAATCATAACACGCATTTGCAGTTTTCAACTTGAAAATCATACAAACTGAGCCCCGGAATAAGATATAAGCCCTAAATTAAACATAATAAGCTACTTTACCGAGGCCTACTTTAGAGAAAATATTTTTTTAGCGCTGACACCGAACCCTTGATGCTCCTAGTGAGGTCCTGTAGGTGCAGCGCAGCAGAAGGCCGCGTGACGCGGATCGGCTGGGGACGCGCTGCGGCTGAGGCTGGATGTGAGGGGGAGAGGCAGGGAGCATCCAGAGAGCAGAGCCGGCCGTAATTAGAACAGGCCCCTTTGCAGACACGGTGTCCTAGTTTCTTCACACTTATCAAGCGCAGGGGACACAAGCACACGCGCAGGAGTTCACCCGGCGCGAACGCACACCCACGGACACACGGCGCACACGCGCACGCGGTCTAATCTGACTCATAGCTGCAGGTAGAAAATATCAACTCCCTGCAGCTCCGAGGTGTCAGAGCAATCACTGGAAAGCCGCGTCTCCTGTCCCTGGCCTGGAATAGCACTCCCTCTCCCGTCGCATGACTCAACACCCCGAAAGTAAAACAACAACAGGCCTGAGGTGCGACCATACGTACGGGTTATTCCTGATCCAGGTAAGAAATTAAGACTGAAGACTAAGACTTCAGAGAACGGGATTGTCTTTAAAGTGGGTGGACTTTTATTTTGGTAATCACAACCTCAAACCCGTCCTCTGTTACCACCTGTTGCGGTGTCGAGCTCCAGCATCGAGGCTTCAGAGGCTGCCGTCGGCGTCGAAGAAGTCGATACAAGCGCAGGATTAAAAAGGAAAAGCTCAGTGGGCAGAATGACACCGCTGTAAACATCCCTGACAGTTTGTTGGCTGTTATTGCGCCGCTGCTGCGGATTCAGACAATGCACAACACTTCCTTTGTCGCGTCGGCCTCTAACGAAGGAGGAATTAGATTTGAGCAACATGTCAGTGTGAATAATAGAAGCACACACGTGCGCGTATCGGCATGTCGCGACTTGATTCCGTGCGCGGCAGCGCCAGTGATGTTAGACGGCGAGTAAACAAACAGGCGCGAGGCTGAGTACGTTATTTAGATATTAAATTCATACTCATGATGCTCTGCTAAGGTTATTTAAACAGTAATGAGTGAGAGGCAGCAGGTAATTGTGTGTCTTCCCACGGGGGCTGTTAGACATGACAGTTTGCACCCAGCGGGCAACACACAGCAATAATATTGGACTGGAATTACAATCAAGGTCATAATTGCTTTTACAAACAATGAAGTATTCATTTAAAACTGAAAAGGAAATTAACTAGCTTATGATTAACCCGCGTGTTATCACTGGTGCTATGTAGGAGCGTGAACATCACAAGGCTTGTTTTCAAATGTAAAACCTTTTTGTTTTGACTAACGCTACTGGAGCTATTTTGTCTTGTTTTAAATGCTCAAAACGACCCAGAAGCCATTTTAAACTAAATACTGACAATTGTGTAACTCTTCAAGTCGATTGTGGATAGAGGTTTTATTTTGTAATATTGCCATGAGGATTGGAAATACTTCCTGCCACTGGCTCTTACTTTGATCATCTCACTTCCTGTCTCCCTTTCTACTTTCCCTCAGCCTCACGATATTATCATCCGAACCATCCGATTATAAAATCTAATCAAAAGCTTTCAACCTGTCAGTTTAATACTGTCGCTATTGTTGCTTCACACTCTGGGTCGGTTTGAGGAGGGAAACGTAAGGACCTTGAGAGGATAAAAGAACAATTAGCAGAGATTAAAGGAAAATAGAGTAGTGTTAAAACACACACTTGCACAACGGAACACACACTAATCAATCTCCATTGTGGCAGCAGGGCAGCAGCTTGGCAGCAGCTAAGTGGAAATCATTTACTTAAAGTCATTATGGAAAGGAGAAAGAGGTCAGACGCTCCGTGAGGCGGAGAGTCCAGCTCCTCCACGGCGACGTCGCCGCCTCCCATCATCCTCTGTTCTGTACGAGCCATTCCGCGTTTTTACTTTTTCCATAATTTTGGTTTCGTGTGAAAGTTTCCAGATCCAGTAAGTCGCCATCTGTCCCACTTTCTTCATGACTCCAGGCCAAGATGCATCACTGCAGCTCTCCGCTGCTCAGAGCCACGCGACAGTTCACGTTTGTCTGTGCAGATCTGTGTCTTTACAATAGCTGCGCGCTGCTCTGCCATGCGGCCAGTACTGTAGAATGATGGAAGTGACCATGCATGAATTAGCAGTGGTTAATTTCTTT